>NC_142840.1:28400000-29650000 GCF_061612785.1 Hesperophylax consimilis
ATTATTTCTTCAGCAATTTTATGTCGATGGAAATAAATACAAAATAAGAAATCATTGGGTTTTGTCAGACGGCAATGATTATTTAATTACTTTTGACTGGATGTCTTTAAGGATTAAAATAAACTGCTAGGTATGTTAACTTGATCTGATTCAAATGTCAAACTACTTTTTTGAATAATTAATAAATAAATGATAAGTGTTAAAGCCGGTATCTGGTTACTTTAAGATTTTATTATATTATCTAAGTTTACCAAATATAATTACAGGGAAAATAAGTATTTTAAAGTATTTGAAGGCCTTCGTGGTAGAGAGGTAAAGCTCTCAACTAGTAAGCCGGAGGTCAAGGGTTCAATTACTGGCGTGCGATTTTATTTGATTACTTTGTGTTATTTCACAAATCAGAAATTTAAAATAATATATCTCAGTATCGCCCTGGTGTTAGACCACCATTCAGAATTGAAACGTTATTTGAGATGGATTTGGCCGTGTTTGGTGACCAGATCTGAATAGGCAGGTACTTCTCCACCTTTCTCTTCCCCATCTCCTGCCCCTCCCCACTACCGTTAGCCTCGCAACATACCCCAGTTGGGGGTTGCCATAGTCTCACTCGCACAAAACGGTTGGGAGGAGTTGAGACTTTTGTTCGGTTTCACATTAAAAAAAAGTTACATGATTTTCTTTTTATTGTTTTGGTGTTTAATTCGTAGAACTCCATTTAATTTTTTTAAATAAATTAAAAATATATCAAATTTAATAATGTTATAATAATTATTAAGTTCTGCAAGTATGACGGCCGGCGTGGTCTAGTGGTATACGCTTTTGACTACAGATCCGAAGGTCGCGGGTTCGAACCCGGCGTGCGCAAATAAATTTTATTTGATTAATTTGTGTTATTTCACAATTAATTAATTTAAAATAATATATAGTATATTTGCGGCACGTTCCAGAGTGGAAGATACTCTCAGTATCGCCCTGGTGTAAGACCACCATTCAGAATTGAAACGTTGCTTGAAATGGCTTTAGCCGTGTTTGGTGACCAGATCTGAATAGCCAGGTACTTCCCCACCTTCCTCTTCCCCATCTCCCTCCCCTCCCCAATACCCCCAGCCTCACAACATACCCCAATTGGGGATGCCATAGTCTCACTGGCTCCAGACGGGAGCAGTTGGGATTCTTGTGCGGTAATACTGTAAAAAAAAAAAAAAAATTCTGTTATTTTTACAGTTTTTAATGTGACAGCTGTTTCGGCTTTTGAGGCCGTTTGATAATGGCCTCAAAAGCCGAAACAGCTGTCACATTAAAAACTGTAAAAATAACAGAAATACTTGCAGAACTTAATAATTATTATAACATTATTAAATTTGATTTATTTAAAAAAATTTATTTAAAAAAAAAAAAATGATGTTCTATATTTGAAGTTACATCTTTATGTCTATGTCTACCGAATTTAACGTTCAGAGGCCAGAGTCCAGATACGGGTGTCCAGCAAGTACATAGGATTGGAGGAAAGGCTGAATTTAGCATTTGAAAGAAAGAGGTGAAGGACATAGAGCATATAGTTATTTATCTCCTATAACGTATCGAAAACCTTTTGTTTGAACGTCCGTTAAAGGAACGCTATAATTTAATATTTTTTATCATCAGAATCGCAGATTTCCAAAAAAAGGAAAATGACCCAATTTAAGAAAATAATTTTTGCGGTAAGACTCGATCTGATAGATCGGCCGGTGAGTGATTTAATTTACAGGCCATTCCATATGTATAATAGGATAGATCTCGTATTACATGTCCAATGATGTAAAGGAGGGGGGAGGGCATTGTTGTCTCTAAGATCTTTCGAGAGAGGGAAATAGAGGCAGATAAAGACCATCTTAAATTATTTAACAAAGCTTACCATTCACAAATCTTAACTTCTTTTCGATATTTTATAATAAGCCATTTTCTAAAACTTCCGGTAATTGTTTGGTTTTGGTTGTCTCCTTGTACCTTTTAAAATGTCAGGCAGTTTTCTGCTCAGAAGATTCTCATTTCTGAGCAGAAAACTGCCTATTTTATGTTATGTTTTAGTGTTAATATTCTTGTTTTGTCTTGTCCTGCTGTTATTGTTATTCTATGTTTGGTCATCACTTTGTATATACAGAATATTTAGTGTTATAATATTAGATCTGTATCCGGTAAGGCACACTGTAGGAATGATTTTAAGAACATGACCACTAATACTAAATTACCGTTTTTAAGTTTGTTGTAGTTAAGCAAACTTGAAGTGAAATGACACTAAGCAGCGCTATATAAATGCCATGTTATTATTATTATTATCTTCTTATTTTCACCCAAATTTACAAGAAAGAAACTTCTGATTTACTTATAATTATATTTTATGTTTTTGTTCAGACAAGGCGAAACAAGCACTTCTAATGTTAATAAATAATCATGTCAACTAGCAAATAAATAATTAAGCAATTGTAAAAAGCATTCACTTTGTGGCTCATCATAATTTATAATAAAAACACATAAATTTGTTTTTGACCACGATAGTTTTATTTTCACTCTACCGGTTTCGGAAGATCCCTTCCTTCGTCAGGAGAATATTTAAAACTTTTAAATATTAAATATTTTTAGTTTTAAATATTTAAATATAATATTTAAATATAAATATTAAATATTTTAAATATTCTCCTGACGAAGGAAGGGATCTTCTGAAACCGGTAGAGTGAAAATAAAACTATCGTGGTCAAAAACAAATTTATGTGTTTTTATTATAAATAATTAAGCAGTCAAAAGACAAAATAGAATGAATGAAATTATTTGTGCCTATGATAATTAATTATGACTTTTCAATAGTTTTAAACTATTGCTTGATATATTTGTTCGCGCTTTTCTAGTCCATACGTCGCACGCCTCTCGGATTCTGGACGAAGTTTATGAGTATAATAATAATCTAAGTACACGCAAATATAATTTTATTAAAAAATGCATGAAACTAGTTAACGAGTCAAACACTACGAGATATTAAAATGTTTAAAATATAAGGTTTAAAAATCGACTCGTTAATTGCACGCTCACATAAGTATTTTAGAAATCGTTAATTTGTGCGACTTTGAAGCATGTCAATGACAACCGAACAGTTATTATGTTTTTTTTTTACTACTCGTATTCTTGCCGGATTTTTTTCCCGGGGCAAACGAACTCGCGACCTCAGCAAAAGTTTTTATTTAGCGTATAGTAATTATTTTGGAAATACTGACAGTTAAAATGTGTTTATTGCTAAATTAATGGATATTTTACATCCATATCTAATGTCAAATAATTTAAAAATGTATTTATTCCACTTTACCGGGATCTATATAAAATTGTTTATATCAATAAAATACCTTTTTTTTTTAAAACCGCGAGTTTTTAATAATTTTTAGAACCGACCGGTTTCGCTTTACTCAAGCATCTTCAGGGTAAAAATTATTACTAGACCAGAAATACAACGTGTGAACTTATATATATAAAAAAAAATTAAACATAATTTTTTTTTATCTATAAGCTCACACTTAGTACTTCTTGTCTAGTAATAATTTGTACCCTGAAGATGCTTGAATAAAGCGAAACCGGTCGGTTCTAAATTTATTTATTTTATTAAATATGTCAAACCACAAAGTGATTGCTTTCTACGATAATTGTTTGTTTATTATACAAACTTACAGTTTTATTTTGGGATTTATAATAGTTTTTACTCTTAATCTTCCAAATAATAATAAAAAAGTCTCTCTCTTCTATGTTTTTCGAAAAACTACCCCCAATTTTTTCCCATCCCTTAAAGTAGAGTAAAGTTCTGGCAAAATATATAAAGCAAAGTTTATTAGCACTTCGATCCACAGTGGAATATATAAACCTTTATTGCCGCCCCTGTGAAACACCATAATTTATAATCGAGACGTTGCCAAAATGGGTTGAACTACTTACTTAGTGACCAGGTCTGAAGACTCATGTTTCTAACCTTGCATATTCCTATCACCGTCTCCTTCGCTCACTATTTTCATTTGAGTCACACATTTTCCTAAATTGGGATGCCATAGTTCGATTGGGTTTAGGCAGTTCAAATTTTTAAGCGTCATCATCAGAAAAGAAAACAAAAAATATCATTCAAATTCAAAAAAATCATTTCGTTCGAAGTTTTACTGAAATCTGCAGCTCGAAGATAAAAATCAGCAAAGCGAACGTACTTTACTAAAGTTTTGCTTACTTTCTAGATAGCCATACAGTGCACCTGCCCCGTGCTGCACATTCATGCAATTAGGAAATGCACATGCCCCACTTCAATACGGATCCGATTTCATGTTCCGATTGCAGTGAATGTAGCAGCGGCTATCATTTCACTACTATAACTGGGGTCCATTGAAACCGTAGATAACATGATAAGGTTCGGAGAGGATTCTTGTACATTGCACAGCGGTGTCTATTGTATCGGAATGTATTCAAGTCGATGCAAGATGATATGACAAATAGCGACGTGAGTAATTTATCACGAACTTCATAAACATAACTAAGGGTGAAACTTTCACGTCCACTAAATGCACACATTTATTTAAAGTAGTTGTTTTGTGCCAGTTATTTAGTTTGTTGGTAGTTTCTGTAGGCTGCGAGTAGGATATTTATCTGCTTCTACCTTTTTTGGACTGAGTTATATATTTTTGTAGAAAACACCTGAAAATTAACCATAACACTTAGTCTATGTTGAAACTCGTACCAAGTACTTAATATAAATCATTTTAGCGCAAGGGTAAGCATAGTCATCACATTACATCCCAGGGTGGCATTTTACCTCCTGCACAAATAATATCCTCCCCTCCACTTCGGTCCTTCGCCACCCGCCTCCAGCCCTCCGTGCGTCCAAGGGTAAACATCAACCGTCTAACTAATTAGACTTTTACACGCGCCGCGCCGGTTCAACGTTGGTGTGGTAAAGCCGGCCGTGAGTCCGGTTGATGACCGTTTTGACCAAAAAACGCCATGGTAATAAATTAAGTTATCACTGTTCTGAACTTACGCGCCGCGTAATATTTACACCGCGTTAATAAGCAAGGATATAAAATGATTTTGTTCCAAACCAAATTCTTCACCAGTTACAAATTAATGTTAAAATATTCGGAAAAAAGCAAAATTCATCAAATGCTTGGGTATTTCAGAATTACATAAGGCAATTCAAGTAAATTAATTTTTCTAATCTTCAATATCGAATTCCTAGAAAAATCAAAACTGCATTAATATATACATTTAAAACCGGGGAAGTATATTAAAACCGCAAGAAATAAGTGGCGTTTTTAACGATAAGCCTGTATAAGTAAGCTCCATAAAATTATATTAATTGATAATCTATTATGTATTGTCGTGGCAATATTGCCATAATTTTTTTAACCTGAACACATTAAAAATAATATCCCTTACTTAAGTTCTACGACACATAGTAAGACAGAGTGTGCTGACGTAGACATTTTCGTTAATAATTTATACAGATTTCGAAAAAATATCTTGCGATTGCTCAAAAAATGTAATTACATAACAATATGTAGGTACCTAATAATTGAGCTAATTGTATAAAGTGATTAAATGATCTTGTCGTCCTTTGTGTATCACCTCTTTTGTTTTATTTGACTTCTGGAAAAGTGAGTTTTTAGTTTAGTTTTGAGGTATTTGTAATATAATTTTTGTTAATTGTAATATAATTAGATGTTGTATCGTTTGTGAGAAGGTTTTTGTAATTTTATGAACCTATTATTTATGTAATTGGATTGTTCTCTTGGACATTTATATAAATAAATCTTACAGGTCAAACAGGTATAAAAAAATAACTTCTAATGGAAAAATAGTAGTATTAAAAGATTTAAGAAGTTTTCTCCTTGACTACCTAAGCTCATACGAGCCACAAGACCCATCACTCCTGTGCCCACCTCTTGCAATCACCTGGTCACTTGTTAGCCTATGGTCTGTCTATACTAGTGCATCAATTATGATATTAATTGTTTAAGACGACGCTTCTAGCGGTATGTGAAGCCGCCGGCCAGGTGAGGAGCTATACACCAATTACCGCGCTATACATTACGGCATCTTCGTTTGTTTGATCGGGATCATCTTCGCTAATAAGCCCTCTAGGCTCGGACGCTGCTCTCTGGTCAAATTAACTCTCAGAACGTGATAGAAACACAATATTGACACCATCAAATTATAATAATCGATATGGTAATGCAAAATAATTTAATGTTGAAAATTATCAACCTCAACTAATTCCCTCGCGAAAGACTATTCTATTCAGAATCTAACGTTACTTAAAACGGCTTTATTCGTGTTTAGTTACCAGGTCTGAATCCTGCCTACAATTATTTTAACCTCGCAACAAGCCCCATTTTCAGATTGTTCCACTGGCTCCAGATCATGATCCTGATCTTGATCCATACCATGATTCAGATCTTCACCCCCATTTTGATCCAGATCTTGATTAGATCTAAATCCAGATCATGATTCAGATCTTTATCCAGTTACAGATCTATTCAGAATCAGAACAGTGCTAAACATGGTTTTAGCTATGTTGAGCATCTACATACGAATAGTCAAATTGATCAAAATCTACCTTTTCCACTTAATAGTCTATGAGTAGTTTATGATAGAGATCTTGAACCAGATCTTGATTTAGATCTTGATACAGATCTCGATTCTTATCTTGATCCAGATATTGATTCCAGATATTGTTCCAGTTCTTGATCCATATCTTGATACAGTTACAGATCTGTTAAAAATCAGAACAGTGCTTAAAATAGTTTTAGCTTTGTTCAGCACCTACATACGAATAGTCAAAAGTCAAGCTTGGTTTATTTAAACATCTGTTTATCATAGGTTATATTAAATAGAGAGAAAATAAATGCTAAATAACCTTTTGAAACTCAACATTTTTCATGAATTACTGGGAGATAAATTCTGTCCGGAACACCTGGTTAAACTAATTTCAATTAACCTATATCCTGCAATAACTGTTAATTATTTCAGCACAGTTACAGCATACTGAAAGTGCGAAATGCTGAAACAGTTCTGAAATACGTTTTATGATCGCAGATAAAACACATTAGCATCTAATAAAGACTTTATTCGTTGTAAATAAATTAGCACGAACAATAAACCCCAAAGGCCATCGTTATTTGTCTTCGCTAATTTGTAAATTTATTTACTTACGCCAACAATAATTTTTTACTTCGCTATTTTGCACTATTCAAATAATTAACTATAAACTTGCCTAATATTATCTGATTAATGGTTGATTTCAGCATCCTCTTGATAGCTTATCCGATTAACAATTAACCATTTATTTTCTATAAAGCCCGACATAACTATTTGGAAGACACTCGAACTTATAAATAGTGACGATATATTGGATCAGTCAGCCAAGTTTTTTCCTGATTCGATTAATTATTTGTTTTATTTTATTAGTATGTGTTATCCTATGGATTAGATATCAAGAGAACAGTGAAATACACCCATATTATACCCACTATTCATAGGTTTGAGTATCAAATAGTAAACACGGTCTTTATAAATAAATAAATAAATCATAAATCTAAAATATACGTTATTCTATGGATAAGCTATCGAGAGGATTGTGAAATATCCCCTTATTGGGATTATAAAAAAAACATAATTTATTATATATACCAAATTTTACAGGCCATTATAACAATTTAATATTATATAACATTATTTTGACTAAAGGGGCGCAGAAACTCTTTGTTATTGCATAAAAGATTATTCTTACTCCATTAAAGTTATCTCCCAAGAAAGTTTTTCCCTTTTGACAGTATAACTTGAATTATTTTTCCATGATAGTAAGTTCAATGGCATAAATTTAGCCACAGCATTATTATTTTGAGGTTCTGTACTTGGCTTCAGATACTATCGCCATCTTGCGATTACTCCCGGAAGCATTCCATGCCATGAGGCTTACTTTCAAATCTCAGCGAGTATAACCTTCCAGGCTTCCACTAATTATCGCCTGTGAAATACGTTACATTGTTAGTGCAGTGAAGATAAGGAACTCGGCACACGAAGCGTTAGATGGGTAGGTACTGGGTAGTTCCTAGGTTCCTACTTGAGCATAAGAAACAATATTCACGGTGAAGAAATCTAACCTGATTGCAAGTTCTTGCAACCAATCCAAAATAAGTGAGAAAACAATTGAAGGAGAAGATAATACTAATACCTAAATCTAAACGAAACATGAAACAGAACAGGACAACGAAAAATAAAAAAATAATACGGTCAAAACTAGGAATTTTGGATCCCAGGATCTTTTGTCTTACCGAGATAGGAATCTTTAGTGAGTGGTTTTGTTCTGTTCCCCTTCAATGATATATTAAAAAAATGGTATAACCTACAAAATAAGTTAAAAAGAAATTAGTTGTTCCTGGGAAAATATTTTTCATTTGACTCTACACATTTTGCAATCGATTTAAAATAAGACAGTCGTTTATTTATATATTCAAAAAAGTATTATAGCTACGTGAAATAGACATATGTTTTGTGTAAATGAGTAAAGTAGTTTTAAAAAATGGTTTAAGAAAAGACATTTGCCTGGTTGGTTGCTTAATTTGTTTGTGTACACAGTGTGAAAGTTTTGAAATGATAAAATAATATTGTGAGGTAGGGAAAAATAAAATAAAGTTCAACATTATGGTGGTTCAAAGTGAAGCATTTAGATGGTGGGAACAGAAGGCGCCTCTTTTAAATAGTCACAAGGGTAGCATTTGGGGGGAGAGAAGTTGGTACGAATTTCAAGGGTTCAGTCATCATTTCAGTGAAAAGAAAGCATACACAGATGTTTTATGTGTTTAAGGAACTTCGGTCCTTTTTAGTATATTTTTTTGTTAGCAATAATGATCTACTTAATCAAATATCAGTATATTTTTTTTATTGCTTTAATTAGTTTTAATGATTTAAATATAAAAATATTCTTCAAAGTTTTCATTTTTTGGGTCTCCTGAAAATCTAATCTATGGTTTTCTGTGTGTTTTAATTGAGGTGATTTAATAAATTTTTGCTATAAATTTAACCCGTATTGTAACTGTAAGTTTGATTACACCTAAGAGTTTCATCTGAATATATTTTTTTAAATTTACTGATAGTTTCTTCATTTATCCTGTGATTCAGGTACCTAATACTACAATGTTAGAATTATTATGATCACAAATAATAATATCAAATACATATTACGTAAGCAGATTACAATACAAATACTCGTAGTATTGTGTTGTGTACAATGCCGCTCAACTAATTTAAACCTAACCTCAAAACTTCCTTTGTAAAATAATACACGTAAAACTATCATTAATTTTACAAAAAAATATTAAAGGCGCTTAAACGACGTTTCGATTCCGTTAACACTGTGAAACAAGACAATGAAATATTTTAAATACACACGCATTTTAAAATACGAAACTAAAAAGAAATGTAATTAGTGACTCGTGACATCAGAAACAAAAGATTCCATCGTGCCAAACAAACAAGGCGCTTTAATGTGATGGTGTTTTATTAATTTTCCAATTACGATTTATAAATTCTACGTTTAATAATATATAATACATTTTTACATTCAGAATCAGCGTTTGTTGATCTACACGTATAAACAAAATTTTTAAGCCGTAATTTTTTTCACTGGAACTCCTTATTTTAGAATAAGAAAAGAGTATTATCTACCTATCTTAGATGGTGTGTTCATTGGACTCCATATAGTCCTGTACAGCGTTTAAGTTAAAAATTGTCAACCACATTTGAGTTATGTCAAATTACATATACAGCTATTGAATCCCTTCAAATAACACATATAGAAATGTGTAAGCAATAAAATTTTAAAGCAGTATTTGCAGACTATTTTCTTGGCATCGGTATATTGGAATTTGTATTTGAAGTATTTAATGTGAGTGCAGACTTCCTGCATCACCGCAATTTACAAATCTGATATTAAATTAAATGCAGATACCTACTGGAAGTCACGATTTCATCGTCAGATTCTAATTGCTAATCAGATGCTTATTCATCCAATAAATGGATGTATTTATTTACTGTAACTATCATCCAAGAATTTAACATTTTATCAATATTTTATTTAAAATATCGAGTGTCCATTATGCAAAATTCCTTACATATTTTGTTATGCCTCTTACGTCACCAAAAAATTATTCATCTTATTTAAAATTGTCGGGTTTTTTTATACCCCTATAGTTGTATCGATTTCATAAAACAGCAGTCAGGGACAAAGCTATATTAAAAGTGATCACATGTGCAGCACTCACATAGATTACGAAAACACAATTATTTATTGTGTTTTCGTAAGCATCGTGGGGTAGAAACTTACCCCACATATCATGTTAAGGGTTAAAGTGGTGGAGTTATTGATTGATAACGTCCCAAAGTCTAATCAAATCACTTCCAAAACCAATTCCTCCGAACTTATGGTTTATCTTATATTAAAAGACTGTGTGTCTCCCTGCTTACGTAAATTAAAAATATACAAAAAAATACTATGTTGTAGCAAAAAATTTCGCGTGCATTTTTTGTTAATCACATAGTCATATGATAATATGTGACACCAAAAATGAAATTAAAAACTTCAAATAATTCATGTCTAATTAGTTGATTGATTGTAAACAAACATTTTTAAAATGTTTGAATTATTTGTTAAACATGTAGGTATAAGATTTGTTTACCTTTTTCATTACTTCATACCTACTCCAAACCGGCCGGCTACCTGTTCTACTGACATCCGAAACTAATTGCATAAAATGAAAATGTATGCAGAATTTTAATGACTATGATAAAATAATTATAATCTCCTTGGCAAGCCTCTTTTGAGCGGCTAACACGATAGCTACTACTATTAAGATTCAAAGATAATCTCGCAGAATTCTCAGTGAAATACTAAGTTTCTTAATTATGCTGAAAAATTCACTTTCCATTTCATTAACCGAACATTGCCTGAACATTGAACGACGTACCTAAATGAAAAACCTAACACCAAATTGCTAACAATCGCCTTTTTGCAATTCCAGCGGTGCAAGCAGTTACAAGTAAGCAGCCTGCTTGCGCAAGTGAACGGCACACTCAAAAGGGAATTATTCACAAGTGCTTTATTATGAAAACGAGCTGGTACCAATTTCAATTTTCGTCATGCAATTATTAAGTCAGCGCTCACCCACGCCCGGGCATAACCATGAAAGTTACACCTCTGTTTCCCACATCGTAAGCCGAACACAATGAATGTGTTGCAGCCGCAAATCACCGGGTTTTATTTTCTCACAGGTTGAAATCGCAGGTCGATTGTTACCATGTACTACTGGGGATCACTGAGTGTGTAGTCTTTTAGTATTGTGGTAACATTGGGTTTACGAAACAGTGATCTAGAGTAAAGCGTCTTAGCTTTTAACCTGGCATACCATACATGATTTTGTAACATCCATATTTGCCTTTAATTACAAATCCACACCTCTTGGTTGACAGTAAAAAAAAAATGAATTGAAATTATGTTGTTAGTCTGCAACAGATTTCTGATACAAAATCTGATTTGCGACAGATATAAAGATGAAGGATAAAAAAAAGACTTAATGCCGTTGAAGATCGTGTTACTTACATATGAAGATCTGAAAAAAAAATGCATGGCTGACGTCAGCCAAAAAAACAACAATAAGAAAGGGAAAGGTGTTTGGAGGTATAATTATATGACGTTTGTTAGTAGAAATACGTTGTGTTTGAATATAAAATTTCTATTATCGTTCGTACGTTTCTGTGTTCTACAAACATCATCTTACCGTGGATTAGGAACACAACACCCATGGCTTATTGCACCTAGATGTTATTATGTTTCTATCATACCGTGTTTACCAGAGGTCTTATCAGCTTCCAGCAAAGATAAGATTTACTGTAAGCTGGAAGCTCCACTTTCCATAGAATTATTGCGGCAGAATTATATTTCCATAGAAATAATGCCCGGCACATAAAATAATATTGAAAGTAGGAATGGAGGTGGTATTTATAGAGTTAATAAAAAAATTCGTTGCGTTTTTGTTTACCCCGGCAAAAGTTTTTGTTATTTTTTGATTACTCTTAAAATTTCCAACTTGTAAAAATTTTTCTTCATTTTTAGCGGAGTTTCAGGTAGATACATACCTACAAAATAACGATTTTATACAATGCATAGGTATTTTTGATCGATTGCCGTTACAAAAAAGTTTTTATTTGTATTATTGGCATCAGAGTGACTGGTAGAACTATTTGTGTCGTTCGCGGAGAAAACACCTTTGGGCTACAAACGAGGCGAACTGATATTTTACTCCACTAAGTTTTCAGCTTTCTCGGTACCTTCCCTGCAACCTTTCCAAAAAACTATTAACATCGCGCCACGCCACGTGATTAAATTTTAGACGTGGTAACCAGAAACCCCAGAAAAAAACTATTATCTTACAAAATGACGCTAAACTACGTTACATTGTATGAGTAGTTACATAAATTTACTATAAGCCATAGGTTAAATACTATAACAATGAACTGATTGATTTCTTATCTTTAATTATGAAAAACTATTCATAACAGGAGCAATAGAAACGATTGCAGCTAACATTTCCGCATATATCTGCTCCATTAGTTGAATTTATTATTAAAATTTCATTCATCATTGTATTTAAATATCGATCACTTGGTGCTCACAAGTCTATTCAGACATGTTTTGAAGGTTTTATAATCGACTTGTAGATACCTAACAACAATAGCAGTCAAAACACTGAATTGGATCTTATTTGTGGAAGAAAAAAATCCAAAAGACCAAAAGGCTCTTTGTATCTATTTTAAAACCAAAATGAATTATGTTGATCTTCGATTAGTCAAAACATAATAAGGATTAGTTATAATGATGCGGCTCCAATTCCGACAAATAACTTGTTGTATTGTGCTTTTATATATCGATTCATTATGTTGATGCCTAGATGTCAAGGACTCCTCAAAAGAGTTCTGGCTTTTTTGATCTATTGTTAAGTTCTAAAACTTATGAATCGTTGCTTAATTTAAGCAGCAACTTAACCTTTTACCGCTGACGTTACGTCTATCAGACACCGCAAAATCTATGTGCAGTTGCTACGTTGCCATTTCGCGTCACATTGTTCTATCTTGTCCAATACCTTCCTTAACCAGCTCCCGCCACTCGTCAGCACGGTAACGCAACGGCAGCCATGGTGGTCGCACGTGAGGAGTTGCAGCCGTTAGGTGTCCATGGGACGTAAGGTCAGTAATCAGTTATATAACTGGTGGACGTATTTTTACCAAATTTGAAACTGATTTAAAACTAACGTAAGGATATATTTTTAAGTACTTTTCACTAAGCCAAGAGGAATCAAAGTTGGGTTTATTATGTACATACATATATATTTTAATAAATGTATAAAGATGATTTTGCCAAAAGTTCCATGATTCGTAAACATGCACATTTGATATTTATGAAATAAACAATATTCAACAACAAAAAACTCATAATCTAAAATAATACCTACTTAAAATGCACGTCTGTCAATTACTCAGCAGAATGAAGACGAAAAAAAGTCACTTCAGTGGCAGAAGGTTAAACAGGAAAAGTGAAGCTAGGTACACAATATTTACATTTAAAGAAAAATTGAGGTTAGCTGTAGTGCCTGATTTAGGAATTGATAAAAAAATTAATTGGAGGTGCATATTTCCTTTATCACGAATTATAATAAAAACTATTACCTAGGTAATATTAAAGGAAAATTTTTATCATTTTCGACAATCTTTTAAGTTTTTATTCACTTCAAATTGAAAAATATTTTAATAAATTAAACTTAACAACAATAAATTACAATAAACTGTTTAAATATGTAACAGTAATATAACAACTGATTCATTGAAAGATTCGGTTGATCCCAAAAACAGCGTTGGGCTGGCTGACCACGCGGGAAAAATTCCAGATGACAGGTCACTGAAAGTCATGACAAAGTGTGTATTTTGGGGAAAGCGACTTAGAGGTAGACCGTGACAGATGACCAGAGCAAGATAGGAAGGCCTGAAAAATGGACACAAAAGTTATTGCTACACACCAGAGCAGTTGGAAATCATTTGTCGAGGAGGTCATATCATTAATTGACCAATATAATATCATTAATTTACCAATATTTTTGAAATTATGCCACATTCCGTAACTTTTGAGTATCTTACGAATTTAATGTTGTATGTCTTTATCGTTTCTAAAATATCCATTATTTCATAAAAATCGATGTAAAAGTACATATTCTAGTGTTCTATTATTTTCGGTGTTCATGCTTCATTGGGCACTAACGCAAATGAAAGTAATTAACCTGATTAGTGTTCATAATATAAAGTAGTTACTAGTTCGTTTGTACAAAAAAATGATATTATATCGTACCAATATAATATTTTTTAATGAGTGTTTCCTTCTATTTTTAATTAATGGATATTTGTTCAATAAACTATGAAAACCATGCTAGAGAAAAATATATTAAGTTACAGAAGCATTATTTAAATGAAAATACTTGCTTTGTTTTAATGTCGGTCGTAACCTTTTAGCAGTAAAATTTGAAGGATTTAATTTTGTGTTTTATGGTAAAATCATTACACTTACTTATTGCCAAAGAATTACGGTTCTTTGAGGGAAAAGGGAGCGAAAGAAAGCAGAGAGATAGAAGCAATTAGTATAATTAAGGGTATAAATACACCGGTAACAAGGAGGGTCTGTATATCATCGACATTATACAGGATGTTGTAAAGATAATGGACATTTAATTAAATTATTGTGTATTTATTCAAAGTACTATTATATAAGTGACGTAGATAAATAAATAAAGGGGGTTAAAGAAATGGTGTGTTCACTGCACTTCCATGGAATAAAGGGGGTAAAGGAAATGGAGCGTTCACTGCACTTCCATACAATAAAGGGGGTTAAGGAAATGGTGTGTTCACTGCACTTGCATAGAATAAAGGGGGTTAAGGAAATGGTGTGTTCACTGCACTTGCATAGAATAAAGGGGGTTAAGGAAATGGTGTGTTCACTGCACTTGCATAGAATAAAGGGGGTTAAGGAAATGGTATGTTCACTGCACTTGCATAGAATAAAGGGGGTTAAGGAAACGGTGTGTTTACTGTACTTCCATAGAATAAAGGGTGTTAAGGAAACGTTGTGTTCACTGCACTTCCATAGAATAAAAGAGATAACGAAATATTGAGTTCACTGCACTTCGTCCAGATGCAAACCATGTCTAGTTCGTTGTTTTAATACGAAATACCTTTTATTCAAAAAAATCCCTGAAACTGAAATAGTTATATCGGAATACCAAAAAGTTCTTTTAAAGTAAGAAAAAAGTTTTGGAAAATAATGTGAGACACACATATCAGAAAATGACGCTTTCGGAGACACAATGTTTTTTGTGTGTAGGTATTGTACATAATAATAATAATAATAATAATAATAATAAATTCTTTATTCCAGGATGTGGGGAGGTTAGTGCAATCCCACACATCCCATAGAGGATATAAGTACAAATAATATTTACATAAAGTAAAATAAATAAAAAGAGATTAAAAAAAAAAATTAAATAGAAAATGAAATTGAGTTAAAGCAGAGAAGCACGGAAATCCATCGGATCTAAGATTTTGGGAGCAAGTATCTATAATATCTACCTCCAAGTTAGGTTTCAATATAATTTAAATGCAAAAGCTTACTGGCTTCTGCCCATGTGCCATATGGCTAATGGTTATGCATGAGGACAGGGAGTGGTTGACTCGAACAAGAAATGATTGATAGCTGAGTGGGTTGTATTATGCCCACGGAGACAAAAGTCAAGGTTAAATTTGAACAAACAAAAAAAAGAGGTTGTATTGCAAACGATGGGTTTCAAATATAAGATCGACATTCTTGAAACTTAACCAAGATAGGTAAGCATTACTATGAATATTGACTTTTGTGTAGCAATCCAACGAATTACATGTGCTTTAAAGCAAAAATCTTATAGTATGAAGCAGCTAAAAATCCAGCATTAAGTTCTGATATCAAAATTCAAATTTTTTTCTCTATTTTGGAATCAAATAGACGCCATAATTTTTAACTCTTGAGTATCAATTCCATCATTAGCTAGGGAGCTTTCAAATATATAATTAACAACAAACAAAAAACGCACTTTTTTCGTATATAATAATATAATGTTGGCAATATGGTTAGTTGAACATGGTATGATTAAAAGGAAATTTTAAAAATATGTATTTATTTATTATACCGATCATTTCCACCCTATATCCTACATTTCCTCCGTGTAAATCATCATTTTTGAAACGGGTACCTACATAAATATCCCACCGCAGCGAGGCGGTCTGTCTTTACAGGATTTTCATAAGGTGAATGAGTTCCGAATGAAATGCTGCCGGCTATATTATAGTAACTGACTCCAGCGAGTTGCCCGGCTCTGCACGGGAACACTGAACACTGAACAGTACTGAACACCCCCCCATATACTATCTTGTGCTCTGGACCTTCTTCCTCAAAGGATGGATCTTTTTAAATGGAACATGAAATGCTGCGTTGCAAATGAAGGTGGTTAAGGAATGATGGAGAATTTAGGACACTTTGCAATAGAGTCTATTCTATAAAAAAAATCATAACAAACTAAATTGAGTGTTTTTAAGATATGAGCCACTTTTTTATATTTGTGTTTTAAATTCTAAAATGTATTTTGGCCATTAGGATTCGCAAATTCGATGATTATAACTTAGAAAAAACTTCGGCAATTCTTTTAATAAAATAATATTTTGTATGAAAAAGTCCTGGCAACCACTTCTCTTAAACTCTCTCGTATTATTACAGATTTTTATGATGTTACAACCGATAAGAAAAAAGATCTATTATTTAATTGCTCCAATGTGATCTTATTGAAACAATGTTATTTATAATTTAGACAACATCCTAAAAAAGAAACTCAACTCAACAGGATATTTAGTTCATTTTCTGATTTTATTTTTATAATTCGTGTTGTTCGAATATTAGGAATATGTCCAAAAAAATGAATGCACGGAATTTATTACGGAAGTTATTCATTTTGTTAAATATTATTTAGTTTAACATTATCATAAATAATAACAGTTTACAATAGTATAATTATTTAATGCGTTAAATTAAGACGATGGATATTTCGAATACTCTCTGAATATTTGGAATCTGAATGTTTCCCATAAAACATATACATTCAAACATGTTGTCTTTTTCAGGAATTTCATCTCCCAATTATGCTTCTTATAAAACGTGTTAACAATTATAATAATTGCTCAGAATATATCATGTGTGTCGCTGGAAAGGGTACATATGTAATATGTATATTTATAAAATTTATAGTGTTATTATTTAAATTTAAATTTGCGAATCTTTTGCGCGGTTTTATTTCGATTACTGTATAATAATGACTAGCCATTTAATAAATTAAGATTCTAAATTTTAAAATTGGAAATTCATATGTCATACGGCACATATTCTGGTCTAGTAATGTGTAATTTCTATCACCAAGAAATTAAAAAAAAAAGTACCATAGGATTCATATGTCTTATATTGATTTATAAATGTAGAAATTCTAACTTTACAATTGTAAATGTTCTCCAAAATGCCCTGGAAAGAATCTCAGACTTGTGATGTCCCGAAAGAAACCATTCATCTGTTCTGAATGCAATTACTAATGTTATCCAAATTTACCCTGGTAATAAATTACATCTTTGCGATTCTTTCAAGGATAAAGAAACCATCCTGTCACTTCGAATGCAATCAACAATGTTCACAAAATTTGTTTTGACAGCATCGCCATTCCATTGTAAGAATATTATGTACTAAATACACAATTTGGCTGTCCTGAAACGAAAATCCTTCCCAGTTGGACAAAGGTTCAGTTTATTTTGTATTGTTTGTAATTTATATGTATATATATATTTAAAAAAAAAAAAAAAAAAAGTTTCTATATAAATACAAAAAAATAGCCTCACCGATTTGATAAAACTGCTTTGCTGATAACAGCACACCGTTTGAACGGCCATATTTGTATTCCTGATACTAAACAAAAAAAACAAGTTAATGTTCTCGACAATTTGAGCGGATTGTTGTTGTTCATAGAACTAACCTACCATTGGTGATGCTGCTCGGAAAAAAATATTCAACTTTAAAAAACTTATCTTATTTTTTTTATTCTTATTGAACGTTAAGGATGAGTTATATTTACTGTAAATTAAAATTATAAATACATACTAATGTTTTATTTGATCCTTGGTTGTTGGCAAGACAATTAGTAATTGATAAAAATATAAATTTAAAAAAAATGTTGCCTTTTAAATGTTATTTCTTGATAATGTCTAAGAACATTTTGACATCGCACCCTTAATCCTTAATACCCTAAAACCACTTTCTTAGCAGCCAGCGGGTAGTGTTTGAGTAAGGTGTTACGTTTGTAATTACATTACCACGTAGAGCTTTCTGCGGCATTCATAAAGAAAACATAACTTCCATTGAAGATACGAATAGCTTCGGGCTTAATTATACCTTAATGCCTTTATGCGATATATTGGATGTTTATTCACGAATTACAAAGTAAAGACTGTTTCATTATGTTGCGAATATTGCTCGATTATCCTATGAGATTAGATTTTCACAAGTGATTACCAATCCCTTTGAAAGCACAATAGAAAACAGCTCTCAATAAATAATTAATGTAAATTAATGATGTTTTGAAAATTCTAATTTGTAATTAACAACTTCTTCTTGGAAATATTTTCAATGGCTAAATCCACATAAATGTTCGCTACTTACTAACTGTGCGTACTTTTTTTCTTAATGCAAGAATCGATTAGGTACTGCTAAATGGTGTTTGCGTCATGTTTATTTGGACGACTACAGATTGTTCTGGCCGCATCACAAAAATTTATGTCATTAAGCGGATAATCATTTAATTACAGGTATCTTCACAACAAGCTTTCACTGTCAAGGTGAAGATTAATCTTAAATATCCGTCATCGACTTTGCTTCACAATTAGCATAGCTGATTTCAATTCAATCTCTAAACCGGATTACAAAAAAATAACCATTGTTACAATCATGACGGTGACTAATAATATTGTCTAGAAAAAAAGGATGGCTAAAGATAGAGACGTCTAATTGTATACCATTGTCGGTATGCTGTGTTAAACCATAATAATTGCATATTATCAGGCATCAGGAATGTTTTGCAATAGTATGACATTTGACATGGCCATTGGCCATGAAATGCACTTTTCTGCAATATCCTGTTGCCAAAAATAAGATCATTAAAACATATACAATTTGCACTACACTTAAATATTTCTGAAGCTTTAAATTAATTGCTTTGATGTGATTATTTTCTACTTCTATTAGCTTTATTATTTACTAACAACAAACACAATCTCTGTTCTTAAAGATTTATCAACGGGCTGTGAAAATGGTGCGCTAATCCATGAATAATTTAATCCAAATCCGTTTTCGTGTTCCTGTTTTTTGCATTCGAATGATAATGATCTGCTATTTTGGTTGTTGTTATTGCACAGTTAAATACACACGACTTGTGTTTTGTTGACACTATAACATTAAAAAGTTAAAACCAGATCTCAATCTTTTTGAAAGGGAATACAAGAAAGCGCTGCAAAAAAGCGCAATACCTTTTCACGAAGATGTTCTCTCTCACCCGACATGCCGCTTGAAGTCCCGAAATCCGTTCTGGGCGGAAGGAGAGAAGCTCATCCGATTACCTCTCACCCCATAGGATAGGTGAAAACTTGAGTGGCAAACTTCCAATGTGGGAAATGCCCATCTCATACATGACTCATACAGCCTGGGTTATCATTGCCTTTCAAATCCTGGTCCGCCATCAATAAGTTAAGGTGCTCCCATAGCCACTGAAGAGTCCTTCAAGAGACCTGACGAAAAGAGCTGCCTTAAAGAGTCGGCGATGTGTGAATGTGGTGCGGTGCAGACCACCGAACATGTGGTCAACGAATGCCCGAACGAAGGCGGGATTGATGAGGTTCACATGGCGACGCCTGAGGCCCTAGATTGTCTCGCAGACCTAGATGTCCCCCTCTGACCCTCCCGTCATACGAAAGAAGAAGACATATTTTAAAACATTTATGCTCGCAAGTATAGTTTTAGAGGGGAAATAGTGTTAATTCCTTATAAGGGTGATATCTCTCTCATACATACGCTTTTTTAACTTCAATAGGATACACTTTATGACCTATAAACAAAGTAATGACATACTAGATTGATCTACTTCAAATTGTTGTACTTCATTTACCAAAAAAATATTTTAATAATATTATCAAGATATACGAAGTTCTTAATTTTTTCAAGGTTAGAATAAAATCTCACGACCTCCTAGGTAAAATATTTACATACTTTAGGCAGTACTTACCTATCTACCTACTTATTAAACGCAATAATGGACTTTAATAATATTATTTTGGATTGAGCCCGAGTAGTATTTAGTGTTAACATTACAACAACACCGGGTTGCTTGTCAGTTACTTGTTACACTTACCTTAAAATTGAACACTTAAATCGTTTTGCACGACTTTGCCTTAAAGGTCAAGTGTGTGTAGTGAAGGAATTTGGCTGAAGAAAAAGCTTCCGTTTAATACCTATTAGTCATAATGAACTTTTTTAATGTTGGTACCAATCAGATTATAATTATTAGGTTTGTGTGTCAAGTTTATGTCTTGATTTAACTCATAGTTATGATTTATGACATTTTTTTGTCGTGTATCTAATTTTGTGACATTGAAAATTACGATAAATAGGTCAGGCCCTTTTTTCAAAACCATGTTTTCGGGTTACCGACAATGTTTCTTTTGTTTCGTTAATGATTTTTAATTACTTTTAGAAGGATTAGTTCTTATTAGTGTAGGCAACATTAACCATAAACCTATCATAATGATTAATTTTTGATAATTATTTAACATTACCTTTAAACATGATTATAATGATTCCCTATTATTCTATAGCCAAAAAGTTATTAACGTTTTTTTTCTGATTCAAAACTCAACATGTAAGTACTTTTCATAGAAAATATTAATTTTTATCTTCATAATTTTGAAGATAAGGTCTCCACTGGAAATATCAAAGGATTTTAAAAATAATGATAAATCAACTTTCGTTTCAATCAATTCTCTTGTATGACAAGTATAACCAAAACCCATGTAAATTCTGCTGTAAACATGGAAATGATTACGGCTTAGCTAGCTATCAAAAGATCGGTGAATTTAATTGAATATGAGATGGGAAGTATTACTTTATCGCAAGTAGGAGTACCATCCTTGAAAATTTTCGAGTTCATAACCTTATTATATTTCGTGTTTACCAAATAAAATATTCACAGCATTAATTATGTGCTATTATAAATGTTGTATATATACGTTAAATTGCTAACAATGCGCTTAACTTAATCATGTTTGTATTTTACGCATCGAAAGAGTGTTTTTTAAAGATAAATAAATTAAATGGCCAATTGGCGAAATTATCAGAAACTGCGTAATATTAGAAAATAAAAGAAACAGTCATGTTTATTTTTTGTTGTTGTTTAATTATTCGAGTAAATTGGCCTGTCACTGCTTTAATTGGTTAGTGCAATAGAATCCAAATTCCCAGAGCCAGTTTTAATTTATATTTTCACGGCCTTAAATAAATATTTTTTTATTTTTTATATTTTGCACATCTATATACATAAGTAGCATTTAAATATATTTGTATTACTGGGGTCATGTTCTGTGTCGAGAATAGTTTACAAATATTTAATTTTAACAAAAGTTATCTACAGATACATTTTTTTGGATAATTTAGAAGCAAAATTTTTTGATAGACTTATGTTATTCTGGTTGGTTAATGGTTTTTGGTATCCAATACTGGACGGCTACACCAAAACCAAACGCCGAAAGCCCCATTATTTTAACTAAATATTATACTGAAATACCAGCCTAGAGATTATTAATGCGCGCAACATGCTATCACTTCTACGTACATAAACGCATACTACACTACAATCTACACATATGCCCTGATAATTGATACTGTTACGTAGTCCTAAACGTTATTTAAAAAGGAATAATACACGGCAGAATAACCAAAATAAATCAGGATAATTCTTAGAGAGAATTTGACAAAGGCATCCCAGCAAGGAATACAGTGAGGTATAAGAAATAAAGGCAGTAAAGAAATCAGGGTTAGAGAGAGGCATGAACGTATTTACTATTTAGATATGGTTTCAAACATACGATGCTACAGGATATTGTAAAGTGACTCCTTATCTTCATAATACTACAATGGCTGCAAGTTACATAAAAAACTCTTTAACGATTTTAATATCCTTCGTAAAGTGGTTGGCATCATCCTTTTTGACGGATCGCTTTGTGAGCGCCAACCTCATCCAATTTGATTTTCTTGAGCTTCCGGTGCCAGGATGCAAACATAAACGATCAAAAATATAACATTTATTATTTTTCAATCATTCCAAAAAATCATTTTTTGTAGGTTCTGTTAGTGATTTTTATCTCAGTTTCAATGTTAAACACGACCAACCAAACTACGTGCTTCTAATATAAAATAATAGTGAAATATTAAATTATGTTATAAAACGTGCGTTTCCTTCATCAAATATTGTATCAACAACGTGACTTTGGATAAATCGAGGTTCTTAATTTGAGAGCGCATATAATCATTATTATTTCCAAAAAGAGATTAAGTTAATGATTTCGATAAAACAAAACATGTGGTAATAAACCCAATAAAAGCTCATATTATAATAGGCCATTTGATTAATAACAATGCGTTCAATTAACACGACATTTTGATCACGTTTAGTATGAAACCTCACACCAAGGTCACCTCTTTTAGTATATGTTACCCTGATACCTTAATACAATTAATTACCATAGTCAATATGTCGTGGAGTTGTAATATATAATTTGTTAAATTGATTTACCTACACGTGATATCAAAACATACCACACACAACACGGAAAAGTGATACTTTAGGTGGAAATCGTGACCGCGTGTTAAATATATTACTTATGTTTCCTACCGAATAATATACAAATTCTTTGTTTTAAATTAGTATTTTATATCGATCAGATTGAAAACACCTAGTTTATTATTAACCAACCCGGATTACGAAAATAATCACATAAATAAGCATTTTCATAATAAATACTATTAATTAATATGACCTCAATGCCCCTACCGAAAACGTTGTTCAATCTTATCTCGATATTACCAACAGTTCAATACTATTTTTTTCTGATTTTACAACCCAGCATACCGAGTCTGATTCATAAATCAAATCTCTCGATCGGTGAGCTTTGGCGTCATAAAATTTTCAAGGCTTTAATTATTTTGAAAAGGTATTATCAGCTTATCATTTCCACCACGATTAGGGGATTACACAAACTATAAAAAATAGTTACAAATCGTATATTTTTTTCAGTTGTCTTGTAATATATAAAAGTATGATAAAAACGGTGTCTTGATTTTGGGTAAAACCGAGTAGGCAGTGGTAATTTTCTTTCGTTTTCACGAATTTTGACTATCTTGTATTCTATGAGGCTCATTGTGATTGTAGTGAAATTATAATTGTTTATTTGTGGTTCTTACGACAAGTGAACATTCTTCAGACATGGTTCGTAATATATATTATATATGTATATATTTTTTTGACTTTCTGAAAAATTCATGTTAAAACGTTATTTACCGATGTACGTTTCTATGCCATTTTAACACGAGCCGAAAAAGGTGTAACATGATTATTATTTTATAAAAAAAAACTTATTTTTTAAAAAGAAAGACAAACATTCCCGGGTTACGAGTAACCTGACAATATTTGAAAATTTCCTACTACCACCACAGAAAGCTGAAAATGTTTCTTGTGTTGTGATGGAGGACTTAGCCAGCCGAGGAATTGAACACAATACGCCTGGGTGGGACCCAAACGCGATGTCAACTCGGCCACCGACCGGTCAATACTATGTATTCGAAATGTTATTTGTATCACTAAGGTTAATAAATAAGTTTTTTTAAAAACATATACGAGTATTTAACTTAGCGGCAGTATTTATTATTATTAGACATCGTCTTCAGGTCGGAAATCAAAATAATTTATAAATAAGTACTTGTCTTTAGTAACCATTTCTCTATTATTATCAATTAATAAATAAACAAGTCTACGGAAGTGACATTATGTTACCTAAGGTTTGACCTGTCTGCGCCAATCAATTGCACATCCCACAAACCCAGCCATAATAAAACTTTAAGTGCTTTGAATAGAATGGATTAAACTATTATAAAATAATCATTTCGTCATCTTATCAATTTTCGGTTTGTTTCAAATACCAAATGGACCAAAGATGGCCCATCAAAACTACATCTGCGCATAAAATAACTATTTATTGCGGAACATTATTTAAAAACGTATTTATCTCAAAAGAATAGAAATCTTTCTTCCTGGAACTTTCTCTTCCGCGACTCAACTAGTTTGTATCAATTCTTTCTTTAATATAAAATGGTCTTACGTCATCCATCCATTTATTTTAATGAATAATTCTTTGATAAAAAAGTCAATTTAACATGTGAGTGCATTTTAACAAATTTTGAACATTAACACGCAGTTGGCATTCTAACCATGAAGCAATCAACACCTCATCATGATTGATAAACCGTGAATGATTTTGATTTTTACTAATAGCTTCCTATTTAGCAAATCCAACATACTTAATAACATATATTTGGATACACCTTTGAAGTTTTTTTTTAAACACCTCATACATTAAGACTGTTGTATCTCATCTTCAAACTGGAATTAGATTCAATAGCTGTGCAAAAATGAATCCGGTTACAATATTATCATCAGTTTGTTTTATGAATATCTAATGACTAAAAAAAATAAGAAATATGTTTTAACTAAAGTTTTTAATTAATTTAACTAAGTCCGAGAGTTTTTTTTAAATTCTATTTTGTTTGTTAAATTTGATAGAGCCTACCTAATATTTGAACGGTTATTATGAGCACCCTTAAAAATACGTACAGTAATATTTTCAAAATGATTTTTATTTGTACCTAGCAAAAGATTTTTTCATTAGTTTGAGCTCATTACATTAAATTCCCCTCTCACTACCTTCATTCTATAATATCAGAACAAAAACAGAGAGATCATGAAAACAAATATATATGTCGTAATGAAGTAAAAATGTTTAATCATTGAAAACAATATTAACGACTCTCTAACAAAAGATGTGAAACAGAAAAGATAGAAAAAGATTCAGCCCCACCGAGGTCATTGCAGCCTCACATATCCCATAGAGGTTATAAATGCATACAGATAAGTAAGAACATGTAAATAGTATTAAAAAAATAAAATAAAAACATCAAAGAAAAGAGAGTAACTTTATAGTATCGTAAGGGAAAATAATAAATGCGTAATATATATAAGAATATTTTTGAATATTGAAATTAACATACAGCATTGTTGAGATGTTTGTTTTTTGGTACAACACAAAACTTGCAAATATAGACATACATGCTGACATAATCACTGCTAGTTACTAACAGCACAAAATCATGATGATTTAATTAATTGTACCTTATTTTATCTTTAAATTGCTAATTCATTATTTTTTTTTAAATATCAGTTGCGCGACAACATTCCCTCATCCCTTTTCTCCCCCATCCCGCTACAACGCCAAAACCTGGTTACCACTATATCCATCCTGTATACTTATAAACACATATATTCTTGTGTAATGCATTATATACGTTTATTTCATTTGTTCCACTTTTTTATACTTGAAGACCCCAAGGCAAGAAGTTGTTAACTTACATTGAAGGCATTCTGAGATATTTAGACTTTTGCGTTTTGCCTTATAATTTTTTATTTGAATGTCATATACAATGTACTGATCCTTCATGGTAAAGTAAACAAACCAAATTTACATTACATCTAGTAATATTAAGTAGTTTTGCAGTCTAAAAGTTAAAATAAACATGTTTTCTACAAAAAAATGTAGTTAACATGTTCATGCCATCTTCAGGGATAGGTGAGGAAGATACAGAATTGAAAGGCAAGAACATGTTAAATTCTTGTTGTTTTATTTAATCAAACAAATTAAACATTTTTTTGATATAAAGTAACTTAATAATAATTATTATTGAAAAGAAAAGGTAGCAGAGCATGTGTCAATTTTTTTTGAGAGTTAAAAAATCCACGAAAAACCTCATCCAGGTATGGTAACAATTTTTGGATATCGTTCCATTTGGCCGCATCGATTTCTTTGTTATCTTTCACTTTTGATGACATCATTGGCGGGGAAGATAATGTTTCACACCTTTTTTTTAAGATCCACTTCTTTCCAAGGCTCTTCTTCGGAGAGTGATTCGCGATATTTATAAATCCCGAATTCCTTCACTCTTATTCAGCGAATTCCTTTTTGAAAGTTAACCTTTTTTCCGATAGTGTTTTTTGTATTGTGTATAAAGTTCAATTGCTGCCCTAATTCTTTAATATTAACAAACTTATCAGCCATCATTGTCACGATGGGTATATTTTTTGTGTTAGCCGACATCATTAAATTTACATATTGGTCCACTAATTGAACGGACTGGCATCTATTAATTTTTTTTTCTACCAATGCAAAATCTCTATCAGAGTCCATATATGAGTGACCAACCTCAGGAAATTTATGGTCAATTATTTTGAATTTTTTTGCTAGAATTAAATATTGCCAGAATATCATAAAATATATATTTTTGTTTTGACCGGCACAAGAGTCACTCCAAGCAATAAGGTGAGACTTGTTGCTCTGAAGTTGCATGGTGTTGACAAAGGCCATTAAACAACTGGAAATTTCCTCGCTCCCTCTGCCCCCTTCGTTTTCACTCCAAATATGTAAATATGCCCTATTTAACTCCTTTGTCACACAATGTAATCCCAAATTATAGAGCCACAGTTTTCTTAAATAGAAAGCCACGTTTGTGGATATCTTTGGGAGAGGTAGCGTCTTTTCCAAATCAAATGTGATGAAACAAGTTTCATCACATTCAGATGCCTTTTTCTTATCATGTTTTTGCATTTCAAATGCAGCTTTATACATATTTACATGAATTTGGTCAGATTTTTTGCTATCGCAAGTCCCACAAGTGTCTGTCTTAGGCACACTAAACGACAAGTTGAAATCCTCTGTAAAGATCCTAGTGTAACGATTCAACGAAACAGGGGCATACTCTTTTTCTCCACAAAACATATTATAGAGCTCATACAGTTTTGGGATTGACAAATCGGATGCGAGGTACAATTTACTCAATACTTTAAATCAAACTCACCAGTTTGATTTAAAGTATTGAGTATCTCATCTTGTTGTACGTATTCCAAAATTATATCTCCTGTACCAGTGGTAGTAGCGATATACTCTAGACTACTCTGATTATCTTCTGAAAATACAAAGTACAATAAAATAATCATTTTTAGTTCAATGTTCAAAAGAATTTAGTGTCACAATAAATTATTTTTAAGTTTACCTACCATTAACATGACATCATATTGAGATATTCCTAATAATATCCCAAACTCAACACCAGTCAAAGAGTCTTGAACACTTTCTGAAACGAAATATTGTAAAGCATTAATGAAGGAATTCAAAACATAAGAAAACATAAAAGAATATTCAGAGTCACAGAGTAAAACGTTTTTTTTTGCATTTACCATCCATTAAAATTACATTATTTTGAGGTATTTCTAAATGCTTCTCAGGTTGTACTAAATTAGTGAACTCTTGAACACTTCCTGAAACAAATTAATAAGCATTACAATAAAAAATTGTTGACTTTTAGACAGAAAAACACCAAAACAAAAATGATTCACCCATTTCCAAACTACTTTAAGGATAAATTAAGATGAACTATAATGTTTTATACAGCTTACCTGATTCCCTGATCAATTTTTGACACATCTTCACCATTTTTTCACCACTGGAACTCATTTTCGATGATTTTTAAATAAAAAACACGCACTGCAAAACTTTTTAAAACCACCAAGGTAAACGTTAAAGTGAGTGAATAACATGTTAACCATAGAAATCTAAACCAATGTAGATGGGAAGAAGTTGTTAATTACAGAATTACGGCAAGAACTTGTTAACTTAGTAGTTAACAAGTTCTTGCCCTGATTTTATCAACTTAATGTCACAGAAACACGTAGTTAACATGTTCATCACATTGATTTAAGCATGTTCTTGCCGTTTTTAAGCTCTGGCATGGTGTTCATTGGAAAGAGCGTATGCGAATTAGTTTAGAGAGCATTCTAACTCATTTTTTACGAAAATGTAAGTTAACAACTTCTTGCCTTGGGGTCTTCAGTAATATATATAAGAATATTTTTGAATATTGAAATTAACATACAGCATTGTTGAGATGTTTGTTTTTTGGTACAACACAAAACTTGCAAATATAGACATACATGCTGACATAATCACTGCTAGTTACTAACAGCACAAAATCATGATGATTTAATTAATTGTACCTTATTTTATCTTTAAATTGCTAATTCATTATTTTTTTTTAAATATCAGTTGCGCGACAACATTCCCTCATCCCTTTTCTCCCCCATCCCGCTACAACGCCAAAACCTGGTTACCACTATATCCATCCTGTATACTTATAAACACATATATTCTTGTGTAATGCATTATATACGTTTATTTCATTTGTTCCACTTTTTTATACTTGTTACTTAGTTCGGCTTTTGAGTCTACATTCACTACAAACTTTGTTGTAAATTACCAATTCAACCATCTGTTCTGAAGGGAAGTTTTGAAGCAAAAAATTGACCACCACCTCGAGATGGTTCGTGCCTGGGGTAAGGCCAACTTATAGTGAAATATTAAATTATGTTATAAAACGTGCGTTTCCTTCATCAAATATTGTATCAACAACGTGACTTTGGATAAATCGAGGTTCTTAATTTGAGAGCGCATATAATCATTATTATTTCCAAAAAGAGATTAAGTTAATGATTTCGATAAAACAAAACATGTGGTAATAAACCCAATAAAAGCTCATATTATAATAGGCCATTTGATTAATAACAATGCGTTCAATTAACACGACATTTTGATCACGTTTAGTATGAAACCTCACACCAAGGTCACCTCTTTTAGTATATGTTACCCTGATACCTTAATACAATTAATTACCATAGTCAATATGTCGTGGAGTTGTAATATATAATTTGTTAAATTGATTTACCTACACGTGATATCAAAACATACCACACACAACACGGAAAAGTGATACTTTAGGTGGAAATCGTGACCGCGTGTTAAATATATTACTTATGTTTCCTACCGAATAATATACAAATTCTTTGTTTTAAATTAGTATTTTATATCGATCAGATTGAAAACACCTAGTTTATTATTAACCAACCCGGATTACGAAAATAATCACATAAATAAGCATTTTCATAATAAATACTATTAATTAATATGACCTCAATGCCCCTACCGAAAACGTTGTTCAATCTTATCTCGATATTACCAACAGTTCAATACTATTTTTTTCTGATTTTACAACCCAGCATACCGAGTCTGATTCATAAATCAAATCTCTCGATCGGTGAGCTTTGGCGTCATAAAATTTTCAAGGCTTTAATTATTTTGAAAAGGTATTATCAGCTTATCATTTCCACCACGATTAGGGGATTACACAAACTATAAAAAATAGTTACAAATCGTATATTTTTTTCAGTTGTCTTGTAATATATAAAAGTATGATAAAAACGGTGTCTTGATTTTGGGTAAAACCGAGTAGGCAGTGGTAATTTTCTTTCGTTTTCACGAATTTTGACTATCTTGTATTCTATGAGGCTCATTGTGATTGTAGTGAAATTATAATTGTTTATTTGTGGTTCTTACGACAAGTGAACATTCTTCAGACATGGTTCGTAATATATATTATATATGTATATATTTTTTTGACTTTCTGAAAAATTCATGTTAAAACGTTATTTACCGATGTACGTTTCTATGCCATTTTAACACGAGCCGAAAAAGGTGTAACATGATTATTATTTTATAAAAAAAAACTTATTTTTTAAAAAGAAAGACAAACATTCCCGGGTTACGAGTAACCTGACAATATTTGAAAATTTCCTACTACCACCACAGAAAGCTGAAAATGTTTCTTGTGTTGTGATGGAGGACTTAGCCAGCCGAGGAATTGAACACAATACGCCTGGGTGGGACCCAAACGCGATGTCAACTCGGCCACCGACCGGTCAATACTATGTATTCGAAATGTTATTTGTATCACTAAGGTTAATAAATAAGTTTTTTTAAAAACATATACGAGTATTTAACTTAGCGGCAGTATTTATTATTATTAGACATCGTCTTCAGGTCGGAAATCAAAATAATTTATAAATAAGTACTTGTCTTTAGTAACCATTTCTCTATTATTATCAATTAATAAATAAACAAGTCTACGGAAGTGACATTATGTTACCTAAGGTTTGACCTGTCTGCGCCAATCAATTGCACATCCCACAAACCCAGCCATAATAAAACTTTAAGTGCTTTGAATAGAATGGATTAAACTATTATAAAATAATCATTTCGTCATCTTATCAATTTTCGGTTTGTTTCAAATACCAAATGGACCAAAGATGGCCCATCAAAACTACATCTGCGCATAAAATAACTATTTATTGCGGAACATTATTTAAAAACGTATTTATCTCAAAAGAATAGAAATCTTTCTTCCTGGAACTTTCTCTTCCGCGACTCAACTAGTTTGTATCAATTCTTTCTTTAATATAAAATGGTCTTACGTCATCCATCCATTTATTTTAATGAATAATTCTTTGATAAAAAAGTCAATTTAACATGTGAGTGCATTTTAACAAATTTTGAACATTAACACGCAGTTGGCATTCTAACCATGAAGCAATCAACACCTCATCATGATTGATAAACCGTGAATGATTTTGATTTTTACTAATAGCTTCCTATTTAGCAAATCCAACATACTTAATAACATATATTTGGATACACCTTTGAAGTTTTTTTTTAAACACCTCATACATTAAGACTGTTGTATCTCATCTTCAAACTGGAATTAGATTCAATAGCTGTGCAAAAATGAATCCGGTTACAATATTATCATCAGTTTGTTTTATGAATATCTAATGACTAAAAAAAATAAGAAATATGTTTTAACTAAAGTTTTTAATTAATTTAACTAAGTCCGAGAGTTTTTTTTAAATTCTATTTTGTTTGTTAAATTTGATAGAGCCTACCTAATATTTGAACGGTTATTATGAGCACCCTTAAAAATACGTACAGTAATATTTTCAAAATGATTTTTATTTGTACCTAGCAAAAGATTTTTTCATTAGTTTGAGCTCATTACATTAAATTCCCCTCTCACTACCTTCATTCTATAATATCAGAACAAAAACAGAGAGATCATGAAAACAAATATATATGTCGTAATGAAGTAAAAATGTTTAATCATTGAAAACAATATTAACGACTCTCTAACAAAAGATGTGAAACAGAAAAGATAGAAAAAGATTCAGCCCCACCGAGGTCATTGCAGCCTCACATATCCCATAGAGGTTATAAATGCATACAGATAAGTAAGAACATGTAAATAGTATTAAAAAAATAAAATAAAAACATCAAAGAAAAGAGAGTAACTTTATAGTATCGTAAGGGAAAATAATAAATGCGTAATATATATAAGAATATTTTTGAATATTGAAATTAACATACAGCATTGTTGAGATGTTTGTTTTTTGGTACAACACAAAACTTGCAAATATAGACATACATGCTGACATAATCACTGCTAGTTACTAACAGCACAAAATCATGATGATTTAATTAATTGTACCTTATTTTATCTTTAAATTGCTAATTCATTATTTTTTTTTAAATATCAGTTGCGCGACAACATTCCCTCATCCCTTTTCTCCCCCATCCCGCTACAACGCCAAAACCTGGTTACCACTATATCCATCCTGTATACTTATAAACACATATATTCTTGTGTAATGCATTATATACGTTTATTTCATTTGTTCCACTTTTTTATACTTGTTACTTAGTTCGGCTTTTGAGTCTACATTCACTACAAACTTTGTTGTAAATTACCAATTCAACCATCTGTTCTGAAGGGAAGTTTTGAAGCAAAAAATTGACCACCACCTCGAGATGGTTCGTGCCTGGGGTAAGGCCAACTTGGTCAGTTTCAACGTCTCAAAACCCCAAGCGTGTCTGATTTCGGCAAAGAGGGAGATCAATGACTGTCTGGTGCAATTTGATGGGAGCACTCTCCCCAATAAAGACTCCATTGAAATGCTTGGAGTTACTATATCAGACCAGCTCAAGTATCGGGGATCCATAGAAGCCCGAGTAAATCAGGCCTCCAAAAAGTTGGGCGTCTTGTACAGGGCTAGGAGAATCTTCAACAATGACCAGCTGCTGACCCTGTACAAGTCTCAAGTCCGCCCAACTATTGAATTTGGGAGCCACCTTTGGGCTGGTGCCCCAAAATACTTAATAAACCTGCTTGAATCTGTGCAAAGGAGAGCGATCCGTCTGATTGACAATCCGTTGTTAACAGACCGATTGCCTTCTCTAATGCATAGACGCAATGTAGGCATGCTGTGTCTGTTCTACAGGTATTTCAGTGGAGCCTGCTTCAAGGAGCTAGCAGCATTGATTCCTGATGCACCGGTGCACGCGCGCGAAACTCGACGGACACGAACTGAACACCCGTTCACGGTTGACGTTGGCTTCATGAGAACGGGCCGTTTTTACGATTCGTTTTTGTGTAAGTCGGCTCGTATGTGGAACGAGCTACCGGCATCTGTTTTTCCTCCCTCCTATAATCCGAGCCTCTTCAAGGCCCGCATTAACAAATCCCTTCCTACAGCCCCTACCTTATTCCGCCTCACAACGCCGCCCAACCGGGTGGTGACATAGTTCCCCTGTCTGTACACTGCACAGGCAGGGACACTCTTGTGAGGTGTCACATAAAAAAATAAAAACCTGTCAACAATTATAATTGAACTGTTTTTTTTCTAACCTCCTGTGTATATTAAATTAATACTAAGACTGTTTATGTTCCTTTAAATAAATAAATAAACAAATGAACTAATTACATTACTAATGAAAGGTTTCTAAATGAAAATATTTTTACAAGGGGCTTACTCATTATTATATTAATTCTTTACTATACGTATTGAGGATCTGAGATTTTGTGTATGGCAACTATTTCATCCAGTTTCCAGAGAGCGGTCACTGCCCAACGCGGAATGAACTACTGGGAAGGGGATTGAACCCTCGACCTCTGGTCCGACAGACATTTTGACTCCCACTCTATCATCTCGCCAAAAGTCAACAGATAATTTTAAATTGCTATTTCTTTTCAACCAAAAGAGCCCGAGCTATTTATCCACCCACAAAGAAATATATAAACTTGTCATAATATTTATTGCCATGATTCATTCTCATCCTAATTTATTAGAATTTTTTTATTATTTAATCTTACTTAGTATTCTGAATATTATTTATTACAATTTATAAACCAATTTACATGAGCCCGTTTAGTGTGACAGAATCTCGTAAAAAAATAATATTAAAAACATATAATTATTTTATATTCCTACAAAGTACTGTAATTTATATTGGTTGATAAATAGGATATTGTGTTCTAAGTATTACTTATTACGTAACTTCCGTCTGCCTCAAACATGAGAATACCATAGAAACTGGTTCCAGGTGGTTGGGTTATGTGCGATGTGACAAAAAATAATAAAACTAACAAAGTTAGGAAGCATCACAAATTTTAGCTACAGCAAGTACTAACCACATAAATAACTCTAAAAGAGTAGATACTTAAAAAAGTGGAAATCGTTCCACCAGGATCACTGACCGGTCACAACCCTCATAAAAGCAAACAAATTAAATTTCGAATTTGCAATTTTAAATGTGCCTAAATTCATTCACATAACAAAACCTCATAAAACCACTTGAAGTCGTCGATCAAGATCATCCCAAACGGCATTTGAGTCGTTACGTTGCTAGTGCCCACGCGAAGAAATGGTCCCGGCGGCCGCTGACCGGGCATTGGTCTTGACTAACCCATCAGGGTTAGGGTCACTGCTGAGCGAAAAGGCTACCAGCACTCTGCGAGACCGGGAGTGGGCGCCATATGCACTGGCTTACAAGCACAGGGTGATTAGAAAGTGTCACTTTAAAATAATTATTTTTTTAAATATGTTTTATTAAGTTAATACTACAATCGTAAACTGGTGATGAAAGGTTTACTGTGACCTCTCACTCTTTCCCATAAACTACTTACGTTACAGAATATGGGACTTCACTCATTGTTGTTACCCAGTTAAAAAAATTGTGTGATAATGAAAAGTGGGCGATTAAATCATCGCGTTGCGCCAGCTGATTCTATTTTCGTAATTACTTACTTTAAAAAAAAAAAAATATTTTTGTAAATTCTACCCTCTTAATGGAGAATGTACATATTTATGATAACATTATATAATCTACCATCGGCAGTTTCCCCAGAATCATTAGTCATATTCGGAGAAATGATTATGGGCATGACGAAAATATTTTTGAACGAATGGAAGGAAAGCAACATAAGTTAATTTACAACTGTAATGTACCCGTATGTATTGTTTTTTTTATAAACAATCCAAGGGATGTTTTTTATTTAACGTGCTATCAAGTTGTCTTTAAAATCAGAAAAGCTTTTCTGCTGTTACTTCAGTCATAAACGAATATTTTGAAATATTAATATTATTTAAATGCTCCACAGCATTTGAATAAAGAATACAGAAAACGGTGGAAAGTAATTGTTTAAATATGGTTTTGGTGGGAAGCTTAATATGAGTCGCGACTGTTAAATGAATGGAATATTTCATTCATAAGCATAAAGGTTTATTTTTTTTATCAGACTGGACAGTAGCCAATAAACCCAAGATTCATCGTCCCACACGATTACAATCATTATTTATTTCTATTCGATCAGCATTGATTCAACCAAGTATGAATGAGTAGAACCGGTTTTGTTGAATTATATAAGTAAGTCTACGTTAGCCATCGTCATCTATCGTCAATGTACTAGTTGGGTTAGTGGAAAATATCAGGTTTATGACTAATCGTCTGCGGCCATAAACGTCATTTATTTTATTTTAATCTGTTCTGGTAAGGTATACTCGTTAATGTAATGGAGGTTGAAATAAGCTCAATAACCCGTTTCGACAGACAGAATTTTTTTATTAATGGATAAGCACGTGGGAAGATCCATTTCAAAAAATGATTAAAAGTTCAGAAAAACATATTTTGCGAAGGTTTTTTTCAGTTTATAAAAGATTTTTTTTTAACAATGTATTTTATAATTTGTTAGCGCTACTAATTTAATAAGAAATAAATGTTTTTAATCATCTGTTTAAAAATTTTTTGCGCATTTTTTTAGGGGAAGTTAAATAAAGTCCCCTTCTCATATCGAATAGACCGCTTGCCGTATTATGTATTTCCAAAATTCGGTTTGCAGGAATAATATTATATTATTAGAGTGAAAACAGAATTAATAACTAACCTTGTATAGATTCAGGAAATACTTCGACACGAGCTTTTTAATCTGAAATAATAGAAAACATCTATATTAGTCATTGTACGTACAGTTTGCAAAACATACTCTTGCTAACATTATAACAGTTTTTCAATCAGCTCGGATAAGATTTAAAAAAAATGCTTTTACAAAAAAATTGTGTTAATTTTGTGCCACAAGTAAAATTTATGGTCGCCAAAATCATTGATTCATACTTAATTAGTATATTTGGAAACAACTGCTGAAATAAAAAAATGTACAAATGTAAAAACAAATATTATGTTGAAAAATTGGCTCGCTGAAAGAAATAGTTTGTATTAGAGTCTAATACAAACTATAGGTAGATACTATCACTGTTGTGTATATGTTTTTATATTTTTAAAACAAATTGTTATTTTTATTGTTATCACTGTTGTCATTAAGTAAAATAAGTTTTTATCTTTTTTAAATATTTTTTATGTGAAAAGTTGCCATCGACAAACTACTGAAAAGTAGTTTATTGGAACTTTTCTATTTTTTTCTGTATTTTTATTTTTATTATTTACTGTAATATGTATTTTTTTTTTGTCTTGCTTTCTTTAAATAAAAAAAAAAAAAAAAAATAAAAAAAATATTTCCTCTAAGTAACTAGAAAAAAACATGTAATGTGTGTAAAATAAAAAAATCTTTTGTATTTAAGGCATCTGTGCTTTTTGAAACACTCGGTATTAACGTTTATCGTTTATCCGAAGTAATTCGCTTTCAACATAAACCAGTTTTGCAGTTTATTATCATTGGTCATGGCTTCTCTCTGCGCCTTGAATTTTCCAGCAAATATAATGAATTATTATTTTCTCTCGATATAAAGTTAGATTTAGAAAGCTTATCGAAAGAAATAAGTGTTAAAGGAAGTTGGCGTATGAAATTATTTAACGCAGTTATTATCACAATTATTATTATTGTTAGTCAATGAACTAATACGTGGAAAGGTCATAGTATTTAAACGCGCATTGATTTGATTTGATTTTATTCATTTTTTAGCTAACTTCCGTTAAACTTCCTCATTGTATCTATAATGAAGTTAATTGATTCAAAATGGTTTTGCCTTTTGCTGGGTAGGTAGGTACCTACTGTTTTTAATGAACTTATTTTTTTATGTCAATACCCCGAGGACCATAGTTCAGGTATTGGAATCGGATAAAAATGAGTATTGCAAATTTATTAAGAAATTCTTCAAATTATTAGTATTCTGGTTAAAAACGAGATTACAGGCCATTAACAAATGAATTAATAGGTTAACTGATAAAATTTTAGTAAAATAGAATATATTATCACGATGTCGGAACACGTATTCATAAAAATCATAATATTTTCGAATTTCGTCTTTATGTAGGGTTTTCCAATAAGAGGTGTTATTTTGAATAGCCCGCTATTTCAGTAGATGTTACTTTTGAAGCTGTAATTTTTAATTTATAAACAAATTAAAATAAAAAAAAGTGATAAGAAAGTGATCAGTGATAAGAAATGATGTGTAGTTTTTGGCAAATGTGTGTTTATGTATATAAAATAAATAAAAATTTAATTTATATACATAATAAAATAACATATCTTATTGGAAAACCCAATATATTATCAACGCATGAACATAACTAACTAACTAACTAACCATCACGTCGTTTCCCCGCAGGGGTAGGCAGAGAGGACGGACCGCCAAACAACTCGAACTTGGCACACACTTTTGCCTCATTTATATTCATACATCGTCTCATACATATTCTTCTATTATTCTGACTCTTGACATGGCCCGACTCGAGTATCTAATTAACTTGATCGTGCCATTTAGGAATTTCCTAAAAGTTTATCAGGAAACGGCCTGCAATCCCGTTTTAGTGACAGACTAAAATTCACAAACAAAACTATGCTTGAAATGGCATGAGCCATATTTAGCGATCAGATGGTTCCCAAACTTGCATCGTCCCGATCACCAGATTGAGGATGACTGGCTTATGTGGTATGTAACACAGTCATAATATTTTTTAAAAGTACCCTTCGATATTTTTACGTTTTGCAGTACGATCGCAAAAATTCGAGCAATTTTATCATCAAATTTTCTAGAACATAATGGTAACGCGGAAAGATATTCCGTATCAAATATTTCGATCATAGATTAAAATTAGCGTTCCATCATCCGTTGTATATCATCAATGCTAAATGGGTCAGATATTTTTTACGCTTCTAAGCCCCGATTCACGATTCGATAACGATTCCACCGATTCGTTCATTGCGGCGATCATTGATTGTTATGAACGATTTACCGGTTTATACACGCGAACGGTAATCGAGTTCAAATTACAACTTTTGTTTTGTAAGTGTTATCAATACACAGTATTTACGGAACTATTTTTAAAGCGGTTCTTAAAATTTGTTTAGATATCCTAAGGGCCGGTATTATAATTTTCAAATAATTTTGCCGACAGAGAAAATTTTCTAAATAGTTCAGTAAGCTGTATTCTAACATGATAATATCGTTATCTGACCGATAACAAGAGAAAATAATATTTATAGTTCAGCTGATGGCGATTATTATTACACCTATTTTCAATAAAACGTGTATATTTATGTGTATAATAGTTTTATGTTCTGAGAAATTGGGATAATTTTTGTATTTATCATATGTACATGTAAACTTTATCGATTTTTTTATTCCCTTTGTAAATTTATTTGCATCAGCTCAAGTTTATGAATTTATTTTTTCACCAAATTAGCACGAATACAGTTCTCAGTTCTCAGAGTAGTTCAATGATTCTTCGGACCTTCACGATATGTCTTGCAAGATAAATGTTTTTATGTAAAATACACGGTAAATTAAAACAATTGTATTACATCTCAGCTTTGTACTTATAAATAGTACTTATTTGGTTACGTTATAAAAATATGTTTGAGTTATGTTCTAATAACATGTATTACCTTAAATCGTATTAGCTAATCAACTTATTGTGAAATTATTATTCAGAAAATTTCATCTAATGTACTAAAAAATATGTTCCCACGGGCATTTCTCCACTTATTCAATATAAAAAAATTCCGACACCCATTTAGAAAAACCTAAAAGCTTTTAAGAATTGGTTGTTTTTGAGTAAATATTTGCCTTGGTAAAATGGTAGAAAGAGAGATCTGTCTTGGAATTCGGCCCTTTGGGAGTTAGTTTGAGTGGAGCCAATTGGTCGCGCAGTAGAAAACAAAAATCATTCTAAGAAATATTTACCTACCTCAGTAATATATATGAATTGATTGACCCAGTTTTATATCAGCGACTTCACCGCATCGGTCAATTTAAATTCATAATAATCCATGTGCACACCTTTAATTAAAACATAAATGCTGAGGATATGGCAACACAATGTAACACACAACACAATTAAGTACCATCGTGTGATAGGATGTTTTGAAAAAAAAAAATTTGACGCAGAATCGGGAACACTGCGTTTTTACAAAAATACCTAACTTGAAAGTATGGTTGATCGATACCCTGTGATAATCTATTCCACTTTGTCTTAAGCAAGACAACTGATTTTAAATTAACCGACCTAAAACAAATTCACTTATTACGAATTTTTATAATTTTTGTCTTTCATCAAAATGTTTTTTGGGGTACCTATACATAATTTGCATTAGCCTAATATCAACATTGTATGGGTATATAAATATAATTTTAAGTTAGTGTGTTAACAAGCCACTAATACTTTCTTTAATTTGTTTCATCCTCAATCAAATACATTAATAAATTTGTCCACTAAAGTTCTACAAATCCTTGAAAAGCATCCATAATGCAAAAACGTTTGTTGAACTAACGACAATACAAATATATTTGACAAAATCTAACGATAGTGCGAAATCAGTATCAATATTAATAAGAAATACAAACGCAATAACAGTAGAGGAAATACTGCCATGTTTAAACTTCGTGCTTCGATTTTGATACCAATTTGTTATCGTTTCTTCATTCGGCATCAAAACTAATAATGTCAATTGTCTACGACTCTCTCTCTTCTCTTTTATTAGTCAAACATCAATCCTATTTACTCCTTTCATCATTGGCGTACGCATTCTTGCATGTTATTTGACGTAACATCGACAAAGTTAATCTACACAGTCAATGTTCATTCTTGTAGTGGATTATTACCAGGTTCTTTGGTGATGCCACCAAACCAGTTAATCCACCCAACACTATTTTGAAACGTTCAAGTTAATGAACTGAGCAGTTCACTGAGGAATGTGGATTTTTAAATTGGCAATGTTTTTTGAAGTGGATATTTTTGAAATGTTTTATGTGAAACTACATTATTTCTATTGCAAAACCCACTCGCCATTACACAAAGATTCTTACTTGATTTTACGTTTAAAAATGGAATTTTTACGTTGGACTGTATCAAGGATAAAATAAACAGAAGCGTTACAATTCAAGGATTTTTTTAATAACAGTAATAATGTGTAACATGTTTTATTTTATTAAAAAATCAAATAATTTGGCTGCCTTTTTAAGCAGCTTATTTAATAACCCGTCATTATTACTCGTATTACTACCGATCACGCATTGAATCTTTAGGAACATTAAATAAGTGTAGTTGTCAGTCAAATCCATTAAGGTTCACCTTCAATTTAACTGACAGAAACGATAAACGTTATCTTTAACAAAATAACATTTAGAATAAAAGTACTAAAATTTTGTGGAACTTTTGAACATAACATGTGATTTATGTTATGTATGTAATCCATAACAAAGTCAGTCAGATTAGGTTGTCTAATAATTATTTGGTTTCGTTGGAACACTAATTTGAGCGCAGTAGTCGATTTCTCACTTGACCTGGCAAATAAATAACAGTGCACTTGCCCATTTCAGACTTATGATATATATATATATATTTTACATTGAAACCCATAGATAAAATGCCTATATTTTTTTGTATTTATAGGTTTAGTAGATTTGAAAAGCAGCGCAACACTGTATTAAATGCAAAGCAATGACTCGACGTTGAAGGGCTATCCCCAAATAGTATTCGATTTATTTTTATATTGGCACATATGTTACAAAAATTTTAATAAATAAAGAAATATGGAATCAAGAATAATAAAAGCAAATATTCCTTACAACGTATTTTCTTTAAAGAATTTCAAGGTATGAAGTATTGTTTATCTATGTTCGCATAAGGTTATTAGGTTGGCATAGAATTGGTAAGCCTAATTGTAATGTTTTTTATTGTTTAATGTAGGTACGCAACGAAAGGTCGACCCGCCAAAAATTGTGTTCATGACAACACGGGAGCAACAAAAGTAAAATTTAACCAAAAATATGTAAATTATTCCGTAAATTTTGTCAGTGTGAGGGTCTCTTTGCCTTGGCTTAAATAAATAAATTTTACAAATCGCATATGTCAATTAGATTCTTGTACGTAAGTAAGAATTGAACAAACAGGGTGTTCCTATCAGGTTAACTGAAAATTTTAAAAGTTCAATTGCTACATACTGTTATACACTAATTTGTACAATTTAACATTAACAGCGGCAAATAAGCAATCCCGATAACAAATATAGGTTATATTTTGAATTCAATATCGTCTATCTCCAATATCCCGCCGCAACCTAGTTTAAAAGCACGGAAAGTTGATAGTCCTCAAAAGATTTAAGTCACAATTAGATTTTTGGGTTTTAGGCGGTCTTGTTTATTCGTCGTCGGGTAGTTTCTTTTTATATTTTTTTGTACGATAAAATTGGTTATACTGGTCTTATTTATTAGAAACACCCTTTTTGTGTGAAACTTTGCATAACAATTAAATTTGCATTGAACAAAAACCAAGGTGATTCAATATTTTCTTAACCAAAATATTTCCATGACAACATAATTTCTGCTATTTATTGAATCCAATTTAAAAGACGGCAGTTTTCGACATATTACCGTCGTACATCGAAGTTTGTTTGATATAAATAAATTTATTGCACAGGTTCGCACGGTGACTCTGAACTGATAATTACTAAACAAGTTCCTAGAAATACATTCTTGCATAGGAGATTATCAAAGTAATTTCAAGAGGAATACTAATGCAGGTTTATAATTGAGCTGTTGATGTGGGCGGGCATTTAAAGCATCGTAATTATTTTCATCGCATTATGATTATTTATATTAAAGTGCCCTGCATAAGGTGAGAAATATTCCAAAGATGTTTCTGAGCAGCATAAGTTCACTCATTCATAAAATAGTCAGATAGAAATAGATACGATCCATAAATTTTAAATTATTTTTGGTCCACAAAACAATATTTTGTTTTTAAATATTAAAAAAAGTAATTTTAGAAAAATAATGAATTTAGAGAAATAAGAGCTAGCACTCTTCATTGGAGTAGAATTTCAACAACATATGTTTTACACTATTACTTATTATTACCTAATTTTATGTACAATGTAACAATGTTATAAGTTAAACAATAAAAAAAAAAAATAAAAAAAAAAAAAAAATATTAATAAATTATTAACATTGGTTTAAACCAAATTAACTATAAAATGAACGAACAGATTTGGATATAAAATAATATTAATGTCATCATTTAATCTAACCATAATTAGTGCCACAGTTACTATTTTTCTTTCTTTAATTTAATTGGTTTTATACAAATGTTATCGGAATCGATTCATGAATTTTAACATGAAAGGAACAATAAATCTGGTTAATGCTGATTTGAAAAGATTTAAATTTGAATAATACTTCTTAAGGCCCCGTAGTAAGCGTTCAAACATGGTTTTAAATGGAGATGTGTAAATACGAATGTTAGAGGGAGCGCGCTTATATTAAAAAAAACTACGTCGTGTAATATTTTAAATTGAGCCGCTATCAATAACAACCCTTGCGTAGATGGCGATAAGGTTTAAATTCCCGCTTAACACCATCCGCCTGTTTTGATTTATGCAAGAAAAAAACATGGTCAAAAAGTGCTGTTTATTTTATTCATCATTTTATAAATTTTTTTTTTTTTTTTTCATCATTTTATAAAAAAAATAATTTTCCTTACTATACAATAAAATAATAACCGAAAACAGGTTCGTAAGTAGGAGATTTTGAACTTTGAAGCAGTTTTCATGGGCCATATACATTATTTTTTTCTGGGCTTATAAAAAGACTTATATAAAAAAAACCTCGATCATTTCAAAGGCTAAGATGTATTCTACTCGCAGTATTTAATTGAAGCATCTGAAACATTTCTAGGCAACAAAATTTTCAAACTAAAAACACATGATTTTGCATTACTACGTATGGCATCGCTCTTAAGCGAAAATTGTAAAAATATTAAATAAAACACGACTCGTTTAAAATAGAGCAAAAAATCTCTCTACAAATGCTTTAGTTTCATTTAGAGATGCACTGTGATTTTTTTCATGTCTTTAACATATAAAATAACAGAACAAAACGTGTTTTTAATAATTTTCGGAACTTTGCGAATTTTTTTTCTATCGAGGGAATTTCATATAGTTAACATTTCAGCGTAATAAATGTATAGATATTATCTTCAAAAATAAAAAATAATTTTTTTGGAACTTAAAATCTTAAAGAGTTAACGAGAAACTATAAATCGGTAGAAAACGAGTAAGCGGGAGCTTAAGTTTATTTTATGTTCAGTTATTTTTGGGGGACTTTCAATAAGTACATATGTATCTATAATAATCACATAATTGTCACGAGTGGGAAGGTTTATTGAACCGATCAGAACTATTTTCATAAGCTAGGTTTATATGGCATTTGTTATTTCTATCACATCCAGTAGACGGAGAAGACTTATTTAATGGCAGGTCATCGGCCAGGACTTAGTGTGGGACATCTTCCATAGAGACAAAATAAATTACGTAACTACCATGTTTGTAAGCGATCACAGAAAATTACTCCCACTTAATACATTTTGGGAAAAATTCAACGGAAAAAAACTTTGTTAAAAATAGGTACATAATGTTTGATTTTTACGATAAAAATATTCTTTAACGACAATTTCCTAGAGACAGTAAGCGTTTAGTGAACGAAGTGCACGAAAAAAACTTACTGATGAAAAATATTGCTAATTTCTAAAATTATAATATTGTCGCTTTTCGTCATTATATTTAACAGGAATCAGCTGCATGAACACGTCTTCCGATATGTTCTGAACGGACTAATATTTGAAAAGGACATGTCCTGCGTTTTTAACAGGATTTTAATAAATCAGACATGCTCAATTTTTTCCGTGTGGTCCTTACATAATTACATTTTATGTTCATCTGTTCAGGTACCTACCAACCTGCGATCAATTGATACAATTTAATACAGGATTTCTTTGTCATTTGACTTCTGTTCCCACTTTAGCTCGAAGAAAACAAAATCATTGACCATTTATATAAATTATGATGACGACAGCATAAAAATCCATTATTATAGTCATTGGCGTAGTAAAATAAGTCTTCAGAGAGAATTTATAATTTTCCTAAGACGTTTACATCGCAGCTTCATAATATGTTTATCTGCGACGTTATGTTAATTATGATAAAAAGATAAATGCTTGATTTGAAGTACCCTTATCGAATTGTTTATGAAAACACTAACGCTAACATCAGAGTGGTTTTACAAATAATTGTCAATAATGTGTGAACAACAATATTTAAGCAATTTTTTTTTCGTATTCGAAAAGTTTCTTGAACTTAAATTCTTTAAATAAGTCCTGTATAGGTGAGATCTTTTACAGTTTTTTGTGATATTAATATTGGTGTAACATTATTTCGCATAAATCATGAAAACCAGATATAATTTTAACGAGGTTGTAACAAATTTAGTACTTGATCAATAAGGACTGAAAGTATTACATAATCTTTATTTTTAACAAGTTGTATTTCCTGGGCGTTATTATTTGTTGTGCATCTGCTTTGATCACGACAAAACTATTGAATCATCGCAATTAATTTTGCAAATTGCGCATCATTTGCTATTTCTGTTTAGCCTTCATCTTGTATTACGTAGTATGCCTACATAAAACCCATAAGAGATCTTCGATCATAAATCGCAAACCTACGTCAGATCCATTGTTAATATATGCATAAATAAAAATAAAAGGCAGATATATGTCGGTAAAGAAGGTAATGATTCAATGCACGCGGGGTCATTCAATGTCATAGAGTACATATAAACACAAAGGTGCACAATTCCTACGTCAAAAAATACAAATCATCAGATATTTTTGTGATGAAAAAATCTCACGAAGGTAACAATGAATGGTAGAATGATGTCACCGATTTTTTTTGTGATTTCAATACTTAATATTAATGAGCTTTTTTGTGTTTTTTGTGGTATCTTTTCGTTACGTTTCATTTCGTCATAATATGAGATATGAAAAATGCTGACGGAAATATTCATTCTCAAATGGTATTGGGTTGTTGATCATATATACAAATACACCGATGATTTCACGAGCATTTCAGATGAAAAAACCGTGTTGTTCGTTTTATCGGCTGGATAGGAGCTTCCCAGAAATATTATGAATAATTTTAAATTTAGAATTGGTTTTTACAAATGTTTGGACATGTAGCTATATTATTTTATAAAAATACAAATCACTTATGACGTGATGTTTCAAGAATTTATGGTTCTTTGTTTATCATGAAAAACATCCTTTTGGGATTCCTTTGTTTTACTATTCTATTATAAACTTACCTACAAAAGAATGATATATTGTCCCGGGCGGAGCCGTTGGTTCATCGATTTTGTAAATAGGTATTCCCGTACAAAATTATCTCCAACGATCGCCATTAGAATTACAAGCGTCACTTGAAATTTCTTAAATTAGTGAATTTCGAGGTTACCTCACCACTTTTCCAACGGCGTTTTAAGGAAACTTGCTGTTTACCACCTATCATCGCACACGTCAGGACTTTTTTTTACCCTTGACTATCCCTGCATATCTTTAGAAGCCCCTTAAAAGGAGTGTTGTTGAGTAATTGTTGCTTTTAAGTTGGTTTAGTACAGATACGATAAAAAATGAGACAGGCCACTTTTATTTACTGCACCAGTTCTTCGTATATACGATAAAAAATACCATCCCATCCCAAGGCAGTCTCCATCCTCAGACACTGTTCCAGAGGAAAAAGTGCCCCGAGAGCCCGTATTTTTCCCTTAATGAATTACGGTAGATGTAAATGACTAGGTACTTCTCAAAATTACCCTTCCTCTATTTTTTATATTCCTAAACATCTTTTCGAAATCATCAAATTTGAAACTTTCCCAATATATCATCCCATATTATGCAATATTTTAAATTCCCTGTTTGTGTGGTATCACGTTATTATTGAAAATAAAAACATAGGTATTCTTAACTAAGTCACATGATTAGATAACTTTTTACATAACATAACATTAGCTAAAAGATTCTGCAACCCATTAAAGGCAGGCAAGCATTTGACGCATTGTGAGAATGCGAACTATCGTTCCCCAGAAGCCGGAAACCTTACCGGATTCTACAATCGAGCCAACAATTAGTATCAATGAGGCAATAAAATACTGAATAAAAACCTGATTTTTTCTCAGATTACTACAATTATTATTGCAATTAAATGTTGAGATGAAGTGGAGGTAGTTCGACACGTAATAATACTAATGTTGACCTGCTGGGCAGCTTCATCAGAGAAAGTTTCAGAAACTAAGTGTATTGAAAACGGGTAACTACTTATTACTTCCTCATCATGTAACCCTTAGAAATCTTCTATTTACATTGCTTTTTCAGTGAAGTAGATTAAATGTGGAAATAGTTATGACTATTGTTACCTATTAATATAAACCAAAACTCGTGTAAAACCAATAACGGAATTTGTACTGGAAATTACAAATTCCGCACGGTACGGTACGCACACAAGTTGGTTTTAAAAAAATTCCAAATCAAAGCTGCTGGTTTTCAAAGTCAAGGAAAAATAATATTAAAATATTCCGATACATTAAACAAATAAAAGGATTGATTGGAATTTTAAATGCGTCATTTCCCGGTTTCCAAAAAGCGGTTTTTACAAACAGGCATATTTTATTAACCGTATTCTACATAAATTAACTCATCAAAACCAGTTTTTCATCCGAATTAATTTTGTTTAAATATATGCATGAACCTTACAACATGTAGAATAGAGATATTTTCTAAGTATCGTTAAACTTTACAATCTACATTAAAATGAAAAGATTTGAAAGAAACCTATTTTTATGCTTCTTTGGCGGACATTGAACCTGTGAACCATATAAATGATAAAACGATCAGGTAAGGGAACTTTACTAAAAAATATATCTGAAGCAGCACAACCTATCACCACATAAATTTAACTGTTTTAAGATAAGATAAGAAGTGACATGGTGTATTCCTCGGCTGTCGGCAACTTTAGACTGCCACTGACTGCAAATTCCACCCATTGTAAATGCGTTTAACTCTAAAAAAATACGTCATATTATACTCTCAAAATTTGTCAATAAAAAACTATCAATAATAAACAAATATGCAGAAATACAGTTGACTACATCACTGGCTTTATGCATGGGATGTGTTCGAATATTTAGAATAATGAGAGTTGTTGGTATTACTCCCTGAAGGGTGAAGAGGCTTATATTAATTATGAAGAAAATATACGGAAGAAGAAGTGAAATCATGCATCCATTATGGCACAGTGTGAAATGAAGCCTCACAAATTGCGATTATCTTGATCGTAATTACCTACCTCCGTTTGTCGTGCGGCTTGAAAGTTGTAATTATTTGTGAAATGTATTGAATTCAATGGAAGTTGACGCTGGATATGGACTCAAATTACCTTATGTGGAATATTACGATATTTCCATTAATTAAAATATGAAATTAATTAACGCTAATTTATTATTCTTAAGATGAAATTGTATGCACAAAACGTGCAAAACATAATACCTTTGGAATAATGGTTGACTAACGTAATTTATAACAATGAACATAGAGTTGCCAACACGTGTACATCTGATTGCTAAAAGCATTTTAATTAGTGTACACATTTTGTTACCTTAATTTTAAAATTTTAAACAATGTATTTCTGGTATCATAAGTGGGTATTATATTTATAGTCGAAAAATATTGATATTCTTGGAAAATTGTATTCAATCACATTTCAACACTTATGTCATGTTAATGAAAATATATTTTTTGATCGTAAAGTTTATTGAAACATACATACCTTTGTGAGCCATTATTCGGTTGAAATCTACCACTTCCACTCCCTTTAAAAACAAAGCCTTTGCAAACCTCATTGAGTATGGTTTCCACGGAAAATAATCGATGACAAACGCACAGGCTTAAGGGCAGGTTAATTCACAGAATTTTAACAATTCATCCCAAGATTATATTCAAGTTGTGTTCATTATTGGCCAGTTGTTTTACCTAACTTAAATAATAACAGAACTGTCAAAAAACTCTAAAATCACCTTTGAAATTTCATAAATTGTTAGAATTTTGTGAAACATTCCGTCCTTAGTGTACGAAAAAATAATGTTTGTTTTTTAAATTAAATAACTACTGCTATATTAGAGCTCTTGAAGACATGTATCACATCTTATTAGAAGTATTAACAATTGTGTCAAAAACTAGTTTTAACATTTAGAAAAAAGGACCGTGGGTACGAAAAAATGCCATGATACTAAAAAAAAATGCAAAAATCAAACAAATCTTTTTTGGAGATAGAAACAATCACAACGTATCCATTGAGTTTTTTGATCGAAAACCATGATTTGGGAAATCAAAATATACTATAAAAAATATGAGAATTTTTGGTTCAGTAGCAATGTTTAAAGAAACTACTAATAGCCCAGTCAATGAAGGGAAAAAAAGACCCAATGTCGGAACTAATTCCCCGGAAGCTGAATTTTTCACAGATGTTAGAAGACCTTTAGACATGTATTTTTACAAAAGTCCCCGACTTTCCCCCTTGTGCTTCCTTCCCCACCCCCTCTTGAATATATTTTTCAAAGCCTTTCGGAATACGCTAATATCTCCTTAATGGTTTTATAAAATCAGATTATTTATTTTTTGTTTAGTTTTTAATTAGTTATTCTAAAAAATTGTATTCTTTCATTTTTGCGAGAAAAGCTATACAATCTCTACAATTTATTAGTAAAGGAAAAATATCATTTTTTAAAATAGTATTTCAGAATATATTTCCACATAACTTTTTTCTGAGCCTGTTAACGAAAAAAAATAAATCAACAAAACTTGTAGACAATATTTTTAGCTATAAAATAGTGTATATAATGATGGGTTTTAACTTATAATAAGGCACGTAGGCTGTTAATAAGGAGAACGGCGCGCGGCGGCTCGAGCGCGCAGCGGTTCGCGGCGCAGCGTGAAATTACAAAAACCTAAGGAAAGTAATGATTATTCATGTTTTTTTTTTTATAACAAATTCGTCTAACTTTGAAGAGTTTTATTGTTATTTACCAGTTTTAGTTCGGAGGGGAGGGGGGTAATATAAATATTTTCCCCTGCCCAATGAAGCGCTTTCATTATCCACCAACCGCCGTGCCCCGGTCTGGCTAAACAGTCGTATTGTGTTGTATGATTGTTTGTTACTTATTATTTAAATACAGTTATGTGAAATAAGCCAAAAATACCAACTACAGCTTGGGACTACCCTTTCACAACATTAAAATATTGCAGACCTTATGTTATGGCGAAGTTCTAAAAAATCTTTTGTGGATGTCCACCTATCAACAATAAAATACCGAAACAACAAATCACTTAAAATAGTGCATAGATCTAAAATGGTTTACTTTCAAACAAACTTCTTAAAATATACCTCAAAAAATATTATAATGACAAAACGGTTTGTAAATTATATTATATACTTATCAATATTATCTATGACGAAATTAGGCAAATATTCAAATAATTTTCTAGTAAAGAGAGTCTTCCATTTATTCGTCATACTGGGGTGTGTTCAGACATGATAATCCGTTATGGTTGTAGCACATGGCAGAGCAGGTAAATCCAGATTTTCTGCAGCCACAGTAATTTTCACATCCAGACTTGCAGGAACAGGACACCAGAGAAAGAAGGTCATCAAGAGCAAATGGTTTCAAAAATTTCTTCTTTCCACCACTTTCATTTACATTTTCATACCTCCATCCCCAGTTTATAAGGTTTAGTTTGTTTCCTAACCAAAACTGTACTTGCAAATAAACTCTCAACAAATGTTGATGACACGATTCTGAAGTCGGTGGTAGTTTTGCCAAGTCAAATTTAGATTTAAAAGCTGATTTTGTCGTTAGTCTGGTAAACTTATAGTATCGAGTTTCGTTTCAATTAGAGTAGCTACCAAGACCATACATGGCGAGAGCGAATTTTTCTCCATTTTGCAACAAGTTCTGTTCAGTCGCATCTTTTTCCAGAAATGCCTCAGCTGCGCGTTTTGCTTCGGGATTGTTTTTCATCATCTCAACAGCTTTTATCTTTCCTAAACCATATAAAGATGAGGTCGTATCACAGCCCGTAATGGCATGGGTAAATAGCATGTGTTTTCGAATATCTTTATGTAACATTATAGGTTTCTCTATGATGTATAAAGTTCTTGAAGGGGCCTTTCCACCAACATCTTTACAGAAAAAAATAGATTTTCCTTCAGGAGCAAGACTTACAAGTAATACCAAAAGATCACTATCCGTGCCAACAACAATCACTTTTGAGAAGATGTTGAGTTGTTCGATGCCGGTTAGTACAATGTCAATATCGGCATCACCTGCGGCCGTGACTGTTTTCAAACCAGATTCACTAAATTTATGACACAGTGCTTCAATCATTATTTTTGTTGTTTTTCTTATTAGATAAGAAAGCTTCCTTCTTAGTCAAACAACGTGTAGTAAAGTTTAATTCAATATCGCACGATGAGTTGTTAGCCGACCTTCGTTTTTGCTCTTCATATTTTACAGTTGGTTCTTCAGGGTATCCATTGGAAACGACAATAGAATGTTTGCCAAATTTAGTTTGGACGAAACGTGAGTATGATTTAATGATGTCTCCGTAAGTAGTTTAAGTTTGCCAAACAACAGAGTGTAGGAGGTATCCCCCATCGATGACTATTGCAGCATTTTCCAAGTCAACTTCGTCATGAATACTTTCGCTAAATACTTTCGCCATACATGATTTTGTTCCTTTACGAAAGAAGTCTTCATCAAAAATAGAAGGGTTCTTGAAGCCAATTCATATCCTAAGTAGGTCTAAAGCTTGCTAAGACTATCACTAATGCACAGTATTCTGTTAAATAGCTGCTGGGGGTTTACTGCAACTTGTCTCGTCCTAACAGTTGCGGATTTGAATCTTGCTGGGTAGTCACCATGTCTTTCCTTTTTAGTCGTATATCTCCAAAATTAAATCCTTTCATTTTTTACATAGCTACCAGGCCCACCTCATAAGCGTTATCACAATTGACACTATTATCTGAAATAAACCCTTAAGATAAAGACACCAGCTCCCCCGAGAGCTTGGTGAACGGGCTGTGCTGTCTTAGCCATGATGTACATTTTCCTATATATAGCTCATTCCTTTTCTTCCGTGATTTGCGCAGCTCAACATGCTGTTCAGTAAAATTAAATTTTATATCGATGAATTCTTCAATGCTCTCTTGCACTTTCACGTAGTAAGTGGTTCCAAGTTTCCACTTTGACAAAGCGCTGTCAGTGATTCCACGCACCAGTGTCAAACCTCCTATACTGACTTCATTGGTCGCATGAGACACTGCTCGATGATCATGTCCGTCCACGTACCGGACCAATATCTGTCGATTCTTCTTATTGTAAAGTAGGTACCCATTTGCAGTGAATAGTTTATATTCTTCTTTAGTTATTCTTGATTCGAGTTGCAACATACTTTGAGCGTACATATGTGCTGATTTTGCGTATGGTAAATGTCCTGCCGGGTGGAAAAATGGAAGCATATCAACAATAGTATTTAGGTGCATTTTCCGATTCCCAGACTTCTCTGCAAATATAAATCTAAGTATGAGGTCGATGCAATGTAGAAGGTAAAGCCACAACTTGGCAGTCCTACTCGATGATTCCTTAATCCTGTCTTCACTTGCTTCACTATATGGAATCGTCTCTTAAATTGTCATCATTATTAACCTCCTCCATATATTTTTTCCACGTAACTAAATCTTGATACATATTTTCTATTTGTCTTAATTTCCCATCAATATCTCGGTATTCTTCTCTCATTACGTGGACAAGAGACGCTGCTGTTAAAGTGTAGGCTCTGTTTGCCCGAGATATTCATGTCGATGGAGCATGTGAGTTACTGTTGAGGACGCGTAAACTAATTCCCATAAATTTCCCAGATAACTTCATTTAAATAATAAGTAACAAACAATCATACAACACAATATGACTGTTTAGCCAGACCGGGGCACGGCGGTTGGTGGATAATGAAAGCGCTTCATTGGGCAGGGGAAAATATTTATATTACCCCCCTTCTCTCCGAACTAAAACTGGTAAATAACAATAAAACTCTTAAAAGTTAGACAAATTTGTTATAAAAAAAAACATGAATTAATCATTACTTTCCTTAGGTTTTTGTAATTTCACGCTGCGCCGCGAACCGCTGCGCGCTCGAGCCGCCGCGCGCCGTTCTCCTTATTAACAGCCTACGTGCCTTATTATAAGTTAAAACCCATCATTATATACACTATTTTATAGCTAAAAATATTGTCTACAAGTTTTGTTGATTTATTTTTTTTCGTTAACAGGCTCAGAAAAAAGTTATGTGGAAATATATTCTGAAATACTATTTTAAAAACTGATATTTTTCCTTTACTAATAAATTGTAGAGATTGTATAGCTTTTCTCGCAAAAATGAAAGAATACAATTTTTTAGAATAACTAATTAAAAACTAAACAAAAAATAAATAATCTGATTTTATAAAACCATTAAGGAGATATTAGCGTATTCCGAAAGGCTTTGAAAAATATATTCAAGAGGGGGTGGGGAAGGAAGCACAAGGGGGAAAGTCGGGGACTTTTGTAAAAATACATGTCTAAAGGTCTTCTAACATCTGTGAAAAATTCAGCTTCCGGGGAATTAGTTCCGACACAAAACCTTCATTGACTGGGCTATAAGAACCACCTTACTTGTGATAGGTACCTAGTAATTATTATATAGTTGGGTTTAAAACCCCACCAGGGCAGCAGATCTCAAAAGTAGGTAAATACCATAAAAATTGTTATCTCGAGTGAGAAAAGTACATATCTCTAATCTAACAGGTAGTTCCTCATCGGTTCAGTGGACCGGACCTGTCTCCGAGATGAGGCCAAACTCGATTTCATTCAGCCTCTACACTTTCTCTCTGTAGCTCCAGGCGATGTACATATTACTCATAAAGATTCTGCATAATAATAGGTCAAGCAAGTGCATGGATATTGCTATTCAAAAGAAAACAAAAATAAAGTGTATGTAGGCTTACTTATCCTTAAAAAAAAAACTTAAATTTCATACTACAATGTGGTGGATACTTTCAGTATTGCCCTGGTGAAATCTCACTATTCTGACTAAAAAACTTGCTCGACGTGGCTTCGTTAGCATATCTGAATTGCCAGAAACTCCTTCAACTTTGTCTTCACATCTCCTTCCCGCCACCTCTACCGTTAGCCTTAGGGAATATCCCAAATAGGATGCCATAGTATATTTTGCTGCGATTAGCAGGGGTATTGGCATGAAAAATGAAACTAAGATGAACGTATTAATTATTACCAGTTTTGTACGTATTCATTTATTATTAAATTTCATTTAATTTTGTAGTTAATTTATCACTAGCGCGCTATTTTCATTTAATTTACAGCAGTCTTTTGGTACGATAACCAGGGAAATTGGAGTGAGGTCACTATCCTTAGCAATGAGGAAACTACTAAAGAAGAAATTCGGTATTTTCACACCATGCTTTTGCGGCAGCAACGCTGATGGCATTACTAAATACTAAGCAGTTACCTATTTCAAAATCACAACAATTTCGATTGATATTTCACAGAGCTTGCGACATGCAAAACTATGATTTAATTTAGTTAGATTAAGGTGGGTAATTTAATCATTTTGTGCTTACGCGGAAGTAAACGAAAAATAATTAAAATCGATTTTAGTTTGCCCAATATCATTCTGGACCACACACATGATCACCTCATCGTTCGCTGCAAAAATACGAAAATTGTCATGTCATATATCTGTGCAAAGTGTTATAACCCATAGCCGAGTAGTTCCCAAGAGTTAGATTTGCCTGACGTCCGAAGATTTCATACGTCTTTAATATCCCAAATTGAAATAGAATGCTAATAATATAAACTATTTGTTTATTTATATGGAGGTTCATATTATGTTATCTAGCTTTCCATATACACCATAGGTTCCCAATCTTTTTTGTCCCATAGACCACTTTTCCAAATTTTTTTTTTCCGTAGAGCCCCTGCCTGCCGAATACTGAATTTTCCTAAAACTATTAACATCCCATGTGATAATCATTTATTTTTTTCGTAAAAAGATTCCCTTCCCTTGCCTGCCCTACAACCGGGTAGCGATATAGTTCCTCTGTTTTTGCATTATGCAGACAGGGGCGCCCTTGTGAGGTATTACACCAAATGAAAATGGAGCAGGATAAGTAACGGGAATTTCTTTCTGTAGCTGGCCCTACAGAACTGCCCCTTAAATTCTCTGTTGTTGCTTATTCTGATTAGTTATTCTTGTCATATTATATATGATTCTTCAACATTCCATTTCCACAGTCAAAAAGTCCTCAAACTTAGTTTTGAATTCTGTGTGAAGTACATCTAAATGTTGAACGTTATTATTACCCTGGACGTTTTTCAAAAACAAGTTGGGGAACTAGGAAAATTCGCGGCTTCCAATGTGCAATGTTTTGGTTCAATATATATTCTGACAAGAAAAGGAACGTAGACTCTATTTATATACCTAAATAAACAACTTTACGTTATATAAACATACAAATATCAAATAAGTAATTTCTCAGTCTATTATTAGTATTACGTAAACTGTGTTATTTGTGTTAGGTGTATTGTGTCATTTAAGGAACTCCTTAATATTGAGTTGAAGTAAATGGGGGTCCGTTCGTATGTAGGTACCCCCATTTGAATCTCGTGGACCCCCCAATTTTTTTCTCGCTGACATAGACCCCCAGCAAGCCGATATCGACCCATGGGGGTCCATATAGACCACTTTGGGAACCTCTGATATACACGATCTCTTCCGCTGTACCAAATCAGGAGAAACGCACTTTTAGTTCCTGAATGTTTTGATGACAACACATACGAATTAACTTCCGCTGATTAGATATCATGATTTTATGTTTATGAAGAAAATCCGACATAATTTAAAAAACTACATTTTCAAAGATTTAATTCCCACCATGAGTCCTTAAAACAAAAGTTGTATGTTATAGGTATTTAATTATTAAGCGGCATACACTTCACTGTTCTGAAGAAAAGTTCAAGATCCGTCCCAACCAAAAAAAATCTTTCAATTTTTAAGGAGAGTAATAGAAAAGAGATAAAACTGATAGTATGTTACTGGGCGCAATTCGAATATTTTGACCCGGGTTTTCAATTTATTTGAAAATTTCATTAACAACTGTTGCGCAATTGAGAATATGCCGGAACAAGGGCATTAATATTCATGATGTGAACTTCACTAGTACGATACACAATGGTCCGAATCTCGACTTTAGCTGGTCAAAAAATTATTTTAAAAAAAAATTCTCCCTCGTGAAACAGACGTACAAATTTGACATTATTCAACATTATTTGACAGTCGAGACATAGATAATATTACTGGTTTGCCGTTGCATTACAATATATTACAACAACAAAAATACAACGATTCCATCAAGATATATAAATGACATAAGTGACGGACATATGAATATATCCCTCCCACTGCGGCGCTAGACGATGGGTCGAGAGACCAGTTGGAAAGAACAAAGGGTTTCCACAAACCAGCCTCTCCCGATCTGGCACGCCACGCTGGTGGTGGGCAGGTGCATCCTGAACACACATCACCCGTTGAACCTGACCACCCCTGCTAATTCACCAAACGTAGCGATCCACTTTGGATGACCGGCAGGGGTGTTGGTTATCCAATAAATGGTTCCCAGGGCGGCCTCAGAAATTGTAATACCTATATATCATAGTGTAATGATTTTAATAAGATTTTACTCTTTTAAATTGTATTTTTGTCCACTTAATGCTACGATCCGAGCCTCTGTACGACAGCTCGTCCCACTTCGTTTAAACTACCTATTTTTTATTTCTCTTTCACTTTCATCACGCTTCTCCTTTGTTTCTATTTCTATGGTTTTTTTGTTATTCATTGAAACTGTTTTAATTCCGTGTAACAAAAAATCACACAAGTCGGCTACATAACAATATTACTAATCAGGTTCTATGAGAGAATAACTTTTGAGAGAAATAATTTCTACTTACTGAATAGTTACCACTTATTTTAATTACCGACCTACGTAATGTATTCATGTGATGGTTTGGTATATTTTGAACACTGTGTTATTTTTATCAAACAATAATTAATTTCCTTTGTTTTCTTTGTATAAAGCATAAGATTCTATGAAACTGCTATGGAATGTACTTTTTTTTTCTTAACTTCTAAGCATCGATACACTCTATTTTTCTGTTTTCTGGACGTTTTTATGGCTGGTAAAATTATTTGTAGAAAACCTTCACGTCGTTAAAACTTATTTAAAAATTAAAAAAAAAATCGATAGCAGCTTGTTGAAGATAACTTGAAGATAGTAAATATGGTATTGGCAGTCAATTTATAATTTGAAAATAGTGATTTAATCTTAAAGCAAAACATCATGCCAAGAATGCCTATACCAAAATGTTACAAAACATAAATTAAATAAATATCTGTCAAAATTTCTCAAAGCCTCATCGATTTATTGGACGTCTATAATCAATTTACAGTCTTAGCGGTTGAATTTAATGTGACAACCTGTCATATAACTAGTGCTTTACCTTACCTCCTACCCAATACTCACAGATAGAATATAGAAATGGATGTTCATGAATAAATAAACGAAGTGAATCAGATTTCCAATCAAGGGTATTTTCAGTAGGAGCAATATTTACTATCACTATTAAATTTGGTGCGATTACCTCATAAATCCTTTTAAATTCATTTATTAACTCTTTTATGAACCGATTTGTAAAAATCAACTCTGTGAATTCTCATAAAAAAACTCATACCAATCTCGTTTGGTATAGAGATACAATTGTATTTCGAATAAATTTGTATGAAATTGCTGATATAAAAGCATATTTTCTACAAATTTTAAGGAAAACTGTCCAATGTGATATGTCCAGCGTAATAAAATAAATAGCGTAGAGAATTTGAGAGGCAAGGAACTCTGCGAGGTTATTGAACCTGTGTTCAAGCAGAATCATATGACTCATAATATGTTCACTCTCCTCGCTCGATTTCATTTCATATAGGTAACAGGTTTATCACCGTTATTATTTATTCTTTACGGAAAATAAATTACCGTTTAGTTTTTTTAAATATTATTACCCAATGAATCATCAATTTCAATAATTTCCTAAATTGTTGCTGAAAGAGGGTAGTGAGTGGTAATGCTTAATTATATTGAATGAAATGATCGATTTAACAGGAGTGTATGGCTCTATAGCAATGTTCGCAAAATAAACTTTTTGAGGCTTACATAAAACAAGCAACAGAGAAAAAAACCTCAAAAGGACTTGCTTATGTATCTACGTTGACATGCTAAAAAACCTGATTTGTAATTTATGAACACGGTGATTGAGAAATTGCCACCATTACATAATTTTTATGTTTTATTTTATTTTTTTACGCAGTTATTTGCATTGTAGTATTTCACATTGTTTTCACAGTAATTCGATAGAATTTAGAAATAAATATAAATCGTGAAAGTAATTTGCGATGAGATTTGTTGGGAAAGAGATATAAAATTTAAGTATTGAAGATAGCGCCCTTGAGGTGTTTTTGCACAAAAACGGCGCTATACAAGTCATCCAAGTATTATTATTATTATTATTATTATAATATTAGATTTTTTTTAAATAAGGTCGCACCTATATTTTTCTGGTTTTTCTGTCTCAAATTTTGAGGTGAGTTTTATTTGCGAATTAGTTCTGAAGCTGCTTAAATAGGAACTGCAACTTGCAAAGCGTACTCACTGTATTAATGACTTCACTTTAAATTCTTAAAAAATCATTTCCAAATTTGAATATGACAAAAAAAATTTCCGTTAAAAATATTATATTATCAGGAGGTACTTTATTGCTTATCTGAATTCTTCAGACAATCTGTTCCAATTTTGAAAATAGCACTGAAGACACTAGGTTGTTGTTTCATAGAATTTGAACAATTCATCAAATTTCAACATTAATTTTCGGGTTCCGTGAAAGTCCTATTCAAGTTATGTTTTTTATCATTATAGGCTTGTCAGAACTGAAATAGTAACAAAACTCTCACAGAACTTGATAATTAACTTTGTATTTGAAGAATTGTTTAAATTCTCTGAAACAACCCGTCCGTAATGACAGTTAAGATAACACATTTGAGTTCACTGAACCAGAGTTACGCAGGACATATTGTCGACCGAAATTAGTATTTTTGATGATTAATTAATGATGACTTTCCATTTAAAACTACAATATTTGGAGTTACATTCTAGTAAATATTTAATAATGAAGGCAACTATTTTGCAAGATATTCTAAAATTTACAAATTTTTTAGTCACCTATACCTGCAGGTCGTACGGTGACTAATTAGAAATGATTTGTTTGATATTTTGGAACACTGCCATAATATACCATAACAATTGAGTAAAGTAGATATAGGATGCCACATGAAATAAGTTGGTATGTTGTATGAAAAAAACGTCTCTGTTGGCAGGTTTTATCGGTTCTTTTCTGATTTTAAAGTAAATCAGCCAAAAATTTATGGGATATTATTTGGACACCAAAACTATTTAAGTGTTCTCTAACTCCCTGGCGTAGCTTTTTAAAATACGTAATCCTCCATTTTCCTCGACTTTATTTTCTTTTTATAGGAAATAGCAATATTTTACGGTGTAAATGGCAAAGATAAAAATAAAATATAGATAAAAACTTTCATAATGATGAAAATAAACAAATTCACAGATTTTATCTGAAAATATTCAACAACACGAGAGCGCCATCAATAAATAATTATAACACTTCAATTTTGCTGGCAGTAATATTTCGCGATTTGAATATTATTTTTGCAACAGCAGCTCGTTTAATAATGCAGAACGTTTCAAATCGTCCGTGAAATAATAATGGTCACCCTGTTTCGTGCAGCAAACGATGCACTAGGGGCTAATGAACCCGATTCAAAACTGCACTTCGATTCACTGTACTGCACTTCTACTATGCTGCATTCTACCCACCGTACGTACTGGCCTGTGCTTCGAATTGTTAAAATATGCAGCGGACGTTTCAGTGATTGGACTGCAGATTCCTGAATAAATATCGTGACCCATTCGGTATATTGAATTCGAAATAGCATATTAACATTTTTATTCAATGCTTTCATATACCAGCACCAGCATTTATTGCCTTAAAATGTTGAAGATACCAAAAAAAGGGATGCTTGTTGGATTTTCAGTCAGTAAAATTAGTACAGTGGCGTGCTTTAGGAACTTCAGCATACCAGGCAGACTTATTACTCCGTCTACAAGGTCTATTAGTTCCACAAGAATAACTAGGTCTACTAGATCAACTAGTTATAATAGAAAAGTCCACCAATTCTACTAGATTCACAAGGACTACTAAGCCCACTGCGTCCGCTTGATTTACTAGGCATTGCATTTTAGCTAGGTCTCCGAGGCTTACAAGGTACACGAGCTCGATCGATTGTACTAGATTAACAATATCGTATAGATTCACGAGGATTATGAAATCTCTTGGGTCCACTGGGTCTAAAAGGTTGGCTAGGTCCACTTGGTTAACCTAGTCCATTAGATCCCATTGGTAACATGTACCTAATACAAGAAGTTAAGTGATTTCAAAGCTTGGCAATGTTTTGCAAATTCGAAGAAAATAGCCCGAATTGATTTAAAACTAATTATCATTACATGATGGGGTTAGAATCATACAGCAGATGGACAAATTGGACATAGAATATTTACCACTACTTGGAAATTAATGCTTTGCCCATGGATATAGAATGATGTGTCACTGACGGTAATTATTATTAAAACAATACAGTTGTAATGATTCCGTCGATTCATTTGTATCGCGGCCATGTCAAATTATTACTGAATCAAACAGACTATGTGGTTAACCGCCCGTCAAAATGTTTTGCGTTGTTGCTTGCGGCTGATGTGAAACGCACCCATTTGTTAAACTTGTCGAATAATTGTAGTAGTAGTTTGGACGATTGGTTCTAAAAATCCTTGCTAACTGCCGATACTGTCTGGCAAAAAGTTATTATTTATGTTTAATTTGTGAATACCTTACTCTATCATACTGTCTGTATTTATAACATCAATAGTCATCACATGATTTCGGTGCAAGCAACTTTTGATATGTGCGCTTAATACTTTTTTTGCGAAACCATTTTGACGAGATTAACATAAATCAGCCGAAAGAACTTTTTTGACGTGAAAAATTAATTTGTAAAAAATATTTCAGTTACAATTGTTAGCATTTTTTTTTCTAAATCTCTTTTTAATTGAAAATTACAAAATACATTATATATTTGACTTATCGAATTTCAAATATTGTCGTAATTAGGGTGTCCATGGATAAATTGTACAAACTTCGGGAGGTGATTCTACATGATGGTAGAAGTAAAAAAGATTAAACTTTTGTACCTGAACTACCTTAAAATGTTTAATCCCCTCCATTTGTACACTCGTGCACTTTACCCTCGGAAACTCTTTATAATAACGGTGTTATTGTGGTAACCGGATAAATCATCACAATGATAATTCATCACATCTTTAAAAAGTTATATAAAGTTATGGAAAGTGATGAAACAAAAACTTTATTAACTGGGTTATGTAGGTTAGGTTAGGTTAAAAAAAACTTTGTTTTTTCATCGTGTCTAATGACTCTATATTACTTTTTAAAAGTGTGTTGAATTGTCACTGTGTTGGGTTATCATGGAACCGTTATTGTATATTCAAGGTTATTGAATATTTCAAAGCTCCGTAATGGAAATCATCGGAACAAAGTTGCAGTGACCTACGAGATTTAAGTTTGTTAAATTTATGAAAATTACATTAGATTTCATTATATCTCAACGTTTGAAAATTTTGTTGTTTCAGAAAGATGATATTTTCTACTTTATAGTTAAGATTCCGATTGTTTTCATAGTCAGGAATAACTTATTATTATTAATTTTCAAATGTTATTTCTGTTGCTCCACAAATAAATCATCCACATTTGAATTTTCCGTCAACATGTAACTACGTGCAGTAACTATATATTTGTCAGCGTAAATCTGGCTTACCGACAGCACAGCGGTTCGTAAGTGAAATTAATTAATCATGCAAGTCAAAAGAGATAATGTATATAAACTTTGAACTCGTAATACCCTTTTGAGGACATAGAAGATCTCTGAGTGTTTTTTTTAGTTATTTTAATTTGCATGTGTATTACTTGACAAGGAAGTAAGATAAATTATGATTTACCAGACTTAAATACACAAAAATCTTTTATTTTGTCTCCTATAGTATAAATTTTATATGTGAGGTCATTGAATATAAAACTGTAAGGATTTCATCACTACATTGAGTGTTCATATGTTCCAAGAATAAGAATGATTACTAGACACGTGGGAAGATTGTGAATGCAAAAACCAAGAACGTAATTGAATAATACTTAGATTGTAAGGAAAATAGGGTTCTCATTGTGTCTGATGACAATTGGGTATTGTCATTTGTTGGCATGTAAAAGCCTTATAAGAATTTCCCATTAAATGCGTGCGCAGTTTATTCATTTTGCACAAGCATTCAAGAGATACAACCTACAACGAATCTTTATAATATTATGCCGCAATTTACTGAAACTTGCTTCAAAGAACATATTTTTCTTTCAGATTGAGCATTATTGTCCTCTTTGATTTATGTATCATAAAGTGTCACATGGTGTAAATATACGTTCAAGGTTGACTGCAATTCGACCGAAGAGATATTTATGTATGCTAAATGCGTCATCACGTATTACCTCGTGAACCTTCGCACAATAATAATAGCTCCTATATCAATAATCTACCAAAGAATAGTTAAATACAAAATTTCAATAAAAGCACTATTAAAATAATAATCCCTTTATTATTAAAGGATGTCGTGAAAGATCAAGAATGGCTAAAATAATCATTTCTTATTTGGATGAATATTTTTATCTGAATCATGCAGATTATATAATGCGCCCAAGCTATTGAGCAGTTGAAGGGTTATGTAAGCAAAATTCAAGGTTGACGTCTACAGCAAAATCATTAACATAATATGCTTTATTTATGCAATTATTTTAACTCTGCCTAAAAATTGATGGACTGTTACTTAACACAAAACCAATAGTGTAAACTAAAATTGTTTTTATCAGAATTATGTAAATTTAAAAAAAAAAATCAAAATTAAATATTTTTTTAAAATTTTATTATTTTTTTAAAATGCAATTACTTTTGAAAATTCAATCTTTGATTTAAACTGTTTTTTGAAAATTAATAATTTATTTGAGAATATTTTGTTTTGGGTTTTGTGGAAATTATTAAAAATGACAAAATAAGATCACTTTAAGGTTAATAATTATAAGATGTAAAGCAACAAAATTAATGTAAATGTAAATTTCCCACAAATCATGTTCAGGTCTATAATAAACAGAAAACAGAAACATATTTAGGGGAATTTAAATAAAAATTTCCTCTAAAAATAGGCTAGTTAATAGTTTTGAATTTTTTTATAATACAGTTAAATGTCGTAGTTATAGACATATCGTTTTAGAGCGCACGTTTAAATATATTTGTGAACAGCGAAAGTTTTTTTAATTTGAAATTTGTGAACACCCGTCCGCAGTACTCTTCCTCGGGGTCTCAGAAGCCTACAGATCAAGGAGGAAAGCCAAAGAAACATATAAAAAAACTTACTAACCATCACGCCGTTTCCCGCAGAGGTAGGCAGAGAGGACGGACCGCTAAATAACTTGGACTTAGCACACACTTTTTGCTTCATTCACATGCATACTTACTCTTTTATTATGTTGACTCTTAACATGGCCCGACTCAAGTATCTGATTCACTCGATCGTGCCATATCTTCCTCGTTTGACTATTCTCATTTGCGTCATATATTCTCCATACACTTTTTTATTTGCTCATTTTCTCTACATGCAGAAACCAACACGCTTACATCAGCCTTTCGTTCATTGTGGATCATACATGGTTTACATAAATATAACAATTGAAAACAAAATTATTATTATAATCTGGCATATTATCGGTAGGTATAGGTACTATAGGTACATAGGTACCCAATTAAGAATTTACATTTCGATGTCTTTTTTATTTCATTCTTTGAACTTCGTAACAACAACAATAATTCCTACAAAAAAAAAGTTCGTTTTAAAAATCAATTCAAAATTAACCCTCTACTTGACCGCGGATTCCCAATACAATTAGATTGTGATTTTTTAAACGGGTTAATCATAACTGTGAGATATAAGATCTCCAGACTTATCTGAGGGTTTTACCATTTGCAGGTATTTCATATTTTAAATCAATATTTTATTTTCTATCCAAACGTCAAGCGTTAAAAAGGTTAAAAAATAATTTATTTTTTATTCGTTCCTACAAGTCCCACACGACCAAGAATCATCTAATGATTTACCCTCCAATGATTTACCTGTGTTTGGCTTAGTAATCGTAATTTTCTGCTTTAATTAAGAAAAAAGATGTCACATAAAATCTGGAATTATTTACCTCTACGGGATGTAACCTTTTGGAAGCTTGGTTGGACCACTACTACCACGGATCCAGTGCTGAAAGCATCAAGTCGCAGTTCCCGTAAAGCATATCGCGGCTCGTAAGCTCTTTAGGCAGCCGCCATTCTTTATAGAATTAGGCCGCAGAAAGGTTTTCATAATTTCAGAGGGTGATAAGATTAAAACGTGAACAGTAAACTCTCAATGTAATGAAATAATATCTTAACTTTTTAACGAGTCCTGCAAATATGAGCTCTTAAAATGTTATATTTCGACGGCAAACCTGGGAATTTGTTCACGAAATATTAGATTTCATTACTTTGAAGGGCCGCGGGTTTAAATCCCGCAATAAATATTAAATATATTTATTTTTTAATTTAATCTTTAACTTGATTTACTAAATAATACACTACCATCAGATGGTTTTTATTTTTAAAAGAACAACAACAACAAAATAACTAACCAAAAACAAACATAATACATAGCACATATAGTTTTCCATTTAGATGTACCTACATAATATAAAACAAAAAGAAACCAGTTTTAAAAGTGCGGATGGCTTAAAAATAATATATTAATAGAACAGGTTGGTAATACGTAATTAACATATAAATAATTTGTGTTATTTTACAAATAATTTGTGATTTAAAAATATGGTTCCATGCCAACTCAACACAGTGACTATTCAACACACTTTTGAAAAGTGATATAAAGTCATTAAAACGATGAAATTTTTTTTTAACCTAACCTAACCTAATCTTACCTAATCTACTAAACCCAGTTAATAAAGTATTTGTTTCATCACTTTCCATGACTTTATATAACTTTTTAAAGATGTGGTGAATTATCATTTTGATGATTTATCCGGTCACCAAAAATATCTTCGGCACGTTTTTTTTTATTTTTTTTTTATTATCAATATAAAGTTTTTTTACAGGTTTTTTTTTTCGATGTCTGTCTCACTAGGATAAACGTTCCAGATAAAAATTCCAATTTCAGTATCGCCATGTTTAAGATCATCGATTATAGTTGAAATGTTGCTTGAAAATGCTTTAACAGTGTATCGTGACCAAATCTAAATAGCCAGGTACTTTGCCACATTCCTCACCCCCCCCCCAAGTACCTTCAGCTTCAGAACAGGAACCAATTGAGAATGCCATAGTCTTACAGGCTCCAGACGGTTGGGAGCAGTTGGATCTCTCGTGTGATATTCACATTATAAAAATAAAAATGTGTACAAACCTTCTAAGCGTCCCTTTCTTAATATTATTCAATACGCCGTATTAATAATACCTTGCATTTTTTCGGATCTCAATATTTCTTGAGCTCTTAAGTATTTATTTTTCCTCAGCGACCTGCGAATATGAAAGTCACGAACTGAATGACAACGTTACTTTATTGAGATAGTTTTAACGAGTTAAGATGACATCATTTGAGCTTTGGAATACCTTAATTAAATATAATATTTCGCTGTGGCATTGTACATAATATTTTACGCAATTTATCATTTAATTTTAAATTTCTCTTTCTGTGTCATTTTATTGCACCCATTAGCCTATGCACGAGATCAAAATGTCAATAAAATGAGATCATTATGACAAAATCGTTATTTTCGTGTAGTTGTTGACATTACAGGGAAAGGACTCAGACTACAGACTTTTGACAAATTCATCGTAGGATTGGAATGAGAACAAAAAGTGTTTGCTTATTAAATGACCAGATTTTATTACTGCTAAATTTAAATCCAACGAACATGAAGTTGCTTATTGAAGACACAATTTCAGACAGAAAAAATAGTGAAAACTTCATGACGCCAGACCTCACTTCTTTTCAAGATTTGTGTTCAGTTAAAAAAACTTCTCCAGCCGTGTCTAGATAGTAAAAATTAACATATCCCCTCTAATTAACTCTAAAACAAAAGCCAAATCAAAAAAGGTATATCACTAAATCGAGTCCAAATGTAGTGTAAATTTTTCCCGGTTGTACTACGAGTTTCTGGACACAATGTATTAATTTTTTTACAAAAATAACCACTCTCTTTTGAAATGGGCGGATTCCCAGCCGACAAATTGGTTTAATTTTTTTTTCGCATTGATTAAATTTAAATCACGTTTATTTGGACGGCCGAATGAGAGATAAATTCCATCATCTCAAGTAAATTGAAAACGTGCCCCACTGAAGATACCATCTCGTCCTCTGTGGAATTAGCGTAATACGCAACATGGACATTTTTTTTAAATTAGCTACATTTAAAATATCACGTTCAAATCTTACCTCCGTTCGTTTTCAAAGAAGGGGCGCTTAATAGCCACAGCTAAGATGAAAGAGAAATTTTGGAATCCAGTACTTTAAATATAATAGCAATAATTAAATTTAGCCAGCATTCCTGTTTTTTAGTTGTAAATTCAATGTGAACGGAGAGCCCCGGCATTGCTAGTGAATTAACAGAGATATTAGAAGGCACGGAATATAATTTAATTAGGTTGTTTACAGCCGCGGCGTAGACAAAGTGCTGCAGGGAAAATGGTAATTTTTCGAGATAGGGCTCCGCTGAGGGCCGGGAACATTGAAAAACAATAACACGTTTCTATGAAGTCTGCGGTCGCTTTGTACTGCGAATATCTAAAAGACCGACAGACAAACTCAGTGAATCTGCAGAGTGTAGCGAAAATTAGTTTTATATTCTGTTTAATTACGTATTTACATGAACAATGGTTTTTTTTGATTAATTTTGGATTCTTTTGTATTTTCTTTTCCTTTTTTGTTCTTTTGTAAATCGCTGTGTTTTGTCTTATTTTTTTTCAAATACAAGGATAATGAAGTATCTAAAGAAAAACCTTAAAAAATTTCATGATGTTTTTACTTGATTTTTTTCACCTTCAAACAGATTCGAAGGAACTTGGAATGATCCTAATTTTTTTGCAAATTTTAAAACCGAATGTCAAACATATAATCAAAAATTATGTTTGTATATATAACATCATACCCGACGTATTATTGAAGGGGCTGATATACAGGATATCCCAAAACTCAACGTTTTCCTTTGTAGGGCCGATAGGCAAACTCATAATGGACCAGAATATCATAACACGACTTTAGTAAAATGGACACCTTAGACCAGTTTTTTTTTGAGTGCCACAAAGTTCCATATTCTGAGATTTGAATTTTTATTACCCAACCCTGAACAGCCCTCTGCAATTACACTCGATAGATAGCTAAAAAATTAAATCGTCAAAATGTTTTTATTTTTTTATTATTTTGTACTTTGATCAATAGCAGGGCTACTCAGGGTTGCGTAATAAAAATATTCTTAGATTTTGGAATTTTGTAGCTGAAGCTGAATCTAAGGTGTCTATTTTCTCGAAATTCACAAAAGTGCCAATATCTCGATAACCGACAACTTTCTACAAATTATAATTAACAGGGTGTCCGGTGTCAAAGTGTAGTAACTTTGGGAGGTGATTCTACATGATGGTAGGAGAAAAATAGATAAATAACTTTTTCCGAAATTCCAATTTTTTTTCCATACAAAAAGACATACCTACTAGAAATCTCAGTAGAGGTACATACTTACCCGATAAATTCGCTGTGTGCTTGTCGAGCGCGAGACTGGTGATGTTGTTTATTATTACACCCACCTGCTGTCCGGTACACCCCCAGCGTAAAAAAATATTTTTCAACAAATAGTTTCGTCGGACAGTAAGGTATCTTCTTAAATGGTTCAACACGATGGTTTTCACAGAAAGTGTGTTGGTGTCTTCTAACTGTAGGTATTGGTTGAAGATTCCGTCGTTGAGAGGTATGTTGTGAGTATGATGTCGTAAATGTGGATTAAAATTCCTTATCTTTTTCACGGCATGAAACGATCATTGAAGTAATCAGCTTTCAGAAGAATTAATGAATGAATCTCTTGTTACCCAACGGGCGGCCTTCTGACTCTCTAACCCATATGTAACCTACATGTATAGTGAGTACATGTGAGGTATTTGTTTAAAGTATTTCTTTAAAATAAACAAATCACAGCTGTTCTGAAAGGGGGGTAGCGTGTGTTAGTTCTAGGATCGGCCGGTCAATTTCAAATGATTCAAAAGCAATAATAATGCAGTACGCACACGCTGGCGCAATTTTTTGTTTATAGCTGAAAAATACATCCAAAAGTTGAATTTTCAAAAAAAAGTTATTCATCATTCTTACTTCTACCATCATGCAGAATCACCTCCCAAAGTTATTGCACTTTCACCTCGAACACCCTGCATATATATAATTATACTTTGGTCCATCGTGAGTTGGTCTATCAGTCCTCCAATGAATATCGTAGAATTTTGGGACACGATGTATTAAATACTATGCTAACTAGAACGTTGTTAAAAATACAAAAAAAAATCACCCAATGCTCTTGGCTTTTGCTGATGTTGGTTGGGATTACTTACATGCCATGTCGAATATTCAAATAACCGCCTCAGTTATGCACATTACAAGCCAATTATTAGAGAGGTATATACAATTGTCATATGTATGTCAAACTCAGAATTGCTTAAAAGAAAGCCAATATGATTCAATAAGAACAAAATGGTTTTTATTTCAACAAGTTGTACTCATTAATAGAGGTATTAACAGAATGCATTGATTGATTTCTTTGTGATTTGTACAGAAAGGCACTGATTTTTTTGACACTAACACACACTTAGTGCGTACTACGCACACATATACTTTTTGTGTAGTATACAGTGAACATCTGAATATGACATGTGCGACATTTTGCAAACTTAGCCCGTCGTACCACGGGTCGGTAAGCAATCGACATAAACCGAATGCATAAAGACCCTGCGTGGAAAACGGTCTGCAGCGCAGTTCAGAGTGGAACTGCGCCAGGTCTTGCATCCTTTATGTAGATTGTTTATCGACCCGTTGGACAACGGGCTAAGTTCCTGTTTTTTATATGTTACAGTAATGCGGACCGTAGAGCGCGCGCGGCGCTGTGATTAACGTGTGTAAAGTGTTAATTGGTTTCTTGCAATAGTTTTATATTTTATAATATTAGTTATATTTCAAATATTATTTATATTTTAATGTGAGTACAGTAGGACAGGCAATACTTATGTGCCTATATGGAAGGCATGACTCTGGGTTCAATTTACCTAAGAAACAGCCTCTTATTCATCATCAATCATCACAAACACTATCACTGAATGTTGGTGTATTAGAAGCGTTGAATATTTTATTCTACGCAAACAACGCCTTATAAAATATAATCCGTTAATGAGATCTCTATTTAATTAACGAATAAAGACAGTAAATATTGTTTTCGTACCGAAAGTTAAGCATTTATAGGGAAAGTGGAAAGTGATCGTTATCGAAATACGGTACCTATTTTATTGGTAGCATAAAATATGTTCAGTTAAACAATTATTAAAACATCGTATTTCCTTCCTTATGTTGTGATTAAACAAATAAAACGCAATGCTTTTTATATTCTACAAGTTCATGGATGGCGTTAATTAATTTATTTTAATAAAAATATTTTTGCGAGGAATTTATTTACAATGTTAATACAAATTATTTGTTAGCGGCCGTACATACGCATCAGAATATAACTAAACAGTTGTGTCCGTAAAAAAACTCAATTCCTTCAAGAAAGGCATACAAATATAATAGTGGATTAAATCATCGGTACAATATTGTATCTGTATGTCTTTCTCAAAAGAATTGAGTTTTTAAAGGAACAAAACTATTTATTCATATTCATATTCCGTATGTACGGGCGCAAACAATAATTTGTCCAAATATAGTAAAGCAATACCTTACAAAAAACGTATTTCAATTAAATTAATTAATTAATGCCATCTATGAACATGTAGAATATAACAAGCTTCAAGTTTTAACTTAATCATACAACTTACATTATTTAATTGTAAATTTATTTACTGTGCTTATCAAATGTATTGTTGTGTCCGCTAGATAAAGGTAAAGTGCATAAATGATTATCAGAAAACTTTGATTTTTTTTGTTTATTTAAATTGGTAGACAATAATATTACTACTTTGTTTAAGAGTTGAAACTGATAAGATTCAGTTATTGTAGATTTAATTAACCTGTAAATAATTTGTATTAACTATTCAGAACAGTTTATTCGTAGTCGATTTTAATCACAAGGCATAATTAGAACCAGAGTTTCATCAGAAACATATATCTAAAGTTTGTGCAACAGGTTCAAGTCATTTTTATCATAACTACCATTATACTAAGCATCATCACGTACAGCAATTTGCTTGCACGTAATTTTTTTAAAACAGCCTCTTAATACTTTCATTTTATGTGAAACAAACGAGCTGTAAGGAATAAAATCAAAAACACTATTTACGTACTATCTTTAAAAAAGGCTTTTTTTAGTGTAACGCACGTCGTGATATTATTATTATGGGCAAGTTTGTAGACACATACTTGTGGGTCGTGTTAGATAATAACATTTAATTGTTCGTTTTATTCGATAAATTAATACGTTGTCAAAAGAGATAATGGTGTGTTTGTTATGGAATCCAATGAAGGGTACCACAATTTAATCGGTCGGGTGTTAGAAGCAAAAAATGGAATGATATCCTACATAACTATGGACGTAATTTTGCCGCATTTTCCGATTACTACCAGTAAAAAATGTCGATAAACTTATCAGTACTCGCATAAAATGTGAAATATGTAATCACTAAATAAAGCGCCATATTATATACCTGCCTATGTTAGCTGCAAAATAATATTTTTCTAATAGAACCAGCCTCATTTTCTCAAGTAATTTCGATAATAGTTATAATACTTCATTCCAAGACACCAAAGTAATTATCAGCCAACAAAACATTGACACAAAATCACTCTCTCGCCGCTCAGAATAATATCTCAAAGAGTGAATAACAAAGTTCTTAAGAAATTTTCCCTTTGCGCAAACTAAACTCCAGACGCGATTTGAATGCCGATGCAAAACGCTACAAGACCAATCGTCGCTTACCAAATGGGCCAAAAACAAAAAACGACGTGATCTGTATTTGAAAACGATTTCGCAAAGCAACAAAATTCAATACGTCCATTTGTGTCGATGCAAAAACGTACGATATGGTAATAAGGAACGGAGGTCTTTGGACCGCAAGAGAACGACGAAGGAAAAGTGAAGATGTCGAAGTAAAAAGTAAAAATCGTTTATATGTCAATTTAGATTTTAAATGCTGTTAGAGTAAACCTTTTTTATTTGGAAGTATATCTTATTAACTGTTGGTGGTTATGTATAGAAGATTGACAAACAAGTTGGATACTTTTTGAAAAGTTATGATGAATTTTTAAGACTTTAGCTTACAAGTGGTAATTCACTAAATCATAACTGATATTACACTGTTTTACTGATTAATTTTGATGAATATTTTGCTTTACCTACCTACCTCTACATGTTATATAGGTAGGCAATGATAAGATAATCTTTTAAGTAAGAGTCAAGTTGAAGCAATCTTAACCGACTTATTTATTTTGTCACTGATTTTTTTTCCAGATAAGATACCGCCAATACAATGTGTAACAATTATAATATAAAGGTAAGTACTACCTACATTCTGAATACCGACGGGTGGGTAAGTTTTCAAAATAAATTGCAACATTTTTAATGAAAAGAACATACAAGGATATTAATCTTTATTCAACCAACTTATGAACTTTGATTCGTGGAACTGTATTAAAACTGACACAACTGGGTATAAGCCTTTTTTATGGAAACGACTTATTCAACTGAATTACATACGTACAACATGTAACAATACAAACAACAATTGTCTCGGAATACTTATATGTTCAATTTGTTTATTACCTTTGAAAAGTGGGTTTGTAAAACCACCTAACAATCATTCAAATAAGAAATACAATCATTATAAATTTTCCAATACATTGTTACATATAAGATTTGTAACAAGGTGTGTGCATCACTTTACTTACATCGCATCTATGGTCTTGGTGTGTGGGACCTTTAAGTACCTACACATTGTCATTTTGCAATTGGTCAAATTGACAGAACTTGAATTTTTACTTAGAGAGTTGCCAAACTTGAGTGAGCAAGAATCTGTGATTTGCACTAGGTCTATGTTGAATTATTACTAAGCCGACGTAGCACAGTGATTCCATGCACCTGACCGGCAATCAGAATGCGGGTTCAATTCCCGAGGGCGGCATTTATTTTTTCTCGGAAAATTTTTTTAAATTTATATTTGTGTTTCAGGCTTATTATTATAGCTAATAATAATTTGTTATAAGTAAATTTTTTCGTTAGTATACCTTATCATTTTTCTAATATCAATCATTTAAGCATTCAACAATACGACATACAGATCGGCCTTACCGATCTTGGGTGGGTACTTTATAGTTTTATCTATTTATTATTCCTATAGTTACGTAACATATCGTACCTGAACTCATATCCCATACCTATATTCTATACCCGTGCATTGCAAAAATTTCATTTTCTGTCCTCTTCAATACAAATTCTCTAGTGTTGCTAGGGAGAATAAGGAAGTTGAGTGAAAAATATTTTGACTTATAAAAAATATGTTCATGTAGATCAAAAAATATCGATTCTAAATATATAAATATATTTCTATATTATTATTCTTAGAATTAGTTAAACGTTCTTGAAAAAGCATTCAATAGCAATAGACTGTATACGCTCCACGATTGGTCGAAAGAATTCTGACGTCACATGTGTCGTGACTTGTACGTACAACGGATCACCTATGGTGCATCTCTTTCTATTACATGAGAGATGGTCGGTTTAGATGAGAGAGGTGTATAGGCCAAACGTTTATTTGGGTATGTCAAATATATGTACGTATTTGTTGTTATTATTATATGAAATGGATTTCTAAAGATACATATTCGTATAGTGCTTTATAATAATATGTTGTTTATTGCATAACTTAGAAGTTTTTATTATTATACATGTCACATAACATGTGATACACTTCAGGCCGCCGGCCGCCCAGAAAAGTCTCACAGTGAACTGGGCTGTAAGCCGTTATTTTACTTTTGGTCTTTACTTTTCTGCGCGGTGGTCCTGAATTCGCGCGGGGCACCTCAACAAATATCGACGGGAATACCGTACCGGGCGGGAAAAGCAAATATTCTAACTTAAAATATTAATTTAACTATGAAATCTTAATCAATTTTCTTTTTTTTTAATAACATCAATTCTAATAGACGGTTAACATTGGTAAAAAAATTACTGGAATTTCTTGTTGACGAATTAAATTTTTTTCCATACAAAATGCTTAAGCGACGTGGTTTTCACAGTTCGAATGACGTCACACCCACACCCCACACCCCGCCTCTTACCGCTCGAATTCCGCTCGTTTTGGCGGGCTTAATAAAATTTAAACTTTGAGAATTAATTTAATGATAAAAACAAACTTTAAAAAATATATATATATACCAGTATTTAAGTTTGAATGCGAACATTGATAAAAAAAAAATTAAAAAAATGGACTCAACTTCCTTATTTTAAAAATAATAGCGCTTGAATCAATAATACGGTTCCCGAAAAAAAAATCGCTTATGACTGTTGTACAGTATGAATCGAAGACATTCTATATCAAGGGCAAATTGCGCTTCTGCTACCCATGAGGACTAACTGACGACGATATTTTAAAAATAGAAATACAAGTGAAGAAATCACTGGATATTATGAAGATTATTTCTAAATCTATAGAAGTGAAACGAACATAGTTAATACATATGTAGATAAGCCACACAATCTTTGCAAGATAACGTTCAGTACTTATTTAGGTTTACCACCATCTGTCATATTATATAGTGAACAGTTATCATAATAATATTTCAGAAGAGATTAAAAATTTAACAAATTAACTGTCAACACATGGTTCTGGAATAGGGAATAAACACAAGTTATAATAAGATGCGTCCGGTACGAAGGGAGCTTAAATATACTTTTGGGTCTCTAACAAAAGCAAATACTTCGTCACAATACAGACTGATGCGGGCATGTAGGTACCTAACTAAGTATAAATTGGAGTCAAGTGGCGATATAAATTAATATTATTTCATCAGTCAGAATTATTTGTACTCTTGGCTTTGGCGCAGCGCATTGGATATTTGACGGAATACTGTTTCTCAGTCAATAATAGACAAGAAAATAAATACGAATATCGCAATACGTGCATATTTAAGATATATATTTTATACAGCATTTGTTTTTACTCCCATCTCTGCCGCAATTATTTTTAGTTTCTAAAAATAATCATTGTTGATTTTGAAGGTTAGGTCTTCTACATTATTTCACTTCTGATCTGTTCATTGATAATTTAGAAAAGCTATCTGTGTTGATTTCATTTCTGTAAAAAATATTTAAATGAGTGTTTATGACAGCTGCGTGTGACTCAAATAGAAGTGCTGACCAGAACTTGTGATTATTTATTGAATACACTCGTAGAGGTTCTTCATTCAACTTCGCTGGTCCGGTATTACATTCTTGCTTTAAAGTTTGACCAAATTGTAACGATATGATTTTATTACCTTGTACATGTATTTATTTGCATCATTTAATGGTCTCTGTTATATCTATTTAAACAATTCACATCCACCATCTCAACCCATCGCATCTTTCAGAGCGACGTTTATGGAGTAGGATCGTCACCAGTTATATAATATCAGGTTTTCTGTGAACTATGGTACTAACGCCTCATTATACTAAATGCACTATACTACACGCATATATATATAGGTATATACCTAGATGATCATGCATCACGTTTTGAAGGCTATCTATTGTACATACCGAGGCGATGATAACTAGTTGTTATTATTTCTACGTTGTAAAGGTAGGTGTTCAAGAAATCAACGCGTCATAATAAAATAAAACAAAGATAGTTGTTGTTCAATGGTAATAGTACATTTATCTGTACGTGACAGGTTAATAATACACATGTACGCATGTCTGGAAATTTTTTACTGTACTTTATGACAACAAACTAAGCGAAAAGCGAGAAACCTATGCTCAATCAATTCCTTTATTTCTGCTCACCTTTAGTTCCAGTATTGGCTTATAATGTTGCACGCATACCACATGAACTTCTGATTATTATAATTACTGAATAATAAATAACAAGATACTTTATTAAAAATTAAATACATAATTCGAAAACATTATTTTTTTAAATTCGTTAAGCTACTTGTAGACATAAATGGATAGATAGCAAAAATGAGTATTAAAGTAACTTTTCGACAGTCATTTTCGATTAAAGATGAACGTTTCAACGATGAACACCTGAACCAAGCTGACCAAATACCCAGACCAAATCTCGTAGTGGTAGATACTCCAGTATCGGCCTGGTGAAAAACCACCATCAGAATTGAAACGATGCTAAAATTTTATTGACACGATCTAAAGACCCAGGTACTTTCAAATCATCCTTTATCTCATCTCCTTCTACTCCTGATTCCTCTGAATCAAATACCAAAACCAATTTAGTTATACCTATGATATTCCCGCTGGCTTTTGGCATTCACGTAAAAAAACCCATGGTGAAGAAGATATAATGAACAAATTTTTAACAATTCTTTTTACTGTCTCCTTCTCCACATTTAGACCACCCAGAGAGAAAGCAATTGCCCCCATACCACGAAATTCTTCCTCTTTTAGATATTGTAATATCCCATCAAAAATATATCTTACGCTAATGAGTTTTTCCCGAGTATTTTATTTTGATTTGTATCATTATTTTCTCCTTTGTCAGTTTCACAAGCTGAACAAAGCTCGTGAACTCCTAAATAACTACCGAACCTCCTGATGTTCAAATATTAATTTCGGAGTTCAATCGGAGCTTCTGAGAAATACAAAAAAGTGGGTAAACAAAGGATAGAGATTTTTGAATTTTCTCTTTGGTGAAACCAAAAAAGGCGGTAAGGCTTATGCCACATTAATTTCAATTTCGTTCATGCTGACATTTCGTCTCGCTCGGGCACTTTTTCAGTTCTCAGCGTCTAACAAATTAAATTTGAGGTTATTTTCAGCGGGAATATCTTTGTCAATTTGCCGAATGGACATTATCCTTCTGGGGGATTATGCTTTGAAGATTCCATGAATATTTGATTTCGAGACATAATTTTCCGCGACAAAATGGTTTAAATAAAGAGCCTGATAGAGTTCTTTCATCAATTTTTGGTTCACCTAAAATTAATTAAATTTAGGCTTTTGTCAAGGTTTGGTAATTATTTAAACAAAATTACACAATTTAATGTAGTTCGAAAGAATAAAATTTTTTAAAAGTTTACCTACCTTGTAAATAATAATATAAATGTAGAGCTAATATATATTTTCATATTATTTTTGTAAACCATATATGAAATAGGAAAAAATTCTCGATAAACTTCATTACTTTACGATGTAATAACGTCTGTTACCATACCTACGATAACGGAAGAAATCTTCACTACGTGCCTTCTGTATGTTTCGGTGTCTTCATATGCTTGTGTAGCTCTGTGATCGGCTCATGGACGGAGGCTCAATGAAACAGAGTCAAGTTAGCTTCACATAAGCAGGGTGTACTGTACACGGCCCGCAGTTAATTAATAGTACACAACTGCTGACCCTGTACAAATCGCAAGTGCGCTCCACTATTGAATTTGGCAGCCACCTCTGGTCCGAAGCCCTAAAATACCTGATTGTAATCTTTACTGACTGGTATGCTGTCCTTGTTCTACCGGTATTCAACGGAAGATGCTCCAAGGAACTAGCTTCATTGATCGGGAAACACACCAAACGCGAGCCCAACATATGTAGACGGTTGGCATTTGTCACATGAGAAATCGCCCTTGACAGCTCGGCTGTGGAACGTTTTGCCGGCCTCTGAGTTTCCTCCCTCCTACAACAAAAGTCTCTTCCATACCCACGTTCACTCCTTCCTCTCCTCAAAAAGACCCTCCACACAGCATCCTCAGATATGACAAATGCCCCAAGGGAAATTACTTTGTGTTGAATTAGTGTATAAAAAATACCTGCCTAAATATTAACATTCTATTATTTAGGAATGTAAACACGACATAAAATGCCGTCTTCTCTGTAGATATCTGCTTATATAGGTATTGTATTTTATTCGCCTGCACGTTAAACTGTGCCAAATTACATAGCATGATTGTCAGTGGCAGGAATTCAAATTCTTTTCTATCCACAGGAGATTTTAGGAATCTTGAAATAAGTAATATGACGATATCTTTTATTTTGCGACAGTTAAACTGGAAATCGTAAAGCTACATAGCGCATAATAAAAGATACAAAGAATAGTTTCTTTTATCGGTTAATTGAAAATAAATAAAAATAAATTAAATTAAAAAAAAAAATTTAAAAAGCCGGACGAATTTCAAGAAGCCAGAGCAAACCGTTCGAAAGGATCGAGGCCGTGATCAAACTTTTAAAGAACCTAAAGTTTATGTTTATGTACGTCAACTCTGTTAGTTACTTAGGTATAAAAGATATCAATTTCATGTAATTGTTTTGTATTGTATTATTATTGATATCTTTATCTACCCCGAAGTAGGAAAAAATAGTGTTCAAGTGATTGATGAAACAGATAAGTAGGCATATTTTTTAATTAACAATGGATGAGAAGAAATGTAATAAAGTTGGATAATTGGTGGAAGCGACCACAAGAATCACAATTAACGGGTGTTGAGTAACCATCAGACCATGGACTGGCAATGGTCTACTTTTAAATCTTCAGTCTAAAACCGGACGACCGAACACAGTTTCAAACCAGACTACAGACGTTACACGATCAACGCTTGAAACGGTGTACCTACACAGCGCGCGGAGAAAACCACTTATCATCGGCTCTGTCTTGCCTGAAACTTACCGAGTAAAAATAAACTTAATTTAAATGCAATTCATTCAAATTTACTTAGATCTGCTGAAATTATCAAGGTTACAAGAGAATCGGCTTAGTTGTTGTTGTAATTCAATTAATTCATCCTCAAAGCGAGAATATTATTTTATACGCCCGCCGTGTAACCGGTTCCGTCGCGCGACGCCTTTGTTCCGACAGCTGATGCTCAACTGTGTAACTGGCTTAAATGTGTACCGTTATCTGTGGGAAGGCAGAACATAGTAAATATATCCAGTCAGTATTTCTGTGCGAGTGGCTGGCCTAACATAATACAGTGTTTTGTGTTGTATCGATGACTGTTCCGTTGTGAATTGTGACATGGAGCCTATAAAATACATTTCAGAATTGTCAGGAGCGTCTCCTGACGGGTTGAGAATAGTATTTTCATTGTTTATAGTGTACCCACTTGCGTGGTTTTATAGAGGCTACCTGCACGATAAAGACTCTACAGTGAAAAAATTGTTTTTTACATTCTGCGGTATATCTCTCGGTGCATACAACTTTGGTTATGATGTGGGTCACTGCATCTTTTCAGTGTTGTTCAGTTATGCTTCTGTGCGGGTGCTTGGATCGACGAAAACAAATGTGATTGTGAATCTTGTCTTCCACATGGGGTATCTTCTGATGGGCTACTGGATAACTAACGCAAACACATACGACATGACGTGGACGATGCCACAGTGTGTTCTCTGCCTGAGACTGATTGGATTATCCCAAGACTTGTGGGACGGTACTCAAGACTTTGACTCTCTGTCAGAAAGCTACAAGAAAACGGCACTTCGCAGTAAACCAACGCTGCTTGAAATGTTCTCCTACGTATTTTTTCCCGCCAGTTTCTTAGTGGGACCTCAATTCTCTATGATGAGGCTTAAGAATTTTGTGAGCGGTAAATTAGAAAACAACTCCAAGCCGACGAATATATTTGCCGGATCACAACGTGGCCTGATTGGACTCGTGTATCTGGTGGCCTATCAAGTTGGAATTGCATATTTAACAGAACAATATTTCCTCACTGAAGAATTCCTGGAATCCTCCTTCGTATGGAAACACATTATTTTGGGAATTTGGACGAAGATATACTTTATGAAATACGTTTTTTGCTGGCTACTCACTGAAGGTTTGTTTTTATTGATATAATAAATCATTTGAATTAGTGTTCCTTCAATGAGTATGTATATAATCACACACGTATGATAACATCAAACATTTTCACACGCGGTATCGTACGATACTTCGTACACATGTAAAAGTCGCAAGTGTGTGTTTAGAAATACTATTTAAATAGTATTATCTCTATTTTTAACCAAATGACGTTGGCTTTGAACACCTGCCAAGGTTTGCTAATATTTGAATAAATCATTATCATAGATAGGCAACAAAGTAAACAAACATTTGATGCAAATACTCTGGCCGCTTGAAACATGCCAAACATTCATTTGTACCGATCCAATCATCACAATGAATTTTTTTATGCCTTAATCAATCTATATACATAAAAATGTAAATGCTCGTTTATTTGAAATCTTAAATCTCCGAGTTCTTCACCGATTACCTTGAATTTTTGACAGAACTTTGCATTAAAATATGCGTGTGTTCATATATATTATAAATATGTCCCCTGTGACAGGTAAAAACATGCTTTAAAAAAAACAGCGCCATCTGTTGGAGGTAAAAGTAAAACGTGTTATTGTTTCTCTATCTGCACTGAGTAACTGTGGGCTTGTAGGGCTAGTGATTAATAAATATTGTCTTCACTGTTAAATTGTTCAGTTTCTACATTGTATTTTAACAATACACTAATAATGAAAAACTGCTACTTAAATAATGTAATGATGTTTTACTTTTATAACAACAGTTTGTATAAGCGCTTTGAGGTAATTTTAATACTATATGGAGCTATATAATAGTAACCAATAAAAATATTTACATTATTTTATTATTTTTTTATAGGAGCTTGCATCACCTTTGGCATCGCATACAATGGCACGTCACAGGACAATAAAACCCTTTGGAACGGCTGTCGGAACATCAACTTGCTGGTATTCGAAGGCACTACTAAATTTGGACACTACGTGGAAGGCTTCAATGTCAACACCAATACCTGGGCAGCTCAATACGTGTACAAAAGGTTGGCTTTCCTTGGAAACCGTGTTATTAGCCATGCACTGACCTTACTCTTCCTCTGCGTTTGGCATGGATTCCACAGTGGCTACTACATGGCTTTCTTCATGGAATTTGTGACCATTTTTATGGAAAAAGACTTAGAAAACATGATGAAACATAGCGAACGATACGCAAAAATTTCCCAGTATAAAGCTTTCAAAGTTGTTACGTTTATCGCACTAAAACTATATTCAAATATCTTCATGGGTTATGCGTTTGTTCCATTCGCATTGTTTTCGTTTGATAAGTGGTGGCCTGTATATAAATCGCTTTACTTCTCTGGATATATTTTCTTTTTCCCGTGGAGCATTCTTTATAGACGCGTAGCTTTATTATTGTTGAAACCAAATTTCAAATCAAAAGAAAAAGTTAAGTGATTTAATACGTTCTTTTATATGTTCATTATTATATAAAATCGGTTCACGATTGGTTTAGTATTATTAAGCTTACCGCAGTAAAAAGTCTGTCAACGCTCAGTTATACTATTTTAATAGAATAAACTCTTAATGTTTAAAATGATTTATCTCAATAAGTTATCGAAGTAATATAATTGTTATTGTATAAAATTTTTATATAAATAAATAAAATTTAATTGGATAAAACTTTTATTAATGTACATTCTCAATTTTTCAATTTATTTATAATTTGTCCCTATATAAAACATCTAGTACCTTTTTATTTCTGAATAAATAAATTAAAACTAAATTCCAATCATGACAATAACGAAAACCCTCTTATTTTAACATTACTTTGTGGACAAAGTATTTTTCTTCGCTAAATATTAAAAAAAAAATCAAGAGAAATTTAAGACGCGGGAACTGATTTTCTTGGGGATTTTTTTCAGTGAGGTACTTCAATTTCTAGATTAATGTTTATTCACTTAAGTCAAATAACGCAATTTTAAAAACGTCCTGCTTAAGAGGGAGCTCTTATCAGATCAACAGTTTCAAGTACGCAGCAGAGCTTCCTCTTTCCCACTTATATTACCTTATTCCTTCCCGCCTCCCATACAAATTAATTAAGTGCTCTCCTAAGATGTGATAAAAAGCTTTTCCCTGTGACTCCGGCCTTAATCTAATCAAGGCTCCAATTTGATCGTCAAGCAGATAGCCAAAAATAAAACATTTCTTTTTTTCCTTAACATTGCTGATTTTCTTTGCCTCTTAAATTTAAGCATTTAGTAGGAAGAAGGGAGATTTGAAGGAATAGTTTAAGGATAAATAGCATTACCTGCTCGATTACTTTGGCATTCGTACTCTCAGAACTAAAAAAAGATTTAAAATATTCATTTATATTTTAAATTATTATCCTCTTAAAAAAATATTATTTACCATGATATTTTCAAGGATCTCCTGTTTAAGGTATTTCACTGTTTAAGGCCTTTCACTACAGAAATCAAATTCTCGTAAAAGTAATATGAAATCTAAGATTCAATTGAAGAAACTATCAAACGGAAAAAATCCAAATTAGATTAGGTAGACTAACATATTTCATTGTCTATCGATATCTTTGTTTTAATTGATTATTTTTATAATCTATATCTATTTAGGTGAGTGCAATCGCTAAATCATTATCTTACTAGTTGACTCCCGAGGTAGTCAGGAGATATTGAGATGTTTATTCCATACAAGAATTTGAATAATTGGAAGTTCGTTAATGTAATTTCATTTAAAAAGGTTGATTTGAGATATCAAAAACAATAACATATTTACTTAAAATCTTAATATCTGTGTGATTGTTTTGCTTTATTAAATTTACAAAAGTTCTTTGTTTTATTTTTAATCTAATCAATAGACCTACAAAAATATCTATAACAAGTTCGTATCGAAACAATTAACATGCTTTATTGTATTTTTATATACAGATAGGTCGATTTTGATAAAGAAGTTAAATATCTACGTAGTTAACAATAGAAAAACTGCCGTCATAAGCTAAAAGGCAGTTGGGAATTTGCAAAGATCACATATGACATGATCTGATATGACATATTCTTGACCTACTTACAAATTAAGTACAAAAAATTCTTTTTTGCAAGTTGCTTATCATTTTACACTAGAATTAAACTAATTCAAGGATGTTCCTATTTACGCAAAATAATCTAAAATTGGCGAAATGTTGATACAGTATTGTTGTTACACACATTGCGCACGTTTTTTGTAATCAACAGTTAGGACGGATTGTTTCAAAGAATTTGAACCATTCGTCAAATTTTGAAATTAATTTTCACGTTCTGTGAAATTTATTTTCAAGTTCTGTTATTATTTCATTTTTGTCAAGTAACTGATCTATAATGATATAATAACAAATCTTGAATAGAACTTTCACAGCACACGAAAACGAACATTGATATTTGATGAATTGTTCAAATTCTATGAAACAACCCATCCTTTATTAATATGTATGACGACACGCCTATTGAAGAATACAGAAATGATACGTGGAATATTTGAGCTCTCGGGGTTAATCTCCTGTTAGATTTAAATTAAAATCACAAAAATTCAAACCAGTCATGAGCAAAACTACACCACATATTGAGATTTTTTATAGTTGCGGTTGGTATTTAATCTGCCAGAAAATATTATTATTATTTTTACGATAAAGTAATGTTTATATACAAGGTTTTTATGCATGTTACAAAGGATAGAAATATTATTATCATGTTTCAGCTAATAATCATTGTTTATATTTTGTTAATAATAATATTATTTTTTGCACAAAAAAATCTCCCGTAATTTATTTGTGGTTCTGCCAGGTATATATTTTTTTCATTCTGATAGCTGCTTCCCCTTACATAGTATAATAAAACTATCGCACTTGTAAATAAACATGATCTTCTTCTCTCTTTCACCCGTAAATAATATTCAAGCCTAGATTGACAGAATAAAAATTCTCCATCTCTCAAATAATGGCCTTTAAAAACACTCACGTCTCTATTGGACATAAAACATTTGATGCCGTTAACATCTTATCTGTAAACACTTGAAACGAGGAAAGTATATAAGTTTGATCAGTAATAATATTTTATAATTTACTAAATGTGATAAATTGAAATATATAATATTATAAAATAAGTTGATTAATTACAATAATTCTAATCTTTTCTGAATTCTCCATTGTATATCAGCGGCGTCAAAGCAATTTGACATTACTTGTATCTTCTATTCATATAAAGGAGATTGTCTTTGCCCTGCAGTGGGCGGCGTGGATTTGATGTAAATTTACAGTTTTATTAAGATCGATGAAATTTTGCATATTTAACATACAAAACAAGAGGAAGGTCAGTATCTTAATCTGTTTTTCTAAAAATTCTTTGCAAGCCCCGGGCATCGCCGGGAATTCAGCTAAACGTTAATGTAAATAAGACTGTCTGTGGAGGGCGGACAAGTGATTTGATTTTTATAAAAACCCATAGATTTATTCCGAGATTGATGATATTTCGTAAACGAACCTTAAAAAAAGACGAAGACGTATGACGACCTTAAAAAAAGTAAAGCCAGTTCAATGCGAACAGGTGATTCCAGCTAGTGCTGCTATAAAAACTGGTTTCACTGCAACTCAGAACAGTGGAAATTCATCACACGATTGAAAAGTGATATACGGTCATGAAAAGTGATGAAAAAAGGCATATAAACCTAATCTGACGTTATCTAGTTGACATCACTATATTATTATTAGTATTGTGTACTAGCTGACGTGTACCCGGCGTTACTAGGGGTTAACCTCAGGAGATAGATATATGCTATCATGGATTTTTCTGTAGACCTTTTTAAGATATACAATTCCGCAGTACATTGTTTTGATTTATCTCATAAGGTTTAGCCAGCGTTAGCAATATAAACACCTGAAAATATATATTTTTACGGCTTCATCTCAAAACTTCGACTTTCTCTACTTTCTATAAATATAATATGCATGTATTATTAACATAAAAATTACGTAGTTTAGAAGAACTAAGCGCACAAACAGACAGACGCGGATAGTGACTTTATTTTATACTTTTACTAAAGGTGATATCTCTAGAGAAATCACTTTTCAAAAGTGTGTTGAATTGTCACTGTATACGAGAATATTCTATTGGTCTCCGTACCAACGAAAAAAATCGCAGCTATCAGCAAACGTCAGAATATTGTTCAGAGTGAGAAGAAACGGCCAGAATACTAATAATATAAATTGCACGGAATAATATAATACTATGAAAAATTCGCACAGCTTGGATTTTCCATATTGCGAATATGGGAGAGTGACCATCCCTCTCAGAATAATTTCCCAGGGGATGAAGAATAAGCACACAACGACACACGGAGGACACTGGGAATAACTTAGGGGAAGATGAGGAGATCCTCTCACATAACCAGAGCAGTCGGTCAGTTCTGGATAAGCATAAAACTGCTAGTTTATTCAAGAATGCTCAAAGAATTGCGCAGTTATTTTTCATGGATTTATGCAAATTTTATGGGACCATTCAAGATATTTTATTCAACTGATGCAAATCTTTCAAATTAGTCCTTGTGCTCCGAGAGAATAAACATTGGGTATGACTCATCGCACTCTATTTGTTTTTAAGTAATAACCATGTGAGGAATGCTGTATGGCTAGAGATGGAATGAAGTAGAAGAGAATGATTTGTGATTAGATTCCTGGCCATTCATTTATAGCTAGTATACCATAATATAGAATTACTAAAGCGGAACCATCAGGAAATTTTTTCAAACTAGCTGTCTCACCAGGGTGCAACTTTCACTATACCACGAGGTGTAAATGTCTTTAATGGACGGGAAAGAAATGGTCAAAATGACTAAAAGTTGCAGTGACGAAAGCGATTTTTTACGAATATTTTGATAAATTTATCTTAAATGTATTATATCTTGATATACTTTCTTTGAAATTACGTCTCATTTTTTATTTTGTTAAAAGAGTAATCAGTTTTACAAATATTTGAGAGTATGGCTTTACTAATAATACCATGCTTTTGCAAAACTGCTGATATTTAAAAAATATATTTTTATCATAAATATTTTTTATAAGTGATATCTCACTAGAGCCTTTACAGTGTAAATACAGATGAAATATATCGCCACAAGGTTGGGCAGCGTTGTGAGGCAGGTTAAAGCAAGAGAAGATTTAATATTTTGGTATGTGAAAAGGCCCGGATTATACAAAGGAGTAAAAACAAATTCCGGTAACTTGTTCAACAAATGTGCCGACTTAAACAAAAATAAACATTAAAACACCTATAATATAGTCAAATCTAGCCTAGCCTAGTCGGTATTAAATAGATAGATTTATTTATAAAGTTAGAATTTACTATTTCAAACTCTAACCTATGAATAGTGGCTATGTATCGGACAAGTTTTCTACGGAAACAATTAAAAAAAAGCTATTTATTAATATGTATAAACCTGCAGATAAGCTATCAAGTATATTTTGATATACCCTCTTAGTCAAACAAAGACGAGGCGTAATGATGAATACAACAATGTATTATTATGTTCATTGGTTGTGAACACAGAACAACTGTGTATCGTACGATGTTTGCTATTAATAGAGGTCCTAAAATAAACAAAACTGGTGGTAAACCACGAGCTCAGTGAACTGAACCAAAATAGAAGATTATCTTCGTGTGAGACGGTTGGAACAACTCAGTGAAAGATGATTCACTCAAACCTTAAGTTATTCGAGCGGATAGAATGCCGTATAATTAGATAGCATCTGATTGGCAGTCAGAAGGCTGCGGGTTCAATTACCATCGGCGGCATTTATTCTTTCTGGGGATTTTTTTTCAATATGTATATAATATATAAATATTATACAAAATATTTCACAAATAAATGTTGGTATAATATGTCTCGATGCCATCTAGTGGGGGATTCATCAAACATAAAGTTGGCATACAAGTGAAAAAAAATGTAATAAGCAATAATTGTTGAATAAAAAATGCTGGTACATATTGAATTATTCGGCGGGTTTGGAATAAGCCAACATAGCTTAATGTTTGGAGCAGCTGACCGGCAGCCAAAAGGCTGCGGATTCAATTCTCGTTGGCGGCATTTATTATTTCTAGGGAGATTTTGTTCAATTTGTGTGGAAGAAGAATAGTTAATAGTTTGTGTTTTATATGATTTATTGCCTAACCCACATTCTTATTATGCCTAGCGCTTGTCTCCATGTATTATGTCTGTTAAAATAAAGTAGTTAATTAATTCTCTAAAGATGTGGGTAAGTATTACGTTTTATGATAAAACAAAATTTAATGATGTTGTATTTTTAGAAAGGAAAACGTAATTGGCATGACTCTTTTGCGGTTTTGTTTAGTCAACACTGTGTTTAAATTAATTACTTTATTTTAACAACCATAACATAGAAAGTTTGGCAAAACCATTGAACTTTGAAACGTGTTTGATTTAAATTATTATATTTATAGGCACAGGTTGTTGGTTTTACCTAGATCGATTCAAATAATTATTTCGTCAGTATCTCAAACATAAAAGAATGATTGATTCTTAAGTTTTCTTATATAATATACAATAATGACAAGTTACTGAAAGTTAATAATACATTGCATTTTTTTTAGAACTAGTGTAGGTTTATAAAATGAAACGTTTCGGCCAGTATGCCATCAGCAACTTGTTATTTTTAGTATCAAAATAAAATGCTACAGTTTTATTTGTAATACAAAAGACCAACGACGCGTCGTCGTGCGAATCAAAGCTGTTTCACTCTACCGATATAATTTAATATTCTAAATGTTACATTTAGAACATTAAATTTTATCGATATATAGATATAATCATGTTGGTGTTTATTTATTTATTTTAAATAGAGACATTACATTACATGGAATGAAGCTTTTGACTGTCCAACTAGGAAGGTTTCCCGTTTTAGTACAGTCAAATTAACAGGTTTTAAATTATCTACATTACAAACTGTAACATTACAAAACACAATATTGTTGAAAAATATGAAAATGCAAATTGAGTAGGTAATACACCAATGGCGAATATAAGAAAAATAAAAAATTGTGTAAAATTTAAAATTTCAGAGCACATAAGTAAGTAAAAGCTAAGATACAACTAGGCGTTCGTGATAAATAATTATCAGATTACATTTTTAACAATATTTCAAAATCAGTTATGCCTAGATCTAATAACCATTTTGTTATTTTTGGACAGAAGGATGACAATTCATACAGTGTCAGCTGTGAAAGGATTTTGTTATATATTTTAGGACCGAGATATGAGAATGTTTTTTGATAAATAAAATAATATTTTTTTTATTAATGTTCAACATCTATTGAGTTTTCTGCAAGTCTAGTATGAACATTTTTTGTTTGTTTTTGCAATAACTTAATGAGTGAAATCTCTAATTGTAATATTAAAATATTGAAGATATTATTAGCGATTTTATGAAGGAATCTTAGCAATAAAAAAATCTGAAACAGTTACGGCTACACTTGGACTTGAACCCAGGACCCAGCCTTGCCGGGGCGCTGCTCTACCAACCAAGCTAATAGGACCCTTTTCTTCTTCATATTTATCTATGACCCTATCTATATTGCATTTAGTTGAAGACGATTCTTTCGATCATACATTAAGGTAGCAGACAATAAACATGTGCGATGAGAAAATGAAGATTGATACATTTAAATATGAGTGAAGGAAATACGGGCCAATTAGCTCAATTGGTAGTGCAAAGTTCCTGGTAAGGCGAAGGTCTTGGGTCAAGAATCGTTAATTTTGTCTTCAGTAATTAAATATTACAATTATAGGTTTTTACTCGATAAAAATTTTATATCATTATTTTGGTTTACATAAAAGATCATTTTAGTTACATTCGCATGTCAATGAATAACTTGAAAAATAAACCATTCATGGCCTCAATTGAAATGCTTTGGTAAAGTAGTCAATTCAATTCCCAAAGCATTCGACCTTACAAAAATAACGAAGAAAATTGATGTGTTAAAAGGAAGGCGTATGACGTTAAACTTATGTATAATCTTTGAAATGCGATAAATAAAACAACATGTTTTGAATTTTCAAAATGTCACACTCTCTAGTCTTCGCATAGTTACTATAATATTATAAAAGAGAAATTGGTGCTACTTCTTTAAATTGTACTATTTATAACTTTAAATGACACCAAAATGTACATAAAAATAATAAACAAAAACGTGAGTACAATGGCTGCATATAACTAGGATATATTGTCAAAAGTAATTAAACTAGTAAAAAGCTAATTAAACTGACAAAAAAGTTAATAAACTTCTTGTTTGTATGATAGCAAAACTAACGATCGGATTTGGTTCTGTTTTTATGAATCGTGACAATTCGCGATGGGTGATATTTATTTATTTATTTAATATCAACGGTATAAATATACCATAAACAATGATAACATGTCACAGTTAAAATCGTAGAAATATTTCAAAAAAAGAATTACAAATATATGTGGCATTTGATTGTGAAATGAGATTAGAGAGTAAGTAAGTAAGTAAACAAGAGATACAAGTACATAAGTTTCTATAGTGCAAATAAGGTAGAATTCGATTAAATTAATATTGATTGAAAAGATTTGATAGCATAGCCCTCTTGTACCTACCTTGCGTGCAGTTAAATAGATCTGCCACATCTGCTCTATTACTAACTTCATGCAACATAGGTACAAGCAAGTGTTTGGAATACTCAGTCCTGGTATTGTTGCATTTAAACAAAATTTTAGAACGAGTAGCTCTCGTGGGTATATGAAATTCAATAAGGTTAATTAAATCAGGACTGTCTATACTACCATTTACAATTTTGAACATAAATATTAAGTCGGATATAATTCTTCGATCTGAGAGTTTTAATAAATTTAGATTTTTCATCAAGTAATTATAGTTTATATTTTCAATGGGAATACCGAGTTTAAAATAAATGTGTCTTAGGAATTTATGTTGAATTTTTTCGATTGAATCTGAATGTAATTTGTAGTGGGGGGACCAGATCGAGGAGTTATATTCGACTTGACTACGAACCAGGGATGTATACAAAATTTTTAATGTTGAAATATTCATGAAACCTCTGGAATTTCGAAGAATGAAGCCTAGCATTTTCATTCCTTTATTATTAATATTATTTATATGCGATATAAAGTTTAATTTAGAGTCGAAAGTTATCCCCAGGTCATTAATTTCTTCGACAGAGGTAAGGATTGAGTTATTGAGTTTATATGAATGAATAATTGGTTGATTTATACTGTAAAATATTATTGAATAACACTTATTTATGTTGAGATGAAGTTTGTTAAGAGAACACCAATTAATTAACCTGTTCAAATTATTTTGTAGACAGATACAATCTTCAGCGCTTTTGATTATTTTAAATATTTTTAAATCATCTGCGAAAAGTAACGCATTAGTATCTTCATCAAATATATTTACAATATCATTTATGAACAGTAAAAATAATATTGGGCCTAAATGAGACCCCTGTGGTACACCACTGGTAGCTATAAATTGATTGGAAATGAACAAATTGATTTTTACAAGTAAAACTCTATCAGTTAGATAGCTAGCAAACCATTCTAAAAGTTTTCCGTCAATACCGAGCTTACGTAGTTTGATCAGGAGAATTTTATGGCATACTTTGTCAAAGGCCTTGATAAAGTCCGTATATATGGAATAGACTTGGGTTCTGTTAGCTAATGCGTTTGATATATAGTTTTCATATAACGAGAGATTTGTCAAAGTTGATCTACCCGACAAAAATCCGTGTTGATTCGGAACAATGAGATGGTTAATACATGGTGAAATTTTATCAAGTAATAGTTTTTCAAAAAGTTTAGGAATTACGGATAGCTTACATATTGGTCTATAGTTAGTAACATCACTTTTATTACTCTTTTACTAAATAAGAAATCTTACCTACAAGAAATCTAAGGTTTAAAAATATATGTACAAAACATTTTAGGAAGATGTACATAGATATTAAATTTCAATATAAATACGTCAAAATTAAATATCCATTTCAACGAGTGTAACATTAAGCGTGGCCACCGGTCGACTTAAATTGGCTTTTTTTTGCATTAAAAACATTTTGAGTTCGCGCCTGTTATGAATTTAAAAGTCTCACTTCAGATTCAAGCGCCATTAATTATATCAAGTTTAATGAGTGTTTTATTGCATGTTAAACGTTTTTCAACGACACAGCACCCGATATTTTCAATTAAAATATTTACTATTCATACGCCATATTTTTTTTTTAAATATTTGCCGGTTTTTAAAGGGAATCGAAATATGAATAATCAATGTTTGGTTAGGTAATTATGTTTTTCTTTCATAACTCATTAAATAGTTACGCTTCAGTGTGATATTAATTATTGAAAAACTATAAACAATATTTAAGAACAGGAAATAGAAAATGACATAGAAAATAAAATGTGAGGCTATGGCTTAGACTCGAACTCGGAAACATTCTCCGGGATCACAGTAAAACCATAAAATAAATAATAACACAAGAAGTGCTTTGTGGGTGCGTTTCGTGATCCAAATATAAGCCCAATTAGGGCTTACATTTTAATACAAAAATTTTTTTCACCGTGATTCAAATGGGATGTCGATATTTAATTTCAGGCAAATGTAAGAATAATAGACCGCGTACTAAAAATGGTCTAGAACAGAGATTTCCAAACTTTTTACTCCGTAGACCACTTTTGCCGATTTTTTTTTCGTTGACCTCTTGTCCGCTGATTATTGATTTTTTATAAACAAAGTGATTCTCATTTATTTTTTTCGTAAGAAGATTCCCTTCGCTTGCCTGCCCAACCACCGGATGGTGATATAGTTCGCCTATCTCTACAATCTGCAGACAGGGGCATCCTTGTGAGCTGTTACACAAAATAAAAATGAAGTCCATAAAGCAGGATAAGTAACGAGAATTTCTTTTTGAAGCTGGAACTGTCCCTTAACTTCTTCGTTAGTGCTTATTCCGACCAGTTCTTCTTGTCATATGATATCCGATTCTTCAACGTTCCATTTCTATAATGAATACGTCCTAGTTTTTAAGACTGCGTAAAGTAATTTAAATGTTGAATGTAAAACGAAACGTCATTACCCTCTAGAAGATTGTCAATATGTTGAGGAACTAGGACAATTCACGCCTTCCAATGTGAAATGTTTTGCTTCAATGTATTAATTCTGACAAGTAAAGGAACAAAGACTCTATTTATATACCTTAATAAACAAATATAGGAAAAAATAAAAATCCATAATTTCTATGTCTATTATTAGTAATAAGGTGGCGGACACATTACGCTATCGCATCATGGCTTAGCCTATTTCAACCTATCACTCGCCATGCACTACCAACGGGATTGTATGGCGAGCGATTTGCTGAAATAGGCCAAACCACGAGTATATTACGTGGTCTCTCACAGGCATTATGTAAGCTGTTATCTGTTAGGTGTATTATGTCATTTACGGAACTCCCGAATGATTTGATGTAAATGGGGATCCGGTCGTGAGTACCCCCATTTGAATCTGGTGGATCCACAACAATTTCTCTAGCTGACATGGACCCCCAGCAACACCTCACATCGACCCCTGGTAGTCCACGAAGAACACTTTGAGAACCTCTGGTATAGAACCTAAAGGTACTAAGTCAGTGGCATTCAAATTTGTACCGAGGGAATTTATAGTTTTCTCATTTATTCAACGCGTTCAACCAACTAAACTACCTCAACCATTTCACTCGCCGTCATATTAAATATTCCGTGTATATTTCTATTTCATATTGTTTAAACATTGTTAATGTTCTTTCAATTCTAACACAATATGGCCCTTTCTTCTAGTCTCAAGCAAATCTATTTTACTTCTTGATTAATAGCAAAATTACTTTTTTTTAAATTTAGTTCACAATATTCAAAATATTAAGTAATTTCAAAATATTTAAAAAATTAAGGCCCCATTTTAATTACATGAATTTAAAAAAGGTGTATGCCAAACCTTTACTTAATAACGATATATACTTATTTAAACTGTTTTCTAAGAAACTTAACAGCTAAATAAAAATAACCTTTAACATTCAATTGGAAATGTTTATACCTTGGATTGAGGTAATAACCCAGGCATCTACATTAAATTAATGAGCATCTATAATGGCTAAAACGAACAAAAAGCACTATCAAAATTAAACGTAAGTAGGCGATTTAATTTTTTTTCAATATGGCATCTAATAAATGGATGATCAGCAGATTCAAAAAATATTTATTTTGGTACGCATTGCTCCTATATAATATATACATGCAACATGTATAATGACATTTAAAAGCAACGAAAATTCCTTGACATTATGCTAACAATTTTTTGAGTAGATAAACATATTATTAGTTTATCAAGTACGATACTAATATGAAGAAAAAAATCGAATCACAGGAAACTATCAATATTTTTAACGAAACCACGTGTTTAATTTAGAAGTAATATTGGCCACGCCTTTTCTTAAGGAACCTTCTAATGTGAATTTTTTTTTAAGTGTGAGAATTCTCTAAATTGATTATTTTAATGAGTAGTTAGAAATTCATTGAAAAATTTGCAGCTAGCAACCTTGTAACACTAATTCAATTATTACCCTCGCTATAAATGTATTCTCAATGTCATCTGTTATTGTTACTATCAGCAGCATCGTCAGAGAGATGTCAATGACGTGATATTGCATTTTAAAAATAACAGAAATATGTTATACATGTCGTAGAAACATTGAACCAGTTGAGAGTATTACATTCGATGGCCTCAGTGATCAAGCGGTAAGGCTTTCGATTAGCAAGCCGAAGGTCGCGGGTTCAAATCCCGGCGTGCGTAAGTAAAGTTTATTTGTTTAATTTGTTTTATTTCACAATGTATCAATTAAAAATAGTATATTGTGTACTTGCGGCACGTTCCAGATTGGAGAATACTCTCAGAATCGCCCTGGTGTAAGACCACCATTCAGAATTGAAGCATTGTTTGAAATGGCAATGACAATATCCGAATAGCCTGGTACTCCCTCTTCATCCTCGCCATCTCTCTTCATAATCTTCGGCCTCACAACATACCCCGATTGAGGATGCCTGGATGTTGGGAGCATTTGGGACTCTTGTGCGGTATTCACATAAAAAACCATCTGTATATGGTTTTAATTGACTAATCATACATCAAATTCGTTTTCTAAGCTTCATGTAACATGATTCCGACTGGAAAATTACATATTTGAATAATTAAGTTTTTGCTTACAGTACCTACATACTAAATTAATTCTTCCCTTAAAACTTCCTCTTCCTTTAAACGAGAGTTAATCAATGAGTAAGGTAGGTACTACTGAAAAATCTCAAATAAAAATCCTATTTCGATCAAAAAAATTGAAAATATTTTACTTTTCTCCATCATTTAAGATTGTATGTAAATAGACAAGTCGAAGAAGTGTATTAAAGTGTGATATCATGTTAGATTTTTGTAGGATGGGTTGTTTCACAAAATTTGAACATTTCATCAAATTTCGGGTTAATTTTCAAGTTCTATTCAGTTCTGTCATTTTTACAGTAATTTAAAAACAACTGGCCAATAACGACTTAATAACGAAACTTCAATAGATGCTTTGATAAACTTAAAAATTAAATTTGATGAAATGTACAAATTTTGTGAAACAACCCGACCTTAATCTTAGGAGGAATGAACCTTGTATAACTAAAAGAACAAAATATTTCCTCAGCATGACAACAATGAAGAAACAAATAGAAAAAGAAAATACTAATACGTTTTATCAAATTTTACGGCACGCGTAAGTTTATAAAATCATTGGAGACATATTTGCATCCCTTTATATTTCGGAAAAGAATTCATGATAAACAAGGTGAGAAACTAAATTTCGTTATTTTGCAACGCAAATAATGTTTTTAAAATGAATTTAAGGGTTGTTTACAAATAATCCTAACATAATGCTAACAAGTATATTGTAGGTACTTACGTAGGCTGTCACGCATCCATCGCGTCCGGGAGATTAACCGCACCCTTTCTGACCTAACCCTGAAACAATGAATTAATATTAACAAGCGTTCAAGTAGACCAATTAATTATTATTGTGAGATTAAGGGATGGACATAGAGTGCTCGCTAGCGAAACACATGAATTTCTCAAAGGCAGATGTAAAAGTGGAGGTTTATGCTTGTTGGAGCTAAAGGGTAAGTACTGAAAATAGGTAGGTATCTACTTACAGCTTTACTAAAAACGTGGTGAAGGTTTTATTCAGTTCATCAACGACCGTGTATGTAAAAACCTCACCATTTGAAAGGTAAAATATTAACTGAAATAGAATAGTTCATAGCTTTTCCAACCAAAGAAGGTTGTTTATCTGTTGTAAAAACATGAAATAATATTAATTTCTCATCGAATTTCTAATTTTTTCCAAGTTATTTTAAATGTTCTATATAATTCTTCATCTTGAAGATGTCGTAAAAACAAATACCATTTTAAAAACTTAAATCAATGTTGAAACTAAATAATATATACTTCCCTACCTCCCTCTTCCCTATCTCCTCCCTCCTCCCACTACCTTTAGCTTCCCAAATATTTAGGTACCCCAATTAGGAGTATCATAGTCTCACTGGCTCCAGGAGGTTGGGAGCAGTTAGGTATTTTGTAAGGTACGTACATAAAAAAATAAAACAAGTGATGTAAATAAAAACTCAATTTTTGAAATGCATATTATCTTCTTGTTCCACAGAAGAAGGTGCTCTTATTATCACACTGGTGGGATACAACTACATACCAAAAAAACTAATCCACTTGAAATAGCTTTAGCTTTGTTTATAGCTATCTACGTCATAACCTTACTCTTCTCCAACTTATTCCACTCTCCTCATTGTTCTGCATTATAACATTCCTCAAAGTGGACTTGTCATAATGTTATTTTTTATTATTTATTTATTTATTTGCAAAAACAGTACAAAAACCAATACATTGCAAAAGCGGTAAACAAATTATTGAAGAAAATTTTATACATAAGTATACAGTTAAAACATATGCAAAAGCGGTAAACAAAATATGGAAAAAAAATTATACATAAGTATACAGTTAAAACAAATACAATATTTCGCGCTTAAAGTCGTTGTAGGACATATGGAAAATATCCAAGTTAGCTGGAAGGGAGTTAATTAACCTAGTGAGTCTTCCCAGGGGCATCACCATTGGTAAGTTAGTTCTGGACCTGGGAAGAATTAAAAGCCTGTGTTGGCGGCCTCTCGTGAAATTATCCGGGACATAAAGTCCTATTTTTGACAGAATGTCTGGAATTGATACTAAACCATTCAGAAGCTTGTAAGCCATCATCAATAATGCGACGTCCCGTCTGGAACTAAGGCTGCAGATATTCAGCATTCCCGAGATAAATGCTGTTGGAAACAGCCATGGGTAAAAACCAAACTCTCTCATATAGAGGTATCGTAAAAATTTCTTTTGAATTTTCTCGACCATTAGTACATAGACAGTGTCCTCTGGCCCCCATACCTGAGATCCACTCTCGAGAATGCTACGCACTAAGCTAAAGTAAAGCAGCCTTATGACTGCAAGGTTTGTCAGTTCCTTTGAATTGTGTATGACAAAACCTAACATTCTTGTAGCTGATTTACAGATCTTTTCAATGTGAGCGTGAAATGTTAAGCGAGCGTCATACACAATTCCTAAGTCCTTATAAGTCACCGTATGCTTTAGTGATGTATCTTTCATTTTGTAATTAAAATATACGATCTTTTGTGACCTCGTAAAACACATAACTGAGCATTTTTGGAAGTTGAAACCGAGTTTGCTGTCAATACTCCAGTCAATAATTGCATTTATATCTTCCTGGAGCTTTTTACAGTCTTCTAATGATCTTATTCTTAAGAACAGTTTAATATCATCTGCAAAAAGTAAAAAACGGACGAATTTGATTTTTCCCCGAATATTATTTATAAAAATTAGAAACAATAAGGGTCCTAAATTGGAACCCTGCGGCACACCAGAGTTTGTAGGATACGCGTTAGAGTTAAAACCACCATAGGAAACGAATTGTTCCCTTTCTTTTAAATAGTTAGCAAAGAGTTTAATTAAGTTTTCGGAAAAACCAATTTCTTCAAGCCTACTTAAGAGCACTAAGTGATCAACCTTATCGAAAGCTTTCGCAAAGTCATGGTATGACGTGTCAACTTGCTCATTATTATCGAGCGCTCTCGCCACGTAATCAGTATATGCCATCAAGTTTGTAGTGGTTGATCGGCCACGTCGAAATCCGTGTTGTTGTTCGATCAAGAATGGTTCAACCTTGGCATATACATATTTATGAATAATTATTTCGAATAACTTGGCAGGTGCGGAAAGAATTGCTATAGGACGGTAATTGGTTGCCTGACACTTGTCACCATCTTTATGTAGAGGGGTAACTTTTGACAGCTTCCACAGTTTAGGAAAAATTCCGTTTTTAATGGTAAGATTAAATATATGTAGAAGTGGATTAGACAGTGGTTCAGAACAACCCTTAATGACGAAGGGTGGAATGAAATCAGGGCCAAATGATGTTTTTGGTTTCAATTTTCTTATTGCTAAACTGAAATCCATGTTATTAACGTTTTCTATAGATATGTTTTGAGCTTTTGTCAATCCAATCTGTCCTGGTACGTAAGAATCAAAATCAGCTTTTTCTGGATTATAGACAGATTGGAAATATTTTGCGAAAGCTTCCGGTACGTCAGTTCCTTTGTAAGTACAATCATTCAGAATAATATGATTTAAGAGGCCTCTGTCATTTTTTTTGTCAGAAACATATTTCCAAAATGACTTTGGATCGTGTTTAACATTATTCTCTACCTCCACAATATATTTTTTGTGTGCTATTGAAATGCTATGTTTAATTTTTGTACGATAGGATTTGAATAACTCGTGTTCACTATCCAAACCTGATCGTTTCCACCGTCGATGGTATACAAGCTTCGTCTTTATGTCCCCGATAATCTCACGCGAAAACCATCTAGGATAGTTTTCATTTCGCGGCGCTTTTTTTCTTAGAAAACATTTGTCAAAATACGCGTATAGGGTATCGTAGAAGTACTTAACTGCTTCGTCAACATCGGAGATCTCCAAGATAGCCAGCCAATTGTGGTCACGCAATTGGCTGTACAGCTTCTCAAAGTCTCCTTTGCGGAAATTCCAACCACGAAAGTTATTTTCTGAATGTAAACAACGACTTTTCAACGGTCTGTCATGATCAAGACTAATTTCTGACACAAGTGTCGGGTGATAATTATCTTCTTGAACAAGACAGAAATCGGATTTTTTTGTAAACATACTAAAGTTACTTAATACTAGATCCAAAGTACGATTACATGAGTTAAGTACTGTATTAAACTGCTTCAATTGAAAAAGTTCCATAACATATAAAAGCTCAGTGTTCACTGCACGTGGATTTTGTGAAGAATTAATGTTAAAATCACCAATCACTAAGATTTTTTTATCAACAAGGTAAGTTAAGTTACTAATTAAAGTTTCGAAAAAAGTCGTGTAAATATGCGTTTTTGAACTGGGTGGGATATAAACAGAACAAATAAATAAACATAAGCCTTGAATTGTGACTTTGACCCATAAATTTTCGTCTCCCGTTTCCAGATGGGAAAGTCGTTCGGCTCGCATGTTTTCTTCGTTTAGTAAAGCGAGCAGTAGTCCACCACCTCGTGTTTGTTGAGTGCTTCTGTCTTTTCGGAAAACTGTGTATCTGCTGTCGAAAATTTGCGCGTTAAATATCGAATCGTTTAGCCAAGACTCCGTAATCACGATGAATTTATGTTCTTGGTTAAGAACATTTTCTAGAAATTGATTCATCTTAGACCTGAGTCCTCGCACGTTCTGGTATAGTAGCAGTCATTTTGATTCGGTCGGCTTTTTCGCGTTTTCTTGACCTGAAATGCGTTTATTATAATATCTAAAATGACGGACAACCACTCCTCGGGGCCATAGTTCTTCTTTTAGTAGTAAATCTATGTTCTGCTCGTCGACTCCTATTTTAAAGGATGAGTATTCTTTAGAAAACGCCATAAACTTTTCAGCATTACAGCTGAGAGCTGTATTCGTTTTGACATGGGAAATGACTTCCTCCGTCGTCGTGTCGGGATCTAAGCGTGAAACGATAATAAATTTTTGTTTGGGTATTACTTTAATCTTACTCGAGTCATTGGTTCCTACGACTAAAATTTTGTTTTTATTGCGTAAGGCGGCACTGTATGATAACAATGGGCAGGAGGGCGGCTCGGTGCGGGGGGTTTGCTTGACGTTAACGCCGCTGCTCTCAGCCGGTGTAACCGACTCGGAGGCGGGGGCGGGCGCAGGGGAAACGGTAACTGGTTCACTGCTGTTTGCCAAACGAGGCTGGCTGACTGCAGGTGTGAGAGAGATGGTATCAATATTCTCACCTGAGTTTGAATTTTGGTTGATTTTTGTTTTCGATCGCGTTGTAATCACCTTGTCATTCGCACTGTAGGTACTCCGAAAGACTTCAATACTCGTAACGAGCCGCGAAATGATATTATTTTGAGTGATTATTTCATTCGATAATTGCCGAATTATTCGCTCCTGTTCGAGATTTTTAGTTTTCATTGACGATAGTTGCGTGTAGCAATCATCCAGTACTGCGATGCTTTGCTTATTAGACATATTTATTATTATTATTCGTTAACAAAATACGCGCGACGAAACTGTGTGCGTCTTAACTCGTGACTCAGGAATTACTGAACTATGCTTACTAAAATACAAACTTACTTATTATTTTATTATTAGGGATTTCACGTTAGTCATTGCAGCAATCGCAGGTGTTTATAAATAATTCTGTAACAACGGTTGTACGACTGGTTTCAAAAAGCGTCAAATTTTGATGACATTCACAGTCTACAATAAAGAATACCAGCTCCTTACAGTTATGCAATTACACAAATGCACAATTTGTATGGAACGCACTGCGCCTTTGGCAAGGGCCTGTCTGGTAGAAACAACCATTTGATTTAAATACCATCACGTAAAGAGGTCAAAGAATGGTCGACTTTCCAAGCGTTGAAAGGATAACTTTGTTGCGATGTACTTCATAATAATTATTATTTCAAACTTTTACTCATTGTATTTTTAAAAATGGGATGAAATTCGTTATTTCGAATACATTAAAAATACACCAATAAAAATAGCAGATCGAAATACTTATTATTATATTTTTAAACTGGGTACAACTTCTTTTATATTACGTACCAACGCCATATATCTGAAAAAGAAATTAATGGAAAACCCCCAAAATATACTAGACGGAATATATTATTCAATAAAAATAACTTCGCGACGAATTCTGTGTTAGAAAGAATACATAGGTTGGGCAATGAAATAAGTGATGTCGCTTACATATTTAATTTAAACTTCCATACATTTAAAGCCAAATTAGTCCACCACTTTTTAAATGTAAATAATGTATGAGAAATCATTAAATTTTATTTCGATTTTCTATTGTTTGTTTTATACTGTTGTTAAAAATGAAATTTGTAATTCTTATGTACTTAAAATCCCAATAGGGCGTCAATAAATAAATAAAAGATTTATTTCGAAAATAAGTTAGGTTAGGATACGGTTAACTGTGAGTTGTTTATATAGAGTTTTTTGTCATCCAGTATTTTTACTGTCCATTTTTTACATAAAATTGTTGGTTATTTACTTAAATCATTTGAAAGTTAACTGAATTTATTTTTGTATTTTTTAGTTACTTTTCTTTTTTTTTTTGTATTTGTTAAATGCCCTTGAGGTATTGTTTCATGCAAACGTTTCTAAATAATGAAGCTATTTTTTATTAATATGCATAGTCAGGGGTGCCCAACTGGAACTAAGAAAGCTCAAGGCCGCCCAAAGAACTGCTGGAATTACGAAATAAACAACTTCCGTGAAAATACGTGGCAGAAATTATCCAGTATTGAATAAATAGTGCTGGATGATGATTTAGAAGAATTGATATAAACTTTAATCAAATAAATAATGTGGGCTTAAGGTTGGTATATCCATTTAACCGACAGAAGTCCGATATGCGCGGTGGATATGTCCGTCGGGTCAGTTTACCCAACAACCCGCATCGGAGAGCTTCAAGGATCGATATCAAACCATTGAAATACAAATTAAACCTTTTAATCTTACATATTAGCCTGCATGAACTTTTGAATTTTTACAATATTTCATAAATTATTCTTGTCGTTTTCTTTACAGTCCGCTTCCTGGCGAAAGACTACCATTGACAATTGAAAAGTAGCTTGAAATCATTAGCCGTTTTTGGTACCTCGATCTGAATATCCAAAAACACCCCGACCTGCCTCTTTCCCATCTCTTTCCCCTCCCTACTACCTTCAACCTCATAGCATTTCATCTCACTGACTCCATGTAATATAATGAATCGGCAATAAAGTTAAATAATAAAAAAACGACCCTTGTAGACGTTAAAAAACGAAATTTTTATAATTATTTTTTATAGTATATTTTATTTAACATGTGAAGGTATCATCTGTAGTATCTTATATCCATGAAAACAACCTTGTATACTATATAGAGGATTATATTTTATGAGAAACAACCCATTAAATTAAATGTAGTTAATCTTCAGACGGTCGTTTTTAGCAATTATAACTGGTTCTTACCATGTATTAATTTAGGGTTCCCAAGGGATCAAACCCAACTGAGCGTTAGCTGAACCTTTCAGGTTAACTATGCTTGATTAGTTTCATGGTATTTTGTTTCGTGTTTTCATCACTTTCATGTTAAATCACTTGAATTGCAAATAGATATTGGAAATGGGTATTAAAATAAATCATCAGGGATATATCAATACTAAGATGAAATTCAAATAATGTAAATAGTTTTGTTTATTCTACGTAGTAATAATGAATGTGGGTGTTGACTATTAACTGACAATTTGACCCGTGCGGACTGCGGAGGCGCGCATTATAAAATACAGAACGTGGCGCACACGAGCAAAATGCTCACGCTTTTTCAAATGTTATTTATTACTTAACTGTACTATATATTAAAGTTCACATGTTTTGTGTGAAAAAGCATGATGTATTAAAATCAAATAACATAAATGCAGCTTTCAACGCAAATGAAACTCTTCTAAACTTTGGACTTAACTTTTGGCAGTTTTTGGGAAACTATATTCGCAAATATTGGATAGGCTCGAGATGAGCAATATGCCGTGCAATATTACACGCCTCTCACAAACACTTCACCACTAGATGTGCGGGTGTATGAGTTTGATCAGGGAAAAGGGTGTGAATAGTTAGGAAGGTATATAGACTCTTCAGGCGCTATGGTACCGCTAATATCTTAAAATATCCAAATCAATTGTTGCATGAGCAAAATGCTTATGGTGCATCTTCTCACGCGTCAATAAATTAGTTGGTTGTGGATTTCCGGTTGATAAAATTGATTTAATAATCACGGATCTTCTTCTGCCTATTATCCTAATATTAGTTTAAAGAACAAAAAAATAATGTTGAATAATGAAAAATTATTTAAAAAAAAAACAATCCAAGGTAGAGATTCCATTGACATGGATTATTGATATCATATGATTTTAAAGAAATATTTTAGTTCATATGTTCAGTAATATTAGTTATTTACCTGGAGATCAACTCACCCCATTGCATTAAAATTACTTTAAAATTTTATCTTAACACACCTTACCTTGGTGAAATTTTGTACCTAAAATATGATTGTGATATATGCGCCTATCCTTTTACTAGAAAACATGAAAAAAAAGTTTTTGGGAAGATGATTTCGTAATCAATCTAGTGCCTTAATACCAAGAAAATTAATTTTCTGCATATCGTCTGGTAAATTAATTTTAATTAATAATTAATTTTAATTTAAAAAAATTAATTTTCTGCATATTATTCATATTTGCTCGACACGAGATATATTTTCCTCGACGAATTAATTTAAATAATTTTATATTTTACTGGTGAAGATAAGAAGAACGAGTTGTGCTATATTTTGATTTGAATTGAATATCACATTGTTAAAATTTAAAATAAAACTGACTGTTTTACAACTCGTCATTTACCATTGAAATCTATAAAACTAATCTTAACGGGTAAAAAACAATGAAAATATTATGTCACTCAAAAGTTGCTTAACCGTACCTGATTTAGTATGCGTTCAACGTTAAGTTCAATTGTTACGAAATACATTCTTAAGACACGAAGTATTTTCGGAACTTGACACGCGTGAAACAATTCCCTTTCCACAAAAAATACAGAAATAAAACTCAATAGTTTAAAAGACAGTCTTAATACTAAGTACATATAATGCAAAAAAACTTGGTTTCATATTACATGAACAAAGTCATTTATTTGATTCAGTTTATTGTTATATATTACTTTTATATTCTTTTGTGATTCAATTATTCCTTTTTAGATGATTGATTAATTTGTAAATCATTGATTAATTTGTGAATCATTGATTAATTTGTGAATCATTGATTAATTTGAGAATCATTGATTCATTTGTGAATCCATTATTCAATTGGTAATCATTGATTCATTTATTGATTCAATTGTGTCTAAACAGTACGATAAATACTGTACTTTTCAACAAGCCTCAAATTGTTGCACTTCGCGCCCTAGGTTTCATCGTTACTGACACAATTCCGTGCCTATCATACAAAGTATCATGATATGAGTTGGTAACAATGAAATATCTTTTCAAAATGAGTTCATTATACTTGCTGTAATCGTGCTGAAAAAGATATGCGTACATATGTGATGTTATTGGTGTGAAGATGTTTGGTAATGGATTTTTTACTAGTTTGTGTTACTTTCCTTTTTATTCGACCTTGTCAATATGAGGACTAACGGATACAAATAATGCTAACTCTCTCCGCATAGTAAAATGTTTGAATTAAATAATAAAAAGTCTGACTAGAAAATTTTACGAATTTGTTGAGATCACGATGTTTAAAGTGTAAAGTCAAGAGGTAATTAAATTGAAGTATGCGCCTACTATGTCTAATATTAACTTACTAGACATTTAATTAGTATTTCAAAACACAAAATTTAATAATAAATATTTTTTCTATTTCCAAAAATTTTACTCAGCCAAGTTCCATCCCTTTTTAGCTTATCACTCCGTCATTGCATGGTGGATATTTTTTTGATTATTCTTATTTTTATAAGCATAGAATAAAGAATAACAAAACATTAGCTCTGTGAGAGTGTTTCGTGATAAAAATATTTGCACGATTTAGGCTTATATTTCCATACAAAACTGTATTGTCGACATTTATATGGGATGAGAACTTGTTGTTAGTAATAAAACATTTGTTTCGATTCGAAATTGTATGGAAGGCACTTCTAGTGTTATATTCTATATTCTACGGTCTCAAATTCAACAGAGTATATTTTCACATTCATTTTTATTTTTGGTTTGCTATAATATTAGAAAAATTCAGTGACGTTGTTCGTTTTAATCATCACCATTTTCAATGTCAACCCAAAGATTATTATTTCTGATGCGCAAAATAAGAATTTAACGAGGAATACCGTCATAATAATACACTACACAGACATATATATATACTTATATACTTAAATTTGCACCGTATTCTCGTTCAGTGTACCCAGAAACAGTCACAGGCAAATATAATTGTAATTAATTCACTAACATGTCGATGAAATATGAATGTAAAACAAATGATATCTTGATTATTATTACTAAGCCTCTCTCAATCAAGGCCATTATTTATGACTCTATATATTTCAAAGTACCGTATTTATTAAGCTGTTTCTTTTTGATAAATATAGCTCTACACATCCTTCTTTGGTAGGAGCGTTTTTTTGTGATTGTACAGGAAATTCTGCATGTCAGTTTCAGACACCAAAAAAGTACACAAACGAGCTCGCGTCTGCGTAAAAAACCTTTAATATCGCTCGAATAACATTAAAAAGGCGAATGTACTAATATAATTCTTGTACAATATTCTTGCTACTTACAATAAAAATTTACTATAGAAAAACTTAAGTACTTGATTAAAAAAATATTTAAGAACTTACACAACACAAAATCAGTCATCATCGTTCATAAAATAACGTCGAATATCTCAAAAAATATCTGAAAATTTACAAATGTATTTGGTAAACATAATGATATTATTTAAAAGGTTTCCCATTGAAAACAAATCAAAATACTAATGGATAAATCTCTTTGATATCTGAATTTAACAATGCAGACAAAATTCAACACGAAAATCTCTTTTAATCGTCGTGAACTAAAATGGAATCAGATTAATATCTCAATTGTAATAAATTGTCAAACATACTACGAGACCTTCAAAAGGCGGATCAAACACAAATATTTTGTCAGTACATTCATTCATAATAGAAAAGTATACAGGAAACTTATTACTTAATCTTTACTCGCCTACATATTTCCTGCACGACTCCTATTGTTCGAACAATGCGTAGTCAGAGATAAACCTACAGTATTTTTGAACAGATTAAAGGTGTCAAGAGTAAAGGTAATTTTTAATTTATCACGACCTCGATTTACGAATTAGGATGAGAAATGTGCGAACAATCAATTGAACAAAATCAAATACCTACTGCTATTTTGCTTCAGAAAAAAATAACAAACCTTCCCAATTTTTTTTTTCACTCACCATGACAATATTTTATAACGGATTCACAAGGAAATTGACTGAATAGTGAGAGAACTGATCGCGACCAATTTTATCATCTCAAATTTGAGACAGATGTTATTTGAAAAGGGATTATTGAATAGATTTAAAACATTCTGGTAGCGAATTGATTCAGCGATCCAAAACGTATTTTTTATGATTTCAGCGGAAAATTAATGCAATTCGAATTAATCGTAATCTTGTTTATTGTGACAGTTCACTAGTATTTTCTCATGACTGCTTCCATCTCCCACTCTGACTCTTAAAGTGCCACTGTTAGTCGTTGCACAGTAGGTAGTTTCTTGTGACATTTTTTGCTCCCTTTCTACGTGCCTTGGGAGTCAATTATTGTGATTTGTCGTAATTATTGTGTTGTTTTCTTACCATGGCGTCGCAAAAAAATGTATCTCGTTGCAGCGAATCGTACTAAACCTAAAATGCATTATCAGCCAAGCATTAACTACAAATAAATAAAACTGAAAAATCACAGTAAATACACATTGGCTGTTGGTTATTTATTTAAATGATTTTATTCCACTTTTATTCGGCGTTTGAATAACAAACATAATACGAAATATTTAAGCTTATCGTAAAGAAAGCAGCTCTGCATAACAGAAATTGCTTTGTGGGATAGTATTATGGATGACATACAACATTAACTAAGTAGTTAGTATACATACTGCTATTAGGGAGCTTAGGCTTACAGAGAGGCTGTTTATTTTCATTTAAGTTGAAAACTTATCGAGCGTAACCAAGATAGGCTACCTCTAACATTATGCTTTTTTAAATTTAATCTTGTGAAAATTGTTATTTTTTCTACTCCTTTCCATCTCTTATAATTTTTGCCATTAAATTCAACCGCATATCTTAATTTATTAGGACTATCAAAGAAAGTAAAAATCATCAAAAATTATGTGAACCAGGCAGTAAGGTATAAAAAACGAAAACTCTCGTTAAAAAGAATATGCAGATTGTTGTCATGAGACGAAGTACACATCTATATTAAGGTTAAACGCAACGCTCGTTATACTCTACGGATGGCGTAGATTAATTTATTTTATTAAAATATGTTTTTTGCAAGATATTGCTTTACAATATTAAGACAAAATATTTGTTTGCGTCTTTACATTCTCAATATGAATATGAATAAATAGTTTTGGTCGTTTAAAAACTCAATGCTTTTGAGGAAGGCATACAAACACAATAAAGTGTAGATGATTAAATTCAACACTGTATTTGTATGCCTTTGAAAGAATTAAGTTTTGCCTACAGAAAACTATTTATTCTTATTCATACTGCGTATGTATGGGTGCAAACAAATAATTTGTCTCAATATTGTAAAGCAATACATTTCAAAAATCGTATTTTAGTAAAATGAATTATTAACGCTATCTATCAACTCGTAGAATATAACGAACATCGAGTTTTACCTTAAGGAAACACAAAAAATAAATTATCGACGAAATGCTCTTAGATGAATTAAAAGGGGACATGCTACAAGTAATAAAGGCTTAAAATTTATTCTCATCGCTTTGAAGACGATGGGCACAGGTATATTGCTTCAATTTTTTTAAATTAACTCCATACAGGAGGCTCTGAGAAAAATTATTACACTCAGGGCCTATGTCATCTTTACAAATGCTGTGTGGAGGGTATTTTTGAGGAGAAACACTCCGCCAACATGTCTTGAAAAGACACATGTTGTCGGAGGGAGGAAACAGAGCGATTGGTAAATCTTTCAGTAGCCGAGCTGTTGAACTCAAGAACGAGTCGTAGAAACGAGCCATAGAAACGAGCCGTAGAAACGAGCCGTATTCATTTGATAAATGTCAACCGCGTACAAATATTGGGCGCGCATTTGGCGTGCATATTTCTTAAACAATTTATACTAGAACTTACTGACTTAAAACTATTGACTTACACCTAAGACTTACGACTAAGGTCTATAACTAATGTCTTACGACTAGGCATTAGCTGCTATCGGAATGACATATATATTTCAGTATGTAGAAACTCACAACTAACATTAAAATTACCAATGTATGATTGTATATTATGAAATTTTAATTCAATCAAAAATATATAATCTTAATAAGTTTCAAAGTACCTATTCCGTTAAGAAGTTCAATGGTTTCTGATCGTTGGGCGAGTAACAAACTAGTAATAGTGTGTAGTGTAGGTAGGTACATAACGATTGATTTCCGAACTTAAACTTCTCTGCCAATACTCCCTGACCGCACAATTTTAATGATAATAATTGTTGCGAATTGTATAAGACTTAAGTTTGCACGAAGCAGAGTCACTGGGGCAATTCTACGACCCGACGCTGTTGGTAACGTCGATACACGACAAGAAAATATTAGCAATAATCGAAAACGGTTGAAACAGTTAAATGTACGCAATAGTGAATTACGATAATTATTGTTACAATCAAATCATTTTTAAACGAATGTTGGCAGCAATCAACTGTTTGTATAGTGGATATTATATTATGAACAGTTATATCAAGCAGTAATTATTATTATAAATAATTATTGCTGTACGATATTTCTATTAGCTACAGATTATTTGTCTTATTAAACGTAGGTAAATGAAATATTTTGAAATGTCTTGCGATTGCAAATACTTGATTGTAATTGTATTATTATTTTTTGTGCTTTGAGGAACACTTTGTCGAAATCGATCTTGCAGAAATCAATAGCTTCTATAGAAATGAAATAATCGATTTTTTTGTTATTGTTCAGTATTGATTATCAACCTAATTTTTAAATTTTAATATCTATCTGGAGTTAGATACTTGATATTTTTCTATAAAAATATTTCTTTTTTACCTTGGAATTCTTTTTAATATTTGGCTGTTATCACGAGAAAATATTTGAAAAACCATTTCATATTTTTAGTTATTGAAGAGAATATTAGCGATTCTTAAGCGAAAATTCGAACTCGAAAAATCTGAAAAAAATTCAGTCTCATCTGGAACTTGAACCCAGGTACCTCGCCTCGCCATTAAATTTAATTTCAATTAATTAATAACAACATACCGGAACGCATGATTTCTGCCACAATGTCCGAGATACATATGTTTTACTAATAAGTGGCCAATTTGTAGATATCACTCGACTTTGTCCGAGATTCAATCCATTTTGTATTAAATTAAGCCTTATCTAATTACCTTCCCTCCGTTATAATAATATATGGCTTATTTATATAGCGCCGTTTCCGTGAAAAATCACCTCAAGGCCGATGAAAAAAGGGACGTTACAGCGCGCACGCACTCCCCAACTATCCGCATTAGGGATAATCGCAAGGGTCAGCCGAACCGGGGTGCAATGGTACAGCCTCGCCCGGGGGGTACCGCCTTAGTGATCACGGTGTCCCCTACACCAGGTAAGTTTAACATCTCATCTCTTTAAAGTTTAAACTCTACTCCAATCTTCAATATAATAACGAAATTTGCCCATTTAAATAAAATTACAATACAAATTCACCTTCCCTCTCTCCATAATTAGAATTCATAGCCTAGAACACTCTTGAAGTGTAAACCACAGAATCACTTATTTTAAACAAAACATGCATCTCTAAGGACGGGTTGTTTCATAGAATTTTAACAATTCATCAAATTTCAACGTTATTTGCGAGTTCTGTGGATGTTTTATTGAATTTCTGTTATTCTATTATTATAGTCACGTTACTTGAAAGAACTGAAATAATAACAGAACTTTCAGTTCTTTCAAGTAACGTGAACGTTCACAGAGCATGAAAATTGACTTTGAAATTTAAACAATTGTTCAAATCCTCTGAAATAAACCGTCCTAAGCTTTAGAGCATATTATCAAATTAGCTACGGTTGAATGAAAGTACAGAAAGAGATTTTTTCAAACAATTTTTATTCTAAAAAAAGTTTTTCTGCTTCACAAATAGGTGTATAAGTATCGTAACCGTTATGTTCTGTTTTAAAATTGGTGTTTAAATATTATGAAGTGTTAAGCATGTCACATTTTACATGCCTGCGGCAGACTTCCATTGTTTTTCGGAAGTAGTAAAGATTTAAATTTTCGGTGAGTACTTTGCGCTTTTGTGAACTTCAATATAATTTTATTTGTAAGAACATTGCTCTTTGGAGGCCATAAAATCTTTTGTTTAGCCCCGCTTTGTTGATGAATGGTTTTATCGCACCAAGTCGGGTATAAAACTAGTTTCACGGTTGAACGTTAAATTGAAGATGTTAACAACTATCACTTGGGCTAAATTTAATATCGGCCATCTGAATTTCTCCAGTAAATTACAAAACTTATACTTCACTTTTCCATAAGACTTAGGTGGTGGGAGGTTGGTACGAACATAAAACAGTGTTTAACTCAACAAATCCCTTAAACTTTCTCTCATATTTCTCTCTTTGTTGAAAGTGATTATTATTCGCTCGATTCGCGTCCCTTAGAAAATGTTCTACTCATTTCCATTAGAATCGTGGGACATAACTTTTGATTTTACGTCCGTCACAGCTGTGTTTTAATTGTCCGATTTTGTGAGACGAGAAATAATTCGTAGGTACCTTGTTGAATTACAAATGCATTTTTTTTGGAGCGGGGGAGCTCTTTGTCAAGAGTTTTCACGAATAATGGAACAGGTAGCAGCTTTCAGAAATTTTACATCGGAGCAATCAAACTTTATGATTCTCAAAAAAATAATAAAGAGTGAAAACCTTGATTATTTTATTTTTAAGTATTCTCTGAGGGTGCCCAGGAAACACGGGGTGACATTTCGGTGTTTGCAAAAAAAAGTTTTATTTTCAATTCTCTGTGTGAACGAAACTTAAATATCTTAGACAACATTAGATAAAACAAATAACCAAGTGGAGTCGTCAACTTTTTCAGTCGAATTATAAATGTGACGATTTCTATCTTCAACAGTCTATTGCTTATAAGAGTAATGGTTTTCACCTATTCAGCCGGAAAAAAGTTTGAAATCCCAGACGAAGAAATCGAATAAACGTCACTGACAATTTTATTAGGTTAACTCAAATTTCATCCACTGTTCGTGATTGGAGAAAAAATGTTTGGTCTTCTATTTTTGGAATGCACGTAGCATAATCTGTATAAATGATATTAGCCTCGAAATTCTAAAAGAAGTTCAAATTTAGTGTCTCAATGGATAGATTTTTATAAACCGATAGAATTTTGTTATGGGCGTGTCCGTTGGCTAAATTTGACTCAACTTTTTGTACTTTCAATGGAAAATTTTCATAAATCAAAATTCTCACTTTTTCGATTCGAATTTTTTGTTCAGTGTTTTTCTACATTGAATTATTACGAGTACTTTGAATTCATTGTACATGTTTAGTATTATTTTAATCCGCGTTTGCTTTGTACAAGTGATAAAGTTACGAGAGTTAATTAATTGCATTTTTGAGCAGGTAATGAGCAAATAGGAAGTTTAACTTCGCCCAAGGTGGTTGGTTGGTTGGCAGTTAAATTAATATTGAGGCGATGAGTCAATGTTACGATATTATTATTGCGATTCACGTAATTAAAATTACCCAAATTACCTGAATATTTTGCATTGCGCATAAGCAGACCTCCACACTCATGAATTGGAAATTTAAATGCTAGTTATTTGGTTATTCATGATAAAAATATGAACGTATGGATTTAAGCAGCGTATTTACCCAAAAGGCAAAAATAAGTTGTACGTGCATTTAGTGCAACGAATACGCCCGTGTTTCTCAAAGTGCGTAAAGTTTTCAAATGATTGCCAAATGTAGGTTTATAAAAAAAATAAAGGAATAGTCTTTACGTTGAGTGGATACTAACTGATGCATTGGTACATATATCACTTGCCTATTGCCTATAGAGCTAGATACCCTCACTATCACCCCTGTGAACCTCCACCATCCAGGATCAAAACATTGCTTTACCGGGTTTAATGACCAAATTTGAATAGCCCCAATATTTCCCAACCTTCCTGTTTCCTTCTCCTTCCCTTCACCATTGCCTTCAGTCTCTCATCCGATCCTACGTGCTACAGGTGATGCCGTAGTCCCACATGATCCGTAAGACCACTTATTCATGTATATATCAATCCAGAGCCTTTATCGTCATGTCCTGGGTGTTGTAAAATGTAATTAGTACCCACCTGCATTAATATTAGATAGTTGTATTGAGAATAACGTTTCTCAATGAAATCAAGAGTATTATAGTTTCTGATGTATACACTCCGAACAAGCCAAAATATTTCAAATTTTTTTGTACTCGATTCGTTTTTTCCGCCTAGTGCTAGTTTGTCTGAGTATTTAATAACAATTGCTGTGAAGTACTGCATAAATTGATGATGCCATCTGCCTCACTTCGAGTGGGAGTCTGACATTGAATAAAGACAATCAATCGATTAATTTACCAGATGCGTACTTGACTTAAATATGAATATAAAAAAGACATAAAATGTATGATTTATTAATCACATTATGTTGTGCAAAGTCGAATACCCTGCAGTCATATTGATATTGCGGTATGGAAGATGGTCTAAAACCAGTAAGAAGATTTTCTTCGATTTTTAATTTGGAATACGTGTTCCGCTGCTCCGGGAACCATTCATTGGATATTCCACACCTCTGCCGTAGGTCACCCCAAGTGGTTCGCTACGCTTGGTAACTTAGCAGAGGTGCCCGGGTTCATCGGGAGAGGTTTGTCCAGGTCTTGGCGGCGGGTGAGTCTGCTCGCCGACTGAGAGGTGACCCATTCTTCTCTCCATTTCTCTCGTCCCATCACCTTGCACAGCAGTGTGAAGGATGGATTCATACCTCTGTCACTCTTGGACACTCTGACTACCAGCTTCCTACCCATGCACCCCGAATATTATCTTTTTCCTTCACAGAACTTCCACTTCTTCATTTCCTTGAATCAATCCCCCTTGCTGCATCCACAAAAGGACATAGGCCCTGAGGGAAATTAATTAATTTACACAAGGCCTAGTGAGTGGATTAAATATAAAAAATACAATTTTTTAAATTAATTAAATTAACAATAGATACTTAATGCGTTGAATAGTTTTAACAGAGTATTAGAGTTCTCTTATTAGAGAATCTCTTCAAATTATTAATAATCCGGTTAAAAACGGGATTGCAGGTAGTTTTCTGGTGAACTTTTATATTTGTCTTGAAAATATATAATGACGAAATGCGAAAATATTTGGATTTTTATGAACATGTGTTCCGAAATCGTGACAATACATTCGTATTTTACTAAAAGCTTGTCAGGAAACCTATTAATCCGTTCGTTAAAAGACTGCAAACCAATTTTTCTCCGTGTGTGGGCAAAGACGTTAAGAAAGAGAAAAAGTGGTTCATTTGGAAAAAAAAGTTTCGTATTTTAGCAACGATTTTCAAAGTGTAATTTGAGGGTAATAAACAGGAGCGGTGGAGAATACGTGGAATTATTATTTCTATGGAAAAGGGCGTGTACTGTAAACACGCAAGTGAGTGGAGGCTGCGGACTTAATCGAATCACGTGTAGATTCAATGTCACGTATTGAATTTTAACGGGCAAAATAAATTGCCTCCATCGGAATGTTTCTCATTCAATTTCACCCAAAACCATCATTTTATATCTATAATATGTCGGATCTGATTTTTGTAGATATATTGTACTTCGATTTCATCATCAGACCCATATTTTATCATTCCTAATTTCCCACTGGAAAATAATTTCCCTCAGATCATATGTCATTTCTGAGGATGCTGTTTGAGGGCTATTTTTGAGGAGGGGAACATGAACATTAAAGAGAGCCATGTTGTAGGAGGTAGGAAACACATAGGCTGGCAAATGGTTCCACACCCGAGCTGTTGAACTCAAGGTCGAGTTCTATAGGTAGCTACTTACTTCCAGAAATTATTTAAAACTTATTATTTTATTGTTTTAGACTCGCGGGTATACTAAACCACTTTTTGAGAAAACAACTATTTAAGTTTTGTAGCGACTTTACCAAATAAAATTGCATTTTGTGTTAATATAAAAATATGAACAAGTCGTTGAAGCGACCAGTTCCCGTGCGACAAATGTCAACCGCGTACATATTGTTAGGTAATGCGTTTCCACGGAATCAAACCGCGTATAGAAATGTAATATATATTCAAGGATACCTGGCTAGCTCAAGCAGGGTTCCGTGTTTTCAGTTCGTTGGTATTAAGAGAGAACATACGCCTTCTAGAAGTGGATAGAATAAAAGGGCTTCTTGGAAATAAAACACTATTATTGTGGTGCTGGTAAATGCCTTCAAGAAGACCTATATTACAGCATTTGAATCTACGCGTAGAAAAAGCTTAAATCTCTTTGTAGACGGTTAAAAGAATGATGTTAAATTAATTGGAAGAAAGCAGATACAGAAATTAATAGAATAAAGCATGGAAAGATACCGCAGGTAGTTTTGTAGACGTCCAGGGGGCAGGCAGTAGAAAAAATGAATCGAAATATACTAGTAATTAATTGACAAACACTGTTTAGCAAAGCAAGTCTCGAATTCAAAGCGAGGCACGTAACACCCTCTCGCAACCAGAGCTAAAATCCAAGAGAGCTCTACCCGCCTGGACTTTTGGGGACCCGCGGCTTCGCCCCGCCCCTCCGGAAATGGTCACACCCACTTTAAACGCAGCCACGGGGTGGCCATATGAAAGAATTTAAAAATAGAAAGTACTTTATTTTAAGAAAATATTACGGGGTTGAATGTTTTAATTTTAAGAAAGTTCGTTTCATAACAATATGTTGGGCGCGCGTTTTTCGTGTTTCCCGATAAGGCACCGGTACCGAAAGGATGAATGTCTGCCAAATTCAATAGTGGGGCGCACTTGTAATTTGTACAGGTTCAGCAGTTAAGTACTATTAATGCCCTAAAATAAAATTTACCATTGACCTACTGGCTGTGAGCATTTGCGGTATCGTATGAACGCTATAATAATCTAGTCCATTATAATTAACTAATTATATCATAATGAGTATCAACTATTATTGACCAAAACCATTTGAAATAAAGCTAACGTAATTATATCAATGACATTAATGTTTAAAATTATCTGTCATTTATGCCAGGGATTCATCAACTGATATACAAATTCAAAGCATAATTTTTTTTCTGCATAAAAACAGATGGCTCGAACGAAATCGGCTCTTTTATTTTCATGGATACAAATAATGCCAAGCATGCTTTTATATATAACTTAAAGTGTTTATTTATTACGCCAGTATTTAAAATCGTATTATTAAAAAGCTTAGATATTAAAAATATACTTTTTATTTGGCTTGTTTGGATTTTTTAAAATCATTTTTAACTACGCACTATATCAACTGTGGGTTACGCCTGTAAATTCCATGCTCAAATAAAATGACTTTTGTTTGGGAAACACTGCTTTTAACAAAACAAACATTAATTTCTCAATTAAAACAAAAGCTATCCAATGTGCAAAATCATATTGGAATTAATAAAAGGAATTTAAATAATTGCGTTTTCGGTCATAATATAATTACTATTGCTCAACCCAAAAGTAATGCGAAAGTAATGATTTCATAATCGTTTGACAAAAAACGGGCACACTTTCTATGCCATGTTTTGTTATTAACTAGACGACAGTATTTGGTGAGACGCCGTCACTTTAGAAATGTAACGCCGAAGAAAGTTACGTGAGTTTTGACTGTGATATATTTATTTAATATTTTTACTTCAGTATCAGTATCAATTTATCGATTTCTGTCGAGAAACTCGCCAGAAATCGATAAATTGATAGATTGAAAGTGCGATAAGTGAAACACCATATTGAAACCGGGCTATATGCACAAAGTAAGGAATGGACAGAGCTGCACATAAGGTCTCAAGGAACAAACCAAGTGAAAGAGCAGGGGAAGTGTAGTGGGCGTGTCACCCGTCAGTGATTCGTCAATTAATGAATCTGACGGTATACAGGCACCTCGCATTGTAATATCACCATTTAGTGCGCGAAAATAAAACTTGTTCATGAATTACTAGTTCTCTTTGCAATGACGCGCAAATTGCTGACTGCGTAAAAAAATTAACTGAAAATCGCATTATAATGAAAAAAAATTCAGCGCTAAACTCCCACAATTATTGCTTAAAGGCCACCGTTCAGAAGCGAAATGTCATTTGAAATATCTTGAGGTGTGTTTAGTGACCAGGAAGTCAGATACTTCCAAACCTTCTTCTTGCTCATCTCCTTCTCTTCCCCATCCTTCACCCTTACGACATACCTCGAAATGGAAATTCACTTCCCCATTTTGGACTCCAGTGTTAAGACTTCAGTGTTAAAATCTCTTATTCTGAAAAGTGGAATTAATACTGTTTTTAATTTATTTAATCAGATATGTATCGTGTTGTTGCGGTTTTCTCTGTATTCTTTAAACCATTTTACGAACAAACAAACACAAATTAGCCTGCTGGACTAGGATATTGAAATTTTGCTGAACGCTAAAAATTGATTAGTTCTTATGGTTTCGCATAAAATCATGTTCATAGGAAATAAAACTTTAGTTATTAGTTACCGCATAACACACGTGAGCCGATCCCATTAGGCAAATAAATAATTTACCAATCAAAATGGAAAAATAAGTTGTATGAAATTAATTGTGACTATAATGCACCATTCGTGCCTCCTCTTCAATGTTCAAGTTTTTAGTAACTTACTTGTTGGTTGAAAGCAGCTCAAGTGTGTTGGATGTCCCGTGTAGATGCAATTATTAGTAGGTAGGTAGTGAATCCTTAGTTAAGAAGAGAAACATATATTTTTCATGTCAGCTTAACGATTGTTTAAAGTATATATATATATACTTTTATCGATATTTCTAGCCTTTTAAAATCATATAAATAAGTATCAAAAATAATTTCAAGAATCATTTTAAGAAAGTTTTTTGTTGAAAGTTTACGGTTTTGTTCTTACCGATTGACAGAATTAACAAAAATCATAAAATTATAAATTACGGAGAAAATACCATTCCCTGGAAGCGAAAAATCTATTGCAGCTATTGCGGTTGTTTTCGCCATTAGATTGGCATTAAAACCCATAAATAGATTATTGGTTGAGAGCCTCTTTTTCGCTTTGGACGCTTTTCCCCATTTGACCCATAGAACTTTCACAAATTGAAGGTTATTGAGGATCTGAGAAGGGTTTTGTATGTTACCAAATAAGAACAAATTCATTTTCTTCCACCCTAAACTGAGAGACGTTTGAAAGACAAACTAAAAAGATTTTTTAATCAAATAACATTTATCAGTTCATTTTGGTCAATGACGTCATACTTCATTAAATTTCGAAATTAATAAAAATCGTAGCTTTTATTTATTTTTAATGTTTTTTTTTTTTTTTTTTTTTTAATATTTACTCCACACAGAAGGCCCTGAAGAAAATAATTTCCCTCGGGGCCTATGTCATCTTTGGGGATGCTGTGTGGAACTTAAGAACGAATCGTAGAAGCGACCCGTTCTCATGTGACAAGTGTCAACTGTGTACAAATGTTGGGCGCGCGTTTGGCGTGTATCCCGACAACGCACCGGTGCCGAAGGGATCAATGACGCTAGTTCCTCAGAGCATCTTCCATTGTAATACCGATAGAACAAGGACAGCATACCTACCTGACGCCTGTGCTCTAAAGATTGCAGTCCGTTTGTTAAGATTGGGGAATCTATCAAACGGACCGCCCGTTTCTGCACAGAGTCAAGGGTTTTTTTTCAGGTATTTTGGGGCTCCAGACCAGAGATGGCTGCCAAATTCGACAGTAGGGCGCACTTGCGATTTGTACAGGGTGAGCAGTTGTGTACTATTAAAGTATCTGCGGGCCCTGTACAGTACGCCCAGCTTCTGAGAGGCCAACTTTACTCTGGCTTCGATGGAGCCCCCGTACCTGAGCTGGTCACTTATAGTTACACCAAGCATATCAATGGAAGGCCTGTTCGGAAGATTTCTTCCGTTGAAGGAGACTAGATTATCATTTGGATCCCTTTTAGACGTAATCAGACAGGATTGGGTCTTTGAAACATTAAATTCGACGAGATTATTTTTACCCCAGGAGGAAATACTCTCGAGATAACCGTCCATTCTCTGCTTCAAAGCCCTCCGAGCCGTTGGAGTTTGTGTGCCCTTTGGGGGCTTGTCAAACAAAAAGCTATCATGAACTGTACTGTCATCCGCGTAGCAATGAATCGGTGCACATGTCAAAAGGTCATTGATGTGCAACAAAAACAAAGTCGGAGACAGAACCGATCCCTGTGGGACGCCAGCATTTATGGAGTGCGAGGAAGAGGTGAAACCGTCAGCAACCGCCTGAATCGACCTATCCCTTAAAAAGTCAGCAATCCACGTACACAGGGATGCGGGAAGTCCGTAAGAATGCAATTTGTTGACAAGTCCTCGGTGCCAGACCCGGTCAAAGGCCTTGGATATGTCTAGTGCGACCGTTTGGGTCTCACCGTGACGTTCCAGGCACCGCCCCCAAACATGCGTCACATACGCGAGAAGATCACCGCACGAGCGGTTCCGCCGGAATCCGTATTGACGGTCGTTGATAATTTTGTTCTTCTCGAGGTATGTGAGCAGTTTGTCGTTGATCACACGTTCCATCACTTTGGACAGAACTGATGTGATCGCTATGGGGCGGTAGTTGGCCGGGTTGGAGCGGTCACCTTTCTTGGGAATAGGGTGAATTACCGCTTTTTTCCAACCAGAGGGCACAGTGCTACACTTCAGGGACATTTTGAAGAGCTTTGTCAAAACTGGAACTATTTCCGCAGCACACCTCTGCAATACCAGGGCAGGTATTCCATCAGGTCCACTAGCTTTGTTAACATCGAGCCCCCGTATGACGTGGAGTACATCCCGATGCCGGATCCTCAGCTTTTTCATATAGAAGCCGCAGTGAGGAACCGACGGCGGAACAGCACCCCCGTCGTCGAGGGTCGAGTTTTCCGCAAACATTTTCCCTAAAAGGTTTGATTTTTCGGTGGCGGTGTTTGCTAGTGAGCCGTCAGGTCTGGTAAGAGGTGGCAAACTGGGTTTGCAAAAATTTCGACCTATTGAGCCCGCAAGCGACCAGAATGCTCTGCTGCCATGCGGGCAGGCAGCCAGCTTTTTGCTGATCTGCAGGTCGTGTTCGAATTTTGACCTATTGATGATTCTCTTGCATTCCTTTGCCGATTTGTTGTATGCCGATCTGCTTTCGGGCGTTCGAGATGTGTTGTAGGCTCGGTAAGCCGCGTTTTTTCGTCGAACTGCTTCGGAGCATTGTCGACTGAACCACGGCTTTGAGCCCACACCAGTTTCTTTAGTAGTCGATTGTATGAAGCCATCCATCGCCGATTTGATGACTTCACCAATCTCCTGGGCACATCTTGAAGGGTCCGAAGTCCGAAAACAAACAGCTGACCACGGAAAAGCGTTGAAATGGGCCCGCATACCGAACCAATCTGCTGACCTATAGTGCCACACTTTTCTCCTCAGCCTCTCATTGGTTGGTCTGAGGCTAACGGAGATTGATGTCGTCACTAGGCAGTGGTCAGATGATCCCAGAGGCGCTGTGACGTCAATCTTATAACCGTGTGGCACAGTAGTTAAGAATAGGTCTAACAGATTGGAGCGGTGAGTCTGGACATCAGGAACCCTTGTAGGCTCCTGAACCAATTGCTCTAATTCGTAGCAAATGGCAAAGGATTCCGCCTGTCGGCCAGCCGAGTCCGTTGGGCCTGAGAACTTCAACCATGGTTCGTTATGAACGTTGAAGTCCCCCAGAACAACAAACTCGGCCGAAGGGTAGCGGGGCAAGAGATCATCAATAGTATCGCTCAAATGTTTGAAGAGCTCGGAAGTGTCTGATTCGCTATGGTTCGGTGAGCGGTATAGACATGCGTAGAATCTTGCCGTACTGGCAAGATTGACGCGCACCCACATTACGTCGAATCTGGAGTTTTCCAGACTCAATAGTCGCACACAGTTGACGTCAGCTCGACTATAGAGGCAGACTCCTCCTTTCAGTCGGAATTTGCTTGCGAGGGTAAAGCCCGGGCAGTCCAGATAGGAGGAGTCTGGCGGCTCGGCTATCTGAGTTTCGGATAGGAAAAGAAGGTTGGGACGTTGGGACAAAAGATGGTGATGGACGGAATTTAAATTTGTGTGCAGGCCGCGAATGTTGGCAAAATTTACCAACAGTTTTGGCCCGCACCGGGGACGCCTGCTACTCGCCGCTGTAACGATGTTAAAATTGTTGTGTTGTATGTTCATGAATTTTATTTTATTTTTTATTTTTTTTTTTTTTTTTATAAGGGTAGGAGGTGAAAGGAAAGGTCTGGAAAGGAAAGGTATGAGGGGTGGGTAGGAATCTGGGGTTCAGGCTGTCCAGGAGTGATGAGCGTTTGGTTCCAGCCCACCCACTGCGGTGCTAGGCGATAGGCTGGGAGAGTCCGGCTGGAGAGGGCATCCAATGCGCCCCAAACGCTGCTGCTGGGTCCCCTCCGGTCACGAACCGGCACAACAGCAGTGGCGGGGTTTTTTCACTCGCTGATGGGGCAGCCCACCCTTAGTCGTGAGCCTGAGGGTCGGGCCCCTGTACTATTGAGCGGCCCGGACAGCGGTAACCGGTTGTAAAGGGTCTGCCTCAACCAGCATCTCCCAACCGGCCCGCCACGCAGAAGGTGGGCCGACGCACCTTCCACCAAGACCTGGGCAAACCTTAACCCATGAACCCGGGCACCCCTGCTAAGTCACCAAACGTAGCGAACCACTTGGAGTGACCTGTGGCAGAGGTGTTGGTAATCCAATAAATGGTTCCCAGGTGTGAAACCGCATAAGAGTCCCAGCTCCTCCCAATCGTCTGGAACCATTGCGACTATGGCATCCCCAATTGGGATATGTTGTGAAGCTGAAGGTAATGTAGAGGGGAAGAGATGAGTAAGAGGAAGGTGGGGAGGTACATGTTTATTTAGATCCAGTGACAAAACACGGCTAAAACCGTTTCAAACTACGTTTCAATTCTGAATGGTGGTCTTACACCAGGGTGGTACTAAGAACATCTTCCCCTCCAGAACGTGCCAAAAATATGCAAAATATTATTTTAAATGAGTATATTGTGAAATAAAATAAAATTTACTTGCGCATGCCGCGATTTGAACCCGCAACCTTCGGTTTAGCCCCACCCCTCCACCATGTAGGCTGCTGATATTTAGCTATTTTTTTCAAACCTACTCCTATTTAAAGTTAGTTAACTTTTTTGCGTCAGTAATTTAAACAAAAAATACGAAGTGATTATGACTATGCTTTTTATAAGAATTAAATTAACTGCTTTCTCATTTTCTAAATTATGAAGAAAATAATGAAGGAACAAGAAGTAACTTTCACAAGAATGCATGCCGAGTACGAACCCTTTAACTAAACGTAATTTTGTAATTTCGCCCTTCCTTTCATGCCGGGAATCCGCCATTAATTATTCTTAAAAAAACCCGAGTGCTTCTGGAAAATTCTTCGTACGTTCTACAATGGCCGGTTCCCCATACAACGCTTGAAACTCGCATTCTTCCCGGCGACACATTCCCTTTTTGCAATTTATGACATCATGTAAGGACCGGAATATATTACAGACTCTCTTACGCGTTCACGCCGACTTTAAGCGGGCAGCAAAGAGGGAAGTAAGGAAGAGCAAGTAGAAAATAATACATATTTAAAAAGTTTAATTAAATTAAACATAAAATACAAAAGTTTTCCATTAATATATTTTTTATTATTTTATTTCATTTGAAACCGCACAAGATTTCCAACTCCTCCCAATCATCTGGAGCCAGTGTGACTATGGCATCCCCAATTGGGGTATGTTGTGATGCTGGAGATATCGGGGAGGGGAGGGGATGGGAAAGAGGATTGTTGTGAATTACCTGGCTCTTAAAATCTGGTCATCAAACACGACCAAAACCATTTCAAGCAAAGTTTCAATTCAGAATGGTGGTCTCACACCAGGGCGATACTGACAGTATTTTCCACTCTGGAACTCCAGCTTGCTAGTCGAGAGCCTTACTCCTAGACCACGGAGGCTGCCTAGCTAATAATGATTGATGTTATATTAGTGCATCGTAATTGTTTTTTTATTTATTTTTTTTTTTTATTTTTTTTTTTAAATATTTGCATAGTTGTCGTGACGTAATGCGATTCTTATGCATATTTTATGAAAAAAAATATTTACGTTTAAATTTGTTTATATTTTCTTTAATTAATTTTATTTCATTTGATAATTCGTCAAATATATATTTTTTTGGAATGGGAGTCTTATTTAATTTCTTTTCCTCATCTCATGTGTGTTTGTGCTGCTGGTTTTCAATTTTTCTTAGAAATTTAATCGATGTATAGCCATTTATTATTTTGTAGACTAAAAATAGTATCGAAGTAAATAATTTGTTTAAATGACAAGATATTTAACTTCTTCATAATTTCTTCAATTTTCGTACATACATTTTTCTTCAGTATATTTATCATAGTTCGATTTTGTAGTTAAAACTCAACTAAATATAAAATCTTAAAATATTATCCATCAATCTCTCAGTTTTAGTCGTGTTGTATATTAAATGTAAGAAAACTTTGTGTGTGATTTATATTGCTGCGTCATGTGTACCCATTACATAAAAATAATTTAAAAGGGAATATCCACAATTATAAGTTCAGTAGATCGTCCTTTTTATCTCGGACACCCTTTTTCACGAGTGTTATGAATCTTCCATACTTTCTTTACCTAGAATTTTGTTTATCGAGCTCAAACTAAAAGGTCTTGAAGTTCGAACGAGAAAAGTAATATAAACAGCATAAAACCCAGGAGAAAAGTTTAAGTTCATAGCAATGAAAGATCCGAACAAGTTGCCGTAAAGCTTTCTCTATTTTAACACGGGGGTTGTTTTTATCTTATACGCCTTTCTGTCAGACTGAAATATTACGGAGTTGGGTAGAACAATTCGAAAACTATTTTGTTCACAATAAACTTTTCGCTGACATTCAGAGAGGGAGAAATTTCTTATGCAGGATTTTCCGTACGCTGGGCGAATATTTTGTTAGTAATAAGGGCTATCGTAACAAATAAGTTTCCGATATTTTTTTTGTTAGTTCGACAAAAACAGAGTTTACGAGCCCATTTTATGGTTTTAATAGTTTCAATATCCGATGTTCTCCTACTTATCCCTGACAAAGTACTTTTATTGCTTGCTCAAGCGTTCATTTAAACACTCTTCTCTCGGAGTTACTTTACTATCATTGGTAACACATTTTCTACATGGATAGATTGATGCTCCCTGGATATATATTCACTATTCGTGTTCAATGTAATATCAGTTTTAATCTTCTTTTTTATCGCATTTTGTTTGACTGATTTGTAACACAAACGGGTTTTGAGATAAGTCATTGTCAAATAATCGTATTACAACTCGTGTAGAGGGGTGTACGTCAGGAATAGTGAATTGTTCAGAAAACAAAAAATAAATAAAGATTATTTTTTTTTTAATAAAACGTTCCTACTTTATTGATCAATGTTCTCAATTATATCCTTTTACCCAAATGTTGAACTACAATCAATCTTTACAATCTACGACTTCTACTCATATTTTGATGTAGGTAGTAGTAGATGTAATTAAAACTACAACAATCAATATGCTTCTGCTGTAAGTCAAACATGAATATTTTTGACTTACAAACATAATATTCATGTTTTGCTTAAACTCGAGACAAGAAAGTGTCAATATCGTTAATTTTAGAAGTTAATTAATTTAAGAAGTTAAAAAGATAAACCTTGAATTATTCTCATTTACTCAAACATAATATCACATTTTTACTCTTTTTAAGCATAACCATATTCCGCTTATAGAGAATAATACTGATATTCCCATTTACTCAAGTAAAGATAAAAAAATAGCATTCGATCTTTATACTTAATTCTATTTGAGCAAACATTCGAGATATACCCTTTTACCCGAGAACCACGGAAATTTCATCATGAATCTAGGATATGTAAATTATGTTTCTTCAGCAGGAACAATATATTATTATAAACATAGTAAAATGGTATCTACCCAGAAAAAAATGTTTTTTTAGAGCTTACAAAATAACCTTTAATCATAACAATTAGAATTATCATGAATATACAAGTTCAAAAATATTGTATTGATGACAAGACATTTTTAAATTCCCTTTCTTTCAAAAAAAAAAAATAAGTCTGTCAACAATTATTATTTATTTGCCTATAACCTAAAACCGATGCTGCAGTCATCAATTGATTATACAAGAAGACCGAATAGATATAGACCTATCAATTTTTTGCAGGTACTAGCATGGATTCTTTTTCATTAATAATTAATTATTATGCAAATGATATCATTATAAACGGTATTGAATAACTCACTGACCAATGCTATCCGCATGGTCAAGACATCTGTTATCTGCTCAATATTATTTTAGCCGGTCGGATGTCAAATTCGCTTTCACTTTATTAGCTATCAGTAGCTATTTATTGATTTACAATCAAATCATTGACGAACACCTGTCAATGGGTCAGAGTTGTATTTCTATCAAACCATTACCAATAACACATGTCATGTAATTATTTACAAATATAAATTCCTCTGCCTAGAATTTTAATTCAAGAAAGTAATTGAGTCATGACATAACCACGTAATTTGTACAATTAATATAGCTTCATTAGCATCATATTTTTTTAACCCAATCAAAGGTAGTTTATTATGTATGCATTTGACTGGTAGGAAATAAAAGGTATTGATATGATCGATGAGATTTGAAATAAATATTAACATCGAAGGCCTATCGATTGATCGAAAAATAATAATCGAATGTTAATTTCTTTTGATTACCTTCTAAAACAAGAGTACATAATACATTACATGATTGCTTTTAAAGAAATGCAAATTTGTATTATCAAACAAGTTCGATTTAAATTTTTTATTTATTTTTATTTTTATTAGGTACAATATTTTTTACAATTCAAGTTTTCCAGTAATGTTGGTAAATAAATAAATACTGTAATGATATCTTTCTTTGAAAAAAAACATGTCAGATTAACATACTATTTATTTAATCACAAGTAAGTTCATGCATATCAAATAATGGATTATGCCAAAGTGTTATGAAAGCAGATTAAAAGATGAATGTATAATAATTAAGACGATCTGTATGTATATATTTTTTTGTTTTTAACTGTTCCCATTACTACGTTTTTACATCTTATCATAATATCTTGCATAAATTAAAATGAATAAAACCATTTTATATCAAAGAATCAAAACAACATTGTCCATGTTAAATAGACTAGCACGTTTAGTGACCTAACACGATTACACAGCGAATTCGATCGATTTCACAGCATTTTAGAATTATTTTCAGAAACAACGTAGATTCAATGAACATATCAAACCAAATCAAAAAAATCGAATTCGATCGATTTCACAACATTTTTGAATTATTTGTAGAAACAACGTAGATTTACTGAACATATCAAATGTCACTTCACCTTAAATGAATACCTTACATAAATTAAATACCTCTGTTTTTTATTTATTATTTACATACATTTGTTTAACATGTTATTGTTGGGTTATGTAATATATTTGTATTTGTTGGGTTAGCTGGAAGAAATAGGATTGTACTCTGAATTTTTGTGCAATAAATATTTTTTTGAATTTTGAATTTTGTTTTGCTTAATACTTAATATTACCGATTTGATTCGTTTATGGTTTTACGTTTTTTAATAAAACAGTCGTAGTTCCTTCTATAAGAAATTATTTATTTTGCTTTGTTGTAAAATTTAAAATTAATACCTATCATAAAAGTTAATATCTATACTTATATCAATCAATGTGTATATTTGAACTTTCAATTTTACTATTTATGTCTGTATTATTAAGCGCAAAAATTCATCGATTTTCACTTGGCCGCTGAACGGAGAAAAGACAGCTCGAGCAATAATACATTCCTGCACTTTCTATAGAGACGAGGTCGACGTACAAGCACCTGCTCGTGTAGGCGACCAGCTGAGAGGAAAGCAAAAGCCACCTCGTCAAAAATCTCAAAATTTTACGGTAATCCTGAACTATCGGATGAGTTTTTTTAACCTTTTTACGAATGTTTATCGTTGTAACTGTATGTGATTTGAAGATTTTTGGCGACATGAACCGGAAGAAAGAGAGATGTTTTTTTTTGTAAAACAGTTAAATAATATAAATGCAAAGCATTTTTTGCTTGACCGTTTAAACGCAAATTCTTTTTTAATATTTAGTGAAATTATTGTGATGTGGCTTGTAATATAGTGATAATTGTAAATTACGCGTAAAACACGAATTAATAATCTTTTGGCACAGTTGCAACTGATTAGTATAAAGGCGGTTATTATTGAAGGCCGAGAGTTTTTTTTAATGATATTAATGCTTAAGTAACATTTAAATCTTCATCAAAAGTTTTCTTTTATTTTTAATATTTTTTTATAAATATATCAAAATATTTCAGCAACAGAACGTGTATTGAATGTCGAAAAGTGATTTTACAATAAACAATGCACAAAATCTCCATAAGTGTGTCAATTTTATTAAGAATTGATTGAATCAAGTATTTAAAAATATTTTACTCAAGAATAATATTTATCATTCTCACTATGTTATATTGTAACATTGATGAGGATTTCAGTCCACCCTACAGCTTTGGTTTTATAAATATATTGTCAAATATGTGTTAGATTCCGTTACGAAATAGAATAATTAGTGATTCAAATCCCGACTCGTTTCTGAAATAATATTATGCACCTCCAACTGCACGCTATCAAGTGAACAATGCGTGAGATGAATACATGTGAACATAGCCAACACCTTCTCCCTATATAAATGTCCATATACTGACAAATAAAATACCTTACATTATTGTGATTTTTTTTCTAAAACAATAATATATTGCCCTATTATGATCATTATGATCCATAACCCCTGGGAAATATTTATTTATGTAATGATATCCGTAATCATTAAGTAGAACAGTAATTATGAAGTAAAACATGTTATTATTGAGGTATGTTATTATAGCCTTCTTGTAACTGTATTCCGTACAGTTGGACATATCTACATTTTCTGTGAAATTATTGTCTACTACATGTAATCTACACACAAGCGAGTATCTAAATGAATTAAGGGGGTATTTCACTATGTCGGGCTAAATATCTGAATAGCTATCCGTTGGCTGGCTTTAAAGTTCAGAATAACTTCGTTATTCAACGGCGACCGTTTCACCATTGTTTCAAGCTGCCGGATAGATAACACTTGAAATAGTCTGGCAACATCGCAAAATGTTTGCAGTTTCTCCATCTACTGCCACGGCTGTCATGCGTCACAGTCCGCACACCGCGAAGTGTGCATTTTTTTGGTTATGTTATGTTGATTATCAGGTCATTTTAGATAGATTCGTGTCGAATTAATACATTGTTTCTTATTTTGAACACAATCAAATAATTCTGGATGGATCATACAAGCATTCAAATTCATTCTACAAAATTCGACTCACTTCTCAGCTGTTAAACTCGGAATGTTTTGACGCCATCTTTAATTCGAGGAATAGCGCCTAACGTGAAGTTCGAGCACTGATTAGTCAAATCTAACTTTAACCCGAGCGTTAGTGTTATTCAGATATAGTGAAAACGAAAAAATGACTAATCCGCGGATTAGTGCTTGGTCAGAACATAATCAGAGATAGTGAAAAACCCCCTAAGTCTTGATAAAAATAATTTTGGATTGAATAGTTCAAGTTGGATAATACTGAAAGTAATTATGCTCAAAATAAATCAGGGTTCTCCGCAATGCCATTAACAATTACGAGGCTGCAGTGGAAGATAGGATATAGATGTGGAAGATGTAGCTCGTCAGATCTGATCAATAAACATAGCTTAAGACATCATATCAAGCAATCTTTTGGTTAATATGGTTTACTCAAACCAGGGAGATGCCCAGAGCTTATTTATTTTTCTTCTAAGATCCTAGCAAACAAATAAACAAACTGCGACAAATAGTTGCAAGTAAACTGGTAACAATATACATATTCAATATGTGAAACGATTTCTAAGAAGCTTATGCTGTTAGTGCAACATATTATATATCTTCATCAAGTACAAAGTACATACGTCGCCTAATCACCGTAATAAATCCCATAAATTTCACGAGTCTCTTTGAATAATTATTCTGTTATACAACACGGAAAGCAGATCTTTACGGTCATAAACACTCGCTATAAAAGATCTTACATCTAAATGGGCTGACAGATAACCTAATGTAAAGCGCCAAATAACAATCATCGAGACAATGGGCGATATCTTTCATCGCAGCCTTAGAATGTCCAATTGTATTACAAACTAAAACTCGAGACAAGAAATTGTTTTCTTTGTGTGATGCAACTAGAATTAATAAATATCCAACTTGTTACAAATTTATTTAGATATTTTGGTACATATCAGTTTACAAATGAAAAATACAATCGAAAGTTATGTGCCAAATGCGATAACAAAACTGCCAGTATTTGCGTGGTTTTATCGACATGCTAACGATCGTATTGTGAATAGCATGAAGGCCTCTCTTAACCTAACATAACCTTGAGTGATCTAACATAACCTAACATAACCTAACCTAATCTAACCTAACGTAACCTAAACTAACCTAACAGATAGAGAGGATTTGAGAGTCAGCCAACTTGGACAGAAAAAAATGTTTTAGAGAACTTACATTAAGGGGAAAATTAAATCATATTTGTTAAAGGGTACGATTGCATTTTGAAAAATTCTCTTTCTTACCTAACCAAACATAGCAAGTTTAACAAATGGAGCATGTGTGGGGATCAGTCAATTAAAAAAATAAGAGAAATCATATTAAGAGAAAAATTAAATCATATTTGTGAATACAATCGCATTGAAAACGCTTCTCGTTCAATCCTAAACTAACCGTACCCAGCCTAATAGATGGAGCATATATGGTGATCAGTCAATAAAAAAAATTAGAGGAATCATATTAAGAGAAAAATTAAATCATATTTGTGAATACAATCGCATTGAAAATGATTCTCGTTCAATCCTAAACTAACCTTGCCCAGCCTAATAGATGGAGCATATTTGAGGATCAGTCAATTAAAAAAATGAGGAATCATATTAAGAGAAAAATTAAATCATATTTGTGAATATGATCGCATTGAAAATGCTTCTCGTTTAATCCTAAACTAACCTTACCCAGCCTAATAGATGGAGCATATATGGGGATCAGTCAATTAAAAAAAATAAGGGGAATCATATTAAGAATAAAAATTCGAAGAGGAATGTGAAAGGGTACGATTGCAATATGAATGCTTCTCTTCCTAACCTAACCTTACCCAGTTAATCAGAAGCATATGTGGGGATGAGCCAACTTTTAAAAGAAGAGAAACGTTGTTGAGATTAGTTAGGTTAAAAACACATAATACCATCGTGAGAAGTCGATACAGCCACCCAATTTTTTTCATTTTTATTTTAAATTATGTTCTGCTATTCTAGCTATAAGTCATGGTACCAATATTTTTTTAAGTGATACTAATCTAAAATTATAAAATATCAATTTTGTTTTGTGACAAACTGACACCAGATAATATCGCAGTTATAAAATATTTTTCGGGGCATTATTTTTAATCTAAAATAATCGTTTGTATTGGCTCACACCTGAAAACAAATCATTAATAATAAGTTTTCTCTTATGCACAGTGGGTTCATGCAACTGACCGTATCGATTCTATTATGCAACTTTGTGATGTATTTTATAATCGGTCTAGAAGCGAAATCAACTGCGATAACGATGATAAATTATAAAATAATAAATAAAATTATTATAGTATTATGTGAAAAGTGATTATTCAGTAGTTGTATCTACGACAAACTGAAAAACGTCAACACACTAAAAGGAATTTTTCTATTTGTTTCTTATTACAAAATCTTGAGATTCGTAAGTAGGTACTTGAATACTTAATTTTTAATCATAAATTATCTGTTACATTTAAAAAAAATTCAAATAAGGAATGACGTAATTTCAATGATATTTCATTATTCAAATTTTCTTGGATTTGACAGTGCGCAGAAAGATCCACGATCATGTGAACAGCGGGATAAAAAGGAAGTATCCAATAAGGCCACCATCTTTAACGGGAAACGGAACGTGGAAACAAATTTACAGTCAGACGAAAAAAATGTTAAAACAGAACTTTGCTACGTTTGTTTTACTATGTGGTAGAATTTTTTTTTTAATTGTGAATACCGCACAAGAGTCCCAGCTGCTCAAAACCATCAGGAGCCAGCGAAACTATGGCATACCCAATTGAAGTATATTTTAAAGCTGAAGGTGGTAGGGAAAGAAAAGCGATGAAGAAGATGAAGGCGGGGAAGATCCTGGCTATTCTGATCTGGTCACCAAACACTCCTATAGCCTTACAAACCTTCAGAATTTACCCCTAATGGAAAGTTCATGATACCACTGGCACCGGGTGTGCGGTATTAACTTTGAATAAATAAAATCCATTATTTTCCCAAGTAAAAGCTTTAAGTTGTTTATAAAATGTGAGCGTGCCTTTTTGAATTAAAATATTCGATCCTATATGTAATAATTGATTTACCTACACTGAATGCTTTTGAATTAATGAATCTGACGTGCTCAATTTTAAATTTAGTTAGAACAATATACATTTTTAATAGTAAAATCTTAAATAAAACGCACCTAAATGCTTGGCGTGTTAATGCACACAATGCAGGAGAGTATGAAAGCAGAATGCATTGTTTGAGATAAGCACACTTCAATTATTATAAAACCTCCATTCTGCCAGACCGTTGAACCGTAGAAGAAAAGTCTCCGAACATTCCTCTTAACTTAACCGACAATATAATGCGACGTGTTCCGTTTGATCACCCGAGTCACGTACATCTACAAAGAGCGTATTTGTCGTGATAGCCTCCGTCTATTACTTTATATCACGTAACAAACCATTAGGCATCACTTCCAGATCACAACCGATAGACCAGTGTGACGTTGGACGTAGAATTTCACCAACCCATTACCGACATGTCCACAGTAGTACATCGATATAGTCGATCGATGCCACTGTGTTATTTTCATCAGGCAGAGCCAACGCGGGACTTAGCACTTTTAGCAGCGTGAAAGTTAATACATATTTTTTGTTAATACGTAATTTTATAACCTTTCTTTCTCGTTTACAACTATTATCAGAAAATTGATGGCACGTCGGACGAGTGTGACGTTATTTTCTTTTAATGTTTCATTTGATTGAAGATTAACGATGGGTCACCCCACCAAGTGGTTCGCTACGTTTGGTGAATTAGCAGGAGTGGCCGGGTTCATCGGGTGAGGTGTATTCAGGATACGTCTGCCCACTAGCAGCGTGACGTACCAGATCGGAGAGGCTGGTTTGGGGAGACCTTTTGACCTATCCATCTTGTCGCTTTTGACCCATCGCCTTGCGCCGCAGTGAGATGGATAGATTCATACTTCCAAAACTCCTGGTCACATCGATCCCTAGATTCCTACCCAATCCTCAGATCTTTTTCCTTACCAGAACTTCCTATCCTTCTTACCTTAAAAAAGACTCTTCACACAGCATCTCCAAAGATGACATAAGCCTGGAGTGAAATAACTTTTTTCAGGGCTTCTTGTGTGGGGTTTGTGTGTAAACAAATTACATCCTGAAATTTGAACCGTCCTCGTTAACCACCGATACTCAGCCCATTTCCGCTTTTGTTCAAATCGTGCTCAGTTATAAAATATACCATTATGCTTAAAATCATAAAATTACCGTTATGCTAGAGGGCTAATAAAAATTAAACAGCCATCGACGGTGGTTAAACAACGCTACATTAGGACGGGTTGTTTCATAGAATTCGAACAATTCATCAAATTTCAAAGTTAATTTTTTAGTTCCGTGAAATTTCTATTGAAGTTTTGATATTATTTCAGTTTTGTTAAACAACTGGCCAATAATTATATAAAAACAACGAAACAACTCGTCTTTAGTATCATTGTTTGAAGTTATTTTTCTCGAAAACGGCGCTACATAAATCAGCCAAATATTATTATTTTTCTGAATAACAATTTTATCTATGAATTGAAAGCAAGCTTTGTATTTAAACCTATCTATTTAAACAATCGAACGAATTAAAATATTTACCAGGGTAATTTTGTACCAAATACGCCACATTAGTAAGTACTAAATATATATCAGACAAACCCAACGTGGAGTCTAGTCTTTTATTTGTGTGTTTTTGTTTAGGTTCATAATATTTTTTTGAAATATCCTTTCTTTAGCGTGAAATCAAGTGTAACTGAATGTTTCGGAATTTAGCTAGGCGGCAACGTGCACTAATTTAATGAACAAATTTGTGCCGTTTGCGGCTGCGAAAGACGAATTGCATAACCCTTAAAAAAGGTTTCCGAAACGTTATTTTATTATTTCCGTTTTAAAACAGCTTTAACTTGATATCATTAATTCACCACTAATATAGATCGGCTGTTAAAAATTATTGCGGTTTGGTATAATAAACATGAAGGCCAAATACCTTAAGGTATTTTACGAAATAAATTATTTTCACTTTGTTCGGTTTTGTGGTATTTTAATTCACAAATTGCTAGTATTCTTTGAGGCATTCGGATTAAGATATTCAGAAAAACAACTATCCAGATTCGACACGTTCCTTGACATGGCTTTCGCAGCTTGGTGATCAGATTTGAAAAGACATACGGAGAAAAAAGAGTACGACGTTTTTTATGAAGGGTGACCGGATAAATCATCACAAAGTCATGGAAAGTGATGAAACAAAAACATTATTAACTGGGTAAAGAAGGTTAGGTTAGGTTAGGTTTAATTTTTTTTTCATCGTTTCTAATGACACTTTTTAAAGGTTTGAATTGTCACTGTGTTGACGAATAATTTGACCAGATTTTTAATAAATTAAGTATATTTTATATTAGGAAGTTTTTCCCAACTTTCCCTTTCCCTAATATAGTACCTTCAGCCTCACAGAATACCCCAGTCTGGGATGCCATAGACCCACTGACTCTGGATAATTGGGTGCAGTTGAGTCTTTGCGTTTATAAAAAAAGTAATTTTAAAAGTTTATAAATTTTCAAAAAATGTACTGGGAGTATAACAAATAAAAATCCAATCAAAGGAGGCTTACATTTCAATTTAACTACTGTCAAAATAAATCAGATAAGGTTTTGTCACGTAGCGCGTGACATTTCAGGAAATTCAAAACATCAATTTTGTAGAAAAAAAAGTCCTGAAAACATTTATTTTATCAAAATTATTTATTCTCACTCTGGTCTAAAATATCTGATAATATTATTACGCTTTCGTCTGGACGATCTCTGATTGGTCGAATTCAAATCGTGTGTTTCGGGTAAATCCCGAAAGCATTGTCTGTGGTAAGTATGATCTGCAGGCAAAATTTGACCACTCTGCCCCTCTGACGGTATAAGAACGAACCAAATGACTGGCGCAAATATTTAAGTATGCAGCTAACAATACGCAAAATTACTTGACCATTAACAAGCGTTTAGTAAGAAGATTTCTTCTGGAAACTTATCACTTTGTGATGGCATTATTTATTTTATTAAAACTTAAGTAACTTTGTTTACATCACTTAATTACATACAACTTCTACATGTTACATGAACGAAGTTCACCTCTTCAAGGGTAAGTATATGTTGAAGTAAAAAATTAAATATAGATTACAATTGGAAAGAAGAAGGGGAAGTAGGGGGGGGGGGGTAAGAGTGGGCGGAGTTTATCGGAATTAGGAATTACAATATCGTTAGACGGGAAAGACCAGTTGAGTGGGAAAATATTTAAAAGAGATTTTATTAAAAAATTAGAATGTTCATCTAAAAACATTCAAGAGAAGATGACAAATGAAGCAAAATAACGAATTATTGCGAATGAAATATTTATTTACACATTGGCATTCTAGACACATTTTCAAAATCCATAATTTCACCATTGTATATTAAAAATACACTAATTTAACCATGAAAATAAATTTCAACTTCGTCTTACAAAAATAGAAAACAATAAATTATTTTTCCGCATCCGCAACGTTAATAATAGGCACATAACTTCCTAATAACCGATCTCTAATATTAAGATTATATTCGTTTTTACCAATTTTATAAAGGTCGCGTTATTGTCAATATCAAATATCGGTGAGCTGCAGAATTTAAAAAATCGATTAGTTCGAATTGAGATTGACCGCAAATTTAAAAAATCGAGTAGTTCGAATTTAGATTGACCGCAAATTTTTAATATCATCAACGGAAAGCAGAATTTAAAAAATTGTGTAGCTCAATTCTAATTTTAAATATCGAATAGCTCAAAATCAAATGAACTGCAAATTTTAAATATCAAACAGCTCAAATATAAATTGACTTCAAATTTTAAACAGAGAATAATAGCTCAAATTCAAATTAAATTCACATTCTTAATATTAAATGCTACAAATTCGAATATTTTTTTTTCAATATGAATACTTTAACTTTAAATTGAAAACAACCGGTAAAAAAACGAATGCCTCAATTTTAAACGGGCTGCCAATATCTTAGCTGTCAAAAAATAATGTTCATGAAATTTTGTAAAACAGCCTCATGAATGAATAAAGCCTGTCAAAACACAAGTATTATGCAGATTCCATACCGGCCTAGCTTTCTTTACTTTCATTTAAACCTTGCGTGGTTAGTCGCTGTAGCAGCTTCACTTTAAATACAGTCGTTCTAAAAGTTATTCACACTTAAAAAATAATATTACTCTTGATATTTTAATTTTTATCCACCATTAATTACAATGCGTTTATAAGTAACTATTTTTTAACAAAGTTTATATTATTTTTTTTTATTTTATTCAGGAAAAAAACAGTCATTTATATATTTTAGCATAAACAGCAATTATTTACAATATTAGACAAATAATGTTCCATTTCTAGTCGTTGATTCAATATTTGCACCTATACAATATATTTATAAATGACAAAGAAATATAAAAAATAAAAATTATAAGGAATTCCAAAATGTTATAAAAACGATTCAAGACAGTTAGTAATAATACAGTTTTCGTAAGTTAACATTGCAAACTGATTTTACATTTGACATAGATGGTGTTTATGACGCTTTCTTATCTGATGTGTGACTAATATTAGTTATTAGAACGGTTGAAAATAAATATTGGTCTGATTAGGAAACTAAACTAACACTATGCACTGAATATAAAAGTTTATGCAACGTTGAAGAACCTTTAACTAAAAAAAAATCTATTTCTACTAGTTGATCCTTTTCACATGGTTATCATAATATTTTTGAAACCAAAACATAAGTAGTCAGTTCTTTAGTTAAATCAATGTTTTTTTTCAATCTTTTCTGTTACAAAAGGCTGTGATACCCACTATACGTAATCATCACTAAAATTTGCTTGGATATAAAATAAGAAAAAGATGAGTTAAGGATTATTTTAGATTTCAACATTTAAAAAGCTTGTAATCTTTAATTTTTAATAAGTTTTATAAGTTTAAAAGTTTTTTTTTTTTCATTTTTATTCTTTAATATATATTTTTTAATATTTTTTCGTAGGTTCGTTACTTTTATCAGCCTTTACCAGCATCACCTTAAGAGTTGTCTGACCATAACACGTTTACGCAGAACTAAACCGGGTCATTGGAAACCTCGTGAATGACTTCGCAAGTCATGATTAAAGGTTTCGAGAAATGACAGTAACAACTTGGAAACACGATGTTTATGAATGTTTTGGTATTTAATTTGAATTGGATTTGATGTTCAATTCATATATTGCAAAAATTTAAAAATTATAACTTTTTTTTGTTAATCCGCACAAGAGTACCAACTGCTCCTAACTGTCTGGACCCAATGAAACTATGGCTTCCCCAATCGGGGTATGTTGTGAGGTTTAAGGTAGTGGGAGGGGGAAGAAGGTGGGAAAGAAGAAGGTGGGGAAGTTCATGGCTATTCAGATCTGGACACCAAACACGGCCAAAGCCATTTCAAGCACCGTTTCAATTCTAAATGGTGGTCTTACACCAGGGTGATACTGAGAGTATTTTCGACTTTGGAACTTATATTATTTTATATAGTAAAAAAATAATAAAATAAAATTTATTTTCGCACGTCGGTATTTGAACCCGCGATATCCAGCTTGCTAGTCGAGACTCTTACCCTACGACCACGGAAGCCGCCTGGAGTACCTACCTACCGAAAAAGTTTTTTTTTTAATCGTTAACAAGGCATTTTAACCATTTTCTATATTGATCTTAGTAGAGTCTAAATGTCAAACTTAAAGGATTTTTTTAAAAAATATCAATTATTTAGCAACATTTTAACTGTATAATATTAAAAAAAAGCATTCCGGCTCAATCTTTTTTACTATACCATTTTATTATTTTAAATAAAAAATACCTCGTCCATTGATATCACCTACCTATAGAAGAGTCTCTAATTTCTAGAAGTGTCGATGAAGCAGTTTGCTACTTGAGTTCATTGGCAATATACCCATGATATCAGATTCTCAGACATCACGTCAAAAATCGTGATTTTGTGAAAAAACTTCTAAATAAAACCATTGATCATTACAACAACAAAACACTCGTAAACACTCAAGATGATGCAATATATTAAAGTATACACCCTTTTTTTAATTCGTGATAATAAAAGTTATAAATAGTTTCCTTTTCTGACGAATTTTTATCAAAGGAAATCATTATTAACAAATTTTAGTGTTGTTTTGCTTAAAACAGGTTTAGGTTTAAAATTTGTGAAATTTACATGGGAATTCCTTTGCCGATACTATACCAAAAATATTAGCAATATGACGTTTTTTGAATCGCACATCGTGAACAGACCTTTGTCATCATTATTTATTGCAATAAAGTCAGGAATTACAAAAAAAACATCCATCGCAAAAACATTTCTAAGCATACTGATTGACTCATCTGTTGATGCCATCCACTATTAATTCATATCAAGGCGTAGTTTGTGAGAATCCTTCAAAAAACTTCCCACAAATGCGACCTACTCGTCGCCAGAGAGGTATATGATTTGAGAATCTCATCATGTATTAATTATAGACGGTTAAGCATAAATGGAGAGAAACAAATGTGAGATAGAGATGTGCTATAACAATGTACAGCTGTCTGCAATGATTAATTCGAACATGTTGAGAAAGTTCCGCGTACAAAACATAAGAACATTACCACTTGTCGCATTTATTTTATAACATTCACAACAGCGAAGATAACATGTAGGCACCGTGTGACTAGAACAAATCCATTGAAAGAAATGATGGTGTGACCAAAGAAGACGATTTATGGCAAAGCTTAGAATGCATTTCCTAGAAATATTATGTAAGCGCGCACATACTAATAAATCATACACACAAGAGTACGTTCCTACAGCTGGTTATCGATCAAATAACGATTTTAAATAAAATAATATGGACTCAACATTAACACGAGCATATTATAGGTATGTAACTACCTACATGTGACAAGTCAATAGAAAAACTTTGATGCCAATAGTTTTAGAATTTGGAAGAAATTTTTATAATAAATTGAAATATGTGTCCATTTTAATCAATATGAATACAGAATCATTTGGCATTACGGTCAAAACAGAATCACCGTACTTGTCATTCCTGAAATGATAATCAACTCACTAATATCGTCAATCTACTAAGTAATTACTCTAGCGGTACTTGATTAACCAACTATATAAAATATATCTATTCGTGTCATAAACGCGTAGCCATATCATAAATTCTCAGAAATGAATAAATTATCAAGAACTGGGTGTATACATATACACACACCTGCATTATTGATTATTAAAGGTAAAAAATATGTAAAACTAATCGCATTTCAAGCATTGAAAGAAACCTTGGTGCTATAATATATTTGTAAATCGTGATAATTATGATGTAAAGTACCTACAGGAAATAGATTTTTAAAACAACATTAAATCATATGTTTTCAACAAGTTGCCCATTTTAAGTTATCGTTGACAGAGAAATAAATAAAATCAACAAGTTTTAGCCACACGACCCAAAAAATTCTTTTTTCTTTTCAATAAAACTAATCCACGATTTCACTTTCGATTAGCACTCTCCAATTTTTATGTTAACAGTTTGTAAACGAGTATTTTACCGAGTTTGTTTATAATTATCAACAATACATTTTGCTTATTTATAAATCGATGGCTTATGATTTTGAATTTTAACACATTTGTCATTAAATATAAAGAGTAATTATTGAATACAAAATACAAATACAATTTAATGGCAGTTCGATCTTGAAAAACTGTTGATTTAATGATTTACATTGAACATAAATTCAAGTTTTATTTATTTTACATTCAACATGCTTGCCGCACTGGCTAGTGCGTTTTTCAAATAGTTTTAACTACGCGAGTGACAACATTGCAATATTTCGTACGGATATAATGTTAATACACAAAAAAAAAAGAAATTGAAATGAGTATTTGAACGACCATACAAGTTTTATATGCAATTTCGTAAATTCATATCAAGCCTCTACCAATTTGAACTTGAATACAAAAAAGGCAAACAGCGGTCAATGTCGACGGGTTATTCGATATAATTCATATGTGTGATATGATAGATATTTTCTAAGTTTGCTAATTAATGCATTAATATGTCACGTGCTCTGGGATAACAGAACACATATAATGCTACTAATTGTTATTTTGTTTGGGGTATTTGTATTGTTTTTAAAATAACATTTTTGTCACAATTATTTGAACATCTTTATTGGTCAAAAGGTTGTAAAGTTTTATCAACCCGTTTTTTAAATGTATTTTATAAACCTATTATAAATGATTTTTTTTGTCTCATGCTTACAGATATATTATAATTTATTTTTTTTTGTATTTTAAATTAGAAATAATTATTCTTCCGATATACATATATATTATATCTATCGTTTTGAAAACATCTATAGTGTTTAAGATTAGCTAAAATATTTTTATAGTAATATTTAGATGATTTATATAGCGCCGTTTTTGTGAAAAATCAATATTCATGAAAAATTACGAAAATTTTTCTCAACAATTTTTTTTTTATAAAATGCAAATTTAAAAACAGATAATCGAAATACAATGCACTAACTTTTTTATTTTGTTGATAAATATACTATAATATAGTATTTATATTTTATGCACCAAACAATTGATTTTAATAATATTGAACGATTTTTACGAGAGTACGTTATTTTTTCGATATTCTCAAAATATTTCATTTGCGTTTGACAACGAGACGATAAAAAACCGTTTAAAATCAATTAATTACCAAAATAATTAACCGAAAAAACAGTCGGTTACACATGTGATAAATTTCACTTTCCTTAGGAATTGATCTGTTAATCATAATAATAAAAATGATATCAATTGACTCACCTTAACCGACGAGAGTATCCTGGGTGAAACCACAAATCACCGCGAGTATTAATTCAACTGTCTTGTCTGTAATGTTCTCTTATCAACACGTCCAATAATAAATGTGCACTTAACAGTCAAATTATTGTCATAGAGAAATTTTTCGCACTGGGCGAAACCAATAAAAATAAGTCAAAATATTCAAGTAAAATAATTTGGATGTCTTTTGATTGATTCAATTGTTTGTACTAGTAACCGGAGTAAGGGTCAAGAGTTCTTGTTCTTGTAGATGGTTCAGAGTTAGTTCGGACAGTCATATAGGCCAAGCGATCGGCCCGAAGAACATAAACAGACTGAAGACTTACGGTCCGTTGCGGCGCTCGCTCGTTAGACGTTGCCTCGGGAACTTTTTAACAACGGCTCGGTGACTTTCATTCCTCCGGTATTGCGGATGCAGACACGTGAGGCGGCGAGGGGGGTGAGGGGAACGCATGACGACAATGAAAATTTTCGTAGCGAATACACGGAGCTAGCTATAAAATATGTTTTTAAACAGCTTCTTATTGATCTTCTACACATTTTGGCAATCAAAAATATCCCAAGTTCAATTTTATTGCCAAAAATTCCAAATTTCTTTTTCTGTTATAATTTTTTTTCACTTTACTCAAGTCTTTAACATCATCAAAATGTACATAAAAATTTATGTTTTAAAAAATTACATAAATGTTTTTTTTTACATTTTGTTGTTAGATGCTTTAAAATCATGCTTTTTTTGAACACAAAAAATTTTTAAGTTTAAAAAAAATCAAATTTCTCCATCTCTGAAAATGTGTCGTACATGATAATAATGTTGCAAAATCTTACCTATAACACTGAAAAATTAAAGCATTTGAATTTTTCATGGCATGTTATGAATTTAAGTCCAAAGTCTTGCGGTAATTACGTTTGTACTCGTTTCGCACAAATTATTCTCGGATTTGATGACAACCAACAGCGCCTGCATTAAGCAATGTTGACTACGTTAGACCCGAGAACCGACTGACTGATGATTCTAAGGCTAAGTCCGGGAAAGGTAGGGTCTTGCAGCTAAGGTAACAGTTGATATAGGCTAAGTGTATACTGAACTTTGCTTCTTGAGAGAACAATACTTATAATGTTATGAAGGTAAGTTTATCGTGATACAAATGATAAGTAGGTGTGTTTGAAAGGTGTGTGAGATTTAAACTTCCTAGTTTTGCAATAGTATTTTTTTTTACTATGCAAAAACTCATTCTACCTATATAATAAATATGAACAAAGGAAACTGAAGGTTTTCTTTGAAACAGATATAGGAGTTTCTTAAAATTGGTAATCGAGTAATGTGGTATTTTTGTATAAAATATGGGTAAAGAGATTTCAATGAAATTAACACAACTTTAAAAATTAAACCAAGCTCGCATAAAATAATTTGTTTGTTACGAAATTTAGATCCATTTAAGAATATATTGCCTTCATTCATAATATGATAAAATTAATAATAGGGGAACATGTTTTTCAAAAAAATTGTATTTGTTTCATTTCATTATGTTGCAAACTTACTTAAATATCAGATATTATAAAAACTCATGTTATACATAAATGCCACACGGAGAAAAGTGGGTATTGCAGATTTAATAAAAAAATCTTTTCACATTATTGGTAATCTGGTTAAAAACGGGACAGCAGGCCGCTTCCTGATAAACATTAAGTAAATTCGTAATAATATCGGAACGCGTGTTCATGCACCTGCGTGCATGAACACGCATGCATGCGTATCTTAATAATATATAAAATGGCAAAATGCAAAAATGTTAGGATTTTTATGAAGACTTGTTCCGATATCGTGACAATTCATTTTTTTTTTATATTTACTCCACACAGGAGGCCCTGAAGAAAATAATTTCCCTCGGGGCCTATGTCATCTTTGGGGATGCTGTGTGGAGGGTCTTTTTTTGGAGAGGAAGGAGTGAACATGGGTCTTGAAGAGTCCCATGTTGTAGGAGGGAGGAAACACAGAGGCCGGCAGTTTTTTCCACAGCCGAGCTGTTGAACTTAAGAACGAATCGTAGAAGCGACCCGTTCTCATGTGACAAGTGTCAACTGTGTACAAATGTTGGGCGCGCGTTTGGCGTGTATCCCGACTACGCACCGGTGCCGAAGGGATCAATGACGCTAGTTCCTCAGAGCATCTTCCATTGTAATACCGATAGAACAAGGACATCATACCTACCTGACGCCTGTGCTCTAAAGATTGCAGTCCGTTTGTTAAGATTGGGGAATCTATCAAACGGACCGCCCGTTTCTGCACAGAGTCAAGGGTTTTTTTCAGGTATTTAGGGGCTCCAGACCAGAGATGGCTGCCAAATTCGACAGTAGGGCGCACTTGCGATTTGTACAGGGTGAGCAGTTGTGTACTATTAAAGTATCTGCGGACCCTGTACAGTACGCCCAGCTTCTGAGAGGCCAACTTTACTCTGGCTTCGATGGAGCCCCCGTACCTGAGCTGGTCACTTATAGTTACAAACAGTTCAGTTCAGTTCATTGGAATTTTAAAAATAGTTTATCGGGAAGCCTATCAATTCATTCGTTTAGGGCCTGCAATCTCGTTTTTAACTAGATAATGAATAATTTAAAGAGATTCTTAATAAACTAGCAATATTTTTTGTCAGTAAGTTTTCTCCGTACATAGTCCGAAATGAAAGTATGTTTTTCCCTTTGAAATTATTTAAAGGATTTTTTACGGAAACATCGCATCTCTTAAAATCATTTCCATAAAAATCAAAAACATTAAGGCGGGCTTATTTTACGGTTTAGTTTATGAATGCTTCTTTCATAATCTGCGTAATCTTCGAGTAGTTTTCTTAAAAATTTAAATCTCGCCCTATAAGAAATAGCTCTGTCATTATAACAAATATCATTGATTTAATTTATACAAAATCAAAATAATTATTTGTGGCATTTTACTGTCTCTCGTTTTACGATCTGATATAAAAATTAAGATACAGTAACATATTCACTATGCTAAAAATATTAATAACGATAATGATTTAAAGCATCAATTAACCAAAATTCTCAATAGGTATTAAAAATAAACACCCAACGAAAATGAGTGTTACAAAGTAGACCCAAATACCAAGAAAATATAATTTGTTTTCCAAGTTACAAATAGTCAAAACCAATCAAATTGCCCGCAATAATTGATTTCGTAAACAGAGCAAGTGAGAATATTATTGGAGCAACAATACAATGTAAAAAGAAAAGCAAAATAAGCGGCCACCAAATACTAGAGCTGGTGAAACCCAGCTGATCATTGATGCGAATTAACGAATACAAATACTTCCAACCGGTTTGTTATAACTATTGACTTATCAATATAGTGGGAGGTTAACGAGGAATATCCGCGGAGGTGAAATAAATGCATAAACAACGGTTCATTATATAATAAGTTATTTTATTCCCCATCATTTTTTTAAAATTTATTTATTTAATACATGTAACATTATTTTGAAATTTACATAAAGTAGATAGAATGAATCGCCATACTAGGCGGCTGCCTGTTTCATGGTGACCAATTGAGTGTAATTATTTTGTATGAAATATGAAATCTAGTGTAAACATATGAAATTAGTAACTATAGATGAAGCTAAAATTTTGGAAAAATTGTAATAAAAAGTAGAAGATAGAAATTAGAAAGGAGAAAGAAGTAAATTAGCATTAGATTGTAAAAATGTACATAATTATATATATAATTTTTAATATGTGTGCATGCAAGCACACATGTGTATATAGCAGCAGACATACCTATATACATATAACAACACATGTATTGTATACATACACCCATATGACGCATCCTCACGCATATAAACAATATAAACACCTCTATCTGAGTACTTGGAATAGGCTACTAACACTATAACAATCACACATCAAAAAATCCCCGAGCGCTTTCCTGAAACTGTCGTATTTGGTTATTGATTTTATTTCTAACGTTAAATTATTGAATATTTTTGGAGCAAGAAAGTTTAATTGTCTTTGTGCCATTGAGGTTTTTTTGGGGGAATAGTATAATTGGATTTGTTGGAATATCTTGTATTATGGGTCAATTAAAAAATTTATATCATTAACATCCATTGTATACAGTACATTAATCTGAAAAATAAATAATAATAAGCAATAATTAGTCACCTGAAATATCAATACAAATAGAAAATATATCCCGAGTAAAAATAAATGCCGCCAACAGGAATTATTTTTATTCGGGAGATATTTTCAATTTGTATGTCGATATGTCAGGCGACTAATTATTTGTTATCCTTTACGCTATGCATAAAACCTTGTCTTATAAACATTAGTTTATCATTAAAAATAAATGTTTCTTTGTTGGTACCGTAAAGACACAACTACAGTACCGATTTCGCTGAAAATTCAAAGTTTGTTCTTATTAATACAAGGGGTGCTTAGAAAATTAAAATAATAGGGTTTAAAATGTTGGGGACGCCCGACGAAGACTTGACTCATTTTCTCTGCACTAGAAATAGATTCTAAGTCCAATAAAAATCGATATCATGTAGTTTTTTAATAATGATAATGTGGTGTACATCAGTGAATGATGAACAAGGTTGGAGACACCTGAAAAAATATGGAACGATTAAATTAATCAATTGCTTAAGTGCAGTTAACTGTGGCGTATGTGATGAAGATTAAACGGGGTGTAAGAAGAATAGGTAGATAAAGGTAGAAGAAATCAAGGACGCCAAAAAATGGCATGATCAAGTGCAACAAATACTTTTTAATAGTAAGTTGTTTAAATTGTTTCAATAATGTATTTGCCACCTTAAAATGCACTCAGTTTTCATCTAGACTAGAATTCACATTATCAAAACTTTACTTAAAACACATTCATAACCCCGTGCAAATCCGAGTAAACATCAACTTTTTTAATTATAAATGTTCAAATTTTAGAGCCATTTTAAAAGATACATAAAGCTCGAAGATTAGCATTGCTCACGATGATAATATTATAAGTTATGCCAAGTATTTTTTGTGTAAATAAATATAACTATACATATTTTGCTGCATTGCACTACCTTTGTAACCAAACTAAAAATATACGCAGTAAAAATCATTGTGAACCTGAAATGCTTTGTTTACATCCGTTTTACTTTTAAAGCCACAAAATAAATATGCAACTGTTGAAAAAAATATTTATAGTTTTTCTAAATTCAAAAAATTATACAAACTAATAATTTTGCTGTAAATTTGATTTGTAATCATTTGCATATTCAGAAGCGGATTCATATTTTGAATGATTTATTGTTGAACACAACATCTTGTCACTTCAAATCGTATCGTCGAGTTGTGCAATCACATATACGGAGCCATTAACGTATGTTAACTTTCACAAATATTTGTTTTGTTTGTGTGAATATTTTAGTTAAAACACTAAATATGTTATATTTGCTTTGAAGTAAATGCATAATATTATAACTGTTTCGTTGTTCCTATAAGCCATCAAGTTTATAGTGTTAACTCCGAATTTGTTTGAATACTTCCTCCTTACAAAAAAATATACAGAAGGAGTTTATCAGGAATATGATGTCATTGGATGGAAAAACCATATGACATTAATTGAAAACAAACTTAAAAATTATTATATTTTGGCTGTAGAAATTAACATTTTTCATTTTTTCTTACTTTTATGATCTCATCTCATCTCAACGCGCATTTGACCGGTCGGTGGCTGAGTTGACATCGTGTTTGGGTCCCACCAGGCGTCGTGTGTACTGAGCTAGCTAAGTCCTCCATAACAACACAAGCAACATTTTCCGCTTACTGTGGTGTGCTAGGTGTGATATCACGTTACTACCATAGAAATTTACGATTATTAGAAAAGTTTATGACCCTCATCATCCTCATGAATATTTGCATTTATCTCAAATTTCCAGACAAAGCTACCTGATTAAATTTCACGACGGCAGACCTCACTGATCAGTGATCAAGAGGATAGTGTAGTACAGCACACAGATTTCCTGCAATATTACAATGTTATATGTAAAACATCAACGCACGGTTAGTAAAGAAACCTGGCAATAATAATCATTAGTCGGTAATCAATAAAACATGTATGAGCTCACCAGTGCCGATGACGGTCAAGGTGAGTCTTGATGGTATAATAATGGTGCATTTGAGATGTGGATTCTGAGAAAAATGCATTATTCTAACACATCAAGCACCCATGATTTGTTCTAGGCTACCTGCGTAGGGAGATGATGGCATCCACCATTCTACTGCCTTTTTCGGATACATACCTACAAAAGTCTGTTTAATAGGAGATTCCGGATTTAGTCTGGAAAAAAATCTACATTTAGTTGAAAGTATCAGAAGTCTAGCACAGCCGCGTTTACAAAGAAGCAGAATCGATATTACAAAGTAAACAGTAGGATGATTATTTATCAATATCTGTCAAACGCAAGCATTGCTTTATCTAACAAATATATTTAAATATGTCCAACGACGGCAATCCTGATACATTTATCGTTTTAACTCTTTATGTAAAAAAAAATTATCCGTTGAACTCTGCCTTACCTTCATTCAAAACATACTTTATTTTAAGGAAGAAATTTTTTTCATCGTAAAAAAGTTATTAGTTTTTACGATGTTTTTTGGAATGAGGAATTTTTTTTCTTTTGATTGGCAACAAAATAAAAATTGAAATAATAGATTGCGAATATTGCAAATTGAAGATTAAAATTGATTAACTTACCACTGCGTAATTTTCGAACGCACCACCCCCTCCCCTAACCTAACGCACAGGTCGTGTTTGTTATGTGTTTTTTCTCTTTTGATTGTGAAAACCATTTATTTATGGAAAAAAGACTATCATCGAATTTATTTCAAACATTTTTTACAACATGAGGGAGAATAAATATTTCTCTGGTTACGAAAACAGTTACGGGGTACGAAAAAAGTTATTGATAATTTTAACTTAACGGTTACGAACAAAGACCTTCATATTTCAAATTGGAGAGTCAAGTTAAAAGACGAAACATAAATAACCTCGTAATGCTTTACAAAATTGTAAATAATCAAGTAGATAGTAACATAGTTCATCAAATCAAGTTAAACGCCAGGCCCAAATTCACTAGAAACCTTAACATATTTTGGACCAAAATTTTTACCAATAACACTGGTTATTTTAATCCTATGTCTAGAATATCTCGATCATAAAACGATATTGCTAAAACTTGCATAGATATTTTCGTAAATAATAAAACTTGTTTCAAGAGATATCTCCACGATTTCTGTACTTAAAAAAAAATAAAAATATATTGTTTGTTGATTTTTGATGGTTTGATATTTTCTATTATATACCTAATTTAAACGTGTTTTTAAATTATTATGTCTTGTAATTTTTCTAATTTTAAGCTTTTTATAAATAAATACTGATATTGTTGTGATAGTGAATGTGCAAATGTGATTACTGCAGACACATTAGTCTAGGGAAATTTATATTCGTATGCAAATTTATTTTATACTTACCACAAGAACGTACTTTAGATGTCCTGTTTGTGTCTCAAATAAATAAAAAAATAAATAAAACTTCTACCATAATAAACAATCATCTCCCAAAGTATGTGCACAGGCCCCGGAAACATTGTATAAATAGATTTTATTGGGAAACTATTTATTGTACATTACTATTATAAACACATTATGCAGTAAGACGGGACAATTTAAAAAATATAATTTATAAAAAAAAACAAGTAAGTTGTAACGATGACAGAATCGGCTAGCGCACGCTAAACTTGACGTATAACTTAGTCATACTAAAAAAATATAACTCTGTGTACATGTGATAAAATATATCTCAAAGGTTGTGCAATATTTTTAATTTTCGCGCGAAATTTTAACGATTTATTAGTAATTATTATTTATTGGATGATTTGTATAGCGCCGCTTTTGTGAGATATCACCTCAGGGGCGCTTTAAAGTTAATGCAGATATTACAAAAAATATATAAATATTACAAATTGAAATTGAAATTAAGTTAAATAAAATGAAGTACAGAAACAGGTGACACGAAGATGGAGAATCTGCTGGAAGAATCCTAGTTGGTGAGGAAACTGTACCAGCTGCTGCAGCGAGAGAGTCCACCAACAGTGCCAGCAAGAGGTTCGTCATCCGTCCAGGTATGTGTCTGCTGCTAATATAGCACTGAAACAATGTCCTCTCATGGATTCCAGACCTTGGCAGCACCGCTGTGACATTCGACGAAGGTAGAGGATGGAGACTCTGCAGCAAGAATCCTAGGTGGTAAGGAAACTGGAGGGCGATTCTCGTTCTTTTTAACGACAGTAATCCTCGCCTTACCTTAATATTAACGCATTTTTCTACGAATGGAATTCACGTTCTCTTTTGACAGTTGAAATGCTAGCATTATAAAAATTAACGCTAGCACTAACGTCGATTGCGATTCCCATTCTCTCGTTGACAGCTCCTGTCATTTAAAATCCTATCCTTAAACGAGTTAACGCTAGCATGTTTTATGGAGACCGGTCGACCTGTCATTAGCAAAGCATTGATTGATAAATTTGCGGACTTAGTGACGATTATAGTGATATTAGTGTAATTTAAACAAAAGAAAACTTCATATTATAGTAAGTTTTTACTGTAAACATGATTAGTGAAGTATTTTTCGCATAATAATGCTATTATTAACCGAATTAACGTATTTGCGATGTTTGTAAAATACCTATGTAACTTTCAAAACGCACGAAATTTAATATCAGATATCAAGTGATTTAAATTAAAATAAACTAAACGTTTATAGTTGTGTGATGCACATATAATTTGCCATTGAGGATTTCCAGATAAATAATAGTAATATCTTGCAGATAAAATGGCTGCAGGATTTTTGGCTCTGGAGATTGTAGACTTGGAGGATAATCAAAACGAGAGGAGAATCCCATTTCGACGTTTAAGAGATGGTCAAAATCCGATGGAAATGGGGCAAACGGAATTCATTAAATTATTTAGAATTTCGAAGGAAATTGCCCATTTCCTAATTAATTCATTATCCCTGACCCTACAACCTAAAAGAAGACATGGCTTGTCTGTCCAATCACAGGTCGGTGCTACATTTAATAAACATAACTATTATTTAATCCATGAAAAAGGAGGTATGGTATTCATGACTGAAATTTATACTTACAGGTACTTACTGCAGTAAGATTCTATGCGGTGGGTTCGTACCAGTGAGGTATAGGCCACGAATGGGGCTTGGCAATCAGCCAGTCATCAGTTAGCCGATGCATTCAGAATGTTTCATCGGCTATCAGCCAAACATTAACGATAACGTGGGTCAAATTTCCTACAACTGCTGCAGAAAGGCAGAAAGCTAGGCTATTATTTGAGCAATCAGATAATCCTTTTCCTGGGACTATAGGAGCGATTGATTGCACCCACATATCAATAATCGCTCCTGCAGATCAGGAAGAGATTTACTTGAATCATCATGGGAATCACTCCTTAAATGTGCAAATGGTAAGCCCTTGATTCGGACCATTCTTTGTGTACCTACTTTCATATGTGTGAAAAAGTCCTAATATTGTAATTTAAAAAATGAACATTTCAGATTTGTGATCCGAACCTCATCATTTTAGACGTGAACCCGAGATATCCGGGAACGCGGCACGATAGCCAGATTTGGGCCAATTCTCCACCTCGTCGCATTATGGAGCTGTGGCATGAAAGAGGAGAAAGGAAAACTTGGCTAATAGGTAAAAATAAGTCATTGGACATGTAGTAAATAGTATATTTTTTCATTAGTTCACAACAATTAACATTGTCTCCTCCAGTGGCGGTTCTTCCCTTAGGTCAATTGGTGTTTGACCCCCCAAAATTATAAGACAACAATAATAAATATAATAATCAATTATGTGCATCAAAACATTTAAAATGTAACGCGAAACAGCGGCGGCGGCGAGTGACTAGCAGTGACATCTGTTGTCTCTAATAGAAGCTTTCATTCACAAGTCCACACGATTCGCTGGGTCAATTTAAAGAATGTCCAATTTGGCATCTTCTGTCCCTACGCGCGCCATAGAATAAACGAGATGGCACTATATTTTTCGTCGAAGTAAAAATTAGCTTCCGAAGAAAGTTTAGGGACGCTTAGGTCATGACCGTGGGGGAGACAACACGGTGAATATTATATGTTTTACAGAGATGGTGACATAAACAAATGTCGTTTTTTCATTTTACACGCTTGTAGTGTGTGGAACAATGGTTGTTTTTCAATTGCATAGTTCGGGAAAGGATTAGAATAATTATTTATGTTGTTATCGATTTAGAATGAAACAAAACAAAAAACATAAAAAATCATTGTCAAATAGAATCAAACACTGATTTTATTTATTTTAATGTTGTGGACAACTACATTAAAACTTAATATCTTAAAAATAATTTGCCGTAAGTACATGGATTGTGTATTTATTTCCAATTTATTATATTAACATAATATTTATTTAGAGTCCGCGACTCTAAAACTCTATAACAAATTGATATAGTTAATAATATATGGGCATTTTTCACAATATCAAATAAAGATTAGTCACACATTTTTTTCAAATGACCTACCACGACTGAATCCCTAGAGCCGCCTCTGGTCTCCTCTCCACATAGAATAGGAAAAATTATAATCTCTCCAGAGATTTTGATATATTTATTCGATATAAAAAACAAAAAATGGAAAAATACATCATTACTTTTGGTTCTAAAAGCAATTAAAACAAAAAATTATTTTCATTTTAATATTTTTGTACTTAACAGGAGATGCAGGCTACCCGTTGGAACCATGGCTGATGACACCCATTCCAAATTCAGCCATTGACAGTGAGAAAAGGTACACCGACGCTCACTGTAGAGCTCGGTCAGCTGTGGAGAGGTGTTTTGGAGTTCTGAAAGGAACTTGGAGGTGTCTGTCTGCCCAGCGAATACTAATGTATGAACCCAAACGAGCTCATCACATAATCAATTCGTGCGTTGTGCTGCACAATATGCGGAGATTAACTCGCATCCATGAGCATGATAACCATTCTGAAACGGATAATAGGCCATTATCCGTTTCAGATAGAGAAGAGTCAGAACTTCCAAGGACACGTCTTGCTGAAGGAAGACGTGTAAGAAGTCACATCATCACTACGCACTTCCATAACTAATACTATCTAGTTTCATTATGTGTACAATTTAATTCGTATATTCATATAGTTTTCTTAATGTTGTTAACAGTTTTGTTTCCCTATATGATTTTTTGTGATATGTAGTAAAATAGTTTTTTGATTACCTTGTTTTGTATTACCTGTAATTCATTTATGTACATTTCAAGTGCTTTTCCCCAGATTTCAGCCAAGTCTCATTCACTGTTGATTATGATATTATCGGATGAGGCAGTATAAATGAAAATATTCTATATTCACTAATTAAAATCAAAAAAGCCATCATGAAAATTACACTGAAAGGCTCTGTAAGAATTAGAAGTGATTTTTCAATAATCTTAACATCATGTCAACAACTATAACAAACAATAATAAACAATACTATTTTTACATTCGTAAATCCCACTCTCATTTCAAATCACAGCAACATTATAACGTAAAAGGAAGATAATATCACATTTATTATTATTATTGTAAAATTAACGTTTTAAAACACAATATCACATTTATTATTATTATTGTAAAATTAACGTTTTAAAACACAATATCAATTTAAAAGAATAAATAAATAGTTAAGAGTGAGACTGAAAACCCGCTTTTACAAAAAATACTGACTTTTACTCCCTTTTCCTCATCCTCTGTTACGTCTCTCATCTTCTCTCCTCTCTCTGTATTCTAGTCTACTTAATAATAGCATGAGCATTACAAAAAATACTGACTTTTACTCCCTTTTCCTCATCCTCTATTACGTCTCTCATCTTCTCTCCTCTTCTCTCCTCTCTCTCTCTACTAGTCTACTTAATATTAGCATGAGCTGAGCGAACTGCTCTGCTCTCTCTTCCCTGTCTCTTTCTCTTTCTCTCACCCTCTCTTCCCTGTCTCTTTCTCTTTCTCTCGTTCTCTCAATTAGATATTTCTCGATTAAATTTGCTCGTCTCTTCTGGGTTTCTGCAATATTCTGTAAAAAAAAAAATCAATCTTGAAATGTAATCAAGTTACTAATTAGGAAGAAGGCCACAAATAATATGCAATAGTAAAGTAAGTTTTCCTCACCGATAAAGTACAATTCTGTTGCTCCATTAGTTTCTGAACAGCAGCCCTGGCCTCGTTTTGGTCTGAAAGTTTAAACTCAATATAATTGATGTCTCTCATAATTTGAATACTTGATTTTTCGATTATTATAAAAATAGAATTTATACGTATACAAATCAATTAAAATACATATTTTGATCTGCTTCACGTAATAATAATTGGTTATCCTGCGAACTTAGATTCGATGGACGCGAATCTACTTGATTTGTATAAAGAATTACCTGTCATGAGTCTAGGCCTCCGCCTTGGTCTCTGGGTTGATGGATGGGGAGTGGGAGGTCTGTCCACTGCGTGAGGAGTGGTCGGCGGTGAAGGGCTAATCACAGGGTTCAGGAATTCACCCCTCACTCCACCACTACCACTCGGAACCCACAGCTCCTCGACCACACCATCATCCTCCTGCTGCATCTCTACAGCCACAGCAGGTTCGTCACCATCTGCTACCTCCATCAATGCCAAAAGAGAGTAAAACGAAATGAACAGATCAAAATGTATCGTTAGAAATTTATTTATGTTATTACACGTATTATGTAAACTAGCAAAAGCATTGGGCATGATCGAGCGTGGGTATAGTCCTATACAAATAATCAGAATACGTACATCATCATTGGGAAAGTTATCAGGCACGCCTAGTCCTTCTACAGCCACAGCAGGCTCGTCACCAACTGATACTGATACTCCCATCAGTGCGAGAAGAGATCTCTGTAAAACGAAATAAACATATCAAAATCTATCTTATGAAATTTCTTTATGTTTTTACTCATATTATGTAAACTAGCAAAATATTTGACATGAACGAGCGTGGTAAAATACATACATCATCATTGGGAAGGTTGTCAGGCACGTCTAATCCTTCTGCAGCCACTCTGCCTATCAGGCTAAAGACTTTCTCCTCCAGCTCGGACAATGTGGTCCTCGCTGATGTGTTGCCGGTCTGCAGGCGGTCTTTCCGCATTTTGGCAACTTTCGCCCTCACATTCGATTTTAATGTGGTCCACACCTGAAACGAATATTTCATTACAGTTGACAGATCAAATTCACTACAACATTGACAAATACTATTCAAAACTTTTAACTCACTTTTTGCCATTGAGTGATTGATTTTGGTGGACCAGCGTTATTCAATGTATTGGTGAGATTTCGCCAAAATGCGGCTAAATTTTCTTTCCCATGCATACCGACAAAACGGCTTGCCGCGAAGAGCGGCTCAGCGACCATTGCATCGGCCATTATCGTAAACTGCATGGCTGTTGTACGGGCAGATCGAATTACTTTTTGTACACTGAAAGAGAATTATTAATTAACGTCAGATTCTTAATTACACACTTTTTCTTAGGTTTGCACACATAATAATAAAGGCAAAATATAATAATACAAGAACTGTATCGCTTTTTACTTGGTTTTAAACATTTCTAAACAAACGTCAACTTCGTACAGACATAATTATTTATACTGTTGATAATTCCGTTTGAGTCCTAGTGAAAAGCATACGAATAATATTTAAATGCTTTTACATACATAATATAGCACCTACTTACCTCATTTTATTGTGTTCCTCAGCAAACGACTCAAAAATAACAAGTAAACAACAACTTGAACTGAATAAACAACTTGTCAACTTTAAAGACAAAAGTGATTCCCTCGGTGGCGCGATTGGTGGGCAAAATTGACACTTTCAGTGGTGAATGAACAACAAAGTCGTTACTATCTCTCGGGGCAGGTACCTTTTAACAAAACGAAAATCTTCGATAAACTGCTTATTTATGTTATTTAAAAATAAAATAACAACTAATTAAAATGCAATATAATATAAAGCAATTGTTTTTTAAAGTTTTGGTTCAAATCTTGCGTCATTTGATTATATTTCATATATCTGTGTTTTCAAACAATGTCTCAACAACTCTTTACCGAGTTTTTTTAGGATTTTTTTACTGAGTGTCTCCGAAATTAAAAATGTAAGGCTATCGCTACTTCGTGAATCGCTCTTAGTCCACAATAGGATCGTTACAAGCGAACTTAATGCTATCCTTACAAGTGATAGCGTTATTTGGCTAACGCTAGCAGATAGATTAAGGTGAAGAGAACGTGAATCGCGCTCCAGGTATGTGTCTGCTGCTAATTAAGCGCTGACACACTATCCTCTCACAGATACCAGACCTTGGCAGCACCGCTGTGACGTTCGGCAAGTCCATCTCCTTGTACACTTGTTCCTGGTGATTATGTTAGTGGTGCATTGTTCCGCAATAAAAGGCAACGGACGGGATAATAGATTACCCTGGGCACTTGTAAGGGCTTTCAGAGTTTCCAAAAATTCCATTGAAAACATCTGGCGTACCTACAGTTACCGATTCTCGTCCCAAGTTCAACTTCAGTGAATTTGGAATATTTTTTAGCACAATTTTCGACGATTCACTTTTAAAATACTGCACTCTAATCACATTACTATAAAGTTCTGATTACTAATTGGTAAGTTCATTTAAATGTTGATTCACTGATTTTTAAAATAATTTCAAAGGGATGTTGCCTTGTTTCCCTTGAAAATACTAAAAAAACACAAAGCGGTTGGAAGACGGCATGACGCGTCCAGCTGCCACAAAGGGCGCTAAGTTAATTAACGATAATTAACGATAACGATATTTTGACAACTCGTAGAAAAGTTATGTAAGTAGTGAATGGGCTCTAAAAACTATATAATACTGATATATTTGTTGATGTAAAGTTTCAAATAACATTAGCAATTAGCCATCATGCTAGAAGTTGTCAAGTAATTACCGATACTGTTGATAAAGCTCTTTGTGGTGTCAATGTCGATAAATCGTGCTTGACACTCTGGAAGGCATAGCCTAAAAGATTAACTGGAATATTACCACGAAATCGACCAAACCAATACGGCATATTTAAAAAAAATCTTCTTTTGTTTACTAAGCCATTTATGTCAGTCGTTAATTCATCCAAATCTCACATTATATTATTTCGTGGAATCAATTTTCACTTTTTTACGACAATTTTTAGTTCTCTTCAAACTCAACGCATGGTTAGCAAAGAAACCAAAATATACCTTTACGGGATGTTAAGGGACGTACTTGACTTTAACCAATGATTCCTGACATTATTTCGAATATAAATGTTAATAAAATTTTGGTGTCCGGTGAACTTTATTGTTTTTTTTTTCAACTTAAAACATAAAACATCAGTAGATATTCAATAGAAAAGAACATGGCTATGTGTTGACGCCAACCGAAAGAATTTTTTTGCTAGTATTTATAAAAAAAATGAAAAAAAAATCATTTCAAAATCTACGGATTCCAAAATTACTTTTTTGTCTTCTAATTTTATCAGGAATCTTTAGTTAGTAAGTCAAGTACGTTCCTTAACACCCTGTTAATATATATTTTTGATTTTTCAAATGCAAAAATTCTTTAAAGAATAGCGTAACTAAAAAATGTGCATTTTATGACGAAAAGCGACGAATAATTTGACTTTTTCGAAATAGTCTTTGTACCACACCCGTATATTTTATATGTGTGTGTGATATAAGTCATTAGAAACGACGAAAAAACAAATTCTAAACCTAACCTAACCTAACCTACTTAACCCAGTTAGTAAAGTTTTTGTTTCATCACTTTATATAACTTTTTAAAGATGTGATGAATTATCATTTTAATGATTTATCCGATCATCAATTTTATTATTGAGTAATCTGAGAGTATGTTGCCTGTTGTATGCTGATAATGCGGTGCTGATTGCTAACAGAATAGAAGGTCTACAGTCTCTCGTCTCTAGGATGAACGAAGGGTGTATGAGGAATGAGATAATGATGAATGTAAGTAAGTCGAAAGACATGGTGTTTGAAAGAGAGAGTACAAAAACTGAGTACAAGTACAAAGGCTGACAGATATATTGAACGAAGAGTAAATGCATGTAGAGTGAATGAGCGAAGAAAGGCGTGTAAGGAGAATATCCGATGCAAATGCGAATAGAAGCAGAAGTCGGGGACGCCCGAGGAAGACATGGCACGACCAAGTGAATCAGATACTTGAGTCAAGCCATGTCAAGAGTCATAACAATAGAAGAGTATGTATGAGACAGTGTATTAATGTGAATGAGGCAAGGAGTTTGTGCCAAGACCGGGTTGTATGGCGATCCGTCCTCTCTGCCTATCCCTGCGGGGAAAAAACGTGATGGTTAGTTTGTTTTTTAGAATTATCGCAATGCTAGTAAAATCAGTGCATTTGTGATGTGCATCCATGGAGGAAAATCATACAAATTAATAATATCAACAAAAAACAGCTCGCCGCCATAAAGAAGAATAATTAAATATTTGCACTTTAAAAAAACCAATTACACAGCTTTAAATTTGCCATTTGATTCGGAACTGGTATTCTCACTTAGTAGGTTTGTCTTCCAAACTTTGTACAGTGTCGGGAAGATAAGATTGTTTTTTTAATTATCGAGCAAAATCAATGAAAAAAAAATATATTTCGTTATTTTTTTATTTTTGATCTGTAGAAATGCATTTTAATTTTTGGTTTTTATTATATCTGAAGGCTTTATCAAACTTTTTTAATGCTTTCATAAGGCGAAACAGCTGTCACGCGTAATAATAATTATACTTGTTTAAAAATATAAGAAAAATCATAATTCATCCAACGTACTTATTAGTTGTGCAAAATTCAAGACACGTAAGGCCCATGGTGTTTAAAATTTTGATTAAAAACGGTGGTCAAAATATGATCATTTAATTTTTCGATCTTCGTCTTGAATCTTGCGATCATACATATACATAGCAGCCAATAAAAACATGTGATAAGACATTGAATTAAAAACCGAAGTATGATAGAGTTAAATATTAACAAAGGAAAGAGGGTCGGTTTAGCTCAGTTTCAGAGCAGCTCCCCGACTAAGCTAAGGTCTTGAGTTTAATTCCAAGACGCAACCGTAGCTTTTTCTGATTTTTCCGTTTGAGAATCGCTAATATTGTCTTCAATGATTCAAAATTATAAATTAAAAATATGTATAAAGTTTTTTTGAAGCCTGATATATTATATTAATTTTTTTATATTAAGTTTTTTATATTAATTATCTTATCGAATTTTTTAATGGACCGTCCCCAAATTTGTTAGACACTGGGAAAGGTTACACCCTAAGATAGATTTTTTAAACATTTTTTTATTGGTACTAAATAAATTAATCGTTTTTCATCAATTTTTACACATGACATGTTTTTATAGTTTTCGCTCGTAAAATGAGAAAACGCTCGTTAAACATAAGAAAATTACACTTTTTGCCACATTTTAGTGTTGATTTAATTTTTTATTGGATTTTGTATAATACGTGGAACAAACAATATTTGCAAAGCTTCAAAGTGGGTATAAATTTTTTCAAGAAATCATGCACATATTGTCAATATTTAAAGATTTTTTTGTGTAGTTTTGAGGTTTTGCAGTATCTTATAGTATTATTGTCCCAGCGTCTGGACGGTGTAGGCCCTCTGATTGGTCAAATTTAAATTGTCTGTTTCGGGTAACTTGAATATTAAGACACAATTCCATACTAAAATAGGATCGTCTCATAATAATACGAGATTTCTTCATAAGCATCGTTTCTGCTCATATAATTTTTGGATAATATCGAAGAAAATATGTTTTAGAAAGTTCATAATCCATTGGATTAATTACACTACAATGAAAATTCTCCACAGTTACGTGATTATGTTTGACGTTTATAAAAATTCACGCGTTTCTTCAAGATGGCCGACAGAGCGCACCTCTGGCGGTTTAAAAACGAACCAAATGCCTGGCGCGAATATTTAAATATGCAGCTAACAATACTTGACTACTTACCATTAACAAGCGTTTTATAAGAAGATTTCTTCTGGAAGCTTATCACTTTGTAATGGCATTTATCATTATTTTTTATATTTTTTTTTCTTATTAATTATATCTGATTTTATATTGGCATGTTTTCTAATTTCTAAAATTGCAAAATTATTTATTTGCGATGCTTTATATCCTGAGTGAAGTATTTTAAGACCTGAATTTTTATCGAAAGTGAGATCATTATTTAAAAGATTATTTGCAAACTCAGATTCACTATTTCCATTTATAGCCCTGCGATATTCTTTAGTTCTGACTTCAAAGTTTCTATTGGTTCTACCTTTGTAAAAGAAATTACAATCATCTCAATTGAGTTTTTAAACTCCTGTTTTTTTTGATATTTTGATATTTTCCTGATTTTTTGATGATACATCCGGTGAACTTTATTGTTTTTTTTTTCAACTTAAAACATAAAACATCAGTAGATATTCAATAGAAAAGAACATGGCTATGTGTTGACGCCAACCGAAAGAATTTTTTTGCTAGTATTTATAAAAAAAATGAAAAAAAAATCATTTCAAAATCTACGGATTCCAAAATTACTTTTTTGTCTTCTAATTTTATCAGGAATCTTTAGTTAGTAAGTCAAGTACGTTCCTTAACACCCTGTTAATATATATTTTTGATTTTTCAAATGCAAAAATTCTTTAAAGAATAGCGTAACTAAAAAATGTGCATTTTATGACGAAAAGCGACGAATAATTTGACTTTTTCGAAATAGTCTTTGTACCACACCCGTATATTTTATATGTGTGTGTGATATAAGTCATTAGAAACGACGAAAAAACAAATTCTAAACCTAACCTAACCTAACCTACTTAACCCAGTTAGTAAAGTTTTTGTTTCATCACTTTATATAACTTTTTAAAGATGTGATGAATTATCATTTTAATGATTTATCCGATCATCAATTTTATTATTGAGTAATCTGAGAGTATGTTGCCTGTTGTATGCTGATAATGCGGTGCTGATTGCTAACAGAATAGAAGGTCTACAGTCTCTCGTCTCTAGGATGAACGAAGGGTGTATGAGGAATGAGATAATGATGAATGTAAGTAAGTCGAAAGACATGGTGTTTGAAAGAGAGAGTACAAAAACTGAGTACAAGTACAAAGGCTGACAGATATATTGAACGAAGAGTAAATGCATGTAGAGTGAATGAGCGAAGAAAGGCGTGTAAGGAGAATATCCGATGCAAATGCGAATAGAAGCAGAAGTCGGGGACGCCCGAGGAAGACATGGCACGACCAAGTGAATCAGATACTTGAGTCAAGCCATGTCAAGAGTCATAACAATAGAAGAGTATGTATGAGACAGTGTATTAATGTGAATGAGGCAAGGAGTTTGTGCCAAGACCGGGTTGTATGGCGATCCGTCCTCTCTGCCTATCCCTGCGGGGAAAAAACGTGATGGTTAGTTTGTTTTTTAGAATTATCGCAATGCTAGTAAAATCAGTGCATTTGTGATGTGCATCCATGGAGGAAAATCATACAAATTAATAATATCAACAAAAAACAGCTCGCCGCCATAAAGAAGAATAATCAAATATTTGCACTTTAAAAAAACCAATTACACAGCTTTAAATTTGCCATTTGATTCGGAACTGGTATTCTCACTTAGTAGGTTTGTCTTCCAAACTTTGTACAGTGTCGGGAAGATAAGATTGTTTTTTTAATTATCGAGCAAAATCAATGAAAAAAAAATATATTTCGTTATTTTTTTATTTTTGATCTGTAGAAATGCATTTTAATTTTTGGTTTTTATTATATCTGAAGGCTTTATCAAACTTTTTTAATGCTTTCATAAGGCGAAACAGCTGTCACGCGTAATAATAATTATACTTGTTTAAAAATATAAGAAAAATCATAATTCATCCAACGTACTTATTAGTTGTGCAAAATTCAAGACACGTAAGGCCCATGGTGTTTAAAATTTTGATTAAAAACGGTGGTCAAAATATGATCATTTAATTTTTCGATCTTCGTCTTGAATCTTGCGATCATACATATACATAGCAGCCAATAAAAACATGTGATAAGACATTGAATTAAAAACCGAAGTATGATAGAGTTAAATATTAACAAAGGAAAGAGGGTCGGTTTAGCTCAGTTTCAGAGCAGCTCCCCGACTAAGCTAAGGTCTTGAGTTTAATTCCAAGACGCAACCGTAGCTTTTTCTGATTTTTCCGTTTGAGAATCGCTAATATTGTCTTCAATGATTCAAAATTATAAATTAAAAATATGTATAAAGTTTTTTTGAAGCCTGATATATTATATTAATTTTTTTATATTAAGTTTTTTATATTAATTATCTTATCGAATTTTTTAATGGACCGTCCCCAAATTTGTTAGACACTGGGAAAGGTTACACCCTAAGATAGATTTTTTAAACATTTTTTTATTGGTACTAAATAAATTAATCGTTTTTCATCAATTTTTACACATGACATGTTTTTATAGTTTTCGCTCGTAAAATGAGAAAACGCTCGTTAAACATAAGAAAATTACACTTTTTGCCACATTTTAGTGTTGATTTAATTTTTTATTGGATTTTGTATAATACGTGGAACAAACAATATTTGCAAAGCTTCAAAGTGGGTATAAATTTTTTCAAGAAATCATGCACATATTGTCAATATTTAAAGATTTTTTTGTGTAGTTTTGAGGTTTTGCAGTATCTTATAGTATTATTGTCCCAGCGTCTGGACGGTGTAGGCCCTCTGATTGGTCAAATTTAAATTGTCTGTTTCGGGTAACTTGAATATTAAGACACAATTCCATACTAAAATAGGATCGTCTCATAATAATACGAGATTTCTTCATAAGCATCGTTTCTGCTCATATAATTTTTGGATAATATCGAAGAAAATATGTTTTAGAAAGTTCATAATCCATTGGATTAATTACATTACAATGAAAATTCTCCACAGTTACGTGATTATGTTTGACGTTTATAAAAATTCACGCGTTTCTTCAAGATGGCCGACAGAGCGCACCTCTGGCGGTTTAAAAACGAACCAAATGCCTGGCGCGAATATTTAAATATGCAGCTAACAATACTTGACTACTTACCATTAACAAGCGTTTTATAAGAAGATTTCTTCTGGAAGCTTATCACTTTGTAATGGCATTTATCATTATTTTTTATATTTTTTTTTCTTATTAATTATATCTGATTTTATATTGGCATGTTTTCTAATTTCTAAAATTGCAAAATTATTTATTTGCGATGCTTTATATCCTGAGTGAAGTATTTTAAGACCTGAATTTTTATCGAAAGTGTGATCATTATTTAAAAGATTATTTGCAAACTCAGATTCACTATTTCCATTTATAGCCCTGCGATATTCTTTAGTTCTGACTTCAAAGTTTCTATTGGTTCTACCTTTGTAAAAGAAATTACAATCATCTCAATTGAGTTTTTAAACTCCTGTTTTTTTTGTTCGAATTTTGCTATCATTATTATTAAGAATATATTTCTTCATTGTTATTAGTGTAAAACGCCAGTTGAATGGTACCAGGATTGTTTATATATATATAATTTTAGAAGTATCGTTATCCACAAACAGAATTCTACGCCATTGTTTATTTCTATCTTTAGAAAGACCGTTTGAAGAGAATGTGTTTAATTTTTTTATTTAGTATTTCAACTATCAATTTATTAGAATAACCGTTATTAAATGCTATTTGTCTTATGAATATATTGTTTTATGGTTATATGCTATTTGTTTTTTTCAGGTCTTAAAATACTTCACTATAAATAATTTTTAAATTTTAGAAATGAGGAAACATATTAATATAAAAGCAGATATAATTAACAAGAATTTTTTTTTATAAACTCTCTTTTAAATATTTTCCCACTCAACTGGTCTTTGCCGTCTAACGATATTGTAATTCCTAATTATTATAAACCCAGCCTACTCTTACTCCTCCCCCCTCCTTCCACTTCTTCTTTCCCAATTGCAATCTATATTTAATTTTTGACTTCGGTGTATACACAATAAAATGTAAACATTATATTTATTTATTTATTGGACAATTTGCATAGCGCCGCTTTTGTGAGATATCACCTCAGGGGCGCTATATTGTAATAATCTACCTTTATATATAGATTTTTACTCTCCTGATGAAGGTGTATATATAATCTAGCTTTAAACTTTATTAGATACAGTAACAGTTGTAGGTAAAGAATTACCACCAGTCGGAGTAAAATTAACACCTTTTAATTAAACCGACTGCTAATGTCATCGCACAATTACCCTCCTTTTATTCATAAACACGGGTACAATTAATCAATATGTAATAATCTATTATTTAAGTCAACTTTGTTAAAACTATCTTTAATTGTGACAAACTAAACGATATTGATTCAACTTATAGACATTGACGGTTGTAACACATATTTAAGCACTGCAAGTCTCCTATGAGCTAATTATATTAGGTACGATAACAGTTAATATCAGTTGTAGAAATGTAGTCAATAATAGTGTTTCATTTGAAATAATCCATCACAAATACGTAAAATTTCATTTATTCAAACAACTGTCATTCTTATTATGCGTAAATTTAGAATGTTATTATTAATTAACTCCTTCCTGTTCCGTGTTTTAACAATATATATACACACCCTCTCTCTGTGAATGTTCTAATATCTATCTATTAAATGTAACTGTTGTTAATATCACTTTAAATGGGCGAAGCCCAAGCAAGAGCCGCCCGCAGGGCCTAGCAGAAAAAAACCCGCGGAGCGGGTTTTTAACTGCTAGTAATACTATAATGTCAATACTTAATAATCTTATAGTATAGATTAACAAACAAACCATCACGCCATTTCTCCGCAGCGGTAAGCAGATAGGAAATACCGCCTAACAACATGGTCTTGGCATACTCTTCCTTGTCTCATTCACATACATACAAACATCGTCTCATACAAACTCTTTTGTTATGTTGGCTCTTGACATGGCGCGACTCAAATATCTGGTCCATTCAAAGCATCTGAGCGGCCTTTTCTTATTCTTACTCATTACGCTTACATTATCCATGCATGCATGCTCCACATTTTTTACATGATCATGCATGGTTTTACTACACATATGTCTCAAGTGGACTGCTAGCTTCGCTTCTTTGGCCGATGTTTTATCTCTCGTAAACGTACGTCCCAAATACACAAAATCATCCACTTATTTATCATTTATTACTACATTGCACACTGTTTTACTATACTCTCGTTCAAACACCATGACTTTAGACTTACTTACATACATTAACGTCTTCATGTTTTTTGCACATTTTGGAAATATGTATATTTTTTTTAAATTTTGTTTGAAATTTTTTAAATATTTTTTTGCGCATAGAAAACCAATATAGAAATATACCGCATGCTAGGTGAAATAATAATTAAATGAATCGCTCTAGATTGACTGCACAAGGTGCTTTTATATTTATTTATTTTAACAGAGTTCCCTTTGACCGAAGCTGTTTGCTCAGTTAAAGCTTAAAGAACATAAATATTTTTAAAGTATTTACTGGATTTTATTTAAAAAGCTAACACTCCATTAATCATAAATCATATATGTAATGCTGAAAATTGCCAACCATAAACTAAGTTTATAACTTAAAACATTGCATTGGTACACAACTGGTAGCTATAATTTGATTGGAAATGAAAAAAATGATTTTTACAAGTAAAACTTGTGATGTTTTGAATACTCACATAAATAAATAAACGAAACGAACGTGCTCCAAAAATTTTTTGGTTGGAATAATAACATAAGATTTATTGACAGGCGGGCTTGAAGTAAACATGTTCCCACGGGAAGGAAGAAAAGCAGAGATCGATGGGACAGTCGGGTTTTGAACTTGGGTACGTTGACAGCTCCGAGAAATCGATACAAATCAGAAGTGTTGTATGAAATTACAGTTAATTAGTGAATTCAGATGGTGTTAAAAGTATTGTGGAATATTGAATTAAAGTGAAATATTATTGAACCGGTGTTTGTGTGAAGTGAAAGTGGTTGTACTCAGTGAGGATAGGAATAATTAGATAATTTGTAGAGCGCCGTTTTGTGAAAAATCACCCCAGGGGCGCTAAGAGTTGGGCGATCGCGATTATAATATAAAATGTGTTAAATTAAACGTGATTTCGTAAATATGTAGTTCAAACTAAATTACTTGTCTTAAAAACATGAAAATAATAATAATAATGATTGCGTTTTAAAACAGAGTGAACGTATTTAAAGGCAGGAAGTGTTTAATCGGGCTATGGAGGAATTAATTTGGCGAGATGGCATTCTACCCACGGAGACCGTAAACCATAGAATCAAACAAATCATAAAACTCGGGTTCGAATCCTGACAGAGATTAGAGAAGTACAATTGTATTTACAAAATTATTTAATTACCTTTTATAGGCGTAGGGAGGGGACCAAAATTGAACAAATTGCAAGGATTTCGCTAAAAGGAGGAAAGAAGCCGATAGGGAGGAGATCGAGAATTAAACTGATTTAGCTATGTAGTGTGTAACCAGGTAAGTTTCACACTAGGATTTGGAGGTGACTAACAGGGTGAGTTTTTTATATTATATTAAATTCTAGAAGACCCTTTAAAGGACGGATACAGCATCCAAGTTTACAACCCCTGCCGCCCAAATAATGTTTCAAAAGGGAATGTGTCAATCGGACTATCTATCAGCTGAAAAAGGGAGACGGGCCAATGACCTTTTCATATATAGGCCGAGGCGCGGTGTACAGTCAGTCGAAGGGGAAGTTTTGCTAGCGTATGACCGCCCGAATAGGAAGCGATCGGATGCAACCAGACAGAACAAAAATGAATACTTTTCTTCTGTTATTTGACTTTCTAATTTAATACTTTTCATCTATTGTTTGACTTTCTAATTTGCAAATTGGGAGGCACAAAAACAAATCTAGAGTCAAAAGGGGGAGATGGCAATATCCGAAATAAAACTACCATCCGAACAACTTTTCTCAACAGGTTCCTTTCGAGAGGTAGGCAGCCTCTTTAAATTAAATGCCAAAAATCAAACCAATTGTCCGTTTATACCTACCTGAGAGGATAGGTATTCAATAGAAGTTACCCATACCTAATACACGAGGATGCTAGTATCCTCATGAAATAATTACTGGAACCAAATATTAAAATACAGACAGTCCTCATCCTAAATTTGGCATTTCGAGTAAACCTTGCATATATTTCACATGATAATTGGCTGAATGAGTAGGCACACAACCTATCGATAGAAGCGGGCTAAATTTCGACAAGATCGTCGTGTTTTATCTATGTTATTGACCTAGAAAGGGATGTAGATTCCCGACGACGAGGAATTTACAGAGTTTTGAGGTGGCATGTAACTTAGGACCTTACGTGTCACATTTTCGCGACTAGATTCGTGACAAGGGATGTCATGGTTTTCCCCTTCTACACTCAGTAAAGTAGATTTTCCTGGAGGTGCATGAGGTTGGGGCAATTCTGAAATTGGTGAGGAGACCTGGTTTTCTTTATTCTGGCGTGACGGTTGCCGATTTGGAACAAGGGGAGACCCGGCCGGTTGTGATATCCAGACACGCAGATATCGATCGCCTTGTTCAAATAATCATCCATCGGTTTTGTTTGGTAAAGAGGAGGAGCCAATCTTAGCTTGAACAAATTCATTTCCTTTCCTCTCCTTCTCCTCCCAAAATATATACATGGATGGCGCCGACAACTAACACCATAAATTTATCGTATGTTTATCACACATATAAGATTTAACACCTTGTTATACTCACATTACCCTACGATAGATAGAATCACGTAGCTAGTTGGGGAGAAGGCGACTTAGAAAATAAGGTTTATGAAATAGCTTTAAAACACAGCGGTAATGGATTCAACTCACTCTATCTCAAAAGAACCGAGGGATACCACACATACATAGATAACTTGGTTTCTATACCGAGAAACAAAAAACCAACACAACGTTCGGTGAAGCCTTTTTATACTGAACAGTCAAGTGAAATGATTACGTTCAAGATCGTAAACCACGTAGACAAACTATTGTGCACACACTTGAAGGGGTGTGTAATAAAGAGAGGGGCAAGGGCTTGTAAAGACGGCAGGGAGTACATTCCTACCCCGGATATATACATAACCAAAGCCTTATGGAAAAGTTACCTATGGGACTTAAAGAAAATTTATCGTAGAAAGAAGAGAAGGAAAAGTTTGAAAAGGACAGATCATTACAAACTCTATCAGTTAGATAGCTAGCACACCATTCTAAAAGTTTTCCGTCAATACCGAGCTTACGTAGTTTGATCAGGAGAATTTTATGGCATACTTTGTCAAAGGCCTTGATAAAGTCCGTATATATGGAATCGACTTGAGTTCTGTTAGCTAATGCGTTTGATATATAGTTTTCATATAACGAGAGATTTGTCAGAGTTGATCTACCCGACAAAAATCCGTGTTAATTCGGAACAATGAGATGGTTAATACATGGTGAAATTTTATCAAGTAATAGTTTTTCAAAAAGTTTAGGAATTACGGATAGCTTACATATTGGCCTATAGTTAGTAACATCACTTTTATAACCCTTTTTAAATATATATTTACTGAACATTACCCTGATTGACTTGTGATTGCCTTTGAATTCACACATACCATAAGAACATACACGTGCTAAGAAACTTCATCAATGTAATTATTGAAATTGACATGTTTTTTGCCACGCGAAATGTATTTGGTTGACGTTGCGCTCAATTGAAGTTTGATTACTGCCGTTTTTCATTCGAGAACCACGTCAGGTAGCAAGACAGTAAATCACATGAGAGAGTAAATGTCGATGGCTTTAAAATGGCGTTTGTATCTTTACGAAGAAATCAAATGCAATCGGTGAACACGATAAAAAAGTGAATTCTTCGGCTGATAATTGAATAGGAACTGAATATGTGTATCAATGTGCTTTTTAGCTGCAAGTCATGTTTTAGATGCTTTGAAGTTGTTTCGGTTTTTAGTTCGAGCTACAGGACATCTTTTGTGTAGATATATTTTTGAGGTTATAGACTTATCCGCAGGATGGTAGTAGGATATTGGTTTGCCATTTCACGTTCAGAACCGAGGTTTCTAGCATCGAAGAGATATTGAGAACATAATAGAACGGACGTTAGCCTCCTGGCCGACCTCCACAAGAATTTCTGATCTAAATAAAAACCAAGTGTTTTGTTGTGAAGAAGCCGTGATTATTTATAAAGAAATAATTCACAACAGTCATTTACCTGATTGCATATTTATTGTTTGTGTGCTACCGAAGTGAACTAATTACCGATAATTTATAAACATTATATTACAAACAAATTATAATAATAATGAATCATATTTTACTCACAGATGTAGCACCCCATCCTGTAAGGACTGCAGAATCTAACTCAGTTAGTTCTGGGTTATTTGGTCCCGCCAGTTGAATTTTCTTAACTTGAGGTGTTGACAAATCTAACGGATTATTAAGTTCTACGAGACCGATGTCATGATCAGTTCCATAAGGTTTATATTTTTCGTGAGTGAAAAATGTTTTTGCTTCAAATTCAGTTCCTTCTTTACTTTTGTAAGTGCTTCCATATCGTCCTTTTATTTTACTTGCACTGAAAATAATATACAGAAAAACGGTTTTATGAATAATTCAAGAAATAAAATATATTTTATTTAATCTGTATCAATCTATCTATATCTGTATATTATAATAAAGAAGGATGTGGAGGCAGTGGCTATCTGTCTTTATTTTTTTAAACATATCCATAGTACTATTCCGAGATTGATGAAATTTAGCAAAAAATGAACTTCAAAATAAGATAAAAATTACTGTTCGGTAGTTTATCTGATTTCAAGATACTAATCCGCTGGTCTAACTACCTGTCTATAGATGAAGAAGGGTGTCTGTGGCGGAAGGACGGGCGACGCGCGGTGTGACTTTGATTTTTTGCAAATCTACAGTTTTATTCAGATATCAATGAAATTTTGCTTACTTGACCATCAAAATAAGAGGAAGGTTGCTGACCAAAATATCAAAAATCAACCCCCTCCCACTTTACCTACCCCTTGAAGCAGATTTTAGATACTTTAGAAACTTATTACAGACAAATTCGAATTTGCTTTTACATTTTCAAAATTTAAACTGATGATTGTGTGAATTCAGAAAAAAGATAAAGATATTTAAAGAGACACAACCAACCTGATTCGAAAATAATATTTTATTTTGAATTCCGCATTCGAAAATTGTATTTTTTATGTTTAAAATTGTATATTCGTTTAAAAATAGTATTATTTTACAGAAACATTTTTACCAACGGTGTTCATTCAAAAGGTAAATTTTTGACGACTTTCTAATTTTAATTTTAATAAATATTGCTCAAAATCGGAAGTATTTATTCTGAAAGTCAATGTCAGGAAAATATTTGAAAAATACTTTCAGTATTTACAAATCGTACAAAATTTACATACCGTGATTTTTCACGGATTTGCGAAAATTAATAATAATGTAAGTTGTTTGTACCCGTAGACGCAATGGGCAGCAGTTAAAATCCATGTTTCTGAGATGACAGATCCCCCACAAGTGTAGCTACTGCCAGATGAATAACCATTGATGTGTATTTGGTAAGGGTACTTTTCTATAGTTGTTGGCAAACCTCCGACAATTCTCTCTGAAATAATACGAAATTCTCATAAGTTTTCTGAAAATGCAAAACATAAATTTGAAGGTATTAGGTCTATTCGATAAATTTAAAGTTCCAGCGCGAAATAATCACAGCAACAGCGAATTGTTCGAAAGCGAAAAACTGGCAACTATTTTAATACTTGGCGGTTTATGCGCATGCTCCACGCGTGGATGGTAGTTGCATTTTCTTCGATAGCGTTATAATTTTGTTAATCATGGAAAAAATAAAAATTTGCATATCATTTTAAATTTTCCAATTTTATATGATATATTTATTTATTTATTTATTTATTTTCACATATACGGCACAACATGTGCCATTCACATACTAAATTACAGAGAATAGTACAGCAACATAAGGAATGCAACAATATAAATGTAAGTATAACGGTATAATCAGTAAATAGTAGTAAGGTTAAAAGTATGAAAAAAAAGAGACATAAATAAAATATAAGTAGCAATCTGTAGTATAGTATTAAGTCAAAGTAAGACATTATATGTAATAATCTATAATAAAGTAGTATAAGCTAGAATGAAGTGCTTATAAAATGTCTGAAAGGCAATAAGAGTTTGTAAAAAATAAAATAAAAAATTAAGTAAGGTATAAACTATTAGAAAATGAAAAGAATAAAATATATACTATTATAATATGAAAAGGAAACAAAAGTAATAAATGGGAGAATCGCGTGTATAATAATAATGTGCGACACATGGAGTACTAGTAGTTTTTAATCTGAAGTACATAAACATTATGATGGTATGGTATTATTCGACAATTTTTGTTTTATGCATCTTTTATATGATAATAGACAATCGGCGTGATCGATGTTGGAATATTCATTGCCTAATCTGTGCAAGCGATGTATTATTGAATTTTGTTCTGCGTTAGTTCCAGTATTGTTGCAATAATAAGGTGACTTGAGTCTAGTTTGTCTACAGGGAACATGGTAGTTTATCAACGAAGTTAATTCAGGGGAGTCAAACCAGTGATTGATTATTTTAAATAAAAAAATTAGATCATTAAGTATTCTTCTATGTTTTAACGATAAGAGATGCATTAATTGTAATAATGAATCGTAATCAATGTCGTCAGAGGGAATTCCTAATTTGAAGTTAATTGTTCTGAGAAATTTATGTTGGATTCTTTCAATGGAGTTTGCATAGTTTTTGTAGGAAGGGTTCCATATAGACGAATTATATTCTAATTGACTTCTGACTAGAGTTGTATAAAGTAATTTTAATGTATGGATATTTTTGAAATCTTTAGATATTCTAGTAATGAAGCCCAACATTTTCATTGCTTTACTAGTAATGACATTTATGTGATTATTAAATGATAATTTACTATCAAAGATTATACCGAGGTCCCTTATTTCAGGTACAGATAATAAAATGTGGTTGTTCAGTGTATAACTATATTTGATGGGGTTTTTTATTCTGAAAAAACTCATAATTTGACATTTTTTAATATTAAGTGTAAGTTTGTTAATGGAACACCACTCTGCAAATTTTTTGAAATTGGATTGTAGGGACAAACAGTCATTGATATTTTTAATGATTTTAAATATTTTCATATCATCAGCAAATAATAATATGTGAACATCAGAGAAAATAGAAGTGACATCGTTTATAAACAGTATAAATAATATTGGTCCTAAGTGTGAACCCTGAGGCACACCGCTAGTGGCTTCGAATTCGTAAGACAAGTGTTCTTTGATACATACAGTCAGTATACGTTTTGATAAGTAATCCTTAATCCAGTGTAATAGTTTACCACTTATTCCAAGTTTTGACAATTTATTTATAAGGATTTTATGACAAACCTTGTCGAACGCTTTACTAAAATCCGTATAAATTGAGTCGACTTGTTGCCTGTTAGCGAGAGCACATGAGATAAAGTTTTCGTATAGTGTAAGATTAGTTAGAGTAGATCGGCCAGAGACAAAACCGTGTTGAAAAGAAGAAATATTAAATTTTACACAAGAACATATTTTATGAAGAATTAACTTTTCAAAAACTTTCGGTATCGACGATTGTATGCATATCGGTCTGTAATTTTCAACAAAAGACTTGTCTCCGCTTTTAAATATTGGAGTAAGAAAGCTGTTTTTCCATATTTGCGGGAACTTACCCGATGAAAGTGATTGTTTAAAGAGTAGGTATAGTGGGTAAGAGACGCTACCTGCACAGTTTTTAAGGAATATGGGGGGAATTTTATCTGGTCCTGAGCAACATTTGGGTTCCAGTAGTTTAATACAAGCCGCTATGTCTTTAATTTCAATATTAATCTGGGATAATTCTAAATTTATATCTGACTCGAAGTTTGGAATTGGTTCGTTAGGTATATCTGCTTCATACACATCTTTAAAAAAATCTGCAAATATCCCACAAAGACTAAAAAATTATGCTTTCATGTATTAAAATGTATTATAATAGCCACGTCATAGTAAATTCATACAAAAAAAATATGTATTGTATTACTAAGGTGTGAAATTCTCTCAATTTCCGTTGCTTGGTAATTGGCATATGATTTTAATCATGAACCCATTATATTTATTCCTAAAAAGTTGATATCTCTTTGTGCTAATAAGTAAAATATAATGATAAACTAGTAGTCAAGTAACCAAGTATTTAATTGTTAAGGAAGCTCTAGAATTAGAAAGTGCTTCTTCATTTTATGAATTGTGAATACATTAAAAACTGTAAAAGTTTCCAAATAAATTAGATTCGGTAGGTTTATAAGAGTTTAAATACGTTTGTTCAAATGCCGACACGGAACAGTATATTTCGCGCATGTCTGTGGGAGACTTTCAACGATGAAACTATATGCAGCAACGATTACATCAATTACTTTTTAATTAATTAGTTATTTAATTAATTCGATAATATTGATAGTTGAAATCGAAAACAATAACTATTAAAATATTTTAAATGGTGTGTCTTACCTTTGTAATGAAAAGCAGAAACAAACTGCAAAGAATGTGAACCAAATATCACACACAACACAATTGCCGGTAGAAACATGGTGAAGGATTAAGGATTATGAGCTAAGGTTTTTAATTTATAATCAGTCTTCCACGATGCATTTTACGCCAATTTAAGATTAAAAAACATTTTTTTATTTATTTAAGGGGTAACAAAGCTAAGGCCTACAATTACATATTATTAAAATAAAATTCGAACCTTATTTGGAACATTACTTGGGTTTTTAATGTACTCAAACAATACGAAATAATGTTAAGAACAGCACATTTAAAATGATAGTCTTGAATCAAGATGTTTTATAGAATTTGAACAATTTATCAAATTTCAACGTTCATTTTCGGGATCCACGAAAGTTATATTTAAGTTCTGTTATATCATTATAGGCCAGTCACTTGAAAAAATTGACTTATAACAGAACTTTAAAAAAAACTTTCACAGAACTTGAAAATAAAATTGAAGAATTGTTCAAAATCTTGTAATAATAATAATCTTTGTTATAATTTTTCGTTACAAATTTGGAACAGTCCCAACCAAATCTATATCACCAGCCAAACGAAAGTGTCTATCTAAACTGTAGATATAATTTTATTATAGGCAGTTAAGAATAATTATTAATTTTTATTGTTAACATTAAAATAAATGTTTTAAATCTGGACGAAATCCAAAAAACTGTCAGTTTTATGAGTAATTTTGTAAAATTTAATAAAAAGTTAAGAATATAAAAATGGGTGGGTAGAAAATTCAGATACGTACACATAGAAACAAATTTGTACTCTTAACAAACTTTTGGTTTTGTTTCGTTTTCTGGTCATTATATGCAAATAAAAAGGCACTAATAATTTGTTTTGTCAGTGGATTTGTGATATTGAGTTCTTAATTCTGCTTAAATCATGCTTTTCGTTCATCAACAAAATTGATTTATAGTATTCTCAAAAATACCACAAATTGAACTATTCTCGATCTGAAGGGATAAATCAATAAATGCAATGTTTTAAGTTATAAACTTAGTTTATGGTTGGCAATTTTCAGCATTACATATATGATTTATGATTAATGGAGTGTTAGCTTTTTAAATAAAATCCACTACTATCATTTAGGCCCAATATTATTTTTACTATTTATAAATGATATTGTAAATATATTTGATGAAGATATTAATGCGTTACTTTTCGCAGATGATTTAAAAATATTTAAAATAATCAAAAGCGCTGAATATTGTATCTGTCTACAAAATAATTTGAACAGGTTAATTAATTGGTGTTCTCTTAACGAACTTCATCTGAACATAAATAAGTGTTATTCAATAATATTTTACAGAATAAATCAACCAATTATTCATTCATATAAACTCAATAACTCAATCCTTACCTCTGTCGAAGAAATTAATGACCTGGGGATAACTTTCGACTCTAAACTAAACTTTATATCGCATATAAATAATATTAATAATAAAGGAATGAAAATTCTAGGCTTCATTCTTCGAAATTCCAGAGGTTTCAAGAATATTTCAACATTAAAAATTTTGTATACATCCCTGGTTCGTAGTCAAATCGAATATAACTCTTCGATCTGGTCCCCCCACTACAAATTACATTCAGATTCAATCGAAAAAATTTAACATAAATTCCTAAGACACATTAATTTTTAACTCGGTGTTCCCATTGAAAATATAAATTATAATTACTTGATGAAAATCTAAATTTATTAAAATTCTCAGATAGAAGAATTATATCCGACTTAATATTTATGTTCAAAATTGTAAATGGTAGTATAGACAGTCCTGATTTAATTAACCTCATTGAATTTCATATACCCACGAGAGCTACTCGGTCTAAAATTTTGTTTAAATGCAACAATATCAGGACTGAGTATTCCAAACACTCGCTTGTACCTAGGTTGAATGAAGTTAGTAGTAGATACGCAGATGTGGCAGATCTATTTAACTGCACGCAAGGTAGGTACAAGAGGGCTATGCTATCAAATCTTTTCAATCAATATTAATTTAATCTAATTCTACCTTATTTGCACTATAGAAACTTATGTACTTGTATCTCTTGTTTACTTATTTACTTACTCTCTAATGTCATTTCACAATCAAATGCCACATATATTTGTAATTCTTTTTTTAAAATATTTCTATGATTTTAACTGTGACATGTTATCATTGTTTATGGTATATTTATACCGTTGATATTAAATAAATAAATAAAGTAAGTATATGTTACCATTTTCTGTTTACTGAAATGTTTGTGTTATCATTGCAACCAAACTTGTTCTGAAAATAAACTTACTTATACATATGTACCTACTATGTCAACAAGAAAATTTGGAGACAATATTAGCGATTCTTAAACAAAAATCTCAGTGGGTAGAGCGGTGCCCCGGCAAGGCGAGGGTCCTGGGTTCAATTCCTAGATCAGACTGTATATTTTTCTGTTTGAAATAAAAATGGCAAATATTGTCTTTGGTAATTAAATATTACAGTTTGAGGTTTTTACTCACTACGTCATTGTAAAAATAAATAAAAAGGACTATTATTAGTGGCTGTTACTTGCCCGGCATCCCTCGGGTCGTGGAAAGCTTCAATTTAGTCTTCCTCTTTACCGTTAATGATACCGTTCATCCAAATTTAAACATAACTTTCAGCATATATTATTTTATCTTTTTCAGGAAGGAGGGAAGGAATCTGAAGTTCTGCTTGTCGTAACTGTTCCAATCGTTCCTATCAAAAAGTGCAAAAAGATATTTCCTAATTATATTAGCAATGAGCATAATATCTGCGCTGGAGTAAACGAGGGTGGAAAAGATACTTGCCAGGTAAATAATAAAAAGCTTAATCTTAGGAATGTTTTATTGTTGTCCTAATTTTTTTCGTAAAATCAACGGATTATTTTGCATGCACTTAAAAAGGCCGTTTTATTAAAACATTTGCAATGTATGTAATTATTTTTTTTATTAAACGTGTATACCGACTATTGCCTACGATAAACTACACCGCTTATTGCATACCTAATAAGGTATTTACACAATATTTTTTTTACTGTCGAAAAAAATTACTATGACGAAAGTATTATTATTTTTTTTTATCTTGACGAATAAATTTTCGATGACGATTTAAAATGTGCCCTTTTTGATTTGCCGCCTAAACGACATGTTCGTTTTTATACGTGAATTCGGCGGCGTTGATGACAGTCATCTTGCCAGAAAATGGCGTTTTCCATGCCATAATGACGTTGTAGTCAGTTGAAACCGTTTCGAAATGTAGGGTTTAAGATCGTTCTTAAAATAATAGTTGTGAATGTAAATATTGAAAACACCTATTTTTAGTACGATTATCATAATTATAAAAATAAAAGTTTAATCCTTAACACATTTTTAACGATATTCATAGTTTGTGAAAATACCCTATTGTGCGTATGTCAGGGTGATGGGCGAGGGAAGGTGAAGGAAATGGTGATGACAGGAAAAGTAACTGGCAATTCACCAATTCAGTTTGAACAAACTGAAACACGGCTTAAGCTAATTCAAGGCTCTCACCATAACGATACTATTATAGGACATCTACCACTCTGAAACGTGTCGTAAAAAAGACATACGTAGGTACCAATTAAATTAAATATATTAACACACGTCGGTTTGAACCTGTGACCTCTACATTCGTAGATCTATCCAAACTGTTGAAAGAAAAATAATAAAGATATCAACAACTAAACTAAACTAAACTAACCATCACGCCGTTTCCCCGCAGGGGTAGGCAGAGAGGACGGACCGCCAAACAACTCGGTCTTGGCACACACTTCTTGCCTCATTCACATTCATACATCGTCTCATACATACTCTTCTATTATTCAGACTCTTGACATGGCCCGACTCGAGTATCTGATTCACTTGATCGTGCCGTGTCTTCCTCGGGCTTCTTCGACTTCTGCTACCATTCGCATTTGCATCATATATCCTCCTTACACTCCTATCTTCGCTCATTCGCTCTAAATGCCCAAACCATCTAAGCGTCCCTTTCTTAATCTTACTCATTACGCTTACATCAGCCTTGCACTCTTTGCGGATCTCCACATTCCTCACACGATCAAACATGGTTTTACCACACATACGCCTCAGGGATCTCATTTCAACAGCATTTAATCTAATTTCATCCTTTCTTTGCCAGTTCCATGCCTCACTTCCATACATCAAGGTAGGTACCAGCACTCCGTTGTGGACTGCTAACTTCGCTTCTTTGGACAATTTTTCGTTAGCGCCAACGGCGTTCAGTCCTCCGTTAACGGAATTACCTGCATTTACCCTTCTTTCAATATCTCTGTCAGCCTTCCCATCTCTCGTAAACATACTTCCTAAATACACAAACTCATCCACCTGCTCCAAGTATTCCTCATTCACAATTATATTGCACACTGTTTTCGTACTCTCTCTTTCAAACATCATTACTTTAGACTTACTTGCATTAACAAACAAATTGCATTCTTACGGACTTCCCGCATCCCTGTGTACGTGGATTGCTAACTTTTTAAGGGATAGGTCGATTCAGGCGGTTGCTGACGGTTTCACCTCTTCCTCGCACTCCATAAATGCTGGCGTCCCACAGGGATCGGTTCTGTCTCCGACTTTGTTTTTGTTGCACATCAATGACCTTTTGACATGTGCACCGATTCATTGTTACGCGGATGACAGTACAGTTCATGATAGCTTTTTGTTTGATAAGCCCCCAAAGGGCACACAAACTCCAACGGCTCGGAGGGCTTTGAAGCAGAGAATGGACGGTTATCTCGAGAGTATTTCCTCCTGGGGTAAAAATAATCTCGTCGAATTTAATGTTTCAAAGACCCAATCCTGTCTGATTACGTCTAAAAGGGATCCAAATGATAATCTAGTCTCCTTCAACGGAAGCAATCTTCCGAACAGGCCTTCCATTAATATGCTTGGTGTAACTATAAGTGACCAGCTCAGGTACGGGGGCTCCATCGAAGCCAGAGTAAAGTTGGCCTCTCAGAAGCTGGGCGTACTGTACAGGGCCCGCAGATACTTTAATAGTACACAACTGCTCACCCTGTACAAATCGCAAGTGCGCCCTACGGTCGAATTTGGCAGCCATCTCTGGTCTGGAGCCCCTAAATACCTGAAAAAAACCCTTGACTCTGTGCAGAAACGGGCGGTCCGTTTGATAGATTCCCCAATCTTAACAAACGGACTGCAATCTTTAGAGCACAGGCGTCAGGTAGGTATGCTGTCCTTGTTCTATCGGTATTACAATGGAAGATGCTCTGAGGAACTAGCGTCATTGATCCCTTCGGCACCGGTGCGTAGTCGGGATACACGCCAAACGCGCGCCCAACATTTGTACACAGTTGACACTTGTCACATGAGAACGGGTCGCTTCTACGATTCGTTCTTAAGTTCAACAGCTCGGCTGTGGAACGAACTGCCGGCCTCTGTGTTTCCTCCCTCCTACAACATGGGACTCTTCAAGACCCATGTTCACTCCTTCCTCTCCACAAAAAGACCCTCCACACAGCATCCCCAAAGATGACATAGGCCCTGAGGGAAATTATTTTCTTCAGGGCCTCCTGTGTGGAGTAAATATTAAAAAAAAAAAAAAAAATCATCATTAACTCATTACTATAAGCGTTAACATTTTAAGTAGATGTAATGTAATACAGATGGTTTTTAGAGGGAGGTTATATTTGTTGAGTATGTGACTGTGAGGATGCTATTATAACACCTTCGTCACTGTACCCATAATGTACCCAAATCGAATAGTGCTTCTTTCTTATCAGAAAGTTTAATTTTTCTTTTTGCAGGGTGACTCCGGCGGCCCATTGGTGGTCGGGGATGTTCAGTTCGGAATCGTCTCTTGGGGCAAAGGGTGTGCTCAGGCTGGATACCCGGGCGTCTACACGAATGTAGCAGCATTCTACGATTGGATTAATGATAAAATATCAGCGAAAGAACCAGGGATTCATTACAAAAATACTTCGTATTAATAATGCATTGACAACGTTTTTCATTAAAAATATTTAATCTCCGAATACGTCCATTCACAAATAATATGTCCATGTTTTCCCAAACTACCGCAAATCGCATCTACGCACAGAAATCTCCCGCACTTTATATCTGTACACCGATTCATTTCCGACAAGTTCCAGTTATTTGGTAGTCCGTTCAGTTTGTTCAGTGTCCGTATTCTATCTTCAGTACATTATGCATGTGTGCAACCTACGAGTTCATCACACATCTTTAAAAAAATGATAAATTACAAATTTTTGGTCAAAAGTGTGTTTTTAATATTTTTGATGACCTATTCTATAAAATCCTTTAACCAAGTCTCCTGAAATCAACGTAATTTTAAGTAATAAATCGACTAACAGCTTAACTTATAAAGGTCTTTTAAAATTTGCACAACTGTAACAATGATAACAAGTTTATTGTTGTTAAAATTAGACGTATATTTAACCCAGTGCAACATTTTAAGGGCCACTCTGAAATTTATGCCTAAGAACGAAGTTCACCTGTGTGAGAATATAGAATTTCACTCCATTTTCCTGAAACATATTTGATTTTTAAATATTACCTTTCATAGGAAAACATGTTTTTACCGAGAACATTTTATTTATTTAATTTTTTCAACAATGAAATATGACTTTTGCATTTTAACAAACAAATAATCATAAACCTGCTCCATGAAGTAAAAGATACTTTCATTCGTTAATTTTTTTTTTCTTTTAATGCATGTCTAAATTTTTAAGGAAATTAAAAAAACAACCATTCCTGAAATTTTTTTTCTATTACAAGAAATTAATTTTTCCAAAGCCAATAATATTTTTGGCGATTGTAGGTCCACCAAAATATTTCAACAGTTTACGGATTCCTGTGTGCTAAAGCTAAAAAAAACCGAAATACACAATTTAAATACGCCTTTAACTGTATAAATTACATCCATTGAATAATTACAATTACATTTGGCCAGAGGCGTTTCCTCTGATAAAACTTATTTGTCACTACAAAGTCAACAACCGTGGTGAATAAAATTCTATTGTATCGAACATGAAAAATGATTTTATTGCATTTAAATCAATCGCGGCTAAAGTTGCACACCTACAAGTTTGATGACCCCTTTTTCCAAATCATTATATTTACCAGCTGAAAAATTCATCAATCTGTTACCAGGCGGCAAAAAGACTGGATCAAACATGAAACAGTTCGATAACCCTATTTTCATTAAAATATTGAAAGCCAGTTGGTGGGCGAAATATTATTCGTACCACAATACCTGCCTTTTGAAAACGTAAACATGTTTTTGCAAGCGGACGTCACACAAATGCTTGTAGGAGATACTATAAATAGCCAATTAAAACAAAATATTGGGGGATTCAAGAATTACCCCAAGTGTCATTTCCAGTTACAACGCGGTCTGTTATAATTTAAAATTAGAAATTCCTGAGTTTCAACTGAAAGCCGTATTCGTTTCTGTTCCTCCATCACGGCACAATAATTTTAAAGATTACAACTATGTGCAACGAGCTGTTTACTGCCGGCACTCTATCAGCTGAGTCATACGCATCTGTCATCATTACAATAATTGGGCGTCTCCGTGTGCCGGCCCTTATAATCAAATTACCACGTCGCCGCTGAATTCCTGCTGGCTACCGACTGAACTGGCCACCGCTGTTGATCGCCTAAAGACTGACCAATTTCTGCTGCTGCCGATTGCTGGTCACTGATGCTAACAACGTAGAGGCTGGTCAATCCCTCCTGGCTTCCGACTAAACTAGCCGCTGATGCTGACAACCTAGAAGCTGGCCAATTCCTCTTGGCTACCGACTAAATAAGTCACTGATGCTGACCACCTAGAGGCTGGCCAATACCTGGCTACCGACTGAATTAGCCACTCATGTTGTCAACCTAGAGGCTGGCCAATTCCTCCTGGCTACTGACTGAACCAGCACTGATGCTGACAACCTAGAGGCTGTCCAATTCCTCCTGGCTACCGACTGAACAAACACTAATGCTGACAACCTAGAGGCTGGCCAATTCCTCCTGGCTACCGACTGAATTAGCCACTGATGCTGACAACCTAGAGGCCGGCTAATTACCCCTGGCTACCGACTGAATAAGCCACTGATGCTGACAACGTAGAAGCTGGAAATTCCTCCTGGCTACCGATTGAACTGGCCACTTTTGCTGTATCGTATGGCGTGATGATGCACAATGTGCTCCAATCTGAAATTATCCCTGAAAGAATTCCGATTGTCTCAGTTTCTATCTGTGTATTAAAACCCAGTTGTATTGAAATACCTATAACTATTTCTTGTGAATTAGGTTGGCTTAAAGAAATAGGAAGTAACTATGAGCTATACTGCTTTGGGCGTTTTGTATACCAGTACAATACTTAATAATTAAAATGTGAATTTTGATTTGAATCGGCTTCCTTTTATGATGGTTTTAGATAGAACACTTCACGGTGTTTTACTTTAATCATTATCCAGGTTGAGGACTGATGTGTGCCGGCGCTTTTTATTTACAGTGTTTCTTTGTACAGTCAAACACGTCCCGTATAGCCAAAAAAAAATTAAATTATTTATTTAGTTTGGGTATTTCATTTATAACATACTATACAATGTCTTCTTTATATATTTTTTCATCTAATTTCTTTATTTGGATTGTAATTACAGTGGTTATTCGCTCTACTGGAAGATTGTGCAATGCAAGATATGCAAAAGTCATTTAGACTTGTATAATTCGTTTGCTTGGCAATATCTGTCATTATATCAGTATTAGCTATTAGGAGCTTATAATTCACCGCTTATTGGAGCAGTATTAAAAATAACAGGAACAGTTGAAATAAGAGGATGATTATGGATATTTATGAATATTTACGGATTTTATGGATATATTTTACATTTAATCTACACAAGAGGCCCTGAAACATCTTCAATTATAATGACCGGCAAATCAATCCATTTGTGGCTATTTACGGATGTGGAAATGTGGATATTTATAAATATTCTGGATAATAATAATAATCATATTATTTTGATGATTTATATAGCGCCGTTTTTGTGCAAAATCGCCTCAAGGGCACTGTGACATATATAATACACTTCTACAATGACCTACTCACTATATATGAAGATAATATAAGAGCTTTAAAAAATGATAAGTCTTTAATAAGCAACCTTGTGATATTGCATTTCGCATTAGGAGAGAATCAGCTGGCGAACGTTGCGCTTGACGAAAAACGTAGTATTTATACTGAACAAATGTCGAAACTCTGTTTACACGAGATAAAATATCGCTCACATTTTTAACGGTTGAGCAATATTAAAACTTTGCGTGAAATTTTAACAATGTTTGACAACTTGTAAAAAAGTTTATTTAAGTAGTTAATGGGCTCTAACGACTACATAATACTGATATGTTTGTCGATGTAAAGTTTCAAACATCATTGGCAGTTAGAAAACATGCTAGAAGTTGTCAAGTAATTACCGATACTGTTGATAAAATTCTTTGTGTTGTCAATGTTGATAAATCGTGCTTGACACCCTGGAAGGCATAGCCTAAAAGATGAACTGGAATGTTAAAACGAAATCGACTAAACCAATATGAATAAAGAATATTTTTAATTTGTACTGTTTACTAAGCCATTTATGTCGCTCCTTAATTAATTCATCCAACTCTCACATTATATAATTTGGTGGAATCGTTTCCCACTCAGACAATTTTTAGCTCTTTTCAACTCAACGCATGGTTAGCAAAGAAACCAATAGATACCTATACACTAAAAACATCAGTAGGTATTCATTAGTCAGGATCGGGGTAATATGTTGGTCAGTTACTAGGCTGAGTTACTTTTATTCACTTGTATTAAAAAAAAAATATTTCATTATCATCAGATTCAAAAATTACCTTTTTCTAATATTATCAGGAAACATTGGTTAAATTAAGAAATACGTTCCTTAACACTCTGTTAATACAGATTTTTAATTTTTCAATTGCTAAATTTTTAGAAGAATACCGTAACTCTTACAAAGGGTAAATGTTGGGTTTTAAAGCGACGAATGATAAAACAGCATGATTTAACTTTTTCGAAATACTCTTTACACCCTACCCGTATATTTTATATATGTGCGTATAATAATAATACTATTTTGTACAATGTGAAAACACGGGTTGTATCACACATTTAATTATTTTAATTGATATATTGTATACTTTGTAATTGCTAATTTTAAGCTTCAGAGACATTTTTTATCGAAAAACGGAAATTGAGGAATTGAGTAGTACGTACATCAATATTAACCTAAAACACTGTTTTCTAGAAATTCACTAAATTTGGAAGAAAAAATCACGGAAATATACTAAGGAAATATACCTTTTGTGACGAAAAATTATTATGTTTAGATATTTTTTTTGCTAAAAAGAAATACAAATATTCCCGGGTTATGAATAACCTGACAATATTTGATAATCTTCTACTAAGATCACAGTAAGCGGAAAATGTTGCTTATGTTGTGATGGATGACTTAGCCAGCCGAGGAATTGAACACACTACACCTGGGTGGGACTCTAGCGCGATGCCAACTCAGCTACTGACTAGTCAATATTCGTGATAGTGTTATTTTTTTTTATTGTAAACAACATCCCCTCCTTTCTAAGTTTTATTAGTCTTTTAATCTTTCCTTGTCTTTGGTGTGTATTTACTACAAATTGCTTCTAATAACTTTAATAAATCTATAAATATAATAAATTATGGGTTCAGATTTTAGGTATTCCTCCGTTATACATTTATGCATTGAATTAAAAAATAATATTTTACATAGTTTTCAAATTCAATTAAAAATCAGAGATTTTTGTTAAAAATCGGGAACAAATACACCAATACAATCAACCGTGTGATACCAATGATAAGAAATGACAAGCTATTGATGTCCCGCTTTAATTCGCTATGCGGGAACATGAGACATCCACACGTCTGCAGTTGTATTTTGATTTAGTCCATCAATACCTACGACCGCACAGCTGTGATTGTGCCAGCCGCCAGCCGCTAACAAGTCGGCCGCGAACCGTCGTTAGATGTGGACCCCTCGCACGTTTCTTTAGCATCTGCCGATGTTTTTTTTTTCATGTTTTCAGCAATTAAATTACAATTATTATCACTTTTGATATTAAATATAATAAACATAATCGATTAGCTATGAATATAAATATTTTTCCGATATTAAATCGCTTATTTTGAGATGTGTATTGGCTACACAGCACCGGAACGCGTGGATTTTTTTAGCACAGTAAGGGAAAGGTTAAATGCACATCTAATTACTACTTTTCTATCTTCGCATCAGAGTCTCAATGCTCACAATAGTCTGGCGCTAGTGATGCTATGGCGTCCCCAACTGGGGTATGTTTTGAGACTGAAGGTGGTAGAAAGAAGAAGAATATAAGAAAGAAGATACTTGGTAAGTACCTGGCTATTCAAATTTGATCACCAAATACGACAGAAATCATTTCAAGCAACGTTTTAATTCTGAATGGTGAAGTTGAATATATTCCACTATGGAACATGCCGCAAATATACTTTTTATTATTTTTATTCAATGTTTTATTTGGAGGTACAGTTTTACTTAGGTACGAGAAAATTTATTCTTTTTGTCTCTTTCTACTGGTGAACAGTAAATTAAGTTACACATAGAATTTTCGTATTGCTAGCAAAATCAATGCATTTTTGATGTGAATCAATGGAGGTAAATCATATAAATAAATAATTTCTACAAAAAAACCAGCTCGCCGCCACAAAGAAGAATAATTAAATATTTGCCCTTTAAAAAAACTAATAACACGGTTTTAAATTTGCAATTCGATTCAGAATTGGTATTTTAACATAGTAGGTATGTCTTGTAAACCTTGTACGGTGGCGGGAAGATAAGAGTTTTTAAATAAAATATGTGATAAGAAATTGAAGAAAATTTTAATAGCTCCAAGTCGAAGTATGATAGAGTTAAATATTACTGAAGTAAGGAGGGTCGGTTTAGCTCAGTTGTACCTTTTTCTGATTTTTCCGTTACAAATTTTCGTTCAGAATCGCTAATATTGTCTTTAATGATTAAAAATTATAAATTAAAATATATGTGTTAGGTTTTTTTAAAGCCTAATATTAATTATGTTCTCGGATTTTTTGATTGACCATCCCAGAATGTGTCAGACACTGGGATTACACTCTAAGATAGATTTTTTTAAAATATTTTTTATTGGTACTAAAAAAATAATCATTTTCTATAAATTTTCTCCAATGCAAAAATATTTTCTTTTCTTGACATTTTTTATAGTTTTCGCTCGTAAAATGTTAAACATAAAAAAATTATACTTTTTACAGCATTTTTGTGTTGATTTATTTTTTTATTTGATTTGTATAATACGTGGAACACACAATATTTACATAGCTTGAAAGTATATAACTTTACAATAAATTATGCAGGTAGTGTCAATATTTAAAAAAATCGTAAGATTTTTTGTTACGGTTTTCAGGTGTTGCAATATAATACTATAATGTTAATACTTAATAATCATGTTTAACTACATGCTTAAATACATGATTAACTAACAGACCATCTTACCGTTTCTCTACAGCGGTAAGCAGAGAGGACATACCGCCTATCAACACGGTCTTGGCATACTCTTCCTTGCCTCATTCACATATGTTTGCTCTTGACATGGCGCGACTCAATATCTGGTCAACTTAATCGTGCCATGATTTCTTCGGGGACCCCGACTGCTTTTACCATTCACGTTTGCGTCATAAATTCTCCTTACACCTTTTTTCGTTAATTTGCTCGACATGCCCAAACCATATGAGCGACCCTTTCTTATTCCTACTCATTGCGCTTACATTAGCCATGCATTCTTTGCGGATCTATACATTGTGTACACGATCACACTTGGTTTTATAACATATATGTCTCTGGGATCTAATTTCTACAGCATGCAGTCTACATTCATCCTTCCTCTGTGTCCTCCATTCCTCACTGCCTTCCATCAGCATAGGTACCAGCACGCTATTGTGGACTGCTAGCTTTGCTTCTTTGGCCGGCGTTTGTTAGCGCCAACTGTTTTCAGTCCAACATCAATAAAGTTACCTGCCTTTTCTCTACTTTTAATATATCTGTCAGCTTTCCTATCTGTCGTAAACGTACGTCCTAAATACACAAACTGATCCACTTATCAATCATTCACAACTATATTGCACGCTGTTTTCGAACTCTCTCTTTCAAGCACCATGACTTACCAATTTAGACTTACTTACTTATCTTCATGTTTTTGTCAACATTTTGGAAAAATGTGTATTTTTAAAATGTTTTATTTGCAATTTTTGAAATAATTAAATGCGCATAGAAATCTTATGAAAACGATTGGGTGCCACCTAAACTTGAATCCGAATATACCGCATGCCGTGTGAAATAATAATCAAATGTATCGCTCCAGATTGACTGCACAATGATGCTTTCATATTTATTTATGTTAACAGATTTCCCTTGGACCGAAGCTTATAGCTCCATTTAAGCTTAAAATTCCTAAATATTTTTACAGTACTTACTAGATTTTATTTTAGTTATAAAAGCAAACACTACATTATTCAAAGAAAAGCGTGATTAAAGCCGAATTAGAACACAATATCACGAATCCATTGACTGAAATTATGAGCGCCTTTATATTTGGATACAATGACCCGAAAACGAAACAAATCCAAAAGTTAGTTAAGAATACAAACAAGTTTTTTTTTCTGTGTGTAGGTATCTGAATTTTCTACTCACCCATTTTTTATATTATTGATTTATTATTTAATTTTACAAAATGATGAAACTAACACTTTTTTGCATGTCGTCCAGATTAAAAACATTTATTTTAATTTAAACAATGACAATTAATAATTATTTTTAACTCTCCAGGGACAGCGTGGAACTATAATTATATTTACAGTTTTGATAAACACTTGCGTTTGGCTAGTGAAATGGATTTGGTTGTGACTGTTTCAAATTTTATCAAAAATTACTTGTTTTAGAGAATTTCAAGGTTAATTTCTCAAGTTCTGTAAAAGTTTTTTTCATGTTATGTTATTATTTGATAACTGCCAAGTGACTGGCCTATAATGATATAATAACAGATCTTGAATATAACTCACCCGAAAATGAACCTTGAAAATGATAAATTTTTCAAATTCAATGAAATATTTTTATTAAAGACTACTTATTATTTTAAATGCGCCATTTTTTAAATTATTTGGACTGTTTGACTACATTACAAACCCAAGTAATGTTCCAAATAAACTACGATTTTCATTTTGATACTATGTTGCTGTTGGCCCTAGCTTAGTAACCCCTTAAATAATAAAAAATATATGTTTGTTTAATCTTCAATTGGCGTAAAATGCATCTAGGAAGACTTAGGTAAAAATTAAAAAGCGTAGCTCATAATCTTTAATCCTTCACCATGTTTCTACCGGCAATTGTGTTGTGTGTGATATTTGGTTCACATTCTTTGCAGTTTGTATCTGCTTTACATTACAAAGGTAAGACACATAATTTAAAATATTTTAATTGATATTGTTTTTGATTTCAACTATCAATATTGTAGAATTAATTAAATAACTAATTAATTTACAAGTAATTGATGTGTTCGTTGTTGCATATAGTTTCATAGTTTAAAGTCTCGCACAAAAATGCGCAGAATATTCTGTGGCCATGAAATTGTTAGTACAAAATTCAGCCGGGGCGAAACATTTGAATTCAAATTTTGCTTTTGTTCCTCTTACAAACCTACCAAATCTATTTTTTTGGAAACTTTTACAGCTTTCAATGTATTCACAACTGATGAAATGAAGAAGCACTTTCTAATTCTAGAGCTTCCTTAGCAATTAAATAAATACTTACTTGACTACTAATTTATCATTATATTTTACCTATTAGTACAAAGAGATATCAACTTTTTAGAGGTTAATATAATGGGTTCATGATTAAAAACATGTGCCAATTACCAAGCAACAGTATTAAGAGAATTTCACACCTTAGTACTTCAAAAGATATTTTTTATAGGAATTTACTATGATGTGGCTATTATAATAAATGTTTATAAATGATAGCATAATGTTTTAGTCTTTGTGGGATAAATCATATAAAATTGGAAAATTTTTTATGATTTGCATATTTTTGTTTTCCGTGATTACAATTTATTATGCTATCAAAGAAAATGCGTTGTCAGTAAACTATAATCCACAGTAACATTAGCCGGTTTGAGCAATGGGCATGGAGCATGGGCATAGACCGCCAAGTACAGGGTGCGGCAGAGAGGACGGACGTTTTTGAGATGGGTAGTACTCTCCCCCTCCGTCTACGAGAGCGGTGGGGGGGGGTGCCGCTTGACTCGTTAGTTCCTAGCATTGTTTTATCAGTTTTTGTCATGGAGACGTGGACGGTGGAGCACCGCGTTTTCGCCTATGATTGTTTCGTCCGAAATAATGAGTCAGTCACCGTCGTACAGCGTGAGTTTCGTCGTCACTTCAACATTCATCGGAATAGAGCTGTCCCTTCTCGAAACACCATCCTTCGTTGGGTTGAATCACTTCTCAGGCGTGGTGAACTGGTCAACAGAAGACCAAGAGGAGCTCCGCGAACAGTTCAAACTCCTGAAAATGTTGAACGCGTTCGACAAGCCTTTCTTCGCAGTCCGACTCGATCTGCCCGGAAACATGCTGCTGCACTTCACCTCAGTGATCGTTCGGTAAGGCGAATTTTGCATATGGATCTCCGCTTTCACCCCTATGATATAGAGCGATGTTGAAGAGAGTCTACGTGAACTTCCAAGAACGCCTCTAGCACTGCATCAACGATTTCGGCCACCACATACCTGACTTTTTTCCACACTTGACTGTCTCAAATGCTATTTCCTCGCAAACCTGATTCCATCAATAAATTTGTTATTGAGTAAAAATTAACTATTTTATGATTTTTTTAAAACCGTCCGACCTCTCTGCCGCACCCTGTATTATTTTTTTTTTCTTTGAATTTTAGAGAACTTATGAGCATTTCGTATTATTTCAGAGAGAATTGTCGGAGGTTTGCCAACCACTATAGAAAAGTACCCTTATCAAATACACATCGATGGTTACTACTCATCTGATAATAGCTACACTTGTGGGGGATCTCTCATCTCAGAAACATGGATTTTGACTGCTGCTCATTGCCTCTATGGGTACAAACCACTCACATTATTATTAATTAGCGCAAATCCGTGAAAATGCACAGGAGTAAATATTCTACGATTTGTCAAAATTGAAAGCATTTTTCAAATATTTTCCTGACATTGCCTTTCAAAATAAATACTGCTCATTTTGTGAAATATTTATTAAAATTAAAATTAGAACGACGTCAGAAGTTTACCTTTTGAATGAACACCGTTCGTAAAAATGTATCTGTAAAAAATTTAAACAAAATATATACAATTTTTCAAATGAAGATTTTAAAATAAAATATTATTTTCAAAACAGATAGGTTTAACTCTTTACATCGATATATCGATTTTCCGAATTCACACAATCAGCCGTTTAAATTTTGAAATTGTAAAACCAAATTTTAGATTGTCTGTGATGAGTTTCTAAACTATCTAAAATCTGTTTTAACTGGTAGAAAAAGTGGGAGGGGGTGATTTTTGACGCGGACAGTAACTTTCCTCTTATTTTGAAGGTCAAGTACGTAAAATTTCATTGATATCTGAATAAAACTGTAGATTTCCAAAAAAATCACACTCGCGCTGCCCGTCCGCCCGCCACAGACACCCTCCTTTATGTATTGACAGGTAGGATGACTAGCGGATAAGTATCTTGAAATTAGGTAGACTTCATTTTTATCTTATTTTGAAGGTAATGTTTTGCTAAATTTCATCAATCTCGGAATAATACAATAGATTTTAAAAAAGCCACTGCCTCCACACCCCCATTTATGATAAATATACAGATATAGATAGATTGATATAGATTGATTGATTGATTGATTGATTGATAACATATATTATATTTCTTGAAATATGTATATTATTTTCAGTGCGAGTAAAATAAAAGGACGATATGGAAGCACTTACAAAAATAAGGGAGGAACTGCATTCGAAGCAAAAACATTTTTCACCCACGAAAAATATAAACATTCCGGAACTGATTATGATATCGGTCTCGTAGAACTTTATAATACAGTAGATTTTTCAACTCCTCAAGTTAAGAAAATTCAATTGGCAGGACCAAATTACCCAGAACTAACTGAGTTAGATTCTGGAGTCCTTACAGGATGGGGTACTACATCTGTGAGTAAAATATGATTCCATATTATTATAATGTTTGTAATATAATGTTTATAAATTTGAAGACTTATCGGTTAGTAGATACTGACATGCAGCTCCAAGAACTGACTTAATGTCCACTCACACTCTTCAGTCACAACTCACCGTCAGCACCGTCCAGGCCAAATATTCGTAATTACCCGACGCGTTATCCATTCGGGGTATTTCGGCATCGTTTGGTCGCTCAGTATGTGGCCGAAGTACTTTCGTAAACACAATACATATTGGACGATAACACGTCCATGTTGGGTTCACAAGTGATGATCCTAAAATGTGTTTATTTTCTCGTGCGCGTAGAATAAAAAACCCATAAAAACTTTGAAGGCATTTTCACTTAAGAGTATTTAGCATTTTCTTTTCACTTAAATTTTGTTAAAATACAATGCATGTTATCTTCAACCATTTAGGTTTGTATTTTTAGTTTTCTGATAGGTCTTTTCCGTAGCATACGCACTAATATGCAATCAGGTAAATGACTGTTGTAAATCGTTTCTTGATAAATAATTACGGTTTCTTCACAACAAAACACTTGGTTTTTATTAAGATCAGAAACTCTTGTGGAGGTCGGCCAGGAGGCTAACGTCCGTTCTATTATGTTCTCAAAATCTCTTCGATGCTAGAAACCACGGTTCTGAAAGTGAAATGGCAAACCAATATCCTACTACCATCTGTCGGATAAGTCTATAACCTCAAAAATATGCCTACACAAGAGATGTCTTGTAGCTCAAACTAAAAACCGAAACAACTTCAAAACATCTAAAACATGACTTGCAGCTAATAAGCACATTGATACACATACGAGTGTTATTTTCTTATTCAATTATCAGCCAAAGATATTCAATTAAAAGCCACTTTTTTATCGTATTCACAGATTGCATTTGATCTCATTTGATTTAATAATTAAATATTACAATTTGAGGTTTTCACGCACTAAGTTTTTCCAAAAATAAATAAAAAGGAATATTAGTAGTAGCTGTTATTTGCCCGGCGTCCTTTGGGTTGTGGAATGCTTTAATTTAGTCCTCCTTTTTACCGTTAATGATATTTTGAACACATTTTGGTGAAACATGGTTCATCAAAATTTATACACAACTTTCAACGTATATTATTTTATCTTTTTCAGGAAGGAGGAGAGGAATCTGAAGTTATGCGTGTCGTTACTGTTCCAATTGTTCCTGTCAAAAAGTGCAAACAGATTTTTCCTAATTTTATTGTCACTGAGAATAATATCTGCGCTGGACTAAAGGAGGGTGGAAAGGATACTTGCCAGGTAAATAATAATAAGCTTAATCTTAAGAATTTTTTTTTTGCCCTAAATATTTTCGTAAAATCAACGAATTATTTTGCATGCACTTTAAAAGGCCGTTTTATTGAAGCATTTGCAATGTTTGTATTTAGTTGTTTTTTTTTTAATGTTAATACCGACTATTGCCTACAATAAATACAGCACCTATTGCATACCTTATAAGGTATTTACAGAAAAAAAATTACTTTCGAAAAAAAATGCGATGGCGAAAGTATTATTTTTTATTTTTTATCTTGACAAATAAATTTTCGATGACGATTCAAAATATGCTCTTTTCGATTTGCCGCCTAAACGACATGTTCGTTTTTATTTGTCGATTCGGCGGCGTTGATGACAGCCGTCTTGACAGACATTGGCGTTTTCTATGTCATAATGACGTTGTAGCCAGTTGGAACCGTTTCGGAATGTATGGTTGAAGACCGTTCTTAAAACATTAATTGTGAATGAAAATATTTAAAAAAACTTATTTTAAGAACAATAATCATAATCACAAAAATAAACGTCAAACCCTTAACACATTTTTAACGGTATTCATAGTTTGTGAAAATACCCAATTGTGTGTATTGGGGGTGATAGGCGAGGGAAGGTGAAAGAAACGGTGGAGACAGGAAAAGTAACTGGCAATTCACCAATTTAGAGTGAACAAACTGAAACACGGCTTAAGCGGATTCAAGCCTCTCACCATAACGATAGTATTATAGGACATCTACCACAAAAAAGACATACGGAGGTATCAATTACCGGAGGGTTTGAACCTGTGACCTCTACATTCGTAAATCTATACAAACTATTGAAAAACAAATAAAGATATCAACAACAATTAGTGAACACTAGAAACAATTTATTTACAACATGATAGTAACGTTTCGCACGAACGACCCTGTTTGTACACCGTTAAAAACATGAGAACTATGTCGTTATCAGATTAAAACGAATGCCGGTAGCTCATTCTACATATGAGCTGACTAACACAAAAACGAGTCAAAGAAAAGACCCATTTTTATGAAGCCAACATCAACTGTGGACGTGTGTTCCGCTCGTGTCAATCCAGTTTTGGAAAAATCAACGTTTACTATAAAGCGCAAACATTTTAAGTAGATGTAATGTAATACACATGCTTTTTAGAGGGACGTTAGGTTTGTTGAGGATATTACTGTGAGGATTCTATTATAACACCTTCGTCACTGTACCCAAATCCAATAGTCCTTCTTTCTAATTAGGAAATTCAATTTTTCCTTTTGCAGGGTGACTCCGGCGGCCCATTAGTGGTCGGTGATGTTCAAGTAGGAATCGTCTCTTGGGGCATGGGGTGTGCTCAGGCAGGATCGCCTGGCGCCTACACTAAAGTATCAGCGTTCTACGAATGGATTAATGATAAAATATCAGCGAAAGAACCAGAGAATTAATTTCAGTAATACTAATGTACTTAATCCACAAATACATCCATTCACAAATACCATGTCCATGTTTTCCCAAACTACCGCGAATCCCACCTACGCACTAAAGTCCCCCGCATTTACATACCTGGACACCGATTCATTTCTGACCAGTTCCAGTTATTTGATAGTCCGTGCAATTTGGTCGTACCTCTGTATATTAATTTTATCTGTGGTTTCCATATCCTACCTTCAGTTCGTTATGCATGTCTGGAACCTACGAGTTCATCACACATCGTTAAAAATGATAAATTACAAATTTTTGGTCAAAAGTGTGTTTTTAATATTTTTGATAACCTATTCTGTAAAATCTTTCAACCATGTCTCCTGAAATCAACGTTTTTTTAAGTAATGTATCGACTTATAGCCTTTCTAATAAAGGTGTATTAAATTTTGCACAAATGATTAATGTTTACTGTATAGAAATCGTTGTTTATCAGTTGTGTAACTATGAAAACTAGTAAATGGTTGTTAAAATTAGATGTATTTTTAACCCAATGCCAGTGGCACATTTTAAGGGCCACTCTGAGATTCATGCCTAAGAACGAAGTTCAACTGTATGAGAATAAAACCTTTCACTCCTTTTTCCTGAAACATGTTTTTTTTTTCAAAATTACCTTTTATAGTAAAACATTTTTTTACCGAGAAGAATTTTATTTATTTAATTTCTTCAACAATGAAATTTGACTTGTGCATTTTAACAAACTATTAATCATAAACCTGCTCCATGGAGTACAAGATACCTTCATTTTTTATTAATTTTTTCTCATTTATACATGTCTAAATTTTTAAGGACATTGAAAAATAAACCATTCCTGAAATTTTTTTCTCCATTAGAAGAATTTTACTTTGACCAAATCCAATAATACTTTTTGGTGATGTATTAATTGTGGTCCACCTATATATTTCAACAGTATACGGATTCCTGTGTGCCACAGTTATAAAAAATCGAAATACATTATTTAAAGACGCCTTTAACTGTATAAATTACATCCATAGAATAATTACTAATGCATTTGGCCACGGGCGTTTCGTCTGATCAAACTAATTTGTCACTACAAAGTCAACAACCGTGGTGAATAAAATGATATATTGCCAATCAAAATTTTAAATTAATTATTTTTTTTTGTGTATTTCATTTATAACTTGATATACAATGTGTACTTTATGTATTTTTTCATCTAATTACTTTATTTTGATTGTAATTACGTTGGTTATTCGCTCTACTGGAAGATTGTGCAATGCAAGATATGCAAAAGTCATTTAGACTTGTATAATTCATTTGCTTAGCAACATCTGTCATCAGTATAAGCTATTAGTAGCTAATAATTCACCACTTATTGGAGCAGTATTAAAAATAACAGGAACAAATGATGTTATGAGAGGATGATTATGGATATTTATGAATATTTACGGATATTTAACATTTAATCTACACAAGAGGCCCTGAAGCATCTTGAAACATAATGGCCGGCAAATCAATCCATTTGTGGCTATTTACGGATGTGGATATTTATAAATATTCTGGATAATAATAATAATAATAAAAATAATAATATTTTGAAATTTTATAAAAATAATAAAATATTAATAATCCCTCTCAGTACAGACCTATTACATGTTTACCGACAATATACAGAATTTTAACCTCTTGCTTGACAGATTTAATATATTATACTCATTTAGATGAAAAAATTATTTTATCTGAACAACAAAAAGGTTGTCGCAGAAAACATATGGGATGACAATTAGTTATTGATTCTGTAATTCTAAAACAGATTCAAACTCGAAAAAGTAATTTACATACTTGCTATATAGACTACCAAAAGGCTTTCGATAGTGTCCAGCACTCGTGGCTGACCAAAGTATTAAATATATATAAAATTAACCCCATTATTTTAGCTTTTTGGAAAATATTATGTCCTTTTGGAATACCAATGTCAATGTCAATGGAATATCAATTTAAAAGGTAAAAAAATAGTAATACCGGGCATTTCAATTAAAAGAGGAATTTTTCAAGGAGACTCATTGAGTTTTTTTTGGTTTTGCTTAGCATTGAATCTTCTATCTAAAATGTTAATTAAAAGCAAGTTTGGAATAAAAGTTACGGGTAATACAAGGGGGAGTAGTACAATTCCGCATTTATTATTTATGGATGACATAAAATTATTTTCGAATTCTGAACAAAATTTAGAGAAAATGATCGAGGTAGTTAAAAACTTTTCAGATGATATCAAAATGACTTTTGGTTTAGATAAATGTAGAACGATCCATATAGAGAAAGGCAAAATTGTAGATGGGGACGAGAGTATATTTAGAAATTTCCAAATTACTATTATTTATTTATTATTTATTTATTATTTATTAACGCCCTATCGGGCTTTTACATAGTAAGTTGACAGTATATGTATTTAAGTGTAACATGTACATAAATAAAATAGCTAAATATAATTTACTCATAAGGTATTTAGAAAATAATATGGTTTAGTAAATCAAAGTATGAAAACAAGATCTTTTTTTTAAGCTAATAAATATTACAAGTTAATAACTAGCAAAAAGGTCTAAAATTAGTTGCCTTTTGAAACTCTCAAAGTTATTAACACCAAATATGTCGATAAGTTTACAATATTTGTTTGCAAGGTGATGAATTCTTGGAATTGGTGAGTACAAAGAGTAGTTAGTATTGAGGTTATTGTTACATTTAAAAGTGTCTATGCTGTGAAAAGGGATGTGGTTTATAAGTATTTAGGATACCCACTGTACGGGACGTGTCGCCTGCACAAGAAAAAAAACTGTAAAATTATAAGCACCGGCACACATTTACCTTTGTCCTGTGTAACGATTCAAATAAAGCACTTGAGGTATTTCATTTGAACCATTACAGAGTTATTTAAAATATCATAAAAATGCAGGGAATATCGACTCTTGTAATATGTTTGCCTCAATAAATGCGTCTTGAGAAAGACGATATATTCGAAATTTGTAATTTGCTTTTGAAAAGAACGCCTTTATAAAGGCGGTTGTTTTTATTGCGGATAAAACTCCTTGTATTCGTCCAAGGTCAGTCAGTAACGGCTCTGTGACATCGGGGCCAGTGAGCAGGACCGCACGCTGGAGGAAAGGCTCTCGGGCTGGCAGGCGGGCTGGCAGGCGGGCTGGCTCAGTCGGCAACGTTCAGTCCCCTCGATCCAGGGAATATCGACTCTTGTATGTTTGCATAAATGAATGCGTCTTGAGAAAGACGATATATTCGACATTTGTAATTTGCATATTGAAAAGAACGCTTTTATAAAAGCGGTTGGTTTTTATTGCGGGTGCAACTTCTTGTATCCCTCCAGGCTCAGTCGGTAACGGCTCTGCGGGGCGCTGGCTGGTTCAGTAGGCAATGGCAGATCCTCTCTCCGAGGCTGGCTGTTGGGAAGGCTCAGTGAAGCCCGAGGCAGAGGCGCCGCGACGTCGGGGCGTCGTTGGCTTGTCGGTGAGCAGCGAGCTCAGCAGCAGGCAGTTGCAGTAGACAGCGGAAGTGGAGCGGGGGGGGGAACCGGGTTGAAGTCAAACACAGCGTGTTGCTCTCAGGTAGCGAAGCGGGTCAGGCAGAGCGGACAGCGGTAGATGTTGCTCGGTCCAGGGCTTATGGCGGAATGGAGAAGGGACCGGTTTTTGCGGCGCCTTTATAAGATTCTATAGGACCGCGCCTCCGACCCTTGATTGTATTATGAAATTCCCGTAACGAGCTTGCTTTTTTCTTGCTATGAAGCTCGCCACGCTTGTAGGATTAAATCTGTTTATCTCAGAAATATAGGAATATTTTATAATATTAGACCTTATCTGCCTCTGTCGCCCTGCCAAAACCACATCGTCGCAATATTGTTTATTTAGTTATAATAAGACATATTCTACAAGATAAGTGGTCAAATCTCTGTAACATTTTCAGAGTTTCGCTGATTACATAATTATCTTACGTGTAACATATTTTATTTCTATTTGAGCTTATTTAATTAACATATAAGTATCTTTGTATATAATTATTTAGTTAACATTGTTTCCTATTATTACAGGAAGGGCTTGCAAATTTGTATTTTTTTTTACAAATCTCTTGGATACACGTGGGTCGCTCAAGCAGGTTTTGTGCTTAGCCAATCAGCGGCTGCCTAGCCAGAGTAAGATGGTTGCTTGAGTTGAAGCGAGACAACTGCCTTTTAGGTCCGAGCGATAAAATTTACCGTTAAACGGCAGGGCAGGTTTTTAAACATGAGTTACCTATATGTAAGGCAGGTTTATCAACATTAGTTTTATGGAAGGTTTTACATAGTTTTCGACAGTGGTAAATATGATGGCATTTTGTTGTGTTTTTTTATAATTGATGTACATTTTATATTGATGATGCTGATGACGTTCGATACACTCCTTCCCGTGCAGTAGTGGCTGCATCGAGCTATTTTTTCGAACGTGTCAGTCTTCGGTGGTGGTTGATGCATCCAAATCCAGTGATTGAGTGCGTGGTCACTCCTCCCATCTGGCCGTGGTGATTACTCTTGGGGCTTGCTTGTTAGTTCTCGGTTCCGGGGAGCGGCTGCAGGGTGACGCGCGTGGGATTTGGGCGCGCTCGCAGGTTTTGAATGGCGGTGAACTGGTATCCTTTTGTGTCGGGGTATCGGTCGTGCATTTTTGAGTTGTTGCGTATCCGGGGGAGGGGGGCATTTCAGGCCGGATGTGCGCTTAGGTGCGCGCTGGAACTGTGAAGGGGCCAGAGTTGAATCCGGCTAGCTTGCTGCTGCAATTTTGATGACAAGCCGGACATCATGTAGTCACGGGGATTACTTTGCGGCATATCCAGAGCCGGCATTCGAAGCCGGTACGGTCACTACAAACTTGTGGGTGACAGGCTAGCCATCATGTAGTCACGGTTCACTGCATATCCGGGACCGGCATTCGAGGCCGGGACGGTCGCAGCAAACACGTGATTGACAGGATGGCCAACATTTAGTCACAGTTTGCAGCATATCCGCAACGATTCGAGGCCGGGACGGTCGCCGCAAACTTGTGAGTGACCATTATATAGTTGCGGTTTGCTGCATATCCGGGACCGGCATTCGAGGCCGGGACGGTCGCAGCAAACACGTAGGTGACTGGCTGGCCGCAGTCGAATCGGGCTGCGCTCCGGATGGTGTCGGCTCTCGAGATGTTACGTATCCGGGGGGCCGGCATTCGAGGTCGGGCCGGTCGCTTCAAGCTCGTGGGTAGACGTAGCCATCATACGCGCATCAGGGGGCTCTGGCTGGTGATGGTGGCCCAGTGTAGTAGGGGGCCTATCCAACAAGGCGGGCTGCGGTACTGCGAACTCGGCAGCTTGGCGGCGAGATGTTTATTTTTATAGGTCTGCAATCTGTTTTGCGTGCCAGTTAGCATTCATCCCCCGGCAAAGCGCACGTAATGATCCCCAGTGTACTCGAATTGTATTGTCGTCATCTTATCGGAGTCCTGGGGGTGCGGGTCACTGTACGGCTGGCACATCGTATAAGGTAGTAGGGTACTCCGTCTGTAGGCGGTGTCACTGGTTGCATAGGTTTCTGGCCGCCAGCGCGCTCGGGATGCATGTTTTTGACTTTTGATTTACTTTATTTTACAGAGTTCCTAAACATGAGTTTACTGACTCTAACATAATTATAATTTGATTATCTTTAGATACTTTACTGTTATTTTTATTATTATAGTGGTGTTGAAAAAGAGCTTAAAAACTATACTGCGGCTGTAGGCAGGTTATTATTCCTTCCGGAGGACTATCTTGGGTTTTTTATATTTAAATTTATCGTTTTCGCTATATTTGGAAAGTGAATTTATTGTTGGATTAGTGTGGCTGGAAAGGCCGGCATAAAATTTGGTTGCTTGGGAAACAATTAAGTCCTTTATCAACGGAATGTTGGTGTCTTTATGGATTGAAGAAATTCTAATCCATTTAGGTGCATTTAAAGCAAGTTTAATGGCTTTATTTTGAAATAATTGAATCTTTTGTATTAGACTTGGAGCGGCGTGCCCCCAAATGGGGCATCCGTAAGTGAAACCTGGTCTTATTGTTGTTTTATAAAGAAGTAATTTATTATCCGTTGATAAACGACTTTTCTTTCCCATCATTGGATAAAGTGATGCTAGACATTTATTTGCTGCTGTTATTTTACTAGTTATATTTTTTTTTTTTTTTTTTTTTTTTTTTTATTAAAAGTATACAATACAGAATATAGTATATTATATAAAGCATTGTACTCCCAGGAGTTAATAAACTCATTGCGGGAATGATACGCATTACATGAAACATATAGTTGTATGTATTAAATGGACATATGATGGGACATACACAACATTATTATTTCAGATAGTCATTAATAAGTTGAAGTTTGAGCATGTTAGTTTGGGTCTTTTTACATTGACTTGCACATTTGATCTCGTTGGGTAGTTGATTATATTTTGTGTGAGCTATGTATTCTAGGGATCTTAGTCCATATTTTGTTGATTTGATTTTTGGTATATGAAGTTTGTTGTGATTTCTTGTGTTGTGTTGGTGTACGTCGCAATTGTAATAGAGTGTAGTGTTGGAATGTGCCGAGTGTTGAATTACTTGTAATATAGTTTTCGTTATTTCAAAAGTGGGAATGGTATTAAAAGGAAGTATTTGGGTGTTTCTGTAGATGTCTTTGACATGTGTGTCCCAAGGTAGACTGAAAATATTTCGCAGGGCTCTATTTTGGACGACTTGGACTTCTGAAATCATTTTTTTTGTAGCAAATCCCCAGATTCCGGCGAGATATATTAGATGTGAGTGAATCATAGCATGGTAAATCGATTTTAATAGAGAGGGAGGAAGTAACCCGCGAAGTCTATATAAAACACCAGTTATAGGAGTAATTTTGGATAGAACATGTTTAAATTGGTGATTCCATGTGAGTTGTGAATCAATGAAAAGGCCAAGATATTTTGTAACATCAACCCTTTCAAGGCGGTTATTATCAAGACTTATATTAAGACTTACATTTTTTTTATTTGCAAACAGTATGTAATGTGTTTTTTTTATGTTTAGGCTAAGTTTGTTTAATCGCAGCCAGTTTGCCAGGCAAGTTATATCCCTTTCCATTTCCTTTTCAAGTTCGTTTAAATCATTATTGTGATAAAGAATCACTGTGTCATCTGCATAGAGTTGTATTGTACCCCTAAGTCCCCATTTAGCAATATCATTTATGTATATTAAAAATAGCAATGGTCCAAGTACGGAGCCCTGAGGCACGCCACATTTTATCGTTCCCATGCTGCTTGTCCCTTTTCCAACAAAGGTCTGACAGTGTCGATTAGAGAGGTAGCTACACAGTAACTTCAGGGGAGTGCCTACTATGCCTAGGTGTTTCTTCCAGGTGAGCTTGGAGTCAAGCGTTACACCTAGGTATTTAATTGACTTTTCCCATGGAACCTTTTCCCCAAACAGTTTAATGAATGGGGGCCGCTTGGGCCGTGTCTTTGAGAAAACGGTCGCGGCGCTTTTAGTAGGGTTAATTGAAATTCTCCACTTTTTGCACCACTCTTCAGTTAGAGTGGCCTGTTTCTGAACACGCTTTGTGGCGATGCTCTCGACTGTTGAACTAGACCTGATGTTAGTGTCATCCGCAAATTGAGTGATTTGAATGTTATGGTCAATGGGTTTAGGAATGTCACTAGAGTAGATGTTATACAAGGATGGAGAGAGTTGACTGCCTTGAGGGACCCCAGCTGATAAGGGGCGGGTTGTGGAGAAGACGTTTTCTGACTTGACTTTAAAGCATCTATCTCTCAGGTAGCTAACTATCAATTGCGTAAGTCTCAAAGGATACCCGAGAGCGTTCATTTTATATAAAAGGCCGTTGTGCCAGACTTTATCGAAGGCTTTACTTACGTCGAGTGAGAGGATTACTGTTTTTTTCCTAGTATTAAATCCCTCCGTGATGTGTTCCACAACACGCAGGAGTTGGTGAGAGGTGGAATGACCTGCTCTGAAACCATGTTGGAAGTCTGGCAAGAATTTACTGTCCTGAGTGAATGAGTTTAATCTTGATAGTATAACTTTTTCCAGGATTTTACCTAGGCAAGGAAGGAGGCTAATAGGCCGATGATTCTCCGTTAATAGTGGGTCCTTGCCTGGTTTGGGAATTAAAATTACGTCAGCTTCTTTAAAATCCTTTGGAAAGCAACGTAGTCTCAGCGACGCGTTGCAGATGGCTGTAATAGCGCAGATGCCTTTCTTTGGCAGATATTTTAAGATTTTATTTGAGATGCCGTCAGGACCGGCTGCTTTTTTTTTCTTTAATTTTTTAATTATGTTATTTATTTCCTTAGGAGTTGTGAACCTGATTGGAGGGTCTTCAGGATCTAAACTTAAGATTGATTCTACTTTTGAATCCACCTTTGCTACGAAGGCTGGGTCGTCGTAGTCTGTATTGGGAGAGAATTGACTTTGAAGGCTATCTGCGAAGGCTTCAGCCTTGTCTGCAGCGGAGTATACTAATCCGTTGGGGCCTTTAATCGGAGAGATTTTAGTTTTTGGGCGTCTGAGTGCTTTAGAGAGCTTCCAGTACGCTGCTCTATCGTCTTCGAGAGTTGAAATGAAGTCGTGCCATCGCTCGTTGCGGAATTTGCTGAGGGCCTCACGTACTTCTCTGTTAAGTCTATTAAAATGATGCTTTACTATTGGATTGCAAGATCTCTGCCACTCTTTCCTAACAAGATTTTTTTCCCTAATAAGATCTTTGATCTCTTCGGGTATTCCATGTCGTGTGGTGTCGGTAGGAATCTCAACGGACGCCTCGTTGATGCACGATTTTAATGTTTTAATTAAGACGGAGGTAGCAGCGTTAAGAGTGGCTTCGTCGGGAATTGATGTGGGAATTGTTATGTTTTTATTCATTAGTTCGTTAAGTTTATTCCATTTAATTTTAGTTGGTAGAGGATTAACGGGGACCAGAGGGTTAGAGCCTCCTGTTAGAGAGAGGAGAACTGGATCGTGGTCAGATGAAAGTTCGTTAAGTACTCGGAGGGAGTGCAGATGGCTGGTATTTTTAAGAATGACGATGTCAATCACGTCCGGATTACTGTTATGGTGATGAATCGTTGGTCTATCTGGAGCATCGACTACGATAGGATGGGTACTCGCGTAATTTGCGAGTACGTTACCTTTGGTGTTATTTTTTAGGCTGTGCCACGATCCGTGCTTTGCGTTCATGTCCCCAGCTATTATAGTGGGGACATTTTCAGACAAGAGATTGTCTAATTCTGCTGGAATTAATTTTCGGGTAGGGGGTGAGTAGACAGAAATAAATTTAAGTGGTCCTGAAGAGGTATTGATTATTACCGAGGTGGATTCAATGTTACTACTAGAGAATGAATGTGCTAGACGGTGGTCAATATTATTTTTAACCAAGATGGCGGTTCCGCCTCCTCTGTTGGCTAGTCTGTCGTCACGGTAAGTTATGTAATTAGGTATTCTGAATGTCCTGGAAGGCTTGAGCCAGGTCTCGTTTATGAGGAATACTTCAATACTATAATCGTGAAGGAATTCAATTATTTCCTCCTTGTGAGCTAGGATTGAGCCATTGGCGTTCCAAAAGGCCGTCTGTAGGTTGATTAAATTTACATTTTGTCTAGACATTGTGATTTCTTATCAGGGCTTGAATTTTTGCCAGCTCTTTGGTGGCATGTTGTATAGTAAACTGAAGCGCCGTGGCTTGTTCAATAAGTGCCTGGACATGTACGGGGTCCAGGAGTCGTGGAGGAGAGTCGGGAGAGGGGTCTTGGGGAGTTGGTTTTGGATCGGGCTGGCGCTCTAACCTGTGTTGTTGGCTGCTGCCCTGTGTGATGGGCGCCCTTTGTTCCCTCTGGGAATTTCGGGGATTGTAATAGTGTGGCTCGGGCCACCTGCGGTGAGAGGGAGGTAGGGGAGGGAAAGCAGCTAGCAAGGCTGCGGGAACAATGGGAGTTTGAGTTGGATTTATCTGAGTTTGATTAATCGGATTCCGCTTTTGCGGCTGAGGGATGCATGTTATACCCCGGCTGAGTAGATATTCTGGCTGTCTGGCGGGCAGGCTGACACCTCTCACGGCTCTGCGGGCTAGTGCATGCAGTGTGAGCGTTGTTTGGTTGCTCACCCGGGCAATGTCACCGGCAATGTTACTGATTATCACCGGCGGTGTCACCGGTTGCGCAGGACCCATGCGCATTGTACCGCGGCTGGTTAGATATACTGGTTGGCTGTCGGGCTGTCCACTGTAGAATTTGAGTAGGTACGACACCGCATCCGGGATGTCACCGGCAATGTCACTGGTTGGCACTGGCGATGTACTGGTTGTCACCGGCGATGTACTGTTTGTCACCGGCGCACAGGACTCGTTCGCATTGTAGCTCGGCTATTTAGGTATACTGGTTGGCTGTCGGGCTGTCTACTGTAGAATTTTAGTATGTAAGGCACCGCATCCGGGATGTCACCGGCAATGTCACTGGTGATGTACTGGTTGTCACCGGCGATGGATGGTTGTCACCGGCTACACAGGACTCGTGCGCATTATATCTCGGCTGTTTATGTATACTGGTTGGCTGTCCGATGTAGAGTTTGACAGGCAGTGGCTCATCGTGCCGCTCTGAGTATGTAAGACACTGCATCCGGGATGTCACCGGCAATGTCACTGGTTGTCACCGGCGATGTACTGGTTGTCACCGGCGATGTACTGTTTGTCACCGGCGCACAGGACTCGTTCGCATTGTAGCTCGGCTATTTAGGTATACTGGTTGGCTGTCGGGCTGTCTACTGTAGAATTTTAGTATGTAAGGCACCGCATCCGGGATGTCACCGGCAATGTCACTGGTGATGTACTGGTTGTCACCGGCGATGGATGGTTGTCACCGGCTACACAGGACTCGTGCGCATTATATCTCGGCTGTTTATGTATACTGGTTGGCTGTCCGATGTAGAGTTTGACAGGCAGTGGCTCATCGTGCCGCTCTGAATATGTAAGACACTGCATCCGGGATGTCACCGGCAATGTCACTGGTTGTCACCGGCGATGTACTGGTTGTCACCGGCGGCGTCACTGGTTGCGCAGGCCTCGTGCGCGTTATACATTGGCTGAGTTTGTATACTGGTTGGCTGTCCAATGTAGAGTTTGACAGGCAGTGGCAAGCCGTGTGGGCGTTGTTTGCTCACTGGAGCGGTGACTGTGTGTAATCACCGCCGCCGGGATGTCACTGGTTGCGCAGGCTTCTGCTCTATATACCTCGGTAAGCGACAGCAAGCTCAAATAAACCCGAGCCATGTGGGGCCCGGGGCCGAGGTGCTGCGACATCGGGAGCAGCGAGCACAGGAAAGCACGTGGGCCCGGGGAAGAGGCGCTGCGACAACGGGGCCTTGGTCTCCGGCAAGCCCGGTGAAGAGGCGCCGCGACGTTGGGGCGTCGGTCACCGGCAAGCTCAGAGAAGCCCGGGGGTAGAGGCGCCGCGACGTCAGGGCGTCGTTGGCCTGTCGGTGGAGCCCGAGCCAAGAGGGCTCAGGGCATGAGGGAGCCCGAGCCGAGAGGGCTCAGGGCTCGGTGGGAGGGGGGTGCCCCTTGACTGCTCTGACATCGGCTGGTGTTCCAGCGAGCAGAACCGCACGCTGGCGGGAAGGCGGTCGGGAGCCGGCGTGTGTCTGCTTTCAGGGCGGGAAACCGGCATCTTAGATGACTTCCGGGTCTCTCAGCCACTGCAAGGTGATGACATCTCCACCGGAGCAGGACTGAAGGCGTGATGTGTGGTTCCGGCTCGAATGGACCACTTTGTACGGGACGTGTCGCCTGCACAAGAAAAAAAACTGTAAAATTATAAGCACCGGCACACATTTACCTTTGTCCTGTGTAACGATTCAAATAAAGCACTTGAGGTATTTCATTTGAACCATTACAGAGTTATTTAAAATATCATAAAAATGCAGGGAATATCGACTCTTGTAATATGTTTGCCTCAATAAATGCGTCTTGAGAAAGACGATATATTCGAAATTTGTAATTTGCTTTTGAAAAGAACGCCTTTATAAAGGCGGTTGTTTTTATTGCGGATAAAACTCCTTGTATTCGTCCAAGGTCAGTCAGTAACGGCTCTGTGACATCGGGGCCAGTGAGCAGGACCGCACGCTGGAGGAAAGGCTCTCGGGCTGGCAGGCGGGCTGGCAGGCGGGCTGGCTCAGTCGGCAACGTTCAGTCCCCTCGATCCAGGGAATATCGACTCTTGTATGTTTGCATAAATGAATGCGTCTTGAGAAAGACGATATATTCGACATTTGTAATTTGCATATTGAAAAGAACGCTTTTATAAAAGCGGTTGGTTTTTATTGCGGGTGCAACTTCTTGTATCCCTCCAGGCTCAGTCGGTAACGGCTCTGCGGGGCGCTGGCTGGTTCAGTAGGCAATGGCAGATCCTCTCTCCGAGGCTGGCTGTTGGGAAGGCTCAGTGAAGCCCGAGGCAGAGGCGCCGCGACGTCGGGGCGTCGTTGGCTTGTCGGTGAGCAGCGAGCTCAGCAGCAGGCAGTTGCAGTAGACAGCGGAAGTGGAGCGGGGGGGGGAACCGGGTTGAAGTCAAACACAGCGTGTTGCTCTCAGGTAGCGAAGCGGGTCAGGCAGAGCGGACAGCGGTAGATGTTGCTCGGTCCAGGGCTTATGGCGGAATGGAGAAGGGACCGGTTTTTGCGGCGCCTTTATAAGATTCTATAGGACCGCGCCTCCGACCCTTGATTGTATTATGAAATTCCCGTAACGAGCTTGCTTTTTTCTTGCTATGAAGCTCGCCACGCTTGTAGGATTAAATCTGTTTATCTCAGAAATATAGGAATATTTTATAATATTAGACCTTATCTGCCTCTGTCGCCCTGCCAAAACCACATCGTCGCAATATTGTTTATTTAGTTATAATAAGACATATTCTACAAGATAAGTGGTCAAATCTCTGTAACATTTTCAGAGTTTCGCTGATTACATAATTATCTTACGTGTAACATATTTTATTTCTATTTGAGCTTATTTAATTAACATATAAGTATCTTTGTATATAATTATTTAGTTAACATTGTTTCCTATTATTACAGGAAGGGCTTGCAAATTTGTATTTTTTTTTACAAATCTCTTGGATACACGTGGGTCGCTCAAGCAGGTTTTGTGCTTAGCCAATCAGCGGCTGCCTAGCCAGAGTAAGATGGTTGCTTGAGTTGAAGCGAGACAACTGCCTTTTAGGTCCGAGCGATAAAATTTACCGTTAAACGGCAGGGCAGGTTTTTAAACATGAGTTACCTATATGTAAGGCAGGTTTATCAACATTAGTTTTATGGAAGGTTTTACATAGTTTTCGACAGTGGTAAATATGATGGCATTTTGTTGTGTTTTTTTATAATTGATGTACATTTTATATTGATGATGCTGATGACGTTCGATACACCCATAATCAAATAGATTAGACCATACTAGTATTAAAAATGATACTAGGATTAAATTTCAAACTAGGATCAGGAAAATTTTAAAATGCAACCTATCTGCTAAAAATTTAGTAAAAGCAATAAATACTTGGGCAATACCTCTATTAACGTACTCATTTGGCATAATTAAATGGTCTAATACAGATTTAGATAACTTAGAAAGATTAATTACAACTACGCTAACAAAGTTTAATTGCCATCATCCAAATTCAGGTATTCTTCTTCTTTATGTGCCGTATCAGGTCCCCCCGACGTTGGCGATCACTCTAGAAAAGGTCTCTTTGTCTTGCGCTGCCCGGAATAGCTCCTCCATACTTCTAATGCCGGTCCACTCTCGTATATTTCGCAACCAAGACATTTGTCTCCTACCAGGCCCTCTGCGACCCTCTATCTTGCCTTTCAATATTAACTTGGAGCAAGTGATACTTCTCCCCTCGAAGTTAATGACCCAGATTTGGAATTTTCCTGATTTTCATTAATCTAAGCAGTTCTCTCTCTGCTCTAGCCCGCCTGAGAATTTCTGTGTTGGTGATCATGTCGGTCCATGAGACGTTGAGTATTCTCCGGTGAAGCCACATTTCAAAAGCCTCTAAGCTGTTCATGGTATTTACTTTCAAGGTCCATGTTTCACATCTATACAACAAGACCGACCACACATAACATTTTAGCATTCTCTGCCTTAGTTTTAAGCTGATATTATCATTGCAGAAGAGGGATTTCATTTTAATGAACGCAGTTCTTGCTGCTTCAATTCTGCACCTAACCTCTACATCTGGGTCAAGAGTCTCCGTGAGAATACTGCCGAGGTATCTAAATCTTTCGACCTTTTCGACATTGCAACTATTTAACTGTATTACTGATTCAGAGTGATCTAGTCGTCAAATTTCATCCATTTTGTTTTATTGACGTTGATTGTTAGGCCCAGTTGCTCACCAGCATTATTAACAAGATTTAATAGGTCTTGGAGGTCATCGATACAGTCAGCTAGTAATACAGTATCATCTGCGTATCTTATGTTATGTTATTAATGACAACTCCGTTGATCTTAAGACCCTTCTCAGTATTACTTAGGGCTTTTTAAAGACATAGTTGGAATAGAGATTAAACAATAGTGGTGACAGGATACAGCCTTGTCGTACTCCACGCTGAATGGCAATTGCATTAGAGCTCTCATTCCCATGTCTTATTTCTGCTGTTTGGAACCAATACAGGTTTTTTATAAAATTCTGGTCTTTGGTGTCAACGTTACAATCCGCAAGCATTTTCATTAGGTCAGCATGTTTTACCCTGTCAAATGCCTTTTCGTAGTCAACAGGAAAAAACTTCCTTTCTTTGGTCACGACACTTTTGCAATAGTACATCGATAGACAATAATGCCTCACGCGTCCCAAACGCATTTCCTAAGCCAAACTGAGTGTCATCCAAGTCCTGCTCGCACTTATTGCGTATCCTGGCATGTATTATTTTAAGGAATAATTTAAGGACATGACTCATCAGGCTTAATAATCGATAGTCACTGCACTTCTTAGGGTATTGTTTTTTAGGCAATGTCACGAAGGTGGATTTTAGCCAATCTTGGGGTATATTCCCTGTGTCGTATATAGAATTAAATAACCTCAACAGGTAGTCAACATTTTCATCATTAAAGAGCCTCAACACTTCAACTAGAATATTGTCTGGTCCGCACGCTTTTCTATTGTCTGAAGTCTTTATCGGATGAAGAATTTCTGATTTTAAAATCGATGGTCCATGCAATTGATCATTGGGAATATTAATGTCACGTCTAATATCTTTGAATGTATCATGAATATACTTTTCCCATGTTTGTAAAATATTTTTTTCATCCAATATTAATTTATTCGAATCGTCAACTAAACATGATGGAGTAATTCTTCTAGAAGTGCCTGTAATTTCCTTTAATTTTTTTGTGAAGTTTGAATGCATTGTGACTACGACTGTACTACTTTAGTTCTTCACACTGTGACTTCATCCATTCTTCTTTGGCTTTTTTAATTTCACGTCTAATCGTTTTTTGTAAGTTTTTATATTGTCTCATTATGTTTGTGTTTACGTCTCTCATCCATTAAGTTCAAAATGTGGTCAATCATCCAATTCTTTTTTTCTAATTTTCTTATCAGCTTTTAAATTTGAACCACAGGTTTCACGTATAACTGACTTAAGGTTATCCCATTGTGTTTGTATTTCTATCGATGGGTCACAAAGGAGCAGCCTAATATTATCTTTCAAAGTCTGAGATACCCTATTTCACTTCTTCATGGAGTTTCGAGATATCCATTTTAATTTTGGTTTTGGGCTTTTTTATTTGTTTTAAGCGTAAAACAATATCGGCAGTTAACAAAACATGGTCAGAACCAATGTCCGCACCAAGGTACGTGGTGACTCTCTTTACGGAGTTCCTGAATCTATGGTCTACTAACACATAGTCAATTTGGTTCCTGACAATATCATAGATTGTTCCATCCTGAGGTGATCTCCACGTATAAAGCCTTCTATTCGGGAGTTTAAACCAGGTATTTAATACAACCATATTTTTATCCTGGCAGAATTCATATAGTCTATCACCTCTTTGATTGCTTATGCCTAAGCCATATTCACCAACTATATGAAAGCGGCGACCTTCACCAATTTTGGTATTTAAGTCTCCAATGACAAAATTGACTTTTCCTCCTTTCAAACTTTGCAATGTACTGGCTAGTGAGTCATAAAAAGATTCCACATCACCATCATATCTCACATCCGCTGTTGGTGCATACACTTGACTAATATTAATGTTGATGGGTGGACAGTGTAATTGTAATAATATTATTCTGTCCAAGATGGATACAAAATTCTTAACAAATTTTACATACTTCTCCATGACAAATACAGCAACTCCGTTTCGACGGTTTCTGTCCTGTGGGTCACTTCCTGAGTAGTATAGATTTCCCTTCTCATGTTGGTGTATGCCGCTGCCAGTCCATCTCAGTTCAATAATTCCAAGAATATATACTTTTAATCTTTCCATTTCCTGTATTGCATTATCCAATTTACCGCTGTATAAACTTCTTACATTCCATGTTCCTAGTTTTATTTTTGAATTCACTATTTTGAGCCGGGAGATTCTTCGCACCCCTGGCCCATTTAAGGGCCACCCGGGACTCGGGGCCATTGGTTGGTTTCTCTCCATAGTGATATGCTGGGAAAGATACTGGAGTGGTTTCTCATTGCCTTCTCCAGGGATTTTTCGGTAGGGGTTACCTTCCCTTAGCTGAGCTGATCCGGTTTTATGGCGCCGGAAAGTCGCCATTCGCCCTCTCCTTATCAGCTACGATCATGATGTTAGGGTCAGTGGTCATATTGCCCGGGACTCGGGGGATCATAAAAACCACTCTAGGACGCTAAGGAGTAGGACTTACTGGAAATGTTGCTGATGTTATTGCAAAATGGCGTATCACGGTATTTTATAGGCCCACATCCCCCAGCAGGAAAATGTTCCACCGTGGCCTTTCCAGTCATTGAGCCCCATTCAGCTATAGAACGAGTTAATTTACCTAGAAATTTAGGAGGTAGAGGTACAGTCAAAATAACTTCTTTGAAACATAATCAGGTAGAAATGCTAAGAACTTTTTTCCATAGGAAAGCTCATAGCTCAGAAATGCACAAAATAATTTGCAAGGCAGATAGAAATATTACACCTTTAAATTTATACGATGAGAATGCCAACATTTTTATAAATCCCAACCAGGAATTATTAGATTCCTGGTCAAATAAAATTTTACACGCAAAACACTTCAATTATCTCAACCAAACGTATGTTGACAATTTTTTGTCAAACAAATGGTTGAGTATTGGGGAGTTGAGCGCAGAAATAGAAGGATTTATGCTTGCCATTTAGGATAGAGTCATTAATACTAAAAATTATAGAAAGCATATAATCAAAGATACAAATCAAATTGATGATTTGTGTAGAAAATGTTTGGCTTTTCCGGAAACTATAGAACATATTATATCGGGATGTTCTTTATTAGCACCGTCCGAGTATACATTTAGGCACAATCAATTTTTAAAAATAATTCACCAAAATTTGGTAATTAAACATAACTTGATTGACTGCCGTAATATAGTACAATATTATGAATACGAACCAAATTCATTTTTAGAAAACAATTTTTTTTAAATATATTATGATAAAACTATACTAACAGACCGAACGATAAGTCACAATAGACCCGATATAGTTTTACATGACAAAATTAAAAAAAATAACTTATATCATTGATGTCGCTATTCCAAATTCCTGTAATATCCAAAAATCTGTTAATGAAAAAATAAGAAAATACACAGATTTAGAAAATGAAATAAAAAGAATTTGGCATTCTCAGACTATAAAAATATTACTATTCGTTATTTCGGCTACTGGCATTATACCTAGCTCTCTCATTAAAAATTTAGGCGTATTAGATCTATCAAAAAATGTATATATAAAGATGCAAAAGTCGGTCATTTTGAATACATTTAAGATAACTAAAGATTTTTTAAATATTTATGTTGAGGGATCAGTAAAATTTATAGGCCCTGTTAGAAGTTCTACCGAGCCGAACTCTCTGATATGAAAATATTTGGAGTCGGTGAATTATTTTCCCATTTGATCTCTGGTGAGTTGACGTGTTTTCTTGTATTGTTTTGTATTTATTTTGCTTAAATAATGCATTTACATAATGTTGATTGACTAGATGATCATTTGTGGAAAAGTGTGTGGAAGGGTTTAGTTTTTCCTATGGGGAAGATTTATCCCGGACAATAAAATCGGAAGTATTTAAAAAAAATAGCCGTTTTTGTGCAAAATCACATTTTTACACTTCTACAATGATCTACTAACTATATATGGAGATAACATACAATACATGGATAAGCGCTTTAAAAATATGATAAATTCTTCAAATGGCAATTTTGTGATAATGCATCCCGTATTAAAAGTGAAGTTTTAAACATTAGCTCTTAAATAATATTTGACAGTTAGAACTTTGCGATCGGTGTTATTATATATATAGATAAGTTATATACATAGAGTGGTTGCTAATTTGTTAATTAAAAAGCATACATTCAATGATTGCACAATATAGTGTATTATGTATAAAAACAATTAAAGTAAGAGTTTTCATACGCTTTTTAATTCTATGAATCCCAAAACGTTACCGATAATGTTTCGTACATTATAATTGATGGTAATGTATTGCTAGATGTCACAAACACAAATAAAATTTTAAAAAATATACAAATAGTTACGGCACCCATATAATTATACTTTACAACATCATAATGTCAATTACATACAAATCCAAATCAAAACAAATATTGATAAACATGCATATCAATCAATATAATATCCATATCAATCAATATAACATCCATATCAATCAACATAACATCCATATTAATTTATATACCATCCATATCAATCAATATAACATCCATAAAATATAATTACATCCATATCAATCAACATAACACACATATCAATCAACATAACATCCATATAAATCAATATAATTTCCATAAAATATAACATCCATATTATATAACATCAAAATATTTTTGAAACCCATTTATTTTTTGCATACTGGGAATTAAACGTAATTCAGTTACAATGCATTTTCCTTTACATTTTTAAATTTAATTTTATCGACTTCCTCTGGTATTTTGAAATTCGGTTAAATAATTGTTGGGTTCTTAAGCCATGTTATGTTACCCTTCCTCCTTCTCTCTGCCCTGACGATGGACACTGTAACGCTGTCCAAAACGTTGGCTAAGTTCATCACAATAATACTTTTTGCCTTGATAATAATGAAAATCGATTTCTTGAAGATACGTAGTTTAATTAATAATATTCTCCATATATTTTGACACACGACTTTAAAATTAATAAAATATCTTAAAAAGTTTATTATCGACTGATATATTATAACCATTGCTTTCTAAAATGGTCGCTGATGCGGCACATTTTTTTAAATTTAAAAACCGACTTACTTTATAAATAAATAAAATAGCTAGTGTTTGATGAAGTTTTTAAAATGACGTCATATACTAATCAGTATAAAAACAAAACGCTTAGCTTATAATGGTTTAGTTTATCAAAATGTTTCTTCCAGTAATAGTGTTTTGTTTGGTACTTACTTCCAATTCTTCACAGGATGTTTCCGCTTTATTTTATACGGGCAAGTTATAATTATATGTTTTTTTAAGTTTAATAATTTTGTAAACTATAAATACATGTTGAATTTATGTTGAAAAAAAGGATTGTTTCATGACGTGTCTATTAACCAGTTCATTAGTCTGACATCTTTCAATATTAAAGTTAATTATATACATAGAGAGACAACGTTTTTACTGACATCCTTTAATAAATCATCGCCTTATTTAGTAACGGTCACAATTAATTTTTTTCATTTTTTTTTGTTATTAGTTCTAATTGCAAAGTTTGTACGTGATAAAGGTATAAAGTATAAATTGAATTTTTTTTCAAAGTCCTCCTTTTTAGGTTTTGATGTTCTGAGGCAGTCTTTAATAAATCATCGCCTTATTTAGTAACGGTCACAATTAATTTTTTTCATTTTTTTTTGTTATTAGTTCTAATTGCAAAGTTTGTACGTGATAAAGGTATAAAGTATAAATTGAATTTTTTTTCAAAGTCCTCCTTTTTAGGTTTTGATGTTCTGAGGCAGCCTGTAGTTTTTAAACTTTTGTATTTAGTTTCAAGTTGTCTTTACATCGTCTTCATAATGTTTGTTGAATATCACTTTGTTCTCTCAGCCATGTTTTTACTTTTGTTTTAAATATATTCATTTCCGTTATTTTTTATTTGATTTGGTAGAGCATTTTGTAATTTCGTAGCATAGAATTTAATAATTCTCTGTCCAAAGGGTGTGTTCAAACTAGGAGTTCAAACTGGGAGTTCAAACTGAGAGTTAAAACTGGGAGTTCAAACTGGGAGTTCAAACTGGGAGTTTAAACTGGGAGTAACCACTATATTTTGATATTTCTATTTTTGAGACCGATAATTCGTGGTGGAATTCCATTATAATATATTATAATAAAACAAATAAAAAACTTTATTCCACTTAATTTTATTTTGACCGTAACCGGTTTCAGCTCGTCAAAGCCATCTTCAGACTGGTACACAAAATTCTTAGTCTACGGTTTATATACACAACATATGGGGGAGGGGGGAGAGGGGTAGTTTATAGGGTTTTAATCAATTTTATTTGTTACTAAGTCGTTTAAGATTGTCGAATTTCTAAATATTTATTTGGATTTACCAAATATTTAGAAATTCGACAATCTTAAACGACTTAGTAACAAATAAAATTGATTAAAACCCTATAAACTACCCCTCTCCCCCCTCCCCCATATGTTGTGTATATAAACCGTAGACTAAGAATTTTGTGTACCAGTCTGAAGATGGCTTTGACGAGCTGAAACCGGTTACGGTCAAAATAAAATTAAGTGGAATAAAGTTTTTTATTTGTTTTATTATAATATATCACTATATTTTGGCTTATTACTCTGGTTGAGTATTTAAGTTGGGCAATATTAAGATATATTTTTTAATTTTAAATAAAATGTTTTTTTGAATAAAGTTTTTGTACATTGTAGACTTGTAAGTTTTTAAATATTTCTTCTTTCGGAGTTCTAACCGGAACTTTTATAATTGTCTTTAGAACTGTTTTTTGGGCTTTGTTGAGCCGCTCTGTGTGAGTGCTGAAGGCAGATCCCCAACCAGTTATCCCGTACTCTATATTTGTTTAAATATTTGATTTAATTGTAGTATTTTAAATAGATAAATCGTCCTATGCTATTGCCTACTCCTGAACGAGTAGCTAAAAAAATTGCACATAAAAAGTCAGTAATGCCCATTGAGGTATATAGATAGAACAAACATTGGCTTTCGAAGTGTGGGTCACTTACATCGGTTCATTATCCACTGTGAGATTCCACGGTCTTCAGTCGGTTACAAACGCTCGCCGGGCACAGGTCTCCGGCAATAACTTCGAAATCTCGACATGCACGCTGAGATATTGTACAAGTCGTATTGGCAAAGACAGGGAAAGCAATGATATAACCTTTCATCGGGGAATAATATATGTTCGTACCATAATCTGTAGTCGTGTAAACTAGCTTTTTAATTTAAAAAATCAAGTAGCGCTTGAAGTTGGCGTGCCGGTAAGCTAAATGTTTCAAGCAGTAGCACAGCGGGCAGCCACCGGTGACCCACATCGACAGCCGCCACACCCCCTCCCTACTTCCCGCATTAGTACAACATTTTGCACTAATTTTGTAAGGAATATAGATCCCATTTATATGACTCAGTGGTAATTCCAGCAATCGGAAAACGATGATCGCCACTAATTATGCTACGTATACATACACGAGCCAGAGAACTGCCGAACTGAACCTCAACTTATGGGAAAGGAACAAAGCAACCGCAAAGGGCACCGCTTGCAGTTTCTTCGTTCCTTTCGCAAATGTATACGTACCATTATGCGCTTCCAAACGAACACGATACAAAATGTTTGTGCTATTCATTATTTATAAGGAAATTAACATTTTATTGCATTTCAATAATATGTATATTAAGTAGATAAAAGTGAATCTCTCTATTTTAAAATGCATGGGTACATATTTTTTTTTTGTTTCTCCCGTAGATTTGCTAAAATTGACCTAGGTCTAAGTGACCCAGACAACATCATGATTTTGCAATTTCTTTGCAAGTTTATCAGCATTTTAATTATTGGAATAATCCGAGTATTTGTATAGTATTATAGATAGGCTGATGCTTTTACTATTAAAATGCATTTTATTTAACTTGTTTTCTGGATTTATGTGACTAATGAAATGAATTACAAATAATGTGTATTATTTTTAGCTGCCTACGGTTTGTTTATATTTTGCCTCGAAACAGACAAATTTCCTTGAAATTTAGTAATATATGTCTTGTTAATAATAGCTTAATAATTAATAATTAATTAATTTCTTGTTAATAATAATTTTTGAAAAAAAAAAACAAACTTGTGTTTTCAGAGAGAATTGTCGGCGGTATGCCAACCACCATAGAAAAGCACCCTTATCAAGTATTCATCGTTGGTTTCCGCTCAGATGGCCATAGCTACACCTGTGGGAGATCTATAATCTCAGAAACATGGATTATGACTGCTGCCCATTGCATCAATGAGTACAAACCACAAACATTTACTATTTAATCTTTGAAATTAAACAACTATTTGAAATTATGAAACAATAAAGTACAAAAAACAAAAACGATTACGACGTGACCGAGGCTTGATCCCAAAACCATTACTCTATTTAGGAGTAACGACCTGCCAAATGAGCTTCAAAGACCTTTTTGCCTTTCGTCATTTTAGTAATGTACAATTTAAAAAAAAACAATGATGCTTTTTTGAAATAATTTGTTGCGGTATTGATATTTTTAAAGAACTTTTCTGTATTTATTAAAAAAAAAGTAAATACAATTGGTCAATTTCCATAATAATTTTTCGATTTAAATGAAATGCGTAACTTTGAAAAACAGATAAAATATAACGCACGTGAGCCGCTCCCTACTAGTAAATACATAATTAACCAATCAAAAGGGTAAAATGAAAGGTATAAAATCAAATCCATCTATAACATTGAATTCGGGCCTTTCCGTTAATTTTCAAGTACCTTTTAATTAACTTACTTGCTACCGAGAAGCGGCTCACGTGCGTCGTGCGTCCCGTTTGGAGGCAACTAATGACGAAGATGTTTATTTATACTTATTCAAGAGTGAAAGTCGGAGAATAGCCACAATACGATTTTTAATTTTAAGACTAAATAATTTTTTTAAATTATTAGAATTGCATGCATTATTTTCAGCGCGATTAAAATAACCGGGATGTATGGAAGCACTTACAATAATAAAGGAGGCTATTATTTTGAAGCAAAATCATTTTTTACTCATGAAAAGTATAACCGAGGGGGAAGTGATTTTGACATCGGTCTTATAGAACTTTATTATCAGATAAATTTTCTAACCCCACAAGTAAAGAAAATTAAATTGGCAGGACCTTGGGACAGAGAACTTCGTGATTTTGATAATGCAATTGTTACGGGATGGGGTATTACATCTGTGAGTATTAATATTTTTTTATATGTGTAAGAGTTTCACGTTGTCATAACAACTAAATAATTCACATAATTTTTTTTTTTCTTAATGAAAGATACAAATCGTAGTTTAAAATCATACCCAATCTCTCTCTTAGATGCAAAACTGTGGTAATCAATGCTTGATTAAGCGCATAATCGGCTTAATCCGATCCGCGTGATAAGGCAATAATAACAAACATTAAAAAAACGATTATTTATAATTCATGGCACGTGTCACTATAATAATATACTATAATAAGTAGTATTACACTGATTTACTTTGTTGATACAAAGCGGGGCTTACGATCAAAAGGGCATAACTACAAAAACGGTTGTTTTGAATTAATCTTGGTTTCGGTAATGCCATAATCATATTTATTAGTGATATGAAGATCTGTCTCGTACATAGAGCTGTTAAAGAGATACAGTTAGTTATATTAGTTGGGCATATGAGCATGCCAATCTTTATTTACGTTTTTCTCAAAATTGTGTTTTTGTAGATAGGCCGTTGTGATCATAAACCCCCAAAAGTGCAAAGCGCGAAAAAATAATTCAATCAAATATGTGTTAGGAAAATTGGAAAATACGAGTGATCACTATAAGATACTCATGTATAAGTATATTTTACAATGTTCCATTTTCCCATTGTTTGTGTTTTCATTCCAACCGCGCTAGAACATGTAAAATTAACAAACACGCAAAATTAGCTTACGTATGTACAATGTGTACATGTGATATAACATTATGAAAAAAAAATCATATGGATTGCGATTTGGTAAAACCCTTCAAGCCACAAAATGAAAATTTTACAGGAGACGATAAAAATGAATATTTTTAAATTCGTAAAAATAATTAAAAAGCTTAAAATTTATTTTGAAAAGGTCATTTTTATTTAAGTAAAATATTGGAATTTTATTTATAATTATGAGAGATTTGAGGGTTGAGTAATGAAATCTATGTTTTTTTTCGAAATAACACCATTTACTTAAATTTGGAACTTGAATTAAAAGCGATTTAAAAAGCAAAAATTACTTTACCATGTTGTTCTTTGAAGACTACTCTACATGAAACCACTGAAAAGTAACATCCAAAAAAATGTGGATTGCAGGGTTTTATCAAAAACCAAACGATATGAAGCAGATACTGTAATGTGACTTCATAATTTCAAATAAAAAAAATAACTTTGGAAATACCACTTTTGCTTTTTATACTTAACGCGGACCACAACACCAGGGCCCCGAAGAAGCTACGGTTGTAGCGAAACTGATCGGCATTAGGAATGAAAAATAAAATTATTGTTTAATGAAAAATTATATTATTTATTTTTATATAGGTACTTCGGTTTCAATTTCTAATTTGGTTTTTAAGAGTGTTATGTTTTAATTTAAAATTATTATTTTTTTATAAATAGCTTAATAAATACCGGTTTCGATTCACTCACGTCATTAAATTGCATTTTTAAACTAATATAAAATTATCCAAGTACATAAATAATTTAATATCGTTAGAGGAGGTAATGAGGGTGTGGTTTTAAAGAGGGGGAGAGCTGGAGGAGTCAAAATAAGTAAATATGGTTAGCAAAGTTCATTTGCAGAATGCTATTATTTTTTAACTAATTAATTTCTAAGGTTAGTTTCTAAAGCGAAAAATTTAAAATACGCGGAATTTTTTTATTTATATACATTAACTCCACACAAGAGGCCTTGAGGAAAATAATTTCCCTCAGGCCCTATGTCATCTCTGGGGAGTGGCTGTGTGGAGGGTCTTTTTGAGGAAAGGAAGGAGTGAAGAAGGGTCTTAAAGATACCTATGTTGTAGGAGGGAGGAAACACAGAAACCGGCAAATCGTTCCACATCTAAATCTATTGCTTGTTTCCAACAAACGATTGGCTATTTCTGAACAGTTTTAATCCCGTAATCAAAGTTCATATTTCTTGATTCTAATTTTAAAGTTTCAAGTCGTCATTTTAACGTATTGTGTATCATATTCATTAAAATCTTACGTGAATATTTCGTTTTTTTTATTTATTTAAAAAAATTATTGTTGAAGTAATAGTTTTTATCTTTGTTGTTTCTATTGGTGTAAAAAAAAATATTATTTACATCAATCAACTGTTAGCCCGATTCCACGCAACGTGTTCTATGATACGATGCATCCCAAACCTAGAACTGTAACCAAACAATAACCTGGAGAAGCTCGCGGTCATTGGAAGGTAAGTAAAGCAGAGGAAGATCTCCGATTGTTAGATTGATCACTGATCAGGTGTCATCACAGACGTCCGCGGTTCTCCACGCGGTATTAGACAATATGGTTTACATATATTTATGTGTTGGATTGATCACTGATCAGGTGTCACCACAGACGTCCGCGGTTCTCCACGCGGTATTAGACAATATGGTTCATATATATTTTTTGTTGGATTGATCACTGATCAGGTGTCACCACAAGCGTCCGCGACTCTCCACGCGGTATTAGACAATATTGTTTAGATAATTGTTGTTTATTATTTTGATATTTTTTCAGGAACATGGCCATGACACTGAAGTGCTGCGTGCAGTCAATGTTCCAATTATTTCTAACGCAAGGTGCCAACAATATATTCCGAAGATTTTGATTAATAATCATAATATCTGTGCTGGATTACCACAAGGCGGTAAAGATGCTTGCCAGGTAAATAATAAGCTGAACCTGAAATACAGATTTTTTGTTCTCATAAAACATTTCTTGAAATCGTTAAATACCTATACACAAAATTTCGTGGATACAGAAAAAAACCATCCTAATATTGTATCTATATAGTTAATATTTAAAAGTAAATTAATATAGAATAAAATTCTAGTCGTGCATCCAAATAATACAAATATATAAAAATGAAGATCACCACAAGGTACCGAACTAACAACTTTTGGAGCAGTACAGTTTTTTTTTTTTTTTTTAACATTATTTCTGGCTTTCACCCTTCAAGGGTGTTCTTGGCCATCATTTAAAATTATTGAGAAATGAAAGGTGAATTTAAATATTAATTTTATTTAAATAGGCAAATTTCAAAATTATAATGAAAATTGGAGTCGAGTTCAGACTTAGAAGAGATGAGATGTTGAATGGAGGGGAGGCAATTTTAGATAAGGCTTGATAGAATAGAGGATATTTGTTTAGAGAGGGACAACCAAAAAATATGTGATCTAAAGTTCCCACTTCTAGACCACAGAATGTACAATCTGGGGAGTCAACAACGTGAATTTTAAAAAGATGGGAAGGAACGGAACAATGTCCGATCCTCATTCGAATGAGTGAAGAAATTTCTTTTTTGGAAAAATGAGGGAATTGCTGAAACCACGGTTTTGATGGAATAGTCCTTTGTATTGAGGCATAGCAGGCTCCCTTGGATTGACTAGCAATGTGCCAATACTCCGACCAAACATTGCGGGATCCATCTTTGATGATGGAAAAAATGTCAGATAGGGGAATGTGGTTTACGAGGGTAACAACAGGGTTGGACGCTCCTTGTTTTGCCAAGGCATCCGCAATATCATTACCCATGATACCAACATGTCCAGGAATCCAAATCAGAGTTACAGTTTTACCATAGCTTTGAATGGAGGCTATCATCTCTCGAATAAGGCATACAAAGTGATCATCAGGATGAAGAAGAGGACTGGATTTAAGTTTTTGGAGGGAACTGAGAGAGTCAGAGAGAACGAGGGAATGTTCAAAATTATTTTTGATTATATATTTGAGAGATTCTATTATAGCAATGCACTCAGCTGAAAATATTGAAAATTGATTTGAAATTGAATGAAATATTCTGTCATTAGAATTATTGTGGTAAACGTTAATACCTATACCACAGTTAGGAGAGTCGGGAGATTTGGATCCATCAGTAAATAAAAGAGAAAAGTTGGGCCATTTAGATGAAATAATGTCATTGAACATATTATTGACAGTTCGGGCCGGGAGATTGGAATGACTTTTAAGGATTCCGATCCCTTCTATTATTGTTGGGGATAGGGTGACGTGACTATATTTTAATTTGTATAAGGGTAGTAGATCATTTTGGATGATGTGAAGCTCTGAGAGAGACTTAAAATTTTTACAGATGTCAGGAAGAGGTTTAGTTGAAGCTCTGTTTGTAGATGAATGGGTTGAGTCAATGAACAACGAGACGCTGGGGATAACCTGATGACATTTAGAATTTAAACATTTAAGAACAAATTTGTCAGCAAATAGTTGACGCCTTAAATAAAGAGGAGGATCAGAACATTCTACTTGAAGGGAATTGATGGGTGACGATTGCATCGCTCCAGTTATAATTCGCAAAGATTTAGATTGAATTTTGTCTAATTTATCAAGTACATTTTTTGAGGCAGTACTAAAAAGTGGGCAGGCATAGTCAAGATGGCTTCGAATAAGTGCGTTGTAAAGCAACTAGGGTGTAATGGGTTAGGGTTGTAATGCAAGTAGGGTGAGCACCCCACCAAACGCCAGATAATGATCTGATGATATTTAAATTTTTTTCGCATTTAGTAACTAAATTATTAATATGGGAAGACCATTTAAGTTTCCTATCAAATGTTACTCCCAAAAATTTTACTTCAGAAGCGTTGGGGATTGGAGAATTTTTAAATAAAATTTGAACGGGGGGGTTTTTATGGCGGTTTGAGAAGGTGACACACTGAGTCTTTTGGATTGAAAGTTCAAGACCATTTAAGGTGAGCCATGTGCAAAGGGCATTCATGGCTTCGTTAAGATATTTGACGGCGAGAGGGATGATTTTGGATGATAAGAAGAAAGCTATGTCATCTGCGAACTCAATAACTTTTACTTGTGGGGGAATAGCGACATGCATATCATATGTGTATATATTATACAGTAAGGGGGACAATACATCGCCTTGTGGTAAACCCTTCCAAATAGACCTACTTTGAGGAAAAATATCTGGAAGTTCAATGAAAATTTTTCTATCTAGAAATAGATTAATAATAGATTGGACAAACATGGGGGGAAGGCCAAGGCCTAGAAGTTTTTTTTTCAAGATTGGGATGGAAACATTGTCAAAGGCGCCTTCTATATCTATAAAGACGGCAAGACAAACTTCCTGTTTAGAAATTGATAAATTAATATCAGTACTGATGATGGCAAGGTTATCTTGAGTGGATTTTTTTTTCCTAAATCCAAATTGAGATGGAGAGAGAAGCTGTTTACTCTCGACAAAAAATTCTAATCGGTTTTTAATTAATTTTTCATAAAGTTTACTGAGGGTGGATGAAAGAGCGATTGGCCTGTAGTTGGATCCAGAATTTGGTGATTTGTTTGTTTTTAAAATAGGGATGATTATTTGACAACTCCAGTCATCAGGCATTATACCAGTCTGGAAGATTTTATTTAAGATGCTTAAGAAGTGGTTTAGAACATTATCATTACTATTTTTGATTATGCTGTAAGGTATACCATCTCTGCCTGGAGATGAGTCCTTGACTGTTGATAAACAATTTTTTAGCTCAATTAAGGTAAACGGAGAGTCTAGCCAATGATTAGACATAGGAGTATTATAGATGGGCGTTATTTCATCTAAGTTAGGTACAGAAGGGGGGGCAATTTTGTCCAAAAATTCATCGATCCATTTAGAATGAGACGCTCGAGGAGATGGTGAACTGAAGGAAGATCTAAATCTTCGGATCATAGACCAAACTTCCGAAATTGGAGTGTTCGGAGATACTGAACTGCAGAAGTTGTACCACCCGGATCTTTTTTTTGACCTCAATACCCTTTTGGCATTGGATTCAGCGTTTTTGTATATAAGATAGTTCTCCATAGTCATATTGTAACGATAGGAAAGAGATTTAGCTTTCCGAATTCTTACTACTTTGGAACATTCCTCATCCCACCAGGGAGTTGGAGGGAGTTTTTTGAGAGTTTTAGTTTTAGGGGGAGGATTTGATTTATTTATTGCAGTTATGAGCATTGATTTGAAGTTATTATAATCATCTTTGACGGAAAATATATCGGTGGCGGGTGAATTTAATAGGAACTTGTCCATATGAGAGTTAAATTCATCCCATTTGGTGTGTTTCGTTTTAATTTTTGTCGAAATATGAGACTTGTCTGATTGGAAAGAAGTTTGATAAGTAATGGTGATCGGGAAATGATCACTGGAGCAAGGGTCGGGGGACACCACCCACGAGGAGAGAGAAGCCAAACTAGTAGAACATATCGATAGATCCACTGCACTGGGGTTTGTGCTGGGGCGTGAGATCCTAGTAGGAGATCCGTCATTCAAAAGGAAAAGGTTGGATTGATCTAGGAAATCCATCACACTTCGACCATCTCGGTCGGAGAAAGCAGAACCCCAGACGGGGGAATGGGCATTAAAATCGCCTAATATAAAGAAAGGAGGGCTTAGTTGACTTACAATTTGCAACCAAGTTTGTTTATTGAAGTGGGCTGTTGGGGGAAGATAGACTGAAATAAAGGATGTGTCCTTTATTTTAGCTGCAACCATTTGGAAGTCAGCATTGGGGGGTTTGATATTATTTATTGGGGAAAATGATATGGATTTTTTAATAAAAAGGGCAGCACCGCCGCCCGAACCTTCGGGGCGGTCGTCGCGGAGACAGGAATACCCTCCCACATTAAAGTGGGTGGATGGAGTAAACCAAGTCTCCGAGATAGCAGCCAAAGAAATAAAGTTGGAATTTAATAGGTTAAGGAGATCAGATTTGTTAGAAATAGCACTTCGGCTATTCCACTGAAGTATTCTGACATCCTGAAGAGTCATTTTGAATAAATGATTTTAATGTGGAAACAATAGTAGCAGCGTTGGACGGTAGATTAGTTTGAGAAGAAATAAGGTCAATTAGAAGCATAATAAGAGTTTGGATAAATGAAGAATTGTCTTGGGAGAGTTTTTCAGAAAGTTTAAGAGAGTTCATTGAGGACGGATTATAATTATTTGCACACCCATTTGTGGCATTTGAAAGAGGTGAACCATTGGGATTTAAGAGCAGTGAGTTGTGTTGTTGCTGATCGTATCCAGGAGCCGGTTTAGAGATAGCGTTTTTGTATGTGAATTTAGTTGAACGAGAAGAAGTTGTTGCAGTGGAGGGAAGAGGGTTGGATGAGGAGTTGCTGGATAAAGCCTCAGCAAATGATTTTTTGACAGGCGGGAATAATTTAGAAGCCTGCAGAAAAGACAAGTTCTGAGAGGCCATTGAAATTTTAATATTTTTTTGGCGAGATTGTTCTGGGCAAGATGTGTTGATAGCTGTATGTGAGCCTGAGCAGTTAAAACATTTAGGTGAGGAGGATGAAGGACATTGGTCAGCTGCGTGGTTTTCTCCACATTTAAAACATCTGGGTTGAGATCTGCATGCAGCTTTGGTATGACCAAAACGGCAGCAATTGAAACACTGAGTGGTGGGATAAGTATACATTTCAACTGGTAATGAGTTGAAGAATAAATATATATGGGAGGGAAGAGATTGACCTTCAAAGGTGATAACGACAGATTGGGAGGGCTTCCAGGAAATTATACCCTCAGAGGAGTCCTTGTAATTTAGCCTCCTGGCTTTTATGGGATTGCCAATGTGTTGGGGGGTTGAAAGTGAAGACAGAATTTCTTCGATGGACAGATCGGTCGAGATACCTCTGACCAGGCCCATGCGAGTGACATTGAAAGTAGGGATTTATGCCTTAAACTTTGAATTAGATGAAATGAAGATATTTTTGATGAAACTGTTGGCAGCTGACCCTGAGAGGAATTCGACGGAGATTCGGAAGCGACCCTCGGCTTTTACACCTCCAGGCTTGATTGAAAGATTCTTGCTATTTGATAGGAATTTGCCAAATTCAAGAGGATGGATGGTTTTTCCTTGCTCAGTTTTTTGGGCGTATACTATGAATGGGCCACGGGAATGAAGAGAATAAAAGTTTGTTGGAGGAAGTTGAGAAAGTGCTGGTGGGGACTGTGAAGTCGAAGGCGAGTCAAGTTTTATTGGGGAAGAAGGAGTAAATTTCCTTTTTTTGGTAGAAGTCAAAATGACAGAATCACTGTCAGAAATTTCTACATTTTCCCCGTCTGGGGGGTCCGGAGAGGGATCTGGGGGCTTTGTAGGGGGTCCAGGAGGGAAATCTTCCTCCATTATTCACAACAGTAAACAACTACAATAATAGTATGAAAAATGACAGAAGTAAAAAATTTTATAAATATCTGGAAATCAGCAGCGAAAAGTGACTCCTGGAAGATCAAAAGGGAGAAGAAACCTCAAGGCACAACACACTACACTTTTTTTTGGCCAGAAAACAAAATAGAATGGAAAAAAAATAATTTTAGATAGAGCAAAACAAAACAACTGATGACAGCCAAATGTTATTGTTGCAATGAGCAGTACAGTTATTTATTATATATTTTGAGCGTTGAACTGGAAATAATAACTTTTTAGTATTATTCTAAACCTAGCCTGGAAAATTGCTATTATACCTACTCTTAAATGTAAATTGTAATTGAATCCATTTGATCTACAAGTACAAAAAATTAAGGATGTTTGCGACTGTGCCAATTGAGTACTTTTAATTGATTTTTTTACAATTCAGTTACAATACTCACTATGATCTCATCTAAGTAATTAATCTATTAATTGTCCGTACAAAGATAAACATTTTATTTTACAAGCGAATAAAAAAATACACTTTTGTAAAAATCATCCCTAATAGGTAGGTATATCTACTTATTATATACGTCCAATAACAACAAAATAAATTGCGTACATAGGTACCTTATATTATGAGCGTTCGACTCAAATCATTTATAAGTGAACGTTTGTTCTTTCTTGTTCGATGTGTAAGGAGGCCTGAGGATTCAAGGAGAGAAAGTCATGGTTTTTGCGAAACTGAATTAAGAACGCCAAGATATTTACAAAATCAATATATATCAACCACAAATAGACTAGGTCCGAAAGTAACTAAAAAAGTTTACGATTTTGTGAATAATTTAAAACCTTAAACAATTTATAAAAATCAATAATTATACAACCTGTTGAAATACGTTATCGAAAACCGTTTCATGGGTATTACAAAGAAGTAAATTTTGATGCTAACAAAGAAGAGATGTTCCATTGAATACATTGATGAACTGCTCCAATAGACGTCCAAGGGTGAATTTTTTTGAAGCGATAAAAAAGTTTATGTTTATTTAACGTTTTTTTATATTTGTGGTTCCTTATTTATTAATGATAATAATATTTAAACGGTTTATATAGCGCCGTTTTGTGCAAAATCACCTCAAGGGCGTTGATTAAAATAATGTTTAATTTTTGTCATGGACTGTATGTATTTTCCTAAAATTAATTATATTGTGACAAATTCAATTTGGATTTGTTACTTCTTCAATAATCGCAAATTCACTTTGTACCGTTATTTTAATTTCATGAAAATAAACAACTTACAATACACCAAAAATAGTCGAAAATAGTCAAAATAGTCGACATGTTTCGAAACCAGTGGTTTCTTTGTCAGGATAAATGTAAAATGAAAATTTATAAATAGATGAATGGACAAATAAGTATTTATGTAAAAAATATTACAATATTAAAAAAAATTTAAGAGTGTAGGGATGTATAGTAATTAAATTTATTAGGGGATTTTATACGTTTATAATAAAAAACAGATTCAAAATTTAATGTCATTTAATAATATGTTGATAAATCTTCCCAGCCATTTTATTTTATTGTGGTCAAATCTTTAACAACTCGATTCCTCATAAATTTAAAAATGTGACATAGTCTCCTTGTATTCTTAGATTTCTGCAGGAAATAGAGCATTATTTTTTTATGTAAAAAGAATGAAAATTTTAAGAATGAATGGGGAATTCTTTAAACTTAAATCTAAAATTAAATATCTCAAATTTTCCATTAATTCTAACGGCAGTATCCTACACTAGCCCTCCCAGCGGTGCGAGTTGTGAGAGTCGGTTTTCTTTCATACATTTTAATGGTTTTATTTGTGAAATATTTTATTTTTTTTACGTTAAAAAGTTAATGGAACCAAATATTAAGACTTCCTGGTTTTTGCTCACAATTTTTGTGTTAACAAGTTATAAGCATACCACTGCCATCAAGTACTATTATTAGTCTGGAAATAATTCAACATGATACAAGGAGAAAACTAACTGATATAAAATATTGTTAATTTATTAAAAATCTGTTAACATTAATCGCATTACTGTTAAAAATGGGACTGCAGGCCTAGAACGAATGAATTGAGAAATTTCATAACAAATTTGATAGTTTGATAAACTTTACTGATGTAAAGCACATATATGTAAAGAGGAGGTCGGAATACGTTTCTATAAAATTATAATATTTTCGCATCTCGTTCATTATATTTATTAAAACAAAGCCATCTGCGTGAGCACGTGCTCAGAGATATTCGTAATGACTAATATTTTATTAGGAAATGGGCATGGAATCACATTTTTAACAGTATTTGATTACTAAAAGGCCGAACTCATTTTTCTCCGTGTAGACTTCGCCTCGAGCGGCCAGCGTTGCCAGCCAGCACAAGTAAATGAACAATATTCCTTCATTCTAAGAAGAAAGTTGTACATTTTTTTTTCTGTTTCATGGTGACTCCAGTGGCCCGTTGGTGGTTGGGAATATCCAAGTCGGAATCGTCTCTTGGGGGGTTGGATGCGCACGAGAAGGTCTTCCAGGTGTTTACACGAGAGTAGCAGCGTTCTATGAGTGGATTAATAGTAAAATACCAGTCACTACTGTATTAGATTCCTGATATTCAAGTGTTTTTTTTATACAACTTATCGAATACAACGAATGGCAGTGAGGCATGGAATTGGCAGAGGAAGGATGTAGTAGAATGAATGAAATCCCTGAGGGGTATGTATGGTAACATTTTGTATGATCGTGTGAGAAATGAAGTGAAGATTCGAAAATAATGCAAGGCTAATGTAAACGTGATGAGTCCGATTAAGAAAGGGAAGCTTAGATGGTTTGGGCGTGCATAGCGAATGAATAAAGAAAATAGTGTAAGGAGTATATCCAATGCGAGTATATCCAATGCGTTGGAGACGCCCGAGGAAGACATGGAACGATCAAGTAAACCAAATACTTGAGTTGGGCCATGTCAAAATTCAGACTAAGAGAAGGGTATGTATGTCATGTATGATACGATGTATGAATGTGAATAAAACGAGAAGTTTGTCCCAAGACCGAGTTTTTTGGCGGTCCGTCCCACCATCCTAACTTGTGGAGAAACGGCGAGATGGTTAGTTAGTTAGTTATATGTAGGTAAGAATGCTCGATCTGTCAAATATGTAGGTAAGTACTTCTAATACTACTATTTCAGTTGTTTTAATATAGTATTAGTTATTTTCACTGAACTCAATATTTGTTATTAATAACTAGCAAAGAGAATCACGGCATATTATAATTGTAGGATTTAAGAGGCTGAAAGTATTTATAAAAAAATATTTACCTCATGATCATATTATGTTAATATTTTTCACTCAAGTTCCTCATTTTCATAACGGTAGAACAAATAGGATAGAGATATTCAAAAAATACAATTAAACCACATAATTTGTTGGTTTCGACAGAAATTTTGTGATTGATATTATTTTTTATGAAACAACAAAGGAATATGAATGTTATTATACCGATGAATGGAAGTTTTGAATCGATTCATTTGGTTTAAATTGTGCATATCGAAATAACAACATGAATAATAATAATAAAGATTTCAGTTCCAATCATTTTATATTAATTTTATGATTCCATTTTATGTAATGTTGTGTAATGTTTTTATTTTCTGTTTGATTATGATTATACTCGCACGCATTTTGATGTCAAGGTGGAAAAACAAACTCCTTTGTCAGCGTTGAAGTCGTGGATAATATATCTGGAAGGTACTTTGATTTTTATGAACTTTTGTGTGCAACCATTTTAAACACTGGGATCTAATTAAACTCGAGTAAATCTGGTTCCCAAGAAGTTAAAGAAGCGGTTTATAGTCGAAAGAGAGTAGCTCATTTGGTACAAATATCGGAAAGAACGTCGAACAAAGAATTCTAGAATTATTCGTTTTTTGTATTTTTTTTTGTAAATATTACTATTTTGTTATTATATATACTCTCTAGGTATTGCGCCATATCTGATATCTACATATATTATGACTATTATGGTTTTAAATTATTCCAGGGTTATAAACCGCCAATAAAAAAAAGAGTATATCTTAGTGTTACTCAGTTTATATATTTTTTAATTTGGTTTTACGCCTAGCAGGGTTTTGACGTAGATTCTAAAAACAGAACCTAGTGAGCTATCGAAAATTATACACATAGTTTTAAATCTATGAAATAACTTAAACTGATAAACTGAATGTGAAACTATTATTTTGTTAAAGATAAACTAATATTTAAAAGACAATTTTATCCTTTGTGCTACGCATAAAACTTTGTCTTATAAACATTTGTTTATCTTTAAAAAAATAATAATATTTGACAAGTCAAAATATTTCACCAAAAAATATAGCTATAGTATGTTTCGATGCCATCTAGTGGGAAATTTAGCACTAACAAAACCTTTCCTGCAAAAATAAAGTTGGTTATTTGTTGATTAAAGTGCTAGTACATATTATTACGAATTATTTGGTGTATTTTAAATAAGCCGACGTTGCTCAGTGGTCTAAAGCACCTGACCGGACATTAGAAGGTGCGGGTTCAATTCCCGTTGGCGGCATTTATTTTTCTTCGGGAGATATTTGCAATATTTATTGATATTTGAGGCGACTAATTATTGCTTATGATAATTTAAATATAAAAAACAATATTAGTTTAACATGTAACAGTAACAGAAAATAATAAAGGAACTTGAACAATTCTACATTGAGACAAATTGCTTAAGCTATTCACATTACCGACGCTAGTATAATTTGTAGGATTAGACAAAGTGTTGGTACAGTTTACGCTTAATTCTATAAATGGAGTCAGTAAATATATCAATATTATCCATGAAGATGTTGCCCAGATCATGTATCCTATTGGTTGGTGAGTGTGTCTGATAGATAATTATGTTTGTGTCGCAGAAGAATGTTACATTTTGTCTTGTATTCCTAGCGGCATTTGGAACTTAATAGTGGCAACGATGGCAGGGCTACCAGTAAAATTGTGTAACTCAACCAGATATCAAATAATTCTCCTGTCACATAGCGTTTTAGATGCAATTGATTCATCAAACTGATTAATTATGTATTCAATTTGAATGTTGTAATGTTTTCGCCTTTTCACCATTTTTCTTTTATTTGTTTAAAACAATATAAAATTTTCTTCTCTCTTGGCTATGACCGATATTTAATTTTTCTCTAAGGCTTTGTATATGTGTTCGCAGGGATGGAAAATTCCTCCCCTACAACACATAAGCCTCCATGAAAATTGGACCCTTTTCTTTGATATCTACAGAAAGCTACTTAAAGCTCTCTTGTACTATATATCTTTATAGACATATGTACTTAACTAATTAATACGTTATTTACGATCTTGAACGCAAATATACCCGTATTTATATTGTAATTAAATTCCATCAAACGTTGTGTAATTTTTTTGATTTATGATATAGGATTTTAATTACCTTCATTTTTGTGGTAACCCCCTTGGTTCTGATCGAGGTGTTGAGTTTCACAATTTAATTGGTCTTTCCATTGCAAACCTAGACTTAAATGAATTCCCTGAATGAGCTAACTTTCCTATTGTAATTATTCTGATTCCCTGCACCCTAACAAAACCGTAGTTAAACGCTGATAAAAGATATTATACATGTTTATTTGGACAGGTAATTTGATATAACTCAAATGGTTAATTGTTAGTAAATTTGATTTTGGTAAACTCTTGTGTCTGTGTGGCGCCACTCCTTTATGATTCTGCTGCTATAAGGTACATGTAAAGATTGATTTAGTAGGTTAATGTAATTAGTTAATTGCATATTTGACGAACTCGGAATAGCCCATTTGCTGGCATAATTTGGCTCCAAATCCTCCTGCAAGTAAACGAGATGATCGTGAGTCAACAAGAAATTTGCACAATCCTTTGACACGGCTCTTTGATTGATACCTAAGTTATCGCGTCCCAAAGAGCCTTCCACGTCATCATGTACTGCATTCAAGTTTCCCCTCGGGTCTCGATACCCCCAAATTCCGACCCCTCCTTGGACTACAATTTACTTAGGGCGAACCGGTTTCGTCCTATATACAATCATATACTCACGGTTGGTGTGGACTTACGGGTCGTGAATCCTCATTCCACGTTTAAAAGAAAATGCGATAGTGGTCTATAAGACCTAAAATGCAAGCTGTATGCAGGTCCGCATTCTCCAGTAAACAGTACATACGAATAAATATATGTATACATACAGTTTGGGAAAGGTTTATAACTCGCAATACGAGGCTATCTACCTCGCATTCCGAGCTCGGATCTCGCGCCAAGAACTCTGCGAAGCTCTAGGTCTGGTAACCGAATATATACGTACTAATAAGGTGATACTAATAAATACTAGTAGAATAAGGTCATATTTGATAGTTTGTTTTGGAGAGCTATCGAACTCCAGGCTTTTGTTTGTTTGGTTTTGACGTTTTTATTTAAGAGAATCGCCATCTCTATTTGATTTGGTTAATGGTCTTGTTATAGGAGCGACCACTGCCTCCTATAGATGAACTGTATTTGTTTTAAATTTTACCTCCAGGGTTCAACATTAATTTTTGTTCATCCTATCCCGTGATTTTCCAATTGTTTCAAGTAGTTGATTGCCACATTAGAGAGTACTCGACCCTCAAATATCTCAGGCAACTGATGGGGTTCTGTATGAGCACCCAATCAATAAAATTCAAATGTTTCGTATAATTATTCGATATAAATCTGGCTAACCCGTGATTTTTCAATTGTCGATTGTGAATGATAAGTATTTGTGAGCACGCATCTTCCAGCTGTTTCAAGTAACTAATAAAACTGTGCGATTATCTAATCAATGGTATTCAAATGTTTCATGTAATTTTTTGATATAAATCTGGCTAACCCGTGATTTTTCAACTGTCGTTAGTGATTGATAAGTATTTGTGAATGACCCAAATCGCTGCACATTGCACAATAACATCCTGATGTTTATTCTTATAACTCCGATAAATTATCTAATTACGGCCGAGGTCGTTTCCAAACTATGCAGTTGACCCAATTCTCCAGTGAGCTCTTTATTTGTAAACAAATAATATAAACATCTCCTGACACACTAACCTAAATGTGAGATTTGTTTATTTTAAAATTCCTTAGAAGTCATTTGTGCCTCGTTACTTTTATTGTGCACTATTAATTGAAATATTTTTAAATCCTTTATTGAAGTTAAACTATTTTTCATTTTCCGAATTTTGTAAATTTACTAGGTTAAATGAAGAATAAATATAAATATATATTTAAGTACACATATCTCTATTGTCAAAATATGTTAAATAAGAGTACATATATTAATAAATAAATATAAAATATATGATTCTACATAGTCTGGAATATTAATAAATACATATTTTCTTTTTCAATAATATAGGTATGTCCTCGGGTAGGTATTAAAAATCGCTACCATTTCGATGCTTCGATTAATAAATAAAATACATATATATAAATACATTACATATATATTTTTTTCTTTATATACAATATATTATTTTATATTTATAAATATATATACAAATATACAATATACATATATTAATGTGTAATTCTTTGTTTTGTTGTTTTAATTTAATATTCAATTGATATACTTCCACTTCACAGCCCTTCTGTGTCTCCTGGGACCTGAAAATTATTTATAAAAGGAAAACTCACCCACGTCAAGGTATTTCCGGTCGGGTAGTACACAACAACCTTGATGAAGAAATCCTACCTAATTAATTGTATTTTTCAACTAATTTCAAAATAAATCTTTTCGACTATTTATTCCTATTTAATATTTTATTCTCGCTTGAATCATATAAATTAGCTGATATTTAATTTTTCTTCCGAACGAAATCCTAATTCAGAAAACCCGTTGATTTAATAACACTTTTCTAGTTTAGGCTTTTGAATGATAGCTGTTAAAATACTTTTTTCGAAATGGTAGATTGATGTTTAGAATTCCGGTTAAAATGACAAACACTTTTAACACTGTCGCTATACGCACGATGGATTTTAATTGAACAATTTATTAATTCTAAATTTCTTTTTATATAAATTGATAAGAAAATTTTTTCCGAATTGCGCAGACTTTTAATTATCTTTATTCTTAATAAATTAATTTCTTTTCCGAACTGTTACTTTTAGAACAAAGGTTTGAGCATTTGTTGTTATTTCTTTTCGAACTGTCTAGATTGTGTTTATTTTAAACTAAGACGTAAATATTTATTACTATTATTATTATTTTTTTTTAATAAAACTGATGTTAAATTATAATCTATTTTTAAATATCAATCCGCGAACCCGTTCACTCTAGATTAACGATAAAACTCTCCACTAAATTCTAATGTTTTCACTTTGAATGAAATAATTATTTTTAAATTTTAATAATTCACTTTTAACACTTTTTGCACTATCCACTTTTAACACTTTTAAGCACTTCACACTTTACTTTTAAAGCACTGAGTTTAAACTGTATTTACTTTCACTGTTTGATTTAATTTAACTGACTTATTAAATTTCACTGACTCTAGCACTTGTATTTTTCACAAAATTTTCCTAAGTCCAGGGCTTATTTAAAATTTAACACTTAAAGATTTTTCACTGTTAATCCTACCAAAGACGTAGTACTGCCACGTAACAACTTTTCGAATCCTCGGCGCGACTGTCTCCTGACTGATGTGTTCCATCTTTTATACCCCTCTCAGGTTCCAAAAGACGTATCTGAATTTCTCTTGATGCTTAATTCTATCTCCTATCAACTCGTAAATCCGAACACCCCTTCCATCAATATCGATTGTGCTTCCATAAGATGTTCTGCTTTCCGGCTCAAGGCGGTGGTCAGTTTCCATCTCACATATCTAAATCGATAGGGTCCGAATCGGGTAAGTCTGTGTTAATCGCCCAAGCTCCCTTTGTCCTCTGTTCATACAAAAATGTAGTTAAAATCTCATGATTTTGTGTTCCTTTTTTTTCTCAATTCGCGATAGGTCCATCCTCAATAACATATATATAGATCTCAATTTTATACATCTCGTGCGAAATTGTTTAAATCCATGCTGAAATCTTTACTACGCATTTTTGAATTTCGATTCGTCTAAATTCTACTCAATTTTATTGTCCCTTATATGGGCTTTTCCATTTTCACCAGTACTTTCTCTCTTAATGCCGCAGATTTGAATTTTTCCTTATCTTCTTGGATTTTCTTTTATCCGCGACGTTTTCTTGCACAATTTCTTCTTTTTTTCTTATGTTATTTCTCATAACTCTATAATTAATTATTTTCCAAGTCGTATTTATTTATTTCACGGATAAATTTGAATTGTATCACTTTTCTCCACTTGGATTATTCTTTATCTCCGTTCTTTACCCTTTCTTTTATCTTTTCTCCACTTTTCCCGATGTGTGTGGTCTCCAGGAAAATTTCATACTTCATCTATTATTAATTAATATATAGTTTTCCACACTTCTATGGGAGATATACCTAATTCGACTCTGGGATATCTGTCACTTTTATTGCCTGATCCAATCTCCGCCCCATCCTCCATCCCTCACTTACAAGATTTCACATAAATTATATGTCTGGACACCTGTTTACGTTTAAAATTTTGGTACTAGACTCGTAAATTTAATTTAATTTCAAACCTATTAATTTTAATCTCTTTTGCTTAATCTAAATACTTCATAAGGTCCACGTTAAAGTTAATCGCTTTTCTAATCGTTTATTACCTTAACGTAAATAAAAATCATGTTCGGATTTTGATTGTTTATCCTTCAAAACATACATGAGACCGCCAACCTTTTATCTTGTTTCGATCCCTCCGTAATATTGGGTAACTTTAATATATATCTAACCTAATAATTACGTAAAATGTCTACTTTTCCTGAATCTAATCTATCGCTATATGTTTAGTTTTACTGTCTTCTTCTGATACTCGATTTTCACGTCCCTAGAACCTTCGTAGCAGTCCAAAATCTCTGTATTATCCTTCCATTCGATCGCCGCACTTTTCTAAAATGTGTATTTTTTTTGCGAGATTTTTCATTCAAAATTGATTTACCAATATGTCCGTTTCATCTTAAATTGATAACGATTAATTTCCATTGTTTCCAAAACTCTCACCTCTCTTTAGTACGATTTTTATCGAACATGACACCCTCCTTCTATCATAAATAATTGTACTACAGTTGAAATTCTGCCAGTGATTTTCCTTCGCTTTTCCCGTCCTTTTTTATACTATCACGTTTATAGTTTTTCCATTGCATTTTCGTGTGTGTGTTTTTCAACTTGTAAAATCTTCAAAGCACTCGATTTCAATGGTTCGCCATCCCATAAACGTCTCAGTTATTGTAAACATTTCCAGGAGTTTGTCACCTTGAAAGTCGATGTTGACCCTAAAGTGCGTTCACCTCTAATTTCTGTGGGAAAGAAGAAGCCATTAATTATCTTTTTTATTGCCCGATCCAAAGTTTATTCCTTTGTCTGTCGTAGACACACTCCCCTCCGCTCACTGATTGGTTACTCAAAATTTTATAGCTCTTTGTTCAGATCTAATTGGTTGACAAAATTCAATGTTTATTTTTAGGCCTAGGAAAGGGGAAGTACCAGTCGTCCTAGACGATTTTACGACCTCTCTGCTTTCGTCCCGGAACCTTGATTTAATTTCAACTATTACAGGAGTCTACTGCAAGCAAGCTGGATCAATTCTTTCTCCGCCAGATGTCGTTAGCATGTCCGTTTTCATAAATAATTTGCATATTTTCTTGCAGCTATGGTTTATCTGTTTTTTCTTTCACTGTGATTTAAAGCCTTTCATCACAGTTCCCCCCTCTGAACTCAATTTGCTGTGGCTAACGTTGTATACTACTTTAGACATCGAAATTGTGTTCAAAATGTAGTCTAACTTTTCTCCCCCCCTCGTTCTGTTATTCCTTTTCCTACATCACTTCCTGTTATTTCCTTTCTCTACCTCACTCTATCATTCCCTATCTCTCTCTCCATTCTGTTATTTCCTTTCTCCCCCCCCCTCATTCTGCTATTCCCTATCTCTCTTTCCATTCTGTTATTTCCTTTCTCCCCCCCCCCCCTCATTCTGTTATTCCCTATCTCTCTTTCCATCCTGTTATTTCCTTTCTCCCCCCCCCTCATTCTGCTATTCCCTATCTCTCTTTCCATCCTGTTATTTCCTTTCTCCCCCCCCTCATTCTGTTTGGATTGTTAGCAACCTTGACTCTGAATCACATTGTATTTTCTATTCTCTTTTCGCTTAGATTTTATTTTATGGAATTTTCTCTAATTTTGATAAACTCAAAATTAAACTCTTTTTTTTTTTCTGGGAAAAAACACGCCCCTCGACTCGCGTGTTTAGGTGGTCCTCAACCTGGTTGGACTAAGACCTCCCTCACAATGATTCAGGTAAAGATTGTTTGCAATCTCGCGGTCTATTGACCAACTGAAGGGCGGGTGGTCTCTTGGTGTGCAAATAATTGTTTGTTTTGGTTTTGTAAGTATTATATTTTTGTGAAATGTATATCTTTGCACAACCTCACCCAATCCGACAATCAGTGGTATACATGTTTCATTTAAACTTTCCAGCATTTTGTTTTTTTTTTTTTTCTCTTATTCGCTAAAATTTTTTTTGTGTAATTTCTAATTGTCTTTTCATAGATCATTCAAACAAGTTGTTCTAGCCTAGGTGTTGTCCATCCTAATTTTTTTTTTATTTCATAAATGTTCTTAACTAACCTCCAATTTTCTCATCGTTCCTGTTTCCTTTTAAATTTTTTTTTTTTGAAAATTTTAACCTAACCATATCGTAATTTCTAATGTTCCCTTTTTATCTTTACCTAATGTCTACTCTAAATCTATAGATAACCTTATTTCAAGTTTCCAAAAAAAATTCTAACTCTATGCATTGTCAATTTAAAATCTTGTTTTATAAAACGTACCCTATCCTATTTATAATATATGTATTTTTTTTTTTTTTTGTTCCTTTTGTGGGTATATAACTCCCATACGCTTTCCTTCTGTGTTCTTACTTATCTAACAAAATTTTCCTACACACTAACACACAATTTTTTTTCTTATAGAAAATCAATATTATCGAAAAAATTTTCTCTTACTCTATTAGTAAATTAGAATATGATTGTCGCTTATTAAAAAATTTGTTCACTCAACCTTAAAGACTTAAGGACGACCCGCCCCTCGCAAACAAACTGATAGTCTAATATTTCAGTAATTTTTTCTTTCTCCCTCCCTCCTTAAATTCATCGTATTCTAACATATTTTTATTTGTATTTCTCAATCGTTTGTTTATTTAAAGTTTCAAATATTTGTAAATTTCGCATTTTATTCGTTGATTTCCACTATCTCTAAACTCGGTTTTTGTTCCTTATTACATGTATAATATTTCGCTAAATGAATTGCGCTATAATCTCCTTTTATTTCCCGAGTTACCGGATCAATTAGCGTATACGTGTTACTATAAACTTCTGACCCAATTACATAAGGTCCATCGTAAAGCAGATTGAATTTTTTTATTTCTTTTTTGAGTAGGTTTGATTGTGTAAATTTTTTCAACTTGACCAGAGTCCCAACCTCATAAGTTATTAATCTTTTGTTGAGATTATAGTATTTCTGTCGATTTGCAGCGCTTTTCTCTAAATTTTTCCGTGCTGCTAATCTTATTTCATTTATTGTTTTCGTAGATTTTCCGCAGCCTTGAGTATACCTGTCTAAACTATAAGTTGGTGATTTCCCAAAAGCTATTTCATTAGGTGAGAATCCTGTTGAACAGTGTATCAAATTATTGTAGGTTTGTTCTATTTCTTTAAGGAAAGCCGCCCACTTGGTATGTTTTTCGTGACAATAAATACGGAAAATTCTACCTAATTCTTTATTCACGCGCTCTGTTATGTTCGGTCCGGGATTTCGTATTGAAGTATGTACGATTCGTATGCCCATCCTATTTAAGTTGTTTTCCCATTTTTTCGATGTAAATTGAGATCCGTTGTCAGTTAACAAAGCATCTATTTGTATTGTTTTATTAAAATCCTCTACACAATTTAACACGGTCTTAGTACTTGCTATCCTCAATTTATATAATTTTACAAATCTACTGAATGAATCTTGGATCACGAAAATGAATCTAACCCCTCCTATTCCTCTCGGTAAAGGTCCGTATAAATCTGCCATAGCTAATTGTCCTACTTCTTTGGTAATTATGGATTTACTCGGCCCTACAGTTGGTCGAATTTCGCGCTTCGCCAGCTGACATAGGTGACACCCTCTCACTATGCGTTTTATATCTCGGTGCATGCCTGGCCAATAATACCTATCTCCCAAAGCTGTCCCTGTTTTTGTAGTTCAGTTATATTTTCTAAGTGTTTTCGAATCTGTTGTCTACCTTTCACTGCAAAAGCTGCTATCTCTGGGCACGTGTTTTTCTCCTCCTGTACATTTTTTGCATCACAAGAATAACGAGATAAAATATCAGGCCCTATATTTTCCTTCCCTTTGACGTACTCTACAGTGAAGTTAAATTGATTTAAATACAAAATCCACCGTGTTAGGCGGCCACTGTACATCTTCCAGCTCTTTAAAAATGTCAATGCTTGATGATCCGTTCTAATTATTAAGTGTACTCCTCTTAAATATGTCTCAAATTTATGTAAAGCATATATTATCGCCCATAACTCTTGTTCTGACGTGGTCCATTTCAACTCCGGTCCTCTTAAAGCTTTGCTAATAAATCCAATAACGTGGTGATTCCCTTCCTCATCCAACTGATATAATTCTCCTCCTATGGCGAACCCCGAACTATCTGTCTGTAAATAATAAGTACTATTTGGGTCATGATGATGTAAAATAACTGTCTCTAAAAATAATGTTTTCACCCTCTCGAATGCGCGCTGTTCTGAGTCACCCCATCGCCAGGTTCTATTTTTCTGAAGTAAATCGCACAAAACCCGTGTTGTTTCCCCATATTTATTCGCGAATCTACGGTAATAATTACAAAGTCCAAGAAAGGCTCTAACTTGTTTTATTTTCTTGGGTACCGGAAAATTTTTTATGGCGTCAATCTTTTCCGGATCCATTTGAACTCCCAAAGGCGTTATAATATGTCCTAACATACGTACTTCTGTGAATAAAAATTGACATTTTTCGAGTTTACAAGTCATGTTTGCTTCCTTTAACCTCTCAAGCACTGCGTTTACATGTTCAAAATGATCTTCTTGACTACCACACGTATATATTATTAAATCATCTAAGTAATTAGCGCAGAATTCCCTCACCCCTGGTCCTAGAATTTTGTCCATTCCTCTTGAAAAACTCCCTACTGATGTTTTTAACCCCTGCGGTAATACCTTGTATACGTAAGATTTTCCATTGTATACAAACCCAGTATACTTGCGACTTTCTGGACTGATAGGTATTTGAAAGTAAGCTGAATTTAGATCTATTGTGGTTATGAATTTTACACCATGAAAACGCTGTATAATTTCTGAAGTTAATGGTGGTTTTTCTACTTCCGCCTGCATTCTGGTGTTTAAGAATCTAGCATCTAAGAGTATCCTAACCGTCCCATCTTTTTTCAAGGTAAATGTTAGAGGACTAGAAAACTGCGTGGCCTCTCTACTGATGATTCCTAATGACTCCAATTCTCTAATTTTTTCATCAATCTTATCTCTGTAAGCAAATGGTACTGGGTAGGATCGCTTAACGAAAGGCGTCTCGTCCGTCATCCTTATTTCGTGAGTGTACAAAGTAGTTAGACCCGGTTTGTCTATAAATACATTCTTATGTTTAATTAAAATCTTTTCTAACCCTTCTTTTCCTTTTGAATCTAAATTTAACTCAGACACAAAGGTCGTTATTCTACGCTCGAGGCACGCCGTATTATTTATTTCAGGGTTTACTTCAATACTAATTATTTTTCCACTTGTGAAATTTTGATTTCTAACCTCCTGTTTAGGTTTCCTATGAATTACGGTTGAATTTACTAACTCTATTTCCTTCTTCCCATTTCCTGTTTTTATTTTTAACTTTCTGTTTTCTCCACATTTAAATTCAGCTGTATATTCGTCTAACCAGTTGATACCCAATATAATTGGCCTAATTAACTTTGGTATTATTAAACACGGCGTATTTATTATAACATCTCCAAATCGCAACGGTACTAGAACCAACCTAGATATTCTCTGACTTTTGTGTCCTATCGCTACTTTAATCTGTATAGTCGTTACAGGCATAATAGGATAAATTGTTTGATCATTTAAATAATTTTCATAAAACTCTTGAGAAACGCACGTGATTTGACTTCCGGTATCTATTAAACAGTGAACTTCCGTGTTATCTATCTGTGCTTTGGCTTCCGGTAATAACGGTAAAGTGCTACCCTTTTCTACTTCCTCATAATCTCTGTCTTCGAAAATGTTGTTGAACCCACTAATTTCCCTTCTTGTTTTCTCTTCGTTCACTTTCAATTGATTCCATTCATCCGTTATTTGTTGTAAGGAATTGACACATACTTCCACATCTATTTCCGCTTCCGTTCTCGTTTCTTCCGCTCCATTCTTTCGTCTTCTCACATTCCTTTCTGTTTTTATTGGAACAGTCATCCCTTGTTCATTTCTTCCCAATCCTTTCATTGGATTCCACCCCCATTTCATCATAATCTTCAATGCAGTGTTGTGTTTTGGTGCCGGCGTCCCTCTCCCTGTGTGAGTCGTATTCATGAGGGCTAATGAATCAACCCTCGGCCGTTTCCCGAATTGTTTGCGATGACTAGCTCCGTGCCGCTCGTAGTTATTGTAGAACCTCCCTTTGAAGATGTCGTAGTTTCGGCACACTTGCTGCAGCTAGCGCCTCCTTCCACACTCTCTATTGCGTGAATTCTCTTCTTTATAGCGTGGTAACGGTCACGGTATTTGTCCTTCTTGGCGAACTCCTCCCCACTCCTTTTCTTTGTATTCCGTTCTTCCGGTGTGCAAACCATTGTATCTAGTTTTCGAAGAAACTCAGCAGCGACAATCTCATCTCCTGACTGCCCTGAAAACCATAGCGATTGAACTTCTTTAGGGTAATGTCTCATAATTTCGTCAACTACGCTTAACGGTGCTTCTGTGATTTTTAATGCTTTCGCTAAATCCCAATAATTCGCGAAATGAGTGAGCATGGATATATCTCTCTTGGCATCATATACCCCTTCTGCAAGACGACGGCGAACCTCATTCTTCTTTATGTCTCCCCAATAGGTAGCTAAAAAATCTCTTTCGAAATCCAACATTGTTTCCCATCGCTTGTTGTATAGTTTGGCCCACGTTTTTGCTTCCCCTTTCAAATTCTCCCGCACGACAATTAATGGATCTGTACGTTTCACTTTTCTAGTGTATTCTTTTATATCTTCTAAGAAACTTATGGGGTTTTGATTTCCACCGGAAAATGAAGGTCGTTCCTGCTGCGGTAGCATTTCCACTACTTAGAGAACGTTTTTCGGCGCACTATCCTCTCCTGACACCGCCACTGTTGTTGGTCTTCCTAATTGTTTCTCAAGTTCCTGCATTTTATCAACAAGCGGTGCTAAAGCTGCTTGAATTATTGTAGTAATATCTCCGATGTTCACTGCTGACGTCCCAGCTGTAGCATTTTCCTCGATTGCCGTCACTAAAGCTTCTGTTTGCCTCCCCATTCCACGTTTTCCCACCATTTTCTTAGCTCTTCCGAGTGTTACCGGCTTATGTATCTATATTTTTTTCTTACTAAGCGACAACCTTAATATTCCTATTTTAACTTCCTTAATTATTTATATATATGTTGCCTTTCTTATTCTATTTTTTTTTTTTTTCAATTTTCTCGTTTTTCTTATTTTTTTTGTTTTTTTTTTGTTTTTCTAGATTTTTTCTGTGTTTTTTCACCTGGCTGTTCCTGTAAAATTTCAAGTTCGTTTATGATTTTCACATCACTCTCTTGTATACCCTCGTCTTGTTTGATATCCGAATATGTTCTAGCCTCCCCCTCTGACTGACCCATATTTTCAGGTGCCTTCAAATTCTCGACTTGTAACGAACTTTTTCGCGATCGTTTGAATATCTCTCTTAGTTCATCAACTATAGGAACTGTTTCGGTGCTTACCTTCGCGTCATCGATTTTTCTTTTCTCCGCCATATTGATTTTTGTTTAAGTTCAAATCTATATTCAATTTGCAAAATTTGCAAAATCTATTATGATTTTTTTTTTTCAATGCCTAACATGAATTTCTTTTCAATAGGTATATATATATACACATATATATATATCCCATCATAAACATTGGTCAACGACATTAAAAATCTCGAGCCAACTCTGAATTGTTTTTTTTTTCTTTGAAATTGAAACTCGAATTCTCAACTAACACTTTGTCTTTTCAAAACAACGTTTATTTGTTTGGCCTATACTTGAATTTTTTATCGAATCCATTGACTGGGTTCTCTGTGTCTTAAAATATGTCTTAATAGTCAACAACCTGATGAACCGAATGTCAGCAAAATTATCATGAGTAAATCTTACGTTATTTCAACTTACCCGTTTATATGGTAAATTATATTATGTAAGATTAATCTTACCTCACAAAACATCAAATGTTTCACCCTCATTAATGTCTCTGTCGATTATCGAGATTTGTGATCCTGACAACAAGTATCTACATTGGCGGCACGTAGCGCGACCATTTGAATCTAACACGTGGTCCTAATGATTACCTATGATGTAATACAATTACACTTTTCTATTTTGATTATTGTTATTATAGATCTATCTATCACATGATATGGGTGTAATATTTCCGCTATTTATTATGTTACAACATGATCATAATAGATTACACCCCAACATCTCAAAATAATTGTTTTTCTTTTGTTTTATAATGATATTGATGTTAATCAAAAAAAAATATTTTTTTTTTTTGTTAATCAATTGATATTAATCAATTTTATATTTTTCGTAATTATTATTTTTGCAAAACCAATGATATCTAGTAAGGTACATTGGGTGTTGTAAAACATTAATCAATTTTAATTTGTCTAAACCTTTCTATTCTTCTAATAATTCTGTCGAATGTCTAGCGATAAAAATAATAATTTCTTTTCCTGACTTTGTGAATAATTCGTTAAATTACCACAGACCGCCGCTGGTCTGTATTTTCGGATATAAGATAAACAATAATTGTTTACGTCAATACTCCACGATATCCGAACGCAATGTTTATGTTATATTTGTTCCAGCTATCTCGTTTTGTGTCATTGTTTATTTAATCTCGACGTTTGTTATTTAATTTTTTTGTTCCTCGGAGTGATACGTATTATTCAACGATGTTTCCGACTTTTAAAATCTCGATGTTTATCTTATCAATTTTTAGATGTTCTTTGTTGTCCCAATAAGTTCGATGTTTTTCGGGTTTGTCTGTTTATTAAACTTGCTTCATATCAACATTCCAATTCGTTCGGTGAACCCAAAACATAAACAATGTTTTTGTTTACGGAACGCATTCCTCTCGAGTGAATGACATCATTAACCTACTTCTTTCATATTGTTTATATTATCGTATGAAAGGTATTTTTATTGACTCTAAAGTTCACGGTCATTTGAATTAACACATTTTTATTTATAAGGACACTTTTTGTATTATAAGGTTTATTCGTTTACACTTTCTTTTTGGATTTATTGTTTGTTTACGTTAATCTATTATTATTTTTAAGTTTCACTGTATATTTATGTAATGTCGCACTTTTCTGATGAAATTTTTTTTTTCTAATTCTTTAATTAATTTCGTCCTATTTATTATTATTATTTTCTCCGTTTTTGCAATAGGTTGACCAATAACTTTGTTTTTTTTTTCTCTCAAAGACTTATAAAACCTGAACCTCCTGGACACGGCTATTCAGTTGTAATGTTTTCGCCTTTTCACCATTTTTCTTTTATTTGTTTAAAACAATATAAAATTTTCTTCTCTCTTGGCTATGACCGATATTTAATTTTTCTCTAAGGCTTTGTATATGTGTTCGCAGGGATGGAAAATTCCTCCCCTACAACACATAAGCCTCCATGAAAATTGGACCCTTTTCTTTGATATCTACAGAAAGCTACTTAAAGCTCTCTTGTACTATATATCTTTATAGACATATGTACTTAACTAATTAATACGTTATTTACGATCTTGAACGCAAATATACCCGTATTTATATTGTAATTAAATTCCATCAAACGTTGTGTAATTTTTTTGATTTATGATATAGGATTTTAATTACCTTCATTTTTGTGGTAACCCCCTTGGTTCTGATCGAGGTGTTGAGTTTCACAATTTAATTGGTCTTTCCATTGCAAACCTAGACTTAAATGAATTCCCTGAATGAGCTAACTTTCCTATTGTAATTATTCTGATTCCCTGCACCCTAACAAAACCGTAGTTAAACGCTGATAAAAGATATTATACATGTTTATTTGGACAGGTAATTTGATATAACTCAAATGGTTAATTGTTAGTAAATTTGATTTTGGTAAACTCTTGTGTCTGTGTGGCGCCACTCCTTTATGATTCTGCTGCTATAAGGTACATGTAAAGATTGATTTAGTAGGTTAATGTAATTAGTTAATTGCATATTTGACGAACTCGGAATAGCCCATTTGCTGGCATAATTTGGCTCCAAATCCTCCTGCAAGTAAACGAGATGATCGTGAGTCAACAAGAAATTTGCACAATCCTTTGACACGGCTCTTTGATTGATACCTAAGTTATCGCGTCCCAAAGAGCCTTCCACGTCATCATGTACTGCATTCAAGTTTCCCCTCGGGTCTCGATACCCCCAAATTCCGACCCCTCCTTGGACTACAATTTACTTAGGGCGAACCGGTTTCGTCCTATATACAATCATATACTCACGGTTGGTGTGGACTTACGGGTCGTGAATCCTCATTCCACGTTTAAAAGAAAATGCGATAGTGGTCTATAAGACCTAAAATGCAAGCTGTATGCAGGTCCGCATTCTCCAGTAAACAGTACATACGAATAAATATATGTATACATACAGTTTGGGAAAGGTTTATAACTCGCAATACGAGGCTATCTACCTCGCATTCCGAGCTCGGATCTCGCGCCAAGAACTCTGCGAAGCTCTAGGTCTGGTAACCGAATATATACGTACTAATAAGGTGATACTAATAAATACTAGTAGAATAAGGTCATATTTGATAGTTTGTTTTGGAGAGCTATCGAACTCCAGGCTTTTGTTTGTTTGGTTTTGACGTTTTTATTTAAGAGAATCGCCATCTCTATTTGATTTGGTTAATGGTCTTGTTATAGGAGCGACCACTGCCTCCTATAGATGAACTGTATTTGTTTTAAATTTTACCTCCAGGGTTCAACATTAATTTTTGTTCATCCTATCCCGTGATTTTCCAATTGTTTCAAGTAGTTGATTGCCACATTAGAGAGTACTCGACCCTCAAATATCTCAGGCAACTGATGGGGTTCTGTATGAGCACCCAATCAATAAAATTCAAATGTTTCGTATAATTATTCGATATAAATCTGGCTAACCCGTGATTTTTCAATTGTCGATTGTGAATGATAAGTATTTGTGAGCACGCATCTTCTAGCTGTTTCAAGTAACTAATAAAACTGTGCGATTATCTAATCAATGGTATTCAAATGTTTCATGTAATTTTTTGATATAAATCTGGCTAACCCGTGATTTTTCAACTGTCGTTAGTGATTGATAAGTATTTGTGAATGACCCAAATCGTTGCACATTGCACAATAACATCCTGATGTTTATTCTTATAACTCCGATAAATTATCTAATTACGGCCGAGGTCGTTTCCAAACTATGCAGTTGACCCAATTCTCCAGTGAGCTCTTTATTTGTAAACAAATAATATAAACATCTCCTGACACACTAACCTAAATGTGAGATTTGTTTATTTTAAAATTCCTTAGAAGTCATTTGTGCCTCGTTACTTTTATTGTGCACTATTAATTGAAATATTTTTAAATCCTTTATTGAAGTTAAACTATTTTTCATTTTCCGAATTTTGTAAATTTACTAGGTTAAATGAAGAATAAATATAAATATATATTTAAGTACACATATCTCTATTGTCAAAATATGTTAAATAAGAGTACATATATTAATAAATAAATATAAAATATATGATTCTACATAGTCTGGAATATTAATAAATACATATTTTCTTTTTCAATAATATAGGTATGTCCTCGGGTAGGTATTAAAAATCGCTACCATTTCGATGCTTCGATTAATAAATAAAATACATATATATAAATACATTACATATATATTTTTTTCTTTATATACAATATATTATTTTATATTTATAAATATATATACAAATATACAATATACATATATTAATGTGTAATTCTTTGTTTTGTTGTTTTAATTTAATATTCAATTGATATACTTCCACTTCACAGCCCTTCTGTGTCTCCTGGGACCTGAAAATTATTTATAAAAGGAAAACTCACCCACGTCAAGGTATTTCCGGTCGGGTAGTACACAACAACCTTGATGAAGAAATCCTACCTAATTAATTGTATTTTTCAACTAATTTCAAAATAAATCTTTTCGACTATTTATTCCTATTTAATATTTTATTCTCGCTTGAATCATATAAATTAGCTGATATTTAATTTTTCTTCCGAACGAAATCCTAATTCAGAAAACCCGTTGATTTAATAACACTTTTCTAGTTTAGGCTTTTGAATGATAGCTGTTAAAATACTTTTTTCGAAATGGTAGATTGATGTTTAGAATTCCGGTTAAAATGACAAACACTTTTAACACTGTCGCTATACGCACGATGGATTTTAATTGAACAATTTATTAATTCTAAATTTCTTTTTATATAAATTGATAAGAAAATTTTTTCCGAATTGCGCAGACTTTTAATTATCTTTATTCTTAATAAATTAATTTCTTTTCCGAACTGTTACTTTTAGAACAAAGGTTTGAGCATTTGTTGTTATTTCTTTTCGAACTGTCTAGATTGTGTTTATTTTAAACTAAGACGTAAATATTTATTACTATTATTATTATTTTTTTTTAATAAAACTGATGTTAAATTATAATCTATTTTTAAATATCAATCCGCGAACCCGTTCACTCTAGATTAACGATAAAACTCTCCACTAAATTCTAATGTTTTCACTTTGAATGAAATAATTATTTTTAAATTTTAATAATTCACTTTTAACACTTTTTGCACTATCCACTTTTAACACTTTTAAGCACTTCACACTTTACTTTTAAAGCACTGAGTTTAAACTGTATTTACTTTCACTGTTTGATTTAATTTAACTGACTTATTAAATTTCACTGACTCTAGCACTTGTATTTTTCACAAAATTTCTCTAAGTCCAGGGCTTATTTAAAATTTAACACTTAAAGATTTTTCACTGTTAATCCTACCAAAGACGTAGTACTGCCACGTAACAACTTTTCGAATCCTCGGCGCGACTGTCTCCTGACTGATGTGTTCCATCTTTTATACCCCTCTCAGGTTCCAAAAGACGTATCTGAATTTCTCTTGATGCTTAATTCTATCTCCTATCAACTCGTAAATCCGAACACCCCTTCCATCAATATCGATTGTGCTTCCATAAGATGTTCTGCTTTCCGGCTCAAGGCGGTGGTCAGTTTCCATCTCACATATCTAAATCGATAGGGTCCGAATCGGGTAAGTCTGTGTTAATCGCCCAAGCTCCCTTTGTCCTCTGTTCATACAAAAATGTAGTTAAAATCTCATGATTTTGTGTTCCTTTTTTTTCTCAATTCGCGATAGGTCCATCCTCAATAACATATATATAGATCTCAATTTTATGCATCTCGTGCGAAATTGTTTAAATCCATGCTGAAATCTTTACTACGCATTTTTGAATTTCGATTCGTCTAAATTCTACTCAATTTTATTGTCCCTTATATGGGCTTTTCCATTTTCACCAGTACTTTCTCTCTTAATGCCGCAGATTTGAATTTTTCCTTATCTTCTTGGATTTTCTTTTATCCGCGACGTTTTCTTGCACAATTTCTTCTTTTTTTCTTATGTTATTTCTCATAACTCTATAATTAATTATTTTCCAAGTCGTATTTATTTATTTCACGGATAAATTTGAATTGTATCACTTTTCTCCACTTGGATTATTCTTTATCTCCGTTCTTTACCCTTTCTTTTATCTTTTCTCCACTTTTCCCGATGTGTGTGGTCTCCAGGAAAATTTCATACTTCATCTATTATTAATTAATATATAGTTTTCCACACTTCTATGGGAGATATACCTAATTCGACTCTGGGATATCTGTCACTTTTATTGCCTGATCCAATCTCCGCCCCATCCTCCATCCCTCACTTACAAGATTTCACATAAATTATATGTCTGGACACCTGTTTACGTTTAAAATTTTGGTACTAGACTCGTAAATTTAATTTAATTTCAAACCTATTAATTTTAATCTCTTTTGCTTAATCTAAATACTTCATAAGGTCCACGTTAAAGTTAATCGCTTTTCTAATCGTTTATTACCTTAACGTAAATAAAAATCATGTTCGGATTTTGATTGTTTATCCTTCAAAACATACATGAGACCGCCAACCTTTTATCTTGTTTCGATCCCTCCGTAATATTGGGTAACTTTAATATATATCTAACCTAATAATTATGTAAAATGTCTACTTTTCCTGAATCTAATCTATCGCTATATGTTTAGTTTTACTGTCTTCTTCTGATACTCGATTTTCACGTCCCTAGAACCTTCGTAGCAGTCCAAAATCTCTGTATTATCCTTCCATTCGATCGCCGCACTTTTCTAAAATGTGTATTTTTTTTGCGAGATTTTTCATTCAAAATTGATTTACCAATATGTCCGTTTCATCTTAAATTGATAACGATTAATTTCCATTGTTTCCAAAACTCTCACCTCTCTTTAGTACGATTTTTATCGAACATGACACCCTCCTTCTATCATAAATAATTGTACTACAGTTGAAATTCTGCCAGTGATTTTCCTTCGCTTTTCCCGTCCTTTTTTATACTATCACGTTTATAGTTTTTCCATTGCATTTTCGTGTGTGTGTTTTTCAACTTGTAAAATCTTCAAAGCACTCGATTTCAATGGTTCGCCATCCCATAAACGTCTCAGTTATTGTAAACATTTCCAGGAGTTTGTCACCTTGAAAGTCGATGTTGACCCTAAAGTGCGTTCACCTCTAATTTCTGTGGGAAAGAAGAAGCCATTAATTATCTTTTTTATTGCCCGATCCAAAGTTTATTCCTTTGTCTGTCGTAGACACACTCCCCTCCGCTCACTGATTGGTTACTCAAAATTTTATAGCTCTTTGTTCAGATCTAATTGGTTGACAAAATTCAATGTTTATTTTTAGGCCTAGGAAAGGGGAAGTACCAGTCGTCCTAGACGATTTTACGACCTCTCTGCTTTCGTCCCGGAACCTTGATTTAATTTCAACTATTACAGGAGTCTACTGCAAGCAAGCTGGATCAATTCTTTCTCCGCCAGATGTCGTTAGCATGTCCGTTTTCATAAATAATTTGCATATTTTCTTGCAGCTATGGTTTATCTGTTTTTTCTTTCACTGTGATTTAAAGCCTTTCATCACAATGTTGAGCTTAAAATTTACGTACCTAAGAAGTTCGTGCTGAACTCTTTCTACATGTATTGTTAGAGTGAACTCTATACAAACGGGACCAAATAAGTGAAATTATATTTAACTTGACTTCTAACTAATGAATTAAACAAGGTTCTCATACAATCTAAGGACTTAAAATCAATTAAAGTTCTGCAAAGGAATCCAAGCATCTTTAAAGCTTTAACCTTTGTTTTTACTTCTGTTAGTTGTGCTATGTTTATGGTTCGTGTATATCTTCTTTATTTCACAAATTTTTTGTTTTTGAAATCTCTTTCTGTTGACTTGATTCATGTTTTTAATTAATCAACTTGACTTTCTGGAACTTTATTCTCCTTTAGGGGTGTTATGCCAGGTGGCGCTAGCTCCTTCTTTAGCCAACATTTATTTTTTTATACATATTAATGCTACACATGAGGCCCAGAGAAAATTATATCTCTCAGGGCCTATGTCATCTTTGGGGATGCTGTGTGGTGAGTCTCCTTAAAGAAAGGAAGGATTAGAAGTTCTGGGGGAAGGAAAAAAGTATGAGGGGTGAATAGGAATCTAGGGATCAGTATGTCCAAGATTGACGGAAGCATGAATTTATTCCTCCGGCTGCAGCGCAAGGCGATGGGTCAAAAGAGACCAGTTGGAGAGGTCAAAAGGTCTCCCTAAACCTGCCTTTCCCCCTATCACGACAGGCGTATCCTGGACACACCAATGAACCCGGGCACCCCTACTAAACCATCAAACGCAGCCAATCAATTGGGGTAACTTATGGCAGAGGTGTTAGTTATCCTTACATTATTACCGGGGTGGCGGTACCCAAACTCGCCATATTATATTAAATATTTCATATTACGATTACACATCTGCCCTGAAGGTGGACACTGTAACGCTGTCTGAAAGGTTGGCTAAATAATGAGGTATCGCAACACGGCGCAATACCCCAATATAAATAAATCACGTTCATACGTGCCGTGAAAATCTCAAAAAATATTTGTATTATATGACGTTCAATCATGGGGAAAAATAGAAGTAGGTACATTAGCTAGATCTTCATTACGAAAATAATATTAGAAACTTAATATCAAAGAAATACATGTCAGATACAACCAGAACTATTTTATTTTCTTTGATGCGCCGAAAATTATGTCGTAAATGTCTTTTAAGATATTGGCAGTTCAGTGGCATGTTATTGGCAAATTATATGAGTAGTTCGTACTACGTGGTTTTCACAGTGGAAATGTTGCGGAGTTGATTAGATCACACTGAAATAAGTAGCACCCGTAAAAAATGATTTTTTGTACCCAAAAACTTTGTAAAATTAATGCCTCAACGCAGACTTGCCTAGTGAGGCATGTTATGCAAAACCTCAAAAAATATTTAATCTAACAAAGACAGGGCTATTTATAGAGCTTTGAGGGTAGTACGAGTATATTTGTATATGTGTTTTGTTTTTAGTGTGAAAGAGTCGGAGAAATGAGATTTTTAGGTTTTGCAGATGTCAGCAAACTTGTAATGTATTTCATATTTACTATACTTACTTAATCCACAAAATGCAGGTGAATGTGAAGTAAAACGAATTACCACACGATAAAGAAGATTCCAACAAAATGATATTTGTAACGACAGCTGGTCAAACGTCATTGCTTAGAGTAGATTTAAGTGAAAACGAAAAAGTGGACAGAAACATTGTAAAAAAGGACAGGTAAACACGTCTTTTGGGTGATATTTTTGGAGTGTCAAATATTATCTATTAAAACTTGGTAGGTTACTCTTTGCTCCTAGGGATTATAAAAATCTAAAATAAGATTCACAGATTTATAGCCATTTTAATTCCTGGCCCGTAGTTCAAAGTAATGCATCTTTATTGCAGAACAATTTCTCACGTACCAAACGGATAAACTACATTTTGCTTTATTTGATCAAATAAAAATATTAAACATAGAATCTCGCGTTCCATATTTCAATATTGGATATTTTTCGATAGTAAGAACGAAGCACTTTTTTCACGATTTTTTTAAAGCTACACTAACTTCATAAAATAATTTTCTGCTGTGTTATGCGATAAAACAAAAATAATTTTGTAGAATTTCCAAAACTCAGTGCAAGAAGGTTCAGAATTTATAATCCTTTGAGCCAACGAAGAACTTTGTATACTTGTAAAGTAAATTCTCGAGAAACTGGAGACTGATAAAGACATTGATAGACGTATAAATGCAGGTAAAGAAATAATTAATGAGCGGCTGAAAACTTAAGATAAAGTTAAAAGTTGAAAGCGACGATTCCTAACACTAACCTAAATGTACAGAGAGGCATCAAATTGGCAGAGAAAAAACGAATAAGAAAACTGAATGCAAGCAGTAGAGAATAAGACATTTCACCCGACGAAGCCCCATTAAAATTTATTTAATTTGATTAATAAACATATGTTAAAAGTTTTTCTAATGGATACAGGTAACGAAAACTTCTGTGGAGAGAATTCGATGTTGTAGTTATACTCGATGTTGTGGTTATACTCGATGTTGTGGTTATACTCGATGTTGTGGTTATACTCGATGTTGTGGTTATACTCGATGTTGTGGTTATACTCGATGTTGTGGTTATACTCGATGTTGTGGTTATACTCGATGTTGTGGTTATACTCGATGTTGTGGTTATACTCGATGTTGTGGTTATACTCGATGTTGTGGTTATACTCGATGTTGTGGTTATACTCGATGTTGTGGTTATACTCGATGTTGTGGTTATACTCGATGTTGTGGTTATACTCGTAGGATTAATAAATCGGGAGTTAAAAAGTGATGGAACAGTCAATGAACCAATTTCGCATAAAACTTATTTTTGTATTAGTAGTCAAAATACCCCAACTACCAGTTTTCCTCTTGTACTAATAGTTTTTGTACACAGTTTATAATTCATCATTTGACGCAGAGGCAGTGTTGCCAAGTTAGCATATTATATGCTAAATTTGGCATAATTACTTAATGTTTAGCATAACTATTATGCTTTTAGCATATAGCATATTTATTTGGCTTATTTTTACAGAAACATGAAAAAAAAAATTTTAACTAACAAAAATGATATCGATAACTTTGTCGGTCTCCCCACCTCACTTCCGCTATGGGCAACAATTTTTTGGGCGATAAAGAAAAAGATACTTTAAAAGTAGTAAAACCATCCATTGTAAAAATAGCCCAAGAGTTCCGACTAAATGAACCTACGATTGAAAAACTGGTGTCTCAATGGAGAAACATAGTTCACATTAAATGGGAATCCTCGACTTCCACTGTAGAGTTTTGGAATGAAGTCATGCAATATAAAGATGCAGCTAATAATAACGCCTTCGTTGATTTATGTCAGTTTGCAATGTCTATTTTAACATTCCCGCATTCAAATGCGGACATTGAACGTATATTTAGCCAAATGAGTCTGGTCAAAACAAAACTCCGAAATCGTTTGGCCGTGAGAACCCTGAATGCCATTTTGTACGTGAGATTTGGCCTAAAGAGAACAGGAAAGTGCTGTTATTCTTACACTGTTCCTGACGAAATACTACGCTGCATTGGGACCAAAGAAAGTTACGACTCCGACTCTCAGCCTTCCACATCAGCTGCTGTTAATGAAGAAGAAGAAGATGAAGATATTGATATTTTATTTCACTGATTTTATTTCTAAGTTAAATTTATGTTGGCTTTTTTTGGCATTTTTTAAAGGAATTTAGCATATTTCTGGCATATTTTTCCCATCACTCTAGCATATTTTAAAGTAGTTGAGTTGGCAACACTGCGCAGAGGTTTCGGGGTAAGAGCCACAGGCTTAAATAATTTTAGTCTTACTGTCAAATACAGGAAAGGTCATGTGATATAGGCAAGAAACTAGAATCGAAGTACCACGATGTTAGCCTTTCATTTAAAAGCAGATCTTTGTGACCCGTCATGTGATGACATTTATTCAAGATAGAGATAAATAAATACAATAAACTTATATATAGTTGCAAAACATTTAAGAACCGGTCTATTAAATTGAAGTTTCATATAGATATTTTTTACTTAGTAGCTTAATCCTAACTCACCAGAACAACCGTATATTAAGTCACCAATCTGTTGCAAGGCTAGGGGAAGAGAAAAGTTTTTCGGAAAATTTAGAGTGTTATAAAAAGTAAAAAGGGGAGACAAGTATTTTCACTAAATACAGCTCACATAACGCATATTTTGTTTACGATGGTTTCAAAGCTCTATAGATACTAGTTTGTAAAAGTATTCAAAAATAAATAAAAGCTTTTTTTTAGTTTTAGTATTGAATAAAATAAAAGATTTTAACATTGTCTCTAAATATAATCGTGGCATAAATCTCAGCGAAAGCAAAAAAAAATCTGTTTATCTTTAAAAGATTCATTCTCTTATAAAACATACAAATTGTAAATCATTGGTACAATTGATATACTTTAGTACCTATCTTGTATTATCCGCAGACTGGACTAAAAAGGATATCGTAAGCATATGGAAAATGGCTTCCCCAAACCCCCAAACTCCTTGCGAGCTATTTGTAAAACCTACATGTAAATTACCGGCACTATAAATAAATAAAATATCCATTCTGGATTTTGAACTGATAACCCCTGGATAAAGCCAATGTATTTTATAGTCGTCAAAATGTCTTCCATTCTTAAGGTATGTAATAATGTAAGCTATCGTGCTTTTTAACACACAAAACAGTTCGAACATGCAATATCCATAATAAAACAACCATAGTAGGTATCTACTGTGGGTAACTTCTTACACTAAAGATACACTACACTTCACTAATATTTATATACACTAACATTTTGTATAATTATAAATACACTAACATTTTACACTAAAGCCCATTAATGCCAGCCTGACGAAGTTATGGATGAATCTAAACTTCTAGTTTCTACACTAGACAGTTAACGATTTAGGATAACTTATTTAATAACCCCGAAGCCACCATTGCAATTACTCAGATCCATTGATATAGCGATCACTAATATTGGCTCTCCACTATTATTGTAAGCAAACAAAATTGGTTCACTATTCAACGGCATTAAATCGTCAGTTAATATTCTGCAACTGTGTACCTACGAGTACACTTACCAATTTCTATATTAATACTATTAAACAAGGTATAATATGATTATGTATTTCTAGGTATTAGTATCCGAATCCCACAAAGACGCATTTCCCTGTAAAATTAATTTACATTCAGTAGCCATTTTCCGAATTCGGATCAAATGGATCTTTTTATAATTTATTTTTCATAAATGGCAAAATTTTTTATTTTTTATTATCCATCGGTGGCTTCAGAATAAAGTTTATAAAATACCAAATTGAAAAATATCTGACAAATTTTATACTTATACTAGGTACCTAGTTATTTTCATCGATGGACATTTAAAAGAATATGTATCTTGAAATGGAAACCATATACGCCGTGAACTGTTACTCGTATATTGCAGCAGCCTTAAAAAAACACTTTGTTTTACAAAAATTTATTGACGTTACAACTTACCAATATTAAAATACAAACAATAAAAAAAAACTTATATTTATTTCCGATTCCGTGACAGTTGATCCCCGACAGTTGCCCCCGACAGTTAATCCCTCGGACAATCGATCTCCCAGACAGTTGATCGCCTGAAAAATTATTTCTTTAGTATGTCATCATTGCTGAAGAATGAAGAGAAGATATACGTCAGAATAATAAAATATCAAAAATGACGGCTACGGTATTTCTAGTATTAAACCAATTTATCCTCTCAAGGGAGCACAAGATAAACGAACACTAAAGAGAGAATTCGATGAAAGTGTGTCACACCACTAGCAATATTTACGCTTAACCCGGGTATGTTTGTCTTGTAATTCTTTGCTATTCAGATTATTAATTTTATTGGCCTGATCTTAAAATCTTATTCAATTTGGTAACAATGGTTTTTTTCAAATCGCTACAGATTGCCCTTCTAGGGATCGTCTATTCGGTGTCAACCCCCTTTATACGCTTCAGAGCCGAAAATCAACTGCGCACTTATTTGCTGGGGTACAGATATCCTGTTTCAACTCGACCGTTAAGCGTTTCGTCTGTCTGCGAATTTGTTTTTACGTTCCGTTTCCGATTCAACATAATGACCGTGTTGAATACTGCCATTTTACCCCTCCAGAGTTCGCATAAGCAATATAAGCATTGATCCATCTACGAGCTGTCAAATCCGAATAATCAATATCATGGTATCTACCTTGTAACGTAGGTTACCACATATTAATAAAACTTACCGTATACCGGTTATTTGCTCCACCATAGCTTGCAGCAATAAAGGGAATGAAATGATGACAGCAATATTAATTGTGATAAAACAACATGGAGTATATTTGAGATTAAACTTGAATACAAGAGCAATACTTAAATTTAAATTATCAGGGGTGGTTGGCTATTAGATAGCACAACGTAAATTGAATTCTGCCGGCTTCTCTGGAATTCGACGCTCAGCTTCTTTGAATTCAACGAGTGGCGGCTGAAATTTGATGCCAACGCGTGTCTAGAAGACTTGTTATGTGAGTGGACAGTTCCTACCGCTACAACCTGCATGAAGAAATTCAAGAAAATATAATTTTCTTTGAGATTGTTATGTTCCATTGGACAAATTGTATAATAAATACCCTAATTGAAATAAATAAAAATAGCATAAAATATGCGGTTTATAATAATGGTAGGTAGGTACTATAGAAAATTTAAGATTTATTTAAAAGAGAAAACTATAAACATATTTAACTTGGATGGGAAGTCTACTGTTTACAAAACTACTAGTACGTCTCTGAATCTAAATGCGATTGAAGACTCACTAAATATAACATGTGCGTGCATATGGTTTTCAAAAACAGTCATTACAATCAATTTATTTTTTTAAAGTTACGTCCTTTTTCGGAAGATGCGATTACGCTACACCGCATAAGTAAAAATACAGTATCTTATTTTACGCTTGGTATCAGATGAAGATTCTAACATTTTGAAATGTAATACGTGTATGGGAGAAGATTGAACGCTTTATTCCACCCTTTGCCGCAAAATTCCCCATCCCCTCAAAGCAAAATTTAATTTGGCCAATGACATATCGCCAGCGAGCATCTGAAAATGCCAAGAGAGTGACTGGGAACGGATAGTCGGGTTCGTGTTTCGCATAAAAAACTTCGTTATGAACTCGGGAAGATGCCATTAATCGGATTTTCCGCTTAAACTGTCTGCTTTTCGCTTTTCTTTTTATTCTGTAGAACGTTTGTCATCTCCGCAGTAAAATGAAAAATCGTAAATTTGTCATAAAAATGAGCTAATTATACGATAATGTATAATGGAATATTTTACCGTTCAGAGAGTTCAATGATTATTTTTATTACAAATCTTTTGATGTACAATAAATTATTTTCTGTAATCTTTATCGGATCAAAACCAATTGAATTTGAATCCTCTTTTACTACATTTCCGTCAATACCTGTTCTAAAGCAGTGATTACCTGTGGGGGTGGCTTTGGTAAGATCCAGGTGGGGGACGGTTGTGGCCAAGGGGGCAAACGGCTACAAGGGGGCGATGAAGGGCTGAAATGACAATTAATGAATTCAATTAAATTGTGGGTACACCTTTGCAAGAATCTTGCCAAGTATGCCAAAACCTGATATCGGATTACATATATAAAGAAAAAGTGGAACACACACACAGTAAAAGAATTAGTCAAAATGAAGGTATATCTATTCCAAATATTACCCACAAACATTTGCTTATTTTGTATCTTTTAAAGTTAATAAGATGTAAATGGACGTAAAAAGCGAATCAACCTGCACCACTGCACACAAAAAAGCTAAAAAATGGTTAATAGATAAAAAGAAAATTGATAATGATTTTAAATACATTACTATCCATCGATTGTATGCATATAATTGTATAAATGTGAGTTTGTTTAAGTATGCTGTGTGCCTTTAAGTGTATGTTTGTCTGAGTATGTTGACTGTGTTGTATCTATATATATATGTTTACATATATATATATTTTGCTTTTGTATTGTAGTCACTCAAAATGTTATTCTTCTTTATCTATTTTCTATATTGTGGCTTCTTAGTTATATAATTAATTTTATGAAATTTTATAAATAAATTTTTCTTTATTTTTAGGATATTATTCATGCCATCTAGTTATACACAGTTGAGCCAAAAAAAAACTCACAAGTGTGTACTTACGTAAGTGGCAAACTACGATGTCTATTCTTATATTTAAAAACATGTGAATGGACTAATGAAGGTCTTTAACGAAAATAAAATGTAAGTAAATGGTTCATCTTGAATATTCATTCTCCGAAGCCTTGAACCAAAATAGCATCTGAGGAAAACAGGAAGCAATAACCGTTTTCAATTTCAATCGTAATTGTATTAGCCGGCATGTGATGGCTGCGATGGATTTATGAAGACCTGTTTGCGTTAATGCACTGAGCAAGCAATCTCCCCTCGGATTCCATCAGGATAACTCAATTCTGGGGACCACATTACGAAGCACTTGAATATTGCAGGGTTGTCTGATTTGGTGACTAAAGGGCTGCTGAAGATTTAAGATGTTAGTTTTACGCTATTTTACTAATACTTTATAGTTCAAGGTCTGCTGAAAAACGATAAATACAGCATTTTTGTAATGTGGCCTTATATCTTTCTAAAGAAAAGGTCTTAAAAAAATTAAATCTATTTTACATTTAAAAAACTCATTTATTATTTTATTAGAGAGCCACTTTAATATCGATGTTCTCTGAATGGCTGAACAAAACAATTTACCTACCATACAAAAGTCCCAAAGTCTGGATTACATATTATATGAACTAAAATTTAATTTTCGTATGTAAGTAATTATGGAGTAATACTATAAGTAATTTATCAAACAAACTGATCAAGTAATCGAAAAAGCTAACAAAATGTTGGAATTTATAATTCGTAGATATATCAAAACCTTTCCGCAATATAAAGACTATGTTTCCCTTTACACCGCATATTTACATATCCGCCTCCAATTAGAACACTGTACACTGACAGTACAAGCGCATATTGTATGATTCGAAAGAATTCAAAGGTTACACTTTTCAAATTACATTAAATTTCACAACGTTTTTTGCTGATTAAATCTTCTTATTTAAAATTCAGAATAATGGCCTGGACTCACCCGAGCTTACCCACTAAATAAAGTTTCTCCATATGCCTTCAAATTTCGTATTATACCGCTAAGATTTACCCGACAAACCGATTGCTTTCATTTGCCCACACGCAGAATAAATGCTAGAAATCTCCGATTCCCCGTATATTTGCGCAGTATAACACAAAATTTCACAATGTAGACATTCTTAGCAATAACCCACATAAATATCAAACAGAAGTAAAGATTACAATAATAAATTTATACGTTACTAGGGAATGTATCGGGAACATTTCTTATCCTTATCCTATATTTCTCTTCCTCTCTTCTTTACCTGATAATTAGTTTTCAAATACAATAAAACTCAAACTCTAAACATGTTTAGCAAAAGAAACTTTTTGGCTTAACTTTATATATTATATAGATCTCTGCATTAAAATATAAGCTGTTATCAATTTAAATAAATAAATAAATGTAAATCTCGCATCCCCAAATTGATAATGGCGTGGTGGCAGGAAACGGGGAGGTATGGAGGTTGTAATATTGCTAGCTAAACAGGTATTGTGACATTGACATTCTGAAAATAGTCTCCCATAAGGACGATTTAACAATGCATTTAACTGTGAATGAAAATGCAAATATGTACTTATGTCTTGAAGTTCTTTAGTAGTTTTATTAATAGCTAGGGTTTTTTTACGAAGCCCATAAAAAAGTGTATGGTCCAATTATAAGTACGAGTAATACCGGTGGTACACACAGTCATGAGTTCAGTGCCATGTGTAAATTAATCTTAAAAGTTAATACTTCTTATAAGTTAATTTCAAAATTTTAATAATAATTAAGATCTATATTAATGCTTTCTCAGTGATTTAAGTAATGTCATAAAAAATATAATCGTTATTAATGTATTACGAAATACGCAATGAAATTAACATTAAACTGCTCGGTATTTTGCGCTATACATTGACATTATCCTGTTAACAGTTCTGCTTCATTTTATTCCTATACATACCCTTGACCCATCTCTTTTCGTCGTTTTTCTTCTTACTCCAACAATTATTAAAAAAGCAATTACTCCAACAAATTTATAGCCAGAAAAAAATACTTGTTTATATACGTAAAATCAATAAACCAAGTAAAACAACAATGGGTAACATACATGGATTTAGAAATCCAGTTGGTCCAGACAACCACCGCAGCATACAAGTATTGAAAAATAGCGGGGCATCATTTACCCTGACTGGGGAGAACTCCTATAAATTATGATGCACGTTCCTCCTTTTCCCTGTTCAGGAGTGTTTTCTTTATTTCCCTTCATTCGCCTGCATCCGTTCACTGCACGTGTCTAGCTGTTCTAATACCCTGATGTATGAGCATTCGGGATACGGCTGTCTGTTAGACCTAAAACAGTTTCAGGTGCTCCAAACTCTTGATTCGGCTCTTAAGACTGGAACTATTTTAGTCATCACGATCTTAGTAAATTTCTTCACTCTTCTTTCAAAGACCGTTCTAATACCCCGATGAATGAGCATTCGGGATACGGCTGTCAGTTAGACTTAAAACAGTTTCAGGTGCTCCAAACTCTTGATTAGGCTCTTAAGACTGGAACTATTTTAGTCATCATGATCTTAGTAAATTTCTTCACTCTTCTTTCAAAGACTGTTGAGCATTTTAAAAATAATGGACAGTCAATATTGTGTTACGTCTCAATGGTAAAATAAATATTTCATAGCTCCTTATTTATGTGAGAGATGTTGCACTGAAACAAACGTTTCTTTTCTTAGCTGTGTAATGTTCATGACTGCAGAGCTTTGGCAACTTTGAGAATTTTTGCTGCTTCAGTAGGTACCTAAACAGATTGTCTGCACTCTTATATCACTATTGTGCATATCTTGAATTCTTTTGTTTTATGTTTGTAAGTGTTTATATTTTCATAAATTATTAAGTTAAGTATCTGTATCAGTGTATTGTTGAAATTGAACATGTTGTTGGCCGTGCTTTTGTTTTCGTAGAACAATTAATGCACCATTTTTTTACTAGACTTAATGACTTGAGCTAAAGAATTTTAATTGAAAACTCTACATCCTGTTTGATATATTCTTCTATTATGAGGCCAAATAAAAACAAAATATATTAGTTAGACATACCTTATTTTCATTTGTAGATAAATACTACTTAAATGATAGGTAATATATTTTATTTACAGTATTCGAGAACAATTGAAAAAACTTTTTATACAACTTGAAAGCGTTTGCAGCCATGTAAAGTTGAACATTTTTCAAAATATAAATAACGGATTCATCTTTTTTATGAACAATAACTTTAGGTGGTGAACATCGCCTTCTTTACTCCGGTGCTTTTCGATTTTAACTATGCATAGTTACCATCATGCCATGTCTCAACAACATTGACCTCTTTCTCTTTGACCACCATAACATGAGCATAAAGTTACCTGGTTTGGTAGACAAGAAGACCCCAAAATGTAAAAATATATTATTTACACTGAATAAAGAGAAAAAAACGAAAGAAGAAGGTAGAGCGGATCACGTTTACGAAAATGTCTAAAAGTACTTAATTTTAGAAACAACCCTCCTCAATCAAGTATGCAAAGATGTGGCACACTTTTTTGGAACTCAACAATAAAATATTCTGCAAGGAAGCTAAAATTGACAAACTTTTCATCTTGTGATTAAATCACTTTTCAATGGAAAACAAATTAAAACATAAAAGCGAAACACATTTCCGTGAAAAGTCTCGACATAAAGCTCACTATACTTTTCTATCCAACAAACTTTTGACACACGCTATTAAAAGAATGTCAAAGTTCGCACCAGCTGAATGAGCGCCATTATTTTTTCTCACAAAAGAAAGATGAAACTTCGTAATTGCGTACCTACTGATCCCAAAGTACTATCTGTGAAGGATGCCGTAATAATTATCTGTCAATCTTCATATAGTCCTGTTAATGAGAAAACGTCAAAGTTATCGCTAACTTATTTCTCAAGATATTTGGCATCACATGATTCGACGTGGAACATTTTTACAAGACAAGAAAAAGGATAAGAATGTATGTACTTGTATCTAAAAAAAATAAAAATTTTCCATTGTCTATTTTAACATTCGAAAGATACCCTACGCCGCAGAAGCGTCTCTTCATCCAGTCTGCGTGTATGCATGCACTTGTGTTTCTCAGCCAATACAGTCGTCCGTGCGTACTATCGCGAGACGACCATGTAGATACGGTAGGCACACAGGTTTGGCTGTTATGATGAACTGATGCGTTCGAGAGGCGCATGGTAGGTATGTGTAACTTTTACTGATGTATTGTAAATATTTTTATTATTGTGCTATTTTTTACACGCTGATTATATTGTGACAACATAATATGTTAGATAAAAAAACTAAATTTATATTGTTTCCTGAGCACAAAGTTCACAAAAAGAAGACGCTTGATATTATTACTATATTTTAAGAGGTCTGCTTATATATTTTTGTTAAATTTCATTAACAAATCATAAACTTCATAAGTGATAAAATATTTTTTTTTTTTATATTAACTCCACGCAGGAGGCCCTGAAGAAAATAATTTCCCTCAGGGCCTATGTCATCTTTGGGGATGCTGTGTGGAGGGTCTTTTTGTGGAGAGGAAGGAGTGAACATGGGTCTTGAAGAGTCCCATGTTGTAGGAGGGAGGAAACACAGAGGCCGGCAGTTCATTCCACAGCCGAGCTGTTGAACTTAAGAACGAATCGTAGAAGCGACCCGTTCTCATGTGACAAATGTCAACCGTGTACAAATGTTGGGCGCGCGTTTGGCGTATATCCCGACTACGCACTGGTGCCGAAGGGATCATTGACGCTAGTTCCTCAGAGCATCTTCCATTGTAATACCGATAGAACAAGGACAGCATACCTACCTGACGCCTGTGCTCTAAAGATTGCAGTCCGTTTGTTAAGATTGGGGAATCTATCAAACGGACCGCCCGTTTTTGCACAGAGTCAAGGGTTATTAACCAAATCTGAAAAGAAAAATCATTTTATTTGCATATGGCTATCTTCAACGTCCCTTGCAAAATGGTTATCTTTCTGGGGCTTAAAAAAATATTGAAAAAGTTAGCTGAAGGCGTAATGACGTAAACAAGCATGAAAAAATATGGTTAAACTTTGATGGAAAAGATTTCAAAAGCAGATAGTTCGGACGATGAAAACGACTAATGAAAAAAATGTAAAAACCATTTGAGGCATTTTTTATGCTGTTGCCTCATTTTGAATACTGCTTAGTATTAAAAAATTAAAAGTCTAAATCTAAAATGCGAAAACAAGTAAATACATATCAAAAGTTTGTATATATACAAATTATCTTAAAATTTTGAAAATATTTAAAGCAATACTGTTACAATTCTCTTTTTGAAAACCCGGCAATCTAACGATCGAATCGTCTAAATTTAAGTATTATACCTCATACCAAAATACTCAATTGTCTGCAAAAATCACACACAACAACTGTAATCATAGAAATAAGCATTATTTTGAACAAAAATCCTGCATGATAAAGTGAACGGACAAGATAAACTTTATTTTCTAATGCAACAAAACATTGTCATAGCAATCGAACTTCGCCCATTTGTCTTCCTATTGGTATTTCTATTTACATTTTTGGGACACAAAGAACCCCGAAGACATTGTATCGTCTATGTCTCCGTAAATTTGCAATGCAGAGGACGACATATTGGACTCGTGTCCATTGAACGGGAATAACACGAAGACAATAGGCTTCTCGGGATGCAATTGACTATATGCACTTTTATCGATATTTTGTAAGCTAACGTTTATTCAGCCACTTTACAAACCCATCGAAGTGTAACATGATGCAATAGTGTTCTGATTTTTCAATCTTAAGGTTTTTTAAGTAAACAGTTTAAAAGCTTGTTACTAACAAATGATTATGGACACTGAAAATATGAAATAAAACTATAATCTTTTTTTATGTAATTTGAGATTTTCAAGGTCTTTTCGTGATTAATTATTGCGCTTAGTCATTCTTTAGCCAAAGTTTCGGACAGCAAGAAAGTAAAAAATAAGTTTCTGAGATATTTATGTATATCTTCGAAACTTAAGTACGAGTCGTATTATCCCAGTTAAGTCGTACTATCCCTGGTTATATCCATCAGCCTTTCTGTCCGGTATGTTTGGTGTAAATAGTCATGCCAATTAAAGTAAAACTGTTTTGTTGAAAATAGCACATAATCTTCTGAACGGTCATATCTGTATTTCTGATATTATACCAAAAATTGAGTTTTATGTTACTGACAACTTCACGAGAGCGCGCATGCACAGGACTCTTGTTGTTACGAGATGCAGAACTAACCTACCATTGGTTGTACTACCGCTCTGAAAAATGATTCTGCTTTTAAATTAGTTTTCCTCTGGCAAAGATGTTTTTCAACTGATCATTCAAAAATTAAAAAAAATTGTCATTACTTAACAAACTATAAAAAATGTTTATTTATTATTTGTTACGTTAACTTTTAATGTACATTTGAAAAATAATAAGTAAACCGAAAGTAAATCACGATGATTTCTTATATTTTTTAAAAGATTAACACGAGATTGCACAAAATTATATTACAGAAAAACATATAGGAAACGGGAAGATGAATGAAGCCAGTTTTATTAAACATTAGCTAGTTTATAATGTATATCTCTTTTGCTTAAAAATGATCTAGAAACATTAAGGGAAAAAAAAGCAAAAAAATATCAAACATTTTCAATCTATTCACAGAATAAATTTTAGATTCGAAAAAGTAGACGCTTAAAGAAGGTTTCTCATCTAATGTGATAAAGGCTTCCTTCTTAATATATTTGCTCCTAAAGGCAATAAGAATGGGAAATCCTCGCTTTGATGTGGGATTCTAATAGTGCACCGTGGCTTCTTTTGAATGCATTTTCCACTCTAGTGGCCTCCATCTTTTTTGAAATATATTTTGTTACTTTGTTCTAGGTTTATTAAATTAGGTTACATTATGAAAGAGAAATTTTGGTACCGATCAATTATTTTGAAGCAGATATTATATCTTGATCAAATTAGAAAGACTAAAACATTGGTTTTCAAAAGCTGTTTCGCGTCTTTAGATTAATTTTTTTAGTTGCGTTGGACCAGATTATTAAGGCTATGAACAAAAAATTAACGAGGAACATCAACAAAATATAATATTTTTGGCATATGAACTAGTGAAACGATAAAATCTTATCACGTCAATTAAAACACTTTTAAAAAAATTTACGTTAATTTATTATTTGATTGAGGAAAGTGAGATTTTTTCTTAGCACCTACATTACAACTACTTAAATAGATTATTATTTTTATGATAAACTAATGTTTATTAGACAAGGTTTTATGCATAGCATAAAGGATAACAAATAATCAATAAGCAATAATCAGTTCCTCAGAAGGTTCAATAATTAGTTCAATCAGAAGGCACGGGTTCAATTCCCGTTGGAGGCATTTATTTTTACTCGGGAGACATTTTCAATTTGTATAGATATTTCAGGCGACTAATTAATGCTTATAATTACTTAGTTAGATTTTGTTATCGGTATTGAGAGCGTGGAAACAATGTGTTTAGCTTGTGTTGGAAAATAGTTGAGAACCAGTGGGTTAATACGTGAACAAATTTGTTGTTTCTTCATCATTAATAAATAAATTTCCTCCCAGGTGGTCCATTCTAGGAGGCAGAACGCTCGATTTTTGTTAGTAATAAGAAGTATTGTATTGTATTGGAATGCCGCCGTGGGTACTGACCATTTTTCATTAAATAAATAGTAATTGTAAACTATTTAGATAGCCGTGTTTTTATTATACAATACAACTTACTCTTGTTTTCGGGGAAAAAAAAAATAAAACTAAAAAAAAATATGACCTTTTCAAATAATAAATGCATGTGCTCCTCTTTTCTGATAAGGTGTGCATGACCAATTATGAACCTAAATATTATATTTTGCAAAATATGTATGTATTAATGTAACTATGATCTACATTAAAATAATAAAAAAAATTATAAAAAAAATTTTTTTTTTAAATGTTGGAAACCAGCCATGAAGTATCACCACGAATTACTAACAGAAATCCAATTCAATTTATTCGGATCAATTGCACGCTGTGCTAATAATTAGAATCCATAATCCATCAATTTCAATTCTTTACTAAATTGAGTCCACAATCCTTAAAAAATAATATTTTAGTAACAACTCGAAATTAGATGTTCTCTTTGTGACTAAACGACTTATTTCGACATTACACGTCAAATATAAAGCAATGTTGAACCACTTTTATAATAATCGAAATATTTCAATTAATTTCAATGAAACGAAGGCATTGCAATTATTTATCGAAATTCATGGTTAGAGCTGTTACAAAATAATAACATTTTGATGGATTTATTAACGTTTGAGGATCTAAATATTTTATATGTTCAATGGTTCAAACCAACGATTATAACGTAACCGTAATTATTTCATTTGCTATTAACTTTTTTAAATATTTTGTTAAATGTAGATATGTGGTTGTGGAAATAGCATTGTATTGCATTCAAATAATTGATACATAGTTGTAATACGTATGACTTGTTGTTTTTAATACATAAAGTAGGAATTTAACTCTGGACAAACTAGAAGGAAATTCGCTTTTTTATGTGACATTAAGAGTTAATTATTTTTGTGTTGCTGTGGAAAACAATTTGGAAAAAATTATAATAAATCCCAAAAATCCAAAATCAAATCCAAAGTCTTATCAGTACTAATCTGCTGAAATTATTTTATTTTATGGCATTTATTGTTTCAAAAATATTTTTGGTTTTATACTTATGGTGGCAAGAACTTAAGCACTATGGAAATTCATTAAAATATATAACATAAATCACTTTTTATTCAATTTTAAAACTCGTTTGGACTATACTGTTAATAAAATAACGAGAATACAGCTGTATTGAGTTACGTAGGTACCTACATACTACTTATGTATTCAGGAAAAAATATCAAATATAAAGTAAGTACTTACTTCCATTCTTGGTATTCAATATCAGCTAAGCTAAAATACAGATTTTTTATTCATGAACCTATGATAATAATATTCTTATTTGAGAGCATATTTAATAGGAAAGAACTGTGTACGAAAAATTTATCACAGGTATGCCAAGCCCTTGCAAAAAGACTTTAAGTACCTACCGTGCACCAGTCCTTGGTTAGAAAATTCGTATTGGCAAATTTAGCCTCCGGAGCTAGCCAACGAAGGATAAGTTGCAGTTGTCGGGCTAATTTATTCAACCCGTTTCCATAAATTTTCAAAAAAACTTTATCAAATCAATAACTCGAGATAATGTCTGATTTGCGAAATCAACTTCATAATTTTTAGATCTATTTATGGTGTAGCTGATAAAAATTACTATGTTAATTGATTTTTTGTTGTTATTCGCCTTTAACATTCGTGCTTGAAAGTACTTAGATTTTTACAAAATAAGCGTTTGTAATTCGAGTAAGGTCACCTTGCTATTGTACAATTATTCATACACCTGCAGTTAAAAATTGTTTGAAAATAATCTTATTAAAACTTAACCCTTTATATAAAGAGTCTTTACTCTTTATACTACGAGTATAATGAGTCCTGTGACTATGCCTCATACTTGCTGCCTCACTTGATGTATCACCTTTAACCAATTTTGGAGGGAGCCACTAATTGCCCCTTGGGCTATTTGAGCGAAGCCAACTATTTGCTATTGGAAGCAGATTGTTGAAAAGTCAAACAAATTTAGAAAAGGAAAACAGTTTAGTATTGAATATTTTTTCCAAACACGAAAACCAAATCACAAATCGGTTGTGGTTCTGAGCTAAAAAAAACTTGAACTCATAGACTACTTCATTGCTTTACTAAAAGCTCTCTTATTTTATCCTTTTTTCCGGGAAGTATTTACGTACATTCATGAAGTTTTAAAAACCAATATAAAACAACACAGGAACTCTCCCATATGAAGTTAGATGGTAAAGTAATAGTATAACTGTAAAAGGATTTACACATAGTTCAAAAGGCTAGCATAAATAATAGTGTGCTACTTGAAGAACCACACCTGAAAAGACATAGGATATCCGTTCAATTAAAGGTTACTGCATTCCAAATTAAGAAGTAGTTGTTGCTTATATTTCTCGCCTTTGTAAAATCAAAAACTGGTTACCTTTCGGTGGTAATACAGCCTTTAGCGCAAGGAACGAGTCTCAGGTGATTGTAGGATTACAGTTTCCTTCCGTTTATAATAAGCGTTATTATGAAATCACGAGGAACTACCTTCATTGCGAAAGTGTTTTTCCGCTCAAGCCTGGGCGTTGGGAGGCGTGAAAGGATTTAGCATACCTGCAAACAATTTTGTGTTGCAAAATAATTATAAGCGGTATTTGACTAGGCTTTGTGATTATTGAAATATTCGAAGGACCATTCGCACCCACATCGGGAATGATATGTTGGTTAATATTTTAAGATTGCGTTGAATTTTCGTTGACATTTTTCAATTGGACCAATAACGGCATTCTAAAAAAACCTAAGTCTGCTTTGTTCTTTGATTAATATTTTGTTGCTATTTTCAAATTTCCAGGTAAAAAATAAAAGTTATACCTCTAGTGCTTAGAGGTACTCTAAAAGTTATACCTCATAGTAGGTACTATGAAATAAATGCCTACTTCAATTTATTACTGTAATATTGTATCCTTATTTGTTGTCACACAATGCTAACAACAGACTATGCGAATAGTTTGAAAGTGAGACACAATATCAACATAGACTCTCGTAATGTACAAAAATATTTAAAAATTTCACATCAACATTAAATTAATCGTGTTATGTAAGACAGAATTATCTCCTAAACTCAATACTGAAAAAATGTCAACTTGATTTGTTTTAACACTGGTAGAAACAAAATTTAGTCCATTTAAGAAATTATTGTGCAAGTATTCAATGAAAATTATTATTATTATTATATATTGGATAAATTGTATAGCGCCGCTTTTGTGAGATATCACCTCAGGGGCGCTTTACAGTAGTTGATGCAGGTATTACAAAAAATATAAATATTACAAAAATAAAGTGAAGTTAAGTTAAGTAAAATGAGGTATAGGAACAGGTGACACGAAGATAGAAGATGGAGACTCTGCAGCAAGAATCTTAGGTGGTGAAGAAACTGGACCAGCTGCTGCAGCGAAAGAGTCCACCGCGTCCACCAACAGTGCCAGCACGAGGTTCGTCATCCGTCCAGGTATGTGGCTGCTGCTAATAAAGCGCTGACACACTATCCTCTCACAGATACCAGACCTTGGCAGCGCCGCTGTAACTTTCAACGAAGATAGAAGATGGAGACTCTGCAGCAAGATTCCTAGGTGGTGAAGAAACTGGAACAGCTGCTGTAGCGAGAGAGTCCACCGCGTCCACCAACAGCGTCCAGGTAGGTGATGAATAATATTCTAATTAGTTTTTTTCACAAGGTTTTGCATCATCTTATTTTTTTTCATACATTTTTCATCAAAAACAAAGAACGTGTGACAATAAACATAGCAGCATGGTGTATATTATATAGTTTAATAGAATAGAATAACCTATGTACGCCATATTGGGTTTTCTATGAAATTAGTAATATATTAACGGTGGTGATAATGCAATGCTATTTCAAAATAATAATAATTGTTTGGCTAGACCAACTGTTCACGTCATTAATATTGAATATCCGCCGCGGTTTAATTATTTATGGATATAATTTAGTCATTTATTTATTATGGTGCGGTTTTGTTTAGGTTATCAAATATGTATATAAAACTCAACAACGCGTTACCAATTTAATATTCTTACTATTAAAATATTACACCATGGAAATCTGGCCTTGACTTCATTAATTTCACTATTTCCGAATAAATGTAGATGAAAATAGACTAGGAAATATTATAATTTACTATTAATGGTGTTTTATTTAAATTAATACTTTATGGGTTCGCATGGTGTATTTTAAGCATTGAAATACTTGCATAATAATCAATGTGTTGGAATTTTATTTTTACTTTTATGTTAGTCAATAACAATAATTCAATATCTTTATCTAGTTACTGAATATCTGAGAAATTGAAAGTCAACTATTTTTTCCGTATAACCTAGAGTTTATGACTTCGCATTGGCAGCTGACAATGTAATACATTTTTTTTTATTAATCCGGGTGTTTTAGAGGTAAGTATTAAGTATCCATTCCGGCACACATTTTTTTCTAAATGCAAAGTTTTAACATACTAAACTATTTTAACGTAACTCTTACTTGTAGTTATGAGCGGTGTTCCGTGTTTTTTCTTCCATTGATTTCCGTGAAGTTATGGCGGAATAATTGATTGAAAATCATTTTCAATTACATCGAAAGGAGCATTTCAATCCGAGAAACGGTATTTGTTTTCCTTAGAACTTATTAAAAAGTCCACTCAAAAATGGAGTACTGTTACCTACCATGATGTATGGCAGTGAGGCATATAACTGGCAGAGGAAGGATGAAAGTAGACTGAATGCTGTAGAAATAAGATCCCTGAGGCGTATATGTGGTAAAACCAATTATGATCGTGTGAGAAATATGGAGATCCGCAAAGAATGCAAGGCTGATTTAAGCGTAATGAGTAATATTAACAAAGGGACGATTAGATGGTTTGGTCATGTAGAGCTAATGAGCGAAGAAAGGAGTGTAAGGAGAATATATGACGCAAATGAGAATGGTAGCAGAAGTCGGGTACGCTCGAAGAAGACATGGCACGATCTAGTTTTATGAAAAAGTTTATCCATTATTTTTGGTATATGATTTTGCACAAAGATTGCAAAAGGATTATTTTTCGTAATTAATAATAACAAGCATGATAATGCCCATCAATTAGCGCGATTTCAATAGAAGTTGCAGCTACAATTCTCATGCTTTTGCATAATATCGTCAAGTATAGAATTATACAAGCGTGATATTAAAAGCTATGAACGTAGAACGTGAGGCTTTAACAGGCTATGGGGGGTTCAAAGGTTGTGGTTAAAAGTAAAGGTTTGTTCACGATCCGTAATATTATCTCACTGGGCCCGAGGATGTAACGTGCTTCCTATAATGATGAGAATTATAGGATGTAATCAAGGGTCTATCGTCCGTTTATTGGAGGTAGGCAGAGGCAATAGACACACTTGGCCTCTTTTATTTGGTGCTAGATTATGACAGGATTTCTTAATTGTGAAATTGGTGTTAGGTAATTTTCAGAAAATCCTACCTTTGCTCTTGATTTTCTTCTAGAGAAATGTTTTTGTCACTTTTGTTACAAAGTTTGATCAATTATTCTATGTTCAAAATAAACTTGCTCCATACAAAGAGTACCTACCTAACGATATCAAAATAATTATTTATTTTCCAAAGAAAATATTCTACTTTTTATGTTGTCTGAGTCGGAGATGGTAAAAATTAAAAGTATTTCCTTTTTCTATTGGCATTATATATATTCTCTTTTTTGTCTATAGAATATTATCAATTTACTCACAATATTTAAATTCTGTATCACACATGTTTTTTGACTCAAAACCAATCAAAAAAATCTACATGGTCAATAAATCAGTTATTTAAATTAACACGAAACTTATAAGGGTCGGGATAGATCGATAGACAAACACCAAATGAAATAAAATTGTTCTAGATATAAATTTGTATGCCTTTTGACAAAACATGTGTTTATTCTTAGTAACATTATTCAATGACAGTATTATTTGATCACCATCAAACAAAAACACTATCATAATTACATAAGAGGATTGCATATTTGTAATTTGTCTCACAGTATAATATCGTGCGTGGGTTGATTTGCATTGAAATCTTTGTGATATGGCGCAAACTAATTTAACATTACTTTTTACACAATCATCGCAAGATTTCCATCATCGTCTGGGAAATTATCGTGGACGTGAGTTCGGCTGGGTGATTACAATGAAATGGCTCAATGTGGATGGGTAAAAAAAATAAACATTGCAAGTATCTTTGTTTTTGTGCATAGTGATTATGTTACTAAGTATGTCACTCTCAATTTATAAATGGGCTTTAGATTGACCTAAAACATTGCGAAAACAAAATCATGTATTACGTACATCACGTATTATTTTCAGAAAACTTTTATGAAAAATACGCTTCCATTGTGGTTTTTACTTTCATTTAACATACAAATTAAGCTGAATGTATATTTTTTCTTTTTTACTAAGCCTTTAGGTATTCACTGAGGTCTGCTGTCGGTTTTTTCTAACATACCTAGGTTAGTTTATGCGGTGGCCTTCTTTGTCACAACATTCGTAGTTGCTTATAGTTCATGTTTGCACTCCGAATGTTTACCTACAAATATCGCAATAATTGATTTAACGTGTTCGGAGACATTAAGGAATCTCATTTCATTAAGAACAGGACTAATAAATTATTGCAGCCCGTTTCTGTATTCTTTTATACTTGTCTACTTTTTGGTTAGTTGGAAGTTATGCATGTATGTTCACGGAGAACAATTAATATATTTTTTCTTGTTTTTTGTTTACTTTCTTAAATAATTAATCAATTTACAGAGTATAATCATTCATAACTAAAATAATTCATAAAATTAGTTTTCACTGCTTGATTTTGTAATGTTTCTCTTCTATATAAGATGGCGCTTGTGCCAAAAAGAGTGCTGAGCATCAAGATGAAGGATATTTAGTGTTTCTAGTTATGATTTAAGAAAATATTAATATAAAAAAAATATGTGTAAATAAACAAATTAAAATATATAATTAATTAAGAAGATAGTTTCGTTATTTTGGTATTTTTACATTGAACTTCTCTTTAATTGCTTTAAGTAGGTGTTTATCGTTTTCGATTGTTGTGATATTTTCGGGTAGGCTGTTGAAGTATTTTAGATTTATGTAATATGTTGAGCAAAAGAGGTGTTACATTTTTGAATTGGAAATATATGTTTTTGACGAGTACGACTTTCAGTTAAAAAGCTGTGATTTTGTTTTTCTTTTATTATTTGAATTATTATGTTTTTTCGGACAGGATCATAAAATTTTAACACGTTAAAATCTTCAAAAATGAGGTGTGATGGATAATCTCCTTGTTTTTCAATATTTTTTTTATAGTTAGACGTTTTCTAACTTCAACAGGGAGTATATCTTATTTATTAAAAATATCTTCAAATTATTTATGATCCGGTTGAAACGGGATTGCATGACATTAAAAAATGAATCGATTGGTTAACTATTAAGCTTTAAGTAGAATACGAATTTATTATTACGATATCGGAATACATGTTCATAAAAAATCTAATATTTTCGCATTTTATCATTATATATTAACATAGTCCAGTGGTAACGAAAATAAATTTTATTTGATTAATTTCTGTTATTTCACAATTAATTAATTAAAATAATATATACTATATTTGCGGCACGTTCCAGAGTGGAAGATACTACCAGTATCGCCCTGGTGTAAGACCACCATTCAGAATTGAAACGTTGCTCCAAATGGCTTTAGCCGTGTTTAGTGACTAGATCTGAATAGCCAGGTACTTCCCACCTTCCTCTTTCCCTTCCCCACTTACCTTCAGCCTCACAACATCCCCCAATTGGGGATGCCATAGTCTCACTGGCTCCAGACGGGAGCAGTTGGGACTCTTGTGAGGTATTCACTATAAAAAAAAAAATTAAAAAAAACGCAAATTCAGGTGCATGAACACGTTTTTCGATAAATAAGAACTTAGTAAAAGTTTATCTGGAAAGGAAATTTATGCAATCCCGTTTTTACCGGCTCTATTTTAAGAGATTCTTAATAAATTAGCAATACTATTTTTTCTCCGTGTAGTTTTGATCCCAAATGATTGCGTTGTGCATGTTTTCCTTAAGCCGATGTTTTGTTCTCTGTATTGCAAGATCTTGACAGAATTATCTTGTTTTCACAAAACATTAAGCCAAAGTAAGTTTTTCAGATTGGCCAAATATACATATCACAACGTCTCGTTATTTTATGTGAGTACATCTGACTGCCCATAACAATTTTTATAAAAAATAAACACTTATATTGATGTTATTCATTTAGGTACTTTAGATACTTGAGCACAAAGTATAAATATATTGTTATATTTCCTGGTTTCCACGATGCATAATCGACCACAGAAAGAGTAATACAATGAATGGATGATTGAATGAATGGATAAATGTCTTGTAACGTCAGAAGGCTAGCGATTATCTTCAATCTCAGTTTCATGACAGCATGTCGTGGTTCATTGTGGCTCAACGTAGTCAGGTCATGTCATTACTCCATTGTAGACTTGTGCAGTTACGTCTTCTTCTGTTGAAAGAAGTGGTCGCAGTTGATTGATAGACAAAGAGCACATACGAGTATTATTTATTATTAATCAATCCCACTTTAGACAGGCGTTAGATGAACAAGTTAATCAAATCGATTAACCTAATTTAGCTGAGGCTTAGAGAAAGGATGTATTACTCTTTACTTGTTTCTCGATGCATGAGTTTATACTTGTATTGCAATGCTTCATTCACATTCATTAATGCTCTTTCATTTAGAACTTAAGTAGTTAACTAATGCCATCTCATTCTGAAATGTTTCGACTTCTTAAAAAAGATCCCAGTCTCATTATCCTGACATTTTTCGTGTTATCTACTGTGCAATATACACGTCCCAACCATATAAACATCAATATTTTGAACTGTTTCATTCAAATTTACATCGGTTTTATGTACGTATTTTAAATTCGATCGTATTTGGTTTTAACAAAAAGGTATACCTTTACGTAATCCGGTATCCGGGAAACTCGGGAGGGTGGCAATTCCACTCATTTCAACACACTCTTGAAAAGTGATGAGAAAAAAGCTTATTTAAATAGGTTGCGTTATTTATTTAAATTAAAAGCCAGTTTTTAATCACTTTTCAAAGGTGTGATGCATTAATACTGTCCTGCCATGGAACCACGTAATCCTTTTATGAATATAAAATTATTTAATTATATTGTTCAACCAAGATAATTTTTGTTGGTAAGATACATTAATGACGGTTAGAAGAGGAAATTTTTCTGATAATAAATGTAAATCATATAAACTAATGGGATAGAAAAATAGTATAATATAATATATATCGATATAACTACTAAATAACAAAGGTTCTTTCTGGAGTATCTATGAGACCCACTTTAATTCTAACCACCTACGGGTGAAGGTTCCTTGTTCAACAGCGAATTTCTCCTTTGTTACGAGACAAAGTGTATTCCTTCAAGAACATACTGAAGCTGATAATATATTAATATGCAGACACATACTACCGCTGATCTGTCAGGTGATTGTTGATTCTGCGTGATTTATAAATAATCACGCATAGATCCCGCGTAATCAAACACTGATTATTCCGCACAACAATGGTGCATTATTCAAGCGCATAACATATTATCACAAGCCCCTGTGTTCACGTAGGAGAGAATGTGTGTAAAATGGCTTCTAATGACAGGGTGATGCCCACAAGGAATGCGCGAGGGACATTACCTAATCATATTTAAATAAATTCTACCAATAAATTTACTTCACACCAATCAATGCACTTTTTCGGAATTGAAACACGGTTTAACAATTACCTCCAATCGATCGGGTCGATTACGCGTTTTAATGTTTGCCTTTGTAACTACTACCTACATACCAAATTGCTGTTAAGTATAGAACCTATTTGAAAGCGAAGAATCGCATCATTAATCACGAGGAATTTCAATAATTTTTGTGATATCGTAACGTTGCATAACTCAATTAATGCCAAAACGCAAACAAAGAAATATTATTTCATGATCAGGACAAAAAACGTGATCCAACATAAACTGTAAATTTTGAAGAGAGTACGAGTACCTACAGTAAAATTCAGAAGATAATAAACATTATCATGTGATCGACTGCATAGTATGCATTATAGGTAGCATACATGCCCTATATCACCCAGTTCACAATATATGCATGATGTTGTGCTTTTGCAGCATTTTTACGTTTTAGATGAATGTGATATTTGGAATATAGGAATAAATATAATTATTATTTCTCACGACTATAACTAAACACGTGTTACTCAATGTGTGAATTTTGGTTAAGCTTTACGCATAAAAGATAGATAGTTACCTACTTTTCCAGGTCACTACTTTGTTATATTATTCAGTACAGCAAATTTAAAAAAAAATGCAGATTCCCGTTTTTTTATTATGTTTTAATCGATGATTTTTTTAAAGCAATTGACTGAGTGTAGCAAAAACCTTGCTTTTATTCGAGCGCTTTGCTGTAAATGTGTTAGCCATGTCTGTAAATCTGTAATCTGTCTGTAAATTTGTTGGCCATGTTAAATAGAACATTTTTACTCCGCCAGAGTTCGCATGAGAATTAAGACCTGTCAAACCTGAAAGCGATTAATACCATAATGATTTTTGTTCACCGGAGCTTATTTGGCCACATTTTGGTTATTTGAAAAAACTCGCGAGCCTACGCTGGCCAGAATGTAGTCAATTTGAAGAGGCGTTAAAATTATGTCAAAAGTTCCTTCGTCCTGGTAACTGGGTTATTCACCGAGCTATCAGTATTACACAGCAAATTAGACCGCCTCCTTAGTCGAGGGGTCGACTAGCAAGCAGAAGGTCGCGGGATTACATCCCGGTGTGTGCAAGATTTTATTTGAGTAACTTGTTTTATTCCACAATTTATTAATTTTAAATAATTATACGAGAATTATACCTGCGACACGTTCCAGAATGGAAGATACTCCAAGGATCGTCCACCATTCAGGGTTGAAACGTTGCTTGAAACAGCTTGACCAGATCTGAATAGCCAGGTACTCTTCAATTTTCATCTTTCTAATCCTTCATCTCCTTACTACCTTCAGCCTCACAACATACTCACTGGCTCCAGACGATTGGGAGCAGTTTGAAATCTTGTGCGGTATTTGCATTAAAAAAAATTAAAAGTAGTTTCCCGGTTTTATTATTAAATTTCTTGGATCCCTGGTGTATAAATATATAAATAAATTCAGTTTCAAAACATGTTTGTGTATTCCGTTCTGTCGTTGCTTTCAAAATTCCCGTGAATGTTTATTTCACACAAATTTATTCAAAGTTATTTTTAAGTCACAAAATTAAAAAAAGACATAAGAGTACCTACAGTTTAATTTGCACCTAACAAAATATCTTCTATTTCGGCGAGGCACCTAAATTATCGTAAAATAAAATGTGTGATATCGTAACTATATCTTGTGTAATACTAATTCAGTTAGAGTGATTCACAACAAACAAATATATTCAATTATAGTGATTAGTTATGGGGTATTACGCTACCTCCTTCTTTAGACAACTTTTCGGACAGAATTGAATTGTCTGATGATGGACACTGTAATGCTGTCCGAAACGTTGGCTAAATAAGGAGGTAGCTCAACACGGCATTTTACCCCAAAAAAATCACTATAATACTTTTGGCCGTGAAAATCTCAAATCATACCAAATATATTCAATTTTTATTTTTATTCTAGGATAATTTTTAGTCTGATAAACTACGGTTGAAAAATTATTTGACAAGTCAAAAAAAAACTAACAAGCGATTTTTGTAAGTTGTCATAAGTACATTCTAAAAGTTTTAAAATTAAAAATAGAAATGCGTTTTCTTAAAATCTTTTTTAACTTTGCTTCTGGTTCGATTGAACTTTAAATACATATTCACAAATATCCTGTAATAAGTTTAATTTTAAACCATTTTTGTTAAAAATCAATTTCACGCGTTTGTGAATGTAATGATTTTTCTTTTTTTCGTAATACCGATAAAACTTAAGATAAATTACGAAATATAGGTAAATCTATTGGCTTTAAACAAAAGATAGCAGTTTATCTCTTTTGTGTCTATATTCGGAGTAATGCTTTTTTTAATGAGCACAGGCGAATTAAAACCATATGAAAATCTAAAGCGCTCGACGCATTGTATCGTCAATATCTTTTAGCTTCAGTGGTTGCAGGCTTAATTTTATCATTCAACTACAGAACACATAATGGACGTAGAAGATATGTATGAAACATGCAACAAAGACACATATATTGTCCCTCAATGACGGTCTCGATTGTTAAATAGTCGAAATATGAAACTGTGAGAATGGGTGTTCGAACTCGAACACCGTAGCAAATAAATTTCTAGCTTTTTACAACTGAAGGTATGCTGGAAACAGTTAAAGTTATACGCACGACATACAGTGCTATTCCACACGCTTAGTTATAAAACAAGTGCTAGATGCTGCTTTTGTTAACCGCCAATTAACCGAGCTCTTCATACTCTAAATGATATTTGTCTAAGCTGAAACATTGACATTTTTTTCAGATTCACTTCCGATTTTCAAACGTGGCATCATGTCAATAATATAAACTGTTTAATGTATATACTCGTATACACGAGTATATACACACTCACACACACACACACACACACACACACACACAAACATACATTACATTTACATACAACTATATACTACACACGTCACCTGGTAATTAAGGAATAAACATACCACTTACCAGACATTACAAGGAAATATATCATAGGTACCCAACATGAAATATCTAATTCCAGCAAATTGTTTCACCACTGTAACTCAAGTACTGTTTGTTTCTATAATATCAAATAAATAAATAATATTAAAAAAATGATATTTGTTGTGACTAAAACCTTCTTTTGCCTTGTAGATATATCGTTAGTGAGTGAACTAATTGAATTTTTAAATAAATACCTGAAGGGAATAAAATATAATCTTTTATTTGTAACAATAATTAAAAAAAGAAAATGTGCGCTACGCATTCATGTTAAGGGCTTGCTTCATTTTATATAGGTAGGTACTTATTACAATAATTCAACGAACCGTATTACTTATAGAAATAATACAATTTACATCATAAACGCATACAAATCGTGTTTTCAAACGGCAAATTTACATTTGAGCGATTTGTTACGGCGCGTTGCGCGGCGCGGCGGGCCAATAACAGAATTAAATTACGTGAATGAACATGAAGTAGGCCAATAAATTAATCATTTTTATGATTCGGGTTTTGTGTAAAGAAGAATCTGTCAATTTTAACAACATCTGTGTGCTGATGTAATGAAACTTCTCGAAATTAAATTACTGGCGCCATGAAATTTAATACGCAGGTGCTTTTGCTTGAAATTTACTGAACGCAGTTATTTTCAATATGCAGTAGGTATTTGCATCATGATAGCAAGATGAATATTATGTTATGTAAATCATATTCTTTACATCGTTATAAAAATAAATGTTAAAATTCTACCGTCTTCTAGCTAGAGATATAGAAACGTTGTTTGATAGTCGAGCCGATGATATGAAGAAGTAGGTACAATCGAACGAATAAAGGAGCACACAGAATGCTTGCACCTGTGCCAATGCCGTGCGGCGATTGAGATTTTGAAATAATGAAGACCGTGCATATAAATTAATGGTGTGTAGGTACTAATAACAAGTGCAATGCACAGTGCATAGGTGCAACGTGCATGCAAAGGGGCACCTCCCGTTCGTCAGTCAGCGATATGTCATAGTGTCATGGTTCTACTAATGGCACTTATCGAGCCGAGTAAACACTTTTGAGCTTGTGTTACGTACAATAGGGTGAGCTGTATATGTTTAGAGACAGAATTCATTTCAGGGGTTCTTAAAGTTGCACAAGATTCTATAGAATAATATTTTTTCCAGAAAATTAAATTTCATTATATTTAAAAATTTAGAGCGGATAGTATGAAATAAATGTCGGGATTATCCAACTGGGATTTGGCTAAGGTGTTAGCGTTGTTGACTTCATTCTTTATAGAGAATGTTAATTTGTTTATGTTTTAAAATACATTTTAAAAGTTTACCGCAGTAGAGTAGTTCTTGAGTAGTTCTTTAGGTTCAATCTTCAGTCCAACCATTTTTTTAAATAATCGTATAATAGTAAAAAAAACATTGTTTTTTATGGGTTTTCACTCTTCATTCCAGGTTTATTATTTTTTTCTTTAAATCCTAACTAACTATGGACAGGGGATGTACCGCAAGACAACTTTATCTTGGCGCGCACTCCTTGCATCCGTTACATTCGTATATCGTCTCACAGATATTCTCGTGTTATTCTAACACGAACTGATTCAATTACTTATTTCAATTGGTCGTGCATACTATCTTTCTTGAACGTCCTCAACTTCTTCTACAATTCACTTTCGAATCATCCTCCTAAAACACCTCCCTAAACACGAGTTATTCTCAATTAGGGTGGTGTTAATTAAATCAACAGCTTAAAACTTGTTCTTTTTTTTCATTGCTTATTGTCTACTTTTTTCGTTTTATCCTATTTTATTTATTTTTATGCAACCTTATTGTTGACAATGCTTCTAATAATGTTAATATCCTTTTTGTATAAAAATAAAAGAATTATATTTCAATAAAAGAAAACAAAAAATTTTTTTCTTCGTTTAAGCTTTTAGCTATTACTATAATTATTGTTATTTAATAGTGTTGTACAAGTCTTAAAAAAGGTTGATGGAAATTCGTTGAGTTTTTTTAAAGTTCATTATTTCATTGCATCGTGTTTTCGACACCTACTTACTTTCGTACCTACCACCATTTGATTTTGCTATATTTTTTCTTGATATATTCTTTATTAATTTTATTAAATCTTACTTTAAGTTTATCAAATCTTAATTTTAAAAAAAAATCTATTTTCTATAAAATATCTTTTGTTCTATAAAATATCTTTTGTTCTATAAAATATCTTTTGTTCTATAAAATATCTTTTGTTCTATAAAAGATACTTGCTCCCACAATCTTAGATCCGGTGGATTCCTGTGCATCTTTGCTTTAATCTAATTTTAATTTTAATTTTAATTTTAATTTTAATTTTAATTTTAATTTTAATTTTAATTTTAATTTTAATTTTAATTTTAATTTTAATTTTAATTTTAATTTTAATTTTAATTTTAATTTTAATTTTAATTTTAATTTTAATTTTAATTTTAATTTTAATTTTAATTTTAATTTTAATTTTAATTTTAATTTTAATTTTAATTTTAATTTTAATTTTAATTTTAATTTTAATTTTAATTTTAATTTTAATTTTAATTTTAATTTTAATTTATATTTTATTTTAAACTTCCGATTTAGTTGTCCGGGTTAAGTCTTCCCCAAAGGAAAAACTTAACCCTTCCACTCACTTTTCCACAAATGATCAGCTAGTCAATCAACACTATGTAAGTGCATTATATAAGTAAAATAAATACAAAACAATACAAGAACAACAACACGTCAAATCACCAGATATCAAATGGGAAAAAAAATTCACCGTCTCCAGATATTTTCATATCAGAGGGTTCGGCTCGGTAGAACTTCTAACAGGGCCTATAAATCCTACTGATCCCTCAACATAAATATTTAAAAAATCTTTTGTTATCCTACATGTATTCAAAATGACCGACTTTTGCATCTTTATATATAAATTTTTTGATAGATCTAATACGCCTAAATTTTTAATTAGAGAGCTAGGTATAATGCCAGTAGCCGAAATAACGAATGGTAATATTTTTATAGTCTGAGAATGCCAAATTCTTTTTATTTCATTTCCTAAATCTGTGTATTTTCTTATTTTTTCACTAACAGATTTTTGAATATTACAGGAATTTGGAATAGCAATTTAATTTTAATTTTTTTATTTATTCTAATTTTAATATTAATTTTAATCTTTTTATTTCTTATTTTTTTAGTTTCATATTTACCAGTTACTTTCAGTTATATACTTATAATCTCTATGGGATGTGTGGGATTTTACTCATTTCCCCACATCCTGGATTTTTTTTCCGACTTTATACCCGGGTTAAATCTTCCCCACAGGAAAAACTAAACCCTTCTACACACTTTTCCACAAATGATTATCTAGTCAATTCACATTATGCAAGTGCATTAAGGTATTACTATTATTATTTATTTATTTCTAATATGTTTAATATAATAATAGGCATTTTTTACTAGATTATTGATTTCCCCATTGCAATGTGAAAAATAAGTCAAATTAGAATAATTCGTTTTTGCATAACTTCCATACAATGTCGCAAATTCAGCAATTTAATGTGTTTTCTACATATTCTCTTGTCGTAAAGGACGTTATATTAACAGCATGTAATTTTTTTTTCAATTATCAGTAAAAAAATTACAGAAAACTATATCCTCCGTCACGTTATCAATAAGTATATGAATTTGTAAATTTGTAGTCCTCTAATATATTTTATTTTCGATAAAAAGTTTTGATATCCCATCCTGGTATATAATAATACAACTACAGTCCTACAAAATGAGAGCGCAATGACACAGTGTAAATAAATGTATTGAATTGAGCCGTCAGTTTTTCAAAAACGTCAAGCAAATTATACTTCAATTATTTTGGGGTTGAGATTTATTTCGAGCGTGAAGTGAATAAATAATTATTTTATACAAAATAGCAACATTTTCAATATTCACGCCGAGTTTGAATGAACCTCGTAGAATTTAGTAAGGTTCCAAAAAACACATATTCAATATTTATTTCGGTTTACAATTAATTCAAATGCACCTAAAAATGTTGTATAAAATCTTACATACTCTAAATTTATTATTATGTTTGCATCTGCATTGCTGAAAATACGCGGAAAGAGTTTCAGTTAACAACTGTAAGAAGAAGTCACCAATTTTTTTTTCTTCTTTTATTACATGATCCACCAGATATAAAGTCCACCAATAATGACATTCATACTATGAACCAATTGATATGACTTCAATTTGAAGTTGTCAGTTACGAATAATAAATTATCCTAAGCTTTATACATCGTATTTTATTTTATAATTATTCCACTGGGGCGCAATGCACTTATTGTGTAAAAGTATTTTCGTAATATACCTGTATATATAAAATTTTAATATTTAATAACAAAACCAAATATTTCCGACTTACGAATAACCTTAAAATGTTTGAAAATCTACTACTACTATAATGATATGCGGAAGATATTGACTGTGAAATGGTGGAAGACTAAGCCAGCAGACTTATTAAACCCACGACGGTGGTAACCCGGCGCATTTGTCATCTCAGCCTCTGACCGGTCTATGGATTTTAAACATAAACTTCAAATTCAATTATAAAAATTCTAACACTTTCAACAAACAGCGATTCAGAGTTATTTTGTATTTTTTTTTGTATTTAAAAGTCTGGTTAAATGTAATAAGCATACAAGCTTAACAACATATTTTTCCTCGTCTGCTGATCACAATTTGTTCAAAAGCTAAAATCGGGAATCATTCAAGTGTCGAAAAACAAAATTATGCTGAATGGTCTATAGATTATTTGGTCATATGTAAATTTCTGCGAAACAACTGGACCTTAGTTTCATCGTACCGAAAAGTGACCATTAAAATCAAAAATAGCTTTAGTCATACTTAGTATATTAAGCCACAAAACATATCCCAAAAGGTGATTTCAGAGTCATCCATTGACTGTATTCAATTTTTTAAATCAGTGTAGAATATGGAAGAAAGCATCTTTAAAAAAAAATATTAGTTTTAGAACTCTTCCGTTGCTGATGTTCTCCAAAAAACTCCACGTCATATTTTGTTTGCAAAATCATGAACGATCAAAACTTTATAAAACCGTTATTATGCTAGAAGGAATAATATCGCGTTCATTAAAACCATCTCCCATGAAACGTGATCCCTACTCTTACCCCGGCTAAGTTATGTTCCCCCGATACCTCTATATTATATCCGTCTCCCTAACGAACCCCTTCCTTTGATCCACTTCCGCTGCAGCCAGCCCCATCCACCCTTGGCTCTGGCTTTCACCCCTGCACTGCTTCCGGAAGATGATCCTGTCAAGAGAAAGGCCAGGCCACGTTATATGCATGTCTGATAGAATCATGAATATGATTATCTTTATCCCCTATTTTATGCACTCCTTGTAGTTTTCTATGCTGTGGTATGCAACGATTTTCCCTACTAGCAAAATATTTGTAGAAAATGACCGATCATTGTAAATCGATAATTCGGCATTTCTTAAATACTCAATATTGCATTTTAACATATAATTACTATGCAGATATTATATTTTTATTATTATTTGACGGTCGCGGGTTCAAAAACTCGGCATGCACAAGTAATTTTTTTTTACACAATAATAATTAATAGATATAGCTTTTAACACATTTAAAATAAAGTAAGGTCTATTATTTTTAGCGTATTTCCGTGTTGAAGGTTCTCCTGTAATTAAAAAATTTGCTATTTTTTTTTCTTTCTTGGTAACTTGCAGGTACTGAATTGCTAGGTAACTTCCACCTGCTTTCCAAATTTCTTCAGCTTCACAACGTTCAAGGTTTAATTAAACGTATGTATTATTACGCCATTAGTGAGTGCTCTCTAATTGTGACTAATGCAAAGAATCCTATTTATTAAAATTTGTAAAATTAAACTCTGTTTTATTCCTTCAAGCCTCGGCAGGAATTTTCTAGCCACAAACGCCATATTCCATTAGAGCCTCTGGAGAGAGATCTGACCAGCATGTTCATACATCATAAAAGTACTTTTTATCTTTTTTTCTATATTGCGGAGATGTTTCGTCAGAAAAAGGAATAAATATTCTTCTCAGTTTGTCCCAAATATTTCGATGGCCTAGCGCACAATTTATAAGAATATACTTCAGGTAACTTGTTGGACGAACAGCAAAAAATAGTTATGTAACTAACACTTTTTATCCATTCTAACATTCTTACATTAAAGAAACATCTTTTGCAAAGTTAGTTATCTTGATAAATTCTTTAGAAAACACAATTTTTTTTTAAGACATTAATAATTAACACGTGTGTGCGCTAGGCCATCAATTTATACTTATTCCGTTAATAAAAATGTATGATTACAAATTTGCGGGATTTTTTCGTAGACAGTTGAAAGTTTAAAAATTATTTATATATTTTTTATCGTAAAAATGCCATCAAAATTAATCTGACGGTTTTCTTACTAATTCCCTAAACAAGAAGAATGTGTTTTCTAAATATTGACCTCTTTCAAACATCTGCAAGATAATTTAATATTCTTTCTGATATGGATTTTATTATTATATTATTCAAAAACAAAAAATATAAAGCGTATTTAAAATACATTGGAAGCATTCCAAAATTCCATATGCTTGTATTTATTATTTTTCACTTCTTTTTTATTTTTATTCTATGTATGTGTTGTTATTTTGTCTAACTTTTCTTTTGTTATTTAAAAACATGGAAGGTAAAAACTGTTATTATTCTTATTCATAATATTAAAATAAACTTCACCGTTGTGGAGTCTTTTAGGTAACTTTTACTTTTAGGGTTAATAGACAAGAGATACAATCTCCATCACCTTTTCAGAATTATGTACATTTCCATTATGTGTGATCATTCAAAATTATGTAAGCACCTGTAAACCCACACGAGCGACCATGCAAAACGTACCTTACATCGTTATCCCCTTTAGATCAAATCCTGATGTTCTGGAGTATTTTAATTTGATTTCATTTCTCGAGATCATTGAGTACTCGTACATAACATCCCAAATAAAACATGATATACGAAGCCTAGTCAGAGTAGTAATGATCAAAATCAATTTTACTACCCTTTGGGTTTTTGCGTTCAAGAAACCCCAAAATACACGTTACGGACATTTTAGGGGATGTGTGGTTGAATAATTGAATTACCAAACTATCTGTTTGATGAGAATCATAATATTTGATCAGTTCTGTTTTAGTTTGTGTTTGATCTTTTGGGTCTAACTATTTCAAAAGCCCAATAATTATCATACAACTGGGAGCTAGTACATTTTGTAGGATATTATTTGTAGTAAAGATAGATAAATGAAAACGGCTCGAATGTAGAATAATAAAATTAATGAATGTCAAACACTAAACCCTACTAAATTAATATAGGTACAAAATCCAGTATTCAATTGCGATAAAGACGTCTTGCGATATGTCTTAAAAGATCAGACTATGGATAGTGTAAAAAACCAATATGTGAATTATCTCTCAGATACTATAAATTGAATGTTGCACAAATGTGATTTTAAAGCATCTTATATCAATCCAATAGAATCACCGTAAAGCATGTATTTAACCAAGCCCACGCTCACTGATTCAATATATTCTTAAAAACATGAAAACTTCCTTAGGAATGGACAACATAAGAATGTATATATAAAAAAAAAATTAAATATTTTAGAACCTCTTATTAAGCATTGAGTAAATAGACTTTTTACACAAGCTGAAATGCCTGATGAGCTTAAATGTGCTATAATTAGACACGGGAAGCACTCAGAAATAGGAAACTATCGAGCAATTTAGTAACTTTTCTGCACATGAAAAGTTTTTTTTAAAATATATTTTATTAAAATTAAACAATTTATTCAATTTTTTGCATAATAGACCGAAAACAATATGGTTTTCAAAAGAAAGAAAATACACAGATACATTAGTACGGGACTTCTCTAATTATATAAATAATGAATTAAACCATAAAAGGCATGTGTTGGTATTATTTATCGGTAATTCCAAAGCGTTTGACACAATTGATCCAAAAATTATTAATAATTTTAGAAGCAATTGGAATCAGTGTTAATATGTAAAATATGTATATGTAAAAATATTATTGAAAATGAGTGGGAAAAAATTTTTGCTGGTGTCTCTCAGTGGTCAATTTTGGGACCAACGCTTTATATTATATTTTATCAGTGATAAAAAAAACTTTTCGCACATGTTAAACACTTTGTATTAGTATTTGAAAGACCGAATACAGGTAACAAAAATTAACAATCAATTTTCAAAACCAATGGAAAATAAATTAGGAGTACCACAGGGATCAGTCCTTGGACCTCTATTGTTCATACTCTATATTAATGACATGGTGAAAATATTTTCAAAATGCAAAGTACGACTATTTGCCGATGATACACTTATATATATAATTGGAGAAAACTATGAAGAACTAATACATATTTTAAATAATGAACTAGATAATGTATCAAGATGGCTAAAAATAAATAAGCTTAAATTAAATACCAAAAAAACAAAATGTATGGTAATTGGTTATAAGAAGACATCCAGTGAAAGCAAAATCAAAATTGATGGTGAAATTATTGAAAATGTTACCAATATAAAATACTTGGGAGTTATAATGGATTCCAAACTGAACTTTAACAAACATGCGGAATATACCCAAAAGAAAATTGGTAAAAAAATATCTTTTTTGGGAAGAATTCGCCAAAAACTGTCCGAAAAAACTGCAATCACCATTTATAACTCCATTATTGCTCCACATTTTAATTACTGCTCAACTATCCTTTTCCTGTGTAACGACCGAGAGCAAAATAAATTTCAAATTCTCCAAAATAGGGCAATGAGAATAATACTCAGACGAAATAGGTATTCAAAAGTAAATAAAATGTTAAACGAACTAAATTGGCTAACAGTGAAACAGATGTTGACCTTGAACACGATGATATTTTTACACAAAATTGTAAACAACCTGCTACCCAAATATTTTTCGAATAAAATTGTATACAACAAGGACATACACAAACATAAAACTAGGACGCACAATCAAATTAGACTACCAAAGAAGGACAAAGCGAATACCCAGAATAGTATATTATATAAAGGGATGAAATACTATAACGCGCTGCCGGAAAACCTTAAGTCTGCCCCAATTGAAAAGTTCAAGATGTTGTGTAGGAGCCACATCAAGCAAGAAAAAAAAACATAGTATATTTGTATGTAATAATTAATTAGTCATTTGTAAACTTTAATGTACAAATTACTAAAATAAAAACAATAAATAAAATGTATTCGCTGACGACACAGATTTTGTCATATCTGATGAACAATTATCCGTAGCTATTAAATGTATGCAACAAGATTTTATTTAATAAAATGGTGACATGACGCAGGTCTAATCATAAATACCAAAAAAAACAAATTAATGCACATACGATCTCCACATCCTTCAGTTTCGATTACACCTGAAATAATATCTCACAACTTTACATGTATTCATCAAAACATTTTGCGGCCCTGCAAATGCGATAAAATTGAAATGGTAAATGAATTTCTTTATTTGGGAGTGACTGTTGATTGCCACTGTAAATGGGACATTCAAATAAACAATATTTGTAAAAGACTGAGAGTGATTGTAGGTAGATTATAAAAACTGAAATGTTTCGTTCCTGTGAATATTTTAAACATCATCTATCTATCACTCGCAGAATCAACTCTACGGTATGGAATAACCACTTGGGGACATCCTTGTAAAACTAACTTAATTTACCTACTGTCAGTTTAATATTCTATGGTTAAATTGCTGGTTTTTTTCACAGACACGTAACATTTCATTGTTATATCGAAACTTTTATATCTTGCCTGTGGAGGCCTTACTATGGTACAAAATATTGATTTAGCATATATCTGAATCTTATAAAAAAAAATTGTAACATGAACACAACACTAGGTTTACAAAGAATGAAGGCATGCTTGTTCCAAAATATAACAATTAATAAAGACAGCGAAACTGGAATATAACGTGCTCACAACGTGTTCAACATGTTGCCAAATAAAAGATTCAGATATATGCTTAAAACATGGCTCATAGGTAGAAATACTTTATACGAATCATCACTATCAATCAATAGTTGTTATTTATTAGCGTGTACATTTAATTTTATTTTAGACTGTGTGCCAATAATAATAATCAGAATATCTTAAAGTAGCAACAATATTATGTATATTTATCATAATAATATTATGTTTACATGTTTACACTGTAATTAAATATGTACATTCTGTTGACAAACTGATTAATTGTAGTTTAACGGGATAGAACTACAAATAACAATAAAAAAATCTGCAATTTAAAAACTTTGGGTTCTGATTTTTGTGTAATTTTTAGTTTTATTTTTTTGTAATCTAAAAATTAAAATCTCTCGTTGTCTCTGTATCGTGCAGTAAATCGTGTAAAAGCCTATCGGGGAGTGTAAAATAAATAAATAAAATAGTATTTAGTCCTGTTTTACGTCACTTTTGAACAGGTTGAGATCTCGGAGCCAATAGAGCTATGTTGAATCAATTTTTAGTTGATCGATTTAGGAAGTTGGTACCGACCTGGTTACTTACATCTAGTTGCTTGATTCAATCAATGTAACTTTTCAATTCTAACCATGACAGCTGGTTTTCTCTCACCAGGGTAATACTGAAAGTATCTTCCACTCGCACATATATATAATATGGTACCCCATTAAGGTCACATTCTTCGAAAAATATAGATATTATTAGCGTACACGGGAATTTGAATCCGCGGCTTATACCTTATACGACCAGATCAAAGAAACATAGATACCTTCGTTCGTGGGCAAAATCCTTTTATTTGGAAACTCTTCGGAAGTGGAAATTTTTTTTCATAGTTTCCATAGTTTTCTGATAAATATTATATAATTATGTGTGATTCATTTCAGTAACATTATTTACAGCACAAATGTGGCCAACGGTTAAGTTAAACTAATGATGAGTTTCCTTATTTGAAATTTCATGATATTATGTATTATTATGAGATTTATGCAAGTGCAATTGTTGGCATAAATTACATCGTATAACAAAACGAAAGCCATCGCCTCAAAAGGGAAAAACAAATTACCTTAGAAATCGTCTGCCGCCTTTTTCATCCACTTCTCGAGCCATTAGAGTAGTTAAAAACAGATTCAAATATATTTTTTTATTTTTTAAAAAATAATAAGTAATAATGTATTATTCCCAGTGAGTTTACAAAACTCATTTCGGGAAAGACACATTATATTAAAGACAAAACAACATAGATACATTAAAATAAATAAACGCAGAAGTTATTTTGGAGTTCCAAAGAAGGATTATGTCAGTCATTAATAAAACTGCTGAGGAAATATCTTTTTAGAGCTTTTGCCAATGTTTTATTTGTTCGTTGCCGGAAGTTTTAGATTACTAGGTAATGCTTTACATTGCTTATGTGCAATAATAACCGATATTAATTTATCACACACTTGTCGTTTAGCAAATAAAAAAATACTTTTTTAAGTTGACATAAGATAAACTTGTATATAAATTAGTACAAAAATTTGCCTTGTGTATGTAGACCTATTTTAATGATAAGTCACATCAAAAGCGCTTCACATAGCTACGCTCAGAATGATAGAAATTTCGCGTATTTTTCTGATGAAAGAGAATCACAAAAAAATTGAACGTAACTTGAAATGCCCTTGGCCGTGCTTAGTGACTAGATCTGAATAACCATATACATATTTTCCAACCATCTTCCTACCGAAATTATGCTAATAACTCACCAATTACTAGGGCGAACACAGCTTATACCCATTAGGAAAAATTACTACACTTGGACATATATCATGATTCTTTGCTAACACACAAAACTAATTGATAAACACAGATTACAATTAACACTTAGTTTCAACTTATTACTAGAATAAATATCTATCTAAGTCGCATGCGATGTTAAAAAATGCATCAAAGTTACATTTTTTCCCATTCAAAGTTATTTTTTTATATATTTTTTTTTATATTTACTCCACACAGGAGGCCCTGAAGAAAATAATTTCCCTCAGGGCCTATGTCATCTTTGGGGATGCTGTGTGGAGGGTCTTTTTGTGGAGAGGAAGGAGTGAACATGGGTCTTGAAGAGTCCCATGTTGTAGGAGGGAGGAAACACAGAGGCCGGCAGTTCTTTCCACAGCCGAGCTGTTGAACTTAAGAACGAATCGTAGAAGCGACCCGTTCTCATGTGACAAGTGTCAACTGTGTACAAATGTTGGGCGCGCGTTTGGCGTGTATCCCGACTACGCACCGGTGCCGAAGGGATCAATGACACTAGTTCTTCAGAGCATCTTCCATTGTAATACCGATAGAACAAGGACAGCATACCTACCTGACGCCTGTGCTCTAAAGATTGCAGACCGTTTGTTAAGATTGGGGAATCTATCAAACGGACCGCCCGTTTCTGCACAGAGTCAAGGGTTTTTTTCAGGTATTTTGGGGCTCCAGACCAGAGATGGCTGCCAAATTCGACAGTAGGGCGCACTTGCGATTTGTACAGGGTGAGCAGTTGTGTACTATTAAAGTATCTGCGGGCCCTGTACAGTACGCCCAGCTTCTGAGAGGCCAACTTTACTCTAGCTTCGATGGAGCCCCCGTACCTGAGCTGGTCACTTATAGTTACACCAAGCATATCAATGGAAGGCCTGTTCGGAAGATTGCTTCCGTTGAAGGAGACTAGATTATCATTTGGATCCCTTTTAGACGTAATCAGACAGGATTGGGTCTTTGAAACATTAAATTCGACGAGATTATTTTTACCCCAGGAGGAAATACTCTCGAGATAACCGTCCATTCTCTGCTTCAAAGCCCTCCGAGCCGTTGGAGTTTGTGTGCCCTTTGGGGGCTTGTCAAACAAAAAGCTATCATGAACTGTACTGTCATCCGCGTAACAATGAATCGGTGCACATGTCAAAAGGTCATTGATGTGCAACAAAAACAAAGTCGGAGACAGAACCGATCCCTGTGGGACGCCAGCATTTATGGAGTGCGAGGAAGAGGTGAAACCGTCAGCAACCGCCTGAATCGACCTATCCCTTAAAAAGTCAGCAATCCACGTACACAGGGATGCGGGAAGTCCGTAAGAATGCAATTTGTTGACAAATCCTCGGTGCCAGACCCGGTCAAAGGCCTTGGATATGTCTAGTGCGACCGTTTGGGTCTCACCGTGACGTTCCAGGCACCGCCCCCAAACATGCGTCACATACGCGAGAAGATCACCGCACGAGCGGTTCCGCCGGAATCCGTATTGACGGTCGTTGATAATTTTGTTCTTCTCGAGGTATGTGAGCAGTTTGTCGTTGATCACACGTTCCATCACTTTGGACAGAACTGATGTGATCGCTATGGGGCGGTAGTTGGCCGGGTTGGAGCGGTCACCTTTCTTGGGAATAGGGTGAATTACCGCTTTTTTCCAACCAGAGGGCACAGTGCCACACTTCAGGGACATTTTGAAGAGCTTTGTCAAAACTGGAACTATTTCCGCAGCACACCTCTGCAATACCAGGGCAGGTATTCCATCAGGTCCACTAGCTTTGTTAACATCGAGCCCCCGTATGACGTGGAGTACATCCCGATGCCGGATCCTCAGCTTTTTCATATAGAAGCCGCAGTGAGGAACCGACGGCGGAACAGCACCCCCGTCGTCGAGGGTCGAGTTTTCCGCAAACATTTTCCCTAAAAGGTTTGCCTTTTCGGTGGCGGTGTTTGCTAGTGAGCCGTCAGGTCTGGTAAGAGGTGGCAAACTGGGTTTGCAAAAATTTCGACCTATTGAGCCCGCAAGCGACCAGAATGCTCTGCTGCCATGCGGGCAGGCAGCCAGCTTTTTGCTGATCTGCAGGTCGTGTTCGAATTTTGACCTATTGATGATTCTCTTGCATTCCTTTGCCGATTTGTTGTATGCTGATCTGCTTTCGGGCGTTCGAGATGTGTTGTAGGCTCGGTAAGCCGCGTTTTTTCGTCGAACTGCTTCGGAGCATTGTCGACTGAACCACGGCTTTGAGCCCACACCAGTTTCTTTAGTAGTCGATTGTATGAAGCCATCCATCGCCGAATTGATGACTTCACCAATCTCCTGGGAACATCTTGAAGGGTCCGAAGTCCGAAAACAAACAGCTGACCACGGAAAAGCATTGAAATGGGCCCGCATACCGAACCAATCTGCTGACCTATAGTGCCACACTTTTCTCCTCAGCCTCTCATTGGTTGGTCTGAGGCTAACGGGGATTGATGTCGTCACTAGGCAGTGGTCAGATGATCCCAGAGGCGCTGTGACGTCAATCTTATAACCGTGTGGCACAGTAGTTAAGAATAGGTCTAACAAATTGGAGCGGTGAGTCTGGACATCAGGAACCCTTGTAGGCTCCTGAACCAATTGCTCTAATCCGTAGCAAATGGCAAAGGATTCCGCCTGTCGGCCAGCCGAGTCCGTTGGGCCTGAGAACTTCAACCATGGTTTGTTATGAACGTTGAAGTCCCCCAGAACAACAAACTCGGCCGAAGGGTAGCTGGGCAAGAGATCATCAATAGTATCGCTCAAATGTTTGAAGAGCTCGGAAGTGTCTGATTCGCTATGGTTCGGTGAGCGGTATAGACATGCGTAGAATCTTGCCGTACTGGCAAGATTGACGCGCACCCACAATACGTCGAATCTGGAGTTTTCCAGACTCAATAGTCGCACACAGTTGATGTCAGCTCGACTATAGAGGCAGACTCCTCCTTTCAGTCGGAATTTGCTTGCGAGGGTAAAGCCCGGGCAGCCCAGATAGGAGGAGTCTGGCGGCTCGGCTATCTGAGTTTCGGATAGGAAAAGAAGGTTGGGACGTTGGGACAAAAGATGGTGATGGACGGAATTTAAATTTGTGTGCAGGCCGCGAATGTTGGCAAAATTTACCAACAGTTTTGGCCCGCACCGGGGACGCCTGCTACTCGCCGCTGTAAAGATGTTAAGTTTGTTTTTATGTATATTCATGATTTTATTTTTTTTATTTTTTTTTTTTTTTTTGTTTTTTGTTTTTGTTTTTAAGGGTATGAAGTGAAAGGAAGGTCTGGAATGGAAAGGTATGAAGAGTGGGTAGGAATATGGGGTTCAGGCTGTCCAGGAGTGATGAGCGTTTGGTTCCAGCCCACCCACTGCGGTGCTAGGCGATAGGCTGGGAGAGTCCGGCTGGAGAGGGCATCCAATGCGCCCCAAACGCTGCTGCTGCTTATATTTGAAGGTAAGGAAATTCGAATAAAATATTAAAGTAACCCAAACTAAGAACCTAAAAACCTGTTTTGTGCATGCTTACTTAAACCCACGACTTAAATAGTTGTCTCCACTAGATGAATCAAGTGTTGTTTCTTTAAAGAGCCTTTTACATCTAATTTTTCATTAAGATTTTACTACAATTTGTTATCGTATGATTCTTGATTTTAAAATTTCTATTTATCTCTCCACTTTTTCTATATTTAAATAATTCGTTTTTATTATTAGAATTAAGTAAAAATTAAGAACTGTTCTTCCAGGCAAAATTACTAAGATATTATTTGGACATACGGTACAGGTACTAGGAATAATTCATTATACTACTTGTAACATAATGTAATAAGTATAAACAAATGAACAAATAATAATTGTTGCAACATTAAAAATTAGCCTCCGTTAACGTTAACCAAATTGAGGATTTTATAGTCCCGCTGGCTCCAGACAAACGGGACTCTTACGCGATAATGATAAAAAATTGTAAATTTGTCTAAAGTTGTTGTTATGCATGCATGCAGAAGAGAAAGTGAAAAAGTGACGGATTTTCGAAAAAATCGCAAGGATTTGCGCTGTTTTATTCAAATTGCTTGGGCGAATAATAAAATATTTTCTTAAAAGAGTAAATGGGTACTGCGAGCAAGGTCTGAAATGTATTGTGCAAAAAACGTTCGGACCATTTTGTTATAGATTTAAAAGCAGTCTGCCTTTGAACCTAACACTACCAATATACACAATTTAAGGCTTTTACGAAATTTATGTGATTTCTATACATGAATGGGGAGTTACCGAATTTGAAATCGAAGGTTACCCACGACTCTACGTGAGGGGACTAACCAACTATTATACTGACCATTATAGCCCGAGCGTTATATTTTGAATTTGACGTTTTACGGTCAACTAATCGGCTATCACAGCAATACTATTATGAGCCACTAACCTAACAATGCCCTTTATCATTCTCATTTAAAATATAATACTGATACCTGAGGTGTCACTCAAAAAATATATTAGTCATAATGAGACTTCTGATTGGAACTTTTGATTATTGACAAACAGATAATAGATTTTATATTATGAATGAGTTTATCAGATTGCAATACGTGATAGTATTTTGATATTGTGTTATTATAATACGGGTGCGCCATATGGTTCTTAAATACATTTCGACGCCGGAAAGGCAATAGGGCAAAAGCGACAAATTGGTCAAAAATCAGTTAAATATACAGTTTAGATCACACAAAAATTCTAATCAAAACTAAATGAAAAACTCATTTTTGACTAAATTGTCGCTTAAACCCTTATGCCTTTTCGGCATTGATCTAATGTAGATTGAGTCCATTGGTATCGAGCATTTTTTAATACTTAGGGTCTGTAGGTATTTTTTTTTCTTGGCCTATTTATTTTATGCATTATAGCAGTATAAGGTACAAGATTATTCATTAATTTACTATTTTAAAATAGATACGTAGTTAATACTTTCCTTAAACATATATACATTATTTTTTTAAATTAAAAACATTTTAATTATTTTTATTTTATTATCTATTTTATTATTTTATTTTTTCTTGTGATTCGCTAAATGTCTTCATTGCTCCGTGCTCCGACAACTTTTGTTACAGGGTATTTTTTTATATAAATGCGAGTCTTAATTGATTTCTTTTTCTCATCTCATATGTGTAGGTTTTATATTTTGTAGATTAAAAATAAAATATTGAAGTAAATGAAATATTTAAATTTCAAGATATTTAACGCTATCAATATTTTCTTGACTTTTGTCTATAGACATTTCTTTGTTTTGTGGTATTGAAATTTATTTTATACTAACTGACATGAACCAGGCGTTGCTAATGGTTTGAAGTATAGTTTTTGAGGTTATGGATTCCAATGCACCAGAAAACTGGGTCTATTTTAAGGTGAAAATAATATTATTCACAAAAATTCAAAAATATTACTTTTTTTAAGTTTTTGTTTTTCTTCATCGTACCGCGTCCTCCTCGGGCGTACTCAAATTCCATCATTCACTACAGTATATCACATTTTTACTATTAAAAAAACTAAATTATAATCTTTTATTCGACTTCCAATCTCATTCCAGTAACAGATATAATACGTTAAGTCTTCCTCGGGCGTCCCCGACTTATTCTTCCATTCCAACCACTCTCTAAGCATTCTTCACACCAAAAATAACAAATTTTAGTTTTGAGTGTAAATGGACAAACAAAGAAACATTATATAATATTATTATATATATAATTATCCAATATTATGATTATATATATATATTTTATTTATTTATTTATTATTATTTATATATATAAAATGTTTCTTAATTATAAATTTGTATATATATATATACCGTGAAGAAAAATGATTGCGTTCATTAAATTTGAAAAATATCTTGATTGACTTTTTGATTTTTTGAAATTCTTGCATACAGAGCTCCGGTCCAAAAAGGCCTCTTTCTCTTTCATCATGAATTTTAATTGGTTGTAGGAAAATAATTTTTAGTAATGATCTTTGAGTGCGCCCAAAAGAGAAACTATCGAAGGATATTATTTATTCGCCTTCAGAAATAAAACTTAAAAGACACAGTCTGGACACTTGCACAGAAAAGTTTGTAAGTCAGTCAAAGCCGTGGTAAGGTGATACGTCGCACCTAAAGCTTTAGAAGCCAACATAGGTTTGCAGGTTGAAGATTTCATCGATGAAACCAATCCTTCAATACGGAAAGCACAAGAAGAAAAAGAAGATTTTGAACTGAAAAAAGTCTATTCAGTTCAATGATATCTTGAACCTTACTAGAGCTTAATCTCACCTTAAACGTGTGAAACGTTATTTTCTTTCTGTTCGTCATTAGTTCTTCCTTTGTATGTTACAAAAACAAATTGGATTTTTAAATCTACATAAAACATTTTAAGCACAGAGACTTATAATTTATTCAGGTCGGCCTACAAGTGTATAAATAATGTCACAAAATGTCGTGTTAACTTCCCGCCTCCCTTAATTCACACAATGGCCATATTTAAAAAAAATTCAAGTTAAAAATATAAAACGAGGGTCCGGGAATTATGTTCAGCGGGAACACGATTCGTAAAACATCAAGGGATGAAAAGGGATGGATTTTGAGTCATTAGTCAGCTTCAACCCTGACAATGGGAACACCTTATCAACCCTTGCACGCCGGCGAGCAAGCGAGGCTTTAATTCTGATCACTTGGAGTCTAAGTAACTTTCAATTTTGTTAGGAAGAAAAGGGGTTGGTTTATTTGGAAAGTTTTTTTGAGAAATTTATGTATTTTACAGGGAATTTAAGTATCATATTTTTTAACAAATGGTATTTTGTGAGTACTGCCTCATATAGAAATGATTAAAAATCACAGGTACGTTGCCTTTTTTTATTTTTTTTTAATTTTTTTTTATAGTGAATACCACACAAGAGTCCCAACTGCTCCCGTCTGGAGCCAGTGAGACTATGGCATCCATCCAATTGGGGGATGTTGTGAGGCTGAAGGTAAGTGGGGAAGGGAAAGAGGAAGGTGGGGAAGTACCTGGCTATTCAGATCTAGTCACTAAACACGGCTAAAGCCATTTGGAGCAACGTTTCAATTCTGAATGGTGGTCTTACACCAGGGCGATACTGGTAGTATCTTCCACTCTGGAACGTGCTGCAAATATACTATATATTATTTTTATAAATTAATTGTGAAATAACACAAATTAATCAAATAAAATTTATTTGCGCACGCCAGGTTCGAACCCGCGACCTTCGGAATGGCAGTCCAATGCGTTACCACTGGACTATGCCGGCCGTCAATAATATGCCTAAAATAAATATAAAATTATTAATATAAAATAAATATAAAATTGCAAGCAATTGGCAATACTTGCACAAAAATATTAGATGTGTTCAACTGTATAGAAGTAAGTTAGAAGAAGGCTATAATAACATACCTCAATAATAATAAAAGAATAATTTATTTTAGCATAACTCTATTCTTCCGCATGGGTTCAATATATTTTTAATGGCAAATTTTACTCCATGATTACTCTTCCAATTAATTTTTATGTTAGTATATCAGATGTTTGTAAATGCCCTAATGGGCGAAAAATATAAATAAATAAATATATAAATAAAAAATATAAATACCTAATGTGTATAAACCGCTACTGTCGAACGAAAATTCCATAGTTTTGAATAATATTGTATTGGCCTTCAGTTTTACTCTGCATTTAAACAGAACTTCTAAGACCTTAGGTTATGTATATAGTTAGTAAACCAAAAATATTGTACACGGTGTTATTTTGAATAGCCCGCTATTTCGGTAGATGTTACTTTTGAAGCTGTCATTTTTTTACATTTGACAAGCAGAAACTACTCCATTAATAAAAATGGAACGATACACGCTTCAACAACGCATAGAAAGTATTAAAATTCACTTGAGTGAATCAGATGCAAATCATCTTGAGTGATGAGGCCCATTTCCACCTTGGTGGCTTCGTTAACTAGCAAAATTGTCGCATCTGGGGATCGGAAAACCCAAGAGTTATTGTTGAAAAGCCTCTCTATCCTCAACGTGTGACTGTTTGGTGCGGTTTATGGTCCGGCGGAGTCATTGGAAATTACTTTTTCGAAAATGAGGCTAGAGCAACAGTTCCGGTGAATGGATTGCGCTATCGAGAGATGATTAATGATTTTTTATGTCCGAAATTGGATGGTATTGATCAGGACAACGTTTACTTTCAACAAGACGGCGCTATGTGCCACAAAAGTAACGAAACCATTGATCTTTTACGATTGAATATCAAAATAACACATCTTATTGGAAAACCCTGTATAATGTTCTTTTTTCCAGGTGATTTAACACAAGAGTTAAAACTGAGTTTAGCCAATGGGGACTTTGGCAACCTATCTGTGAAGAGGATAATAAAGGTTGCTTGGTTCTTCAAATTATACAAAACTTTTGCGGGTTTGAACCGACGAATCACGAAAAACAATATAAATCTACAGCATGTTTCTTACCTGTATGAGAGTTAAGTTTATTTACTTTTTGCAATTGTGGTCTGTGTCCATATTCATATTGCAAAATAAGGTCCTTTAACCCTTTACTAACTCATTCAGTTTTCCATGCCAATATTCAGAGTACGTACCATAAACCCACTGGTTAGAGTTAATCAAACTCCTTTACAAATAATTGTATGAAAACTTTGTCTTGTTCAATAACGTTAAGGTCAAGGTAATCGTGTCCAACTATTTATGTCTGATTTTGACGTTTTGCTGACAGTCGTTGCTTGCAATCAAAAAATATATGTCAGTTTATGAACACGTATCTTTTACAGAATTGTTATTGAGTGTCAGAACTTCAATCATTTCTGATATTTTGAAACCATCGGAGTCCCGCATCATCAGGTCATATACGACAAGTTTAATTCCTTAACTTTGAAAGGGTTATTCTCTTAATCACAAGAATATGACTTGTTCATTATTCTTATACTCATAACGCAATGTTGTTACGTATTTATATTAATGTTTAATACATTCTATTAACATTATGTATTAACGCGTTAGTGTAGACGTGAATTATTTATTAAATTAAAATAAAATATCTCGTTTCTTGTCTTAATTATGTTACTAAAATCATTACATACACAATAAATTATATAGATACCTACTCAACTGTTACAAATATGTATTAAAGTATATATTTTTCATTTCGCAGCTTATTAAAATTATATTTGTGTTTTAATCTTTAGTTAATTTCATTCATATTACACGTGTTTGCGTTTCTTTTAATAACCGTTCAGAGTTTTACCATATTGCACCAAAATTTAAGCTAAAGCGGATAGTCCAATGAAGAGATAAACTAATAGAAGTGTGCTGTAGACGAGTTCGTATCCTAAAGTATGATAATTTTTCCATTAGTGGTAGAATCTATTAAAGGTGATTATAATTATAACCATCTATAAGTGTTGATTTTAAGCCAGTAATCCCTTTAGGATTTTTTTTTTTATATTTACTCCACACAGGAGGCCCTGAAGAAAATAATTTCCCTCAGGGCCTATGTCATCTTTGGGGATGCTGTGTGGAGGGTCTTTTTGTGGAGAGGAAGGAGTGAACATGGGTCTTAAAGAGTCCCATGTTGTAGGAGGGAGGAAACACAGAGGCCGGCAGTTCGTTCCACAGCCGAGCTGTTGAACTTAAGAACGAATCGTAGAAGCGACCCGTTCTCATGTGACAAGTGCAACTGTGTACAAATGTTGGGCACGCGTTTGGCGTGTATCCCGACTACGCACCGGTGCCGAAGGGATCAATGACGCTAGTTCCTCAGAGCATCTTCCATTGTAATACCGATAGAACAAGGACAGCATACCTACCTGACGCCTGTGCTCTAAAGATTGCAGTCCGTTTGTTAAGATTGGGGAATCTATCAAACGGACCGCCCGTTTCTGCACAGAGTCAAGGGTTTTTTTCAGGTATTTTGGGGCTCCAGACCAGAGATGGCTGCCAAATTCGACAGTATGGCGCACTTGCGATTTGTACAGGGTGAGCAGTTGTGTACTATTAAAGTATCTGCGGGCCCTGTACAGTACGCCCAGCTTCTGAGAGGCCAACTTTACTCTGGCTTCGATGGAGCCCCCGTACCTGAGCTGGTCACTTATAGTTACACCAAGCATATCAATGGAAAGCCTGTTCGGAAGATTGCTTCCGTTGAAGGAGACTAGATTATCATTTGGATCCCAAGTCGATGATAATCACTGCAAGGATATCCGACGCACAGGCTGAAGGTTCCATAATAAGCATTCAAAAAGATGGTTTGAAAGGGAGATATGTAAATATATACGTTAAAGGTAGAACGCCAATATAAAAAATACAAAAATAATTAAGCAAAAAATGTGAAATATTTAATAAAACACGACGCGTTTAAAATTAAAAAAATGCAACTTATTTCTAAAATAGCATTTAAAGATATACTGTGCATTTTTTTCATAGCTGTAAGATGAAGAATAACAGGACAGAATGTGTTCTTAATATTTTTTGGAGCAAACTGCGATTTTTTTTTTAAAATTTGAAATTTCATATTATTAACGTCTTGGCTAGACAAATGTAAAGATATTATATTCAAAATAACATATTTGTTTTTTTAAGGAACTTAGTTTTAACTTAATTTGAAATATATTATAAATCCGTAGAAGTTTGGAATGCGGTGGTTGAAGAAGAAAATGGAAGCACAAAACCGGTCCCAAAAGTCAACCAATTTCAAACATAAAGTGAAAATATTAATTCGAGTTCAAAGTTCTATTTATCTTGTGTTAATTAATTTGAAACATTTTAAACTGAAAGATTGGCAACATGCCATGGGGTGACAATCTAACAAAATTATTTTCATGCTGTGCCAAAATGCAAAAATTGATATTAGATCAAGATAGATAATGAATATCGACAGTAAGCCACCGATACTTTAAATGATAACAAAATATATGTTTCTAGGCATCGTAAAAGTAGGTACCTCTTATTATATTTATTTCTATTCAACTCAAATAATCATAGCGTAAGGCATTGTAAACGTAGCCCAATTATGTCTCGTCATTTGAATTGCTTGGAATTATGCCACATATGAAAGTTCATTATCACATTATTGCAGTGATGTATTATTACGTACAATCACGTTATGTTGTGTAATACAATGCGATACAAAAGTAATTAATGGTAATTAGATTGTTGCATGTATTACATTTTTTGGGTGCCGATTGTGAAACATTAATGTCAACTTAATATAGAGCGCTATGAATTTGGGCACAATGTTTTTTTTTTTTAATGTAGCCGTTTTTACCCGGCTTCGCTCGAGATTCCTGTTCTATTATTTAATGATATTGGTTGTTCAGGTGAGAAAGTTTAAAAAAAATGGCGTCTTGACCGAAACGGAATTTGGAGATGAAATTTTTTTTTACGTTCCTACTGTTGCTAACCGTCTGGAGCCAGTAAGAGACTATGGTATCCTCAATTGGGGTTTGTTATGAGGTTGAAAGTAGTGGAAGGGAAAGAGATGGGAAAAGGAAGGTGGAGAAGTAACTGGCTATTCAGATCTGGTCACCAAACACCGCCAAAGCCATTTCAAGCAACGTTTCAATTCTGAATGGTGATCTTACATCAGGGTGATACTGCTAAGCAAATTTCTAGGCATAAAATATTCGAAAATCGCCGTTTCTTCAGACAGACCTATACAAATCGTTGCTCTAGTTCGTTTTTATCCGACAGACCAAAACGTAAATAAACGTAAGATATAGCTCTTCAAAGTTTTTTTACGAAAAACACATATACAATGAAATTAGTTCAATTCTAAGCTTATAATTATAACTAATATGATTTAAAGAGATATAAATTATTATTTTTAAGTAAAATTCATACCATATGTTTAAAATTACGCAGAAAACACATTTTTAATTTGGATGGAGGACAAAGTGTTAAATAAACACGCTCGGAACATTGTTTAATTTTGGTGAACTAAAGACAAACTGCGTCTTGAAAACACATTAAAATTATTTTTTAATTTCACTTGTTTCGTATATATAAATGCTTTATGAGAACAACTGCATATTTAACTCAATTTTGCCAAAAATGGTCTGTTGGACAAAAACGAACTAGAGCGACGAAATATGTAAATCATGTTTAAAATTTAATCGTTTTTCAAAAAAAAAATTTTTTTTTTTTTCCACATTTATTTAAGAGAGCCACACTCTTTAAATTTATTTTTAATATCAGATTTCCTAACTTGTATCTAAAATCATTAAACAAATAAAAAATCAAAACGCTTTTCTTCAATTGCATAAAAGCTACAATTTACAAAAAAAATCCAATCCACTCAATTTGTTGTTCCATATTATAACAAATAAATAATTTTCTAGTCAATTTAAGACTGCTACAAAACTATGACATAGGTTGAAGTGGAAAATATACGAAAAATTTACACCCTTTATGCGATTAGAATATTTCGCAAATTACCAAGTAATACCATTTAAGGCTTGTGTTTATGTCATAGATCCGGAAAATCGGCAGCAATTTATTAAAATATTTAGAGCTCAATTACTATAATAACGCATAATGCCTACCACCTATTCAATTATTTTCTAACGCATACATAATATGTACAATGCCCATGGTGCGCGAAAAATTGCAGATAATTGGTTTAGGCCCTGATAATGGCCAATTACCGACAGGCGTTAAGGACCGCGGTAGTACTACCTGAGTTTCTAAGCTAACTACAAACTAATGGCATAAAAAAATGAGATTGGCCATTGCATTAAAAATATGGTAAAAAGGTTTTATTTTTATTATCAAGAGGCTTCTGTACCGATCAGTTACCTTCATAGCATTCATACCAATGACAACACTTGTGAATTTTATTAAAAGGACTGGGTTCTTGTTAAAGGAATGAGATAAAATGGGATATAGCACAATGAGCCTATGGCCTAAGTGCTCACGGGAACTATATGTAAATCGTCTCTGCTCTGTAATATTAATCACCTACACAGCCTAACCTAAGTGAAAAGATTTTTTTCTTGACTTATCTTTAAAATGGGCGATGGATTCCTTAATTTTTCGATTTGTAATCATGATGAACCAAAAAATACATGTTTCAGCTATTCTTTATGAATTTTATTGAAGTTTATGAATTCTAACCTAACCTAACCTAAATGAAAAGATTTTTTTTCTTGACTTATCTTTAAAACGGGCGATGAATTTCTTAATTTTTCGATTTGTAATCATGATGAACCAAAAAATACACGTTTCAGCTATTCTTTATGAATTTTATTGAAGATTGTGAATTCTTGTCATGGTTAGGCGGATAATCTCAATACTATGGTGTTTTTTTAATTGTTTTTAATGTGAAACCGCACACGAGTCTCAACTGCTCCCAATTTTTTGGAGCCAGTGAGAGTATGGCTTCCCAAATTGGGGTATTTTGTAAGGTTAGAGGTAGTGGAGAGGGGAAAGAGATGGAAAAAGGAAGGTGGGGAAGTATCTGACTATTCGAATCTGGTAACCATACACGGTCAAAGCCATTTCAAGCATCGTTTCCATTCTGAATTGTGATCTTACACCAGGACGATACTGAGAGTATCTTCCACTCTTGGGAGTGTTTCTCATTATATTGATCACTCCAAAGCGATACATTGTCTTGGCTCGCTGCGGGAGATAACCAATAATTGCTTGATTAAATATATGTGTAGTAAATAGCCAGGTATTTTCAACTCCACTTAACCGCGTCTACATTCCTCCCCCACTTTTTTCAGAGACAGAACGATCCTCAAATGGGAAAACCATAGTTCCAGAGGCTCCGAACAGTTGAAACCTTATCATATATTAGTGTTAATCATCAACAGATATAATATCCAATGACTTAATAAGGCTAAAAAGTTGTTCTGATTCAAGAGAAGAAAATCTAGTTTATTTTATTTCTACGGTAAATTCCATTATTATACCTAGTATTATAATTGGTCGCAAACGAATGCATTATAAAAACGTGCCTATTGACAAAATTTGCATAAGGTCATTGCGTTTGCCTAATAACGGTTCGTGTACGATAAATTTCATCGTGAAAACTAAGGCAAAAACACTGTCCTTTGATAACGGATAATAAAATATAGTTTAATTGCTTTTATCGGGGAACTATCTAACACTTATTTTATTACCGGCTTAATTTTCGATTATGGATAAGGAATCAATAAAAAATTGTCTACATTAAAGGTTTTGAAGTAGGTAATAAAGTTTTAATTTATTGGGTGTGGCTTTCTGGCCCATTGGCTTTCCTTCACTGCATTTATGGTTAGGTTATATTGTTATAATAAGATAATACAAAGTACGTATCTAAAACCTTTACTGAATTAAATCGTTTACATTGTGTTTACTTCATATAAGGAACTTAAATAATAATAATAATACTTGGATGACTTGTATAGCGCCGTTTTTGTCAAAAACACCTCAAGGGCGCTGTACAAACTTATAATACATTTCTACAGTGATCTATGTTATTACTTAACTATTTATGGAGAAAATATACAGTACAATACTTACCTGGTAGGTCACTTGAGATTAACACTTAATTAACATTATCTAATTGTTTATTGGCAAAATTTAGATACAGGATTTAGGACTTAATCGAAAAATTGAATGTCAACGTCGTCATATTGTTTTAGAAATAATGTTGTTGAAATTTCAATTAATGTTATACTAATAACTAAAAAATGCTTTGTCTCGATACAAAAGAGTGTTGTAATTTTGAATGTTTGCGCTATGAAATGATTTTTTTTAAAGATGTCGTCCACAACATAAATAAATTATTAAAATCTTATTAAAAACATTATTAATTCGGAATATTTGTTCATGCAGCTGCGTTTATCTTGATAAATACAATGGCGAAATGCTAGAATTTGTAAACACGTGTTACCAAAATACGTTCGTATTTCACTGATTGTTTGATAGAAAACCTGTCAATTCATTCTTTAAAGGCCCGCAGTCCTGTTTTCAACCGGAATACGAATAATTTAAACAGATTTTTAAAAAATAAGCAATATTTTACGTTAGTAAGTTTTCTCCGGGTATGATTATATGTGTATGATTACTCAACTCATTTATTTATAACGAATGAATTTACAATAAATTTATAAAAAAATATTGTGACATTACAAAAGAAATAACTTTAATTGCATTAATTTCAAGCCATTACATTGTCATATTTTATTTTCATAAATATTATATAATAGGTCATTTATACGCATTATCAAAGGGTGTTCGTGGGTTAAGTGCACTAACTTCTGGAATGATTCTTCATAATAGTCCAAGTAAAAAAGAATAATAACTTTTTTTAAATTCCAACGTTTTAAGGTAGTTTTTAGGTAAAAAGTTAAAATATTTGTATGGGAAAATAAACATTGGAATTTTGAAAAAAGTTTTTCTATTTCCACTATCATTTAGAATCACTTTCCGAAGTTAGCGCACTTTATCCCCTGACACAATGTATATATGTGCACCTATGTATATATATACATATATACATTGTGTATATACTTATTGAACGTATGCAACATTAACATTCAGCAAATTTGATAAGATTTAAAAAAAAAATTCTTGCGTTTCCTAGTAAAAAATAAAAATAAATGTATTTTCATTAACTAAAACTTAACTAACATTAACTTCAAACAATCTAAATTTACTGATAGTAAAACACTACAATGTTTACTGTGTATATGGATTACATTAAGTACCTACATGAATCTAAAATCAATCTGTACTTTCAAGGATTCAATCCAGAAATATCAGAATGCTGCAACATAAAGAAAAGTAGGTTTCTAATCAAGTAATAATTATTAAACTAAGAGTAATAATAAGTAATTACCGTATCAATGTTCACTAATTACTGTAGTTACCCCTGCCCACCTGCCCACTTCATTAAAAGTTGTTTAAGCTTAATTATTTTTTACCTTTTCTGATTTTTCTGTTTCAGATTTTCGTTTAAAAATCACTAATATTGTCTTCAATATTTAGCTATTATTATCGTCTACGCGGGTAGTTGACTGCGAATTTGAATGCCCGAAGGTAATTGGATGCCCTGTTATATCAATATTTAATAGAAAAAATATTTATCCTTGAATCTTCAATCAATTCTACATTTAAGGGGTCGAAAGTTCATCACTTTGTTAGGCTTCCCCGATTTCCTTTAAATTTTACTTATTTTTGTAACTGGTATTGCAAGAGTCTAACAATTGAGATATTTTTGCCCTTTGTCTTTTGTTTTGACAGTCCATTGATTATTTTAACGTCATTGATTGAAATTAATGAAACAAGATGACAATTAAGGTGTTCTCTACTTTCAATATATTATGACACTCGACATTTTAAAGAGAATCTGTGACCAACATTATATAGTTCATTCAACTAATATAAAATAATTATTTTTTGGAAAAACTTAGTGAGTAAAACCTCAAATTGTATTATTTAATTATTGAAGACAATTTTAGCGAGTTCTAAACCCAAATCTGAAACAGAAAAGGATACGGTCACATCTAGGACTGAGCCATTCGCTCAGTGGTGGAGCAGTGCCCTGGCAAGGCAAGGGTCCTGGGTTCGAGTCCTAGATGTGACAGTATATTTTTCTGATTTTTCTGTTTTAGATTTTCGTTTAAAAATCGCTAATATTTTCTTCAGTAATGATATATAATAATCTGGTCACTGTACGTCGTGGTAGGAAAAAGCAGAAAAGCACTTCAAAAGTTTGAATCATTAAAAAAACTTAAAAACGGTGGTGTGGAGAGCGATCGAAGAAAAACATTTATTTGGTAAACTTTGATTTACCCCCTGGGTAAGTGACACTTTTATGACGATGAAATACTCTATCTAACATTTATCGGTATAGTCTTTCGATTTTTATGTGTATTAACTAATATTTTAATAATAATAATTATCGTGTTCGAAAGCGACGTCCGTACAATAATAAAATTGCTCTGGTTGCGAAACACTGAAGATAATAGACGGCGGCAGTTTCATATCGCGATAACAGCGCGCTTAATTTTATTTGGCATTTCGGATCGGAAATAAATGTCTGAAAGCGGAAAACCGGCTGTCTCTTTATTCAATATGTAGCTGGCTGTCTTTATCAAACGGGTTATACCTCCGACTAAATTCTCGGTAAGCGGCAAAGGACCAAATCTAATATCGTGTTTAGGTGCATTGAACATTGCATTTTACTTCAATGCTTTGTGGTGCCTTTTATTAAATTATACTTGGGTTCTTTTAAGGAGTGCTTCAAACAATATGTTTCGTATAAGGCTCGTTCTACTTTATAAAAAAATAATAATGTAAAAATGGTAAACGCAAAACGTATTTAATGACATAAACAGAATTAAGCTTATAAAGCCCTATTAAGTGATATTTCACACAAACTTAACTATAACATTCAATATTATATATTTATTCATGTTCTCAATAAAACTGTAAAGCACCAATATATTACGGAGAAGTTAACAAATAGAGCATTTACATGTAAGTACAAAAGGTCATAGAGGTAGTTTTAATATATTGTGACATACGGAAAAATATAGTTTCTGAACTGTCTATAAGTTACAGTAAAATGTTAATTGCAGAATCGTTGAGAGATTGAGTCGCTCTGTTGATTAGCGCGTTCTGATTGAATTAGGCAAAAGTCCTCGCTTTCGGAGCTTCAAAAATTGCACGGGATCTCCCACGAGTATACTTCTTAGGAACATGTAAGTTAACCTCTTGCAATATAAGTGGATTAATTATAGTTCCAGAGATTAATTTAAAAACATGATTGACTAAATTTTTTTCGGCGTGCTTCTAAGGTGATGAAATTGATTATTTCTGTTAAGAACGCGGATGAATACAGGGATGAATAGTACTCTAGTGGTACGCCACTACTTCATTCGAACGTCATTTTAAAAGTTTCGATTTTCTTTCAAACAAGCATCTTAGATGTTCTTTTATTCTTTTTAATTTTGGTTTCCAAAATGTTCGAGAAGCTTCTTCACCTTATGAAAGCGACAGCATGAAGGAAATAGTCAGTCAGTCAGCCGTTCAACAATAAGCAAGACTTCGCGAGTGACAACCCGCGCCCCTCCGCTATGCGCGGGGCGATAACACCCGGCATTGCACGGTTCACTCATGGACTCCATCGGGATAATCAGAGCGCCCTGGCCCCGGCCATTGTCACTGGCCAGCGCTACACCGGACCACAGCGCCCTGGTTCCAGCACATCTGACCAGCGCTACATCCACGCACCTAGACCACGCGGCATACTCGCTAGTCTATGTATCTCCCGTACAAGCGCCGACCAGGTCCACCGCCCCTTCGGCTTCCCTGTCAGTACTGGAGCACCCGGAAGACCCACGCTCTTCACCAGTACCTGATACGTCAACGAGTCCGGTCACCAGCAGCGGCGTCGACTCACTGACCCGCACATTGACCAGCACTTCACCGCCTGTATCCGGAGTCTTCATCATTAGTCCTCAAGTCATCTCATTTACGGCAACCTGACTCAAATAAAACACTGTGACCTTCACAACATCTTTCATTTCGCGCCTTTTCACCAGATCCCCAAAGTAATATATTCTCTCATATATGAGTAACACTTTTTTGTCCTTTTTCTTTTCTAAGATATAGTTATTTTCAGAAAGGGCTCAAATAATGTAGTTTTATTCCAGAATACTGTGAACAATGGCATCATATGTTCTGCGTATTGGGATTCCGTTAGTAAATAATCTCGCATTAAGAAGAACAAATCCAAGCATTTTGTTGGATATTTGAAAACATTCACTTATAAAATTTATTTAAGTATGTTCATTTTTTTAACCTAAAATACCTCATACAGCTGAAGCTGTAGTTTAAAAAATACAATTTAAGTCATGTAACATGTATTGAATGTCAAATACTTTTTGGAAGCACCTACTTCTCATATAAATAGTTGATTTGACAAAAAAAATGTTACTCAAAATCTATAAAATTATTTTCTCCACAACAGAGTAAACATTCTAATTATAATTCCACGGAAAAAAATCATTTTGGTTTAATAAACGGACTCACGAAACATGCGGTAAAATAAAAACAACAACATGCGAAAAATTAGCCTTACGCAAAGTAGGTGACCTCTAAAGTTAAGAATAATTAGTTACCTTAAAAAGTAAACTCATAAAAAATTATTCCTTAAAATTATGACGTCCATCTTGATTGATAAAATCGTAATAAAGCGACCATAATTGAACGGAAACGGTCATAAAACCAACAAAGTGTTAATAAACCTGTCAAACGTTAAAATAAACATTTCGGGTAATCTCACCTCCACAGGGTTTCGTGTGCTTTAAACTAATTGTAAACACACTAAATTGGTTGATTTATTTCGTCCTGTCAAAAGCTCTGAACAAAGGATAACGTTAAATTATTTAATTCAATGAACGCAACGGTGTTATTTATGTTACAAATACGTTGAAGTATTCAATCGGTTTACGCGCATTGAGGGTTTTGTAAAATCGAAATGGGAGGTGCGGAGGGAGCTGTTTTCCATACAAACTACTGTAACTCAACGTAGGTTCCCCGTAACATTAGATGCCTTCTTTTCAAGTTGAATTTCCTCAATATTTCAATGTATTTTTTTTTTGTGGAAGCTTTTTTGGAAGCAAAGGAGTTGGCTTTGACAAATGGATTTTGAAGGAAAAACATAGATTAGTGTGGAAAATCGATTGTTGAGAAAAAAATTAGCTTCAAATTTTACAGTCATGTTGCGTTGAAATAGTAATATAACCTTTATTGGTAATGATTAACTGAAGAGGAGGAGACAACTTACGCGTAATCCTGATTTTTATCAAAAATAATAAAAATTACTAAGCGACTTCCATTGCGTAGGTACTTTAGTAGTGTAGTACGTTTACAATGCGACGGTTTTTCATAAAGCATATCGTATTATTAATAAACGGAATAATTTTAGACTAAAGGCCTGATTTTCATAAGACGTAGGTATACATGTGGGTAGGTGCTTACTTACCCAACTATTCTGTTATTTTCTTAGGTTGGATTGATTCACAGAATTTTAACAATTCATCAAATTTCAAAGTAAATTAAGTACTGCGAAAATTCTATTTTTATTTCAGCTCTGTGAAGCAACTGTGAAGAAATAACGGAACTTGAATAGACCTTTCAGAACTTGAGAATTAACGTTTAAATTCGATGAATTGTTCAAATTGACCGGTCGGTGGCTGAGTTGACATCGCGTTTGGGTCCCACCCAAGCGTAGTGTGTTCAAATTCTTCGGCTAGCTAAGTCCTCCATCACAACACAAGCAACATTTTCCGCTTACTGTGGTGGTAGTAGAAGATTTTCAAATATTGTCAGGCTATTTGTAACCCGGTAATATTTGTCTTTCTTTTTAAATAATAAAAAAAAATCAGTTAGGCAACCGGTCCATATTACGTATTTTATCTTCGTTGAGAAATATTTCGTAATTGTTGGATGTTTAGCGATCATAAAACGCTAATTAAGTTGGCATCTTCTTTCAATTACCCATTATTTTTCTTTAACGCCTTCTTGTCGAACAAACGTTAATGAATCACATATTATACAACGAGTCATGTGAAAGAAAAGTAGATTTAATTGCTTTGAGTCAACATGATTACCCATTTAACTCCATTGTTAATTACTTTACGGCACAATTCTCACGAGATATTTAGAATCTGACTTTGCTTGCAATCATGTGCGGAAGGTACCCTTCTCGTAGAAGTGACACAATGTCTTAAAACGTAATAGAGCAGTGATATTTTATTATCAACACCTAATATAATGAATGGTAGTTACTAAATATTGTTCGGGTGAAAGACCAACATTCAGATTTAAAACTTTACTTGATTACTAACTTTACTAACCACCCGATCAGAATATCCATAATAATAACTTGGACAAAATCGTAATAGATGTTTCTACTAAGATTACAAAAATGTTACTAAAAAATAAAAAAAATTATAGTTATTTTAAAAATAAAATAAAATAATCCGTTTTTTTAGCTCGTGACGACACTATATAAAAAATCTGGTATCCCTTTTCCTTGTATTTATTTTAATAAAATTCTTCACTATTTTTTTAGTATGGCAACACTCAGATTTCCAAGCTTTTTGATGTTAACATTTAACATCATTTTACTTATGTTTGCAGCCTGTAAACATTGTTTTACGAATTACAAAGCAATCTTTTGGATTACACAATATGGATAATTATTTTTACCATCTTGGATCCTGCTGTAGTTTTATGAATCCAGTTTTTAAACAAACACAATATCCGCGCTCCCCGCAACTTGACCCTTCAGTTCAAGAAGACAACTATAATAAAACTGACAACGCAAACAAAAGGCATTGTAACATAATCTCAATGATCCTGCGATCCCAGGAGCACAGAGATCGGTAGGAGTATTGTCAATCGTCGAACACAATGACTACTCGCTCCCTGCAATCTTCCTCGGTAACAATATGTGATTTTAGCCGGGTAATATTCATATCCCTACCCGACCGTCAACAATGCATTTTGATTACCCTTTTGTGAATACGAAATGATATTGAACGTTTCAAGGCTTGAATCCTTGCTCAATAGATCTACCCCAAGCCCTTGTTCAGAAATTATGCTCAGACAGAATGAAACTGCGTCATAATGTATTCTGATTATGATTGAATTTCTGTGCTACTTTTAATTTACAATTCTAGTAAACTATGAATATAGATACGTGCCTCAGAACAGATGTTTTCTAGTTAAGCTTGTAAAGAATGTGTATAAACAGTTACCAGAAATTAAATGTAAAGATAAGATTTTTTTGTGGCCATTTCATATCAGGAATGGAAATCTACACTTTGCCTGAACTGAAAACTTCAAAAAACGAGGAGCAATATCTTTATCTAGAACATATTTCATCCATCATCAAGGCAGACATGTAGAAAATGGTAAGTTTAATCGTATCAATATTACCATGTCATATAATTCTCATTACCATTCTCTGTGGTTTTATCGTAGACACAACAAGGCTATCCGAAACGTTGGCTTAATAAAGAGGAGGCTTTACAACACTTCCCAACACCCCAAAAACTGAGCCGACACAATTGTCTGCCTTTTTTAAAAAGTTGGGCGCCAGTTTTTTCTCAATGTAATTATTGTTTCAATCGAGCATGCTTAAGTAACCTAGCAAAGTGATAGCGTGCCCATTGTTACATTAGTGACACACGGTTTTAATGTGTTAATTCTGTCCCACGGTCATAGACTAGGTATGTAACAAAATTTTTGCTACTCTTACTTTTTATGTAGGTATGAGATCAAAGGTTGTATGATGGCTCATGCCATAATATTTGATTTTGAAAATAACTTAGATGAGATTGTTATAGCTGATATTATGACCAAATCGAAAGATCTCTGCAGAATTGTAACGGAATATATCTATATGTTTTGTTAGCACAGGAAGTTTGGGAAAGACGTTAAAAGGAAATGACAAAAAGATCATAAGTTCCTATCATAATATGAAAACAGCGATATATTTAAAAAAATGTTTGTGGCACGAGTATGACGAACCTTTGAACATAACTTTTTTCTCAGTTATAAATAGGTACGTAAATCTGGCACAAATCAACAATAAAGAGAGTTTTTTTACGACATTCATATTTTTAGTTTTAAATATAGGTATTATATATGTATATATATATATATGTGTATATATATACTTACCCATAGCATAATGGTATTCTCTTTTTCTTAAAATTAGTGTAACTCTCTCACCAAGCACAAGAACCAGTTTCTTCATTTGTGTGATTGAAAACATAAATATATTTTTGTAACCATTTGTACTTATATAACATCCTGTAAATCATATTATGACCAAAATCTCATGTAGGAGCTGTCATTTTATAATCCTTCGAATTATCCTTATAATCAAATTTTACGGGTATGTTTGGATCTAGAATACATCTCCGTTATTGCTGATAACTGTATTAACTTTAATGTCATAGAAGAAAGAAGAAGTCTATTTAGTATTATAATATACGTGAACCAAAGACAAAGAGCGTTAAAAAATATACACGCAAAAATCGCGTCAAAATACAAACCCATCATATCTAAATAATCTTAATCAATAAAAGAATCGTTTCAAACTAAAGTCAACCGAATTCACAAAAAAATAATACAGAATACATTTTCAATAGGAAAAAATAATACGACAACAAAATCTGTTCCAAAAAAGTAATATACCTACTCGTCTTATTCACGGCTATTATACCTAATGGCGAGATGACATAATGACGTCAAATCTTATCTTAGCTCTTGACGTATTGACAATGGTGGCTTTGTTCTCATCATCATCATTGACGGGTGAGTGAATTTCCGAGGAGGCTGTACTTACCACCAGTGCTGCTTCAATGGGGTGATAAGGCCCAGTAAACAGATCAAGGGCCACTTAACTGTGGGAGGGTCTGGTAGCGTTTTTATTCGCCCCTCTTCAAAGTTAAGTTGGTGTATTATAAGTCTAAAGATAAATTTTACTTAGCAGTGATAGGTTTTGTTCATTTCAAATATTATTATCAAATATTGTCGTTATTAGATCGATTGAATAATTTTTATTTTGAGAATAACTTCATAATGAGTAAAACTTCAGATTGTAATAATTAATTACTTTTTCTTCTATTAGAAACTGTTCTATTACTGTAACATTTGTTTAACTTACATATAGTTATTTTACTTACTAATGATATATTATATATTCTGTAATGTTTTTAATGAAAAATTAAATTTTAATTAAAAAAATTATTGATGATAATATTAGCGATTACTAAATGAATATTTTCTATTTCAAATTTTCAATTAAGAATATCTAATATTATTATCAATTATAAGATTTAATAATTGCCTAGAAATGTGCATTGGTGGTCGACCTTATGATAACAGAAGTGTGTAATTACGTGGAATCTATCCACAATTATATAAAATTATAGAGATTTTCATCGTTTATTTCCGATATATTATATATATCCGAGACCAGTTGTATGAAAATCTTTTCGAACAAATTATGTGTTGTGCTAATTTGCGTTTTCAATAAGTTTTAGACTTCCATAATATATTATAATATTACCCTTGTAAAGAATTGAATCTTTGACCTCAAAAGTAGTGGGCGAAAACGCAACCTACTCTACCGCTTAGCACTCCTTAATTTAAATATTTCCTTTATCTAAAAAAAGTTAAATATATCATTCGTTAACTATTTATCATACTGAGCACTTTAATCTTTCTAACCTTGCCAATAAGCCTGTCAATTGTTCACAAACAGATGGGTAAACGATAAATTTCGCGCAAATAAGTCGAACATAAATTACTTCAATTATAACATTCTGTCATTTATAGGTAGATATTTTAATTATGCGGAACTTTTCAACATATCCTGAACGGCAGAACCTTGAAGGCTGCACGAAAAGGCTTTGTTACGATCTATCCGGCGAATTTAAATCTTTTCACAGAGAGATTGTCAAAAAGTCAACCGGATTTGAACTGAACCACTATTCGTTAGTACAATCCGAAAGACAAGCCTCAAATTCGCCAAAGGCAGGCACGGGCAAATTGCAAAGAGAAGGATATTGATATAAATACTTGTATCAATATCTCAGATTACATTATCTCTCCAATTATATTTACAAGTTTATGGCGCATAGTGAGCTTTAATCTAGCCTAATAACCCTTAACCTCAAAGAAAAATGCTTGACGTGAATTTAATTGCGCATTATGGCTTTATTTCCATGCGACTAAACCTAAAAGACAAAGGCTTTGATAAGAAACGTAGACTTGTTGATGACTTTCGGTAATTCAAATGATCAAATTATGTATTCAATTCAAGAAATGTAGTATCTACGAGTTCTCGACTGTTCCTAGGTAGAAACACCGTGTTCGACGTATGATATAGAATATTTTAATTTTTAGGCTCTTCTTTCGTAGTTAAGCGCAATTTCGGAGGTGGGTATGGGAATCATTTATTGGATAAACAACACCTCACCATAGGTCACCAAGTGATTTGTTATGTTTGGTAACATATCACGGGTGCCTGGGTTCATTTGTCCGGGTCTAGGTGGCGGATGAGTTGGCCCACCTACTGTGGCGGGCCATATGGGCTATTTGGCAAAATTGGTTGAGGGAGACCTTTTGACCTCTTCAGCAGGACTCTCTCGGAACATCACCTCGCACCGTAGTGGGACGGGACGGTGGGACGAATGGACTCATAGGTCCGTCACTCCTGGACAAACTGACCCTCAGATTTATACCCACCGCTCATGCCTTTTTCTTTACCAGAACTTCCTATCATTCCTTTTCTAATAGGACGCTCCACACAGCATCCCCAAAAACGACATAGGCCTCGAAAAAAAATATTTTCCTCAGGGCCTCCAGTGTGCAGCTAATGTAAAAAAAAATTCTAGTCGATAAATAATAAAACTAGCTGAAGAGGATTCAATAATACAAATTATTTAATCAAGCATAAAAGACGCTATAAAATAGTGTTTATCATCGGGTAGGAAGGCTATTTTTTACATTAACTCCGCATGGGAGTCTTGTCATCTTTGGGGATGCTGTGTGAAGGAGTTTCGAGGAGAGGAAGGAGTGAACACGAGTCTTGAAGAGACCCGTTGCCGACCCCAGGCCGAGAAGTTGAACTCAAGATCGGATCGTAGAAAGAACCCGTTCTCAAGTGAAATTTCAACGGCTTACAAATGTTGGACATGCATTCGACGTGTTTCCAAACAATGAAGGGATCAATGATGCTAGTTCCTCAGAGCATCTTTCATCGAAATACCGGCATACTAAGGACAGTTTCCCACCTGTGTTCTGAAGATTGCAATCCATTTGTTAAAATATGGTAATCTATCAAATGGACCGCCCGTTTTTGCACTGAGTCAATAGTTTTTTAAAGTTTTTTGGAGATCCAGACCACAGGTGGCTGTCAAATTCAACAGTGGGGCGCACTTGAGATTTGTAGTTTAGTGTGAAAATAAAAAAAAGATGATGAGTTGTAATTAAACATAATTATTGTGTTTTTGTTGCTGTCAAGTAAGTTTGTTATATAATAACCAGAAGATGTCATGGTAAAGCCAACAGACTAAATTTAAGAAACTACTAAATACTCGTACAGTGTATTCTTTGTGATTAACGTGCATTCTACGAATTAGTAGCTCCCGCATACTGACATCATGAACTGGAACAATACAAAATGACTGCATTATCAGCATGTGCGCTTGCACGTGCCATATATCTCATACGAATGACATAAGAGGACAATAAACCACAATGGTTAGCTACGTCACTACACTCCTGCCACGACCGAACCTCATACAGCGGGTACAATAGTAGCCGAGGTGACGCTGCCATCCAATAGAGGGAGCTGTTTCAAAACGTGATCATTTTCAGTAGGCCGTACATTGTCTCTACGAATTCGAATATCAGCTGATTATTATGTTACAAATATTTTGAAGTGAAACTTCTTTACGCGCGTTATGCAATTTCGAGGACCGGAGTAAAACCAACTCATGACCGTCATCAAAAACCGTGATCATTTCGCTATAGGCGCCTAGCCAATATTATATACCTACTTTCGGTCACTCTCCAAACTAAGCTTCGCGGTCTAGAGGCAAAGCTCCCGATTGTCGTCGTGAAGAACCGAGGTTCGATCCCCGCTTTAGCTATTTTTTTTTTTCTTTTTGTGATTTTTTTAATAATAATTTTTTTTAAAGTGATAAAATGCTCTCGTGCTGCGACTTTTAGATATTTTGACTATATGATATTTTGGTCGAATACGTAATAACCGCGGTCTAGAGGCAGAGCGTTCGACACTCGTTATGCAGGACCCGGGTTCGAATCCCATATTTTTATAACTTTTAATTTTTTTTTATCAACGATTTGTAATAATGTAGTAAAAAAATAGATATTTTTTTAAATTTAAATTTAATTTACTTTACGGTACCTATATGTTATTTTGGTCGAAATATAGCTTACAAATCGTGCCGGTTGAGTCGCTCGGTATTTTGATTAATTATTTTTATTTTGAATCATTAAAATTACTAATCAAGGCCAATAACGCCGCGTCGCGCGAAATATCTCTCCTCGCAGTCTAGAGGTAGAGCGTTTGACACTCGTTATGCAGGACCCGGGTTCGAATCCCATATTTTTATAACTTTTAATTTTTTTTATCATATGCTACTTATAAATATGTCAATAGACAGAAAAAAAAGAGAGAATGAAATGAAAAGAGAGAGAGAAGAATACTAAAAGTTTCACTTCCGTCGTGCGTAGGCTTGCCACACACTGTATTTGTTAAACATATTGTATGAGCTTCTACACTAGCGAGCTATGGACGACATACACATACATAGCGTGTGTCGCTCTCCATAGAGCGAAAAAAAATTGCCTTATTTTTAAACGCCTGGGGTCTCAAAAGTTGCGTATGATCTGTAGCTATTCGAAAACGTAAAAATAAATGAAATTGGTGTTCACTATTAGCTCGCTAAAATGGCCGGAAGTTTTGAAAAAAATTTGATTTCGTGATTTGGGAAAAAAATAAAACAATGGGTCCATAATTTATATTTTGTAGCACACTTAATTTTATTTCCATAACTGCAGTACAAAAAACGAAAAATAAATATTTTTCATACATATGTGATGTGTTTGTTAAAAATAAAAAAGGGGAAAATAACACTTTTTATGGTTAAATTCAAGATACTAAACAATAACGTACAACAACATTTTTGACCAAAATACAACGAATAAAAAATAATGAATGCTCAAAATTGAATGATAAAATATTGTGAAAACAGTAATTACTTAAAATCTTGCTTAGAATTAAAATTTGGCATTATGTTTCTTGAATGTTGCTTGGCGTAAATATAACCTTTTCTAGCATTGTAACCAGCAACAGAAGAAGACGCCTCTGTGGTCAACTTCACACACATTTCCACTGATTGTGTGTGGCAAGGAAATTTAGGAAAATCGAACCTTTTTACATTTCCTTCATCACACAATTTAAGTAATTCGTCCGTTTTTACGTTGCTCAGGAGTGGAGGTTCTGTCAGAATTAAATCTGTGGCCTGCCATTCAATTAATTCTATGTAGCTATTGCAGTTGAAATTAATTTTTGGAATTACGAACTCTCTCACTCCTGACGTTTGAAGGGCCCTATATTTAATGATCCTTCTACATCCTAGCTCCCTTATATATTTATAGTCATCGGTTAACATTGATAGAATAATGTTTTCCGGGTGTGCAAAATATGCGTTCCTCTGAATCACGGGGTTGACAATAGCTTTCAATTCTGCTGAAAGATGTCTGGAAATGCTAACCATTTTACAGAGATTACGGGTTCCATCTATACAAGAACTATTGCACTTTATGGTAAACCATGTTGGAGCATTTACTCTCACAATAAAGGTGGCCAATATCTGCTAATTTTCTGTTGGGTTTTCCGTTGCAACATATAGCCGTAATATTCTGTTTGCAGTTGTTAGCCACCTGGCATGAGACATTTTCCCTGGTTGTTTCCTTGCCAAATCTACAGTTATCATACCTTTTGACACAGCCAGACACATATTATATAAATAATTTTGGTCCGTGTTTAATTTTTCTGTTATATTTTCCGGTATGGATGATTGAATGGGAACAAACCGAATAATTTTCACGTTCTCACAATTTTTTAAGTTTCTTCCGATTGGTCCCGAGAAAGCTACAGGTCCGCTAGTCGGTCCATCTAATGAAGATAGCAGATGTCGCAATGGTAGTTCATTGGCGTGCAGCTAGCAGATAAGCCATTGCAATGGCTTTCCAAGTCTCTGTTCCATTCTTGAAATAATTCCATTTTTCCGGCCAGTGATTGTATTTGTTCCGTCACAACCAACTGCAACAATTTTCTCCATTTGACGATTTTCCTCTTCCAAAAGAGAACATATGGCATTTTTGCTGTCTTTAACAGTACCAGATGATGGCGTAGCGTGTCCGAGATACACTGGTCCTGGCTCCTGCACAAGCATTATGTGTTCTTCAACTTTTATTCGTCGATAAAATTTACTTCCTTTCTTGAAAATAAACATTGTTTTGTCCATCATTGTAGATGGTTTTTCTAAAGGTCATGACTTATTCGGATTTACAATACTTTGCGCCCTTGTATATTTTTTACGAAGTTTTTGAGTAGTGTTGAAATCGATTTTCCCCATAATCATTAATCTTTGACTACGTTGATCCTCCAAAAAAAGACGTTCTTGTTGTAGGACTGACCTCAGCCTGCACATTTGCAGATGGAATAGTTTGTACATTACAGGCTGCAATATCAAAAAGTTATTGACCCTTCACGATGAATGCACCTAGTTTATTGATGTATGCTTGGGACTTGCTGGTACTTGTTTTTAAATTTTTCAATATTTGTTTGTATTCAGTTTTGTAGGAAAACACAAGGAATTTTATTCTTTGAAAAGAAATAATAGGAATTGAAGATTTCTGCCATATCTCAGTCAACACTTGGGATACCTTTGTGGAGATTTCTGCGGCAGATGGCTCTTTCAATGTTGTCAGCTTCATTTTATACCGCAACTCCTCGTAATGCCTGATGACATCTTCATAACTTGGCAGAGTAGTCCACTTCATTTCTTTAGGAAACTTGTCGAAAATATTTAATTTGGTAGATAATCTAGTGTTTATACGTTTGGAAATCATACTGCTAACGTAATGTTAATAATTTTATAGACTTTGATAACAAAACGATACACTGTCGCATAAAAAAATACAGACAACTGCAGCGGGCGGGCGCGTACGGGTGACTTACAACTTAAACTTGACAAAAAACAAACATCTTATTGTGGCAGGAGTAGGGGTACAGTGGTAGGAGAAGGAGGTGGTGGAGCAGACGAAAGAAAAGGGGAGATGTTCATTTGATTCTTCAAATACCAAACCAAGTCCAGTAATTAAAAATTAAAGCAAACTAAATGGCAATGGAAAACGTTTTAGTGGATTTTTATCATTTTTTTGTTAATTTTGGTATTCTTGTAGATTTACTTGCATTAATAAAATTGACTTTTTTATTTAATTTTTGTCAATTATACGCAGTTTTTAATAATAAACAAACGTTAAAAGGTTCAATTATAGTGAAGAAAATATTAATTACCATTATTTAAAAATACATGTTTTAGGTTTTTTTTCTGTTTTTCAATGCATTTTAGCGAGCTAATAACCATTTTTTTAAAAATAATTTTAAATGTAGTTCTCATTTTCTTTGTAAGACGCAACTTTTGAGACATCAGGCGTTTCTGAATTCAAAAGTTGAAATAATTGACACACCCTAACATACAAGGCGTCAGGAACACACTCCGAATACAGTACAACCACGCATACAGAGCCCTATTTGGCCTCCCCTGGCGATGCAGCGCCTCACAGATGTTCACCGAAGGAAGGGTTTGCTGCTTTAACGCGCCTCAGAATAGCCGGGATGAGTCAGCGCTACCAGAGATCGGACAACACCCTTGTCCAGGCCGTCGCCCAGTGGCAGGGAGCGCCTCTACACCAGAGATGGAGAATTTCACTCAAGCCATCATAAAGTCCTAATGTTCTCATCAATGTATTCATTTTTTTATTATTTTTATTTATTTCTTTATTGATTTTCTTTTTATGTAACTTAAATGTAAACTTTTATGGCAGGTAGAGCATTGCACACACCGCTCTGTCCAGTTGAAATAAACATTATTATTATATTATTATTATTATGTTTTTCACGATATTCAATTTCGTCAATCTTTATCTGATGAATATTCACTGTGCGAACCATGAACGAAATGGTCCTGCATTCAAAGGTAAGCCATAATATTTGAAATAACAATAAAATTAATTGTCTTACAAAAACTTATTATTTCCAAATGGTTTCGACTGAAATCATAAAGCTTGTTTATTGTTTATCTCTCGATTAAATTTTGCAAAACCTCCAGGGTACTTTATGATTCTCTTTAAATGAGCTGTCAGATTTATGATTTTTTTCGAATATTATTTAATATTTCCCGATTTTTATGTGAATACCGTACACGAGTTCCGACTGTTTCCCACCGCCTGGAGCTAGTTTGGCTATGGCATACCAAATTGGGATATGTTGCGAGGAGGAAGGTAGAGGAGAAAGGAAGGAGATGGGGAAAAAGAAGGTGGTAAAGTGCTTGGAAATTCAGATCCGGTCACCATACACGGCTAAAACCAGTTCAAGGAACTTTTCAATTCTGAATGGTGGTCTTACTCCTGGACCCGAAAGTATCTTGAAGTGAAATGACACTAAACTGCGCTATATAAATTCCACGTTATTATTTTTATTATTATGTTCCATTTTAGAACATGCCGCAAAAATATATTTTATTACTTTAAAAGATTAAATTTTGAAATAACACTAATCTAGCGGGATTTGAACCTGCGTCCTCCAAAGTCGAGTCGAGTATATCTCATTATAATACGAAAGGAAATAGAACGACTTTTATGAGCCTGTCTCAGTTTGTGCCGTAAAGGGCATAAAAAAGACTCTACTTCTATCAATGTACTGTGTATTAAAGGTACAAAATACTTGAAGATTTAATTACAAGCTTTATGATCCACTTTTCGACTGATATACCGTACACTTTTTAACTCTACACTTTACACTCTGAAACTATTACGTTTATTTCCAAAATGATGAATTTTCGTTTACAGAAAAACCCCATCAAAGTTCCCATTAGGCATACATTTACTAGAAAAAGTACTCATCGTTTTATTAAATTCTTTCTTAGTATGTAAATTGAACTCAAGTTATAAATTATTTAAAGACGTGTAGTTTAACAGAATTTGAAGAATTAATCAAATTTGAAAGTTGATTTTCAAGTTCTGTGGAGGTTCAATTCTAGTTCTATTATTATATTATTATTGGCCAGTTGGTTCAAAAACTGAAATAATAACAGAACTTCAATAGAAAATGAAATTTGATGAATAGTTCAAATTCTGTGAAACAACTCATCCTTAGTATGTTTTAAATTAAAACGTCTTAACAATATAAACTATTTTAATTGACAAGTTCTCAAATTAAACGGACGATAGAAATAATAATTAATACACCATTATTATCCATCAAGTAAGTACCCAATTCATTATCTTTGCTTAGTCCTACTGCGATTAAAAATAATCAAGATCTGCGCATAAGTGAGGAGATCATCAGGTACAGTTATGTGTAAGTTCTTTCTGAAGGTATTAATTGTGTTTGAAAATATATCTGAGTCTAGAAGATCGCAGTATCTATTATACAATATATAGACTTAGATATATTTTCAAACTCAATTAATACCTTCACAAAGAACTTTCACATACTTATACCTGATGATCTCCTCACTTAGAGCCATTTTATTATTTCAATTTCTTTACCAATCACCTAATTATATATCCACAATATATGTTTTTGTGCGTGCATGTGTGTGTACATTGTAATGTTTTCCCGTCCCCCCTATTATCTCGTTAACGGATTAATATTTTGCTCGTTTGATTTACAACTTCCCGCGGTTTATCAACCCTTCAATCTTAACGAATCAATATGTCACGTTGTGTCAATTTTTTGTTTCGACAGGGATTAATTCATTGAAGGATCCTTTTAATTGGTTGTGGTAACTTTGGTTCTTTTTAGATGAGGCGTGTTACATTCTGTATGGTTTGAAAATAAGACAATGACCGACTACCCTGATTTTAACTACCTTTTCCTACCTTGTTTGCTCGCCCAAACGTTTCCGGTTGCTGCAGTTGATAATGTGCTAATATAATGAGACAATTAATTACAAATTAAGTACATAAAATTCACTATAGACAATTCAATTCAAGATGCACAAGATTCTAAGTTAATGATTTGACTATGGATTGTTAGTTTTGTGAGTTATTTCTATGAGTAGGTATTTTCGGGAATAGCTAGAGACAAAACATGTGTTGCTTTCGATTGGTCTCCGTCCAAATCCCACCCATCAACGTGACCAGCTCGAGAGCAGCCAAGTTGATGGTCCAATCCCAACACCTCCAGAAATGAATTGAATATCGCTCAGCGACAGATGAGATAATGACATGTTTTGCCTCCTGCCGGAGGGTGATGAAGGTGGAATGTGGGTCCTTGGTGGTAGCTGTTGATGTTGATGATGAATGATGAAGATTCATCTTATACCGTTAGGTACAAGGAGCTGCTCTGGTCCGGTGGCATGATAGCCTGGTGTCAGGAACCATTTGGGTCACGTGGGTAGCGCGAGGTTTAGGTCGCGTCAACCTCCCCCAAATCGATGATGAGTTGAGCTTCGCCAGCATGCCGAAAATTAGGAGTCCACTCTACTAACCTCAAACATAAACATATACTGAAGTGGTTTGCATCAGCAACGTCAGGAGTTCGGGAGTCCCGTGAACACCCCTCTGGTTTACGCTCGTAAGGATAGTGATGAATTCAGCTTCAGTTTGTTCGACTTCGCCTCTGCAGTCACGCTACTCCAAATAGCTCCTGGCTCCAGTCTATACAGCTTCCCGTTCCAGTAGAGGTAATGACACATATTTATCATATGTACAATACAGAACATACTTCAAGTCTTTCGTCCACACTCAAAATAGTCATGTCAATATTTAATTTGAACGGGGCGTCCATCCGACATAACGAATGTTTCCTAGACGGGAGATTTTACCCCACTTCAAAGTCATGGTCATTCGCTCTATCGTTTGTTACCCTCCGTTCGCTTCAAATATCAAAGAATGGTAGAAATTGATATCCTCGACTTCCGGCGCTAAGGATCAGGGATACTGGAATCATCAGGTCGTGAATCTGAAATCATCCGATCTCCGTCAGCTCAAACGGTTTCAGTCGGAGTCAATTTCCAACCTAATTCTGGATGACTTCTCCTCCTATAGTGGGGTAAGTACTTATTGAATTTGACAGGAAGGACGTCAGAAATCGCCGAGACAACTTCATATTCGTCACGATCCCTTCGTTCTGTCAGCGAGAAAATCCTCCTCACACGCCAGCCAAGAATAGCATAGCCCTTATCCGCTTTGTTCCTTCGTCTACCAGCTAACTCAAGTAGGAAAGCCCACTAGCAATTTTCGTTCCCTTCGATCTGAACTCAGTGAAAGCGTCCTCTCACCAGCTGAAAATACTCGAAACAGAGGTCTATTCCGGGTGACTATCTAAGGCTGGTCCGCCAACACCTTCGACAGAAACCGGTGATTTTACGGGAATAACTCAACCACACCAATAGCAGGGGAAAAAGCCGGCGCTGCTATACTAAAATAGACGTTATATCGGTATCCAGGGTTATCGACTTTGCTAACACAAGAGTCCCTATTAGGCAAGCCAAATTACAAATTTCGTTCCCTTCGCTTTTGTCGCTTTGGTAAGATAGGACAGCCTACGGAAAATTCGTATACTTCGTCCCCGCCAAACTTATGAAAAATGAAAATCTCACTTCATAGAATAGGAATGCCAGACAGATGAATTCTCCCGGCGGCTAGCTGTAACCCGCTGCGTTATCCCGATTCAAAATGAATGAAAAGAGTGATGTTTGAATAAGTTATATTTAATTAAATATATTTTATGAATTCCGTATAGAATAAGTTGAATTCCCAAGGAGGATACGACAACTCATTTTCAAATAACAGGCATTGAAGCATTTAATTTACCGTTCTATCCGTTACTATAAAAACACTGCATAAATACAATGGTTTGTGTTCTATAAATTTTGGCGCTAAATATAACTACTGGAGAATTATTAAATCATTTTTAAATTGCATAAAATAGTCTAACTCATAAACAATGTCTATTGTTGGATGATCTAAAGCGGTTTCAGGGTAACCGTTCTTCGTCCCTTTTTTTAATCGCCAAGACCCGGTCACTTCAACGCATTAGGTGATTTATGGCCTCCCTTGCTAATAGGTCCGGACCTATAGTGCTCAAGTTAAATACCCTTACTTCAAAATACAATTGGACTATTCGGTTTACATTAAGGAAATAAGTGTTAATAATTAGATTATAATAGACTTACCGATACATCTTAGTGTCAACAATCCAAATAATTATAAAAAAACAAACACAGTCACATGCAGAAAACTCATGCTGTTAGAAAACCGCACCTTCTACACTAAAAGATTTTAGCCGTGTTTGCGTCCCGACGATTAATTCTTGTTGACGCGCTTCTTAGTTTTTACTAACTCGACTATCTTAAAACGCTGACCGATCCTGATTATTCCTGACCGTCTCCCACCGTTTTCAAAACCTGACTATCAAAACTGACTACCCGCCCGCGCTCCTTAACCACGACTATCGACTTGCTTCTTCCGACCTTCAACGCTGACTGTCCCGACCGTCTCCCCGCGCTTTCAAATCCAGACTCCCAAAAACAGACTACCCGCCCGCGCTCCTTAACCACGACTATCGACTTGCTTCTTCCGACCTTCAACGCTGACTGCCTTGACCGTCTCCCCGCGCTTTCAAATCCAGACTCCCCCTTCTCAAACCAACCCCCCAAATCACCATATGCGATTTCTAATTTATGTTCTTTTGAATTCTGAATGCTTTTTGTTTTCAAAAGACAGAAATGCACTAAAGGAACACATCAATTATGGCCCTAGAACCTGTCACATTAATTTTAAATCGTTTCAAAACCAATAAATTGTTACTTCTCCAGTAAAGTCTAATTCTTTGTTCAAAGGATGAAACTTGACTACCCCCAGTCCAGCGGCGTGTTGGCCCACCAGCATTTTGGCTCGGCTTACTATTATCAACCACCATCACGGAGGTCTCTGCCGATACAGTGCATGTTCCTATTTTTTTTTCTCTACCCTAATAAATCTAAACACTTGTTTTAAAATCAGTTGTCCAACATATGGTAATCTCCTATGTCGTGAGACCAACTGAAAATTTCTTTCCCACCATAATAAATCAACAATAAAAAAAATTTATCCCAGGGCGAGTCCATCACAACATGTTTGCATACAATATGCGTACAGTGTGCACATCTATGCATATATGCTTATGTGTGTGTTTGTATTTAATTGTGTATGTGTTTGTATGTATGTATGTGTATATATGTATGTATATGTATATTTAGATGTGTGCATGTATGCGTATATATATGCATAATATATTTGTTAGTATGTGTGCATCTTATAATTAAATTTATTATAACTGTAATTAACCAATTACTATCACACAAAGAATATTGATATGAATTTTGTGCTCACCTATAATTAGAAACATCATAAATGTAAAGTACTGTAAAAAATACGTGATGTATTCATTTGGCGAGATAATAAATAAAATAAAAATATATATTAATTTAAATAATTAAAAGTGACAGTGCCTCAAATTAAGTGAAAATAATATTATGTAGCCAAATTTTCATCAGAAAAGAGATATACCTTAAAATGTATCGTGAATTAAGAGTCCATTTAATTTCAAGTAACGTTAAATTTTAATTTTGAATACAATTAACAGTTTTACCAAGGTATGTGTTTTTTTAATAAAATAGAATATCTAAAAAAAACAATTTTTATTATTAAATGTGAATAATGGAATTTGGAAAATCAAATTATAACCTTATAACTAAGTTGTTATGGAAACAGTCTTAATTTTGATTTCTTTTCCACTTCTTATTACAACGAAATAAATTTAACGATTAAACTTTATTCTTTTAAATTAATTGTTGAAAATAATGCGACCACACCGGTGTAGCCCGTTTTAAAATCACATTGTTCATAAGAATTTGTGTAAATTATAAATTGTAAATTTAAAGTATTTGTACATTAACTTTTTTTAAAGTAATTTTTTTAAACGTTCAGAATATACAAGGAGTAAATTATAAAGTGGAATAATAGAAGAAAAACATAACACTATGCAAGAAAAATGTATAGTGGAAAAACATACAGAAGAAAAACATAACATAAAGTTAATCTTTGTTAGGCTGCAAAATTTCATATATATTCTTCCTTCCCGTGTCCATAATCCATATCTTAATACTTCTTTGAAGTCAGTTATTTTTTTATGGTTTTTATTGCAAATTAAGTGAATTAACATCCTCTTATAAGTGCATAAATGCATTACTACCAATACACATACACCCTTTTAATGATTACATTATCCAGGTCTTTCTTTATTCCGTCTTCAAACTATTTCTAATTATTATTATCTAATTATTGCTTATTATGAATGTTATTTGTTATGAATCGTTCTATTTAATTTTCGTAAAACAAAATATATATCTGTTATTATTGTCTGAAACTGTAACTATGTGAAATATTCATAGTGCAATAATTTCCAGTGACAGTAAATAATGTTGAGCAATCTCCTAGTGAAGTTTCTAAAGCAGCGTGAAAGAGAAAGAAGACATTCACCCTGATAAAGTTTATCGAGATTTTCAGCCATTATGTTTAAGGTCTGCTGATTTCATATTCTTTCAATCTTTTCCTGCGTAATAAGTTGTAAAGAGACATTTCATATTTGAAAATGTGGAAAAAGAGAGAATAAAGCAGTTTTCCTCTTTAGTGAAAACGAGAATGCTGTTGAGGAAAAGGGATCATATATATTTGATGACCTTTTAACCCGAAAGTCAGTGTGACGTCACAAAGCCAAAGGGTGCGTCTGAAGTTTTCCCACCATCAGCCTTTTGCTCTAACGAAGAAGAAAACCTCTAAAGCGTGAGTGGAAGATTCTCACGTGGCACGAAAAAGAATTGTTGTATTACAACAAACGACCACTTTAAGGTTTATGTGCTCGGATGATTTATGGAAAATGATACCCCCTCTGAGAGTTGCGAGATTTATGGGGAGGACGAACGCTCAGCGCCGTAATACTGCCTATACAAATATACATATACTAAGGCGCAACGGTTTTTATTTAAAATTTCCGCAGAATTCTCGCAGTATTTAACTTCCTGACGCATTTAACTTATCCCGCATTCCCCCTTAAGAACGACGCAGATAAATTTACGAAATTTAATCTCGTTTCTTATCTATGAATCGTGAATTGTTTTACCAGTGCTTCTTAACGACCATTCCGACCACCTATTAATTTTATTTGTAGAGCTAATTTTTTGCACGTCTTGAAGAGATGAGGATGAGTTTGTGATCTTGTGAAAACAGAATCTTATGAAAATCAATTAAGTGGTTAACGGGAAAAAACTTCGTTCATTTGTTCATATTAAATCTGAAAATAAGTTTCAAAATAAATTTAAGTCTAATTTGTATTGGGAAATAATATCGTTTTTTGCGTAACATTTTCACATAAACCAACCATGAATGCATGTATTGGATATTTTTTACCTTGCTCACTGTCCGGAGAAAGTCTGGAGCCTGTGGTACAAACTACTTGGAAATAGAGGCTATTGAAAATTTATTATGGCTTCACTATTCCTCTAAATCTTAGTTCCAGGTTAATTTAATAATGACGTTTTGAACCGATGTTTTTCAATAATGTTTCCTCCAACAGTGTACTAACACTGGCCATTTTTCTTGGAATTTCGGCTTTACACTTTCCCACTACTAATTACAAAATAACATGTAACATCTTCACTAATTAAAAAAAAAATCTTTACAAAATATAAATTCGTATTTATTTATTAGTGTAAATATATAATCGTAAGTTAAATTCTGTAATTATTAATTTCTCAACTTTCCTTCCTTCATTATAAAAAATAACATATGCATACTCCGGTGACATAAAATGAAATCACGTAAAACAAAATAACCTCTAGCATAGCCGAGTTACCAGCGTGATAGCAACATTTCCAGTTTAAAAAGCAATTAAGACCATGTAAAGCCAGTTCTTTAAAATATTGATGAATTAACTAATTTGAAAAAAAGGAGAACACATTACATAAAATACTAAAACTTGTTACATAAAATAATAATCTTCGGGGGTTACCATAATAAATTGTAAGGAGACTGTAGGTACTATTTATAGAAACGAAATGCTTTATAAGTTATAATAAGTCTCCCAACGGCAATACTGATAGTATCTTCGAAAGTCTGAAAATTTCTAAAAGTCTACAAACTACAAAATGCGTATAACAATAGAACTTGAACAAAGAAAAACACTTGAAATACCTATTTAAAAGCAAAGTTAAGCTAGTTTTACGACGCAAACCAAACATCGTAAAATAAGCACGGCAAGAGGGGTTTGCTTTTAATCACCCTCCTTATCACAACGTCCTGAGAGTTATTTATAATTTTATAATTATTTACCATTTTCTTTTTACTTTCAGAATTAATCTGATAAATAATGTCCATGTTTGCGATAGCGTTTAGGTGCGGAAAGACACGCTAACTCGTAGTTTAAAAAACGTATTATCTTTAAAAAAGCCGGATATTAAACAGGACTGTGGACGTGTCGTGTCGTTTTGATAGAATGGTTTAAGTAATAAGCCAGACGCAAAAAATGGGAAAATTTTCGTGGGAAATATATTTAATCAGATTTTCCGTTGAAAAAACGCACTAAAACAATGTTTGTGTTTCAATTACTCACGTGTTGACCTTCAGAAACTAAAACAATTATTATCTTTAAATCTTCACGGATTTTCCCATTTCTGAAGTTGATATACCCCATTAATCAAAAAAATGGTAATACTGACGTAATTCCTCGTACGTGGGATTCCTTATTAGGTTTTTTTTATTCAAAATTGAAGATGAGTTGGCATTCAGCGCCATCATCATTTTTGCGCCTTCAAAATTCAATTCCTACGCCTTTTAGCAAAAATCTTTCAACTTTTACGCTTTATCGACTTGGCAACATTACTGAAACCTTTTTCTTTTCTATACTGTAATAAAACTGACAAAGATTGAGATCGTTTACTTCATAACTTCATATCCATTCGCAGCCAGTTATACAAGTTTTAACTACTCTGAACAAAAATATCTCGCGAAGTTTCAGCACTTTTCCTCCATAACGATAACAATTTATGAAGATGGCCGCTTCTCTCGAATGCGATGCGATATTTTCTGACGCCTGTTAACGATTGCTAAAGTTTGATAGAATTTACGTTGGTCTTGTCTCCGGAAGTGTCAGAGTTGTGAAGAACTCATGTCGCTTACCCACCCCTTTCCGGCACACCCTGTGGGCTTCTTCTTATACATTCACCCTCTTAGCCTTTTCAATTGATACTTCGAGCGAAATCGCTGACGTTCATACCGCGTAAGAAGAAAGGAGAGATTGATTTGCATAATTTATGACGAGGACCTCATTACTGATGCCTATATTCACGAACAATACAAAGGTGTTTCGCCATTTGGCGGGTAAAATATTTAATGTTGATGTTCTTAATAAACTCATTCCTTGATAAATTTAATTCTAAATTATCGTCTTACCACTTCCAAGTATTTCTGTAAAGCAATTTTCCCGGAGAGGCAAAATTATATTCAACCGCTGGGATATTTTTTTCTAACAATATCCTCTCATATAAACAACTATTTCTCATAATTTTACGATTTAAATGGTTGAGCAATTGCGTTAAAAGAAAATTGAAAAACTAGTAGAAAATATTTAAGGGTATTGGAAAAACAGAAATAAACCCTCTAAATAGGACCTACTTAACCATTCTACCGGACGCGTGGGTCGGATTCGATACGGAGGTGGGGCTAAAGGGAATTTTATTCAGTCATTTCGAGGGAGTGGAATATGGAAGGTATTTGGGTAAGTAAATATGGATGCAATAAATTTAAATAGCCCATCAAACGATAAGCATTATTTGCCTCCCCAGAAGTAAGGTAAGAAAGTAGACACCAGTGTGTTATCATTCTCGGTGGATATGCGTATTCCTATTTCACATAAAGATATCTGAAGATCTCATGTTTGCCTTCCAGGCTAGCTCGGTTTTATCGAAAATTGCTTCAGATATTCATCTAGAATGTATAAAATGATAGTTTATCCCGCGGATAACAATGAAAGATCATATTTTGGGTGTAAAGGACACCGTTGCCACGGCAGTTCAGCAGGAATATGTATGTAAATTACTCTATCCTACAGTTTAATATTGAAAAGCATAAAAAATACGACGATATGAAAACCCAAAAATCTTTATTTATCCCATAATAAATAATAAGCCGCCCAAAAATAGTTGCCAAAGAAAGGTTTCAGTTCCAACTGCCTACTTGGCACGATTACTTGTGAGTGATTGCGAAGCTTTATTAGAAATAATAGTTTTTCGTTGTAGGTACAAAAAGCTTTGTTTCGAAGGAATCTTATCGTTCTGTTTTGTTTCTTGTGTAAGCAAGTTTATTGCATTTAAAGAAAAAGTAATATTGTAGGAAAAAGTCGATGAACGCGCATCATTAAACCTTTTCTGTAAGAAAACTTTAAACAGTTTTTTTTCTATTCTTGTACACTAAAAACAGGAAAATGCCAATCCCCAAGAGGAACTTTAAAGTGTACTGAGAAAATTGATTCAGCTTCCATCTCACTGCTCCAAGATGGCTGAAACTTTTCAAGATGACATAAATAAAATGGTTTTCGATCCAATTGTGTCCCTCTTCTTAAGAAAATTGAATTCAAAAAAAGGATTCGCAATAAATCGCTGTTCTTTAAAGTTTTTAAAGAGGCGTCTAAACATTGACTCTTTGTTCAACTCTTTAATAAATCTCTTGCGTGTGAACTGGCAAAGTTGTTTCTCGTGGAACGAGTCAAGATTGAGCGTTTTCATATTTAAAAAAAAGAATGACTACTACATATTTTAAAACGGTGATTTTTTTATTTAATATGGATGAACCCTTTTACAATTATATCTACTTTTAATTCGATCTAATCCACTATTTTGGATAAGTAGCCACGAGCCGTTTCTATTTAAGTAATACAATGTGAATTTTAAATAAAATAATTGAACTACCTACTTTAAAACAGAATAACTAATATTTTTTGTTCGTTTTACATTTATTTTGCGATGTAGTTTCGAAACTAATCTAGTTACGCATTAAAAATAAATAAAGAGATATTAAAGAGAAATAAATTATTTTACTAAATATTATTTTATAAGGATAATGATATTATTTTAAACAAACCGGGGTTCTATAAATTAATTCGTAACTATTGGAATTTTTTCAAATAGGTTAGACTTTTAATATCAGAGTTAAAGAACACCTAAGGTGTAATAAATAATTATTCTAAATTTACCAACCACATTTGTAAACGAATCATTCATTTAATACATATTAATAAAGGGTTAAAATTTATAATGGGTGTACAATAGAATAACTGTGAAATTTTAGCTGTTAGTTAATGATCAAATTTCTATGTATATTTTTTAATTGCCATTTCTTAAATTTATTGTCGTAATAATACCTTTATTCATAACAATTGTTTTTTTTATTAATTTTTGTTATTTGTACACCTTAGTATAACTTTCACTCTTGATTGATTTATTTATTAATAAACGGCTGCTTGCACACATTTTTGTGTTTAACTTTTTTCACTTCGATTCCGCATTTTTTGTGCTCATCTGTGTATTTTTATTTTGTCTAATTTATTTTTCTTATTATTATTTGTCTTATTTCTTTTTTGTTATTAAATATGAAATATATTGCATTGCCTTGCGTACATTTTGAAATAAAGTCTTATTATTATTATAATTATGGTTGATTACATAAATATAATAATATCCTAAATTATCATAATTTTATTTACTTCATAAAATTATTTTTTTATTACATTAACTAATTAATTACCGTTCATTGAAATTTATTTTGTCCTTAGGTAATAATTTTTTAAGACTTACTAATTTACGCCTCATAAATTAGCCAAATATTATTATTATTACATTTATTTTGGTTATTTATTTGTTTCGAAACAGGTTAATTATTTTATTTCAAAAGTGTTATGTTTGTATGCAGGGTAATTTATTTTGTTCAAATTAAAATTATGCTAGAAAGCGAATATGCAATATTTGTGCACAAGAAATGTGTTCTAATTTAAAATGAATCCCCACGAAATAAATTCTTAATAACGTGTTATAAACACCGAGAAAAATGAGAGTATTGCTTATTTATTGATATTCTGTTAAAAACGTAATTTTATTCCATTTCATAATAAAATCTTAATCTATTCACAATATATCAGAACACGTGTTCATGCAGGTGTCCTTTTCCTAATAAATGTCATGACGTAATGTTACAATATTACAATTTTTATGAACACGTGTTCCGACATCTTAATAACATATTACAGTTTATTAGGAAACCTCTCAATTCATTCCTTAAAGGCCTGCAATGCCGTTTTAACAGGAATACGAATAATTTGATAATATTTTTAATAAATTCGAAATATTTAAACAGTTAGTTTTCTGTGAGAAGTAATTCGGTAATGGATTTTAAGTACCTATATTAAATAAAATAAGACTGTTAAAATATTTGGTGAAATAATTTCCTCATTTCGCAGGTAAAAACATGTAACTTTTTATTCCTGAACCGCGATGCGAGACGTCCCTGGTGTCATATTTATGTAAATATTATTCCATAAAATAGACATTGTCGCAAACAAGATGTCGGTAATAAAATATAACAAGCATTTCTATTGACTTTCATTCAAGATTAACGACGCCTCTCTTAGGAATCGTCGAATACGACATTGTTATCACGTGGAGTGTCATATAAAGTGACATCTTAGGAACGATTCACAATAATTGAGTCGCCTTGGAATACGACGTGTCCTTATACTCAAAAGGTACATTCAAAATTGATTTGATATTCAAATGTGTAAATATACACCTAGTTTAAAATAATAGAAAATAAAATCATTGGTTAAAATTTTTTTTTATTTGCTCAACACCGGGAAATACGATACAATTGTACCACCTCAGCCAGAAGCACTCCTGTCCCGGTGTGACTGATTTGTTAGGATTTGGAACTAGTGCTCTGAGAATTGGAAGGAGGTTGGAGTTTAAACGACCGGAAAACATGGTAACCTTATTAGGTTACCATGTTTTCAAGTATCATTAATATACAGATTATCATCGTTATTCTAGTTAAAGCAGTAATCACAATAAATGAACTGTTAGTTCACTGTTCTAATCGTGGGAGTTATATATTACATTATTATAGATTACCACATTGGTTTCGTGCCCATCATGATCATAATCCACAGTGATTTCCTGACATTTCAACTTTGCTCTATCACATTCATGAATCATTTCCAATGGACAGTTACTTCTGGGGTAGGCGTTTATCCTGATTTGTGCCCCATTGTTATTGCTTATAATTTTCATCCTTTTTTACCTATTGTAATGATCAGCCACACACTAGAAAACGATAATCATCATTCTTAGATAAGTAGGATATCACGTTAAGATTTGTATGAGTTTTGGCTTCCTGTTAATTAATTTGTGCCCATGCATAATTATTATTAAGACGTTTTAATTAAATTACAAAAAACCTTCAACTGCAGCAAAAACAGTCGGAATAAAAACAACACAACCTTTTTTCATGTGAATTTTCAAGGTAAAATATTATTTTGCCTTATTTTTGGTTTCTATTTTCGCAATTCCCGTGAGTTAAAACAGATTTAGATTTTTTTAACAATGAAAACATAAATCATTTACATAATTAATGTATAAATTTTATTCACTTTATATTTTAAAATGTGTGGTGGGAAAAAACCGTATGAATATCACTTTAACATAAAATCTCTATTTTTAAGCCATTTACCAAGTACAAGACTGTCCATGTGCGGGCGCAATTGGAGCAATCCGTTCCGGGCGCCGAATTACTAAGGTGCCAAGGCGCTGATAATACCTTACGCCTAACAGTCTTAAACCATCAACCTTGAGATTATTTATCATAAAAACGGCCCTACACAGAAATACAAATCATCCGAATATTATTGATAACAGTGATCACTTACCTAGAAGTATACTGGTTTTAACAAGGGAAGCCAAAAATTTTACTCGCGCTAGGCGCTGTTTTCTCAGACCGACCCTGATCAAGTAGTTTTTTATTAGTACTTATTAAAAAAAATATTTATGTCCTGTACACTTATTTTTATAATATATATTTATGACCAAATATTTCACCAACAAATTAAGATTTAATGTATCTCGATGCCATCTAGTAGGAGATGTAGTATTATCAATGCCTTTCCTATTTCGGTTGGAGTCAGGTTGCCGTATAATAAATGACTTGAGGACCGATGATAAAGACTCCGGATGCAGGCGGTGAAGTGTCTTCAGTATTGACAGGGAAGCCGAAGGTGCGGTGGACCTAGTCTGCGGTTGTGCGTGAGATGCATAGACTAGCGAGGATGCCGCGTGGTCTAAGTGCGTGGATGTAGCGCTGGTCAGATGTGCTGTAACCAGGGCGCTGTGATCCGGTGTAGCGCTGGCCAGGGACGATGGCTGGGGCCAGGGCGCTGTGATGATCCTGATGGATTCCATGATTGAACCTTGCAAAACCGGGTGTTATCGCCCCGCGCGCAGCGGAGGGGCGCGGGTCGTCACTCGCGAAGTCTTGTAAATTGTTGAACGACTGATGACTGACTGACTGACGAGTTCCTTCATGCTGTCGCTTTTATAAGGTGAAGAAGCTTCTTGAACATTTTGGTTGCTATGTAGATATTGCCAAACAAAAATTAAAAAATAAAAGAACATCCAAGAAGCTTATTTGGAAGAAAATCGAAACTTCTAAAATGACTTTTTTGTTGTTTGTTTTTGGGGTGTTATGCCGTGTTGCGCTAACTCCTTCTTTAGCCGACGTTTCGGACAGCGTTGCAGTGTCCATCATCAGGGCAGATCCGGTAGATCCGAAGACACACATGATGGACACTGCAACGCTGGCGCTGTCCGAAACGTCAGCTAAAGAAGGAGTTAGCGCAACACGGCATAACGCCCCAAAAACAAACAACAAAAATACTTCTGGCCGTGAAAATCTAAAATGACGTTCGAATTAAGTATTGGCGTACCACTACACCTACAAAAACAAAGTTGGTTGTTTTCTAGTGAAAAATTTGGCGGGTTTCGAATAAGCCGACCTAGCGCAATTGGTAGAGCACCTGACCGGAAAACAAAAGGCTGAGGGTTCAAATCCCGTGAGTGGCCTTCATTTTTTTTTGGAAGAATTTTTCAATTTATATAGGTATTTTGGACAAATAATTCTTATTGCTTAAAAATAATATTTTATCCTTTGTGCTTGGAAAAAAAACTTCGTAAACACTAATTTACCATCAAAAATAATAATATCATGTTCACTTATTTGGAGACTCATAAATTTATCATTTCCGCATGACTTGCGTTCAAATAATATTTATTAATATTGGATAATTTATGATTAGTCGATTTTCGTTAGAAATCACCATAAGGGCGCCTTAATTTATGATAAACATGTACATTTGTACAAAATACGCGAAATGCTATCAATATCGGTAGGAAAAAAATTGTCAAAATACAATATGATTTAGCTCTGTTCAGCTACTCAAGAAAACATAATAATGTTATTTGTGGTTTTCCTCCGAACCAACGTTTTTACAATGATGACAACATATTTCACAGTCGTTTGGTATGGAGCAATGAATCATCTTTTTATTTCCTCGAACGTAATATATTATGTCCCTTTTATTATTTGTCATAAATAGAAAAGATTTTGTTATGTCATCGGAACAAAGCCAAACAACGGGACTCTCAGGTTGACAAAAACACAATTATTTTTTTACGACTTTATATGGTTTTCGTTGAAACTTTTTGTTTCAGTTTGAATTTTTTATAAGTTGCCAGCTTTATTCGCTTTTATTTATCGGATGCTTTGATTACAAAATATGGAAAAAAAACGACATGGCCTCTTGTCTGATTTTGTATTGTTACGTTAAACGCTCTGTAACATAAAATGCTTTTAGCTTAGATATGAAAACAAGTTTATGTTTTACATTATTTTTTTTTCATCTTCAATTTATATAGAGAATTGTCTGTGGCGGGCAAGCGGCTATTTAACGGTCACTAAGCGGGTGAGGTGGATTTGAATCCCTTCATGAGCAGGTTCAGAGGCACAATATTTTTTTGTCGTCTTTGGAGATGCTGTGTGGAGGGTATTTTTGAGGATAGGAAGGAGATGTTGAGAAAGTGAGAGTTGTACTTGTAAATCGAATAACTCTTGTAGCTCGAATTAGTTTTTTTTTTTAAATATGTAGATCATTTGCGACACGAAAATGGTACTCCAGTAACGCCTTGGTGGAAGGGTTCAGAATCAAAACATTGCTTGATGTGGCTTCAGCTTTGATTAGTTACTGGATCTGTATAGCCAGGAATAACTCAACATTCATCATTCCCATCGCATTCTTCTCCCATTCAATTCCCTTCATTTAAATAACATACCCAAATAAGGGATGACATAGTTCCAATGGCGGTTGGGAATATAGAACAGTAATCACATAGTAGTACTTGGAAAATTTGCTTTGAATTTTTACAAATTTCTTCTTATAGAAATTTACATCCACTCACACTTTTATGTAGGTATAATTATATATAATTGTAGCATTTGTGAATCTGAAAGTTTATGTAAAGCACACATCAGAAACTGGACAATTACTGCATAATTATAAAAAAATAAATACAAACACGAAAAATTAATCATTTATTGGTAAGTACGATATTCAGTTCCAAACTTGAAAACGATAACTAATTCAAAGCAAATTCAAGTTGATTGAACCAGGGTACACAGATAAACACATAGCCGAAATTAGTATTTTTGAAAATCATACGCATTAAGTTCACAACTGCAACGATGTAGTTAATACAAAAAAGTAATGCTCTTAAATCCAAAGTACGAGGCATGAATCTATATAACTTTATGATTGGAATTCATTGAACACAAGCTCTTGTCAGGGTTACCAATCACAGTGAGTCTTCTGGAAGCGACACAATGCACCATACACCCTTATCTGTGTTGTGACAGGCTTGACGTTAGAAGGGTGCCAGCCCTATCAGCGCTATAAATAGCATCAAGGATGGTTTTATTTATGGAAATATCAATAGGGCATGTGGCGTTAACGTTTTTTTTAAACTGATAATTTAATCGATGAGTATCGAAAAATTATATAAAGCAATAAACCGGAATCCAGAATAATTTAAAAATTATTTATTATTAAATTATTAACGGTTCATTCAGAGTGGAAGATACAGATTAAAGATAAGATATTTTTGCCATTGTTGGAGACCGCCATTCAGCATCAAAGCATTGCGTTTTACTTGAAATACTTTTTTGCTATGTGAAATAGCCACATTTGATTGGTACTTACTTATCTGCTTCTTTCTCTTCTGAATTCCCTAATTTCTTTTAGTCTTTCAGAATTCGTCAAAAATTACTGATTATGTCGAAGTTTCATTAATTTTCGGAAAGATGAAAATTTTTATGAACTTATTTTTGGATGCGTTACAGATATTATTAAAATTTGTAGCACAAATCACCGTGCCTTACGTGTAAATACGAATGCATTTTGACCCCAGCAGTTCGCAGAGCTTCCGCGCAAACTGAAATTCGGTTACCGTTCGACATTTCGGAAAATGCGTGATTGACAGCGTACAGCCCCGCCGTAAATTCACTTCCGTCCGGAAAGGCGAAATTTTAAGGCAGTATTTTACTCTCACGAATTCCACGGTTTTTCAAGGAGCATTTGGCAAAATCGAACAAAACACCAAAATATATTGATTTATGTAACAAGGGATGAATCTACAAAATATCTGAGAAAATTAATGTTTTTTTCCTGAAATACCTACTGAAATTATTTACTAGAAACATTTAATTAAACTCACGAAAATAATTTGGATATATTTTTTTCATTTTGGACAGTTTTCATTAAATATACATAAATAATTTTTTTGTTAGAATGTAAAATTAATTAAATTCTTCCGTTAGCATTCATAATATTGTCAAATAAAATGGAACACGGACCCAACGTATTTCTTTAACTTAAATATTTACGTGGAAAAAATCAATAGAATGAACAAACAAAGTTAACATATTTAGTTACACTAGTATCTACGTAGTTGATTATTAAACCCATTCCCGATTCGCCTAATCATAGATTAAATTATATTTTCCACAAATATCTGGTTACTAAAACCTTCATATGTGGCGTTTTTTTTTCACACCTCACAAATTTTTTCACATTCATGTTTTTCGAACGATGTTTTAAAGATGCTTGTGATTAAATAAACCTTGTAGCTTAAAACAGTTGAACCGATTTTCACGACTTGTTCGAATTTGTGCAAATTTCACGACGAGAAACAGATTTCTGCTTTAAAAATAAGCTTGTTTAAAGGGTTTTTGGGTTAGGGGTAAAATACTATTGACAAAATGGAACATAAAACTTCGTCGATTAATGGGCGCGCGTTTGAAGTCAGGATAATGCCAATTCGATAAACACCAAAATACATTGATACTGTTTTTTTCCGTGTATGCTGACAGCTTGTGATAGTAGAATATTTAAAAAGATAGCTCGGCAGCTGTAATACTTAAAAAACTAAAACATTTATTCAATTTTCTTAGTTAATAATGAAAACTGAAATATAAACCATTTCATGATAAAAAAATTAATTATGCAAATTATAACACCATTAAATTGCACATATTTTATAGTATAAGATATCATTTATATCGTGATATTGTTTGTTGATATTGCCACCAATCAGTATTGTAAATTGTAATTAGTTGTTTAAAAATTGTTTAAATTATTTGTGAGTGAGAATTGAATACCCAGCTACCACTTCATCCTCGTTTCCTTCGCGTTTCCTTTTCTTACTCGTTTTAACTTCACAAGATTGTCTAAAAGGGGTCGTCACAAATACAATATTTTAAGGGCCCTTTATGCCTTAAAATTATCACAAAAAATTATATTAACATTTAAAAAAGTATTTATTTTACATTTTTTTGTTTTAATATATTCAGTAAATACAATATAAAAATCAATAAGAATAATGGGAACCCACTAAGGCGCAGCCTGTGTGTGTATAATATAGTTAAATACATTATATTTTTTTACCTAGAAAGAAACACTGTGGGCATATAAAAAAAACAGATTACAATTTTTCTAAGCGGTTTGTATAAAAAGTGTTTACAATAGTGCATAGTGAAGTTTTAAGTGTTTAGTGTAATATATGGTGAATAGCTTATGAGAAACATGAGGTGATACAAATTAAATAGAAAAAAGTTTCAATTGCTGTATTGAAAAGCTATAATTTTAACTCTTTTAAATATTGAGGAAGTTTAGTTATCACTTGAATATTTTTCGGTAAAAAATTGAAAGTACGAGGTTCAATGAAACTGCAGTGTGTTTGCATTTGTTTTGTGTTCGCATGGGGAGTATAAAATACATTATTATTTCTAATGTTGATTCTGTTTTTATTTATTTCGAGTTTATTTTTGTTTTAAAGATATATTTCATAGTTTGCAAAATAAATAGTTTACGGAGACAGAATAGTTTAGATTCTTTGTTTAGACGCAATTTCCTGATGCAAATTGATTAATTTTATAATTTTTTCTTTATCCCCATTTTTAGTATTGCTCCCAACAATGTCAACCCCAATAACAGCAGCCTACCATTGAATTATGTGTACCTATTCAATTATAGGTAACACCATAGTACTTAAGTTTTTTTTCTCATTAGCCTACTCTTTTCCAGCTTTGAAAGTAATTCTCTGTTGTAATTTAATTAATTTTCTGAACACAGTAAATCTGCAATAATTATTCCCAACAATCTCAACTCCAATAACGGTAGCCTACCTTGCAATGTAGTTTGAACAATCATAGGTGAGCCAGCCATCTGTTGACTGGATTTGTCAACACTGGCAATGGAAACGTCTGGCGTCTGGTACTGGTCCAGCGGTGGATACACTTGGGCTAACTGTTGTGGACAGACGTGACCGTTACTGATCATTGCTTATTGGCCCTCCGTAGGGAAACCACCTAAGCAAATAATATTCTACCTCCGAATACGTAATCTACACCAATGTTCGTACTGAACATCCGATCAAACGTTAAATTGATAACAAAGCAGTTGATTTATTTATTTATGTAAATATACATTAAGTGGCAATTTGGACATTATGTTTCAAAACATATTTATTTAGTTATAGAAAATAAAAACCAAAAATTACCCTCATTTTTAATGATTGAAACTGTGAATAGTTTTAAGAGTGGTGTTTGTTTAAGCTGTGGACCTTTTACAACATAATCAATTGTTCTTTAGCAATGAGTTTTATAAAGGTATAAGGGTACTTACGGAGGTGGAGGAATATTCACTTGTTGGGATGCACTTGGATTGCACTGTAGTTGTGGTATTAGCAAAACTTTATTTTTGCGATGCTTTAAGATGATTTTTATTGCTATGCGATGCGTTATGGGTAATAATGTTCACCTCGCGTCTCGGTTGTTGGTTTTTGACTGACTCCCGGACAAAGAAAAGAGGTATGAAGGAGAGGAAAACGGGGTTCAGGAACAAAATTCATTGCCATAAACAATTCTCTATGAAACGACAATTAGCCATTATTTGGCGTAAACAGTGTTTTTTTTAAATAATCTATTTTTTTAACACACCTACTAGTGGTTATTTGAAGAACAAAGAGTTTTTGCTGGTACACATTTTTGTAGTTCAGTTTGGAACCAACCTGTAAGGAGTTGGTATTTATAAAAACTAAAGTAGATAATATTATTTTGATTCGACTCTTTTCGACACATAGATATTTCATAGATGGACACACATTCAACAAGTTTTAAACAAAACACACTGAATAGTTTGCAACCCGCAATGGAATTATCTCGTAGTGGATTTAAAATTATTATGACAACAAAAACTAACAAACCTTTTTAAAAAAAACACCAGAAATATTTTCCTCGTGAATATATTTATCAATGTTTTATATTTCCTCTGTCGTAATTCACCCCACGTACTTGAAGCTACCCCATCAACCCTTGGTTAAATGGCATCAACACCAATTAGACGATAGATTACCATAAAATATGCAGAAAACTTATTTTTTCTGCATTTTTTAGATAAGCAAAGACCCTTTTTAATATTCAAACAACACGCAACCAGGATGGACAACAAAGGAAAGCTTCCTTCTTTGTACGCTTCAAATAATTAAAATACCATAATAGTCATGCAAATACAAAGGGTAATATCATGAACGGAGCTTTAAAGTTGTAATGCACTCACTCTGGTTTCATCAAAGAAATAATTTTATTCATAAAAGGGATGATAAGCTTCTAACCACTAGTGCAGATAAATATTAGTTGTAAAAATGTGATGAAAACAATATGATTTGTCGTGAACTCGGGGTGGTAGATCCTCTCGGTATCTCCATGATGAAACAACACCATTCTCTATCACCTTTTCTCTTCCTCATCTCCTTCCCTTCCTCTTTTTATTCAACCTCACAATATACACTCATCATGGATACCATAGTTCCACTGGCTTCGGGCAGTTAGGAGTAATTCTTGCTCGTTTTAAAAAACTCGCTTAACAGAGTAAGGGTTTCATTCGTGTACAGTTATCATAAAACATTTTCTTCAATGTGCGCATAAAATTTATTGAAATCAATGTGTAATCAACCTACTAACCTTACCTAACCTAACCTTAGCCGTCTTAACCTAGTTTCATCACTAATTTCCAATCTTAACTGACATCGGAACAATAATTTCTAACTTGCACAATACTATAACGATTTTCATTGTTTAGCACGCCGGCAAATAGGAATATCTGATTGGGAAAATTATTTGTTGCTTGATATAAATATAAAAAATATCGTTATTTTAATAAAATAATGGTTTGTGACCTTTGTGGCATTTTCCTTTACGTCAGTAATTGCCTTGTACATGTACCTGTATGTACAAAATAACCTACGGATGTACGACCGTACGTATTTACATTTTGTTTACATTATTGTTTAAGTAGCTTGGTAGTTAAATCTGCGGTAGCTTTACTTTGTAAAATGAACTTTGCTAATGGCTTAGGCGTGAGCAAAGTGCAATGAGTACTTAACGTGTAATTGTTTTATGACACGCTCAACAATTTTCTGATTGATAAAATGTAAGCTAAATGCATTTTTGTTAACGGATAAAAACTTATTATTTTTTTATAATGAAAAACTAATGTTTATAAGACAAGATTTTTTATGCATATAGCACAAACGATAACATCTTTATTTTTGTAGGAAAGGCTGTGTTAGTGCTAAATTTCCCACTAGATGGCGTCGAGACTTATTATATCTACATTTGTTAATGAAATATTTTGAATTGTCAAATATTACTATTTTTTATAATGATAAACTAATGTTTATAAGACAATGTTTTTTTATGCATAGCACAAAGGATAACAAATTATTATAAACAATAAAAGATGGTTGTTTACATGTGAAAAAGTATAATAAGCGGTATTTTTTTATTGAAGTACTAGTACATATTGAATTATTTGGCGTGTTGGTCCATAGCACCTGACCGGACATCAGAATGTGCGGGTTCAAGTCCCGTGTCGGCGGCATTTATTTTTACTCGGGAGATATTTTCAATTTGTATGGAAATTTTAGGCGACTAACTATTGCTTATAATAATTAAATAAAAACTTATTTATTGATGCACCAAGTTCAAATTGTGCATTTTCGCAAAATTTGTTACATTTTTTAAATAATTAGTATGCGTTCCATTCCATTTACGTTTTGTGTTTAAAATTACTTGAAGTTATGATATTTTTTCAGTGCATAAATTCTGGGACTTACTACCATAATATGTAGGTACTTTTTATTGCCCAGAATACTAATGGAGGATAATAATGTGGATTCTTCAGTGGCCATTTTCCATTCATCACTTTAAATATTCAAAAGATTCCGTTAGTTCATTTATATACAAAAAAAACTGTGTACAGGGAATATTACTGTTTATAATTTTATAAACATATTTTCATATCACTATTGAAAAACCTCTAAAAACGGCGTATACATGGTCATATGGAATGGTAAGTACTAACAGATATCATACCAGAAATGTTAAATGTGATTTTTTTCAATTTTTCAACGGTCCAAACTTATGTAAAAACTGTTTATTTAACGAAAATGTATTATGCGAGCTATTTAAGACATCACAAAATTAATCTTATACATTGTTTCATTGAATGTAGAAATGAGACATTTTAAAAACTGCATTTCGATCTTACTAATAAATTAAAAATAAAAATAGTTCGACAGTTGTATTTAACTGACTAAATATAGTAGTTTAACAAATGTGCATGTTGAAAATACATGACTTCCTAATGTTCGATAAAGCTTAAAAATCCAACTAAAATCTAGCCATTCAGAGATTTAGAGAAACATTCAAAATAGAAGCATTAAACCAAGAAATGCGAAAAAGCAGAGTTTTGGTAGCAAATGTTGCGACATACCTACCGATGGATTTTTACTTCAACTTAGATTAACAAGCTGCGACACAATCAAACCAGCAACTTCTGACTAAATATAATGGAGTAGAAACAATTAATACAAATACCAATCCAATTATCAACAACTCAACAGCTCAAATATTGCCAATTTATTTTAGGTTTCCAAAGTTGACAATGATAATTATTGTTATTTACAAGACACACTTTGCGTGTTCGGTTGAAAATGTAATTAAACCGAGCAGGAATTTCGTTTTAGTACAACTTTAAGTTCGTAAATAATTTACTTAGCTTATTTAGCTTTGTAGTCTTAAAATATACTAGAATAACCTTTTGGATTTATCAAAATAATACGTCGAGAGCGTTTCAAATTCAACATTTTTCCGAATTTCATGTTTATTTATTGTTTACAAATTTTCTTTACCACAACTGGAAATTCATTCAGACATGGCCTATCCATGCACAACCTAACCATACATGGCCTATCCATACATGGATACTATCAAAATCACAAAATCACCACTTAGAATTGGAGCGTTGCTTGAAATGGATTTAGTTTTAGTTTGGTTTACAAATAAGAATTGTCAGGTATGCCTCTTACTCTCTCCCATTTATTACCCTTCCCCCTCTTTACAGCCTAACATATTCAAATTATTGGGGATGTTATAATCCCACCGGCTACCGACAGTTAGGACTCTTCTGCGGTATTTATATTAACTAAAGAATCTCTGCTCTAACGCCCACACTATACAAAACTCTTAAAGCAAGGCATAAGCAAAGTACATATGTATATTAATGCTCTACGGTTTGGCTCGATCGAACTAGTTGGCTTAGAACCATGCTCGTCGTTCCGTTCACATGTTCGAGCTGCTCGACACAAGACACCATAGATATACCACCAAGACGCATTGTCAAATCGTAAATTTCTTTCGAACATCGAGGAAAGAATTACGGTCCTTGAATCTTTTTCGCATTTAGCAGTTGGCTTGATGCAAACAAAAAAGCATCAAGCGAGACGGTGCACACGTTCAAATGTTCGAATGAGCATAAAACCATAGAGCGTGAGCGATCGTGGGTTCTTAGTGTAATGCGTGAAACACTACGTTACTGAGGACTAACATACGTTAAGCATCGTGGTTTCTATTTTCTAGGCACTTTGTAAGCAATTGTACTGTAAGAGGTATTTGTATCAGCAGGCAATAGGTTTGATATTTCATGGTTTTGTAGTAGATTGGTGTTATATGATGCATTTAGCGTCACCAAACGGGTCAAAGTAGAGACGTTATTTTCATCCATGCCTTGAACGCCCGTTACCCCAACGTAAGCTCGTGTGCAACACACCAAACCAGGTATTTACACAAAGGAAACGTACTTACTCCAGCCATTCTATTCTCCACTTCAGCGGGCCCCGCAATTGAATGCTTCCACTATATAAAATGTTTATAGATGAGATCACAGACATATTGTAAAATGGTATATCTTGGCCTTTCTTATTTTCAAATTTAATTTTTTAATTTTTTTTTATTTTTGTTGATAGTTTAACTGCACACGGCGATTTTATCGAACTGGGCGAATTGTCAAGGTCGTTCCAGAGCAAAAAAATCTTTTCAAATAATTGCAGCTACACACCTCCCAAAGCACACATCTAAAACTCCACCGGGAACCAATGGCGTATGTGATCACATAACAAGACAAGTGTATTTTATGTTTGTAATACTGTATTTTATTCTATTATACTAGTATTAAAATATATTTGTATAAACTTGAGTATTTTATATCAATGCTTTCGGCGTACGAAATAAGGCGTTTACCTCTGTACTACCAACTGACAGTGTGCCCAATATTTATGGACAACTCGTGAACTGTACTCATATTTCATTTTGAACTTCAAATTTAATTAATCACCAAAGCGGATGCAAATATTTTGTGAACGTGATTCAGTTTTATGCTTGTAATTTTACCAGTTTTAAACTACCAAACAATGTTTTCAGTGGATTGTTAAAATTTTAAATGTGTACCATTATTTATCCTGTACAAACCATGTATAACAGCTAACTATCTGTTTATTCATGTGAAAACTGTCACTTGATTTGGTAATGGTGCTAGATATATGTATCTAGGTAAAGTGGTTTAAAGAATAAATTTGAATGAAGGTATTTATTGTATATTGATAGATAAACTATAGATTGTAGATACTAGGTGGGTGTAGTAGTAGTTATTTAAAAAAATAATACTAAAGGGTGGAAACGTACCTACCTGGCAAACTTTAACCAGTGATTTCTGAGCTTATTTGGAGTAATAAAATGAACAGAAATTTTTATCTCCGATGTTTTTTTGTCGTTTGTTTTTCAAATAGGTACATAAAAATCTTACACATATCATCACTGGTCACTCACCCAAATAACCGCCCATCCCCCATCCGCATGAACCTTAACTGATCAATACCTACTGGTTTATTTTTTTATTTTTTGTTAAAAAAAAATTAGGTAACCGGAGACCAAAATTTCATATACATTTTGCACTCTAAATAAACCCAGGAATTACTGGTTAAAGTAAGTAAGGTATGTTTCTTTTTCATGTATAGCTGGTTTATAATGTGTGTACGAACAATAGACTAATTAACTAGGTATTACTTATGTTATTATAATTAATATAGTTCAATGCTGGTACATAGGGGTTAAAAGTTTTACATTCTTACTGCCAAATTCTCAGATCATCTTTATAGAAGTAATGATTTTTGGTTATCTGTTATTTGGAATTTTTTTCAGTGTTAGCACGATATAATGAACGTCTGATACACGGATATTAATTTACAATGCTGACGATAGTATCATTTGAGTTATGGCTCTGGCAAACTGGAACGGAGATGTGAATCTTCTGTAGTGGTGGCGAAGACGAAGTGCTCACAATTTGGAATGAGGACAACAGTGAAGATCATTGATTATATTCGTCTCTTTGCATTGACAGTTGTTGTACTTATTTCATTATTTGAGAATGGATGCCCTTCGTATTTCTGCTGTCCTGGTGATATTCGATTTCCTCTGATCATCTCAGATTTAATCAACTGTCATAATTTATGTGATTTATTATTATTGACACTTTGGGATGAATGAATAGTATTATTAAACGGAATAATTTAATGGTGAATATAATATTAAGTTATTGTATTTGTAAGAGATGATACGTACAATGTTCAATGGTAAGTTGTAAATAAGGAATTCTTGGAGGTAGTGGAAGACTTTATGTTTTAGGGAAGGGTGTTCGCAAAAGACCGGGTGGGGTGGATAAGGATAAATGGAAATAAATGGATAAGAAAAATCAAATAAGGATGGACTATCTGGAGTGGGTACCTTTGAAAAGTTGTTAAGGGACGTAAAACTAGCTGTCCACGGAAGAATTGACATAGAATGAGGTATAGAATTGACAGAGTGACAATCATTTGTGGTTGAATCACAACTTATCATAATACACAGCTGCTCAATGCATAACGAACAAGATAAAACAAATTGTGATGTGGGGACACGCTAAGAAGACGGAGTTTTATTTTATGCAAAGCACGTAACCCAAGTACCTAACTATCGGCATTTTATGAGATATTGTTGTTTCCGTGACTAAGATAAAGTTAGATTGACAGAAATGGTCATTATAATAAAATATAGATAGATTATTTCTTAAGATGTAACATGGAAAATTTATGTGGGTGTACTATTAGTTGAAGACGAACTGGATATTTAAGGATGCATATCACACACAATACATCTAGCCTTATCTTGTCAATTATACTATGTGGGTCAATTATTTATAATACGATCCTTCCATTCTCATTTATTTCCAACACTAATTTATATATGAAAGGCTGTGTATAAAGTTGTATTAATAATATTATTTAACTATTGCGTCTTCGTACAACTATATTTATACTAAAATCTTTTTTTTTTAAAATTAATGTTCATTTTCTACACAATTTGAATACTTATCGAAAACAATATTTATCGAAATCCGTGTACTTCACGTTATTTCAGTGAAAAATAATTACTGTAGAGTATCATTTTAAAATCATTATTATGATCGGTAAAATTGTTTTCGGTATTTCTAGGAATTCTGTTCCGTACCAAGTGTGTTTGAACAAGCTAATAATGAATATCAGAAAATGATCAATATCCCTTATTGGTTGATATTTCTTGGGAAACTTCACTTGCCAAATAATAATTGGTTTATGTTTTTTCCAAAGCACTTTCTATAATTGAATTTGTATCATAAATTTGCAGATAATTTTTTTTCACGTTTGACAGTAAGTAGTGGATTTCTAAAAAATAATCATAATCTTGGACAACATTGATTAAAATTTTCCGTTTTACTACAGTATAATAAACATAGTAATCGATTTAGATTAGGCTAAAAATTTAATGAGGCTTGGAAATAAATTCAGTTTTGCTGATATTTTTATTTATTCCGTACCACAATTATACAGAAATTTTTTTACGTTCTGTTTCAATATCTACTTTTAACTTTTAACTTACTTTTTATGTAAATATTAACAACAAACGTACATTTTCTTTTAATGTTTTTTTTCTATTTACTCCACATCTTTATTATCAATACCTTTTTTCTACATTTTCTCTTCTTTGTATTTATTGTACATTTATTACGCTGATTCATTTCATTAATTATAGTATTGTTGCCATATATGGATAAATTGAATTGCAAATACCATTCATGAAGCTGGGAATAAAAATGTATTTTAATTTGAAAGCACTATGTAATATCATTCATTTACACTTGCTTTATGTAAAAGCCCGAAGGGCGTAAGTTAATTAATAAATAAAATTTAGATTTAAAGAGCAATGAACATAAAATATATAATCTTAAAAAACCTTAATTTTAGATTTACTTTGTTCCTACCTTCTAGATGAAGAAACCGAACTTAATATTTCTTATTTTACTAATCATTTCCTACTTCTGTTTTTACACTTATTTAACATGCCCATACGTAAAAAATTCTATCCCAATAAGTTTTCTGCGGCACCTTATTAATAATATATCTAATTAACTACTCACATTCATTAAAAATACGTGTAATAAAATAAGTGTGTGTAATATGTACACATTTCATTGTGGTAATTTCACACAGTGTTTGGGGCTATTCTGTCACGACGAGTAATTTCCCAACGTATTGTAAGTAAGTACAAACCTGTGATGATTATTAGATTCAAAGAGATTTTGTTGTGTTTTTCATATAAGAAGGTAATTTTTTCACATGTTTTATAATTTATTCATCAATTAGATGAATAAATTATAGTACAAGTGTGCAAATTAAAATCACGAAAATTATTATTCTGGTGAAGGAACATTCGTGAAGGACAAGGCTCCCACCACAATGTCAAAGTTGTCCACAAATATATTCAAGATACGCAAATTCCACAGCTCCCATGGCCTGGAAATATCCCAAGTATAAACCATATAGAAAGTTATTAATCTGGTGATTGAACATTCGTGAAGGACAAGGCTCCCACCACAATGTCAAAGTTGTCCACAAATATATTCAAGATACGCAAATTCCACAGCTCCCATGGCCTGGAAATATCCCAAGTATAAACCATATAGAAAGTTATTAATCTGGTGATTGAACATTCGTGAAGGACAAGGCTCCCACCACAATGTCAAAGTTGTCCACAAATATATTCAAGATACGCAAATTCCACAGCTCCCATGGCCTGGAAATATCCCATGTATAAACCATATAGAAAGTTATTAATCTGGTGATTGAACATTCGTGAAGGACAAGGCTCCCACCACAATGTCAAAGTTGTCCACAAATATATTCAAGATACGCAAATTCCACAGCTCCCATGGCCTGGAAATATCCCATGTATAAACCATATAGAAAGTTATTAATCTGGTGATTGAACATTCGTGAAGGACAAGGCTCCCACCACAATGTCAAAGTTGTCCACAAATATATTCAAGATACGCAAATTCCACAGCTCCCATGGCCTGGAAATATCCCATGTATAAACCATATAGAAAGTTATTAATCTGGTGATTGAACATTCGTGAAGGACAAGGCTCCCACCACAATGTCAAAGTTGTCCACAAATATATTCAAGATACGCAAATTCCACAGCTCCCATGGCCTGGAAATATCCCATGTATAAACCATATAGAAAGTTATTAATCTGGTGATTGAACATTCGTGAAGGACAAGGCTCCCACCACAATGTCAAAGTTGTCCACAAATATATTCAAGATACGCAAATTCCACAGCTCCCATGGCCTGGAAATATCCCATGTATAAACCATATAGAAAGTTATTAATCTGGTGATTGAACATTCGTGAAGGACAAGGCTCCCACCACAATGTCAAAGTTGTCCACAAATATATTCAAGATACGCAAATTCCACAGCTCCCATGGCCTGGAAATATCCCATGTATAAACCATATAGAAATTTATTAATCTGGTCATTGAACATTCGTGAAGGACAAGGCTCCCACCACAATATTAAAGTTGTCCACAAATATATTCAAGATAAGCAAGTTCCACCCCTCCCAGCTCTCATGGCCTGCAGATATCCCCTATATGAACCATGTAGAAAATTGATAGTCCATTGTGAAGAAAATAACCCACAAGCAAAATCCCATCGAGTAACTCATTTAAATATGGCATCACAAACAAGAAATTAAAAATAAAACAGCTGCAAAAATTTGGTGCACAGGATGCTGGCTAGGATTGTCCTGTGCCTTAATAGTACTGTTATTGTTAATAATTTGTTTACTTTTTTCATCGCTTTGTTCGTACTACACATTTTTTTATGTCTTTTTAGTTATTATTATTATCTTGTGCTTTACATAGCAATGTCATTATTATTTTTGTTCTACTGTCATTGCTTTGTTTACTGTCCATTTTTTGTGTCGTGTTGGTTATTGTACTGTTAATAGTACGGTTATTGTTAATTTTTGATTTCTTGTCATTGCTTTGTATATACCTATATATTTGTGTTATATTATAAGGAGTACTGTAGGTGTAATTTTAAGAATATGACTCGAATATTATTTTTAAGTTTACCATAAAGTGAAACAACAGAAAACTGTGCTGCATTAATTATTATTAGATTAAATTGCTTCATAAAAACAATGGAAAAAAATACTGGACATAAGCCATCCATGTAATTAAAGCAATGTGTCATTAAAGTTTGTAAATTTGAAAAAAATATTATTTGAGTCTAATAATCTGCTCACGTCTGTATAATATATCACATAATTTAATTAATGTAAATATGTTAAGACTAATGTATACTGTGAATAGGCCATAGGTAATAGTTTACTGGTTCATTGGTGATTTGAATCTTTATACGCCACGGCTCGCATATAATATATCAAACGGTGACCCTGACTTGTAACACGATCAACTGGTCCAATATCAAGACAATGGTATTTAATTGTTATGATACATACATATTGCCGACCCTTTCCATACAACACATAACCAACACTGTTTGAAGTACTAAAGCCTTCACACGCTGGTCAGGAAGTGGTTTTACAATCAGTATATTAAATGAACGAAGGCTTACATGATATTAGGATTATAGGAAAAATAATGATTTCAACGAAATACTGAAGTTAATATCCTCAGTCAAAACTAGTAAATAAATTTTTGGGATTCATGGATTTTTTTTGTTTTTAAGCTCTTGGTCGCATTTACTAAATTAGTATTTCAATAATAACCGCCGAACGCATATTTGAATGATTATAATACTTATATAGTTAATAACTTCAGTCAAAACTATTAAATAAAGTTTTGGGATTCATGGATTTTTTTTTGTTTTTACTCTTGGTCGCCTTTACTAAATTAGTATTTCAATAATCGTAGGGTGGTTATCTTTTCTTGGAGCGGCAGCATTGTGTTAAGCACACAGTCTTCGTCAGAGGCGAATTTGCAGTCTTGGCCGCCCTAAGCCCCAGACCATGTAGCCGCCCCTTTCTCAGTACCCATCATATTGACCAGGAGTATCCAAACTTTTCAGTAAGTTCCTAGGGTCGGGCCGGATCGAGAGAGACCGGGTGAGGGAGGCCTTTGACCTTTCCAGCCGGACTATCTTGACCCATCGCCTTGCACCGCAGTTGGAGGGATGTATTCATACGTATGTCACTCCTGGACACACTAATCCCCAGATTCCTACCCACCCACCCCTCATACATTATCCTTTTCAGATCTTCCTATCCTTCCCTTCCTTAAAAAGACCCTCCAAACAGCATCACCTAAGATGACATAGGTCGTGAGGGAAGATATTTTCCTCAAAGCCTCCTGTGTGGAATTAATGTAAAAAAATACGCTTGCTAAATTCGCTAGTTCAATTACAGTATAATTGTCGATTGTCGCAGGCCGGATTGATGAAATTGGCGGGCCGTTGTTTGGAGACCCCTGATATAGACTATAGACTACATAATGAATTTACTTTATTGACAACTTTTATCGAAATCGATTCAGAAATTTAGTTAACTATAATAGCTGCTAGTTTGTAATACTTTCTAAGGTTTCAAGGATTTGAATAAAACATTTAAAACAGTTTTAGGTTTAATTTATAACGAGTTTCAGGTTTATTCTCATACAATAATATATAAGTGTTTCACAGTTACAATTAGGGTTGCCAGATACGGGCTGGATAAAAAGTTATTATTAAGTCTCCAAACAAATAAAAGAAATCAGCACCTCTTTTAAATAAAAATCAACTTAGGGTACATATTCGAATATAATAACTAAACTTAAAATACAAATTAAAACGCCATCCCACGCATATTATAGCTCTGTGTGTGAACACGCTACTATGCATAACAATACCTAACGCGGTTCAGTCACTAGCGCAACTAAATCACGGTAGGGATTGGAAATACGCGAGCGGGCGAGCGACGGAGCATGATAGGTGTGGCGAGGGCGGCTGCGGGGCGTGGGGGCGCGCTGTGTGCTGTGTGTGAACACGCTCTTGCATATCGCTATTTCGTACGTAGAATATTTAGGTACTTAGGAAGTAATTTCTTGTTATCATCTGTGACTTTTTGTCACGATTGGCCGCCCCTAATATCTGGCCGCCCTAGGCCCGGGCCTACATAGGCCTAAGGGCAAATCCGCCTCTGGTCTTCGTAACGAGCGGTTGATGTCGCAGAGTCAGGCGGGAGATACATTTTGAACAGCCGGCAGCAGGTATTGTTTACCTAGCGCAATTAATTGTGCTTATCAAAATGTCTCGAAACTTCATAGCCCATGCATTATAAACCGGTCGGCTTTCTGGAACACTCTAGCAGTATCGATCGCTTCATATGTGATGATATAGATACCTCGAAAATGAACCAGGGGGCCCTACTACAGGAAAATTTCCTGCCGCCGGTTTAGCCACGTCACAAACCCGTATTAACCTTTCCTTTACGGAATTCAAAAATTCCTCGTCCTCCGGTGCTATACACTCGATAATTATTTATTTATTGTAATTACTTAATGCAATACATAAATTTATTGCCGAGGAATACCTAAAATTTAAACTCTGTGTTTAGTATATTTAGAGAGATATTTTATTAATTAGAGACGATGTTCACTCAATTGACAGTACCGACAAGGAAAGGTTAAACCACGAACTAACTGATTTGTTGAAAAAACAGATGAAATTTGATTGATGTTGGTCTTAGCATAATGGTAATTTTAATAACTATATATTCAACGTCTTCGTTAAATGAATTGAAAATATAAAACAAACTATAATAAAACTATTTTTATTAATATCTTTTCAGATAAATGCGTATATATCTGCGTGTGTGAACGTGATTTCCATCAAAAGTTAATAAAATGCATTTTCATCAACAACGACTCTATCTACCGAGTTTCAGCTCTATCGGATGTCGGGCAGTGAGTTAATTTCCCCTTTCAAGATATGCATTCATTCACTCCCGAAGACAAAGTGAAATTCAAATAGACGTATTTAATAAAAATAGTTGCGATGAAATTGTAAATCCAGACAAAAACATAATCAGTTCGGTACTTTTATTTCATAAAAAATGGATTTCTGCTTTATATTTAAAATCGAAAATAAAAAGACATTTATCTTTTTATTTATTAAATAATAGCAAAATTCGACTAAATTCAAATCTTTCATGAAAAATAAAGGTAGGTTGTTAGAATATAATCCTTATACATATATATATATATATTGTCCTCTTCCCGTATTATGTTGATCCAGTAAGAAGTTGTTAGACTAAGTTGATCCACCTTTAACACCATATAACTTGGCTATTATGGAATACATCTGAATGAATTGACAACAGTGGTACAATAATTATCAATGTTGCCAGTTTGCCAGAAAAACCATTTGATATACTGTTAGTAAAATTTTCAAAATTTGTATGGAAATCGGATGCATAATTTATGTTGATCTACCCAAATTGGCATACTTATGTTGATCTCATATATATTGATCTATTCCCGTAGTATGTTGATCTACCCAAATTGGCATACTTATGTTGATCTCATATATATTGATCTATTCCCGTAGTATGTTGATCCAGGTAAGAAGTTATTAGACAAAGTTGATCTGTGTCCCTATATATGGTTTTACTAAATGAACCAATCAAGGGGCAGTCGGTGGACTGTTCATCACAAGGTTTTATGTGATTCCGTAATCTTTTGTGATATTGAACTCAAAGTATTAGTCTCTAGAGTCGAATATCGCATGAAATGACTGTGAAATGGTACCGTTTCAAATCAAAATGACGTGTGTTGCTTGAATTGTTTATAAGAAATGTATGCGTATTTAGATCGAAACGAAAATTTCGCAAAAACAAATCCATAAAAAAATCATAACTTAGCAGGTGTACACGGGTTCATAGGGTGAGGTTTGTCTAGGTCCTGGCGGCGGATGCGTTTTCCCATCTACTGCGTGGCGGGCCGGATCGAAATAAACTGGTTGAGGGATACCTTTCGACCATAAAAACCCAAAATGGCGGCAAAAGGAATAATGTTATGTAGGAAATTTTGAACCTGTATCTTTTACCATCTCTCCTGATTACGCTTCGTGACTTAGTAGGGGAGGCCGGGTTCTTTGTTATAATGGGTAATTAATGGATGATTGGACGCGGTTGGAGCTAACTAAAAACTGTCCAAAGAAGCGAAGCTAGCAGTCCACAATGGAGTGCTGGTACCTACCCTAATATATGTTGCTTGAATTGTTTATAAGAAATGTATGCGTATTTAGATTGAAACGAAACTTTCGCAAAAATCAAATCCATAAAAAATACCTACTGCGTGGCGGGCCGGATCGAAAGAGACTGGTTGAGGGATACCTTTTGACCATCAAAATCCAAAATGGCGGCAAAAGGCATAATGTTATATGGGAAATTTTGAACTTGCATCTATTACCATCTCTCCTGATTACGCTTCGTGACTTAGTAGGGGTGGCCGGGTTCTTGGTTATAATGGGTAATTAATGGATGATTGGACGAGGTTGGAGCTAACAAAAAACTGTCCAAAGAAGCGAAGCTAGCAGTCCACAATGGAGTGCTGGTACCTACCCTAATATACGGAAGTGAGGCATAGAACTGGCAGAAGAAGGCTGAAAGTAGACTGAATACTGTAGAAATGAGATCCCTGAGGCATATGTACGGTAAAATCATGTATGACGAAATGTGCGTATGCTGTGTCTATTCTACAGGTATTTTATAAGAGCCTGTTAAAAGGAGCTAGCAGCATTGATCCCCAGTGATACTCGACGGACACGAGCGGAACACAGGTTCACAGTAAAGTTGATGTTATCTATGTATGAACGGGTCGTTTCTCCGACTCGTTTTACCGTAAGTCGGCTCGCATGTGGAACGAGCTATCAGCATCTGTTTTTCCTCGTCCATATAATTCGCGCCTCTTTAAGACCAGCATTAATAAATTCATTCCTACAGCCCCTACCTTAACCCGCCTCATAACGCTGCCCAACCGGTTGGCGACATAGTTTCTATGTATTTAACGTGTAAAGACAGGGGCGCTCTAGTGAGAGGTGTCACATAAAAAAATCATACCGCCGAATTTGAATATGGAGACTTACAAAAACTTCCGTCTGGAGCCAGTGAGACTATGGCATCCTCAAAGGAGACCTCAAAGGAGATGACGAGGAGGAAGGTGGGAGAGTACCTGGCTATTCAGATATAACCAAACACTAATTGTAAAATAGTGCAAATTAATTTTAATAAAATTTATTTGAACCCGCGACCTTCGGATTGCTAGTCAGAGTGTCAGAGTAGTCGAGAGCCACCTCAAGTAGTGCCCGGGTTTATGGGGTGAGGTTTGTTCGGTTCTTGGCGGCGGATGCGCTTGCCTACCAAATGCGTGGTGGGCCGGATCGATTAATCCTCTTTCAACGCATCGCCTTGCAACGCAGTAGGAGAGTTGGAATCTTATGTTTATCACTCGAACACACTGACCCCCAGAATACTACCCACCCATCCATACCTATTTCCTTCCCAGAACTCACTGACCTTCCTTTCTTTCAAAATAAATAAACCAACACAGCATTCACAAAGATGACATAGGCCTTGAGGGTTACGATTTTCCTTAGGGCCTCCTGTGTGGAGACGATGTAAAAAAATACAAAAAATAAACAACTATCTCGCTAAATCGTTGGCGGTGACTAACGTTAGGTGTATTGGTTATCTAATAAATGGCTCCCGGGGCGGCGGTACACATAATTGTAATAATTCTCGAAGGACATTATGGCTCCTGTTGATTGACGAACATATACTAAAACATCGTTGGTTGGAATCGGTGCTTGAAATGACTTTAGCCATGTTTAGTAAAAAACAAATTGGAATAAATTTTTCAGCATTTCAATTTAAAATTTGAAAAATTAAATTCTCACCAATCTAATCACCGCAATTTTAATAGGCACATATTATGGATATTACGCTTTGTTTCAACTTAATCATTACAAGAAACTTACGTCGGGAGAGATGGTAAAAGATACATTAAAATAAAATTTTATTCAATCAATGTTCAAAATTTCTCTTATAAAATGACTTAGACAAATCTCACCCCATGAACCCGGGCACCCCTGCTAAGTCACGAAACGTAGTAAATGATGCATTAAAGTTACATTTTTGTTTAATCAAGTTCAAAAGATTTTTTAAGCATGGATTTGACGTTTTTGAAAGTTCCATTTCAATATAAATACGCGTGAGGCAGTCTATCCTCTTTAAGTACAGAGTCATTTTCATAGAATATGGATGTTCTAACGGAATCTAAAAAGTACCACAACGCGCGCGAAATTGGCGGTTACAAGTTACAACACATGCAAGCGGTCAAGTTTGTCAGAAATATATAGATCAACAAAATAAATCGTGTAAAATGTATATGCGACCGAAAAATGGGCGTGGCTTACAGCAAAATCTCGATGACACAAGTTGATCTGTAGGGATTTACATATGTATGCCAGCTTGGGTAGTGGATCAACATATCCGGGGTGGATCAACAAATGCAAACGGATCAACATATACCTGGCGTACCGTCGCGCGAGATCAACATAGTACGAGAGGGGATAAATATATATATATATATATATATATATATATATATATATATATATATATATATATATATATATGGTAGCCGTATAAATCATCACGATGATAATTCATCACATCTTTAAAAAGTTATATAAAGTCATGAAAAGTGATGAAACAAAAACTTTTTTAACTGGGTTATGTAGGTTAGGTTAGGTTAAAAAAAAATTTTTTTTCATTGTGTATAATGATTTTATATCACTTTTTAAAAGTGTGTTGAATTGATACCGTTTTGAGTTATCATGAAACCAAAAAAATATATATATATATTTTAAGGAATAAGATTACTGTACGTTACGTTATTATTATTATCATATTAATGAATACATTCAATGAGGCTTATTTTATCCATATTTTAGTAACCCTATGATTTTTTTCTGCAAGCCCACAGCCCGGGGGCACCAAATATTTAACAAATCGGCTGACACGCGGTCAATCGGACGCGGTAATTATTACTATCAAAAATCTATCATTATCTGATTAAACACTATAACCATTTGCATGTTATTGGACAATGAAACCACACCGATGGCGTTTATTAATTGCCATAAAATGCATTAGTTCCTTACCTGGTATCGGTCGTTAAATGCGTATAACTCAACAAATAATAGTGACTCATTCGTTCTATGAACCATTTTTTCGTGGTTTGAATGCAAAAGGTGCTTTTGTAAACCGATAAATTAATTTGTTTTATTTGGTAATTTGTTTGAGGTTTTTTAGATATTCGTTGAGTTTTTGAAGCATACATCTAGATAAGATATAATTGTTTAGTTTTGGTTGAAAACAGATTAATACATTTTTGATGTTTTATTGAATTTGAGTACCTAGTCATTTTTTCTAAGATGGCAATCTGCGTCGATTTTTTGGAATGTGGCTTAAATGGGTACCCACATTTATGTATCGTAATGTAAATTATAAATTATCCAAACTAGCCAAGAATAATATGAAAATCTTTAGAAAGTCTGAATTATTGACAAATCAGTTCCAACTTTTTAAAAATAACATTTTAAATAATATTCTGTTATAGTGTTAAATTTTCCCTATATATGTATGGAAATTTATACATATTTTTTTATAAATAATATGGCCTAAATTTTTGATAATGATTGTTTATTTTATCTGAACTGAGCGCTGATTGCAATACTCTTACATCAAAATGAATAAATAAATTACATGATTAAGACGAAAATAAAATAAAATAAAACATATTTAGTACTTGTGGCATGAGGGAAATTCTCCATCTATGGTGTAGGGGCGCGCCCTATAGCTGGGTGTCAGCCTGGACAAGAGTGTTTTCCGATCTCCGGAAGCGACTCGTCGCTTGTGCGACTGTGACTGTGCGACTGTGGCGCATTAATGCAGCAAACCCATGCAACCTTCCCTCTGCGAACATTTTCGAGGCGCTGTATCGCCAGGGGAGGCCGAACAGCGCCCTTTATGCGTGGTTATACTATACTCGGAGTGTGTTCATGACGCCTTGTCCATTTTTTACTAGTGCAAAAGCTCACGCAGTATTTTTGGAAAAGTTGCTCCTTCACTTGTTGAATCTCCTGGCGAATCATTATTGTCTATATTGGTCCTGCATAGCTTATCAGAACGATGCGTAAAATATTCTGGAATGTTCGCCCATGCTAAACGCATCATATTAGAACCCTCTATCGAAGCATTGTAGGTACGGCGCATATACCTACTGGTCGGAAGATTCTTGATGTACGCGCGTCTATTAAAACGGGCAGCATCAAGAGGTATTCAGTCAGTCAATAATCAACAATTACAATCAACCTGCGAGACCTGCAAGCGCCCGATGCCAACTGATCGGCGGCTATGGCCGGCCCGCGCGCCGCGCCCTGCTTCCTACCTCACCGCTCCACTACAGTCCACGGACCTACTCATTACGCCCGGCGTTACTCAGACCTTAAAGGAGAGGCTGCAGATAAAAATCAACTCCCGGGATTATAATTAGCGCCCTCGCATTGGATATCATCCCTGGCCTACGATCCCCACGCGCCTAGGCCCTGCGACACCTTCGCTGGTCTGCGCCTCGGCCCTGCGACATCTTCGCCGGCTTGCGTCTCTCGCGCATTTACGAACCAGGTCAATATACCTTCGGCTACCATGTTTCACACTGGAGTACCCAGAAGACTCAACGTCATCTCCAGTGCTAAACACATCCACAAGTCCGGTCTCCACCAACGCGGTGTTGAGCCGCCAACTTTATGCTTCGACCACTCCACCAACGTCATCACCGCTTACACCTGGTGTGATCTTCGACATGGAGGATTCGTCGCTGATAACATACACCGACGTGGTGTCAATCTTCGGCAGGGAAGTCCACCATCTACATCCACTAACTAACTAGTCATCTCACAACTGCGCTACTCAAATAAACATTAAATGATATGACTAAAATCACAACGTACATCTTTCATTGACTCCTTACCACATCCTCAAAGATAAATGCAAAATACATTTGATTATTGATTTTATTGCATTTCCAACTGCCGGAGAAATTGCATTTTCCAAAATATTGTATATTTTCTTCACTCACTCGCTATTTATTCTAGATTCCATTTCTAAGGCGTAGCTTTATCTAATCTGCCTTCCCCAGCAATCAGATAACAAATACGCACAGAATAATTATAATTTATCATAACTGCGTACATTTTTGCCATTGGTAAAGAAAACACTAGATGTGATCCCTCCTTTAGATCGCAATGAAATAAAACTATTGCTGGTGATTATTTTGTTCACACGTAAAAAAACAAGATCCTAACCTGTGTAATTACGAGATCGTTTAAATGTAATATTGTATTGTATAATGTAATTGTCATAAAATGTTATAATTTTCACCCATAACGAGTAATTTAGATAAAATAAGCTTAAAAAATACTAGTCTGTTTTAGATAAATACCTACATAAGATTATTACGAATTCTTCACGAGATCCTGCCAAAAAAAATATATATTTTCTAATCAGATTTTTTAATAGCAAATTTAATTAATTTTCAAATCCCAATTTTTATTGAGCAAATATTGTGAATATTTTTTTTTACATAGTTATTTGTAGGGATATTTTTAAAGTGCAAATATCATCAGCATTTTTTGTGTATCCTCTCTTCTAACTGAGTGTCAGACAGCCACCTATGGGCGGCCTATTTTGCAATATTGCAACAGCGTTGTTGCATTGCATTGCTCTCCTCTCTACCGTAAATCCAATCTAGTCGTATCTATGTCAACAATTATTAAATTTGTGTCACTGTAAATGAATCATTATGCAAATGGCCAGTGGGAGTGACAAGACCCGACAGTCATTTGTATCTCACTCTTGGTGTTCTTGGGTCATTACATTACCTACGTACCTCATACAAATAGTGCAACCATAGCTGACTTCAAATGAAGTACCTCGAGGGCAAGAATTGGATTGCAATTTGATAGGACTATAAAATTCCATGGACAATCATTTCGTTTTTTATATTTACAATATCAACTTTCCGGTGAAACAAATCGCTGTTACACGCTTACCGATGGAACTATGGTAATCTCACCATTTTTCGCATAAATGACCCATGTAACATAATATTATAAATATAACGATGGAACTCGTGGCGGGACTGTATGGTAATTATAAAGAAAGAGTTTATAATTAATATTGTTTGATTAGTTGGTACCTACATCAATACCCTACTTTTCATAAATGAGACCACATATAACATACATAAATAAAGATTGTAAATGATCTCTCAATGACAAAATCATATAAGGTTTCGCAAAACAAAAAATCTATAGTTTCTGATTAAAGTAATGTACAGAGAATTAATAAATGCGTTGAAAGTTTTTAAAACTTTACTTCAAAAATTATAAAGATTTTTTTTTTTGATTTCATTAACAAAATATTTTGAAAATCACTGTTACCATTTAACAAAATTAAGTTAATCAAAAAAGCTAAATAAGAATTACGTTTTCAACTGATTAGAATGATCGTTAAATTTAATGGTGCGTTAGAGTTTGGTAGTATTGTGGACTAGATTATTTATAATATTAATTGTTGGATTGATTTTAGATAAATAAATACCACTCCAAAAATAAGCTATAACACTATAAAGGAGCATTTGTAAAATGATAAATAATTAATCGCTTTATGCTTCACTTTGAAGTAAGCTATTTGTACTGTGATTGGATACTTTAACTACAATAAACTTTGCCCCAACCAGACGATTTAGTTCAGTCCGAACGATATTATTTCGTACTAAAATAATAACATTAGTTCCATCAGAACAAACATTAAGTAAAGTGGTAACTCGGACTTTAGTTCTTAGAAATCACAAATTCAGGAATTAATTTCTCTAATACGAACACCATTAAAAAAAATCAATCGTTAAAATTAGCTTTAATTTATTTTCGTACTAATTTTTGACGTCAAATTCGCTATATACCTACAAAATCCAAGAGTTTACTCTGACATACAGCATTATTACCTAACATATTGAATAGTTCTGATTTATTTTACGATACATAAGTTTTCCTACAATCGTGATTTTTTTTATTTTTTATTTTTAGATGACTTTTATTACTAACATAAAACATCTGATAACAAAATAGTAATATTGATTAATATTTAATTACAGAAGCTCTCCTTATAAAGCAGATGTTTTGCTGAGGAAAGTAATAGCATAGTACACATGGGAGTATATATAATATTTGTAATAAATTTTTTTCATTTAACTTATAGGATTGTAAGCAATTTTTAGTGTCTAAATAGAATAAAAAAAGCAAATCCATTGGTTACATAATCAATCGAAATATATCCACTTTATATTATATAAACGCAGTTAAATATATGTTTTTGCACCTCTTTCTTTAAGAAATTAATAATATGCTTTAGCCCTTAGGCGTTACGCACCTTGAGCAGGTATAGATTATAAGGTGCTTAGGAATTGCAAAATAATTATTGATTAGTAGTAATTATCTTAATTTTTTAAATTACTGCTAAGCCGGACTTAGTGCTGGATTAGTAAGATCAACGGACGCGTAGTAGTAAATCTTGTTCTAAATTAAAATTACATTTAAATCTTGAAATACATAGAATTTGTTACTTCGGTTCTATAATGTAATTTGGTTGCTTGTGTTACTGTAGAAGGTTGTTTATAAGTGCAATTCACCAATGGACTAAAATATGGAACTTGATCAAAAGCAAAATGAAAACTTGCTGCGTTGTATTTTTGCTCTTGTGTATTTTAACTAGAGTAGTATTTTTAAGCAAAAAAACGTTTAAATACAATTATTAAACGTGAAATTTCTTTTCCATGAGTTTAGCCATTTATTAGTTTCACATGTAATCAAATTATTATTTTCAAAGTCTTTAGGCATCATAAAAAAATATGCAAAATAAGAAATACGAGTTACAGTAATTCGTCGATTTCCCGACAAAAAAACCGATAAAATTTCACCAAATAAAATGGAGCAGTTTATAACGCAGCCAATGATTTATAACGTTGTCTCGTGCGTAAAAGGAGAAAAAAGGTTGCCTCTGAATCCGGAAATACAAATAATGATTTCATGAAAAACTTTTGAAATCATTGATTTGGTTGAACCTGAATTATTTTGCTTAATGTGAAACTGCACAAGACCCCCAATTGCCCCCAACCATTTGAAGTCAGTGAGACTATGGCATTCCCGATTGGGGTATATTATGAGGTGAAAGTAGTGAGGAGGATAAGGAGATGAGAAAGAGGTAGGTGGGGAAGTACCTGGCCATTTAGATCTCGTCACCAAACACGGCTAAAGCCATTTCAAGCTACGTTTGAATGGTGGTCTTACACCAGGGCGATACCAAGTATCTTCCACTCTGGAGAGTTCCACAAGTATTCTCTATTATTTTAAATTAGTAATTTGTGAAATATTGAGATGTGAACCCGCGACCTTCAGCTCAATCACGGAGGCCGTCAAATGCTAAATGCAATCAGGACAATCTTCATCTTGCAGACTGCATGCCTCTCTGAAGGGGGATTTTGAATTTTTCTTTACGTTGAGGAATTGTCCTTAACCTTTAAATTAATGACATTTTTGCTGCCTTTCGAAAGAACTAGAATCGCGGTTGGCTAAAAAGTCGTTTTTTTAAGGTAAAGGACAATTCCTTATCCTTAATTAGAACTAAAACCAACCCTTTTTTCGAAAAAGTCGTTAATTTTAAGGTTAACGACCAATCCTTGTCCTTAAATAGGACTGGAATAGCTCTCAGTTCTCGAAAAAGTCTTTCATTTTAAGACTAACGTCAATTCCTTATCCTTAAGTAGGACCGAAATCTCCCCCAACTCAATGACACTGCTTTTATATCGTGAAAGTATCGTATAAGGTCATCCATTAATGTTCCTTAGGTTTATCAATTGGAAAATCTTCCATTGTTACCCCTCATTTTTTTATAATTAATGCATTTTCTCATTTTTTTATCATTCGACAAAGAGCGTCTTTATTTACATTAGATTAAAGGCACTGAATCTTTACGAACGGCTTGTCGGGTAGTTATCCGGCTTATTCGAGTAGTTAAAGACTTATCCGGCTTTCTTATAAAAAATCATTAATGAAATTCATCAAAAGTAAAGTGTACAAATAACTGAATGTTATCTAATCTCTTATCTCGATTAATGGATTATTTTGAGCTCTATAACTCATGATGGAAATGACATCACGAACTGCAATTTTGTATAGGTTTTACAAAACTGAGTAATGTTCGATTTGATTGTGGTAAATCTATCACTATTACATATTTATTTCTTCAAACAACAGCAGTTAGTTTTATTTCTAATACTTAACTTTGAAGTTTTACTTGATACATATTATAGTACGAAATTATAATTAGGTTTAATTTAAACAAACTAAAATTTTATTTGATGTGTATTGTATATTCAAATTAGGTTTATTTCTAACAACTGTTTTCTACGTTATGTGTTATGCATATTTCATAAATACATAGGTATTCTTTATGATGTTCTACGTAGGTTGAAATACCTGTATATATATACTTGTATATACATACATTTTTTATGAACATCGCACAAGAGTCCCAACTGATCCCAACCGCCTGGATGCAGTTAGTCTACCAATATCGGGGTATGTTGTGAAACTTAAGCTAATGAGTGGAACGATATGGTGAAGAGGAAGTTAGGAAAGTACCTGGCTTTTAAGATCTGGTCACCAAACACGTCTAAAGTATTTTTATGGAACGTTTAAAATCTGAATGATGGTTTTTCACTAAGGTTATACTGAGGGTATCTCTCACTCTGGAACATACCACTACAAATATATATTATTTTTTACATTAAAAAGTTATGAAATAAAACAATTTTATCAAATAAAATTTATTTTGCGCACTTCGGGAGTTGAACCCGCGACCTCTGGATCGCTAGTCGAAAGCCTTACCCCCACGACCTCAGAGGCCGTCTCATCTAGATGTTGAAACATCTCCTGTAAAACTGTCCATTCTTTATTATTATACTTAAGGCATGTTAATGTTTGTTTTATTGGTTTTCATAGCAATTTCTATGTATGTATTTGTATTATTATTTTCATATAAGTATATCAACAATCTTTATTGGTATAATTTAATTTGTGTAATATTTTCTGTTATAAATATTTATCTCGTAAATAAATAAAAACAAACATTTAAAAATTCACTTGTTGCTTTATTCTCTATCGATGGCTTTGATCGCAGTGTGATTTGCAATAAAACCGAAACCGCTTGCAGCTTGTTGCACCAACGTCACTGTGATCAGTTTAATCATTGTATGAGTATTTATTAAATAAGATATTTCTAACACACCTTCAATATATAAAAAATACCTGCGAATTATACCAGATTCAATCTATATTTAAAAGTAAATGAACCACCTAGGCCATAGTTCACGGTGTAGATATCTAGTGTAAATTATTTCTGAATGAGGTTTCCCACTATCCCCGTGTATTGCAATGCGCCCACAATATCGGATAACCCTGTAAAACGCATTCTAATAGTAATTACAGTTGCCTTTGACTGGCAGGATAATTCCAAAGCAATAATTTCCCGAGAACGGCATTTCCTTGAGCTATACGGTCAGTTATTAAATTAATAAAACTGACCGGCCAAGTTATCCGCATATTTTCAGTATGGAATGCATGCTTCAAAAATAGTAATTATTTCATATCAGCTACATAAATAATAACCATTTCTGGGCCGTTGGGTAATATTGTCTAACTTCTTGTACGCGAAATTGAATCATTTGATCTATTGATATAGCGTGGAAATAAACACATTGAATTTAATAATATACCAGTCATCTGAATTTCGTTTTGCAATGTAGTTCGTAATCATCAAGTTGATTTAATTTTTCGAAAAAATATTACTTTTTTATTTTGTATTTAATTGATATTACATAGATAACACGGAGAAAATGCGTATGTTTTCTTTAATACTGTTAAATATGTGAACATTGCCTAGTGAAATATTCGTTATTCAGAATATATTTGAACGCGTGTTCACGCAGGTGCCCTTCTCCAAAAACATTTAATGGACGAGATGCGAAAATATTATAATTTTATTTATTTATTTATTTATTACACGCCCTAGTGGGCTTTTCTTAAAAAAAAAAACAAACATTTTGTATCAGAGAAAACACTTAAAAATTAATACAATAAAGAAGAATGTAAACATAATGGCAAAAATGAATCCTCACGCATTTAATTGAGTAAAAGATTCAACAAAACAAAATAGTAGAAGCGGAGAAGTATTTACGCGTGTCCCGTCTTCGTACTTTACTGATAGTTTGTTATGAAATTTTTCAATTCATTCGTTATAGGTCTCCAGTTCCGTTTTTAACAGGAAAATGAATAATTTGACCAGATTTTTAATAAATATATAAAATCAGTAAGTTTTCTACGTGTAAGGTATATGATTCCATTATTACTCAATGAAAAAATTGTACATCAAGATGTCAAAAGACAAAAATTAAAATAAACTATTTTTTAAATCTACTACTATCCTTCTACATACAAATTATGGTGGACTTCGTCAGCTGAGGATTTTAACCCTAGACGCATATGTAGGAACCGGGAACCCAACGCATTTGTCAACTCATTCACTGACCGGTTGAAAAGGTGCTGTTGCCAATCCTGATGCATGGCAATGAGGCGTTGAACTGGTAGAGGAAAGACGAAAGTAGACTTAAGAAATGGGATCTATGAGGTATGGTAAAACTTTCATATGGTAAAAAATACCTGTTAAGAGTGAGCAGATATGAAAAGAATGCAATAATGATGTAAGCATAGTGGTCAAGTTAAGAAAAGGACGCTTAGATGGTCTAGGCATTAATAGCGGATGAAATAAGAAATGAGTGTAGAGTGAGTTAATGATAGAAAAAGTCGGGGACGCCCGCAAAACACAATCAAGGTCGTTTCGAGAGTCAGAATAATAAAAGAGTATCCACCATGTACGAAACGATATATGATTGTAAATGAAGCAAGGAGCAAATGTCGAGAAATAGTTGTGTGGCTGTCAATCCTCTCTGCCTTCATCTGCCGGGAAACCTGCCTGATGTTTAGTTAGTAAGATAACGAACGACTGCATAATATTATATTTGTTTTAACACAAAATGTTCTAAGTAAATTCATTATTTCAAACCGATAATTGAGGGTCGATATCCACCATAGTTTATCCACCGATATCCACGAAGCTAATGTTAGTCAGAATCTATTTGCGGAATCGAATACAAATACCATAAGCATTATTTATATTGAGATATTACAATAACAGATAAAGAAGAGTGACAATAATTCACAATATGTTGTGTTTGATACAGAATATTTGTAGCATCAAAAATAAGTTCAACTACATGATGGAAATTAATTATCAACAACAGTACTTATCAGAAAGGATCTGTTCCAACCAAAGATATTGTTCTTCTAATATCTTTGGTTCCAACGTATTACTCCTTTCGGGGATTACCTGAATACCTACAATGTTTACCGAAGCCTTATATATCAAGGTTAGCAATGTATCAAATAAGGATAATAGCTTTGAGTACCTACCCAATTGAAAAGAATTATTTCAAGTATTATATATATATTACCAAATATTATATGAAACACTCATAATATACGTGAGAAATGCCTTCCAAAATGGAAAACGATGACGCAACCTTCAGGTTCAAGCCCATTTAGCACGCGTTCTGTATTTCTGACACTACCTGATATAATACAGTGTGTCAAAAGACGTACTTGACTAACTTTAACCAGTTATTTTTGACAATATTTTTAGTAATAAATGTTATTGAAATGTAGGTATGCTGTTTTTTTTCTTTAAATCCACTAATCACTGGTCACTCAGCTAAGAAACCAACTAACCCTTCACTCTGACCTGAACTATCCCACTGATTTTGAGATTTGTTGAAAAAAACATTACATCAAAATTGTCTCCAAGACCAAAATTTCATGCCCATGTTTTACTCAAAATAATATCAGGAATCACTTGTTAAAGCAAGTCAAGTACATCCCTTAACACTTTGTATATCGCAATGCATTTGGTCGAAATGAAAATTTCAGAATGATTACGAAATGAATTTCTATGTTTGAAATTTAAGCAAAGAATGGTCAGACTTTTAAATTAAGAAACATGACCATACATCATTTCTATATTAAAATAAAGAAACTAAAAAATAATTTTGAGTAAAACATGAAAGATAGCTGCACGATTGAAGCTGTTTTTTATAATATGCAGTAGCCATTAAAAAAACTGACGTTTTAAGAATTGATGTTTTTTCTTTATATTTTTGCTGAAGTCCCAACGGATCAATGTGTTGATTAATCGATCATTTTATCGAACTCCATTTCGTGTCTACGACAGAATACGTTTTTATTTTTGTTTTTTCGGACCGCTTATAGCAAATAAAACGGTAATAGGATTGAATTCGAATATCAATATTTGAACATAAACAACAACCAAAAGGTCGTTACAACCATTCATTGATTGAATTGTAGGGATACTGACGAATTAACTGTATCTTTTTAGGAAGGATTGAAAACATAAGCAAAAAAAAAAATTCTTACCTACTTCAACAAAATGTTTTGGTTTAAAATGTGTTGTATGATGTTTTTATGACGAGAATTTTATCATTGTAACTCGCGGAGACACGTGAAAAATCACAGAATATTATTCTTCCAATTTTGAGAAAGAAAAATTGAATAATTTGTCTAAATTTTTTCACACAATCAGTTCTTATTTTGAAAATGACACTTAGATTCAAAGCAAATCCGAGTTTTAGAGATCATAAAACACAAAACGGAAATTAGTATTATAATGTTAATGTGCAATTTTTTATTCACGTTTAAAGGGGTAAATGGATGGTGGTGTTGTCTGGGCTCCGATAAAAATGTCTATTTTCTAGATGATAAATTTCCGGTTGCACGGGAAATATTTAAAGTTGCCCATTAAATAATACTTTCAAGAGACGGGATGCCTTTCATAAGAAAATAATTATAAAAATCTTCTTAAATTTACCTCTTGAAATTTGCAATGTTTTGAATTGTTTGAAGTAGTTTTCTAGTAGCGTACAACAAAATATTATAATTATTATATTAACACAATGTCTGTAGACTGTATGAAAAGTATATATGGCGCTATAGTCGAGCGGTTAAAAAGCTGTCCCGGTAAAATAAGAGATCCTGGAGTCGATTCCTAGTTGTGACCGTTATCTTTTTTATTTTCTGTTTCTTGTTTTGTTTCATTTTTTGTTAAGATTTTTTAGTATTATCTACTTCTTCAATAATAAATAACGTCTATGGGTATACACTTCTAAAAGATTAAAGAAAAAGTGGTTCTTAAATATCGTATATAGTTTTCTTCATATTTACATTCTTATCGTAGTTTTAGAATAGTCATGAAGACGATGCACCACGTCGTGTAATATTTAGAATTCGACCGCTAACAATAAAACTCATTTTGTAGATGGCGATAAGGTTTAAATTTACGCGCAACACCAGCTGTCTATTTTGATTTATGCAGAAAAAAAACACTACTAAAAAGTTTGTTTTATTTTGTTATAAAAGTTCACGCACAAATATTTAAATGTTTTACTATTATTTTCTAAAGAACTTAATTATTACACAATAAAACCATAACCAAAAACGGGATCGACAGTAGGAGATTTTGTACTATAAATAGTTTTTATAGGCTTGATATGTTATTTTTTCTGGGCTGATAAAAATAGTTGTTGAAAAGAAGTGCTCAATTATTTCAAAAGCCAAGATACGTCCTACTCGCAGTATTTAATTAAATTATCTAAAATATCTCTAAGCGATCAAATTTTCAATCCAAAAACATACCATTTTGCATTACTACGTAGTGCTTCTCTTTAATTTTATGTAACCGAAATGAATTATTGTTACCAATGGTCGTCGAATTATATTATAAGATGATTCGTAGTATTTTGAACAAAATACACAATTCCATAATATTATTAACTAGCCACACATCAAACATTTCTGTTACATTCCCCCTTTAAGAAGGTAGGAAATTATTAACCAATAAAAACTCGAGATGTTGATCAAACTACAGTTTTCTATTAATTTCCATTTTTATAGTTATTCTCCCAAATATTGCGTAATTTACTGTCTAAAAGTCTTCTATAATAGTCTAGAGTTTTAGATATATATAGAAATAGAAGGAATTTATAAGTGTCATTATCGAAAACTACTAATTTAACAACAATTTCAACAGGTTCACTGCCAACTTCTTGAACGAACGAACGTCTTGCGAAACATTGCACCCGCCAATTGGCGTATGTTTCAATACAATTTTCAATGATCAATGTAAATCGGCAATTGTCGTGTTGTTTTTATGCTGGCAAAGTGCTTGAAAGAATAAAGAAAAAATGTGCGAACCCGTTTTTTTACTACCTAGTCTAGTTTTAAAGTTATAGTATGTTGAATATAGGTAAAAGATAGTCCCAACTTGACATGTTGGAGTTTTCCAAGCCATCACTGGCCAAGACTGGCAGTGAACCTGTTAATGCTGTCTAGAAGCATCGATTATCCGGTTGCACTGAAATCCCACCTTTCGGTTTCAGGGCACAGGAGCCACACTCACCTGTCTGTGAATCAGCGGTCAGGGCTGGTTAACAATGGTCCACACCTAATGGAATGGCTTAACAACCATCGATATGCTAAACGCAAGATTAGCGCATACGAGTACAATGGTTTATTTGAGCCAATATCAATCGAAATGGTAAGAATGAAAAAAATCTAACCACTGCAAATTCTCTCCTACATAAGAAAAACTGACATTTACACTGTGAAAAATGAGTAATGCTGATTAATTTAAAACCTCTTTAAATAATTGGTGTTAAAATCGGGATTGTGGGCAAATGATGAAGCATTGTAAATAAGCAATAATTTTTATCTGGAAGTTTTCTCCGTGCATCTGATTTTTGCGCAAATTAAAAAAATACTAATTATGTCGTAATTTTGTAACATTTTTTTATAAATACTTTCAGCTTCAAAAATCCTGCAAAATTAAACCATCCAAAATTTTAAATAAAAAAAATGAATAACTGACGGAGTTGCCAAATTAAATTATGTGTAAACCGCGGAGGACTTTTAAAACTTTAAAAGAATTTCCTAAAAGTATCCTAACAGCGTTGTCCTTGGTTTCATTTTCTTTATAATTCCTGATCAATTAGCGAAATAGGTAAGTATGCGTATTGCGCCTTTTATAATTTTATACCCCGAAGCCCATGCAGGAAATGACGCTGTCAACTGAACATAAAATTCTGTCAGAGATTAAAAAAAAGAAACTCATCAAAATACATAAAACCAGAACTTACCGGTCAAGAAATTTTAATAGGACAGACGAAAACGCACAGGTTTATTTTGCATGTATTTTGATCATACTAATATTAATATAATACGGGCATGAGTCTAGTATGGTAGTTGAGAAAATGAAAAGAATTTTGATTTCTATAATTTATAAAGTAAAAAGTAAGTAATCCCTTACTCATTTATTCATATCATGATTAGTTTTTAATCTACCGTAAAATATCCGTTTTACTAATTGGCTTCTTAAACACCCGTTCAACGATGGTGTGGAAAACCGGCCTCGAGCCTGGTTTAACAACGTTTTAATCAAACAAAAGCCATGGTAATAAGTCAAGTTTATCACTTTTCTGACTTTGAACTGTTCTTTAGTAAGGCTGAATATGTTTTCGAATAGGTGTCAAAGAGATGATAATATGCATCCACTGTTTTTTTGGTTCATAAAAGTCTAAACTTACTTCTTATGTGACTAGATGAAAACATTTTATTTTGGTATAGGGATATACCTATAATTAGTGTAACTTGATAAGGGGTTGTTTTCGGTACTTAAGGGGCCTATCTTTGAAGTTTTAAACCAATGCTTAACAACACATTGTCGGGATTTATCGGTAAACAAGCAGGTCCGTAACCGACAGATGGGGCCTGCCCAGCTAACAGAATGCTCGCCAAATGATGGTGATTTATAGACCTTAATTCATTAACTGGGTACACTGAAATAATGTTGCATTTCCGAACAAATAATAAAATACAAATAAAATTACGGGGTTAGTTTCGTGGGCGCAAAACACGAGTAAACGCGAGAACTTGATTAAACGGGTAGCTACCTCAAAATAACTAATTTTGTAGTAATACTTATACATAAACTTTTTCCCTAGTTGGGTATTACGCAATGATTTGTGTGTTTTGTGGCAACATTTCCAGGCTTCCCGATTTTCAATAATTTAGTGGTATGTCTCAACTTTCTGCCTTGGGTTAGTTTACATAATAGTTTAAAACTAATGTTGCCAGTATTAAGGCACACTCCCTACCTTTGTGGCTGAGCTGTTGAGCTCACTGAATCTAAGAGGTCTTGGGTTTGAACCCTGGAGTACCATTTATTTTGCCCTCTAATTGACGTATGTGTTATTTCACATATAAATAAAATAAAATAGGGTTAAGTGTATTGCCGCACGTTTTAGACCAGCGGTTCCTAACCTGGAGGTTAAACAGCTATTCTGCGGGGTTAAAAAGGCAAATAAACTGAAAGTAAATAAAATTGTAAGAAAATATAATTTATTGTGTTTTAAAGACTATTTGTATTTGCATGTATTGTTTTTTCGGTAGAATTTTAAAGAGGGGGATTAAATCAGTTTCTATGAAAGATTATAGGAGAAACAAGACTGAAAATGTTGGGAACCGCTGTTCTAGAGTGAAAGATTCTCTGTATATAGCCCTTGTGAATGACCATAATTCAAGATTGAAAAGTTGCTTGAAATAACATTAGCCGTCCAGATCTGCACAGTCAAGTAAATCTCAAACCTTCCTTTTTCCCATACATGTACTTTTCTTTGCAGCCTCACAACACATCCTAAATCGGGAAACATAGTCTTACAGGTAAAAAACAGCATCTGGGGAAAAAATATTAACAATTTTCTGTGTACGGAAATTTCAAAGAATTTTGCTCTAGTAGCTTGTTTGGCATAGTTTCATCAAACCCACCTTATGCCTGTCGATATATCAAGTCATTATTGGTTCAATAAGTTATTATTAGTTCTAGTATGTTTACGTCATAAATCAATTAATTTTCCATTTGATTGATTTTGCCTTCCCTGCAAGCAATTACAGCATTTATCGTCAACGACTGTATATACGATAGAATACCTATCACTGGTTTATACCTATCAAACTTTATGCATATGGAAGGAATATCCTGATGAAAACCAGATCTCACTCAAATGAAGGTCCATGAATAAATCATTTATACCTTTAATATGTCAAGTTTTTGCCCTTTAGCAATCGTCTCTGTTTATTCTGATGACTAGAATATTCGCATGTCCGCTCTATCAAAAATTCTGTATTTACCATACATAAATACTCCATAAGCTTTCTGGCAAATGTTTTTTTATTTTTATAAAAAAATGTTATTATGTACCTGCATTATGATTAGAGCTATGATAGTTATTATTTTAACTTCAGTAAGTGTTAATTTATCGCAGAGCGAATGCCAATTTTCTTCAGTTGTTTCTGAAGTTATTAGCTAGTTACAACCATTAAAACTTTTTTTTATTTTTTAAAGGAACATTAAAAGTCTTAATATTAATTCAATAAACAAAGGAGAATGCAATTATAAATGTCCACAGATGGTTGATTTGGTAATATACAACTAAGTATTTAGTGAATGAAGACTAGAATATAAAAAGGAGGACTAAGTAACAAATTTAAGAGACAAGTATAAAAAAGTATAAAATGGAAGTAGAACAAATGTAATACACCTATATTATGCATTATACAAGAATATATGTATTTTTAACTATACAGGACGGATGTGTAAGTGGAAGACAGGTTTTGGTGTTGTAGCGGGATGGGGGAGGAAAGGGATGAGGGAATGTTGCCTCGCAACTGAAATTAAAGAAAATAATAAATTACCAATTTTAAGATAAAGTAAAATTAATTTAATCATAACGATTTTGTGCTATTCATACATAAAATGTGATGACAATGAACTTCTGTAACGATAGTAACTATCAGTGTATATGTCAGCATGTATGTCTATTTTGCAAGGTTTTTGTTGTACCAACTTCAGGTTCTGTTCATAAATTCATTTTGATTGGAGTTGGTGTTGGATTTGTCAATATAGAAAAGGGTTTTCTGTATTGTTATAAAACTAATAAAATATTATATTTATAAAACTTAAGGTACTTATATGCAGTAGGGTTTTGGTGTACGATGTATGTTCTTTCCTTATATCCTAAAAAATTCAAAAACAGCATTTTATCTGCAGCATCAACGAGAAATTTTGTACCTACTTGTCTTGTCAGGTATTAGTATAGAGTGTTTTATTATTTTTATTATTATATTTAGATAATTTATTTACTGTCGTATTTTTCCTTCGCCCAGTTTTCTGCTGACTGGTGTTTTAAACCGCTGATATTAAAAATGAACAAGAAATAACGAACTACTAGTTCATGTTCATTAATTAACATATCGTTTGTTTGTTCTACTTTAGATTCATCGCCAATGGCTAATCGTGATTCCAACACATTTCTACTACTCTATATCATCGCATTCTTGCTTAATTAAATTGTGAAAACCACTGTCATATCTTACTCAGCGGCTGGACACGTTGCTGGGGAATAATTATTATTGTTCTATCAGTCTGTAACAAATGACAATGGAACTAGTGTAGCGATTTGTTACGGACGGATAGGAACCGGTGTTCCTTTGTTGAACAAGATCGTGGCTGTTCTGCTTTAAGCCTCGACTAATTATCTTAATCTAAGGTGTGCTTGATGGCAAAACGGCATATCTAAATGATATCTACGCGTGCAGGACTACTGTACTGTAAGAGACAGTTTAATGTAATTGGTTGGAGTTATGGTGACAGTATTGTGGTTCATTATTTTCTATAGTGAAGTAAAGCAAAGGTTTAGGTAAAATTTATTTTTAATTTATGCAAAACCTCAACTAAAAATTAAGCCATGTCCTACATAAGAAAAGATTATAAGAAAAGCAGGCATTAAAAAAATATGATTAGTATATGTATTTTTTAGGTAAACAAATTCATATTTGTAAAAAAAAAATTTAACACTTATTTTAAATTATTTGACTAAGATTTTTTTCAGAAAATAAATATATTATTATTTATTTATCTTTAATGTGTAGTTTAAGTTGAACTTATTTTTAATATTCTTACTATTATTAACTAGCAGTAATTATCAGTATCAGCAAAAAACTTACAGTCTTCGTTCTTAACAGTCAACCATCAGGTTTGTTCAAAAATGTGATGAATAAAATAACCTTAAATATAACTATTATAATATAACTATTAAAAACTGTCTACATTTTAACAACCAGTCTCACAACATCGAGGAAATACATAAATTAAAAAAATATGTGCTAGATGCATAATACAGGATGTATCGGAAAAAATAAGTACAGCTTTTGTATCGAGAGACTGTTTAAAATGTGACTGCAAGACCACTTCAGAATATATCCGAACACTTGTTCACACAGGTAGTCTTGTACGAATAAATATAATAGGCGAGAAATTATATTTTTTTGCGACGAAACTCAACATCCTCCCCCCTAATATAAAGCGAATAGAAAATTTGAATGAATACAAATCAAGAATAAAAATCTGGCTGAAAGAGATTAATAAAAAAACATTAAAACCGACATAAACTAATAAAATAGAAATTAATAACTTTAGTTTGCATCCGCACAGGTCACCCTAGTGAGGAGGACTAAGAAATACAATTTACCTTAAATACATTTAATATCATATATTGTATGTACATTGTTTAAATAGTCGATATAATAAAAATAAAACACAAAAGTGAAGATAGCATTTTGGTCTCCGGTGGCATTTTTTTTTCACCTTAAAACATATAAAAAAAACTATGGGTATTGGACTGTTAGGGTTGGAGTGGGGATGGGCGGTTACTCAGCCGAGTAACTAGTCAATATCTTTTATACATTTCTTACTCGGAATAAGGTTATGAATCACTAATTAAGGCTGGCCGCATACATACGTTTTCTGTATTCGATTTCCGAATGCGTTTTCCGTATTCGGAATTCCGTGAGACTAGCGCAAACGTTCGTTTTTCTTCATTCGGAATGTATAAACATCAGTACCAGTGTTGCCAACAAGGGCGATATATCGCCATTTAGGCTACTCAGAGCGAGAATCTAAGTGAAGTAGCTTAAAAGGCGCTTTCTCTAGCCACTCCCCCCACCCCACAAAATTTTTATTTTCACGTAAAAACATCAATTTTAAACATGTCCCACCTAACAGCAAATTCGGCTACTTTACGCTACCTTATGTATGAGAAACGGCGATATTAGGTCAAGATCCGTTGGCAACATTGAATTACGAACGGAAATTTCCGTACGTTTGCGTCGGCACAAACAAACTGTATGCAATAGCTGCGTTCCGCATGAAGTCATTAGGTTTTTTCCATTCGGTTTCTCCGAACGCGCCGGCTCGCATTCGGAACGTGCGTAAGGAATTTGTTCCGTTCGGAACTAAAACGAACGTGTGCGGCAGTTAATGTATTTTCTACTGATGCCGTGCATTCGGATGTCCGAATACGGAAAACGAATTCGGAAATCGAATACGAAAAACGTATGTATGCGGCCAGCCTTAAAGTTTGTCGGGTACTAATTCCATGTTCACTCTTTGCAATCGATCTCAGAATCAAAGTAAAATACGTGGACAACTGCGCTATGAAATCTATCATTAATTTCGTAACTTCAGTTTGTCACTGACTGTATTCATGTTTGACAAATGCATGTCAAATGCCGTCACGTATTGGGTTTAGAAACTCATTGTTAAAACAAGCTTATTATAACAACTACTGATCTTATTGATTTCTTAACCATAAATACTTAAACGTGCAGACCATTCATCCAAAAATAATATTACAATGTTGTCTTTATTTAGAAATATTATTTATCTCTTTTGATGGGTTTTCATGCTTTAAGGTAATTTTCGCTAATTTGAGCACTGTACCGTTGTGTATGATAATTTTTAAAGATATTTGACAAATGGATGACCCTTTTTCAATAACAAAAGTATCTAAAACATTTATACAATTTTCCGTGCTTTCCAAATTAGCCCTTCAGGCCTCGGAAGGACATTACTAGCCAATAGCCATAAACATCATATTTCATTAGAGCCTCTGAGGGACAAATCTGACCGGGCGTCAATACGTTATAATAGTATTTTTATATTTTTTTCTATTACGGGTAGATATGTGATATGTTCGTCATTTGATAGATAAAGAATTATTTTTTTTTTAAAGAAAGACAAACATTCCCAGGTTACGAATAACCTGACAATATTTGAAAATCTCCTACTACTACCACAGTAAGCGGAAAATGTTGCTTGTGTTGTGATGGAGGACTTAGCCAGTCGAGGAATTAAACACACTACGCCTGGGTGGGACCCAAGCGCGATGTCAACTCGGCCACCGACGGGTCAAATTATTCTACACATTTTAAACATTATTAGGTATATGGATAATTTTTTTTTTTTTTTTCGTATTTTTGCATTGACAGTTTAAAGTTAAAAAATGTATACGGTATAAAAATATAATTGAAAAAGTTTTATAAATTTCCAATTTTTTCAAAATTATGGACTTTCCGATTCAAAATGTACTGGTAAGTTTTTTTGTTCATATTTTCATTCTGTATATTATAAATTTATTGTTTATAAGATTTATATATGTATTTTTAAATACAAATATTTAAAAGACAATTTAATCTAGTACCTAAAATAGTATTTTTCAAACGACAACTTCAAAAATAAGTAATATGTAGCACATTTTAGATACCTCACCATGTCGTTGGGACTTGTTAGTAAAAATATTTAAAAACTTTGTTTTTTAAGTTTAGTTTTTAAATTTACTCGTAATCAATTGCGAATTTATTTTAGTTACATGGGGCCTTGCGTACTTTGTTACTCTTAAATTTTATTTTTCTTAGATCATGATGTAAATACCATTGTTAGCTGAGATTAGTTGCGTTCATCTGGATAATCCCGACGAAGAAAACTGTTTAAATTTTCTTTATAGATAATACAGGAACCTTTTAGGAAGCTTTTTACTCCTCGTTTGTGTTGCATATGAAGAACCTACATTAACTTATCATAAACTGAAGAAATTCCGATGTGAAATATTTATCATTGAATTATAACAATGAAATCAATAATGTCTTAATTAAGCTTTGTTAAATAATCTCTCTCATTAATCTAAAAGATTGATTAAGTATAACACCATTAATCACCTTGTCGACTGATTAAATACTTTGCGCCCTTAAATGTCACGGGTCATGAATGTGACAATTAGCTTCTTAGCGGAGATCACGATCGGAACACTACCGATATATAACTAGATTATATAAAATAATAGTTCTGATCTACATAATTCTATATATCAATGATCTATTCGTATGACAGGACCATATATAGCGTCTACTATGTTGATAGTTGATACCTGGTCGATAAACCTACCACTTCCAGGGCAGGATTTGGGCATAAACAACATTGGCAGCTGTCTCGGGTGGCAAAATCTAAGGCAGAATTTTATTTAAGGTATTGTCGAATAAGTTAGTGCCATGTTTGGCCCACTTGCAAACATTTTTGGCTCATTTGCAATATACTTTTTCCCTATTCTCTATAAAATATACATACTGCATTTTTTCTGCACATTAATAATGGTAACTGGACAGATCAGTCAGTGACAGATCGGTCAACTCAGTGACAAAAACACACTTTTGAAGTAAAGAAAAAACTAGGTAAAATAAGTTACGTTATATTATGTTTAAAGGGCTATTTTTTAACACTTTTAATGAATTTACATAATATTTAAAATTGTTGTTGGTTTCCCAATGTGTTGAGTTGTCATGGAACCATAGATACTTGCGGATATTACTAGGACAACACCTTTAACCTAACTCCTTGTATATGGGAAGTTTATTACGAACAAGCAGGTGGGCATGGCAGGATACGTATAATAGAACCTTTTGTCTCTCGCGGCAGTAGATTTTGACTTATTTTAATTCAATCTTAAGAAATAATGATAAAATAAAGATTTTTTATAGACAAAACATTATCCAAATTAATCTATCTCCTGTAAACATGTAACTTTTAATTAACTTGAATTAAGAAAAAAAATGTATGTGTGATGATCACATGATCTGACATCTGACATTTTATTTCTGCCATCTTGCATTGTTTTACGTAACTAGTGACCATTTTATTCAGTTTTATAATTAAAATATTAACCAGAAGTTTAAATATCAACTGGATTATGAATTTATTACTGATTGTAAATGTGTATTCCTGTGAGGTATTGTAAATTTCGAGTGTATATTTGATGAGTTGACATTTTGTTTGAGGAAATAATACACGAAAACTTTACATACATACTGTTAACTCATTGAATAAAAAATATCTGTGCGTGTTTACTTCATATCGTAACATACTTTTTTTAAATTAATGAATAGAAACAGGGGTGTGAGAGCTATTGTTTTGGCATCAGAACTGCTGTGGTTTGGTAGTTCCACCTAATATAATATACGAATACCGTACCGATCAAGATACGATGATCAGGTAGGCAATTTTTCCAAGGCAAAGACGAACGAGTAAACAAAAACATCGATTGGACAATGATCAAGCACGTGTCAAAGCTCGCAAATGACAGTGACAGATACTTTCATAATTGTTATCTAGGATTATGTTCAAGATGTTGCCTTTTTTGACGATTTAGTACAGTCTCAATATATTAATTCTTCTCTAATAGCTCTTCTTCTCAACCATCTGGATGACATCGGAAGTATGAAAATAATGATCGTGTAAAACGATTTTTTTTCGTTTGGGTCCCGATATGGGGAACGGTTAGTATGTAAAAAACAAGAAAACTAGGCGAATGGATACCTTTTTACTGTTAAGGGCGGCATGAAATCTAAACACGGTCCTGACTACTCCTGTTCAATATTCTGCAGCGTTCTATGACATTCTACGGTAAACAATTTATTTAAATAAGAGCACGTCACGCATGATATTAATAGACCATCGAAGAATAGCTTAACCTTTTGTCTGCGGATGCAAACTTGTAATGATAAATAATACTCGGGGTAGCTGTGTCGCCTACGCCCTTGAACGCAAATGTTACTGGTTCAAATCTCTGCTAACAAACATGATAATCACTATTATTTCAAGGTGTTCCGTCTCTATCAAGAACCTACCCGTGCAGATGCAAAAGAATTTTTTTTATGTTTTCTAAAGTAACTACCTCTAAGCACTGCATGTAAACGTATTGCCATACATTAATTTGTAGTAATGTAATCCGTAGTACTATATGAAAGTACAGAAAAGATATATCGTACAGGGTTCTTTGACAATATAACTTCCGATATACTATTTATTTATTTATTTATACGCCTAAAAGGGTTTTTAAATAATAGTGATACATAATTTAGTGTACATAGGAGAATATCTGTATTACTATATAGAAAATCATAACAGTATGTAGATGTAATTATTATAAACTAGGTACAAAATTTATCTATAAATGAACAAATATAAAACTGTGATTACATAGTATTTTATAGTGAAAATAATAAAAATTAAACAATTAAAAAACAACTTAATATGAAACTATACAAGTAAATCGTTATAGAAACATTAAATGAAATAGAAACTAGAACAATACTACGTATAGGAAATCACTAAAACAGCTCTACTATAATCTGTAGGATTCAATAAAGTGATGGTATAGATTATGCATAAGTCTGTAAATTATGTCATTAAATACATCAATAGTACCCACAATTTGTTGTCTACATCATGCATCCCATTGGTTAGTTGGTGTGTCTGATAGTTGGTTATATAGGTAGAGTATATTAAATGCCATGAATTCACATTCCTATATTATCTCATATAAGGTCAAGTAACATTAAATTAATATTTATAAGAATTTTGTAAAAATTCAATTTGTAATGAAAGTAATCTTTACCTAAAAATGAACGTAATCTATACCTACGTAAACTATTTTTACGTTTCATAAAATATTTTAGTAATGTTTCTGACCACGTGATTTTATATGTTTTTCATAAAAAAATAAAGTATTTTATTCACTTATCGTTCCACATTAAATGTTAACAATAATAATAAATTTCAGAACTCCATTTTAATTATTTTTTCTTTATTGTGTTCAAAATTATCATTATTAACTTCACAATTTTTTAATGTTGTTTATAAACAAGTTCTGCTTTGTAATTACTAAAACATAATCAAACTTTAAAAAAAAATTGATTTGAATTTAATAAATTTAAATAATAATAACGGTATGTAATATATACTTTCCATAGCATATTATAACTTTAAAATACATGTACAACTGAAGTTATTTACTCATTCTTGAAAATATATTTTAATCACATTATAATAATAGTATATAGGCAACTAAAAATTTAAGCAATCACTAGAAAATTGAGTATCAAAGTCCAAAATGTTGTGTTTTTTTTACAAAATATATTTGCAGAAGTTTGATTTTTAAGCCTTTACATTATTAACCTGTATGGTAGAATTTCATACTTAAAAGATTTCGCTTAGGTTTGTGGAGTAGAGCCATATAAATTTCCGTCCTTGCTACCGGGAAATAACCAAATTAGTACAAACGTATTTAGCCGCCTCGTTGCAAACATACTGTTTGGTTAACATACTGATTAACATCACCTCGCCAATAGAACTTTGAGCAGGACATAAGATAAATGTAATTCCTGATGAACATCTATTTAGTTTAGTTACCTTATTTTAAACACAACAATTACAAACCATTATTATAAAATATAGGTTTTTGTGTGTTTGAGAAATTCACTGAGGAACATTTTAGAAAAAGTCGTCTGCATTTTTGATATTTCATGAATTAGGTGGAGGCATGATTAGGTAGCTACATATAATTTTTACGACACACTTCAATGTGGAAGACACTCTCAGTATAACCCTGGTGAAATATCACCATTCAGAATCGAAATGTAGCTTGAAAGGCGAAGCTTAATGGTAAATCACTATTTTAGATTAATCTTTATAACGAATGGATTTACATTATGAAAACCAAAAAATATGCTTTAGATAAATTGAAAGTGTTACTAACGTTTCCTTTGAGTCGAATCTAAACAAAAAAATATAGTTACCCAGTAAAAAATATTAATGTAAACTACTAAGATTTTTTTTCAATAGAAATGTATGAACGCATAAAAGAAACAACTTAAAAAATACAATATTATAGCAAAGATTATCTGTGACTGTTGACTTTGATTAACTTTTTTGCTTTCTTATAAAATTGTTTACAAAATAAATAATATAACTACTTTTGTGCTTAAAATCGAGCGTTTTTAGATTCCGTTTGACAGTTGATTTTAATGCCTATTACATATATTCATAGCTTTGTAGCTTCCTCTTAGGCCTTGTTTGGTAACCAGATCTTAATAGCCACCTCATACCCTCCCCACTCCATTCGCAGCCTACCCCACTTGGGGATGCCATAGTCTGTATGGCTCCGGATAGTTCTTACACATATTCTGGAGGTACTATGAAAAATTTGATATGAAAAAGATTAAGTTTTTTAATTTTAATAACTTCGGAAACACCACTATTTAATCGAAAATTTATCGACGTGTTTAAAACCAATGGTTTCTTTCGTTAGGATTTAAATTAAAAAATAAATAAACAAGTATAGAAAATTGTTGGATAATTTAGGGTGAGTAGAGTACGCAAATATTTTCAGTTGCGAAATTTTAATTCTTATGGTCCTGCATTTATCCTACAATTATTTCACAATTTGCGGCAGAAGGGAACGAAAAATGATGACAACCTAGTTTAAATAATCAATGCATTTCCTTTTCATGAGTGGAGAAACCATGTTCAAATAACTTCCAATTACATGCATCAAAGGCAAATGATGAAAACACAATAGACTGGACCCATTCCTGAATTAATGTCTATTGCAGATTCCACAATCCATTACATTATAAACCTTGCTAAACTGAATATCGTGTCGTATGTATATGTCTTCGTTAAGTGCAGATCATTGTACGCACTGAAGATATAAATCAGTAGAAGTGAAGACTTTTCTAGTTTTAGGTGGAGATAGGCCAATGAAGTTGTTCAAAAAATTTTCAATTTTTGAAAACGTTTTGATATCAATTTCACCCGAAGAAAGATAAAATGTTGCAAGTGAAATGGCCACAATACAAAGATTTATGCTAGTTATCTGCCAGCAATAAAAACGATTAGTGGATAGGGAGCAGATCTAATGTGACTGACATTATCACCGCAATCAATTCTAGAAATGTGGTACGTAGTTTGATCACAATATCATCAGATGGCGTCCTTAGCTGAGAAAGATATCAGATGGGCTGGCGATCTGAAGAAGACCGTATGTTTGGATGAATGAGAGTAACCTAGGTTCGGTACATCTGGATAAAATGGAGGTCTATATTTACCCCTCAGGCCTCTGGAATATTGACCATTATATTTCTTAAAGGCGCTGTTTCAGAAGGTCGAAGAATCGAGTAAATACCCGCTTTGCGATACACTACAAAATTCAATAGAATATTACTGAATGTATTCAAAAACTTATTTTTAAAGTATCCACTCGAGCGATTTGTGGCATATTATGGTTGAGTTATGGTGAAGTTTGCAAAAACTTTTTGAGCGATCGCTTGCCATAATGTGCCAAAATTTATAGAATCTAAAGATTCCTTGGCTTAAACCGATTAAAGCAGTTCACAACTTTCTTTAATAATAATATTATTTTTCTTCTCAAATTGCGGTCGGTACCTTTGGTAGAGGTATAAATTTTAATTCTTCCGTAGTTAACTTCTGGTTTTGATTATAAAACGCGGTGTTTTTTTTCTTTCTAAGGCCGTTTAGTTCATATTTCTCACCATGGCAGTAACGGAGATATAGCGATGTCCAAGAGACCTGTTCGCAAAGGCGAACAAATTGACTATAGGGGTAATAGCTGTTTGTTCGCTAAATCGAATAAACTAGCCTGAGAGGTTAGAATCAGAATGCTAGAAGACTTTTAAAGAATAAGGTAGAATGTACCCTACGTTGGACACACGGAGACGCCAACAAACCATTTCTTTCGAAATAAAATTTATTTTTAGTGACTGTAGGAATATTGGTAACCAAGGTGCATGTAAACCAACAATGGAAATAATACAAGCTCCATGATCTTATTTCGCTTTGTTGAATAATATTTATGCACATCGGGAAAGATGCACTTTGCACAAATCAATATGAAATATCGTCCGATTAGAGAAACGTAGAGATGAGAACCTCCCTGGAGGTTGAAAGCTATCAAAGTTAAAGGTGGTCGATAGCTCAGTGGGTGGAATGCTTGACTTGTAGTTCAATGAATCGAGTTAACATCCCACTCAAGCCTTTTTGAATACGATGTGCTGTGAAAAGGTAAGATTTTTAAACCTGTGGGAGTAATTTAAAATTATTGTATGTAAACAAAATTAATAAAAGCTTCTATGAAAGCTTTTCGTCTTCTCGGTTTCTTACTAATAATTATTATTTCTTCACTAAGAACACTAAACGATATGATTCGCCGTATTCTGAGAAAAGTGAAATTGGATGGAAAATGTGACTTAGACAATTCAAAAAGTGCCTAAGTCACATTTTGTCTCTTTTGAGTTGACGACAAAAGAGAATTGCCTTGTAGAGAATTTTCTGCTTCATCCGTCAACTGTTTTAGTCCTAGGAATTTAAAATACAAAATAAGTATAATATTCACCTAAATATTATATAGAAGGATTTAAGATTTTCACGGCCAAAAGTATTTTTGTTACTTGTTTTTGATGTGTTATGCCGTGTTGTGCTAACTCCTTCTTTAGCCAACGTTTTGGACAACGTTACAGTGTCCATCATCAGGGCAGATGTATGACTAACGTATGATTAACTAAGTATGAAACAAAACAATGTGACAAAACAATGGTTGTTGGATCTAGGCAGGACTGATTCCGAACTGATACTAAAAAATGTAATTTGAAATCACGAACGCCTTTATGTATCTTTATGTGTCTTTTTTATGTATCTTTTTTATGTATCTTTCTATGTATCTTTTTATGTATCTTCGTTTTAATATACTTATTTTAGCTAGTCTTAAATCCTGTATTCGTCTAGGATAACTTGTAAATTTGACTGTCCTGAAACGGGAATCCTTCCTAGTTGGACAATCAAAATCATAAAATGTAATCAATATTATATTATATAAAAAAACCACAGTATAAGATGGTCAAATTTGTTACATTATTAACATCAATACTGCTCTAAACTTTCTACTTTTTATTAATAATAATTTCCTTGCACAATAATGGTTTAGATTGAAGTTAGGTTAAAACTTATGTTTGGTAAAAAAAATATTCACTATGCCATTCTCGTATTATATTAATCGGAAACTATTAATTAATTACGCAATTTCTCAGTGATCCGCATAACATATTCTCGTCAGGTTTTTACCCAGGGAAATATTCACGATTCTGATGTTATGCGATGGTGCAAATAGAGCTGGATCAATATTAGATGTGTTACAGTATTACATTATTGCACGGAATACATCCAAGAGACGAAAAACTCACATCTGGTGGATCTGGATTCTCCATTTGTTGATGGTGCTTGTAAATTTTATCGAAATACGCCATTAACAGATTTTTATTTTTATTAGAATTTCATTATTTTACCGTCCATAGATTGAGCTTCACAAGCTGGTGGTTGCAAGAGTATTATTTATTTATTTATTTATATATACGCCTAAAAAGGTTTTTACATAGAAGTGATACATGATGCAGTATACATAGGAGAATATCTGTATTATACAGGAGATACAGACAGTAAATAAATGAAACCCATTGTAAAGACGGTAAAAAATACACAATTGTAAAATTGTGATTACAAGTATAATGAGAAAATATTAAGAAATAATTAGAAAAAAAACTAAATATGAAGCAATATTAGTAAAACGTAAGAGTAACATAAAGTAAAAAATAAATTACAACAACACTACATATACCTAAGACAAATCGTTAAAACTAATTTACCAACGCTACTCTAATTTGTAGGATTCGACAAAGTGTTGGTATAGATTATGCTTAATTCTATAAATGGAGTCAATAAATAAATCAATAGCACCCCCATACTTGTTGCCCAGATCATGCATCCTACTTGTCAGTGAGTGTGTCTGATAGTTGGTCGTGTATGTATTGCTGAAGAATGTTATATTTTGTCTTGTATTTCTAGTCGGCACATGGAGTTTAATAGTGGCAACGATGGCAGGACTATCAATTAAGTCGTTAATGAACCTGTGTAACACAACCAGGTCTGAAATAATTATCCTGTCAGACAGTGTTATTAGATGCAATTGATTCATCAAACTGACCTAAATAATGTAATAAATAGGAATTCTGAGCTTAAAATTTACATACTTAAGAAATTTGTGCTGAACTCTTTCTATATTATTGGAGTGAACTTTATATGAAGGGGACCAAATAGGTGAATTATACTCCAATTGACTTCTGACTGTCTTATAAAATATAGAGGGTTCTCAAACAATCTATTGACTAAAAATAAGTTAAAGTTCTGCAAAGGAAGCTTAGCATCTTTAGAGCCTTATTAGTTATAAAGTTGATGTGTGCAATGAATGACAAGTTTTCATCGAATATTACACCCCAGTCACAAATTTGTGACACTGGTATTAATCTAATATTAATATTTAAGAGCCTTAAATTCCGTAGATTGCCCTAGTATAACCTATAGGCCTTAAACCGCCACCTGTTTCTAATATAGAACTGTCTGACCTTCCGTTTTATATATAATAATAAACATGCCATATCACAACAACCTGTTTCATTGGAAATTGTATAGTTCCCCCCCTGTAAAGATAGAGATTCAAGCTCTGCTGGCCGTCTAGTATGGCGGGTGTTATTTACCTAGCAACTCACAGGTATATCACGATCATTATATAACTTTAATGGTTATATAACATGGTGTTTATCTAAAGGCAATAATAATTCGTCAGATTTCTCAACCACTATTTTTGAATCACTTGAAAACACTAAATCTAATATACGATTATTAGGATTGGACACATTGTTTGATTGAGTTAGTCCTAGGAATATGGACATTGGACATGGAATTTCACTGGATTTAGCGCACTGTAATTCAACTTCGTTTGTTGCATATCCGATGTCATCTTGGATGGTCCAGTTTGGCAGATTATAAACATCAGCAATTATGAATTTTGCTTTCGGATATTTAAATTTCAGAATCTCTATGTCTTCATTGTGGTTTTTATATATTTGCAAATCCGATGCAGGTGGGATTTAGACACAACCGATAATAATTTTACTATAAGGTTATTGAGCATTACAAAAATGTGTTCAAAATTTATGTGCTTGACCGGTAGTCTACAGGATGAGATATTTTTAGACACACATAACATCACGCCTCCTCCGTTAGATTTTTTGCTTGAATTAGGACTTCAATCAAGGCGATAGATAGTATATTGACTTAGGCCTAAAACTGTCGAGCCGATATCCACTTTTAACCATGTTTCAGTTATTAATAAAATGTCATATGAGAAGGTGGGTGAATTCCATTTAAGTTGTTGCAATTTCATACGGATTCCTCAAACATTTTGTTAATATCCATTGATTCTTAAGAGTGTGTTATGTTTGTTTATCAGTTGTTTGCATGGCTTTTGATAATTTTAGGAATTCCATTAAAATGTTTGATTCGCAAATCAATTTCACCCTTTTCTTTTCTTTCCTCCATTTCCTTCCAGAGGTCAGTCAAACGTTTTCTTTGTTGGAGGGTCCTATTCATTTTTATTCCATTAGACATAGTATTTTTATTAAAAAGAATAAGTTTTGCCAGCTTAGGATCTTCAAATTCAACTTTAATGGGCCTGATTTTGTTTGAAATTTTACTTCTAAGCCTCTAAATTTTAACTTCTTCCGGTTTGAACTCGCTATTTATTTCACTAACGATTACTAAAACTTTGTTTTATCTTCCAAGATATTCTACATGCTTGAGTTGCAACTAGACTCAGAAACGTTGAGTAAAATCACGTTCTTGATGCCGATCTTGCGTTCTTCTATCTCAGCAAGCAATTCACAAACTGGTGTTGTTTCTTGGGGTAATACTTTATTTTCTATGATCTTTTCAAATGTCATAACTTTCCCCTCGAGGACTCCTACATTAACTCCTATGTCCTGCATGGTTCCATAAAGGTTAAATAGTTTGGTGAGTATTTTTGCCATTTGATCTTAAGTGATTTTTAAAGAGCAATTGTTAATGACACTATGGATGCCAGTAATCTCTTCCTTGGCTTTATTTAGAAGAGAAGTGCTTCATTCGTATTCATTTTGAAAGCGTTATTCGGCGGAATTTGGCACTATACTTATTAAGAAAAAACAGATTCACTGCACACAGAAGTTTAAATAATAGTTATAAGAATGTTGGCTTGTTTGCAAACACTATTTATTTGTTTAAATATATTTTTTTATTTTTTTTTATTGATTTTGATGTATTTTAGCTCAATACTTGTTAAAAAAACATTAATTATTAAGAGCAAAACAAAAACTCAAAAACTGTTATTGACATGTTATTGTTACATTATAAACATAACAAAACTATGCTGAGTAGGTGATATACTTGACGAGTACCGAGTAATGCTTTTATTGACGAGTACCGCCTTCTTAGCGTTGAGGTCGGAAACTTTCAGACCACCCTCGTACAGGGTTTCCGCGGGTAAAAGCACTAACTTTGAAAGGTGACTGTGTGATGTTAGAAGTAAAAAAAAATGACTTTTTTCGGAATTACGACTTTTTTCCACTAAAAAGACAAACCTATTCAAAATTCTTAATGTGGGGACAAACTTACCCGATAAATGCGCTGTGAGCTTGACGAGAACGAGTGTGGCAATTCGTGATTAGCCCGTATCCGTAAAAATCGTATGTAAACATAACATAAAGAACAAAAGTTTGATTTTTTCAATGTACTACAAAATTGTATGTTTTAAACCAAATCCAAAAAAAGAACTGCACTAAGGACGGGTTGTTTCGAAGAATCTGAACAATTCATCAAATTTCAACGTTCATTTTCACGTTCTGTGAAAGATTTTTTCAAGTTCTGTTTTTATTTCAGTTTTGTCTTGACAAAAATAACTAACTTCAAGTAACTAGCCTACAATGATATAAAAACAGAACTTGAATAAGTCTTTCACAGAACCCGAAAATGAACGTTGAAATTTGATGAATTGTTCAAATTCTCCGAAACAACCCGTCCTAAAATAACAAAATGTAGGTACACTTATTATTGTGCATACATTTTGTGCGTGCGTAAAGCCAGGCATAAGTTTAGTGAGTTAATTAGCTTTTTGAATAATTATTCATATTTTAAAGATTCAGATGTATTCATTTTGTTTTTGGATAATTATTTTATATAGTTAAGCATTTTGATAATTATATCTAGATGTTCATAGAAAAGTTTCTATGAACATTAATGCCGCAATGCCGCCCTGACGAGAAATGTTTTATGTATGAAACATTGTTCCTCGATGTAACATAAATCTGAATTGTGCTCATGTAAATATGTTACGGTTGATTTATTTATTTATTAATGTAATTCAATGGTAATATAATTATGTACATATACGGTAATGCCTTTAAGTTATGGGAAAATATGAGCATACGTGTTTTATTATTGATATCGAACAACATAACTTAGTTTTGTTGACTTAAAAGTTATAGTTTTCTTTTTTTATCAACTCGTTTTGTCAATTGTGATTGACACTATCGACAAGGCAGACCTTTTTCAGAATAAATTCTTTCTCAGACTAAGAAACAGTGAACGATTTAATAAATCTAGGCTAATATATACGTGACAAAAGAGGCTGTGAAACAGTCATGATCAAAACTAAACAGATATGTGGTGACAGAGGCATAGCGAAGATCTCCGAGATGAGACTTGTCCGGGCGCTGTTTTTCCCCAGTTTTCTATACGGTGTGAAAACATGGATACTGATAGCCAACGGTGGGAAGCAGATGTAAAAATGCACCAAAATCCATTAACAGCTAGGCGCACCAACATAAAACAGATCTGGATGAGCTAGGCTATCGACTCTCTCTCTGCCTACGACGTATTTTAAAATAATTTGGGCACGGTGCTCGCCAAACTGAGGACAAACAGAAAAACGCACTATCGCGGGAAAGGTGGAAACTAGGAGAAGCAGAGTAAAGTTAACAATGCGTTGCAGTGACCAAGTATCACTGGCACCCGGTACGTCGTTATCCTTGTCTCTCTACGCAGCGCACAACAGCTAGGAGTGGAAGTGCCCGGTCTACCATGGAAATCGGAATGGGGACACGATCCTAGCAATGAGGAAATCTCAAGAAGAAGTCTCGTCACTTGGTGTCGACATCTTCAGGGCACGAAAATATTAAAAATAAATCTCTTATACTTTCGTTATGATGTAGTAACAAGTTGTGGATTTAAAATTATTATCAAAATGATAGAGCCTAGGTAACGAGCTGCAAATCAAAATTTACTTAACGAAATTATCCATTGGATACTTAAATGTGTTGCAAAAATAAACAATATGCAACGCAGCGAACATATCGGAAACTGTGTAGGTATTTGAATTGGTCCTCGATTACTTAAATGTTGAGGATGCGATTTAAGATGTGAGTGTGAAAAATATAAGTAGGTATACGTTTAAACGGTTTTTTTGTGATAATCTGACATACACAAAATCACATATCTGACTTGTATTAAGAAAAACCTAAAAAGATTTTTGGTCTCTAATCACATTAAAACCTTTATAAAAGGTTGTGTAAAACTTGTTTTGAAAAACCAGTAATTTCATATTAATAAAATGACTTTGCTTTGTCAAGATGGTCTGAACGAAATTCTTTACTTAGAAGATTACATAATTATAACATAAAAGGTAAAAAAGAAAAAAGAAAAATATGGTTCTTTTATTATGTGACGAGCTACTAATAATATCAATGTAATTAACAACATACACTTGAATATATGCGATGCGATTCAAATTGGGAAAAAACATTGGACTTTGGCAACATTTTTTTTTTGTTTTGGGCGTGTTGGTGTAGCCAGTAATTTACAGAGCCTAATCACCTTTAACATACCAACCAGAACTACTCGAACGAAAATTCTTTTTAATTTGCAACAACAATATCAGTCAATAAGATATTCGCCTGTACATTGCCTGTAGATTGAATGTAGTAGGCCGGAATAGTAGATAATATGTTCAATATAGTTACAAGAAGGCTATAATAACATACCTCAATAGTGAAAAAAAATAACTGAATAGGTTTTAATCAATTTTATAGCAAATTTTATATTGTACTGAATAGGTTTTAATCAATTACATAATACTATATAACAATCAACATATAACATAAATAAATAAATCAGAACATATTCAATAGGTATGGTTCTGCTTGATATTTTATATTTCATAAAGAAAATTACTAAATGTCATAATCCGCATGGTTTTTATATCATTAACAATGGGCAATTCGGCCGTAGATAGCTGCCATTCACACGGTTATTTGCTTGGCAAGCTGTGTTTATGGTCGGTAATATCTGGATCAAATGTTTGGACTCCGCGAAATTTTGCAACATTACATTTTATTTGAAATGCTAATTGAAAACCACTAAAAACGTAAATATGCATTTGAGAATGGCAAAATCAATACAAATGACGGGAGTTTTTCAGAATCGTTACAGTTGGAATGCTTGTGGCTTTTACTGTTCATAATTATTAAATCTGAGTTTATAATAATATTTTTAACCTTATCGACTCCTGGTAGGCTGTATTATCAAGAAAGTAAGAGTTATTATAAAACCTGCGTGCCCTATAAGGACTTCCGTGAAACATTCATATCTGGGGTTTAGAGTAATTCTTGTAAATGTTGTCGACCTTAGAGACCAAGCGTTAAAAGTAAACAATTTACTGAGTTACCAGGTTTCATTCCCGTTGACCTGTAGGAAAAATTATATTCATCATTTAATATAGAAATGTCGAAAATGTCTCTGTGAAATATGTCTGCAGGTAATTATTTAACCATATTTTCTTACTTTCGCTTTACAACATTTAGAATACTTTAATTTAATATGTACCGACTTACATTATAAGGATTTCTTTCTATTGATGTCATCAGGTTAATATATGTACAGCAGTTTAATATATGTAGGTACACACACACCTTGTTAAAAATCTTATATGTAACACAGTTTAATATATGTACATCAGCTTAATGGTAATTGTTTTTATATTGCTCACTAAAAAAATATTGAATCTGATAGTATTATTGTCCCAGCGTCTGGACGGTGTAGGCCCTCTGATTGGTCAAATTTAAATTGTCTGTTTCGGGTAACTTGAATATTAAGACACAATTCCATACTAAAATAGGATCGCCTCATAATAATACGAGATTTCTTCATAAGCATCGTTTCTGCTCATATAATTTTTGGATAATATCGAAGAAAATATGTTTTAGAAAGTTCATAATCCATTGGAATAATTACATTACAATGAAAATTCTCCACAGTTACGTGATTATGTTTGACGTTTATAAAAATTCACGCGTTTCTTCAAGATGGCCGACAGAGCGCACCTCTGGCGGTTTAAAAACGAACCAAATGCCTGGCGCGAATATTTAAATATGCAGCTAACAATACTTGACTACTTACCATTAACAAGCGTTTTATAAGAAGATTTCTTCTGGAAGCTTATCACTTTGTAATGGCATTTATCATTATTTTTTATATTTTTTTTTCTTATTAATTATATCTGATTTTATATTGGCATGTTTTCTAATTTCAAAAATTGCAAAATTATTTATTTGCGATGCTTTATATCCTGAGTGAAGTATTTTAAGACCTGAATTTTTATCGAAAGTGTGATCATTATTTAAAAGATTATTTGCAAACTCAGATTCACTATTTCCATTTATAGCCCTGCGATATTCTTTAGTTCTGACTTCAAAGTTTCTATTGGTTCTACTTTTGTAAAAGAAATTACAATCATCTCAATTGAGTTTTTAAACTCCTGTTTTTTTTGTTTGAATTTTGCTATCATTATTATTAAGAATATATTTCTTCATTGTTATTAGTGTAAAACGCCAGTTGAATGGTACCAGGATTGTTTATATATATATAATTTTAGAAGTATCGTTATCCACAAACAGAATTCTACGCCATTGTTTATTTCTATCTTTAGAAAGACCGTTTGAAGAGAATGTGTTTAATTTTTTTATTTAGTATTTCAACTATCAATTTATTAGAATAACCGTTATTAAATGCTATTTGTCTTATGAATATATTGTTTTATGGTTATATGCTATTTGTTTTTTTCAGGTCTTAAAATACTTCACTATAAATAATTTTGAAATTTTAGAAATGAGGAAACATATTAATATAAAAGCAGATATAATTAACAAGAATTTTTTTATAAACTCTCTTTTAAATATTTTCCCACTCAACTGGTCTTTCCCGTCTAACGATATTGTAATTCCTAATTATTATAAACCCAGCCTACTCTTACCCCTCCCCCCTCCTTCCACTTCTTCTTTCCCAATTGCAATCTATATTTAATTTTTGACTTCGGTGTATACACAATAAAATGTAAACATTATATTTATTTATTTATTGGACAATTTGCATAGCGCCGCTTTTGTGAGATATCACCTCAGGGGCGCTATATTGTAATAATCTACCTTTATATATAGATTTTTACTCTCCTGATGAAGGTGTATATATAATCTAGCTTTAAACTTTATTAGATACAGTAACAGTTGTAGGTAAAGAATTACCACCAGTTGGAGTAAAATTAACACCTTTTAATTAAACCGACTGCTAATGTCATCGCACAATTACCCTCCTTTTATTCATAAACACGGGTACAATTAATCAATATGTAATAATCTATTATTTACGTCAACTTTGTTAAAACTATCTTTAATTGTGACAAACTAAACGATATTGATTCAACTTATAGACATTGACGGTTGTAACACATATTTAAGCACTGCAAGTCTCCTATGAGCTAATTATATTAGGTACCTAAGATAACAGTTAATATCAGTTGTAGACATGTAGTCAATAATAGTGTTTCATTTGAAATAATCCATCACAAATACGTAAAATTTCATTTATTCAAACAACTGTCATTCTTATTATGCGTAAATTTAGCATGTTATTATTAATTAACTCCTTCCTGTTCCGTGTTTTAACAATATATATACTCACCCTCTCTCTGTGAATGTTCTAATATCTATCTATTAAATGTAACTGTTGTTAATATCACTTAAAATGGGCGAAGCCCAAGCAAGAGCCGCCCGCAGGGCCTAGCAGAAAAAAACCCGCGGAGCGGGTTTTTAACTGCTAGTATACAATATTGCATTTACCAGTTTTTAGACAACTTTGTATTAAATACAAGGCTTTATAATTTCATGCTAAAAAAATATGTTGAAGCTGAAATTATTTGTGTTTACATGGATATTTGCCTAACGGCAATATATCACCCTTTAAAAGGTTTTGTTGCTTAAGAACACAGATTTGTGGTACATATATACAGTAAAGAGCATAAGGCACGATAACCGATCTGAAATGTACCATTTTGAAAGCCAACAAAACATTTTAATCAAATTTAACATTGTTATTTTGTAATTCAATTAGAATTATTAATTAAGAAGTCTTTAAACTTTCATCTAATTCCGAAATGTTGGAGCCCCTTTGTAACATGACAGCGGTGGTATTGGGTAACCTTTGAATACAATAATAATATTGTTATGTTCTAGGAGAAGTAGGAAAAGAATAATTCCATTTTAAGAGTACAGCAGTTATTAGAATCTGCAGCCATGATGGAACCAAAGTTGCTCCCTCTCAGTGTAGGATTTCATTGTAAAATCGAATTTCATCTCGAACGAGGGAATACCCATTTCAACTGGTGAAAACTTTGCCAATATCGATAACTGTTTATGATGAAGGAACAAATAAAGTGTATTACTTACATAGACACGGAGTTGTGTATTTGTATTTACTAAAATAAATGTAACGGAACCTATGTTTCAATTCCCTGTGTGACAGCAAAATATGTACCATGAAACAAAGTTTTTTAAGTAGCAATTAGTGTTTTTTGTAAAGAATCTATAGATTTTATCACCTGTAAATACGATAAGTACCTACTTATAAATTCCAACGTCCAGTATCAATATTATTGACCAGGTAATAATATTATTTCAGGCGTGGCATATGGTTAGGTATACCAAGTGTATTAATGTGATAACTTAAGAGAACAATGAATATTAATCGTTGTTTGAAGCTGGACTGACCTTCGTAATGAACTTCAGCCTTGAGAACTTGATCAAAGGAAGTAATTTAATTTATAAAAATTAAAGCGTTCAATACTCAAAGGTGCGGTTAGGACAGTACTAATAATCTGATATAATAATATTTTAACTTTAAGAATTAAAATAACTAAATAATACATTAATTAAATTTGTAAATAAAGCGAAGCAAAGAAAAATTTACCGATTCGAAGAACAAATGCGTATATACTACATCGTCGTGTAGTTAAGGAATTTATTTAATATCCAGACTAATCCAGAACTAAATATTTGGGCGGTGTTTTTATTCAGAAAAATATTATTTTTTTAGTATCGTTTTTGAAATGAACATTCATTTATTAAAGCAAATACCTGTATTAAAATACTACCTCTGGAAAATAACTTAAATTTAACAAAAAACGCGATGGCATCCCTGTACTACGCAGCAAATCAATAGCAGTGTGATGCCCTTATTGATTTTTTTATCTCCTTGACATTTCGCTAAACTCGTTTTGACATCTGATTTTCAAATAATAATAATGATTATTATTATACATACGAAAATGCTAAAATATATGAAGAAAAATAAATTATCAATTAAGGATAGCTATGCAGGGCTTGGTCTTGAGTGAGCTTGGGCCCAGCGCTCACTCAGAAGTGGCGCTTGGTCCTGGTAGGCTGCGGTCACCAACGTGTAGGCGGAGGCCATTAGCCGCATCCTGGCTCCAGTGACCCGGGGTCACATCAGGCAGGCAAATCCATTTAATCCTAATTCCGTGAACATTGTCGATGCGCTGCTGTATCTTCTGTATCCAAATATCAAATAATGCACAAAATGTAAACATGGAATAATTTGTGCTTAATGGGAGTATCAATGTTAATGTATCGTATCGCATCAAATTACTATCGACTTTAAATATATATTTTATTATTAGAAAATAATCTTGTTGGAAGTTGCTCGAAAACATTAAATTTAGTCCTTCTTTCCCCTCATCCGATTTAAAGAATATTGCATGATTGACTACGCCGAAGGGTTTATGAAATTAAAAAAGGTTCTACCCTTCTGATATTAATACCGATACCTAATGAAGCGTATGGGGTGTTGAGAGATTTGGGAATAGTAGTTGGCCGCCTGACTGTGATGAAATCAGTGAGTGGATAAACAGGGAAGGCTCCTTGTCTCCGTGCTTGTGTATCTTTTCAACTATTTTAGGATAGGGGTAGCACGATAAGGGTGGGTAGGCTTCTAGGGTATGTATGTAAACTGTTGCTAACTCACTGGAAAAAGGGACATCAAGCAAATTTCCTCCTCTCTAAATGGATTTTTAACATTTTCAGTTTCGAAAACTTTATCTTAAGTATAATGCAGAAACCTGATTGAACGAAATAGAAACGGTTTTCTTATTGCAATAGTATAATTAACTGTTCAAAACTAATCGGCATTATATATCTTGTAGTTTTTACATTAAAAAGAATATATTTATTTATACTGGGTTTTTACAGACGATCTCACTTACGTGAGAATAATCCAGTTGTAAAAACTCAGTTAACACACAAAGACACATTAATTCTCATATACAAATAAAAATAAAATAAAAATTCAAAAAAATATATAATTATGAAATACAAATATTACAGAAAAGTAATAGACGCAAGTAATACATAAAATAATCAGTGCAACATATTATTTAACAATAGCAGAATTTTTTTTCTGAATCCATACAAATTATCGACAAAAATATCTACTTCAGCACACTCAATCTTATTATACAGTCTACACATTTGGGTCAGAGGGCTAAAGTAGGCAATATTATTTTTGAAAATATTCAGGTGAAAAATGTTATGGTGTCTTAAACAATGGGAATTGGGGTCATTTATTTCAATATTGCTAAGACATAATGAGGTATCAAGATGGCCGTGGATAATTTTATGCAAACATATTAGGTCAGTCAATTGCCTTCTTATTTTAAGTGTATTAATCTTAAAGTAATCACGACGTGCGTCGTATGATCTAAGATGACCTAAGATTATTAAATTTACATCGACCGCAGGTTTATTCACTGGTTTTATTATCATGATCTCTCATCATAAAACAAACCCGCGTAACTATGTGTCTGATTTTCAACAAAATATTAACAATTATTTTCTATCTTTCATTCCATCACCAAAAACCGTTTAGTATATCTTTTGTGCACATAAAAAAATAACAATTAAGGTTTATGATTTCTAAATTTGATTAAATTCATCTACCGCGATTCACTAGTAGTATATTTTGTGCTAACATTAAATTAACCATTAGATTAACTGTTTTTTAAAGGTTTGATCATCAGAAATAAACAAGACGAACTTCCCAAAATCTCATAAGTCTGTTGAAAAATTAATCGTGATATTCTACCAAAGTTTTCAACGACATCATAGACTTTGAGCTTTCCAAAAAAATATTCATATATGTATTATGAAGATGATCGGAGCTTACATAGAATTCATCGTGCATAATGCAATGCTCCAGAGATGAATATACATAGCGTGTATATTAGGTTCCACAGTAGATTCTACAGTCTGCTAACAGGAATATGAATTTCTCGTGAAGCATTTCACATTTTATAGAGTATTGAATTTCTTGTGCATTATTTACATTAACCGTTTCCGTTTGAGAGTAGTCGAGTCGTTCACTCGTGACATTTCTCACACACATGACTTTAATGCACGCTCGCGATGCCCTGCAGATATTTTCAATAATGTCGAAAAAGAAGATAAAAATATCTAGTTTCCGGAAATTTATACACGTGTTGTTTTTCAGCGTATGGGGCTTATTTACTGACTGTCATTGTTTCCGGTTTAATATTATTTTTGTACGTATGTAACTTTCAAAGAAATAATTTAGCATCGTTAATATTTAATATTTGAACAATTCGTGTTCGTGGTGAAATTTATATATGATTTTCTTAATTTAAAATGTTACTTACTTGACTCCACACGTTTCTATTATTTCGGTCTCTAGATACCCTTACACGGGCAAAACCGATCAAATAAAAAAAAAATAGTGGAATAAGGTCTGAAGAATTTCTAAATTATTAAGTAAAATAAATGATAAAGTATGCATATAGAGATATATTGCACTCCTAAAAAGATAAACACACAGCTTGTAGTGAAACACTATAGAAATATAACTATATCCACAATTTCGTAAAATTTTGAAAGAAATAAAAGATTATCCACGTTATCATTAAAAAATATACTACTGCCCTGTATAAAAAATCCTTTAAATTACGCCCATGAACTATAACCGTTGTCTTTTGTATTTTATAATCACTTTTTTAAAAAATTTCACCGCTCGCTAGAATTCTACAAACGTACATGCTTTTGAAATAAATAAAGATGGAAAGAAAAGAGGTGCTAACTTGACTAGTGAGAAAAAATTGCATTTCGATTTCTTTTAAAAAAAAATTTTAATAACGGTTCATTTGCCAAACAATTTCCAAATATATTATATAATCCAAATAAATTTTCGTATCATCTACTGAATAAATAGTAATCACTAGAAATATTGCCTTCCTTGTAGATTTCATAGTCACAATCCTTGAAAATTCCTCCACAGAGAACGCTTAAATATAACTCAAAACTCCTCCATTCCTACTGGTCTCCTTCCAGTTAGTACGTCCAAGAATGTTGTATTTTTTTTCAATAATATTTCAAAATAGTTTTTTTTTTTTTTTTTATATGTATATATTTTTTTATTAGTAAAAAAAGACACAGGAATTTCATAACACAATATAAAACAGTTATTAATTTCATAATATAATATAATATAAGTATATGGTGTACCCCCATAAATGACCAAATATTTGCTCCATACTCTCAAATTGTTCAACCATGCATGGTTTAGATAGGATAAAAATAAAGAAACCTTTTTGGTTGTCCATCCATGCCACTACTAACTTGCCTAGCCGAGCCATCCCAGTTAAATGAATATTATTTTGACGACTTTTCTATCAAATAGTATCATCTGAAGTAGGTTCATAATATATGAGGCCACTCTTGAAGAGCTTGTGGATATTTGAAACAATGAAAAATATAAACCAAGAAAATACACATATCACAATATATTATGTAGGTACAATACAAAACATTAAATTGAATAATCCACTATATTTGAATGTTCAGATAGCCCTGTCGTGTGTGATAAGAATTTCACAAACGCTTTCTGTAAATCTTCGAAGGGTAAAGCCCTTTTCTGCAAGTCGCTTAGATGGTTTATATTATGCGCGGTTGGCGAGACGGTGGTAAAACCAGCCAGGGATAGGCAGTAGGCACATGACTGAACAATTATTGGCGCATCACTTCAACCCCCTTCCTCCCATGCCCAACCACAGTTTACCAGCACTTTTACCGGTGGAAAATGAGGCTCTATTCTACCTTTCTTAAAAGAGGATTTTGGTTTTTTATTGTTTCGTTGATAATTTGTACAACAATGTGATTGACAGCCATGTGGATAGGAATCTATACACATTCAATATTAATAATCCCGCCAAAAGCTATGTAAATCTATAATGATTAGTTAATAAAAAGTGCAGTTTGACACACCACTTTTTTTTACAAATCACCTTTACTATACTAGCATTTATAATTAAAAATTATTCGATATATTTATTTTTAAAATAAAATAAAAAAAATAAAATAAAAAAACAAGCCTTTTCTTCAAGCGGCGAGGGAAAGAAACAAAATAAACATTCAATGGAGAGAAATAAATTAACCACAACAAAAATCTAGTCAACAAAGAAAAAGATAAGAGTAAAGCAACAAACATCCACAGCGGAAATGCCAGTGCGTGGGTAAATCTAAAATTAAGGCAGAAAAATTTAAAAAATGTTAATATAATTATATTACATACGGTATGTGCATGTAGATATACTATGTACATTTACATACATACGCATATGACTGCATATTGCTTTTAATCAAATATATTTTAGTAGATATAATTGTGGAAAATTAAAATGCCTATTTATCGAATTAAAATCCAAAAACAAGATAATTGAAAAATAAGATTCTGTTCAAAAGTTACAGCAGTGAAATATTAGTATCAATGGCTGTTATCTACGTTTTCATAACATTTTTATTCATGCTGTATATCGACATGTTTTTATCCTTAATTTCTATGGACTTCTATATATAGTATCGTTCAGTTGTTGTATACATTGCCGTAATAATAAAAAAAATTATGAACACCCCCTGAAGTTTTGCTGTATTAATTTGTTGTTATTTCAACACTGCACGAGATTTCAAAGTGTCAAATAATTTTTTCCCAGAATGATCAAAAATAGATTATATTTTTTCACATAATTGGATTCTGTACATTACGAAAAAAAATTTTAGAACGTCTAAAGATGGAGGTAATTTAAAAAATATATATTATTATGATTGTACGTTGCTGTACGCCGACTTTGCATAATAAATACATTCTAAGCATTTTCTACTGTCACGGCAAACACTACTCTCATGTACCTCATACGAAGATGTCCCATGCAAAAACGTAAAATGTCCCGCCACCTCACAAAATATAATACTTGTCCCAACTCTTTTTCTTACTCTCTTCTTCTTTTTCTTTGTATTACTACAAGAGAGTTGGTAAGGTGGTTGTTGTATTGGCACTAAATTACTGTATTTTGTGTATGTGAAATTTTTGTGAAAGAGCCGTGGGGTGGTGAGGTTGCGAGGTGTTTGTGTATTGGTACAACATTAATACATTTGGTGTTTACTACTTTTTTTAAATTGCTTGTTTTTGCGTCATTATCAGCCCAAGCATCAGCAACAGTAGCTAACCGTGGCCATATATTACATACATGTCTGCTTGTGTTGTGTTGGGAGTAAAAAGGAGTCGGCTACGGCCTATTCTTAGGAATTCCTCCGCATTCGCCTGTTAACATCAATACATGATGTCCTGCATTATGAGGTCTTTTTGTCTGAATGACTGTTTTTATGTTGATATATACCTATAGAAGAATAAATAATAAGGGGGATAGAAGGGGTCTGAAGGGGGTTTGTAAGGAGGTGAGAGGGTGGGTAGGTCAGAGTTTTTATTTTTTTATTATGTGATTACCGCTCAAGAATTTTACTTCTCTCTAACCGTCCGAAGCCAGCTGAGGGACTCAATACTACTACCAACTGCCAACCCTATACAAATCTATGGGCTGGAACCCCACAATACTAGAAATATCTACTTTCTTGTGTGCAAAGGAGGGCTATCCGTTTGATTGACATTCCATTGTTAATAGACCGATTGCCATATCTAATGCACAGACGCAATATGGTCATGCTGAGTGTGTTCTACAAGTATTTTAATGGAGCCTGCTCTAACGAATTGGCAGCATTGATCCCCGGTGCACGTACATGAAACTCGACCTGTAAGAGCGGAACATAAGTTCACCGTTGATGTTGGCTTCCTGAGAACGGTCCGCTTCTTGTTTTTGACTTCTGACTTGTTTTTATGTAAGACGGCTCGTAAGTGGAACGAGTTACCGGCATCTATTTTCCTTCTTCATATAATCCAGGCCTTTCCAAGACCCGCATTAATCAATCCCTCACTACAGCCCCTATCTTAACCCACCTCACAACGCTGCCCAACCGGGTGGCGACATAGTTTTACTCCGTACAGTCAGGGACGCTCTTCTGAGGGGTCACATTAAAATAAGATAAGTTTTCAAATAATATTTTGCTGCGGAAAATATTTCCGGTTTTTGGGTGCCATATTAATTTTTGAACTGTACAAAGCAGTGAAATCTAAAATATTTTAAGTGTTCACTTCTTCTCAGGTAGTTGGTGTTTTACAAAATTTAAATATTTATAAAATGACGTCATCTTTCGAATTCGGCAATACATAGCTACTTGCATAGATAACATCACAATAGCTACAGAGCAGGGATCGACAAGCTTTAAATTTATTAGTAAAAAAGTCAAAATGGAAATTAAAAAAAAATTAATAAATGTATTTAAATTGTTTTTTTGGGATTGACTGTGGATTGTGCCAAGGACTGAAGTTAACCGCGCTAACAATGCGCTTATTCCCGGCAGGACCGACATTTATTTCATATATTAACTGCTGTAGTAACATCCAATTTCAGAATGTGTACGTGAAATTGTATGCGTGATTGCCACCAACCATTGTCAACAAGTCAATCTGCCGAGTTTCAGCTTGATCGGATATCGGGAAGTGGCTTAATTTTCACTTCAAAGATCTTCATTCATTAACAAAAACAAAATCGAAATTCGAAGAAATGTATTTTATCGCCAACGAGTCTCTCTGGCGAGTTTCAGCTCGATCGGATGTCTGGAAGAGGGTTAATTTACGCTTCCAACATTTGCATTAATTTATTACCGAAAATAAAAGTGATGTGAAAAAACAGAGATTGAATTTTCAATTCGCTTTCTTCTTTCTTCGCGTGGTTTGATACTTCTTCTATTATTTTTTTTAATACAGGGCCTTCTTAGGGCCGCTTAAGCTCACGTTTGTTGGAGCGATCGGTCCCATCAGGTTATTGATTGACCTGATTACTTATTGAGTAGTCTAAATGATTCTGAATAATTGATAGGCTTCGTTCCGCTAATTTTATGTTCTGTTTTAATTTCATCATAAATGCATCTCTCGCACATTGGTTTAAAAAGCTTGATATAATACAGGGTTTTCCAATAAGAGGTGTTATTTTGAATAGCCCGCTATTTCGGTAGATGTTATTTTTGAAGCTATTATTTTCTGGCATTTGACAAGTAAAAACTACGCCATTATTAAAAATGGAACGATACACGCTTCAACAACGCATTGAAATTATTAAAATTCACTTGAGTGAATCGAATGCAAATCATCTTGAGTGATGAGGCCAATTTCCACCTCGGTGGCTTTGTCAACAAGCAAAATTGTCGCATCTGGGGCTCGGAAAACCCAAGATTTATTGTTGAAAAGCCTCTCTATTTTCAACGTGTGACTGTTTGGTGCGGTTTATGGTCCTGCGGATTCATTGGACCTTACTTTTTCGAAAATGAGGCTGGAGCAACAGTTACGGTGAATGGATCGCTATCGAGAGATGATTAATGATTTTTTATGGCCAAAATTGGATGGTATTGATCTGAACAACGTTTACAAGCCACACAAGCAATGAAACCATTGATATTTTACGATTGAATAGCAAAAGAACACCTCTTATTGTAAAACCCTGTATTTCAATGCATATGGTTTTCATGTCAGTAGATTGTATTAAACTGGCCATATTATCGTATATTTTAACGTATGTTTGGTTGTGTTATAGATATGTTCAGAAAAAGAATTGAATATAGTTATTATATTTAATTCACAGAACTCCATTTAATTTACTAACCTTATAAAAAAGTGTTGTTCAATAACCAATTTTTCATACTCTTCTTTCTCTCTCACAATATCTTTAGCCTCTCAATTTTATCTAAATGGGGATGCCTTAGTTCCACAAGCTTTGGGTAGTTAGAACTCCAATGAATAATTCCAACGAAAAAATTTTTTTTAATCATTATAATTATTAGTTGTGTACTATTTAATCTATTTTTAAGTGAACACAAACACTTACTGGTGAATATTTTATACAGTTGATAAACAACCCTTTGTGTTAAATCCTTCTAATGTTAACTGCCATTTAATGGCCATAAAATAGTTGATGGACAGATATATTATTTAAGAAAATACGAAATGTTTAATTAACATTCCTCTTATTTGAGAAATCTGCAGGAAAATTGTCACTCAATTTTTTATCTCGTTTTAAGAATAAAAAAATAAAGCTACATTATTCTAATAATTCCCTGACAAAAAAAAATGAAATTTCGGATTTATTTCGTTGTTTTTTTCAAATTTATATTTATATATCTTCATATTCAAAAGCCATTTTTGTTATTAAAAAATATTTCTTCTGCGGAATTCTTGTCAAATTTACCAGGCATTCATAAGACATTTAAAAATAATCTACCAGAAATAATAAAACTTTTTTAAGGAGTTGTAAAACTCTTCAAAAAGTTAGATTTTTAAGATTAAAAAGTTAGAACTCAATGTCAGTCTGCCAAAATGCGGCGCTGCCAGTTAAGCCAGTTAAAGACTTTTTATTATTAATAATTTGAAACAGAATTTCTCAATTTATTCAATCTGGAACTAAAACACTGTTTAAGGGTTGGGAAGAGTTTTTTTTATTAGTAAGATTGCTAGTGTGGGGGACATGATACATTATGAAGAAAAATAACTAAAATTAAATAACTTCATATTAGATCGCGATTAGTGAATTGCCAATCCCTGTAAAGCAATTATAGTTTTGCTGTTATTTTATGAAATTCTTAATCACTCACTAAAAATATTAAAGTCCGTGAAATTATTATAAAGTTAATTCAAAGTAGTGTAAAAAGTTTAATTAATGGCTGCCAAGATTAATAAGTAGATTAACGTGACCGTAATACTTCCAGCGTTCACGTATAGAAAATATTCCTTTCTCCTTGGGGAATATGAATAATGTTCCAAATGATTAAACTTTAGATATAGTAATTAATTATTATAACCGTGATTTAACTCAAAGCTTTATTATAACATTTATAGTTGGTTCAGATTAACTTTGAACTTAATACGTTTGACATTTGTACTCGTTACTAAAGCGTGAATATAACTGGATTGGTTGAATTTGAAATCGCATGAATTGGGTAATGAGTTTTTATTGAGCTCGCTTTTAATTACTATTATTTGAATGGAAATATGTTTACTGTAAGCTACAACCATTTTCCACTCTTCAAAGGAATCGATTAATCAAACGCGTATTTCTACGGTCGCTATTTTAAAGGCAATAATAATACAACAATTTTGTTTTAATTTATTTACAGATTTAGAGCGGAAAGTCCAGGCAAGCAAATTTATCTGATATTATTATGCATACAAATATGTTCTGTGGGTCTTCTTGAATTCGTGTCTTTATAATGTTTTCAGCGATGCATGTGAACGCCTAGTATGGAGGACATAATTATTTTCAAGATCATGATTTAAATTTTCTTACAAATTAGTTTTTTTTAAATTATTTTAAATGTCTCAATAACAAATTATTAGTGTTTGTAGTGCGATTTTTTTTTTGTATTAGGCAATTCACCCTAAAGAGGGTGCTATGTGCCGTTAAAGTTAGGGGAGATGGTTATAATTTTATGGGAAATCTATACGGTAATAGGAAATCTCAAATATTGAAGTCATTCAAGTCTATGAACTTGTATAGAACTGAGAAAATGCGAGAATTGTTGAGAGAAAGTAAATAAGGAATACTAAGGGGAGATTGGTGGGTGATTTTTATAAGTAAACGATAAATGCCTTTGAAAGATGAATGATTTTTACAATTAAAGAAAACATGATCAAGAGTCTCATTTTCCATGCCGCACTGGCAGAGTGGACTATCTAGGACCCGGATTTTAAACAAATGGGATGCAATGGAGCAATGATCAATTCTCATTCTCGAGATACAGGATATAAATCTTTTGGATTTTTTCTTGCCGTGGAACCAAGGTTTACTTGGTATATGATTTTGTATTCCAGCATAAAAAGCACCAGTTATATAGAGGTAAAAAGAGAATTGTAACAAAATCTAGGAAACGTTTAAAAAATCGGCCCTCATGTGATTAAGTTTTATGAAGCAATTTGGCAAATGTACATTTTTATCCAATTATTGAAGACTATATTACCGACTCTTAAACGAAAATTAGAAACAGTAAAATTACAAAAAGATACGGTCGCATCTAGCTAATGAGCTAATGGGACCCTATCTCATTCGGTCATATGTAACTGTATCATACTTAGAATAAAATCTACCAACATTATCTTCATTTTCTCACCGCACATTTTTATTGGCTGCTATCTTTTATGTATGATCTCAATATTCAGCTCGGAGTAAATTGAATCTAGACAGTGTCTTGGATAAAAATAAGCTAATTTAAATTTTAATGTGCGACATCTATTGACTTTTCTGCAAGTCTAGGCTGAGTATTTATTTTTTGGAATACTTTAATGAGTAAGACATTAAATTTTAATATTTAATTATTAGCTCAGTTGGTACAGAGGCGCCCCGGCAAGGTGAGGGTTCAGGGTTCAAGTCCTATTTTTAACTGGACATTCAGTGTAAATACGCATTGAGTGCACACTTTAATTAGCTGTTAATCAAATAATATTATATAGGTTAAAATTAATGTCTTTATTCAGTATAATATGTCATTGATACAAAATTAGGTTACCAGTTCAAACTTCCTCTGTCCTTAAACGGTAAAACACAGTGTTGTTAAATTACTAACAAAATATTGTATGCTTTCATTTCCGTTTGGAGATTAGACATCAAAGTCAAAGCTAACTGCATTTTTGCTACAGTAGATTAAGCATAGTTAAAAAAAAGTTAAGCATCAACCATAACGATAGTTAGGTCAAACATAACTAGATTAAGGTTAGAACGACCGCGTTTCATTAATTAGAAGATCACGAGTTAATATTTAATGGGTTGTGTGTGGTCCAAGCAAGCGGTACCTGACCCAGTAATAATTATTATTATTTGTCTAACCGCTGTCAATAATTAAAAGTATCAATTTAGCCAAGGGCCTTCTAAACTTATGCAATTGATAATGTTCGATAATGCGTAATATTTACCGACTTTGCTCATGTTCGAAGAGATTTTTCAAATATTTTTGTTTGGTTTTACTAATATATTTCGTATTTTTCTCAATAACTCTCACTCACAAATCTTCTGCAAATTTGTTTATGGCGTATTTACCAATACCAATACAAAATTACTACTAATACCACTATTAATTTTTTTTTTCACTTTTTTCTCGGTATAGTTACATACATACGTGTATTTATGTTATTATATTTTGATCGAAAGATTTCCCATCGTTCAAAGATGTGTAATGCTATTTTAAGTTTATTTATTGAAAACCTAATTTAAAATGAGCACCAGTGAAGCATAAATTTACTTTAATAAATTTTGGCTGCAATAAATTTCAATTAAAACAGTACTTAATACAATATCTTTTAATCTTTAATATCAGGTTAGAATTTGGACTACGTAGTGTTTCGGAAAAAAAATTATGACCCAGCTAAAACTAACAATAAATATATTTTTTTATCAATATTTAATGATTCTTAATCTTAACGATAATTACGTGCAAGAATGTATATGGCTTGCCTTAAATACGACGAAGAATATTGCAAGCAATTACGTGTGATAATTAATAAATATTTTTATAAAACTTTTTGCGAACATTAAATAATTGGTCGCATGCTAATTTTAATATTGATATATAAATGTAAGTAAGTGTACGCAATAATAAATACTTACCAATCCAATGAAGCTTTGGTAAACCAACACACAAACAAGAGTAAATATGTAATTTAATACTAAAAATTTTCAATTATTTTCGTCTATAAAAGATTTACCTTAATTTTAAACATTTCAACAGAATATCGATTCTCTAATCCAGGCCGCTCGCAATCGCCATCGAAAGTACATAGATTGGTCGATGATCTTATTCTTTTCTATTTTCGAAGCTACAAACTTGTTTACGTCAAACGTCAAAAGTCATTCCACTCGAACGAGTGGGTCAAACCACTCGTTGTTCGAGTGGAATAACTTCGTCGAGAATCGAGGCCCTGCTGACACGCACATATAATGCGGAACACGACGATCAATTTTTTTCAAATTAGGTGGTGGTTATGGGTACCGCTGCCCGAGAACCATTAATTGGATAACACCTTTGCCATAAGTCACCCGAAGTGGTTCGCTACGTTTAGTAGCTTAGCAGGGATGTTCTGGTTCAAGAGGTGAGAATTGTCCAATTCTTGGTGGCGAATGCGTCTGCCCATCAGCTTGGTGGCGGGCTGGGTCAGGAGAAGTCGGCTAAGGAAGACCCTTTGACCTCTCCAGCCGGACACTGTACCTATTGGAAGGGATGGATTCACAAGATTCCCGAACACGCTGTCATCTAGATTCCTACCCACCCCTCATACCTTTTTCCTTCTCGGAACTTTCTACTCTTCCTTTACATGAAAAGGACCTACCGCTTAGCATCCCCAAAAATGACATTATTGTTTTTATTATACAATGTTATTACTTCATATCTTAAAAGTTAAAAAAAATTATTTTGATTAGGGGGAACGCGGATTTCGTTTGCATCCCAAAGAATATATAAATATAATCATTGAAGACAATATTAAAAATTCTCAAACAAAAATTTGAAACAGAATAATTAGAAAAAAGATGAGGTCGCATTTATGAATTCAACCCTGGACCTTAGCCTTGCCGGGGCTCTGCTCTACCACTGAGTTAATCCAACCCTATTTCCTAGCATAGCATTTAGTTCAAGAAGAATCTTGCGATCACACATAAAGATAGCAGCCAATAAATATGTACGTAAAGAAAATGAAGATATTGTTAGTACTTATTCGAAATATGACCAAAAGAAATAGGGTCGGATTAACTCAGTGGTAGAGCAGAACTCAGACTTGGCTAAGGCCCTGGGTGCAATTCCTAGATGCGACCGTAAATTTTTCTTTTATTATTTTTTTTTCGGAATAACTGTATTGAGTAAAACCTCAAATTGTAATATTTAAATATTGAATTTAAATATTACAATTTGAGGTTTTACTGGGACTCAGAATGTGACCGTTTCCTTTTCTGATTTTTCTGTTTCAGATTTTCGTTTAGAAATCACTAATATTGTCTTCAATATTTAAATATTACAATTTGAGGTTTTACTCAATACCGACAGTTATTCCGAAAAATAAATATTCATTCTAGACTTGCAGAAAAGTCAACAGATGTCGCATATTAAAAAAATTAAAAAAAAATAAGATAGGTTTATCTAAAAAGACGCTGTCTGGATTGCATTTAGTTCGGGTTGAATCTTGCGATCATACATAAAGATAGTTGCCAATAAAAATGTGCGGTGAAAAAATAAAGACAATGTTAGTGGTTCTTATTCGAAGTATGATACAGTTAAAAGTGACCGAGGGGAATAGGGTCCCATTAGCTCAGTCGGTAGAGCACTGTCCCGGAAAGACAAGGGTCCTGGGTTCGAGTCCCAGATGTGACCGTTTCCTTTTCTGATTTTTCTGTTTCAGATTTTCGTTTAGAAATCACTAATATTGTCTTCAATATTTATGTAAATTTTTTCTGTTTCAAATTTTCATTTGAGAATCGCTTATATTGTCTTCTCCACGATTAAATATTACAAAATGAGTTATTATTATTCATTTAGTTATTACAAAACAAATGTATATTATTTTGGTACCTTTTGTAATTATTTCATATCCGCAATGTGGGTGCAGTCAGTCTGGGTATTGTAAAGATTGTTATGTTTGATGTGCCTCGCATAAATGGATTGACATATAAATAAACAATGCTAATTGAATCTCACTGTAGAACAATGTCCTTGAATTCTCGTTGTGTAATCTCAGCATGTGTTTTACAACACTTATAGAAGTTAGAGTAAAGTCAATAATATACATGAGTTGAATCGGTCGTTCCATCACTGCTCGGTATACAAATCATTAATTATAGTTTTTTTGCTGTGCTTCGAAGGAATTTAAATACGCTATATGTTATTTTAACTTACAATGCGCACACGCCAATAATTATGAGATCGTGTGGAAAATACACTAATTGTGTCATCTTTAAAAGTAAAATGACTGCTTCAATTGTAGGTATTTATTTTTTTTAAATCAAGAGTGTCGAGAAAAGTTTGTGGAAGTTTAAAATCTATATTTAATATTTATATTAAATATGATACAAGTTCGTAGTACAAGCGGGAAACTTGTTGAAAGTGTAGAATTATTTTACGAATATATTTTATTTAGCTATATTTTTTTACGTTTCATGTCTAGTGTGCATTTATTCTAAAACTAACATAAAAATATTTTTCATACGTACTAATTTTGACTTCACAACATTGAGACATGGCATTATAATAATAATTTAACTATTGAAGACTATATTAACAATTTTAAAACGAAAATTTGAATCAGAAAATTCAGTAAAAGACATGGTCGCATCTTGGAACTTGAACCCAGGTCATTCGCCTCGCCGGAGCGCTGCTCTGCGAGTTTAAAATTTGAGGTATTACTCAGTTATTCAAAAAATAAATAATAATGATATAAAAAAAATATTCATAAATTTCAAGAACCAAATTCATTTTTAGAAAACGAATTTTATAAAATACTCGTATATTATGATAAAACTATACTAACAGACCGAACGATTAGTCATAATAGACCCGATATAGTTTAACATGACAAAATTTAAAAAAATAACTTATATCATTGATGTCGCTATTCCAAATTCCTGTAATATTCAAAAATCTGCTAATGAAAAAATAAGAAAATACACAGATTTAGGAAATGAGATAACAAGAATTTGGCATTCTCGGACTATAAAAATATTACCATTTGTTATTTCGGCTAATGGCATTATACCTAGCTCACTCATTAAAAATTTATGCGTATTAGATCTATCAAAAAATTTATTCATAAAAATGCAAATATCAGTCATTTTGAATACATGTAGGATTTATAGGCCCTGTTAGGAGTTCTACCGAGCCGAACCCTCTGATATGAAAATATTTGGAGTCGGGGAATTATTTTCCCATTTGATCTCTGGTGAGTTGACGTGTTGTTCTTGTATTGACTAGATGATCATTTGTGGAAAAGTGTGTGGAAGGGTTTAGTTTTTCCTGTGGAGAAGATTTAACCCGGACATTAAGTCGGATAATAGAATAAATATATATAAAATATTACTATCTACATCACATTTAGTGTCAATTTTGTGATATTCATTACTTTTTTTTATTTGAGTTTATTTTTATGGTGCACCGGAATCAAAGCTGTTAACTCTTTAGAGCAGGCTCGATTAAGATACCTGTGGAACAGACTCATCTTGCTCACATTGGGTCTGTTCATTACAGATGGCAATCGGTCTGTTAACATTGGATTGTCAATCAGATGGACCGCCCTCCTTTACCCAGAATCAAGTAGGTTTTACAAGTATTGTTGGGCTCCAGCCCAGAAGCTCCCAAATTCAATTGTTGGGCGTATTGAGATTTGTATAGAATTAGCAGCTGGTCATTATTGAAGAATCTGATAGCCCCATACAAGACGCGCAGTTTTTTAGAAGCCAGATTTACTTGAGATTATAGCTTTCATAAGTTGTACGCTATTTAATTACTCATTAGAATCACCATTTCTCTCATCCGGAAAAATGATAAAATTTTTATTAGACCTTTCAATATGCACTTTGTATTTGATGTCTAACATAATACACAGAAGAAACAATTGTGAAAAACTATCGATTCTATCTAGTTTTTTAGCTATCAGAGTGCTTTATCAGATTTAACTCTGGTAATTCTATTTTTACATCAGAAATAACTCATTTGAATGACTCTGCGCTATTTGTAACCACCACCGGTTAGACAATGGTATTAATATACACATAGCTTCAGTAATAATTTGACATATAAACACATTGGATATGAAATCAAATCATTGGAATGCGAACTCACATTCCAGACGAACAAAAAAATGATCAATGTCGTGATGTCTGGCATTCAATAAATAATGCAAAGTATAAGGTAGTCGTACAAAAATTATAATGATTATAGGTGATGTCGAATAATAATTATTGTACGTCTTGTTTTATATGGAAATATTAATGTTTCGTATTCATACCATGACTTTCCCTTTCATAGAAAAACCCATTTGCGTGTCAATGCAAATTTTCACCCCGTTTTCCAGGAATCAAATAGGAAATATTCTTTGTTTTATGAAATGGCGACATTCAATTCATATTGATTCAGTGTCTCCCTTCGCAGAAGCGTCCCCAAGTCGCGCATCGCTGGGGGATACAGGGGCAACCGTTAACATCAAATCTAAACTTTAGTTAAATTTTCATAACATGTGAACATTTTATCATGAAAATAAATAGATACTTATTACCTCGTATTTCAATTTAAATATAATAATAAATAAATAATGGGGTAAAATGTGTATTCGTACACTGGGTTTTTAGTATAATGTCATTTAGTGAAAATCACAAGGATTAAATTTATTATTTTTTTAATTGCCAGGACCAAGAATCGAACCCCGATCAACTACTTAAAACTCAACTATAGTGACCATTTGTCAACACCAATTATTTTTAGAACGGCGGCATAAATGCATTATATGTACGACTGTTATAATGTATAACACCTCAATGGTTGTGATAGAAATTACGTATTTTTGAATTTAAAAATATTTAATTTAAACTTCTATTAAAATTTTTATATTAACTATTTTTTGATTATACGAAAATGAAATACTTTGTATAAACAACATTTTTTTTTTTTTTGTAATTATTTTTTATTTTTAATAATATGTTTACATGGTACATAATTCATTTTACATCTTGGGTCTTTTTACTACTCTTCCATTGAAAGCATTTGCTTGTGTATGGAAGGGGAGTGTACATAAATGTTGTTGTTAGTTAGTACTTAAATAATTCATTGTACATAAATGTATGTTTGCTGTAGTATTTTTTTGATAGTAGTGAAGGATAATATATTAATTTAATAATTTTTTAAAAAAAGAAAGGAAGTTATGGAAAACTAAGGATATTTGTGAGATTAATTAAGTGACAGTAGTTTTTTTTTCAGAATATTTTTAAAGTGTCTCTTGACAGAGAGCAGTATTCGGGTTTTATCATTAATGCTTCTGATTTCTTCTGGTAGACGATTGAAAAAAGTTCTTCCCTGGTAAGTATAATGATGTTGTGCAAAAGACGTATTTAGTTTTGGGCATAGAAAAACATGTCTAAGTCGCGTAAATATTTATATAAATATTTTTCTTTTATAATTTGGATTAATGAGTTTTTAATATATAGGTCTTTAAATGTAGGTACTTGAAATTCTTCAAACAGGCGTTCTGTTGGGTAGTCAAAGGAATTTTTTAATATAATTTTAATAATTGTTCTTTGTATAATTTCAATTGGAAGAAAGTTACATTTATACGCGGATCCCCAACTAATAATATCGTATTGTAAAGTGGATTGAACTAAGGCATAGTAAATTAAATATAGATTTTTTATCGACAGAAAGTTTCTAATTCTTAAAAATATATATATTAATTTTCTAATTTAATTAACAATAATCTCATTTTTAAAAACCAGGGCTTCTTTGTCAGGATAATTAAAATTAACCTAACATACACAATGTTAGGTTAATCAGTGTTATAAACTGGGAATGTTGGGAGATAGAAGGGGGTATGGAAAAGGAAGTTCAACCCATTCAAAAAGAAAAACTTCTTTGCTGTTCAAATTAGAAGTACGCAAATCGAATAGAATGAAACACTGCTAAAGTCATCAAAGGGATGTATGTAAGAGGTTGTAAACATTCCATTCATCTTGATGGAACAAATTGCTAACTCTTTGCGAAATAAAATTAGTGACCAAAGCAGGAATATACATCAACACTGTTAATCGAGAATTATGGTCATATTCTTTCAAAAACAATTCTTAGTTTTTACAAAAGTTCATTTTTTACAACATCTCAAGGGCGTGCGCTTTAATTCAATGTTAATTTACAACAGATAATCTTGTACTATTTAAATGCCAAATTTCCAAACATAACCTTTATATTAGGCAGACGACGAGGCAAACAATCAAGAGTAAACATCTCTTTTAGATTGAGTAATTATGAATAAGGTATTTCTAGGTCGCTTTTTGCAATAATTTACCTTTTCATCGACGATGGTTATTTTTGATCTCAAAATGGCAGAAGATTCACGAAACAGATTAACTGTAAACGTTTTTAAATTAGAAGATGACTCAAGGTAATATAATTTTTTTAAATTGTGGAGTAAAAGGACTATGAAATTATCTTTATTAAAAATTTTATGCATGTCTTCAATAATATTGTAATTTGTTTGAACTTAATTGAACTTTAAAAAATGATTAATAATTATTTGAACAGCTCATTAAGCTTTGGCTGTTCCGGGGTGAAGTTCAGCACAATTCGAGATCAAGCAATCATAATTTATTAAGTATGTAACTACCTTGTTGCATCATTTTCAAAATGCAAATTCACACTAACTTACTGTTATGACGGAGTAGGTAATAAACAACCTTAACGAGATACTATCCGTACCTAATAAAAAATCATATAAAATCATGTTAATTAAGAGACGTGCAAAAAGTGTAGAGCCGAATTTAATTTCTGGATAGCTAAATTGATTTTTCAAAGATTAATAACTCGTAATAGAAATAACGTAGTGATCTAAAAATAGTAGCATTAATACATAAATTCAACACAGAAAAAGCCATACAAGTTTGATCATGCTGGATCCCAACGTTGAAGATAAGTTAACGTTTATTCAGTGCACAAATTATGGGCATCGTATTTTGTACACTGTTAAAATAACTATCAGGTACTTCAGAAGCATTTTTTTATAGATTTCGCAATGATGTCAATCTACATTTAGAACGAGATGTACGTTCTTTGGTTTTCCACTGTTTGGCAGTATATTTTATTATTTATTTTTCTTATTCAAGTCTCAGAGAAACAGATTCGCTAAAGCAAAATGTCTACAATAAACTCTTAATGTGTACAAAATTATCACCCAGAGTACAATTTGCTCCCAACTTCCCTTCTACTTAGTATGGCAGCAAAACTCCATATAGAGACAAAGTTCAATGTCTCTCCTTCAGAGTATTACGCAGACTGTATGATATTTGCATAGGTACTGGTAGGTATTATGCTCTGCTTCGTTCTGTGCTCCCGATGAGATATACCCGAACCGACCTCACGATTTACATTAAATATAGTTTGAATGTCCAGTGCAGTAAACAGTAAAGCAATTCAATGGAAATCCACTGTTGTTATTGCTAGAACTATTATTTATTAGTGCAATTGTCTAAGGAATAACTAACTGCAATAGTTATGCATAGTTCACTTTAGGACTGTAATAAAACATCTTTTATAAAATTAAATAGAAAAAAAATTGAAAGCGCCTTTGTAACTTATTTTTAAATTACCAAAAAACCTTTTTTAAAACACATAAAGATATTAAATTTAATACGGTAATTATTAAGTAATTCGAAAACTATTAAAATCAAAGAGTTCAAAACGCCTATGACGTCAAACTACACTGTTTGCAAGGTCATTGCAGAGCAATGTGGAGAGATTAACAATTATTGTGATATCATATGACTAAAATTCTCTTATCGCCCTTTAAATCTAAAAAGCATTATATTTAAATATATTTATTCAACTGTGTACGAAAACGAGTATAAAACTACGAACACAGTAAAAAATAAACATAAAGTTTATATTGTTAAGTACTGCTGACGAAATCTGCGAGAAATTAAATCCAAAATATTTAACATAATAAGTGCAAAAATAAGCTTTCAAGAATAATTGTCAAAATTCTTAAATTTGTAGGTGTCATGCAGTTTTGACGTGAAAATGTAAGTGTAATATAATAATTCAATAACAGGAAAAATAATTTTATCAATTAGTGAGATCACCCTGAGCTAACGGTTTAAAACCCTCGAGGTCTCAATTTAGATGTTCAGTGTCACAAAAGTAGCCACAAACTAATAACACGGTATTATGAGTAACGCTTTTAAAGCACTTCATCAAAATCACATATTTTTAAACCGGGCCTGCTAGATATGCTTAAAACTAGGTGGTTTGTGACTCCGGGGTACCTACCTAACATGAGTTACCTGGCCAAATTGTTATGACGGCTTTTCCTTTTGATGTCTGTAAACATTGTCTGGTTGTTGATATTCATGACAAAGTGTTAAGATTATTTACCGTGTATTTCTGTTGCACTTTTGCCGTTAGCCAAATCCAGCGGTGAACAACTCTGTTTAATGCAGGTCGAATCGAAAATCTGGAAAATAACTACGCACTAAATTTATCATCAAATCTTTATACAATTTCGTATTAGGATGTAAAAATATTAACATATTTCAATGAATTTCAGTTCAAAAGGTTTCATATCACCATTTTTGAACATTTGCTCAGCACAGGAGGCCTGAGGAAAATAATCCCTCAGGGCCTATGTCATCTTAAAGGATGCTGTGTGGTGGCTGTATTTAGAGAAATTAAGGAGAGATAGTTCTGGGAAGGAAAAAAGTATGAGGGGTGGTAGGAATCTGGGGGTCAATGCGTCTTAAAGTGATGGACGTTAGAATCCATCCCTCCCACTGTGGTGCAAGGCGATGGGTCGAGAGAGAGTCTGGCTGGAGAGATCAAAAGGTCTATCTAAAAGAGTCTTTCTCGATCCGACTCGTCAGTAGGTGGACAAACTCATCCGCCGCTAAGACCTAGACAAACCTCAACCCAAGAACCTGGCCACCCCTGCTAAGTCACCAAACGTAGTGGACTACTTGTCATGATCTATGGCAGAGGTGTTTTTTAATAGTATCCATAAAACAGTTGTCAATCAATGCATTTCTATTTTTAATTCTAACAATTCGTAATTATAATGATAGTTGAAGCCAGTAACAGTCACAAATAAAAATGTTGAAAATTGTTTCAATATATCAGTTCATATTATATTACGTAGATAACTTAATTGTTTTGTGAATTAGGCGACAAACATTATTCATAGAAAAACAATGTAAGCACTTAAACACTTAACACTAGAATAATTACACCAATGAGGCCAAGTAAGGTAGAATAGTGAAAATTATCCATTTATTTGTAATAAGATTCTCCAAGATTTAAAAAAAAAAAACAATTGACTGACAATATCAGATAAATATAAACATTTACTTACAACTCGCTTTAAGTACCAGCTTGGCAGTACTATAACGCCAACTTGGTTATCTCTGAAATTATTTTATCTTAAGTTGCATACTTACGAAAGTGTTGATTGTTGCTAAAATAAAGCCAATGTTTTGAGTGCAAGGACATGCACGAGAGATAGATTTGTTGGTACTCTATATCTATCCTCCCCGTTAACACCTACGGCGTGATTGAGGTATTATTATCATAATATGTTATTATCACTGGTATATCGTAAAATCTCTGCATATAATGAGCTGTTAATATATCTACTATCATAAACTACTTGGTTTAGTAATACTGCCCCAGATCTAAAAGTCTCAATCATAATGATATTAAAAATCGCTTACTAAATTACAACGATACTACCTGGTACCTACTTGCTTTTGTAGTATGGTCATAATAGATTTTAATAAATCCGATGAGATTTTTTTAATTTGACACCTTGAGTGTTGCACATTATTAAACATATGTATAATTTGTAATAACACACTTGGAGTTTTCTAATGATGGTTAAAATATCAATAATTTACAATCTAACCATGGTTAATTTTTGAAATAAATAACACAGCTAACCATTATAACTCGGGTGTCCATTATTATATAAAACGCTACCGATCCGTTTCGGGGTCACTTAAAACGAAATATTGATTTTTATTCGATAAAATGGAGCGTATGAAATTGCAACCTTCACGTTCTTATTGATAAATTCAGCAGGGTAACTTTGATATTGTTTGTGCAGGGGGAATGCATTTTAATCAAACGACCCGCCTTACCTTGGCTTTTTGGTTTATGACCTCATTTTTATCACCTATTGGTTGATAAATAGTCAACTTGTTGAGTTAAGTATCGCCCTGAAGCCCGCAGGAATAAACTCGTAGAGTCATTGATTTTTTTTATTATTTATTAGTGTGTGTTCATTTGCCACTGGCCACACTTCTTGATGAAAAATGTTTGTTACTGAGTCATTATTTTATTAATATAATTAAAGAAGTCGTACGATATTTTAAAAGAATTTCCAGTTTTTCGTCCTAATAGAATCCCCAATCTTACACCACAGAAGGCTTTCGAAATATTGACAATCAATTGATCAAATGTATATATAAGCGCATCGAATTTCTCGGTTTTTATATTCACTAGGATTAAAGGCATAGGAGGATGGAAAAACTATTTATTACGATTGCAGGGAAAACATCAAAACCCACCAAGTAATCTAAGAGAACTTGATGAGTTGAATTCAACCCCTCGCAACCACAGATTTTTTCAGGCGTAGAATCTAAAATATATCTTAAATCAGCAGCAAAAAATGGTATTGATTAGTTTATTTAATATTTTTTTACAATGCCTATATTTTTTAACGTGGTTGTGTGGGTGTGTAAAATACACAAAACCGCCATACTGAGTAAATACTGCCAAAAGAACACAAATATTGAATTAAGAAAACCATTTTTAAAGATTATTAAATGAAAATATTTTTCCGACACAGTAAGAACAATTTCCTTGAAGAATCAGCTTTTAAAAACCGTAATCACCATATCATAAATAAAATCTGCGTTTACTTATGATATGTATCAGGAAGCATTACTTAAATCATAAACTCAAATTACTGCTTTCAGAAACACGGCATAATACGAAAAATTACATTGTTATGAATTTGAGAATAATTTAAGTGAATATTTACATTCCTTGAAACATCTCGGAGCCATTAGTATGAAATAGGGCTTACAAATCCGGAGCGGCTTCAGAAAATCCGGATTTTCAGCTTGTTGAAACTCAAAATCCGGATAGCCTTATTAAATCCGCATTAAACAAATATACTATTTAATAATGTGAAATTTCAATTAGGTTAGAAAAATAGTAAAATATGAAGGAAAAGGTATTTTTTCTGATATAAGTACTTAGCTATTATCGGAACATAATTATTGAGAGATTACTTCGTTCAAATTTTATTTATTTGTAATAAGGGTGCAAAATCGTATTCGTACGCCATTTTGTTCTTTTCCTTATTATTTTAGATTTAAATAAATTTTACGTAATATTTTTCTTTGTTAACAATGAGCACACTAACTTTTTTTTAACCGTAGGCTTATTTTGTTGCACGCATTAATTTCATAGGATATTGCGATGCAAATAATATTTTTTTCAACTCCGAATTTCATGTTTTTAAATCCGAATACTATTCCGCCGTGAAAAATCTGAAAATCCGGATTTTTTAAAAATCCGTATTAGCCGAATTGCAATCTCTAGTGCGGAGGGGTTCCGTGGAAGTTATTTAGAATCCTCGTACTTTCGTAATAAAGACCGGGGGGTGCCCCCACCGGCACAAATTTACTGGGCACTAATGACTGGCGGCATCATAGGAAATTATATCTACTTTGCTTGCCGCAATTATTCAAAGTCTCTCACTAATAGCATAAAACGAGGTGCCAAAACGAAGATTATTTCGCAAATCATTTTGTAAGTGAAAAAGTTAATATCATTTTTCATTGTTTTTGTTTGTATTAAAATAATCGAAGATTTTTTTATATGGCCTTCGTGTCAGAACAGTTAGGTCATTGACTCTGGCCAGAAGGTTGTAAGTCCTAAATAAATAAATTAATAAATAAGTTAATTATGCGGAATTATTCTCAAATTTCCTAAAGCTGAAATAAAATAAAACAAAATCATTAAAGAAGATAATACTAATAGATCTAAACGAAACAAGAACAAAATAAAAATTCAACTAAATTAGTTACAAATTTTGATATGTTTTCGTTTCAGGTTACCTGTCGAAATAGATGCGCGTTACTTGAAATAACTTAGTCTATGTTTATTTGCCAGAACTGAATAGCCAAATAATGCTCTTGACCTCTCACTTATAATAATATTCCCATATACTCCAAACAATTGAGACTTTTATTGAATGGGTATTTTTCTAAAAAATTTACAAAAAAATTGTTTCCGTCCTACCATTTTATTTTTTTTCTATAATAATTTACCTCCCGCAGTATACACAAACCATTTTCTAAACCAATGCTCACAAATTTTCTCTTATTTAATAAATCGAAATCATTTTTTTTAAGTAGGTACGTAAGTACCTACCTACTTTATAGAAAACCGTACGTATTAAGTAAGGTTATTTAAAAAATATATATAATATGCAATTTGTCAAAGAAACGTCACTATCTCACTGACAATTCTCTTTTCAAACATTCTTCAGGCATTCAAATGGCCAACATCATGATTCGAATTTACAGAGAGACGAAATGCAAAACGATCAAATTAAAACACGATTTCGCTAAGCTTAGTCAATTATTATTTACGTATTTTACCGTTATTTATTGAAATTCATCTCCTCTTATAAACGAGATTTTATAAATTCACAAAAAAAAATCAAACGTATCATTTAATTTTTTCCGTAATAAAATTATTTACGAATCCCGTTTTTTATTTATTTATTTTTGTACGAAGTGAAATAAATTCACACAACTTCTGGAACTTGAGATCTGAAACAAAACCGAAATAAATATTCTTAGTTCACCTTCATTATCTCGCGTACCTGACTACTTGTGTATGTATGTCATTACCATGTCAATGAAATCGAAAAAAACTAACCGGATATTTATTATATTATTGTTTCGTCAAATAATAGGTGAAAAAGAGATCATACATTTTGCATTGTATACCAACTCTCTTAGAAAAGCTCATAAAATTAAAATATTTAATTAAAACTTCTATCCAACAAGTCGCACTGGATAATACAAACTTATTATTTGATATAGCTTATTGTATCAAATGAATAAAGACTCTTATGATATTTTTATTGATTGCTTGTTATACAATCGTTTTAACAATACATATTTGGTTCATTACAAAATTTTAGAGTCAGGCAGGTAATAAGCCACTTACGTGTATTTTTAGCAAGATAATGGAATGTAGACTAGCAGTTAAAAACCCGCTCCTCGGGCGGCACTTGGTTGGGTTTCACCCAGTTTAAGTGATACTAACAACAGTTAATCTATAATAAACCTAACCTGACCTATCATTTTATTATACATATAAGTGCATGTCAAATTTAGAGATTTGTTGGCTAATCTTACCATCAACGAATCTTTTCTAGCTTCCGATTGTGTTTTATGTTTTTTTATTTGGTTGGCAGTGCTTACACTTCCTACAAACAAACGCGTACTATGCGCGAACTTAATATCAGTGTTCTGTCAAAATGGTTTGAAGTTATTATTTACGTAAATAATATTAAATATCAATATTTTTTTAAATCGTAAATGCAAAGAGTTTTTGTTTATTGTCATTAAGTTGATCAAATGTTTTTTTTTTCTTTTTAAATGCGTATTTAAAGGTAGTTTGGTATTTTGAATAGATGAAATTGTACGTATTTGTGATGGATTATTTCAAATGAAATTATTCGCTATTATGCCGCCAGAGGTGCGCTCTGTCGGCCAATAGGGAAACTACTCTAGCGGCCGGTAAAGGAGGGATTGACATTTTCAATGAACCCTATTGATGCGGAATTTACCCGAAACATAAGATTTGAAATCTATCAATCAGAGGGCCTAAACCGTTCAGACGCTGGCGTACTAATACTATCAGATTTACCAAAAAGGTGTTTTTAAAAAACATAAAACTCGTTTTTTTCCAATTTTATTAAACAGAAGGGTGTTTGTATATACATATATACAAATGTTTGTATAGTGTGATGTATGAAATTGAATGAATCTAGGAGTAATATTTTTTAATGATAAACTAATGTTTAAAAGACAAAGTTTTTTTTTATGCATATCACAAAGGATAATAAGTTATTATAATCAATAATTAGTCCCCAGATATATTTTGGCATTTTTTCGGATTCACTGCCCAAATTCAAACGTGGCATCATGACAATACTTTAATTTAACTATTCAATGCGCATACATACAGACACACACACACACAAACACTCACACATAAATTACGCACGTCACACACACACACCTATAAACTACACAAGTCACCTGGTAATTAAGAAATAAACATACTACTTAGCAGACATTACAAGGAAACATATCATAGGTGCACAACATGAAGTATCTTATTCCTGTATATTGTTTCAACTCTGTAAATAATGTACTGTTTGTTTCTATAATATAAAATTAAAATAAAATGAAAACAGAATTATATGGCGGTCGGTCACCTTTGCCTTCCCTTGTGGAGAAACGACGTGTTGGTTGGTTAAGTTAGTCACAATCAAGGTTGTCTCACCTATGTCATCCCGGCACCAGATCAGCATCGTCTCAGCTCGAGCTAATCAAAATTATTTGAATGAAACTCTATACTCTAACGCACACTTATCAGCATAGACAACTGGTGAAATGAGGCGAGGCTGTGCCAATCCGATGCCGAGCTGATATGGGTGCGATAAATTTTTTGTTTTTTTTTTTTTTTTTAATACGGTATACTGTTTCGGCTTTCCAAAATTATTTTCAAAATATTGCAGCTTGGACATTGGAGACCAGATTCAATATCACAGGCTCCGAACCTATGGTCACTCCTTCCTTCACCTGATCTCATTTTAAAAAAAGCATAAATGAGAGTAATTCCTGATTTAAAATAACTGAACAATACAATTTAAACTTGCTTAGAAAGATAAAAAATCGAAACCTCAAGTCATCATGTAAGTGGCTCTTTACCACACAATCTTATTTTATTTGCCACAGGGTAATATTTCATCAAACCTTTTTTATTCGCCAAAAAGTCTTTTGCACATACGTGTCGTATAGGTTGTATGTGAAATATCTCTTGGACTGTGAAATATATAACTTAGTAAGGTAAAAACGTTTTGCTTTATGGGACTAACGCACAATTCGTGAGCAATATGTAGGCAAATTACACGTAGAAGGTCAAGCTGAACGAACATAATTTAATGGGCACATACTTGGCAATCAGTATAAATCTTAGAACAATGAACGCTTCGGCGTTTAAATTACATTATATTATAATAATAATAATATTATTACCTTTATTATAATTATCGGGGATATCGTAATAATCTCTTGTCATAAAGATCGATATAGTCAAAATTCATCTGATTTCAGTGTGATTAAAAATCGTTTTTAATGTTTTGTTTATGATTACCGCGCAAGATTATAAGTCGTAACAGCACTCATGAAACGTATAAGCCACTAAGGAAACCCTTATTCATATGGGGGAGGAGTAAGATGCAGAAGAGGTTGGAAAGTACTTGGTTATTCAAATCTGGTCACCAAACACGGCTAAACTATTTTAAACAGCAAGGTATCGATTCTGAATGGTGGTTTTTCACCAGGGCAATACTGAAAGTATCTTCCCTTTCTGAAACTTTCCGCAAATACACTATTAACAATAAAATATTCTTTGCGCATGTCGGGATTACAAACTACGTCGAAATGTTAAATCCATATTTAAAACTAAATAACACACGCATTTTCCCCACCGGACGACGGACCGTCACAAAACACTGTCTTGGTGCAGACCCCCTGCTTCATTTACATTCATACGTCGTTTCATACGTACTTTGCTGTTATTCCGACTCTTCACATGGCCCCTTATATTTGCTCGCGTTATGACTTTCTCAGGCATCACAGACTTCTACTACCATATTGATTGTTCAATTAGAAAAAAATGTTAAAACTCTGAGGAAGCTTGGTGGTAACAACTATCATGATAATATATATATATAAATGTTATTATGAGTGGGAGGAGGTGTATGGACTAGATTTTCTCATTGCGTATGCTCACTGAGAAGTTTTTAGCAAAAAAAAAACAAACTTTTCTGTGCCTTTGTCGATCTACAAAAAGCATACGATCGAGGTGACAGGAAAAAGCTATGGAAGATGTTGTTGAAGTATGGAGTGAATACGAATCTTACACAGGCCATTGCGTCTCTGTATGAGGGAAAAATTGCATGTATTAGGGGGGAACAGTGATTTTACGGGATGGTTTGATATCACAAACGGTGCGTAATTTCACCGTGGTTATTCAATTTATACGTGTTTCTGACAATAACAAAAATATTCAAAATAACTTAATATAACTTTAGCAGAATGATTACAGGTTGCCACATGACGCATTTAGCTATATTATTTTCATGTGGGTTACCAGGCGTTTACGTGTTCATGGTTTGACTATTGAAATTATTTTATTCACGCAACAGAATTGTAAAAGGCTCACCCAGGGAGATGTTAAGTAATAGTTTATATAATAATCTCTCAGAACTATCTTTTAAATTCACAAAATTGATAACCTAAATGTTTTCAGTAAAGAAATAATAAACTTTCTATCGGCAGTTTAGCAAGTGCATTAAGATTTGAGATACACTTTCTTGCAAAAAAACTTGCCAAATTACAAAATTTTACATCTTTTTAAAAGAAATATTAAATGTTAAGTGGGTGCATACGCCTTTAATTTGTTGTAATATTTTGAAATTGAATAAAAAAACCGCTATCCTAAGATAATGAAAAATTAAATCAATCTTCATCTATCACATTAACCTTTTTTGGATAAAATATAAAAAGATAATTTTCACCTTTGATCAATTTTAAGGAATGTTATTTTCAAGATTATGAATCTTGGTATATCCAATTTTCCAGTGTTTATTGCATAAAACATGTTTTTTGAATTGTATCCTAATATAATATTATCACTTCACAAAATGAATATATTGTTTTGTTTTCGATTCCTTCAATCAACTTGTTCAATTAAATTAAACATGTTTTTTTAATTTTTTTTAACTATAGCGCCGATTACTTCTGATCATTCAGCCACTTAAATGCTAATATTTAATCGATTATCCGTAAAATATTGAACCAATTAGTGTAAGAATCAGAATCGATAAAAAATTACCCAAAATTCGCTAACTTCACCTGTAGTGATTTGTGGTGGTCATATTTTGGTATATCCTGGTTTAATAGCGGCCACAACGCAAACTATGTGTCAAGTGAACAAACCAAAGAATAAATAATTCTACGAGGAGAAGAGAATTCTTAAATTTTTTAAATATTTTAGAAATAATGGCAACTATTGATAAATTGACAATTGAGACCTTTTATTAAAAAAAACGGTTATTTTGTCCATCCTAACTAAATACTGTTTTTATCTTTGATGATATAATGCTTTTCCAAAACACAACGTATCAACAATAATCATATGTGAATCACACTGTTATTATTAGTTCTTACAATATATTTTATTGCAACAACTTTTTCTTCTCATAAGTATCGAAAGTTATACCCATCAATGTAATACATCATTAAAGAAGAAGATAATACTAATCAATCTAAGTGAACCATGAAACAGAACAATACAAAGAAAAAAAGATATAGATCTTTAACTTTTCATTTTTGTGTTTTGTTCTGTTTCATCGGAAACACAAATGAAAACGATCTTCGTTCAGAGTGGTTGCTGCATCATCTGCATCCATCGCTCATTGAGAGACGCGCTGAGTCACTCTGATGCAGCCACGACAATGATTTAAAAAACATCAATTTTGAAAGCCACTTTAAGTTGAAACATGTTCCATTTTTTAAATATATTTATTCCTAACCAAACACACATCAGAATGAGTATATTGTACAAAACAATCTGTAACGTACCATTAGCACCCCTAGGAATTTGATTAATTGATTTTGGTTTTTATCTGGTCACGAATTACAGAAATAATGCGGACAGAGGGTGTGGGAACGCGCTTTGGACAGGGGTAATTGACCCGCCACTGATTTATACACGCTAATTCTTCGCTAATGTGAATTCTCAATAGACTACACCAGTGATAATTTATAACTTTGTGAATTACGCTTTAACTCGGTTATTTAGTGTGAAATTGGATGAAGGATGTGACTTGCGTCGTGTTTGTTCAACAGGATGAAATTAAAAAAGTTTACAATATGCGGCGAGTTCAATTAAAATTGCGTTGTAAATGGCAATGTGGTGGAATTTAAAGATATCAGGAAGTAGAGGTCAAAGATAACATTACTGGCATCTGATTTTGTATTTGAATCTGATACAAGGTGATCTAATCTGATCAAATCATAAAAGTATGTCGGAATGCATCAAAGCTTAAAGATTTATCAAATAATATAAAGATGGCGTTTAAAAATATTTTTTGACAATATTTTAAAGGGTTTTTTAACATAAGTTTTCAAAATATGATGTGTCCGGATATTGTAATTTTATCTCATGACGATTGGCCGATTGAAGTTTTTGTGTTAACCTGAACAGATACCTGAAATAAACTGAATAAACGATATTTTATAATTTTCGTGTATTTCCAAAAACTAACTTACGTTTATTTAAAAAGATTTGGATACCTGCACATATAAAAACTTTTTCGATGCACTATTTATGAAACGGATTTGTAATATAGCGTATGATAAAAAATATAAATTATAAGAAAAAAAAATAATTAATTAAAAAATAATTTACGGTAGATCAAATAAGATTATAAAATATAACTTACATAAAAATAACAATAAAACCTTACTAACAATACCAAAAAGCCATTAAACTCAAGGCAACAACTGGGGTTTAGCCCAATCAACAAAATATTTTAAATTTGTCAGGTCATTCTGTGTATGTACTCACGAATTACCAATGTATAGTTTTATTTTGTACTAGAACCCGACACCAAGTCGTGATCGGAGATATACACACCAAGGAAGGTCACCAGTTCACCGACGAAATCATATTTGATCCAGATTAGTAACAATAATAATATTCGTATGATGTTGGCTATAGAGCTGTAGGTTACTTGTTCTGATACGTATCTGCACACGTCGCAAAAATCGTGATATTGCGATGAGATATCAAAATAGCTTTAGAAGAATGCTGGTGTAAAATGAATCCTTTTTGATTTTATTTAAATGTTTTTTATACACATTATTTACCCTTGCTTACGATAGTATCTACGAACATATAACATACTTAGATTGTAATTGTGAATATTAAGTTATGACGAGTCATTCTGTATGTCAGCTTGAATAAAATTATTTTTTCTTCAAATAATTCTAAGTTCACTTTGTGGCGTTATTTTAATTTATATTATATAAATAACTGTGCGTATATAACATTATTTAATCAAAATAATCGACATGTTTCGGAACTAATAGTTTCTTTGTCAGGATAAATTTACAAGGAAAATCAACCAAATAATAAGATACAACCAAAGATATTAGAAGAACGAGATGTGCTATGAGCAGTTTGTACTGAGTGGAATTGTTTTGCCGAGTGTCGCCGGTTTTGTTCACCAATACTACTGCACACCTTCGCTTGCGCTAAGGTATCCGCACTAATACATAGAACAGATTTCTGTGCATACACGTCCCGATACCGTTCAAAGTATCCTAATTAGGTAGTACTCCGGCCACGGTCCGGCGGCCAACATAGCATATCTCGTTCTTCTAATATCTTTGGATACAACTAAGAACCTGTAGACAAAAATATTAAGGTAATTAATTAGTTATTTTCATTTATAAAAGCTTTTTATATATATATATATATATATATATATATATATATATATATATATATTGTCCTCTTCCCGTATTATGTTGATCCAGTAAGAAGTTGTTAGACTAAGTTGATCCACCTTTAACACCATATAACTTGGCTATTATGGAATACATCTGAATGAATTGACAACAGTGGTACAATAATTATCAATGTTGCCAGTTTGCCAGAAAAACCATTTGATATACTGTTAATAAAATTTTCAAAATTTGTATGGAAATCGGATGCATAATTTATGTTGATCTACCCAAATTGGCATACTTATGTTGATCTCATATATATTGATCTATTCCCGTAGTATGTTGATCCAGGTAAGAAGTTATTAGACAAAGTTGATCTGTGTCCCTATATATGGTTTTACTAAATGAACCAATCAAGGGGCAATCGGTGGACTGTTCATCACAAGGTTTTATGTGATTCCGTAATCTTTTGTGATATTGAACTCAAAGTATTAGTCTCTAGAGTCGAATATCGCATGAAATGACTGTGAAATGGTACCGTTTCAAATCAAAATGACGTGTGTTGCTTGAATTGTTTATAAGAAATGTATGCGTATTTAGATCGAAACGAAAATTTCGCAAAAACAAATCCATAAAAAAATCATAACTTAGCAGGGGTACACGGGTTCATAGGGTGAGGTTTGTCTAGGTCCTGGCGGCGGATGCGTTTTCCCATCTACTGCGTGGCGGGCCGGATCGAAATAAACTGGTTGAGGGATACCTTTCGACCACAAAAATCCAAAATGGCGGCAAAAGGAATAATGTTATGTAGGAAATTTTGAACCTGTATCTTTTACCATCTCTCCTGATTACGCTTCGTGACTTAGTAGGGGAGGCCGGGTTCTTGGTTATAATGGGTAATTAATGGATGGTTGGACGCGGTTGGAGCTAACTAAAAACTGTCCAAAGAAGCGAAGCTAGCAGTCCACAATGGAGTGCTGGTACCTACCCTAATATATGGAAATGAGGCATGGAATTGGCAGAAGAAGGCTGAAAGTAGACAGAATATGATGCCATGCCTCACTTCCATATATTAGGGTAGGTACCAGCACTCCATTGTGGACTGCTAGCTTCTTTGGACAGTTTTTTGCTATCTCCAACCGCGTTCAATCATCCATTGATTACCCATTTTAAATAATTACCCATTATAATCAAGAACCCGGCCACCCCTACTAAGTCACGAAGCGTAATCAGGAGAGGTGGTAAGAAGTTCAAAATATACCATATAACATTATTCCTTTTGCCGCCATTTTAGATTTTTATGGCCAAAAGGTATCCCTAAACCAGTCTCTTTCGATCCGGCAAGTCCACAATGGAGTGCTGGTACCTACCCTAATATGTGGAAGTGAGCATGAAACTGGCAGAAGAAGGCTGAAAGTAGACTGAATACTGTAGAAATGAGATCCCTGAGGCATATGTGCGGTAAAATCATGTATGACGAAATGTGCGTATGCTGTGTCTATTCTAGGGGTATTTTATTAGAGCCTGTTTATATATGAACGGGTCGTTTCTCCAACTCGTTTTATCGTAAGTCGGCTCGCATGTGGAACGAGCTATCGGCATCTGTTTTTCCTCCTCCATATAATCCGGGCCTCTTTAAGACCCGCATTAATAAATTCATTCCTACAGACCCTACCTTAACCCGCCCCATAACGCTGCCCAACTGGGTGGCGACATAGTTTCTCTGTATTTAACGTGTAAAGACAGGGGCGCTCTAGTGAGATGTGTCACATAAAAAAGTCATACCTCCGAATTTGAATATGGAGACATACAAAATGATCTATATTATAAGTTATAACCAATAGTCCAGTCAGTGGGGAGTTTTACCTTGCAAAAGGTTAGGTAGTAGCGATTTTGATATATGTTGTTAAGATTGGGACTCTAAAGAAAAAAAAAAGTTTTCGACCTTGGGAGGGTCGAGCTCGATCCGCCATCTTGGATTGAAGGTGCCAAAATTTGTTTTTTTTTAAATAATTGTGAAGTGGTCGTTTTTACAACCAAGTTGTTTTACGCAAACTTAAAGACAACTAAATTACCTACATTTTTTGCCGGAAATTTTTTTTTGTAAGTCTAATAGGTAACGAGTTACAGTGGCGGAAATGTGAATATTTTTCAAAAAAGTGATGAAATTCCCAACTTTGTAATTTTTGGGGGTTATTCATTACATAATTATAATAATTTTGTTAACTCATTTCCACACCACCATGAGGTAGAGAACATTGCGCATTTTTTTATTGTGGTATCCCCAGTAGGTCAACTCCACAGATATACCAGCGTTATGCTACAGTAAATTATGTTACATTACTGTGAATTATGTTACTATAAATTATGTTACTTAATAACAGTCTTCGTCATCAATGTCATCATCTAACTCATTGCCTGTGATATTTGGGCTTCCATTGACAAAATCTCTTCTTCTTCTTCCTCAACATCGATGTGAACCTCTGGCGAATTTCGGCATGTTTGACCATTACAGCACCCACATACAATAGAACACTTCAATCCAGCTTTCCTGCAGCCACATGCAACGCCGCATCCTTTTTTACAATTGCATGAAATAAATTTTAATAAAGTCTCGGGTGCTGGTTTCTTTGTCATTCTTACTGGAACAAGCCCGTTGATGTCACGTTTCCAGGCCCAGTTTTCTGGATTTTTTTGGATTCCATACCATTTTTGGACTTGATGGTACGTTCTAAATGCATGGTACCGTTTAGCGTCGTTCGTTAGTGGCAAAGAGGCAAGATTGAATTTGCTTTTTGTTGTCGACTTTGCGAAACGTTTGTAGAGGACTTCTTCCAAGGTTTCCTTATCCATGTCACCCCCGTATAAAGCAACAAGAAAGCGTGTTCCTGCAACTGCTATGTCTTCTGGTGTTGCATCATGTTGTTTGAAGATTCTTATCATGGCATTGAGTCTTGTGTCGTTTTGCACAAGCGAACAAAAATTATTTTTTCCTTGGTTGAAGAAGGACGATGTTGTATCGCAGCCGCTAAAGGCATGAAGAAACAGAATATTTTCAGCCGCCTCTTTGTATTTCACACTATTCGCGGAATACAATCTTTCAAAAGTTTTGCCTCTACCGGGTTTGCGAAGATATATACTATTTTTTTGTGGTGCTAATGCTGTCATGCTGTCAGCAGAACTAGGAGATCAACGTCTTCGCCAATAATGAAAACAGCGTCATATGATGAACACAAGGAAATCGCAGTATTGACAATCAACTCATCAGCATCTTCTTCAGCCTGCTTAACTGTAAAATCATCCTGTATATATTGCTTTGTAAGCATCGAAATCAGACGGACTTTGTTATTTTCATTGGCTAAAAATCGTTCTTGTGAAACTTGAATTGGCATTGTTTCATCGAAAAGAACATCTGCAGACATGTTCTTCTTCGATCGGCGAAGTCTTTCTGCGGTTTTCGTATTTTTTCACCATCATCAAGCGGATATCCATCGAAAACAATGACTGCATATGATCCATATTGATTTCTTACATAGTGAACGTACTTCTCGCAAATTGACCCAAAATAATCATTCCGATTCCATACAACTTTATGTAAAAGATATCCTCCATCTACAACATTAATTTTGCTACCTTCAAGTTGCACGCCTTCTGAAAGTTGTTCGAAAACACCATAAAATGATGATTTCGTACCTTTGCGCACGAGCACACTGAGTGACCGAGCATCCAGGCAACGTCCTGTAACCACCCCGACTCAATCAGTGTTGCCAAGTCAGCTGTAGACTAGGATGCTATATAAGTATATTGTAACGTAGAAATACGTTAAAATGATATTGTGTAATATGTTCGTACAAAATTTATCAAGAAAACTGGAGTTTTACAATTTTTTGTCAAAATTTTCTGCTTTCAACCGCTGTAACTCGTTACCTATTAGACTTACAAAAAAAAATTTCCGACAAAAAATGTAGGTAATTTAGTTGTCTTTAAGTTTGCTTTCAACAATTTGGTTGTAAAAACGACCACTTCACAATTATTTTGAAAAAAAACAAATTTTGGCACCTTCAATCCAAGATGGCGGATCGAGCTCGACCCTCCCAAGGTCGAAAACTTTTTTTTTTCTTTAGAGTTCCAATCTTAACAACATATGTGAAAATCGCTACTACCTAACCTTTTGCAAGGTGGAGCCCTTTTTTATCCCCCACTGACTGGACTACAATGAATTCACACAATTTTTATCGATTATCACTTTTTATTAGGATTTAAAAAAAATCGTAAACTTTATAATCACATAACTCTTGAAAAGAAAGTCCCAATGATTGGCATAAATCATTCAAATCGAATAAACATTATTTTTTAAATATTAATATTCTGTTTAAATTATTGTCACATCTTACCGGAAATCGTTATATTTTAAAGTTCTCTAAATAAAATTAAATCTTCTTATTTAAAAGAATTATCTCACATTTAATATTATTTAAACAATATGACCGGAAGTCGGCATCTTTCAGTGGAATATACTAAAAAAACACCACAAGGTGGTTACAAATGCAATTATATTTAATCAATTTTTTCGATTATATTTTATGTGAAGAATTTTTCACAGAGGCCCAATGAATATTAATGAAATACAATTAAATCACTTGCTTCATCGGTAGAGGAGACCAAAGCCAATTGAACCAATTTGACTTTAACATTTTCTACGTCTTGCATATAAAGTTTACGAAAAAAATACTTATAATCAACGTCAGACAATTTAACTGCCCACCAAATTCGTATATGATTTTTTTTCAATCTCATATAAATTAAGCTATATTCTCATAAACCAATTGAGTGAAATGCTGCAATGACCCCGACCCCGGGGTTAGTATTAGTTTAATTTAGTTAGGATTAGTTTAAACTTACTCTTCAAAATTTCATTTTTTTTTAACGTAATACACTATATATCCTCAAGAAAATCTGTTTAATCACGAACCGTAACTACTTGATGTAATAAAAAAAGAAAAACAAATATATGTTAATATCATAGTTTGCTTTAATCTCGATAAAAACAGAAGAAGAAAAAGTTTTTTTTTATGAATGAGATAAAACTTTACCCCAAACAACGTGTAAATATATTAATTAAAATCAAAATATAAACTTCACATTAGGAAAGAGGACAACGAACAAATAATTACATTGACTAAGTGTTACGGACGGACATGCACTTGAGCAAGACTTGGGAGCTGTACTCACAGAAACTTTAAAAAAACTTGGGTTTATTTGTAGTACGGGGTCAATTATTATTATTATTATTATGTAATGAGCAGGCAGCATTCTGCTGATGCGCTCATATCTGATTTTACAACAAGTTTGACAGTAATTGAGTTGTACTGGTATAATTATCCCCCGAAAACATTAAAACGGAAACAATATAAACTACTTTTTTAAAAGAAAGACATACATTCCCGGGTTTCGAATAACCTGGCAATATTTGAAAATCTCCTACTTCCACCACAGTCAGCTGAAAATGTTGCTTGTGTTGTGATGGAGGACTTAGCCAGCCCAGGAATTGAACACACTACGCCGCGCCTGGGTGGGACCCAAACGCGATGTCAACTCGGCCACCGACCGGTCTAAAATATGACAGAGATCGCTCCAGTGGATAAGTAATAAAACGTAGTTTATAGGCAGTTTATAAAAAAAAAATTGTCTAAAGAAACAGATACATTTTTAAAACAGTAATAAATAAAGTACATTCTGGAATCGTTAATAAGTCGTTTTGAAATATTTAGCCGTGTTAAGTAATCAATAGTATCCGGAAACGCGGTGGCAAAACGTGGAATTCCATAGCCGTTTTTAATTTATTAAAAATATTTATAAAATCAAAGACAAAACAATTAAATGTATTCTAATCAGGGTGTCGTTATAACAAAAGAACGCCGGCATGGATATATCGCGGCGCGGGCGGCCACGCAGCTGCATTATCTTAACAACGAAGTTTAGGTCTGATCAAATTCACAATAAAGTATTATTTTGTAACGAAATTAGTTTTAATACAGAGAATATCCAAATAAACCTTTTTTGTGTATAAAAACATATCGGCTTCTTTGTCTGGATGTGGTGTGATTTGATTTGTATTTTTTTATGAAACATTATTATGAAGCATCGAAGAATTATCAATATTTAAATAAAAAAATATTGAAGTGTTTTACGCTCTCCTCTAGCTGGTATTAGTATAACATGCACGTGTTCGGTTCTAGACAAACTGTGAAAAAAATCAGCTTCTCATTGGGTGGTCATGTAAAATGAGTGTTATTCATTGATGTATTAATGTCACATGTTAGTCTGCTATTGTTACAATAATATTGAAATTTCGCCATTTTGCCGTGCTAAAAACCATTTATTCAACTTCTCGAAATTAGCTGTAGATTTTTAGTTTTGAATACCACACCAGAGTCCCAACTGCTCCCGTCTGGAGCCAGTGAGACTATGGCATCCTCAATTGGGGTTGTTGTGAGACTGAAGATATTGTGAACCTCGAAGGAGATGAGGAAGTTGGGAGAGTACTTGGCTCTTCAGATCTGGTTGCCAAACACTAATTGTAAAATAGTACAAATTAATTTTAGTAAAATTTATTTGAGCCCGCGACCTTCGGATTGCTAGTCGATAGCCTTACTCCTCGATAACGGAGGCCGTCATTTAGGAACGTTTTAAATTATGTTTTACATTTGAAAGTAGACGTTTATTACAATTTGGGAGGAGGGTATGTGCACCGCCGCCCCGGGAACCATTTATTGGATAACCTACACTTCTGCCATAGGTCTCCCCAAGTTGTTGGATATGTTTGGTGACTTATCAGGTGTGCCCGAGTTTATGGGGTGAGGTATGTGAGGGGCTTGGCGGCGGATGCGCCTGCCTAATAACTGCGTGGTGGGCCGGATCGATTAGTCCTCTTTCAACGCATCGCCTTGCAACGCAGTAGGAGAGTTGGATTCTTATGTATATCACTCAATCACACTGAACCCCAGATTACTACCCACCCATCATACCTATTTACTTCCCAGAACCCACTCTCCTTCCTTTCCTTCAAAATTCCCCCAACACAGCATTCACAAAGATGACATAGGCCCTGAGGGTTACGATTTTCCTCAGGGCCTCCTGAGTGGATATGTTGTAAAAAATATAAGAAATAAACAACAATCTCGCTAAACGTTGACGGTGACCTATGGTAGGGGTGTTGGTTATCTAATAAATGGTTCCCGGGGCGGCGGTACACATAATTGTAATAGTTCTCGAGGGCTCTGATGTACAGACATTATGGCTCTTGTTGATTGACGAACATATACTAAAAAATCGTTGGTTGGAATCGTAGCTTGAAATGACTTTAGCCATGTTTAGTAATAAACAAATTAGAATAGATTTTTTAGCAATCATAATTTAAAATTTGTAAAATTTAATTCTCACCAATCTAATCGCCGTAATTTTAATAGGCACATATTATGGATATTACGCTTTGTTTCAACTTAATCATTACAAGAAACTTACGTCGGGAGAGATGGTAAAAGATACATTAAAATAAAATTTAATTCAATCAAAGTTCAAAATTTCTCTTTTAAAATGACCCAGACAAACCTCACCCTATGAACCCGAGCACCCCTGCTAAGTCACGAAACGTAGTAAATGATGTATTAAATTTACAATTTTTGTTTAATCAAGTTCAAAAGATTTTTTTAGCATGGATTTGACGTTTGCGAAAGTTCCATTTCAATATAAATACTCGTGAGGCAGTCTATCCTCTGTAAGTATAAAGTCATTTTCATAGAATATGGATGTACTAACAGGATCTAAAAAGTACGACAACGCGCGCGAAATTGGCGGTTAAGTTACAACGCATGCAAGCCGTCAAGTTTGTCAGAAATATATAGATCAACAAAATAAATCGTGTAAAATGTATATGCGACCGAAAAATGGGCGTGGCTTACAGCTAAATCTCGATGACACAAGTTGATCTGTAGGGATTTACATATGTATGCCAGCTTGGGTAGTGGATCAACATATCCGGGTTGGATCAACAAATGCAAACGGATCAACATATACCTGGCGTACCGTCGCGCGAGATCAACATAGTACGAGAGGGGATAAATATATATATATATATATATATATATATATATATATATATATATATATAAATAATAAATAATATCGTAAATGTGTTTATATGACACCAAATCCTCGAGTGGCCAAAGACCATTGATTTATTCTGATTAATATAAATCACATTGTAATCACCACAATTTAATCAAAATAATCTATTTGTTTCAAAACCAATGGTTTTTAGTCAGGATAAACGTATAAAAAACGTATATAAACGTATTTTGAACGTTTATCCAGACAAAGAAAACATTGTAGTCAAAACACGTCGATTATTTTTACTAAATATTGGCGTATACAAAGTATTGTATTTTATTTACATATTTTTTTAAATTTACATTTCTCGAAGATTCTGGCTTGTGTATTATAATTATTATTACCATTTTTATGTAATCTAATTTGAAACATTAATTTACAAAGAAAAAATCATTATGTGTTCGTGGTATAAAATGAGAATATCTTTGTGCTGTATCAGTCGGTGCATGAACCATTAACATAAAAGTATTCATCTTTTTTATGTTAACAAACTACTAATTTCCAACTGTATTCTGTTTATTTAGATACCCTTACTGCCAGACGGGACTTTTTGGATTCCCAAAAAAGCATTATTGCCTCTTTTCATATAAAAATCCTTTGAACATTGTAAATATGTCATTTGCTTTGATAAACCGAATGTATTATGTTAAAGGAACACCCACTTTTAGATAAGGCTCTTCTAATTCTCCTTTGCAACGCAAATCAGTACGCTTTAGATTTGTGTTTTCCATTCCTCCTGGTGCAAAAAGAGGATGGCTTTTATAAAATAATGGAATTAAAAATGATTCACTTTGTGGGGTCATTTTAATATAAATAACTTTGTATACACCACTATTCAATTAAAATAATCGACACGTTTCAAAACTAATGGTTTGTTTGTCTGGATAAACGTATAAAACGCTAAATAATACTTAAATACTGAAGACAATATTAGTGATTTTTTCAAACGAAAATCTGAAACAGAAAAATCAGAAAAGGAAACGGTCACATCTGGGACTCGAACCCAGGACCCTTGTCTTTCCGGGACAACGCTCTACCAACTGCGCTAATTGGACCCTATCCTATTCGGTCACTTTTAACTGTATCATACTTCGAATAAGAACTACCAACGTTGTCTTCATTTTTTCACCGCACATTTTTATTGGCAACTATCTTTATGTATGATCGCAAGATTCAACCCGAACTAAATGCAAAGACAACGTTGGTAGTTCTTATTCGAAGTATGATACAGTTAAAAGTGACCGAATAGGATAGGGTCCCATTAGCGCAGTTGGTAGAGCATTGTCCCGGAAAGACAAGGGTCCTGGGTTCGAGTCCCAGATGTGACCGTTTCCTTTTCTGATTTTTCTGTTTCAGATTTTCGTTTGAAAAAATCACTAATATTGTCTTCAGTATTTAAATATTATAATTTGAGGTTTTACTCAATAAGTTATTCCGAAAAATAATAATTCATTTTCTAGACTTGCAGAAAAAGTCAATAGATGTCGCACATTAAAAATAAAAACAATAAGATAGGTTTATCTATAAAACGCTGTCTAGGATTGGATTTAGTTCGGGTTGAATCTTGCGATCATACATAAAGATAGTTGCCAATAAAAATGTGCGGTGAAAAAATGAAGACAACGTTGGTAGTTCTTATTCGAAGTATGATACAGTTAAAAGTGACCGAATAGGATAGGGTCCCATTAGCGCAGTTGGTAGAGCATTGTCCCGGAAAGACAAGGGTCCTGGGTTCGAGTCCCAGATGTGACCGTTTCCTTTTCTGATTTTTCTGTTTCAGATTTTCGTTTGAAAAAATCACTAATATTGTCTTCAGTATTTAAATATTATAATTTGAGGTTTTACTCAATAAGTTATTCCGAAAAATAATAATTCATTTTCTAGACTTGCAGAAAAAGTCAATAGATGTCGCACATTAAAAATAAAAACAATAAGATAGGTTTATCTATAAGACGCTGTCTAGGATTGCATTTAGTTCGGGTTGAATCTTGCGATCATACATAAAGATAGTTGCCAATAAAAATGTGCGGTGAAAAAATGAAGACAACGTTGGTAGTTCTTATTCGAAGTATGATACAGTTAAAAGTGACCGAATAGGATAGGGTCCCATTAGCGCAGTTGGTAGAGCATTGTCCCGGAAAGACAAGGGTCCTGGGTTCGAGTCCCAGATGTGACCGTTTCCTTTTCTGATTTTTCTGTTTCAGATTTTCGTTTGAAAAAATCACTAATATTGTCTTCAGTATTTAAATATTATAATTTGAGGTTTTACTCAATAAGTTATTCCGAAAAATAATAGCTAAATAATACGTTTATATTCGTTTTTTATTCGTCTATCCTGACTCCTGACTACTTAAAACAAGTCGAAGAATTTGATTAAATGGTTGTGTTTACAAATGGTCTTTAGCCACTCGAGCCATTGTTGTCGTATAATTACATTTACCATATTATTTATTTAAGGCGATGCACTACGTCGTTTAATATTTTGAATCCAGCCGCTATCAATAACACACCTTACGTAGATGGTGATAAGGCTTAAATTCCCGCTTCACACAATCCACCTGTTTTGATTTATGCAAGAAAAAAATATAGCCAAAAAGTGCCCTTTATTTTATTTTGTGGATGTTCAGGCACAAATATTAAAAAAAAATCGATTATTATATAAATAACTTAATTTGCCACATTATGCAATAAAACGATAACCGAAAATGGGTTCGTAAGTAGGAGATTTTGAACTTTAAACCAGTTTTTATCGTAAAGTAAAAAGACTTATCTAAAAAATACTCGATTATTTCAAAGGTCAGGATGTATTTTACTAGCAGTAATTAATTAAAGTATCTGAAATATTTCTAGGCGACCAAATTTTCAAACCAAAAACACATGATTTTAAATTACTACGTATTGCATCGCCTTAATATCATTCCTCAAAATATAAATATGAAAGTAAATGAAAATTTTTACTGTGGCTTAAAGCCAATGAATCCACCTAGATTTCAGCATTTATGACATATTTTTATATTCTATAAATTTGGCACATAATTGCAAGCGATCGTTCAAAACGTGTTTGCCAACGTGGCATGATATGCCAAAAATCGCTCAACGGTTAAAGCACCTTTCCAAACAATTGCTCAAGCCCATGAAAATTAAAAATCGATTTATAGTGCCTGTAATTAAAATGAAGAACTGTTTCTCAATGTTATCTGCTTGCGATGCAGCGGGAATCTATATAATCAGTAATCTCCTAAAATATGCTAAAGGCATATATATTTGCAATGTCCAAATATCCATAGTTGATCAACATCTACTTTTTCATTATCTGGATAGTGGCCTGATTAAAAATTTATTATATCAAAGATTTAAAAAATACTTCTTTTCAGGTGCAGACTATTTCGTCACCGCACGATGCATGTGAAATCTTTTAGGCTATTGGATCAATGACGCAAGTCATTTGACCCGCCAATAATTAATATATTAATAAAGTGTGTTCGTAGATAGACACTGCCGGTCAGTCTTCCGCATTCATCTGCACGATTCTTTATTAATCAAGGTTACTTAAACAATGCTTCTGGTGTTTCTTTCTTCTTCCTTTATCTAATGGTTGATAGACCAAATGGCATGAATGTACATACCTATCTAGGATTTTTGATATTTAGGTATCATGGATCAATTTTCGACTAATCGTATTCGCCCTGAGCTTGTGTAGTATAAATACGTTAAAATAAAACAGTAACTTCGTAAACATCACATATATTTATTTATTTAAAAAACAGTTTTTAACATAAAAAAACATACTCTGCACATCTCACTAGGGCATTCCTGTATCGAGATGTGCAGCTTTACAATTACATCATTTAAAAAATACATATATGTAAACATAATATAATAATAACATTAAATTTAAACCGAAAATTTTAAATATTTCGAGACCGGTAGACAAAAATAAACAAACTTTTAGTAACAAATGTACGAAAAATAAAACAAAAATGTCGACAAAAGAATCATTGGTAAGTAAGTTGGCAACAATAATATTCCTCTGTTAACTAAAGTACAAAGTATATTTATTATACTTATTGCTGACCAGGTTTTGCTGCACACCGTAGCTTTATCAGGGCAGTATAATACTTTATATCTGGACCAGGTTTCGCTTCATACGTAATTTCGTCAGGGAAACTTCGTAACAGTCGTAACTTTGTCGATGTGTATATTGTCGCGCGTCGGACCTGGGGGGGCCCTGACTTTCCCTCGGCCAGCTCAGATGCGGGGGCATGAGACGTCTCTCTCATAGTCAGGGTTCGGGGTCAGCGCGAGGCTCAAGAATCCATATCCCACCGTCTACACAAAACACTCCCATACAACCGCTATCCCCAAATGAAAGAGGTTAGGTTTTTATAAATCAACATTGTATTTGAGCGGCAAAATGGACATTACATGGGGGAATGACAATAGAATACAGGTTGTTACATCCTAACTAGAATTATCATCAAAGGGTTCCCTAATCTCTCTCTGGGAAATAATTAACAGCTCTCTAGACCGACAGGCAGCGTGGACGAATTTAGGTTATTAGCGGACACATTCAAGGGTAATAGGAAATGTAAGAGACTCACAGCATGGTGTTGTCGGGGTATCCTGTTGATTGCAGGACGGTGCGCCGTGTTTCAAACAAACGGTGCCAGCCTGTCGATGTTCAAAGCGCGACATTGTCGTACATTTGGCTTCTCGGCCGAGCGGTGCGAATTGGAACGCGGGCGCCGAAACGAACACACGTCCAGCTAGGTCAGAGGTCGGCGCGTAAGAAGAAGGAACGAGGAGCTCGGTCGCCGGGGGTGGGGGGAACTGTAGCGGATCTTTTGCGCGTTACGTTTGACCCAGCAACTAGCCTGATAATTCCCGCTACTCAAGTTGGCAACTGTAGGATCTTTGCGCCTAAAATCTGTTATATGACACCTCCCCCCGCGCTCGTAAAAAGGGCGACGTGGTAATGGAGCATCAGGGTTAAAAGATCCTCTATGTGCCTCCCTTGGGGTTTTTTTGACAAAACAAGAGTTGCCCTTAGTTTGAGAGACTTGGATGGCCAGAGAGATGCCTAGCTAAAACATAATGACTAGCTTATGCCATAGGCTAGGTAACAATATTTGTGGGGAGAAATGAGGAAGGGTACATAGCATGTTTGGAGCAAATAATTTTGGGGAGAGAGCAGGTGTGGAAACAACAAGTAAAATTATGCAATTAGAAAACAAAAGGCATGGTTATGCAATTGAAAGACAAAAGACAAAATTATACAATTGAAAGACAAAAGGGCATGGTTATGCAATTGAAAAAACAATAGACAACATTATACAATTGAAAAAAAACAAAAGACGGAATGTTAAGGTGTGATTCTAGGGTTTCATTGGTCTGGAAGCTAAGTTTGCGTTGCGTTGGTTTTTTGGTTTCGAAGAGTTGCGAAGGAAACGAGATTTCACTGACTCTAAAAGATTACATTATCACTGTAATCTGACCCATTGAGATAACACTCAGGAGTACACTTAGGCCTTGGAAAGAACACTTTGCTTCGTTGTGGGCGTTGATGTTTGCGAAGTGGGGCTGTGGTTTGCGGGGCTGCGGCTATGGTTACAGTGGTCATTGGAGAGAGTAGTCCAGGTTCCGTAGTTATGCCAGTACGAGTCCTATGTGCTATTATGGTGGGCACGGATCGTATGTGTTGGTTATCGGAGCATAATGTAGCTCAGGATAACTTTTTAGAGATGCGCAGTTTGTGTTTACTGGAGGGGCAAAGGGTAATTATGTTTCACCCATGACCTGGTATGTGTCACTGCATGACAGAGCAAGAGACGGTATAACTGGCATTGGCATTGAGGGCAAGAAATTTGAACTCCGGGACTAGCGTGTCCGAAAGGTAGTTCAGAGTGTCATAAAGTATAGTGGGACAACTCGGCTTGCAGTGGTGCGACAAACGTCATACATATGAGTGGTATGGTCTGTGGTTTCAGGAACAAGATGGAACAAGTGTGTAGCGAGTAGTAGTCGAGGGGCCTTTGTAACCACAGCGCAGGCTGCTAGGAGGTGAGGCTCAGCTTGGCTGCCGGAGATGGCATCCGCCTGGGCTTCTTTTTAAATCCGGGGGGAATTATTATTAAAGCAAATTTCTTGAAGTTTACCTGCCTAGGGACCAATGAAGAAAAGTTTGGAGAGAAACAAAATGTGTCCAGAAAAAATAAACAAACGAGGTTTAACTGCCGGTCCGGAGAGTGACGAAGAGTGTGAGAGAGAGGTAGAGAGAGGTTCCTAACTAGTTTTGATTACATAAACATTATCCTTTATTAGGATGACTTGGCGTTTGCCGAATGACAAACTGTCTTGGTTGAAAAAACAACCGGCCTTCTTTGGCCTATGTTAACATACAGGTGGTAACATTTTCGTAGGATTTCAAAGAACAAGATAAAAAAATTCGTGAACGAGTCACGGCAACAGCAGGGAAACTAATTCATGAATAAAGGTTGTCAGAAAAGACAGACGATACGCCAAGTGCGTATCATACATATTCAAAATTCATGAATGTGTTTCGTTGAGGAGAGAAAAAAAAATTACAACATACGTGAAAGGTGAGGTAGGAAGCCTGTTGGTGACCGGAACAATTACCGATTCGAACTCGAAGTGAGGGCGAAATATGGTCGACAACAGATTTTCCACTTCATACATATGCCTGAGGGCATGGGGGTAGGGAGGGGAAGGAAAAAGGACGGGAATTGAGTTACGAAATTTGCTAGAGACTGGACTAATTTCCAATTCAACCTCTATGTGAGAGTGAAACATATTCAACCAGCAGATTTCCTGACTCTTTACATTTTAATAAAGTGGATTAATTTTAAACAGTATTTGAATACACATTGTTCTAAAGAGGCTAATCTTTTGCGTGTATTTGGCAAAAGATTAGGGGTCGTTTTAAACTTCTACATGATTGTGAGAAAAGACAGACCCTAGTTCCAATTTCACAAACCTGGGATTCTTTTTATTCGTTTCCCAGACGACGAGTTTAGTGGTTTTGTGCCCATCGATTAACTCCTGCGGCACTATGCCCCATAATTGACAGTGAAGCTGAAAACTAGTCCTTTTGGGATAGTAGATATTCCTGGGCTTCTTTTCTTTTTGGAAAGCAGCAAAAACAGGAAGTCCACGGGCATTGGCGTTGAACAAGGAGGTTTCTGTGAAATACTTACGTAGTTCACATATAAAGGTTTGATATTATTTCGTTCGCACGATTCATGGTGAGTATTGTAACGTCTTCACGTATAGTGTACGAGTATGCAGTATATGCAAGGTACAACTCAATTATAGACAGAAGTCAAAGAGTGTAAAAACAGTTCCTTAAAGGAGATGACGATGTCGATATTATGTCGTTCACACGAATCACGGTAAGTATTATTATTACGTCTCCACGTCTCGTGTACAGGGTTGTACACAATTATACACAAAAGCGGTTCTCATGACATGTTAATGACACACGACCAGATTATACACAAAGGCGGTACTCATGGCAAGTTAATGTCACACGACCAAATTATACACAAAGGCGGTACTCATGGCAAATTAATGTCACACGACCAAATTATACACAAAGGCGGTACTCATGGCAAATTAATGTCACACGACCAAATTATACACAAAGGCGGTACTCATGGCAAATTAATGTCACACGACCAAATTATAACACATGGTTATAAATATTAAGTAATTGTAACGAACTTCTCGTGTAGTGGTGGATTTTTTAAGGATCTCTCCTATCGCGTGACAAATTTTACATTTAAATATAATTCAACAAAAGCTAGCAGTATCATTTGATACTGTTTGCAAAGATTTGTTAGATTGACTAACTCCGTAGCCTGGAGAGGCGTACGATGGAACAATAGAGAAGATAAACAATTTCAATGTTACTTCATTTGTTACCAGGTGCAAGATGATGGTAGGAGGTATTTCTACTTACATCGTGCGATGGGTGAGAACAGGCCCATAATGGCTTTACATACTGTTCATTGTAGCGTGCAATTGGGTTGCAAACACTTGGTTAAATGGTGAGACAAAGGTTGGGTGTTTATATTATACAACGATGATCGAACAAAGTCCTGTTGATTTACGTTGTGATATAATTATTTGCGTTCGAAGATCAGGATAACCGTAAGGTTTTACTAACCTGTCCCGTAGGGTTGAAACGTGAGGTACGAGACATACGTGACGTAACAGTAGAGAAAAGAAATCGAGATCTCGTCATACAATAAAAGACCTTAATGGGTTTTACATACTTTTAGTTGAAGCGAGTCCAGTTATGGTATGTGGTTTTATAGGACCGACATTTGGTTTTCTTTTATAAATACAATTTCCCAAAATGGATGTGTCAAAATCCGATTTTTGGTAAATGTGAGCTTGGGTAGGACGCCATCAATTTTTGAAAGGAAAAAATTGAAAAAAAATGGAAAAAAATTATATACATACAAAGAAGACAATTATGTGATTAATTGCTACTTGGTTCTTGCCTTTGAGACCACTATAGGGTTTTACATACTCAAGGTAACGTTGAATTGGACAAGAAAGAATTAATGGCTGTACTTGACAGGTTTTCTTCTTTTTTTTAAAAAAAGGGTCGGTATTTAACACTTTGGAATTTACAAAATCCGAACTCTTTTGGATGGCACTCTTATGAGTGATTACCAATCGTTATTTTACAAGGACAAAAACAAAAGTGGGGTGGTTCTTTCTAACACGACGAAGGGAACAAAAATGAAACGAAAATGGGGTGACATGACATAAACATTGCATAGTGTAGAAGTTGAGAAGCAAAAGCGGGTTCGCGACTTCCCGGCGATTGTAACTCGAAAACGTGTCTCTATTCTAAAATGATCAGTTTCAGAACAGGTGAGAAAATAAAACGTAAAAAGGGAGAAAACGATTGTCGTGAGGGAAAGAACGTTATTACAGGAATAATATTTCATGGTCATAATATGTTAATATACATTTATTTACAAAGGTAGGTTAAACTCGTTTTTGACGAATAGGTTGACATGTAGTTGACACTTCACACGCCTAATTATGGTAAGACTTCATAAGCTTACAATAGTTTGTGATAATACACAATGGGTTAGTTTAAAGTTGCTGGGGTGGTGGGGCAGTTTCAACTGTCTCCTCACTTCCAGACTTTACAATGTCCTTAATATGGTAATTACCAGTATGTTTGCCAGAGGAGTCGGACAGGTAGTAAACTAAGTCCGATATTTTTCTTACAACCTTGGCTTTGACAAAACGGGGTGCCAGCTTGGCAGAGAAGTACAGGGCTCCTTGAGAGAGGGTGTTATTCCTTCTCCAGACAACATCGCCTACATTAAAAGTGATGTGTTTCCTACGTAGGTTATATCTGTCCGCACTTTTTTGGTGGGCCAGCAATAGGGCATCAGTAACTTCACTATAAATGGCAGTAAGTTCTTCCAAACGATGAGCGTAATCAACGGCAGGATTGCTTGTGGAGGTGGTTGACGTGGGGAAATTCGTGTTCCAGTGCAATGAACCATGTACCACCTGTTCCATACCGTGTTTTAAAAAGAAGGGGGTGTAACCAGTGGATAGGTTAACAGTGTTATTCATGGCAGCTTGAATTTTATCTAAATTCTTACACCAATTACGTTGGTCTTTGTCAACCAAAATGGCCAGAGCTGTGTTAATAGTCTGGTTATACCTTTCGACAGTGTTATTTTGGGGAGTGTACAAGGTATTATAATAAATATCTTTAATCCCGTATTTAGCAAGGAAATCTTTAAATTCTTGTGCTATAAACTGTTTTCCGTTGTCAACTATTACGGTTTTGGGTGTTCCGTAGGGTATGAAAATGTGTTTTTCCACAAGTTTGACAATGGCGGCGGCGTTGGCTCTTTTTAAGGGGAAGATCCAACAAAATTTGGTAAAGATATCCACAATGCTGAGTATATGCATGTGTCCAGAATAACTCCTGGGAAAAGGTCCGACGAGGTCCATAGATAACGATTGGAGGGGTCTATCAGCACGTTTGGGTTTTCCCATTAGGCCGGCAGGGGGTGCCGTACTATGTTTGTAAGCTTTACATGTTTCACATTTGGAGATGTAGTTGCGAACTTGCTTGAAAAGACCAGGCCAGTAATACTTCAAGGAAATCTTTTTATACGTCTTGAAGGTTCCTGGGTGTATAGAGTCGGGGGCACTATGATTGTTGATGATTACTTGTTTTCTCTTTTCGAGGGGCACAACGAGTTTCCAAGAGTAATCTTCAAGGATGGACAGTGGGGCCTTACAATTGCGATATAGTTGTCCTTCTTTTATAATAAAATTGGGAAACTTTTGTTGATTGTTTTTGCACCCTTCATAGATTTTGAGATACCATTCATCTTTTGTGGATGGGGTAGAGGCAATTGTATCGATGTTTAATGTGGCAAGTTCAATTCTTGACAGGGCATCTGGGACAATATTGTCCGCACCTTTACGGTGGATGACATCGAAAGTGTATTGGGACAAGCGAGAAGCCCAGCGAGCGAGTCTGCCGGAGGGATTACTTAGAGAGATCAACCATTTCAAACTACTATGGTCTGTGACTACAGTAAATTTGCTACCGTCTATGTAACCGCGAAAATGGTGAACAGAATCCAATACTGCCAGTAACTCTTTTTCGGTGATTCCGTAATTTTTCTCGTGTTTATTCAAGGTGCGGGAAAAATAGGCTACCGGGTGTTCGCCATCGGGGAATTCCTGAGTTAGGACTCCACCGATCCCTACGTTAGAAGCATCCGTATGGAGGGTAAAAGGTAGTTCAAAATTAGGACAATTCAGGACAGGGGCTGTTTGAAGAGCAGTTTTTAAAGTCGTAAAAGCTTCTTCGGCTTCAGTAGACCAACGAAAGTTGCTGATACCTTTACGGATACCAGTAATTTTGTTTAATGGGGCCGAAATAGTGGAAAAGTCTTTAATGAATCTCCTATAGTAACCTGTAAGTCCAAGGAAACCTTTGACTTCTTTCGCGTTTTTGGGTCGGGGGAAATTTGCCATTGCTTCCACCTTAGTAGGATCTGTTCTCAGACCTTTTTCGTCGACAATGAATCCCAAATAACGCAGGCGAGACTTACAAAATTCAGACTTCTTTAAATTGATGGTTAAACCAGCAAATTTAAGTTGTTGAAAAACTTTTTCCAGCATTAACAGGTGTTTTTCGAAGGTGTCACTAACGATGATGAGATCATCAAGGTAGCAGAATAGGTTGTTGTCAACTTCAGGGCCGAATAGTTTGTCCATCAGCCTCTGTAGTTCGGCGGGGCTATTTTTTAAACCAAAAGGTAGCCTTTTAAAGTGGAACATTCCCCTACCAGGTACAACAAAAGCAGTTTTTTCGCAGGATTCCGCATCTAAAGGTATTTGCCAGAAAGCTTTGCTTAGATCAATGGAAGAAATGAATTTGGCATTGCGTAATTTGTCTAAAGTTGCGTGAACGAAAGGCAGTGGGTACGCGTCGGCTTCAGTACAAGAGTTCAATCGTCTACTGTCGAGGCAAAAGCGTGCAGAGCCGTCTTTTTTTGAAACCAAAAGGGTTGGGTTGGTCCAAGCACTTCTGCTGGGAACTACCACTCCCATTTTCAACATTTCATCAAGTTCATTTTCTAAAAGTTTCAATTTTTGGGGGGCTAAATTGTAGTAGCGTTGCTTGATTGGTGGGCCGTTGGTTTTGATGTGGTGTTTTACCAAATTAGTTAAACCCAGTCCGCATTTTTCGAAAGATATTGATTCAAATTTGTTGATCATTTCCTTTAATTGGAGAGCCTGGTCAGTGCTTAGGTTTTCGTGAGGAATTATAGTGCGAATCTCACCAACTTGAGCGACCGGAGGTTTTTGGCCAAGAGTATTAAATACTTGTGGAGCAACGTTAAAAGCCTTCCAGAAGTCAACGCCAAGGATGAAATTCTGGGATATAGAGGGTACTATTAGAAAGTTAATTGTAACTGTGTTATTGTTACATTTAATTGGTAATTGCAGAGTACCGATGACTGTCTGGGGAGCATTGTCCGCAGTTGTCACGAGTGTAGGTTTGGAAAAAACTTTAAAACCGTTGTTAACAAAAGGCAGGTGGGCATTGTTGCCAAGGCAACTAACAGATGCACCACTATCTAGTAGTCCAGAGAAGGGGAAATTGTTAACGGAGAAAAGGGCATAAGGTCTTCCATCTTTAGCTTGTTTGCAACAAACCGAAGAAACATTTAAGGTCTGGTTAAAATATTTAATGTGTGATAACCAATCAGTCCATTCCTTAGACCTTGGTACAGAATGAATACCTGAGAGGTTATTATTTAGTTTTTTGGTTTTCTTGCATGAAAATTCGGTGGGGGTTTAGAGAAATCCACTTGAGGTTTAACAAAGTGAGGGTCTTGCAACCTTTCCATGTTATTTCTTGATTTTTTGAAAATTTCACGCAGTTCGTCGCGTGGAGGAGAACGATCCCTGGAGCGATGTCTCTTTAAGGTTCTGGGTTCTTTAGCTTCCAGAAATTTGGCCTGCTTGAAACAAGTGGTAGCTAGGTGACCTACTTTTTTGCAAAAGGAGCAAACTTTTTTTGTTGTCAAATTCTGGTTTTAATCCAGAAGGACGGCTTGGTACAGTGATATTGTCCGTGGTGGTTTTGTTGTTTTTCCTGTCTTGGTGGGATTCCAAAATGAGGCAAACTTCGTTTAAATGGGCCAACGACACAATTTTCTGTGAGGTGATAATGTTTTCATATCTTTGTAGGAGGCCATCAGTTATAACTGGTAGTAATTCGGCTTCCGGGACAGGGTGGGAAAGTTTGATGTTGATGGACTCGGCCCTCTCTATGAATGTTGCCACAGTTTCGTTTACTAATTGTTTAATGGATAGTAACGATAATTTAATTCTGTGTTGGGCCTCTGATTTGCCGAAGCTAGTGATCAGGGCTGATCTGAGTTTATTCCAGTCCTTGCATTTTGATTTTTGTATTCGGTGCCACGGGATTAATTCTGGAGATATTAGTTCTATAAAGTTTTTCTGCAGCACGTCAAATGGAACATTTTTAATTGAGGCCGTTTCTTCGATTCGGTCAATGAAATCCAGTACATCAGAGACACCGTTATATTTGATCCTCCAAGGAGTGAGATCGTATGTTTTTTCTTGTGCCGTGATGGGTGCATTGTCTTGTTTTACTGTAACATGTGTCCTGGTTTCTTTGTTAGAAACGGGGATTTCCAAAACTGGGGTATTGGGTGCCTTGTCTTCACTTGCAACGGATAGGTTTATTTTCCTGATGAACTTCTTGTTGAATAACAAAGCGTATGCTTTCAATGCTGACTTTGATTTGTTTAGTGGTGATATTCCTCTGTCTTTTAAGACGGCTTGTAGGTGCACTTTGGATAAGTTGTGTACATTGGGAATGACACCCATGTCCAAAGATGTAGCCATTTGATTGGAATTCATTGTTAAAAATGGTTTAAAAAAAGGAAAAAAAAAACTCCGAAATTCTTCTAAGTCTTTTTGAAGAAAATTTGGCCAGGGGGACACTTTAGGATTTGCATTATTTAATTTTGTGGGCACTATTCGCACTTATATTCACTGCACTCGAGGAAAGGCACGAAAAAGGCACAAAAAACAGCACTTTAGAAGCGAAAAAACACTTTTGATGGAAAGATTTTATATTTGCTTCATTTACTGGCACTAAATCGTGAGATTGAACACACGTTCTTATTATTGCGTCGAGAAAGCACTTCTTTGCAAAAAAAACACTGCACTTCTGAAGTTAATTTGAAACAATTCACTTAAAATCACTTTTATAACAGTCAATGCTGAAAAAAAACAAGAAAATGGACAAACACCGTACCTATATAATTAATCGGGATAAAGAATTATTTGTGTTTTACAGGTTGTAGCTGATATATTTTTTAGAAATCAGCTTCGATGGGCCGTTGGGTGTATTGTGCTTTTTTTAAAAAAAATCACTTCCGGTGTAAAAATTGGCTTCACAGTTCTAAATCCTGACTGTTATTATTACGGTGCAAATTATGCCGAAATTAAAACAGTGGGTTTGTTTTGTTTAAACAAAGAACACAGAATCTATGTTATTGAAGAAACATTATGTTCAAACTTTCGTTATCACAGCGTTTTGGCGGGAATTTCGTGCGTCTCTTTTATTCGTTCGAGAGGGTTCCTACCGTTATTTTTTCGCGGCAAAATGCGCTTGACAACAAACAAAAGTTCTCGCGGCGAAAATGCGCTTGGCAACAAAATTGCATAGTACATGTTTTCAAATTGGGGGCAATCGTAAAGGCAATTTTGTGCAGTCGGGAAGGATATGTTTAAAAAAAATTCTGCCCTAAGTTGGTCGCCAGTGTCGCGCGTCGGACCTGGGGGGGCCCTGACTTTCCCTCGGCCAGCTCAGATGCGGGGGCATGAGACGTCTCTCTCATAGTCAGGGTTCGGGGTCAGCGCGAGGCTCAAGAATCCATATCCCACCGTCTACACAAAACACTCCCATACAACCGCTATCCCCAAATGAAAGAGGTTAGGTTTTTATAAATCAACATTGTATTTGAGCGGCAAAATGGACATTACATGGGGGAATGACAATAGAATACAGGTTGTTACATCCTAACTAGAATTATCATCAAAGGGTTCCCTAATCTCTCTCTGGGAAATAATTAACAGCTCTCTAGACCGACAGGCAGCGTGGACGAATTTAGGTTATTAGCGGACACATTCAAGGGTAATAGGAAATGTAAGAGACTCACAGCATGGTGTTGTCGGGGTATCCTGTTGATTGCAGGACGGTGCGCCGTGTTTCAAACAAACGGTGCCAGCCTGTCGATGTTCAAAGCGCGACATTGTCGTACATTTGGCTTCTCGGCCGAGCGGTGCGAATTGGAACGCGGGCGCCGAAACGAACACACGTCCAGCTAGGTCAGAGGTCGGCGCGTAAGAAGAAGGAACGAGGAGCTCGGTCGCCGGGGGTGGGGGGAACTGTAGCGGATCTTTTGCGCGTTACGTTTGACCCAGCAACTAGCCTGATAATTCCCGCTACTCAAGTTGGCAACTGTAGGATCTTTGCGCCTAAAATCTGTTATATGACAATATCTATGGCAGTGTAATGCTCTTGATCTAGACCAGGTTTTGATGCACACCGTAGCTTCTTTGGGGCAGTATAATACTAAATATCTAGATCTAGATTAACTCCATATCAAGAGTATTATACTGCCCTGACAAAGCTACGATGTGTAGCGAAACCTGGTCCGCAAAAGATATCAAAATGAAAGTGGTGTTTAATGTCACATCACAAAGTAACCGCTTCATATGAAAAAAAAAACTATCAGTACTGTGCGTGAAATACTTAACACATGAATAATTGTTCATGTGTTTAAATTGATCGGAGTTGAAATACTAACAACATCGAGAGATACTCAAGATACCGCTTTAGTGAGAGTGGAAGACAACCAAAAAGAATTGCTATCTATGCTATGTTACGTTGAAACCTTCCTTCGCCTCCGCATCCCCTTCATAAATCTTGATACTTTGTGATACATATCATTTTTTTATATTAACTTTATTATTTTTTATATTAGTTAAATAATTTTCCTCAGGGCCTATGTGATCTTTGGGATGCTGGATGGAGGTTCTTCTTTAAGGGAAGTAAGGAGAGGAAGTTCTGGAAAGGTATGAGAGTTGGTTTGGAATCTAGAGATCAATGTGTCCAGGAGTGACGGACATATGAATATATCCCTCCCGCTGCAGCGTAAGGCCTCTCCCGATCTGGCACGCCACGCAGCTGGTGAACACACCTCACCTGATGAACCCGGGCACCCCTGCTAAATCACTTGGAGTTACCTATGGAAGAGGTGTTGGTTTCCAATAAATGATTCCCAAACCCGCCTCCCAAATTGAAAATATTTGTAAAATAATTGATTTATCTGCAAAAAAACACTTTCCTAATAGCAGAGCATAGAAGCAGTCTCGCAATGGCTTCTTTTCAATACAGAAGTTGTCTCTGTTATTACATTACTATCTGACATGTACCCGGCGTTGCTGTGGGTTATCCTTAACAGATAGATATATAAAATTATGTAATTTTCTGTAGGCCCTTTTAAGGTATACAATTCAGTTTTAAATTATTTTGATCTACCTTATAAGGTTTAGTCAACGTTAGCAAAGTAAGAACAAAAAAAAATTTCGACTTCATTACAAAACATCGACATTTATCTACCGTCTATAAATATAATAGGCATGAATTATAGAATTGGTAGTGGAAACTCTATCACAATCCGTTGCGTAGTTTTATACTATTTAGAGATTAACTTACCTGCTGGAAAAATACTGTCTGTCTAGTCTCAACTGTATGATTTGATTTCCACGTATTCACGAGCTACGCTGTATCGTATGGCACCATATTATAGGTTATCCAAATTAGTTTTTTTTTCTTAACAACATTGCTATTGTTTCCGCAATAAACAAGTCACACTGTACGTAATTACAAAGCTATGTAGATTAAGATTATGCATGATGGAATGTCGTACTATCAAAAGCTATTTCACGAATTAAGTCCAACATATTGCACACCCATGAACGTAAATAGAAATATGCCAAAGCTTAGAATGAGAAACATATTTTTAGAACAAGTTTTTTTTGCATATAGGTATTATTAAACGGGCGTGATTTTTGCCGCCTTTTTATGCATCTCTTCTACAATTATTTTTAATCACTGGTTCAATTTTTAAATAAAAGTTTACATAAATCACTTTATCGTGATTAATATTTTGCAAATCGTTGTTTGTGAAATTGCTAAAAATTCGAATTGTGAATAAATGTTCTGGTTTTGTTTATGAATTGAGCCATTACAAAGATAATACAATAATTAAATTTAGAATTACGTATCATTCAATTAATAATTACTTGTCATTCGTTTTGGCACAAATACAAATAAGATGAATCAAAAATGTTATGCTTGTTGTTATTTGTCATGGCCATGGAATAAAAAATAACAAAAAATTAATAATAAAGGCTTAAATTTCCAATACAAAATTGTGTTTCACTAACATTTCTAAATCAAATAGGATAGAGATCTACAAAATCAGGCAAGTTTTAGAGAGGCGGAGCTCTGGGCGGTTTAGAAAATTTTGTTTCCCTTCAAATTTGTATAGAAGACACTTCTGATTTTCTTATTTATTATATGGTAGTGGTCGTTGTGGGATAAGGCACTAATAAAAGTTTATAATACTTGAAACATTGTGCCTTGCCCCAATGTTTCACGTTGTGACATATATTTTGGTTCAATATTTGTGGTAATAAATGTTGCCCTGCCACAATGTTTCATGTTTAGATAAATATTTTGGTTCAATGTTTGTGGTAATAAATGTGGTTCTGCCCCAATGTTTCATATTCACACAAATATTTTGGTTCAATGTTTGTGGTAAGAAATGTGGCCCTCCTCCAATGTTTTCTTTTTCACACAAATATTTTGGTTCAATGTTTATGGTAATAAATGTGGCCCTGCCCAATGTTTAACGCCTACACAAATATTTTGTGCCAATGTTTATGGTAATAAATGTGTCCCTGCCCCAATGTTGAATGTTTACACAAATATCTTAGTTCAATGTTTGTGGTAATAAATGTGGCCCTGCCCCAATATTTTATGTTTACACATTCGTTCATAGTTTTTTAAAAAATTATTATAATAATAATTGTCAACATTTTCTTTGTAAGCAATATTTCGAGCGTACAATAAAAAATAGATAAGTCAAATTTTATGATTTAAGTTATGGAGCTGGTTTTCAATACAGGAAAAAAACCAAGTCGACATATGTCGTTTTATATTCGCGATATAAAAAAACTATCCAAGTCTATTTGAACACTTTTCCCTAAAGATTTATTTTGTCCATGAAGTAGAAACGGCAAGTACCCTGTGACTTGGTCAGTCTCATTTGACAATTGTGCTGTAAGCGTTTTGATTACCAATAATTTTTTTTTTTAAATCGGAACCCAACCGCTTGGAAACAGTGAGACTATGGCATCCCCAATTCAGGTATGTTGTGAAGTTGAAGGTAGTGGGGAGGATAAGGAGATGATGGGGAGGAAAGTGTAGAAGTACCTGGCTATTCTGTTCTGGTCACTTAAAACGGCAAAAGCAATTTGAAGCAACGTTTTAATTCTGAATGTTGGTCTTACACCGAGACGATAGGTATTGTATCTTCCACTCTGGAGCGAGTCGCAAGTGTACTATATATTATTTTTTGTTAATTTGAACAATAACTACATACATTCAATCACATTATAAAAATATGTAATTCGTTTTATTCATATTAATCGAACGAAGAAATGTAGCAACGCCAATGAAATAGATAGCTATTCAAAGAATATGTTGGCATATAAACGGGTCGCTGAAGTATGTCCACTGGACCTACACGAAAAAAAATGAGTGTTGCTAATTTATTAATACATATATAACACATGTTCATACACATGGATTTACATTGATAACATATAATGATGAAATACGAAAATATTAGTATTTTTGAACACTTGTTCTGACATCGTGATAATACATTCGTATTTTAGTGAAGCCTTATCAGAAAACCTATCGATTCATTTGTTAAGTGCCTGAAGAATACATAAAGCAATATCTCTGCACCAGAATGAGACACGGAGTCGAATTAAATTCGATGTAATATAGTTTTTACAATAACATAGTGTTATACAGTAGTGAATGGCGGAAGAAGTCGGAGATGCCCGAGAAAGACATTAGCAATAGCAATGTATCTCTAATGCATAGACGCAATGTAGGCATGTTGTGTCTGTTCTACAGGTATTTCAATGGAGCCTGCTCCAAGGAGCTAGCAGCATTGATTCCTGATGCACCGGTGCACGTGCGCGGAACTCGACGGACACGAGCTGAACACCCCTTCACGGTTGACGTTGGCTTCATGAGAACGGGCCGTTTTTACCACTCGTTTTTGTGTAAGTCGGCTCGTATGTGGAACGAGCTACCGGCATCTGTTTTTCCTCCCTCCTATAATCCGAGCCTCTTCAAGGCCCGCATTAACAAATCCCTTCCTACAGCCCTTACCTTATTCCGCCTCACAACGCCGCCCAACCGGGTGGTGACATGACACTCTTGTGAGGTGTCACATAAAAATTTAAAAAAAGCATTGCGAGGTTCACACGGAGAAAACTTTCTAATATCGTTTTCTTGCTAAAAACGAGACTGCAAGCATTAAACGAATGAATTAACAGAGTTCCTAACAAAGTATCAGTGTTTTATGAGAACAGCGGAAAACGTGTTCATACAAATGTTGATATTGACATATAGATATTGTAGCATTCCGTCAAGATATTTCTTAGGAATAGAACACGTGCTCTTGATATATTCTGAATGACTAATATTTTATCAGGAAATTGGCATGCTATAAATATTTTAACGCAATCATTTTAAACTGCTAATATATATTTGAAGAATATGGAAAACAGCACTATATGATGTACAACCCGAAGAAGACGGAATTGATTGCGTTCCGCCACGGAAAACCTCCAGATACGAGAAAAATGCTCCCCGTACACCTTAACGAATACATATACTGTTTATATAATACATATATAATGCTTTACAAAATTGTGAATAATCGTGTAAATAGTAACTTAGTCAATCAAATCAATTTTTACGCCAGGCCCAAATATACTAGAAATATGAACATATTTTGGACCGAAATTTTTGCCAATAACACTGGATATTTTAATCCTGTGTCTAGAATGTCTCGATCATACAATAATCTTGCTAAAACACACACTGTCATAGATATTTTTGCAAATAATATAACTTGTTTCAAGAAATATCTCCACGATTTCTGTATTTCAAAAAATAAAAAATAAAACAATTGTTTAGTGGTTTAGAATTTTTTTTATATATACTCTTAAAATTTTTCTACTTATTATGTGCTTCAATCTTTGTAATTAAGTTTTAAGTTTTGTATATAAATACTGTCATTGTTTTACATGTTTGCTTATGTGAATGTGCAAATGTGATTGCTGCAGACACATAAGTCTAGGGATATTTATAATTGTACTTATTTATTTTGTAATCCATAATTAATTCTTTTATAAATATCCTTTTTGTGTCTCGAATAAATAAATAAAATAAAATAAAATAAAATACAAACGTTAAATACTCGGGGTACATTATTAATCAAGACCTATCGGACGATGGCGATATCGAACGACAAAGGAAAAGCCTAAGCATAGAGTTAAATAATATGATTGTATTGTCAAAAAAAAACACCGCTCAATGCATTCTGTACCGGCCTATATACGTGTGAGATATGGTGTCACTAATGAAACGAATCCGAATCCAATATAAAGACCACTATAGAATCATGTATCTTTAGATATTCCTGTATCTAGTAATGTTTATTCACATAATTATTGTAATTTGTGAATCTCTTGTATGTCTTAAAAATTGCTTTATTCACATAATTACTGTTTATTTTCACGAATTTTCACATTACTTAAATCAATTATATTCACATTCATCTATTGTACAATCAGTGTGTATATCTATATTGGACGTGTGGGATTGCACTAACGTCCCCACATCCTGGAATATTTTTCCAACTTTATGTCCGGGTTAAACCATCTGCACAGGAAAAACTTAACCCTTCCACACACTTTTCCACAAATGATCATCTAGTCATTCCACATTGTGCAAGTGCATTATATAAGCATAATAAATACAAAACAACTCACCAGAGATAAAATGGGAAAATAATTTACCGACTCCAGATATTTTCGTATCAGAGGGTTCGGCTCGGTAGAACTCATAACTGGACCTATAAATCCTACTGATCCCTCAATTTAAATATTTAAAAAATGTTTCGTAATCCTACATGTATTTAACATGACTGATATCTGCATTTTTTTATAAAAAAATTCTTTGACAGATCTAATACGTCTAAATTTTGAATGAGAGAGCTATTCTAATGCCAGTAGCCGAAATAACAAATGGTTTACTTATATTTTTATAGTCTGAGAATGCCAAACTCTTTTAATCTCATTTCCTAAATCTGTGTATTTTCTTATTTTATCAGAAACAGATTTTTGAATATTACATGAATTTGAAATAGCGACATCAATGATGTAAGATTTTTTTTAAAATTTTTGTTATGTAATAATATATCGGGTCTATTATGACTAATCGTTCGGTCTGTAAGTATAATTTTATCATAATATACCATATAAAATTCATTTTTAAAAATAAATTTGGTCCGTATTCATAATATGGTACTATGAATAGTATAATTATTAGAAATTATTATTATTATTAATCGAGCAATTCATTTTCCGATAATTCAATATCACCAAATCATGGACCACACCCTTCATCAAAATTTACTGACCAATTTAATTCCTCACGGGTGCAAACGAATAATGGCATGTCTAGAAGCAATGGCCGTGAAAACCTGATAAATCAAAACTGGACCAATAATTTATTAAGTTATGATGTCAGTGAGTTGCATTAATATCTACGAGATACAAACTTTTATTTTAATTTGTGAAACCTATTTGGGTTATAAAAAAAATTGCCATAATTTTTCAAATTATCACCCATTAATCAATAATCGTAAACACAGGCGTTTAAATGAGTACAAGAAATACGATAGGCATCGTTTCATGGCGTCCAATGTACGGAATGCGCAAAGTGACATGAGATATTACACATAATATGTTTGGGTCTGTAGCCATTGAGGTAGTAGGTATAACCTCAATGACTGTAGCCTTTGGAGTATCTACTGAAACTGTTAGATAAAAAAAAACGGACCACTTTCGTACCAGATAAATAAGTCAAATAACCAAATCTCACTACGTGTCTTTGACTTCATTGTTATCTTAATACCTTCACTGGCTGATGCCGGGTTCACACGAGGACAGGACAATAGTGTCTTGTTTCAGCTTTGGACTCACTGTCCTAGTAAGCTATCTACACGGGACGGTGTCAAGTTGGACAAGACAGTAGGACAGTATCCAGTCGCTCTTCGCGTACTTGTCTTGGCTCTCGGCTCTCTCGGCGCTCGGATTTCGTATTTCGGCTTAAAAATGACGTAAAACTGGAACAATAGGGAATTCTCGTGCATTTTGTAAATAATTTATTTCAATAAAGATAATTATTTTATTATGTGCCTCTTTTTTTCTTTTTTTTTAAATGCATTTTCAATTTTTTGTAGTTGTTTTAAAAATTGCGTGCTATTTCGGCTCTGAAAACGGTCATGCGCCATTTGGACCGCTACGTCACAAGTGCTACGTCACACCTTTGCCGCTGCCGCCGCCATCGGTTTGCAGGATCTACTCGGGCCGGTCAACAGTGACGTCATCGTTCGCCCTAGAACGCTTGATCAATCACCGGGCGTTTTTAGCTGCATTGAAATATTTCCTTCGCGCCTGTTTTTAAAGTCATTATAACTTTAATAAATGATTTTTGAAAGTTATAAAAACTATGTATTCTTGTGTCTGAAGTGTTTCTACATGTGAATAATTAATAATAAGTGATTTTTTGGTGTGTAGAGAATTCCCTATTCAATACAGCTTGGTATGAAAGACTTATATTTTTCGCGAAGACGCTCTTGACGCGCGTCGTGGTGTATCCATTTTCGCAGCTGAACTACAGTAGATTTGTTGTATTATCCCATTGTCCTGCCCTGCGCAGTAAAGACTGCGGAGCAGGGACAGAACAATATTATATTGTCTTCTGTATTCTCCTCGTGTGATCCCGGTATTAGTAAGAAGTAATATAATTGGTTTCACATGAAATAAAAATTTAGAGATTTTTAAGGTTCATTAATTTCTATTCAAACCCATTGAACCAACTAATTACGCTAATTTAATGAAATTACTTGCTTTAACCGACTAATAATATCTTGCCAAATAACTGTGAGCGATTTGGTATTTTTATACAGATTAGTTCAATGGATTCACATGATTTAACAAATTTAATAAAATTCCGATACCCAACCGTAACACGAGACTTCCCGAGTTGTTCTTTGTTTATACTTCAAAAACAAACTATTTCACTCATGGGCTAGTCCAGAGTCTTCACAGGCAAAGGAAATGAAATTAGTTTCGTTGTTATTATCATTAATCTGTATCCCCATTAAACTAAAATAAAGACACAATCCGCATCTGTCATCTGTCATCTGTCATCTTAGTTCTTCTAAACTACGCAACGGATTTTGATAGGGTTTTCACTATCACTTAGAGAATTTATTCTGGAAGATATATTTACATAGACATACGTATAATATGCAGATTGTATTTATAGAAAATAGGTAGTTCCTTGCTAAAATGCAAATGAGATATTTGTAACATTTTGTTTCGTTAATATGGTAATAACTCGTATTTTTTATGTTTATTTTTACCACATACCTTACTTTTTCTTTTAATGTTGATTTTTGCAACTTATTGTTGCCAGGTATCAATACTGTTTTCTCTTCTCTTTTCTTTGTATTTGTATACCTACGAGTATTGCACGTTGATTCATGTTTTACCATCTTATTTTATAATATTCCATTGTTTGCCAAAGTCCAAAACGGATAAAATGAATTGCACATTCCATTCATGAACCTGGGAATAAAACTGTTATTATTTGTATTATGTTAACTAGCTGTACACCCCCAAGCGTTGCTGTGGCTCAAACTGTCTATGCAGGTAGAGAAACAATAAGGCGTATTGCTTTTACGTCCAACAGATGGCGCTTTTTCCAAAAAGCCTGATTTTACCTGTGACATGTTTTACAGGTAACATCTATATAAGATAGGTAGATAGAAATACACACGTACTCTAATGCAACGATGTGTCAAAATTTCAAAGCATTCGCTGAAGAACTTTCGGAGATTTAAGATTTTGAATAAACGAACATTTACATTTTTATTTGTATAGATTTGAATGAACTAATGTAATTTATTAACACCTTAATTTTTTTATGTAAAAGCCCTGAAGACGTAAATAAATAAATAATATTTTTTTAAATTGGCCCAAAGTGTTTTACAGTCGACCTATAGTACTTCGTAATATTGATTTTTGTTGTTACAGGATTGAGAAGATGAGAATTACTGACTACGCATAACTTACAAAAGTATTGGAAAATGATAAACCGATAAAATATCAGTAATAATTTTTTATAATTATTTTTATAACAACAATTTATTAATCACCGTTCATTGTAATATTAAGTACGGTTACTTATTTATCTGTTCTTATAAATTTTCATTATTGTTTTCACTGACAAAGAAACCATGTCGATTATTTTAATTGAATAGTGGTATACGCAAAGTGATATATTTTATTTAAAATTATATACTTCTACTAAACATTTTATTTTACCAAACTTTACTTTGTGTACACGGTGCAACGTCCTGGAAGATTCTAACTAACCAATCAACCATCACGCTTTTTCCTCGCAGGAGGATAGACCAATTCGGTATTGACACAGACTCTTTGCTTCAGTCACATTCATATATCATCTCGCAATACAAGTTTCTGAGATATGTGTATCATAGAGACGTTGCGTATTATTCCTGGTTATATCCATCAGCTTTTCTTAAGCTTTTCTGCGTGTAAATAGCCTCAACGATAAAAGGAAAACTGCGTTTGCCGATAACCGCATATAATTTTCTGAACAGTCATTTTTGTATTCCTGATATTTTGTTCCTGACAACCTCACTAGAGCGGGCAGGCACGGGCTTTTATTTTTCAGAAATGCATAATTAACCTTCCATTGGTAATGCCGCTCCAAAAAAATGATTAAATAGTTAGGCACCTGAAATAGTAAAATTTTTAATACTTAAATAAATATAATGTTTACTTATAAATGGCTGTTTTAACTGTATTTAAATTTTAAAAAATATACCAGTCTGTTATGATGGCCTGAATTAAGTATTTGATTTACTTGAACGTGCCAGGTTTTCCTCGGGCGACGCCGACTTCTTCTATCATTCGCATCGTTTATTCTCCTTACACTCCTTTCTTCATTCATTTCCTCTACGTGTCCAAACCATCTAAGCGCCACTTTCTTAATCTTACTCATTACGGATCTCCACATATTCGCCTCGGCTATCTCATTTCTATATTTAGCATTTAGTCTACTTGCATCCTTCCTTTGCCAGTCATGCCTCACAGCCACGCATCAGAGCTGGTATCAGCACTCCATTGTGGACTGCTTGCTTCGCAGTGGTAGACTAAGTGAACTTTATAATATTTTTACTTGTATCATTCATAATTTTATGAAATTAAATGTAGTCGTACCTATCACTTGTACACTTAGCTTTAAATTGCATCCTCGGTTTTCAAAAGCTCGTACATGTTTATTCCGTAATTTACAGATGCAAAATATACTGTTACCTGAATTTAATTCAATATAGAAGCGGTAGATACCTGGAACTGAGCCCGATTACGCTGAAATAATTGGTTCTCGCATTTCATCACAGTAGTGGGACTCATTAACGTTATCAAAGGTAAATACTATACCATTGCAAACCATTTGGAAGCTCTAAATTACTCTCGATATTTGATACACATTTAATACGTGCATTAACTTAATGATGCAAAACAACTTGGTAAACTACGTTCGACTAATGAAGATTGAATTGCAACATTTTGAATAGTCATCTATTTCGCTTAATCTACGTTTTAATTGGCTTTAAATAAAGCTTTAATGCCAGAAACTTGGAAATAGAAAAACCTGGATTTGAATTAACTACTGCGGTTTTATTTTACCATGAAAGAAGCCGTATATAAATACATACTCAATTAAGTGTATACTTTTGATCATTTGTTTGTTACAAAAAAATACAACGGTTCCTGTAAAGTTTATCGTCTTATGAGATAATAAGAGTTTGTATATTTAAAAAAAAAACCTATAAAATCTGCAACGAGTAGTTCACCCGTAATAGCTAGTTTTGTTCAGAGACATGATTTTTTAATCGTATCCGTAAGTATTCGCTGGCGTTTAAGAGGTGGTTAAGCCAATGTGTGTAACTCTATGTTCAATATTCGCTTTTTTACAATTTGGGAAATGTTCTGAAGCTTAAATGCTTAAAAGTGGACGGGAGATGGAAAGAGGATGCTCATAATATACCTGTTTAATCATCTCTGATTACTTAATATAGCAAAATCCTTTATAAGCAATGTTGATGTTCATCAAGATTCTCAGTGATGTTCTCTTACCAGGGGCCTTAGCGTGAGAAGTCGATATAGCCCTATAGCAATACGATATCGTTAAAATACGTCATCAATGAGCACTTAACGACATATGCTAGCACGATCAAAATATAACAACCGACGATTGTTAAAATTCCTTGTCTATGGTCAAAGTAGCGACGGTATCGTTAAAATTGCGAGCATGAGAATGTATCGATAGGATAACTTCCGACCGACGGTTGCTAAAAGCCCGCCGAATATAACGTGGGGTCTTGAGTGTCAGTTAAAACTTTGGTTGGCTATCGATATACGTATTTTTTTAATAATGTCGTTCATTATGCAAGATTTCTGGTTCAATGAAAGGAGGCAGGTTAGGGAAGATCGTAGGATTGAAAGGCGTCGTTTACGCGATCAATTGAATCCGTTCGAACTTGCAGAGACGGAATTCAGACAATTGTTTCGAATATCTCGTATTATGGCTAGAGATCTCATTGATCAATTAACTCCTTTTCTAGTGTCAAAAAATACATTAGGACTTCCAGTATACATTAAAGTGAGAGTATTAAATATTATTGATATCTTAGTAAAACAAAAACACAATATAAATCTATCCACCATTGGAACGACCACGTGAAATAAATAAATTTGCTTCGATTGCTAGAGATTTCCAGATGATAATTTTTCGCCGACATTTAAAAAATCATAACTTCGAATTTTAACATGGAAACATAAAAACTTATTAAAGTGCTATATAGTCATTATTCATTGACTATATAGCACTTTACCTGTATTTATCATAATATCATAATGTCAGCATTTTGAATATCTTAAAATACTACGTATGATTGATATATTAGTAAAAATAACTTCAAAATTTTGACACAATAGAATGTAAGTATATCTCTTTGATAATAATGGAAATTCTTTCACATAAAAAGATAAATAAATAACTTACCCAGCTACCATTGCTTGCGACATCGTAAAATATTAAAAAAACACGGCGGTTACAATGGTCACGCTTGAAATCTGACGTTTGACGTCTATCCAATTCATAGACAATTCCGTCCCAGTATTGCCAGCGTATATCGATTTGTATTTATTGCCTTATCGATGTCGTTAGATATATCAATAGCGTTCTCATGCTAGGGAAGTCGTTATAAAATCGTCGGTAGATACGCTTAGCAATCCGATATCGTTAAGTTCGATCGATTCTCATGCTAAGGCCCCTGAACGCCTCTGAGAATATCTTCCACTGTGGAACAAGTATGAATGCATTTGTGTAAGTTTGTTTTTGAAGCCGAGACTTCTCTTTTCAGAACCAAGAAGCTCACCACTCTGCAAAAGAAGGCCATGTACGCAATTTTAAAACAAGCTCAACATCTCTTGAACATTCCAAGGGGTGGATTATTCCCCGGTGGATATGACGTAGGGCAAACATTCGGGTCAATTTGCTTCTTTTGCAACGTGAGTTATACGTAGCGAAATGACTTTACCATAAATCTTAAGGTTTATAACCTTTAAAAAATGGATGAATCAAACCAACGTTTCAAGGACCAGTGGTACTTTTTGATATTTTAAATACCAACGCCTGTAGATCAAGAAATAGTTAAGGTAAGGTGCAGTCATCAATATGGTTGGACAATAGTCATTAATTCAGTCACACTCGGAGTCGAATATCTGCTAAGGTGTCGCTTAAAGTAACTTCTTGTCATTTTTCATGTTAATCACTGTGTGCTCCGTGTACAACGTACAGGTTGAGTTGTACAATCCATGGCTTAAGTGTCTTTAGAACCCACTCACCTGCAATCTTGTTAACATCATTTTCTAATGTGTTCTCATATTTCAGTTTAACATCTATCGTTTTGTCTTGTATCGTGGGCAGGGTCTGTCACAACAGGTAATGGCTATGCACTGTGCACTAAGTTGTTAGCACATACTCGTTATTATAATACTAAGAGTTGTTGTACCATGTACTTGTGTTTAAAACTTCATGTTTATCACATAATTTCAGTCGTTAATTGACATATCGCCGGTAATTAATACATCCAGTTAACTTCGAAATCAACTTTTTCGAGTTACAAACAAAATCATATCTTTATTTCCTTGCATATGTTTGCCACAGCACTTATTATGTGTTTGTGGCATGCATTGGCGTGCATGTACGCCACAAGCACGTGTTTACTTTATTCCTAGCTTGTGTACGCTACAAAGATAAAATACGTGTTGTAGCATGTGCTGTCATGTTGCATGTGCTAGTCAAGTGCTCTGGACCACTGAGCTACGTCGGATTAATCCCAACCCGACAAATAATTCAATTTGTACAAGTACTTCATTCGAAAATTACTGCTTATTATTTTTTTTAAATTTAATTAATTATAAACATTAGTTTATCATTAAAAAATAATGTTTATTCATATTCCGTGTACAGACGCAAACAAATAATTCATCCTAATATTTTAAAGCATATCTTGTAAAAAAGTATGTTTTCCTAAACTAATTAAATGAATGTCATTTATGAACGAGCAGTTTATGAATAATTTTAAGTTGTACTTACATAGTTTGTAATGTATTTGTTACATGTGATGTATTCGAATCAAAAATAAAAAGTTTTTTATTAATTTACCACAAATTCATTTACTTAATAGTTTAAAATAATAAATTTGAAATTCTGGGTTTGGGACTCTTTTGCGTTAGGTTTCAGCTAAAAATTTTATGTAACATTGGAAGATGATATAAAAATATTGTTTTTTTTATTTTGTCATGGTGATGAAACCTGGCCTGTGCGTGCTCTGCCATTAATGGTTAGTATTAGTATTAATAATTCTAGAATAAACAATGCAGATCAACCGTGAACCCGCAGTCTGCGAATGCGGTTGAACTTCAATAGTCCACGCTATACCGTGCACACATCTCTGCGCAAACAAAATGTATCACTTTCAAACGACTAACGATATTCATCTAGGGCGAACCATTTATGGAACAATACGAAGCGACCATACAACGATAAGTCACCGCAGGGGTGTCGTGCAAATAATAATAGATCACAGACATAGGAATTAATAGACGAGAAGATAAAGGCGAGGGGTAAAATCAACTGTTGAAGAACGAAGGGAGTGAAGATGACTGTGATTCGTCAATAAATCAATCTGACAGTAAATAGGCATCTCGCATTATAATATCACCATTTACTTCTTAAAAGTAAAATCTGCTTTGAATGAATAGACATTTTTACATGGGAGCGCAAATTACTCGCCACGTTATGAACAAATTTGCGAAGTCCAAATTCGGCAAAGTAAGGCAGCTTCTATATTCAGAGTCGTAGTTAGTTTCAGAGTATTTAGTTAAGACACTTTTATAAATGTTCATAATTTACTTCCCAGCAACCAACCAGCTTTGTGTTTCGCGTCCAGACGTTTCTCGATGTGATAGTAACAACTGATTCATATTATACGATGTGAATATGCTTAAAATAAAATAAAATAATGCTTATATATGGAATGTAATACGACAATTGGGTTTATTCTCTTTTTTCGCATCTATTTTTACCAGTTTTCATAGTACAAGTAAACATTTTGCCGTGTTATTTCGTAAAATGAACCGATGATGCCTGGACCATAGTTCGCACAAGAATGATGACGTCACGTTTTCAAATATCACTTGAGGCCGTACGCGAGCCCAGCCGGCTCAATGGAACCGGTATGGGGAGTGGGGATAATACGCTTTTAATCACTTAGGGCAGGTCTACTAATATTCATATGTCTATGTAATAGATCAATTATTATTACTGATCGAATATGGTCACTTGTTAAATTTTCCATCGTGACAATTTTGAAATTGATGAAAGGAAAGTGAATATAGTAGAACTGCAAACCCTTGGAAAAAGGTATGGTGACTATATAAGGACCAAAACCGTTTTTCTCTAATGCAGAGATTTGAAAAAGGGCAAAGCTATATACATAAGCAAGTGTTATGGGTGTTAGAACATTATTATAAGCAATAATTAGTCGCTTGAAATATCCACACAAATTGAAAATATGACCGAGTAAAAATAAATTCCGCCGACGGGAATCAAACCCGCACCTTTTGATGTCCGGTCAGGTGATCTGAGACCACTGAGCTACGTCGGCTTATTTCCAACATGCCAAATAATTCAATATGTACTAGTACTTCAACCAACAATTACTGCTTATTATATTTTTTCACCTGTAAACAACCAACTTTATTTCGTAGGAAAGGCTTTGTTAGTTCTAAATTTCCCACTAGATGGCGTCGAGACATATTATTATTATTATATATATATATATATATTTTTTTTTTTTTTTTTTTAAAAGAAAGACAAACATTCCCGGGTCACGGATAACCCAACAATGTTTGAAAATCTCCTACTACCACCACAGAAAGCCGAAAATGTTGCTTGTGTTGTGATGGAGGACTTAGCCAGCCGAGGAATCGAACACGCGACGCTCGGGTGAGAACAAGCGCTATGCCCACTCAACCACTGACCGGTCTACATTTGTTGATGAAATATATATATATATTTTTTTAATGATAAACTAATGTTTATAAGACAAGGTTTTTATGTATTTATTTTGACTCGAGAGATATTTTCAATTTGTATGGATATTTCAAGCGACTAATTATGGCTTATAATAATTTGTTATGGGTGTGATTTTTTGACTGATCGTTTTCTTTATTTTTCTATTTATTTATTCATCAATATTTACAATGTTTATTTATACAATTACATAATAAAACAGTGTTTCAAATTTTAAATAAAAGATATTTACCTTTACCAGAGTGTAACCACTGGTGCTTAAGGTGGAAATAAAATTACAACTTTACATACGTATTTGTATAAAAATATACTCGTATATATATTTATAAGTAGTGGACTCTGCAATGTTATTGTTTTTCTCTGGCGTGTCCGACTTCTTCCACCATGTACTACGGTATACGACAATATTACTATTAAAAAACTTCATTACATTGCCTTTATTTCGACTCCATGTCTCATTCAGATGCAAAGATATTGCCTAAAGTATTCCTCGGGCGTCCCCGAATTTTTCTACCATTCAAAACACTCTCGAAACATTCTTGGCACTAGTAAGAACAAACTTTTAAATTTATAAGCGATATCGGTCGACTCCTTTTCAATTTCTGTGAGCACAAAATTACGCAGGCTGATTTTTTTTAATGTTAAGATTATTTATACCTTTTTTCCAATTTTTTTTGGCTTTCACCCTTCAAAGATGTTCTAGGCTAGTATAAAGCTAATTTAATATAAAACTAATACACTTAATAATACTACTTCCTAATTCGCATTTTTTTTTAAAATATTATGGTACCTAATATTTATGTAAATACTGGTCAGAAGAAACGGCGATTATGACGTTTCTTTGCACAAATCATAAAATTCTTTTTTCAAAATGTAAAATATATGGTTTAAAATAAATTAAGTAGGTTTTAAAGTTAAAAATATAAAATTTTTACCATTTCCAAGGAGATTTAAAAAAAAAATTATATTAAAAAATAAAAGAAATTAATAAACACAGTTTAGGACGTGGCGACTGCAGACTGTTCCCAAAAATTCTAGTGGGTAAGGGGATATTAAAATAGTCTGAAGACAAGAGAGTGAGGTGAATGAAAACGGGCCACGATCAAGTCAATGAAATGTTTGAGTCGCTTACATAAAGAATTGGAATAACCAAAGAGTATATATTATTAAATATTCACGATCGATGAGTGACAAAGTGGAATGAAGCAAGGTTTGTTTAAAAAAAATTGTAACGATTAGTTAGTTTTTGAAATACTGTATTCATCAATAAAAAATAGCATATTTTCTTAAATTAAAATAGCATGATTTATAATGCACAATTGAATGGAATCATGATTGATCTACCATATTGAAGTCTTTAATGGGCAATGACGCGGTATCATCATCACTTCAACTAGCTTTATTAAGCAATGACGCGGTCATCACATCGACTAGCTTTATTAGGCAATGACGCGGTCATCACATCGACTAGCTTTATTAGGCAATGACGCGGTCATCACATCGACTAGCCTCATTGGGCAATGACGCGGTCATCACATCGACTAGCTTTATTAGGCAATGACGCGGTCATCACATCGACTAGCTTTGAGAAACCAAAACCGTTGCCAGCTGCATCAACCCATCGTCACAACACTCAAAGCTATAGGACAATTTTTAGTGCTGAGGGATTATTGTTATGATAAAATGTGTTTTGTCATTACCCTACCAGTCAAAGCATACAGGTTACAATAGATTAATGGTATAATCAATCATCGGCATGTAATGTTGCGAAAACTAACGACGCCGTACCGATTATCAGATTTCTTATAAAAATCTTGTTTTGTTCAGCCCATCGCACTTCATCTCGTATTGTGTGAGTTGATTACTTTAAACTGATCGATGATATAAGATAAAGATACGTATCTAGTCAGATGTAAGCAGTGAAGCTCATTCAACTCAAAGCTTGGAACTCTGAAAGACTATCAAAATATTCAATAGATGCCCTTCGTGGACGCATAGTGTGGAATGCATTAGAATGCAGCTATAGAACGCATTTACTCAATAGCTAAATGACAAATTTGCATTAGACCTTTGAGTGATCTGCTTATGTTTTGTGACTGACTTACTTGCAAACTTATTTTATTGATCTACATTGACGTAAATCAATAATTGCCTGTATGAAACGGAAACATAAATCATTCACATAACTCGTACGATGAGGGTTAACTCGTTAAGTTATTTATTTTCCAATCTAACTGCCGACTTGATAAGTAAATACGGGGAGTTTGAAAAACATCCGAATGCCAAGCAAATTTGCAAGAGCAAGTTTTTTGAGTACCTACTGTTATTCAAATTAAGGCAAGATGGAAAAATATCACTTGGTCGTATACCAATATCTCTCGCTACAAATTTATGGAATATTTGAAAGAGTTACGTGCAATGAATTGTAAAATAATATTGTTTATATACATAGACCAAGACAATCCATACTTAGTTAAAAGATAATGATTGCAAAAAAAAATTAATGTGCTTGCCCAGTTATTTAAATTCTAGCTGTCAGAAAGAGACAATCAGGAGCAAGGTAACCAGTGGACGTGAAGTCAGGCGTGAATGAATGTGGAGTAAGGCATGAATTAAATTTATTTGCCAATTCCACTTAAATAACTTTACTTACAAGGAAGATGGTCATGGTGATACCAACAATAAAGTCTATGAAAGATTGGTATAAATACTTGAATGTTATCACACGAATTAAATTACAGCAGTATTATGTTTTAATGCTTGATGGAGATGGCCTTAAAAAATTATGGCCATTGTTTACCAAACCATAAAACTACAAGAACAAAAGGAATAAATTAGGCCACGTAAGGCATTTTTAATATGACGTGACGATAGTATTTAGCTCCATAGAATAGCTCAATACTTGAGAGTCAAATACGAAACGACACCTTTAAAAAATTTTCCATGTTAAAGTATAAGCAAGGGAACTTTGTCAGCAAATTAGATTTAATTAATAATGGAGGTGCGGTACAATTATTCATATCGGATGTTCTATCATAGTAATTTGGTCTCGTAAATGTTTGCAGAAGGACAGGTCCTTGGATTATTAGCACTTAGGAGACACGGTACCTCAAACTACTGAAGAATATACCAATTTCAATTTTGGAGATGGGTTTGGGTACCGTTGCACCGGGAATCAATTATTGGATAACCAACACCTCTCAAGTGGTTCGCTACGTTTGTTGACTAAGCAGGGGTGCCCGGGTTCTTCGGGTGAGGTGTGTTCAGGATTCGTCTGCCCACCAGCTGTGTGGCATGCCAGATAGGGAGAGGGTGGTTTGGGGATACCCTTTGACATCTCCAACAGTTCTCTTGACCCATCGCCTTGCGCCGTAGGGGGGGGGGGATATTTTCATATGTCCGTCACTCCTGGACATACTGATCCCTAGATTCCTACCCAATCCTCTTATCTTTTACCTTCCTAAAACTTCCCCTTCTTAAAAAAGATCCTCCACATAGCATCCCAAAAGATGAAATAGGCCCTGAGGGAAATTATTTTCCTGTGAGCTTCGTGTATGAGATTAATGTAAAGATATATAAGAAATACCTGGTTCAATGGTTATGGCAGTATACATGGCATAAAGGTTTCATTGTGCGGAACCTTTAAGTGTAATTGTTTCCCGGTTGAGAATTTACATTCGATTTGGAGCCGATTTCGAGGTGGGAATTATTTTTTTTATTTGAACTTTCGTTTTTGGGAAAATCGAGTTATAAGTTAAAACGTCTTAGGCCAATTTAAAAAAAAACTCGGTCGCTAAGGGGTTAAAATCAGCTGTTCAGTTTAAAAAAATGTTTTTTGGTTCTATGTGTGATGTACATTCACCAGTTTACCACTTGTATCATGAGTTTCAGGATACCGTGTATATTTAATAATAATAATATTTGAATGATCTGTATAGCGCCGTTTTTGTGAAAAATCACCTCAGAGGCGCTATACTGAATGTAATATGTTTTTTGGATTTTTGTTACGATTTCCTTAGCAAAAATACAATATCCATCTTATTTTTGGTTATTTTTAGCAAAGTGTTTGTTAGTTGAGGGAACATTATGTTGGAAAAATGACCAGAAACTATGATCTAGTGGAAAAGTGTGGGTGGCCATAGTAAAATGTCAGGGAACAATAGATACTTAGAGTCATCTCGCTTTCATGCCGTCTCTTTCATACAATACTTTAACCGCACGTTCATTACAGAAGTTAAAGTAATATTTTCTAGTTAGATCGTCAGTACGGGACCCAAATAGGTAGTACCTTTATTTGATTATTATTCCGGTCAAGGTTACATGGAGGATCTGAACGAATATTAATTGTCAGCAATTGATTTTCATTCATTTGAACCTAGTAGATTAGCACTCTTATGATGTTAAAACCAAATTACTTACAACAATAATCTCTTTGAAACTTGAATAAAAAATACCAACAAATCAAGTAGACATTAATTACAAAGGATAACGAACAACAAAATAATAGATTTACAGAAGCTGCCATGGAGTTAAAATAAAAAGGCAGGTACTAACCTATAATCTAGCATCATGTTTGAGGCATTTTCGTTCCTGAATATATATATATATATGTTAAACAATGAACCATTGTGAAAGTTTTCATTACAATGCCTACGCCAATAAAAAAAATTAATATATATATATATATATTAATTTTATTACACATATAGGGTGACTTGGTCAGTGGATCACTGGAAATTGCGATAAGGAAAAATGATCCACTTTGGAACTTGGTAGTACACAGTGGATCATACTATATTTAACAGTGGATCAAGGATGGGATTTCTTTTAAATAAAAAATAAATACCAGAAATAAATCAGTTTTTATTATTGAAAAGGAATAACAAAAAATAGCCTATGGCTAGATAAAAAATAATTGGATTTAAAAAGAAAAAAGAAAACGAAAACAATAATCTAAAAAATCAAAATAGATTAATAAAACTTAGCGCATGTTTAAGAGTTTGGATGTGCCACATACGACTGGTGTAGGCAAAATTAACTTGATGTCATGTTCTTTCACAAAAGATAAGTCTGGAACATCTGGCATTCCAAACTGCTGCTGCAAGCTTTTTTTTAACAGCAGAAAACTTACATTATACTCCATTTTGACATTCATAGTTTGTAATACTTTCCCTACATAAAAATACATTTTTGCTTCTTTGTACTAAATAGCACAAGAACAAATTCACCTTCTTTTGGTTTACGTGGTAGAGATGGAATGATGGAGCTGAAACTCTGCAGATAGTCTGGTTGTCGACGACAATGCGTTCTACTAACTTTTTTTAGCAATCACGCACACACATTTCTCTGAAATTGGGTGACAATACAGCAGTAAATTTTTTATTTTTTTTTATTTGGTACAATATTTTTTTACATTTCAAAGTTTTCCAGTAATGTTGGCCTCACTGGGTGGCTTGCCCGTGCTGAGGCCTTCATTTTATAATATAAAAATAAAATCTAAATACAATCTACAATATAAGATAAAATAATACATTTAATATATAATCTTGTGTGTTTGTGAGTGATGTGTGTTTATTTTGGTTTTGTGTGTTACGTGTAGGTTTTATTTTTATTTTATGCTATGACATTTTGGTAATATTGTCTTTTTTGTTCTTTAATCCATTTTGTAATTTTGTGTGTGAATTTATTTTTACTTTCCTCAATTTTAATTTCAATTTTTAGACTGTTGAAAGCTTTTATAGCATGGTATTGGTAGTGTCTTTGTACAAAGCTTGAATTTACTGTCGGAGTTTTTATGTACGCTTGTCTAACTGGTCTGTTAGTGTTATTTTGTGTATGTTGAAATTTTTTTTTTATCAAAAATGTAGTTTAGTAGTGTTTTAATGTATAATTGGCGTATATCTAGTACGTCACAGAATATATATAATATATATAATACACGAAATAAATGTCAGTCCCACCCAATTGGGATTTAGCTCAATTCTTAGCGCAGTTGATTCCATTCCCTGGGGAGGAAGATTCAATACTCAGCCAATTTTTTTTTTTTTTTTTAATTTTTTAAAAGACATTTAAAAAGGTCACAGCAGTTAACAAAATTCCCTAAGGAGAATGGTTTGATCTTCACTTAAACTAAATAAAATATATATCTCTTAATAAAAATATACGTATTATAAATTTTTTTAACTTGTTATTTGCGGGTTGATTTACAAATTGACTTGTTTTATGCTAATAATAGATTACAGTGTGCCTCTTGCTATTGAAAATAATTTACGAAAAGGAAATCGAAAATGTAAAAAAATGTCAATTTGTTAACCGCAAACTGTAGGTCTTCCGCAATCCTGAGATTGTACGACTAAGAATATTATTAAAATGCTAATATCCGCAATGCACGGATGATTTTTTGTTGATTAATAATGCGTTCCATGTTCTTAATGGCTTCTGTCAAAACCAAGCCGAGTCTCAAGATTGAATAATGTTTAGTAAGTTATTAGAAAAAGTTTGTATTATTTTGTAATTTGTTTTATCTCTTGTAATATCTGCTTTTCATGTAACTATTAGTTTTTGATATTTGAAAAGGAATTTAGTAAACTGTAGTAAATTACTAGACCGAAAAATAACATCTATTTTTAACAACCATTTTGCCCTATACTTTTTTATTAATGTTGTCGAATATTCATTGTTTAACAGTAATAAATATAATAGTTTTTTTTAATATAGCGACTATTTAAACATTTTACATACAAAATATTATATTACATATGCGTATAGTAAATTGTAGTTCTTAGTCCTCCTCACTAGGGTGACCTGTGGTGATGCAAACTAAAGTTATTAATTTCTGTTTTATTAGTTTTCTATGTCGTTTTTAATTTTTTTTTCTGAGTTTTTTCATTAATCTCTTGTAGCCAGATTTTTATTCTTGATTAGCATTTTCATTCATATTTTCTATTAACTTTATATCAGGAGGAAAGATGTTGTAAAGTTTCGTCGCAAAATAAGTATAATATCTTTGTCCGAATGTGGTTTTACGACCTAGAGTATTTTTTATGTCATTTTGATTTGACCTTGTTTAATGAATACGCGGTATTGTAGAGGATTCTGTATTTTTGAATAACTTCAATAATATATTTTTGACTTATATTTGGTACATCAAAACTATTGAAAATTTCAATCGAAGGCGTTCTTATGGGTACTTTCAGTGTGGTCTTTATGATTCTTTTTTGAATTGTGTTCAGGTTAAGTATATACTTAAATACAGCAGATCCCCATCCTATAATTCCATATTGAATACGAAAATGACATAAAGCGTAATAGATTTTTCAATTCGTCTACCTCTGTACGCTAAAAGTTTGTTTGTGCATTTTCGGATTCAAATAAAGTATTGCAAGTAACTACTTATACATATGACCAATATAATCTACCTTTTTATTTTTAGCAAAATCTCTCTTTGTTATTTTGATTGCTGGTATTATAGAGTTATTTAGACAGTTGAAATGATTAACTATGTAAGTTCCATCTAGATATAAGGTCAATTGAGTGGAATAAAGCGCACTTGGGGTGAAATTACACTTAATTGAGCCGCATGAATTTATTTTAATTTCCTGTTGGCGTGACCATAAAATGTAAGCTATAACAGCAAAAACATCTTTGAAATATATTTATCACATTTCAGGTAGATATTATGATTACTATGTTCAGTATAATTAAAACCCAAGGGTCAAATGGAGTATATCTATGCAGTTGTTCAAGAGAATGCATAATAAACCATAACTGCGGTTAGACCTTACATAAAAGTAATTGTACAAAAATTTTCCAACGGTAAAAGTAGCAAGATTTCCCTTGAAACTAAAACAATACTTCCTAGTTTTAATGTCGCAGTCGGCTGACGCATGAATCAAGAAAATATGAACAAATAATCTTTATTTATTGGCGGACAAATGTAACATTGCACCGAGATTGTGATTGGAATACTCCAGCAATATTTCTGCGGTTAATCAGTTACGGATTTCCTAACAATCAAAAAATGTTTCTTACGTATTACTTTTTAACGAACACTATTAAAGAATAGAGAATATTACTCACTTCGTATTGAAATTTAATCTATTTATCGATTTCGTATCGAGAGTTTTTTACATAATAAAAAAGTTTAAGCTGAATATTCAAATTCAAAATATTAACTTTGCCCTTTTGATGAAACAACTAAACTTTATAGCGCTGTCAGATAGGCGAATCATCTCTGGCCTTATACTACTAAATAAAATTATTAATAATTGCATTGACAACCCTGAAATTCTAGCAAAAATAAAATTTTACATACTGACTAGAAATACGAGGCAAAGTGCTATGAAGCTCATAGACCTATAAATACTAGATAACATCATTTTGGGAATAAATTTGGGAATAATGTAGACATGTTTAAAGATTCCGTATCAGTTATAAAACGAAATCTTTTTAATCACTTTACTGAGATGTATAAATTCACGACTCCGTAGTGAATTTATACATCTCAGTAAAGTGATATAATTTATACATCTCATACTTTTTATTTTTATTTTTCTATGTTTTTTTATAATTTTTTTTTTGCTTTTCATAATCCAAACTATTCATTTTAATTTACCTTAATTTAATCATAAATCATTATTTATTGTTAATTACGTACCTAACACAACTGTTTTACTTGTTACCTATCTTTGTAAAAGTCCATTAGGGGGTAAATAAATAAATTAACTAAATTGTTTGTCAATTTTTTTGGCACTTTAGTAAATAATTATCTTTTTAAGAACTTCAAGATATGCGTATTTATAAAAATTTATTTTTTATTTGCCGGTTTTTGTGATATTTTTAAACCTACCTTCAACTTATATTGATATATATTAACAGAAAATTATTTTTATTGCAATTTTCAATATTGTAACTGATTTGTTGAGAATTCAGGCTAATCCCATTTAAGTATTATATTTGGATGAGAAACAAAGCAAAAAAAATATTTCCACTTTTTCACCTCCGTTTAGACAAACTTGATATTTACGCTCACAACGCTCTTACGCCGAACGACCGGAAACTACTGAATCCAGTCCCCGAGCACTGTCATTTACGTTATAATAGAAGAACAGGTTTTGCCAAATAGCGCCACTATGATTATCCCGTGATTTTTCAAAAGTGTGCACCAGCAAATAATAAAAAGATAGCAAGTAACAGATTGCTACGAAAATTTGGTGACCGGATAAATCATCACAATGATAATTCATCACATCTTTAAAAAGTTATTTAAAGTCATGGAAAGTGATGAAACAAAAAATTTATTAACTGGGTTAAGTAGATGAGGTTAGGTTAGGTTGGGTTAGGTTTAATTTTTTTTTCATCGTTTCTAATGACTTTATAACACTTTTTAAAGTGTGTTTAATTGTCACTGGGTTGAGTTATCATGGAAGGGAAAAATTAGAACAAGCCATCTGGTAGGTAGACAATAGACACCTAATTTATTACATACTTATCTATAATTACCTTTTTATATCTGTTGTTAAGATGTTACATACTTTTTTGGTTCGGCATATTAATATGATTTATATAACATCATTGATTGACACGCTGCAATCAGGAATGTATCAGTAAAGTCAGAACAATAATAAATTCGATGCCTAGAAACAATAACTAACTCCTGATCATATGATAATCTCCAGGAAGTAGGTGAGCTCCACCTATAATTACGTATTCACCTAATCTATCACGTATCAGCAGACAGCCATAGGCACCTGACCTTGCTCTGACAATAGGCTTCCACTGATGACGTGACAAATGTATTAGTAACAATAGCTATTATTATCACTTATCGTATATGTAACATTCTTGATGTTAAATTACTCTGGTGGTCCAAAATAAAAATAAAAGTTTAATGATGATTTAAAAAAAAAAACTTTTTCAATCAATCATTAACATACCAGCAAATGGGGCAGATTCATCGCAATTAAAATCATCATCATCATCATGATTATCACAAAGTCCCAGGGTCAGATTAGGACTCTTCCGCAAACGCTCTGTCATCTGGTATTATTTTCATAATAAAAATGACCTAATAATAAAGTGACCTCAGAAATCAAGTTAAAGTATACGACATTGTTACTATTAAAACTTTAATTCAACCCCGTATCTCATTTCATTGCTAAAATATTGCGTTTTATTTAAACACATATAATGTATACCTGTTTACAAACATCCAAATTAATATGTTGACTTCCGATTTTATGTCCGGGTTAAATCTTCCCCATAGGAAAAACTAAACACGTCCACACACTTTTCCACAAATGATCAGCTAGTCAATCAACACTATGTAAGTGCATTATATAAGTAAAATAAATACAAAACAATACAAGAACAACAACACGTCAAATCACCAGATATCAAATGGGAAAAAAAATTCACCGTCTCCAGATATTTTCATATCAGAGGGTTCGGCTCGGTAGAACTTCTAACAGGGCCTATAAATCCTACTGATCCCTCAACATAAATATTTAAAAAATCTTTTGTTATCCTACATGTATTCAAAATGACCGACTTTTGCATCTTTATATATAAATTTTTTGATAGATCTAATACGCCTAAATTTTTAATTAGAGAGCTAGGTATAATGCCAGTAGCCGAAATAACGAATGGTAATATTTTTATAGTCTGAGAATGCCAAATTCTTTTTATTTCATTTCCTAAATCTGTGTATTTTCTTATTTTTTCACTAACAGATTTTTGAATATTACAGGAATTTGGAATAGCAACATCAATGATATATATATATATTTTTTTTTTTTTTTTTTTTTTTTTATAAATTTAATTTAGATTAAATTTGATAATATTATTATTAAGTTCTGCAAGTGTTTTAGTTTTTTATTATTGTGACAGCTGTTTCGGCTTACAAGGCCATTTTCAAACTTTCAAACATTTTCAAAAACATTTTCAAACAGTTTGAAAATGGCCTTGTAAGCCGAAACAGCTGTCACAATAATAAAAAACTAAAACACTTGCAGAACTTAATAATAATATTATCAAATTTAATCTAAATTAAATTTATAAAAAAATTGAATGGAGTTCTACGAATTAAACACAAAAACAATAAAAAAAAAAAAATAAAAAAAAATCAATGATATAAGTTATTTTTTTAATTTTGTCATGTAAAACTATATCGGGTCTATTATGACTAATCGCTCGGTCTGTTAGTATAGTTTTATCATAATATATTTTATAAAATTCGTTTTCTAAAAATGAATTTGGTTCGTATTCATAATATGGTACTACATTACGGCAGTCAATCAAGTTATGTTTAATTACCAAATTTTGGTGAATTATTTTTAAAACTTGATTGTGCCTAAATGTATACTCGGACGGTGCTAATATAGAACATCCCGATATAATATGTTCTATAGTTTCCGGAAAAGCCAAACATTTTCTATACAAATCATCAATTTGATTTGTATCTTTGATTATATGCTTTCTATAATTTTTAGTATTAATGACTCTATCCTGAATTGCAAGCATAAATCCTTCTATTTCTGCGCTCAACTCTCCAATACTCAACCATTTGTTTGACTTAATTTTGTCAACATACGTTTGATTGAGATAATTGAAGTGTTTTGCGTGTAAAATTTTATTTGACCAGGAATCTAATAATTCCTGGTTGGGATTTATAAAAATGTTGGCATTCTCATCGTATAAATTTAAAGGTGTAATATTTCTATCTGCCTTGCAAATTATTTTGTGCATTTCTGAGCTATGAGCTTTCCTATGGAAAAAAGTTCTTAGCATTTCTACCTGATTATGTTTCAAAGAAGTTATTTTGACTATACCTCTACCTCCTAAATTTCTAGGTAAATTAACTCGTTCTATAGCTGAATTTGGATGGTGGCAATTAAACTTTGTTAGCGTAGTTCTAATTAATCTTTCTAAGTTATCTAAATCTGTATTAGACCATTTAATTATGCCAAATGAGTACGTTAATAGAGGTATTGCCCAAGTATTTATTGCTTTTACTAAATTTTTAGCAGATAGATTGCATTTTAAAATTTTCCTTATCCTAGTTTGAAATTTAATCCTAATATCATTTTTAATACTACTATGGTCTAATCTATTTGATTGTGGGTATCCTAAATACTAATAAACCTCATCCCTTTTCATACTAGTAATTTGGAAATTTCTAAATATACTCTCGTCCCCATCTACAATTTTGCCTTTCTCTATATGGATCGTTCTACATTTATCTAAACCAAATGTCATTTTGATATCATCTGAAAAGTTTTTAACTACCTCGATCATTTTCTCTAAATTTTGTTCAGAATTCGAAAATAATTTTATATCATCCATAAATAATAAATGCGAAATTGTACTACTCTCCCTTGTATTACCCTTAACTTTTATTCCAAACTTGCTTTTAATTAACATTTTAGATAGAGGATTCAATGCTAAGCAAAACCAAAGAGGACTCAATGAGTCTCCTTGAAAAATCCCTCTTTTAATTGAAATGCCCGGTATTACTATTTTCTTACCTTTTAAATTGATAAGTAAATTGGTATTCCAAAAGGACATAATATTTTCCAAAAAGCTAATAATAATGGGGTTAATTTTATATATTTTTAATACTTTGATCAGCCACGAGTGCGGGACACTATCGAAAGCCTTTTGGTAGTCTATATAGCAAGTATGTAAATTACGTTTTCGAGTTTGAATCTGTTTTAGAATTACAGAATCGATAACTAATTGTTCTTTACATCCCATATGTTTTCTGCGACAACCTTTTTGTTGTTCAGATAAAATATTTTTTTCATCTAAATGAGTATATATTAAATCTGTTAAACAAGAGGTTAAAATTTTGTATATTGTCGGTAAACATGTAATGGGTCTGTACTGAGAAGGATTATTAATATTTTCGCTTTTGGGTAACATATAAGTAATACCCTTAGTTAGAAAATTTGGAAAATTTTGAGGTTGACTGACAAATTTTGAAAGATTTTTTGCCAAAAGAGGATGTAAAGTAGTCAGACGTTTGTACCAAAAATTATGTATCCAATCGCAACCCGTGGCTTTCCAATTATGAGTATTTTTAATAATTTTGGTTAACAATTCAACCGATATATTAGAAAAACTCATTTGTTCAATACCTGAAAAATTGAGTTCTTCATTTTCTATCCATGGAGTTGACTCGTTATGTTTTATATCTTTACTCCAAATTTTAGTCCAAAAATCGCGCATATCTGATTCAGATGGCAACGGAATATTATTATTCGAAATAATATTTTGTTTATCGTCAAGTTTGGAATAAAATATTTTTTCATTTTTCTGAAATAATCTATTATTATTATTTTTATTATACGTATAATTATATCTTTTTAATCTACTAGCTTTTACGCCTAATTTTTGTTTTAATAAATCCAATAAATCATTGATTATATTTTCATTACTATGACTATCAATGTTATAACCAAATTTTCTACCAATTTCATCTACATGTCTCAAAATTTTCCTACTTCTATTTCCATTTTTATATTCTATTACTCTAGCTATGTTACTTCTTAAAAATACTACATCATTTTCTAATCTGATCTGCCATTCTGGTTTACTATAACTATATGATCTATCGTCAGAGGATGATAATTTAATTCCTAACTTATTACAAACAGTAATCGCACTAGCGTATACTATTGTATGAAGATCTAAAAAACTAATTTCGTCAAATATGATTTTTGGTAAAATTATGTTATTTAATTCAAAAATTAATTTAGATAATTTCTTTGACGTATGCAATTTCGGTAATTTTGGTCTAACTGTTGGCTCTACATCTATATATCTGTTTATATTATTATGAAGTAAGTTAGCTAATTCTACTACATTTTCATCAACAAAGTTTAAATTTGCAATGTTGATTTCCCTAAGATTATAAATAACGGCTAAGTTATTTGAATCTACTGTAATATCATTGGACATTTCGACTAGAATATTATCCAAACTATCTACATTCAATGCATCTGATATGACATTGTTACTTGTGTTAATTTGTTCTAAATTATTTCCCCTTTGCAATCTATCTGCTACTTCTCTTTTAATCTGTTCTAATGTGACTACAGAAATTAAATTATTTTTGAAAATAGCTCGCTTTTGGTCTGCTAATCTTTGTTCGCTTACTTGGGCAATCGGATAATTTTGTGAGAAAAGTAAATGTAATTTTTTCCTATATAACAACATATCTGTTTCTACTTTGGTTACATAAAAATATGAACGAACAATGAACATATTGACATCGTTCGTCCATTTCATACGCTGTCTAGGAATACCTGCTTTTGTTTTTTGGGGTCTTAGACTATCCATGTTCATCTGTACAGATGACATAATAATCCCCTGTTCATCTACGTTGGTTGCAAATGACATTGTTGTCATTTTGCAAAACAACTTGGAGATGATTGTATCTTTACTACTACATTCCAGTAACCAAATCAATAAATAATTTTCAATGTGACCAAATTAAATATTCTAATCAAACTACCTTTCGACATAACAAATCTATAATTTCTAATTCAACTACCTTTCAACATTACGAATCTATGATATATTATATTCCAGAAAAACGTTATCAACATAAAAATATATTTTTATTTTTTTTAAATGAATGTCAAATATTGTTGTTTACCTTGGTTACTGGGGTCCTCAAATAATTTTTTTTTTAAATCCTATTTATTTACCTAAATATCCTATGGCTTACTGGCAGTTTATTTAATGCGTTATCTGATATACTCTTCTTTAAATATTTATATTTTTTGGGATCAAAGCTAATTCTTTTCTATCTGATATTACAAAAAATAATCAGAGAGCAAATGCAAAGTATTATTATTTAAAAATTATTGTTTTTTTTTTTTTTTTTTAAACTTCCGATTTAGTTGTCCGGGTTAAGTCTTCCCCAAAGGAAAAACTTAACCCTTCCACTCACTTTTCCACAAATGATCAGCTAGTCAATCAACACTATGTAAGTGCATTATATAAGTAAAATAAATACAAAACAATACAAGAACAACAACACGTCAAATCACCAGATATCAAATGGGAAAAAAAAATTCACCGTCTCCAGATATTTTCATATCAGAGGGTTCGGCTCGGTAGAACTTCTAACAGGGCCTATAAATCCTACTGATCCCTCAACATAAATATTTAAAAAATCTTTTGTTATCCTACATGTATTCAAAATGACCGACTTTTGCATCTTTATATATAAATTTTTTGATAGATCTAATACGCCTAAATTTTTAATTAGAGAGCTAGGTATAATGCCAGTAGCCGAAATAACGAATGGTAATATTTTTATAGTCTGAGAATGCCAAATTCTTTTTATTTCATTTCCTAAATCTGTGTATTTTCTTATTTTTTCACTAACAGATTTTTGAATATTACAGGAATTTGGAATAGCAACATCAATGATATAAGTTATTTTTTTAATTTTGTCATGTAAAACTATATCGGGTCTATTATGACTAATCGCTCGGTCTGTTAGTATAGTTTTATCATAATATATTTTATAAAATTCGTTTTCTAAAAATGAATTTGGTTCGTATTCATAATATGGTACTACATTACGGCAGTCAATCAAGTTATGTTTAATTACCAAATTTTGGTGAATTATTTTTAAAACTTGATTGTGCCTAAATGTATACTCGGACGGTGCTAATATAGAACATCCCGATATAATATGTTCTATAGTTTCCTTAAAAGCCAAACATTTTCTACACAAATCATCAATTTGATTTGTATCTTTGATTATATGCTTTCTATAATTTTTAGTATTAATGACTCTATCCTGAATTGCAAGCATAAATCCTTCTATTTCTGCGCTCAACTCTCCAATACTCAACCATTTGTTTGACTTAATTTTGTCAACATACGTTTGGTTGAGATAATTGAAGTGTTTTGCGTGTAAAATTTTATTTGACCAGGAATCTAATAATTCCTGGTTGGGATTTATAAAAATGTTGGCATTCTCATCGTATAAATTTAAAGGTGTAATATTTCTATCTGCCTTGCAAATTATTTTGTGCATTTCTGAGCTATGAGCTTTCCTATGGAAAAAAGTTCTTAGCATTTCTACCTGATTATGTTTCAAAGAAGTTATTTTGACTATACCTCTACCTCCTAAATTTCTAGGTAAATTAACTCGTTCTATAGCTGAATTTGGATGATGGCAATTAAACTTTGTTAGCGTAGTTCTAATTAATCTTTCTAAGTTATCTAAATCTGTATTAGACCATTTAATTATGCCAAATGAGTACGTTAATAGAGGTATTGCCCAAGTATTTATTGCTTTTACTAAATTTTTAGCAGATAGATTGCATTTTAAAATTTTCCTTATCCTAGTTTGAAATTTAATCCTAATATCATTTTTAATACTACTATGGTCTAATCTATTTGATTGTGGGTATCCTAAATACTTATAAACCTCATCCCTTTTCATACTAGTAATTTGGAAATTTCTAAATATACTCTCGTCCCCATCTACAATTTTGCCTTTTTCTATATGGATCGTTCTACATTTATCTAAACCAAATGTCATTTTGATATCATCTGAAAAGTTTTTAACTACCTCGATCATTTTCTCTAAATTTTGTTCAGAATTCGAAAATAATTTTATATCATCCATAAATAATAAATGCGAAATTGTACTACTCTCCCTTGTATTACCCTTAACTTTTATTCCAAACTTGCTTTTAATTAACATTTTAGATAGAGGATTCAATGCTAATGCTTGTTATTATTATTATTATTTAAATGTTTAATTCTTTATGTACAACCTTTAAAGGGGCTACGTGTGTAAACGTTCCATCTTTTAAAAACTACATCAAATCTTGGCTAAAAAACACTGAACTAGATATTTTTTCTTATAAGTTTTAGCAAAGCTATCTGTAACATTTATATCCATAAACTGATTATTTTTTATTATTTCACATACATACAAAACAGAGGATGTAAATAAATTATGTGTTATGCTTTGTCTGCTAATTCACTTTTTAAGATGTCTTCTTTAAAAACAAGTAGTTACCTTCTTTTTTGTGTTATTTTAAAACTCTTACATATTTCATGCTCTAGTTTCTTATATTGCATCTGTACAGTAACTCTTTTAAAATAACTTAAATTTATATTTGATATTGTATCTCCACTTAAACCATGGAAATAAGATAAAAATGCATATAATACCCACACTCAGGCTTCGCCTTCGTGGGTTTTTTTTTTAATTACGTACATTTATTACAATATTTTGATACAGTTTTCAACATTTTATGTAACTATCCACGAATGTATCAAAATAAATTTTCAATAATAAAAAAAAAATTAAAAAAATAAAATTTAAAAATAAAAATATTCGTTTTAACATTCCAATCACCAAAATGAAACAGTAAAGCTGCAGATTATGTTTCGAATATATCCTACCAGTAAAAGGCAAACACGACAAAACATAATTTTAGTGTGTAAAAATTGTATATTTAGTTATTTCCTTATATAGGAATAGTGTATTGTTGTATAAGCCTGGATTAACACACAAGTATAAGCTAAGCTAAAATCTGAATCTAAGCTCAGGCTCTCCCGTCCAACTCATATCGTCTTCCACCCCCAGGGCCGGCGATAATAATACCTACAATTAATAGTCATCACTGTATATTACTGATTACAGTTAGTTTAGATTACTAAATGTGCTTGAAACCGAATTTGGCGTTCGAGGTGATGCACTCCAATGGATGGAATCGTACCTGTCTGGACGAGTAGCCTCAGTAACTTTCAATAAACGTACATCACCTGAAACTCCCATAGAATTTGGAGTTCCCCAGGGTTCTGTCCTAGGCCCCATTCTCTTCATTCTCTATACGAATCGTCTTGAACGATTAATTCACTTAGCTGGCTTTGAATCACAAGGCTACGCAGATGATCGTTTGATTTTCAAGTTTTGTTCTCCGAACGAAAAAGACGTCCTTAAAAACGAGGTGGTTAGCCTCATTAACACAATCTCAAGTTGGATGTCTGTCAATAAACTTAAACTAAATCCCACAAAGACAGAATTTATGTTGATAGCTTCCCCTGGAAGGCAAGCTCTCCTTGACTTCAGCCCAATCCGTATTCAGGATACAGATATAATCCCTTCTGCAGAAATAAAATTTCTAGGTTTTACTATGGACAATATTCTTTCTCTTGAATCGCAAATTTCAAAAGCAGTAAGTTCTGGTTTTTTCCATTTAAGACAGATAAAATCAATCAGGAGATGCCTTCCCTCTGATGGAGCAAAGGTATGGACTATTGCAATAGTGCATATGCCGGCCTACCTCAGAAACAAATCAATAGAATCCAGTCAGTTTTTAATGCTGCGGCAAGAATGATTTTTGGTGAATCTAAGTATTGCCGTATAACCCCACTTCTAAGGGATCGCCTTCACTGGCTTCGATGACCTGAAAAAATAGAGTTTAAGATCTGCTTAATGACCTTCAAAGCATTGCAAGGAATGGCGCCAGCCTATATATCGGAACTATGTATCCTATGTATACTATATATAACTGGTGCCTTCGACTTCGCGTGGTGGGACATGATACGCACAAAGGTTAAAAGTAGGAATTGTCCAAAACGCCTGTTTAAATCGGTTGACAACTACCTATCGGGACGAACTGTCTCGATATCCCATGGTGATTTTACTATAGAACGCGAAGTAAATATGGGTTGTCCCCAGGGCTCCGTTCTGGGACCTGAATTTTGGAATATTGACTTTGACGACTGCTCTAGGTTACCCTTGCCTGAAGGATGTATCATGATCGACTACGCGGATGATAAGATGTATCTTGTCTCGGGGAACAGCAGAAAGGAAATTGAAGAAAAGGCTGGTGATGGTTTGAACACCCTCCTTAAATGGGGGGAGAGGAATAAGATGACCTTCGCTCCCCACAAGACAAAGGGTCTCCTGATGAAGGGCTCTCTCAGTAGAAAAAGAAACCCTACCATCCGGATGGGAGACACCAACATCAAATTTGCAGACACGGTCAAGTATCTAGGTGTAACACTCGATCGATCGTCCTCATTTCTGGCTCATGTTAAAGATGTTTCAAGCAAGGCTCAGGCGCTGTTCCTAAAGTTGAGGAGACTCTCCACCGCTGAATGGGGACTACGCAATCCGGCACTACGTGCTCTGTACAGGGGCGTATACGTTGCGCAAGTTTCGTATGCTGCCTCTGTTTGGGAGCACCGCCTGGATAACTGCCTTATACTCCTCGCTCTTACTAGGGGCCAGCGAACTTCTTTTCTGGCACTATCTGGCGCATACCGTACTGTTGCTTCGGACGCTTTGCCAGTTTTGGCCGGCATTTTGCCAATCGATCTGGAGATTAGGGAAGTCTTAACCAAGCAGAGACTTTCCAGAGGATCCCCGGCAACCCATCTTGGTGTCGTTCTGACACCAGGTGGACCGGGAACTCTCCCTGGACTGCTTCGGACGATGAAGGACCTTTCGCTCAAAGAGTGGCAGGTCCGTTGGGATAGGTCGAGCATGGGAAGATGGACCTTTTCCTTCTTCCCATCAGTTAAACTCAGAATGGAAGGGGCCTTCCTCAAACTGGACCATCACATGACGCAGCTCCTCTCAGGACATGGGGAATTCAGGGGGAGGCTTCACAGCCTTGCCCTGTCTACCCATCCCAATTGCGCTTGTGGCAATACTTACCAGTCGGCCGAGCACATTCTGTGGCACTGTGAGATCTTGAAGGATGCCAGAGACGAAATGATAGACGGTCTGAATGTCCCCATTAGACCGGTGTGGAACACCGATCTTGTTTCTAACAGAGTTAATTTCGAATGTCTGAGGAAGTTTACTAGGATCTGGGTTGAGAGATGGTCTGTGCTTAGAGTCGCTGACTAGTGTGATAACTGAGAACCCCTGGTGTATTGCTCCTGCTCCATGACTAATTCTTTTACAATTCTCCGATTATTGTTTATGCATTCTGTTCTTCTTATTTTTATTATTTTTCTTTCCTTACTGTACCAGCTGCTTCAGATGATTTTCTTTCGTTTACATTTCTTTTAAACAACTTGTATCCTATTTTCTTCTAATTTTCAGTTTTCTTTTCTTATGTTTTGTGTCTAAGGTAGACACACTGTCCTTTTTACAGACATTGCAGACACTCTTTATATATCTTTGCTTAGCTAATTATCTCTTTTACTTTGTCTTTTATCTTATACTTCACATACTGTCCTCTTTACAGACCATGCAAATGTTATTTTTATGCTTTCTAATTTTGTTTTACTTATTCTACCGATGTTCTTAAGTGGCACTTTTGGATTGTTTATTGTTTTTCTTTTTTTCTTTTCTTTTCTCGTCTTTTTTATATGTATTTTTTTTTGGTTTTCTTTCTTTTTTTCAGTAACGGCAACGAGTTTACAGGCTAGAACTGAACTCCGTTGTTTGTTTTGTATTGTTTACTTTTCCCCAATAGGGGTTGGACAACGGGCCTCGTCCCCGCATGCACTGCTGGAGCTTCTTTTAATTTCTTGTTTTTACCGGGGGACTCCGCCAGTCACCTGCGCCACCCCTGAGGAGCGTTGGTGGTCAGAGGGGTGACTGTGCGGATTGGGGTAACCTCCACCCTGCCTCCGACCTCCTGACGCTTCTTTCCCCTAGGTTCTTTAGGGTTTATCCCTCTTTTTCCCATGCTTATCTTCAGGGCACCACCGGGTGGTCGGCTAAGGGGTGTGGAAGTCCTGACCTGCACCAGTCACCCCAACCACCACCAATCTCTCAACAGGACTGCCAGACGTGGCTCGGCGAAACTCCCCCGTCACTCTATTATTTCACTTTGTTCTTTTTGTGCTTACAGGTACTGGAGTGTGGGTTCCCTCCACCAACTATTTGCCTGAAACTTGTTACTTGATTGTTTGATGCTTATTGTTCTGTGTTGTCTTTGGATTAATACCTGTAAGCGCTCGCATACCGCTTTCTAACACCGTATGCGGGGACATTGAAGGTCTAGCTTCATTTATATACTTTGTAGAGCCGTTTATTCAAAAATTAGATTCATGCGAGAGCTCCGAAGGGGTGACCATAAGTCACCTATACCGGGGTGGGACAGGGCGGGTGTAACCTTCAATGTTAGTGTAACAGGCCCTCTCATCTGGAATAGACTTCCCTCAGCTCTTACTAATCTCCAGAATTTGGCTGAATTTAAACGGGCTTTAAAAACAAAATTATTTAAAAAATCTTACCATTTATAAATTTTAACTTCTTTTCAATATTTTATAATAAGCCATATTCTAAAACTTCCGGTAATTATTTAAAAAATCTTACCATTTATAAATTTTAACTTCTTTTCAATATTTTATAATAAGCCATATTCTAAAACTTCCGGTAATTGTTTGGTTTCGGTTGTCTCCTTATTGTACCTTTTTAAAGTGTCTGCTCAGAAATTTCTCATTTCTGAGCATAAACAGCCTCCTGTTTTATATTATGTTTTAGTTTTAATATTCGTGTTTTGTCCTATCCTGCTGTTATTGTTATTCTAAGTTATGTCATCACTTTGTATAAACAGTGTATTTAATGTTATAATATTAGATCTGTATTTGGGTAAGGCACACTGTAGGAATAATTTTAAGAACCACTAATACTGAATTACCATTTTTTTAAAGTTTGTTATACGAGTAGTTAAGCGCACTTGAAGTGAAATGACACTAAACTGCGCTATATAAATGCCATGTTATTATTATTATTACAGTGATCACTTACCTAGACATCTACTGGTTTTGACGAGAGGCGCCAAAATTTTGTCGCGCAAGGCGCCGTTTGGGCTGGCCCTGTCCTAGTATTCTTTATGCATGTCTAGCTCATCGTAATTTTAGAACCTTAAACTTTATAGACACAAGTAAAAATTAAATTATCGACACTACTTCAAGTTTTGTCCGGTAGAAATTTCCAGCTTTAGTTCAATTACCGCCCGCGGCAATAACATTTTACTCGCTATTTGTATAATGCATGAAATTTAATCGTATTATAAGTAGGTACTGTTTCTATGATTAATATCATCATTGACGCTGCAAAAATTACAAATATTTGTTTAATAAACAATTTCAATAGATTCATAGAGCAATTAATATTAATTTTTTATTGTAAATTATTGAAGCCTTAGTTTTTTTAAATGAACTTAATTATCGAAACTCGATATAAAACTTACCTATATGGTTTGTCATTTTAAGTAGGTACCTGCCTATTTACTAATAAGGAATATATAACGTATATGCAGTACCTACATACCTATATTAAATATAACACATTAAATAATGCCGTAGAAATTAGATGACTAAGGCGTTTGTGTAGTAAAACCATTAATGATTCTCTGCGCGATGTAGATATGTAGTTATAAAAAGAAAAAAAATGGTATGAAGGGTGGGTCAATGTGTCCAGGAGTGGTGGACAAATGAACCCATCTCTTCCACTGCGGTACAAGGCGATGAGTCCGGCTGGAGAGGTCAAAAGGTCTCTCTCAACCAGTTTCAGGCCTCAACCTCGATTCATGCCACGCAGTAAGTGGTCAAACGTACACGCCTTCATGACCTAGACAAAACTCACCCATTGAACCCGGGCACCTCTGCTAAGTCACCAAAAGTTGCGAACCACTGCATGTGACCTATAGCAAGGGTGTTGGTCACCCAAAAAATGGTTACCGTGGGGCAATACCCGCCTTCCAAATTACTAAACAAACTCACAACTCTGATTTGAAAGACGATTTTTGACCAAGTCAACATCTTATCTTCTACCCCGGAAAGACGCGCAAATGCCTAAACCTAGTAATTACATTCATCGAAAGATTGTGTATATTTTTCATATTTTGAACCCGCGACCTCTGGACTCAGAGTCACAAATTCTACCATTTTTTTTTTTTTTACTTAATTTGTAAAATTTTACTTTTGTTTTTTGTCATTATTCGCCCAGTATGCCTCACCTACGTTTATGACGAAAATAAAGTAATACCACTCTTAAATTTGAACAGTACCTACAAATGAATGGTGGTCTTAATCCAAAGCGATACTGAAAGTATCTTCCACTCTGGAACGTGCCGCAAATATATCATATATTATTGTTTTAATTAGTAATTACTAATTAGTGAAATTAATCACATAAAAATTACTTTTGCACGTCGGGATTTGCACCCTCGTCCTCCGGCTTGCCAGTAAAGTTGAGAGCCTTACCTCTCATGACCACCATCTTAAAATATAAATTGACCGTAAAAATCAATTTACAGACAAACAAAATGCAAAACGGCCTAGTAAAAACAGGACTTAGCGACGCTCAGTCAATTACATATTAGTCCAAAACTGATTAGATTCTTTGAATGTACATATATAATAGGAATTTACCTCGTGTATTTGTAGATCACGATCTTTTATCTACCTGACTATAATGCTTTTAATCAAAACCTATCGGAAGCAATATAAGTAATTAAAATAAACTGAGCAATTAACTAATTTGTGTAAATTTAAATTACTTATTGAATACCAATTGTAAATTGATTTAATTGGCAGCTTGCTGAAAATAAACTTTTAAACGTGACATGACAAAAGATTTAATGCCTAAACAATTTGTAATAAGAATAATCCTGCGTGTTTACAATATTTGGTGTATACCTGAATTAAGTATGGAGTGCAAAATATAATTCATAATTTTCATTCCATTTTCCAAATTTGTTGGGAGGCTTATTCCTTCAAAAATGTACCATCGGAAGTATATTCCTTGCCATTCTTGGTATTTTCTAATCGATCATTGAATATTCAATAATCGAATAGGGAGGTACAACACTATTAGCCATGGATTAATAATCGAAGGCTGAAAAATAAATTAATTAAATATATACTCAAATTCAATGGTTCTCCCTGTGGATATAAGTATATTGCTCCTTAACCAAATCTTTTCCGATATTATCGACATATTTTGTATCAGTAAAATTAGATTTAGTCAGGTAAATTTTGTTGATTCTTGCGGCATACATTTTTTGTTCTGTCCCTACCGTACCTACCGTAAACATTACTAAATCTTTTTTTTTGCAAATTTTCAAATTGCTAGTTGGTTATTTTTATGTGTTACATTCATATATAATAATACGATCATTATTCTATGGGTGCAATGTACAATTAATTTACTAAGAATATATAATTTTTATTTTGGATAATTCTGTAAATAGTAGCAAAGGTAAGAAGTCCAGGGCTATAAATTTAGATGAGCTTTGAATATCATAATTCATAATATTAAACCAAAAGCATTTAATACATTCCGTCAATAACGACTAAATTTAAAAAAAAAGTTCTAATGTGAATGAAATTATCCGGAGCTAGTGGAACTATTGCATTCTCAGCGAAATTTTGTGAGGTTGAGAAGAGCGGGAAAGGGAAGGTGTTGTGGAGGAAGAAGGAAAATAAACAAAATACGTCTAAAGTCATTTCAAGCAACGTTTCTATTCTAAATGATGCTATTACACCAGGGCGATACTTGAAAGCATCTACCCGCGACCTCCGGATTCGTAGACGAAGATTGTAACCACTCAACCACGGAGGCAGCCCTGGCCTAAGACCACTATTCGGAATCAAATGTTGGTATCTACAATTGATTCGCCATTTGTATTTGACCGTTTTGCTAGTAGATACAAGACATCGCAATAACTTTTTTACATTTATCAAGATGTCTGGAATCATCCTTACAACATTTTCAATTTAGCTTAAAAGGTAATTTCAACAAATGCAACTCTCATTACGGTAAACTTTACTTTTGTAAACCGAAGCTAATAAAAGAGGGCAATAAATACGGATCAAAGCTTCTGAATTATGCATTCTAATTGAAACTGAGTCCTTTATTTACCTCCCATACCAAAGACTTGCAAAATATTGTCCTGTAATTCGAAAATTACGACCAGCAGAAACCATAAAGTGCCATAAGCTTGTAATGTTGACACAACCAGCGGTGGATTCCATAAACATCGCGGCAGTGAAAAGGCAAAAGGCGTTTAACCTCTTCGCTGGCAATGTCAGCACAATATGTGGTCTTTTGATTGTGATGCAGCAATTCTGATTATTTATACTATTTATTTAACTGTGAAAGAAATATGTCTTTTGAATGACAGATAAATACCAAAAAATAAAAATAAAAACATTTGCGGCAATACTAAAAATGTACCATCGAGACCATTTTGATGGTGTATTACAAGTATTGAATCTCAATACAAATAGTAAAGATACAAATGACAAATCAGATTGTCCACAAATAGAAACTATTGCCTACTTCTTCAAAGTTATTTTCGTCGTAAGGTGGGTATACAATATCTGTACTATAAGGACGGGATTGTAGTTGATTTTCAAGATCTGTGAAGGTTCTATTTAAGTTCTGTTATTGTGAAATAACTTGAATAGAACCTTCACAGAACTTGAAAATCAAGCTTTAAGCAATCGTGTCACTAGGCTCAAATGTATATCATTAATTGTTTTCGTATTGAAGAGAATTTAAAAAACGGTGCCATTTAAGGCGAAGAGTTTTTGCTTTTTTTATTTTAACCTATGATGATTTACCTACTAAGGTTTTGATTTATATGTTGATATTGACAAGTTCACAATTTCTATGTTTTCATACCTATAAATATAGTTTGTATTTATTTCTGCTATTATCTGCTGTGACGTTATTGACCATTAAAGGTCTCTGTGGGTTGGTTATTAGTACTTCTAGATACCGTCGATATGTTCGAGAAGTTGTTTGAAACGTTGTCGCATAGGTTAGTATATCCATCGAAAAGGTTAAATAACTGATCAGGTTTTCTTTTTAATGATAACATTATAACCCTGTTACACATAATGACTATTCCATGAATACTTTATAAAGACGCGTTTATAATTATCCGTTGTTTTATGCCAAGGATTGTGGTACCAGTAGATACCAGAGGGGTACAAATATTACACTGAATTTTTTTACTAAATAAATTAATAGTCTGACGAATTCTATTTCAAACCGAAAGTTTTGCGCTCACACAATTTTTTTTTTCACTTTTTCCATCACGGAAAAAAATATTATTTTAATTTTAACCCTTAACTGCATAGTGTAACACATCTGATATAATTAGCTTTTTTAATTTTTTTTTTCATTTTGACATCTGTTGGTGGGTTTTGGTATTACAGAATTGTTTTTACATTATTTCTGCATCATAATGTTGTCGAAAAATTACAATAGATTACATACTATAATTTGAAATTTTGATTTTAAACTTGAGAGTTGGAGGTTACAGATTGTGTGCATTTTGATGTCCAGTATTATATCAAAATATAGTGTTTTTTCGACGTGTTGTATCGTAATTATATTATTTTACAAATAATAAGGTACGTTTATGTGTTTTAAATATAAATTTTATGTGTATTATGTATTTTGACAGTCTAAATTTGACAAAACGTTATTATATCATATATGTAACACTATGCACTGAGACCATATTTTGATATTTGTATTTAGTCATTACTAATTATAGCATGACGTAGTTTCAAAATGGCAAAGAGGGGTTTATCCAAAAAGGAGTTGGACGAAATAATCGGCGTTGATGAACAAATGTGTTCAACTAAAGCAAGAAGTTATATGGAACAGTACATGCCCATGAAACCCCACAAATGGGGTTCTAAACTTTTTGTATTGAGTGGCGTATCTGGTTACGCTTATAATTTTGAATTTTATTCTGGACAAGAGAATTGCTTGCCAAGACTTGAAAGTGAACCAGACTTGGGAGCCTGTGGAAATATTGTTGTGCATCTATGTCGCGTAGTACCAAAAAACTTGAACCACAGACTTTATTTTGACAATTATTACACCTCAATTTAACTTTTAAGCCATTTGGCTTGCATAGACATTCAATCTCTTGGGACAGCTATGAGGAATAGAATCCCTGAAAAATGCTCCACGAGGAACAAGCTCAGAATTTAATGGATCGTATCAAGGCGTTGAAATGTCTAATGTTGTTTGGAAGGATCACAAGGTGGTCACATTACTATCGTCTTTTGCAGGGAAACTTCCAATGAAAACTGTTAAACGTTATGACAAAAAAAAAAGAAAACTAAGGTCACAGTTAACTGCCCATTTGCTATAATAGAGTACAACAGACATATGGGAGGTCTTACTAGACAGTGTCATGGGAAGATATAAAATTGCGATGAGAAGCAATAGATGGTATATGAGGGATGAGGGTGCTATACCACTTAGTTGATATGACTATAGTAAATTCTTGGTTTCTATATAGAAGAGTACAAGATTAAAAAAATGCCAATACAAAAAATATTATGCGTCTCGCCCAATTTAAAACCCTAATTGCTCGATCTTTATGCACCGTTGACTCTAAGTTTACCAACAAACGAACTAGTCGGCCAAGTGGAAGTTTAGAGCCCGTTTTATGTTGGCTCTACACTCGCGCGCGAAGTCGCGCCGTGAATTCACGCCGTGAATATACGCCGCGATCCGCGCGTGAACTGTGTCCATCCACACTCGCAAAGTTTCAGTCTTGTTCGCGACTTAAAACCGCAAACCCTTTGTCGCGGGCCAAAAAACCGACAAAAATCGGGGAATGGCGCGAAGCGCGAACGCGAAGATTGCGAAGGCGTGAACAAGATCCACACTCGCGTTTCGCGGCCTTCGCGGCCGTTCGCGCCGCGAGTGTAGAGCGCGCTTTACAAAAGAAGAAAAAAGGCCCAAAATTAAATGTCCCACCAAAAGACATAAGAAGCGATGAGGTATCTCATTGGTCAACATGGCACGAAAAGAGGCAGAGGTGTCGACTTCCCACCTGCAATGGTCTGACGTACTGCCACTGCCAAAAGTACAAAGTCCCTCTATGTTTTAATAAGAACAAAAACTGTTTTACGGCATTTCATTTAAATTAATACTTTCCCCTGTTTTTATTTGTCTTCATTTTATAAGTCATAAATTAATTCGCTTTATTCACTGATAATTATTTTTGTAACATTAGGTAAGAGCATTTTAGACATGGATGCATAGTGTTTCACATATGATATAATAACGTTTTTCTCAAAATAAACAGAATTTATGGATAAATATTTTTTAAATTATTTTTCCCTATTTTTAATTTATAAAAAGAATGCAAAAATATATTTTTTTTTTAAATAAAAAAAGTCATGCATTTAAGGGTTAAAATTCTGGTTTTATTTGTCGCCTAGTGCTTAAAATATCAATGGTAATAGATGAAAACGAATAACTTACATCATTATTTGCGTTGTCGTCTTTAAATTGGAACTGAGTATACGCTCGATATCGTCCAGGCGTAAGACCACAATCCAGAATCAAAACGTTTGCTTGTTAAAATGGATTCAGCCGTGATTCGTTACCCGATCTGAAGAATCAGGTAATTACCCATCAACTTCCTTCCTCACTCCATTCAGCTTCACTTTGAGATTTTTAAGCCATATTTTTTGAAATTTTACATGTAGTGTCAAATTTCGACTTCACAACATTGAGACATCACCAACGAAAAACTACAGGGTTTTCCAATAAGAGGTGTTATTTTGTATTGCCAGCTATTTCGGTAGATGTTACATTTGAATCTGTCATTTTTTGACATTTGACAAGTAAAAACCACGTCATTAATAAAAATGGAACAATACACGCTTCAACAACGCATTGAAATTATTAAAATTCACTTGAGTGAATCAAATGCAAATCATCTTGAGTGATGAGGCCCATTTCCACCACGGTGGCTTCGTCAACAAGCAAAATTGTCTCATATGGGGCTCGAAAAACCCAAGAATTATTGTTGAAAAGCCTCTTTATCCTCAACGTGTGACTGTTTGGTGCAGTTTATGGTCCGGCGGAGTCATTGGATCTTACTTTTTCGAAAATGAGGCTGGAGCAACAGTCTCAGTGAATGGATTGCGCTATCGAGAGATTTTTAATGATTTTTTGAGGCCATAATTGGATAGTATTGATTTGGACAACGTTTACTTTTAACAAAACGGTGCTACGTGCCGCACAAACAACGAAACCATTGATCTTTTACGATTGAATATCAAAATAACACCTCTTATTGGAAAATCCTGTATAAGCTTCCTCTACATATTGACGACTCTATGGGTCAACTGGCTCCGGGCAGTTCGGACTATTGTGCTGTGTACATATTTTTGTCGTTTTTTACTGTTAAGAATGAAGGTTTCAGGAGGTCTAACACGGAGACCTCCATTAGCAATAATAAGATATTAACTAAATTCGTCAGTTAGCGATATTTGCAAACACAGTTAACGATTGATAAAAAATGTTCCTACGGCTAGTAAACAAGTTTTATCGCAGCCTCCGTAGTATCTTGGTTAGCTTGAGTTATTTTCAATTTTTTTATTATTGTTATTCGATATGTAAAATAACTGGCTTATTAACGAACGGAATTGAACTACCGAAGCTCCGAAGCTACACGCGGCGAGTTAAATCCGTTCGGGAACTAATGAACCAATGTCAATCTTGGACAAAACCTTCAGTGTTGCCATCTTATATCGATCATATTATTTATTGCATTATCAATATCGCTCTGGCTAATAACAGCATGGCCGTGCTCGAAAAATCGGTATAAAATCATCGGTAGTAAGGCCTATCGATCTGAAATACAAAAGTTGTCAATTTCTCTGTGCTAGATCACAGAACGTTAATCATAAAACCGCACAAATATCCTAAAATATTTTGAGGAATACAAGTCAATGCACGCCACTGGGCGGTACCTCTAACAACTATAAAAAATACTAGTTTATTACTACTCACTAGTCATAAGTATTATATATTAATGTATCTCTATTTTATTCAAGATCAGAGCATTGTTTATATGAACTCAAAAACATAGAAATCACTCGAACTCGCAGTATTATAAATATTAATGGTAAATGGTTCAGATTCTTGATCGATATGAATAGCGATTTTTGCATATTATTTCTATGTTTTCCAGACTAATGACATATAAATAATTTAATTGTTCGTATTAAAAAGCAATGTGTTCTGAATGGATTTATGAATTGCTGATTTATTTGTTATTTTTCATTCCAAGAATCATCTGAAATGAATTCACCTGCATATTGTTTCTTATAAAAATAACACAATTTTATCCGTATTGTTATACTTTGGGGAATATCCTGACTAATAGTGCATGTCTTTTTTGTCACTGAAGGGAATATAATACATGATATATTATATTGTTTCATATAAATCAAATGTGAAATAACACACACATTGAAATAACGTTCTGTGAACAGTAGAACCCGTCCAAAAAATATGTTTGTAATATTCTCCTGTTCAATGAATCAAAACCAAAATTTCTATTGTAATCATGAGATTTGTGAGTAGGCACATTACTCAACTACGAACCGTTTATAAAATTGAAACATTTCATTTTATTTAAAGTAAAGAATTTTTTTTTTAAGGAAACGTCCTACTCCGTTACAACTCTTTTTTCAAACTTTTTTTAGGCTGGTAGGTACCAGTATATTGAAAAAAAAATGTGAATAAGATAGTCCAAATAAACACGACGATTTAACATTTGAAGAATCATTACTGAACCATTAAAACATGATCCAGAATACCTTGAACCAGAAACGGAACGTGCAAATAAATATGCAGACAGACGAAATGCAAAACGGTCGAGTTAATAAAGGACATCGCTACGTTCTTATAAAAATAAATTATTCGTGCTCGTGACTTGAACCCGCGACTCCTGAGATCGTCAATTATCGTAAAAATTCAAAAATTGAAGAAGAGAATAAAAAAGAAACCAAATATATCATTAATACTTGTATTTTCTGTGACCCGTAAAGAAGCAACCCCTGTATCCAACTTCCTCATTTCAACACGTAGTGATCAATTAATTGCGGAACTAAGGAGTGGTTGAACCTGCTCATTTCTCTTATTTGTGTTTGAACACATCATTATTACCTTCGCACCACTCCTGTGCTCCCGGTGCTTAGTTTATTGCTTTGGGAGAAGTCATGAATAAATATGAGATGGTTGACCTACTTTAAATAGTTGATTATTCACAGTGGATGATGAGATCTGTTAAAGGAGTTAAGCACATGGATTCAAACAACTCCTTCAAACCGTCATTCGTGCGACAAAAGTTAATATATGCAATTTAATCCTTTTGATAAATTTTCTGGAATTTGAACTAGATTCAAAATAAAGTTTGTTTTTTGATATTCCTACCAATTTTTAAACGTAATTCTGCGTACATACATGCGAGCCAAATGATTATAACTTTGAAATTCTTAGTACATGCGAGAAACTAGCAAATCTACACCGCATTTAGAGTCAATGTGGTGTTTTAACTTTTTTTATTTTGGCTTTCGTTTTGGAATAAATCGAGTCCAAAGTTGGTATTTTTAAGTAAAATTTGATAAAATCATCTATATTTGATAATATCATATGATAAAAAAATCTAAATTTTCAATAAAAACACATAAATTTGTTATTGATCACTTTAATTTTATTTACACTCTAACGGTTTCGAACCGTTCCTTCACTAGGAGAATATTAAAAACTAATCTATGATACAAAATATTGACAGATTTATACATAAAAGAACCGCGCAGTAAGTAAAATCACTAGAATGTAAATAAAATTAAAGCGGTCAGTAACAAATTTCACAGTGTTCACATGGTTTACAAGTTAACTTATCGGTAAATAAATAATTTTAGCATTGATTACTTAAAGACTAATTAATTAACTCTCCAATTTAAGAATAAAAGTATATATTGTACTAAATCACGATCTGTTAATAGATTAGTTTTTGGTGTTACTAAATCTCAACACAAAGGATTATGTGTATAACATATTTTATTCAGATATTGTAGATTTTAATAGTTTACTTTCATTTTAACGTAAAAAACAAAATTTCTTTTCAAATTATCAAACTATGATTATAGCTACTAAAAAAATCTCAGCTGTACAATTCGTGACTTTTTGTGCGAAACGAAATGATGAAATTCTGAGTGGAATTCCAATTCCGAACAAAACGTGCCTCGTTACACATTTATTCCGAATTCTGCATGATTAGTTCAACAATCTAGTGCCGCAGTTGGATCAAACAGTAGCTGTCTACAATAGCGCGTATTTGGAGAATAGCTTCAACCCAGATAACCAAACCAAAGGTTCTGCAATTAACATTGTAACCTATGCTCTCTCAGATCGTGACTCGGAACTGTCAGTAAAACTTAACGAGGGATAGAAACTTAATTGTTAAGAAGTTGAGACATTCATTCTTATATATTTGGTTTCGGTTGTTCAAATAACAAAGAAAATAAAATAATAGTTCCAAAATTAAGATTCGATGAATAGAGGTTTTATATTGTACTTCGTTTCATATCTTCATGCTGCAAAAAATGCAATGAAAGGAGCAGGTAGTGACGAAACGCATTGTATAGTTTTTTGCAACCTATTCAAATCTGTTATAATATGTAATACATTTTGAAACTAGATCGATATTACGTAGTTTTGCATTGTTTAGAGCATGGCATAAAAGGCTGTAATCAAAACGATCCCATCTTGGAACATTGATTTCTTTTTATCAATTCAGTCACTGAAGTAGCCATAAAAATAATAGCAGCCCCATCAAAATTAATGGCAAATCGTTTGGCAAAACAGGGCATACGTACCTGCTCGCTTTGTGAAAATGATTATAAATTATAAACAAACGAAAAACTCGCATTTCTTCGTTTGGAGATAAAATATCAGAAAGGGTATTTTGTATTTTTTTTAGATAACTTCCAGTAATGGAACAAAAAACAGTCCAGTTTTGCCGGGCCGAGTTCGAAGTAAGCAGACGCAAAGTTATGCATGATAATTACTTATACACGTAGTATATGTTTTATTTTATTAAATGCGAGGAAGTGAAAACGACCTTGGGCATAATAATTCGAATAGTCTTGTAACAATGATAATTCGAAAGTGAAAAAAATCTTCGCTTTAAAATAAGAGTTGCGCTGAGGCAACAATGGAGATGAAAAAATAAACACGCGGAAGCGAAGACTCGCGACATTGACGCATTCTTATAGTAATAGATTATTAGATCAAGTGTTCAAAGTACCACACAAAGTGTATCGGGTATATCTTAGTAATTGTTTGTCATCGGGGGCAGGGATTCGAGAAATTACGGCGTAGCTATTATTATTTGCGGTTGACAAAGGATATAATCAATGTTCATATTTAAAAAAAATATATCGTAATTTAAATCAGGGTTCCGGATTCATTTTTTCTGTAATCTAAAATGCTGTCGCCATTCTGATGAATTGTAATAGACTAACAATGAATAAAATTATTCATGTAATTTTATAGAATATGTCTTGCGCAGCCCACCTAATAACAAAAACAACTCTATTATCCAGTCATTATTCCGGATTCGATGTCAAAGCTGTCAAAATTATCATTGATACCTACCCTGTACCCATGGACTGAATGCATAAAGATCATGATCTAATTGAATTTTTTTTGACTACCTGCCAAAAGACATCAGCATTAACGCCAATCATTAGATAATTAGGTAGGTATTCCTAGCGGTGCCGTTGACCAAACTGTCAGGCTGATGAGAATGTATAAGGAAGTCTTCGGCAAAATTGCTTACACTTCTATTTTCACTTCAATTTCGGTTTGAAAATATGTTTTATATTCTTAAGGGGATTTTTTTAATGATTCCGTAAATAAAAATAGCCCATTTATCATTGTTTTCATTCATCAATGTCATTATACCTGCTGCTTTAATGCAGAACGACAACATTTAACTAAAGTCTAAGACACATTAAGCCATACGCAACAACCCTTATTTGGGCGTGACCCATACAGATTATATGTTAAGGTTTCACACTACGATAATCTTGTTCTACCTACGGAAGGCGAGGCGGTCAGGTCAATTGGGGAGCTGCCGCGGAAAATCATTTATTTTTACGAGACCTGTCACCTTGACAGCTGACAGCCGCGTGATGATGGCGTCCCCCAAATTAATCTAACCTAACCTGTCGTAAGGCATTATCCGTCAGATGAGACAGATATATATTGGATTGTATGGCAAAAAACGTGTTGATGCATATAGCGTAATGTGTCGGCATCTTTATTCTTGTAAACATAACGGCAATCTTAAAAGTTCACAGCATAGCCCTTAAACTCCATTCCTGGCCTATATTTTGCCCCACAAACAGAATTATAAGTAATTTAATTCTACTCATGATGAAGAAATTTCTCATTATCAATGATTACTGCAATTTGGAACTAAGAAAACACCATTAATTAAAATTAAAATCTGTAAAGTATTTTTAATTGATTTACTAGTACGTACATGTCGGTTTTTCATACAACGTCTCAACAATAGAAAATAAATTTTAATTCCGTGTGCTTTTGTTTTAGTTCACCACTCTTCTTTATTTTGTATTTAAAAATATCTATGCAATTTTCTTTACTTTCTTTCATCAGTCATAATTACTTACTTAGAATGAAGTTGGTTTGCCAACATAAAAAGTGTATAATAATTATAGTAATCAATTATTAAGTGTAGCTATTGAGTTCAGACCTGTTTCATATATAACACAGATCGCATATAGCACAGACCACACCTGAGCTAACTGACCGGCATAAATATCCAACAACTAGTTAATGGGCTTTTTAAAATTGCAAAGTAATAACTATTCGATAATGTAACGAGATAAAGGTAACATTGTAAGCTAGTAACACATGCGAACGAGCGGACCATTATGTAGGTGAACATTACTGGGATATTATCTATGTGTATACTTGCAGCACATTACGTAGGCTTACTTTAAAAGTTCGTTATATTTACTTCAAGATATAATAAGGTAGTTTATTATGTTTTACTATCAGAAATAATAACTTTTGGATAAAATAACAGACTCTAAGAAATAAATATCGTAAATGCAGATTACAGGATGTAAGATAAAATAACGCAGTTGATTTTGATGGCGTAATTAATATAGAAAATAGAAGGAATTATTTTAAAATTTTTATAACTATTTGGAAATTATTTATCAAGTCATTATAGTACCTGCAAGCAGGTTGTGATAGAACACCTCATACCCACTTATATTACTTGTAGACAATTATACAATATTACTACAAATGTAGTAATTTTTCCTTGTAGGTTTATGTTATGATCGCGCGAGTGATTAGTGAGTTATTTGTTGCATCAGTGTTGTTGGTTTCTGTAAAAAGAAGCGTAGCCTGGTGCATGACGGATAGCAATTCGGGACTACATCTATTTTATTATTTAGCAGATTTCTATCTTAGAAACAATAGATCTGACAATGTACGTCTTTTTTAAAAACGTAACGTATTATTTGTAGGTTTGTTGTATTTCGTAGGTAAATGTTTCATACATTTATTCTGTATTGTTTCTGCTAAATATTTGTATACCTACCTTATATTGAGGATTCCATATTATGGAAACATACTCCAGTGCACTCCAGTTGATCCTGGCGTGGTTTATTTACGATGTTGACTAATAAACAAAAAAACAAGTCTAGAGTTTTTTCAATTTTCAAAAATTAATTTATTCTTAATAGGAAAAATAGCATTTTGTAGGATTTTAATATAACTTTTTCAATGTGCTTATCAAAAATGAATTTTCTTTTTAAGAAAATGATCGTTTAATGAAGGTGCACGGAAAAATAAGTATAACTGATTTATAAAAAAATATCTTTAAATTATTAGACCGTATCCTCATAAACTTTTAGTAAATTCCTAACATATCGTAAAACGTGTTCATGTTCCAGTTTTTAACCCGATTACGAATAATTTAAGAGATTCTTAATAAATTAGAAATACTAATTTTTCTCCGTGTGGTTTGTAATGTTTGATTTGTGCTTGTGCACATAAGTTTATCTGGAAAGAAAAATAGATTATTGTATGTTATTATTTATTTATAAATTAGGTAACTTTGATGAAATTTGTAAAATATTTACGCAACATTAAATTTATTTGCGCTGCTTTAAATTAGTGCCTGAAAAGGAACGTTACATTATTCTTCTGTACATATTTATATTAATAGTTATTTTTTTATTATTGTGAGAGATATTTAAAATCCTTTTTTTAGATTTTTTCTGCTGACGTCGTACGACCGAAGTATTCAATTTACTTTTAATCGTGCCATGTCATTCTGAGAGGCCACCGTCCACTTCTTTCATCCACTTACCAACAACATATTCTCTTGACACCCCTTTGTACTTCCATCCACTGAACGTAAAAATGTTTTGAACATATTTACAGAATTCTGTGTTTTTTTAGAGACCATTATTTGCTTTGATTAAAAAACATATTACCAAGAGTTTTTCTTTTCATTAAAATACATCAGATAATCTAACCGCAAAATTAATGCACGTTTTATCATATTGTAAAAACATCGTAATTGTCTTACTATATCATGCTTGAGGATAACCTTGAATTGTTTTTACCTGCCATTTTCATTTGTGAACACATTTGCTAAAGTGGATTAAAGATTCAAAATAATTATTCATTATCCCATTCCAAACAATACGTTATAGGTTTGAATTTGAAATCAAAATCTTCAACAAAATCATCATGTTTGAAGGTAATACCTATTAAGTTAAAACATGAATAGATCACAAATTATTAAATTAACATTCTCATTTAAATTTCGCAATTAATTTTTAAGTAAGTAGTTGATAAAGGGGAAAAACGTGAAACAAATAATAATTGTTTTGTCTTAACCTTCTCAAACAAAGTATTTGTTTTTATCATTTTTATATCCAAGAAATTATTTCAACATTTTGTTTTAAACATTATGTCGTTATTATCTACGATAGCTGTAATCATAAATAATCTGTTTATTTAGGTTGTGGTTATTTCTTGTGATTTCTTTTGTTCAATAAAATAAATACAACGCGAGATTTACAGTTTCTGCAGCGAGTGCGTTTAATTTTATTAATTTATTCTGTATACTTTTTTGATATATACACGCTTTTGGCCAAAAGTTTTTTTTTTTAATATGTAGGTAATTTCTTGCGTCTGGTCCAAAATTTATAAAAAAAATAGGTAGTACAGAGAGAAAACAATTTAACCCTGAACGAAATGTCTAGTATTTCATAAAAATAATGTTTTTTTAGCAAAAAGTTTAGAAATTAAATAAAGATTTAGATAATGAGCATGCCTTCATACTCTCCCAACGGCCAACGTAAGATTATGTTTTTTGTGATTTTCTAACACATTTTGCGCCACCGTGCATTTATATATTGACCCAATATTACTATTCAAATCTTTGAATTGGAGAAACATGTACCTAAGTAAAAACAAAACTCCAATGTGGAAGTGGAAAATTGCCAAAAATGTTAATACATCTAATCAAGTTAAAATACGTAGTCAACACTGTACAACTAGGTACATATATTGAATAAAAAACACACTGTGGTACACCACTTCATCTTGTCAATATAGCAACTGGCATTCTTTAGTCCACTTCGTTAATTTTACAATAGGAAGGTACATTTGTAACATCATTGTACAATGTACATTTACTTAATAGGTTTTTATCGAAGGAAGCAATAACTTGGGAATTAAAAACACACTTTGTAAAACACTGCTTTATTGATCAGTAAAGTGCAACACTTAAATAAAAAAAAATGTAAAAAATAAATTATCAGAAAAATCTTTTCGTGTTATTTATGCGATGAAGAATCACAAGTTTCCCGCGTGTACTACGAGTTTCCAAACACCGTGAATAACGTCACAAGACCAAGTTATTCATTCCTCTAAAAATACTGTTTTATGTAACTTCCTATACATGTTGTAATAAAGTGGACTGAAGATTGCCGAGATAGCTCAGTGGTTAGCAATGATTCAAATCCGGTTCCAAAATAGCGACGTTGTGTGTCTAATGATTTTTACAATTTTAAAATTAGTATTTTTTAAACATTTAATCAGATAAAATCGATATTTTAAACTAATGAGTCAGTTACGGGAGATGCTTGATAAAAACCTATAAGAAACATTACTTCCGCCTGCAGGTATATAAATATTTGCATACTTTTCAACTTGATATCGGTATCTATTATTAAAGAAATAACTACTTAATGCGAAGATATATTTTTAGAATATAAAAAAACTTGTCATAATTCATAACTGTATAAAAAACACCGACTAATATTCGACATTCGCCTTTAAAAAAACCTTGAACTTATTCCGTAATTACAGAGTCTGTAGTCTGTACCTAAAATAGAACTTTAAAGTACACTTTTTATGAATCTCCAATTACCTGCAAACATTCGACGAAAGTACCACATTACAGTGGGATTATATTTGCATTACACACCAATCATCAAATACAAGGAGTGTTATTGAACGTCGTACTCTGTTCTCAAAGCAACCGTATAATTTCAGAAATATTATATTATCGTAAAGAATTCGGAATTTGTCATTTTTTAAACGCTTATTTGTTATTGGTCAACGTTTTTATTCAAATCTGTAATGTTATTTTTTTGCTCCCCAGGTGGAATTGTTAGAAAAAAAACCTACAGGTGTACTAAATTTGATATATTTATATATCGTGAATTTAACCGACAATATTAATTAGTAGGTAAATAGTATGTAGGTAGGTACTTAAAAATCAACCTATAAGTTATGGCTTATTTTCTTATTTTTCATGGCTAATTTTGGTAAACTCTTCGAGTGTAAAAATAGCCCCCATTTAAATATTTTTATGAAAGATGTCTAAACGGTTAACGTTCAATTGTACTTTAAATAACTAATCTATATTTTTAGTAATTCAACTGGGTGCTAAAAAAATATTTGCATCTAGGAAAATAACGTCTGTGCATATCTCCGTATTTGATAAATAATTCTTAACGGCTACAAGAATTTTTGTGTTCCCTTATGTTTTTTGTTTTGCTGTGGTTTGGCTCTCTTTACCATACAATAAGATGCACCATAAAATAACAACGGTTTTTAGTTTGGTAGTAACAGTGAATTATAAAATTATAGGGTTAATCCCTTTAGCCTCTTCGCAGGCGATTGGTTTGATGAAAAACTACCGATCCCGTTTGGCATAGTTATTTTTTGCAGCACTACATATCATAAAAACTACGCGCAATATAAAAAAAACGAGTTTCAACATTGTGTGGGGAATAATTGGTCCATTGATATTTTTTATTAATTTGTCTTGCATTGATTTTATTTTAATTTAGTCAAGAGTAGTCAAGTGGAGTTGGTTTTAGAAAAAAAAACTAATTTTAAACAATATTTTTATCGTCACCTCTGAAACCACAACCCTTTTCAACCCTTGGAGAGTTCTGGGTATCCTGCCTGTCCACCCATTGCTTCCATTTCTTATATTCGAGAAAGCTGTGTTGGTCTCCACACCGTCCAGCCTTTTTTCAAGATCTCCCAACACTTCACAATTTTGCAGGGTTATTATTGAGAATCCTCTAGTAGAAAAAGTGTCCCTTAGTAGGGAGTGTCCTCTTGTAGAGAGGTTCCTCTAGTACAGAGTGTCATCTAGTAGAGAGGGTCCTCTAGTAGAGAGTATCCTCTAGTAGAGAGGGTCCTCTAGTACAGAGTATCCTCTAGTAGGGAGGGTCCTCTAGCAAAGAGTATCCTCTAGTAGGGTCCTCTAGCAAAGAGTATCCTCTAGTAGAGAGGGTCCTCTAGTAGAGAGAGTCCTCTAGTAGAGAGTGTCCTCTAGTAGAGAATGTCCTCTAGTAGAGAGTATCCTCTAGTAGAAAGTGTCCTCTAGTAGGGAGTGTTCCGTCCTATATACATATATCCTGATGAAAAGAACCGCCATGTTTATGAACATCTTGTTTTGACGGCTTCTCAAACGGTCGATAAGTCTCACACCAGGAGTAATTACTATAATAACAAACTATTGTAAAATAAAATGAAATCCTGAAACCACACAGAGGCGATGTTGGTAAGGACCAAGCCAATAAGGATTTATCTGACTGCTCTATTTTCCGTCAGTTTGACAAGGCATATAAATTCATTATTTATCCATGGTAGTTTTCTGTGTTCAACCGCTTGTCTCACGACTTTAAGGCATCAATCTTCATTAACCTTGGGGTTATTTTTTTACATCTGGATAACCTACCGATATTCTACCGACCTATTTATAAATTAATAACAAACTGCACCAGAAAAAAGTTTTAACAGCTTAGCTGTTGGGAACATACGAAAGGCAAGCATATAAAATCAATCAAATTGGTCCACTATTATTCCTATGCGGAGATCTAATTTTACAATATTTTAAATGTCCGGTTGTTTAAATTATATTGTTTCATTCAGTTGGTATCGCAAATTATCATTTCTGAACAGTTTTATGATCGTCAAAAAAATACTGTACGTTTCTTTGGGTATCTACTTATAAAAAACCTATGAAATCTCCTGATTAACATATCGTAGCAACCATTTAATCCGAACAATAAGTATTGTTAAAAAACTTTGTTTACTGCCTAGAATTTAGTTAATTTATTACGACTGACCGGTTTCGCTTAGCAAAATTATCATCAGGAAACCAAATTTATATTGTAACTTGATGATGCTTGTGTTAAGCAAAACCAGACATTTGTTTACTGCCTAGAATTTAGTTAATTATTACGACTGACCGGTTTCGCTTAGCAAAATTATCATCAGGAAACCAAATTTATATTGTAACTTGATGATGCTTGTGTTAAGCAAAACCGGTTGGTCGTAATAAATTTGTGTTTTATTTCATTAATGCGTCAATCCCAAAGTGACTTTTTTTTATTTTTTATAGTGAATACCTCACAAGAGTCCCAACTGCTCCCGTCTGGAGCCAGTGAGACTATGGCATCCCCAATTGGGGGATGTTGTGAGGCTGAAGGTACGTGGGGAAGGGAAAGAGGAAGGTGGGGAAGTACCTGGCTATTCAGATCTAGTCACTAAACACGGCTAAAGCCATTTGGAGCAACTTTTCAATTCTGAATGGTGGTCTTACACCAGGGCGATACTGGTAGTATCTTCCACTCTGGAACGTGCCGCAAATATACTATATATTATTTTAATTAATTAATTGTGAAATAACACAAATTAATCGAATAAAATTTATTTGCGCACGCCGGGTTCGAACCCGCGACCTTCGGAATGGCAGTCCAATGCGTTACCACTGGACTATGCCGGCCGTCTGCTTTCAACCAAAATTTAAAAAATAGTAAGTAGTAAATTGTTTTATATTTTATCCCCTAATTTTTGTTGTTATATGCCTTGAATTTATTTTTCATTATTTTTAAGTCAAATTAACTCTAGAGGACGCAAGGTAATTTTGATGTTATGTATAAGTCATACCAGAACATTCCAACAAGGTTTTTCTAAAAATCATAACGAAGAATGTCTGATTCCACAACCGTATACTTTTTAACATACAGAGTGCAATCTTGTGGATCATAGATATCCACAAGATTGCACTAGGTTTGAATGCTTTGTTCGGTCAGCCGGTTTTTCAAAGAATGATGTTCCCAAGATCTTTCATCATTACTCATTGGTCCCTTCGGCGCACTAAACTTGTACTGTACAGTGAACACAGTTGGGGTCATTGTACCGTTGAACGATAACTTTGCCAAGCCGCTTTGATGACTGACTTTTGCGTCAAACTTTAACTTTGCTGTCATGGTAACGACCGTAAAGAACTCTCACATGATATTCTTACAAAATCTCTAACAAGACTCCCTAGCGATGAGGTCAATGACAAAATAAAATGTATTTTATATGTTTTGGTTACATAACAGGTTTTCACCTCATCGTTATCTACAAAATCGTCACAGTAAATATTTTCTTTCGGGAACAATTTGGCAAGCTTACAATAGCTTTTTAATGTTGCCATTAGGTCAAATTTGTGTTCAAAATTGAATTATTTACACTCCTGTTTTGATAACGAGCGGAAAATTAAATTACGTCTAGTATAAATCATGTGTTGTACCTCTGATATTTAAACAAGTTTCGTTAAAATTAAAACAACATTTAACAAAAACCGGATAAGACCATGCTCGATTGTAGACTATTTTAATCGATTTCGTGGACACTTACACTTTTATCGTTGAATCTTCATCAAAAATCTGGTTTAAGGCAATGCACTACGTAGTAATTTAAAATCATGTATTTTTGGTTTAAATGTTTGGTCGCCTAGAAATGTTTCAGATGCTTTAATTAAATACTGCGAGTAGAATACATCCTGGTCTCTGAAATAATCGAGTATTTTTTAGATAAATCTTTTTATAAGCCAGAAAAAATAATGTATAGGCCTATTAAAACTGTTTTAAAGTTCAAAATCTCCTACCTACGAACCCATTTTCGGTTATGATTTTATTTTATAATGTGGCAAATTAAGTTATTTATAAAATGATCGAAAATAATTTAAATATTTGTGCCTGAACATCCACAAAATAAAATAAAAGGCACTTTTTGGCCATGTTTTTTGGCTTTAACAGGTGGATGGTGTGAAGCGGGAATTTAAGCCTTATCGCCATCTACGTAAGTTGTGTTATTGATAGCGGCTCGATTAAAAATATTACAAGACGTAGTGAATCGCCTTAAGCAAAGTTTTGCACGATGTGACTCATAAGATTAATTCCAGAATTTATTTGAAATGGATTAATATTTGTATGGCATAGCAAATCTTTTGTCAAATCTGTCTTATTGTTTTTTTTAGAAAAAAATATCTTTTTTGATAATTTTTTATTACCATCCAATATTTTTATTTTCATGCCATTTGATATTTAAACACTGGGTTCTATTTTTTTCCCTTTTCTCTCCTTTCTTAAATATTACGTACAATTAAATGCAATTATATAATATATTCATATAATAATATATCTGGTATGAATTGTGTTAATTTTTAAGTTATTTATTTTTTAAAACTTAATAAGTAAAAACTCAAATTGTTAAATTTAATTATTGGAGACAATATTAGCAATTCCTAAACGAATATTTTAAACAGAAAGATCAGAAAAACATATTTAACTATTGAAGACTTCAATAATTAAATATGACAATTTGAGGTTTAACTCAAATAAAAAAAAAAAAATATATGTATATATATATATATATATATATATATATATATATATATATTTATCCCCTCTCGTACTATGTTGATCTCGCGCGACGGTACGCCAGGTATATGTTGATCCGTTTGCATTTGTTGATCCACCCCGGATATGTTGATCCACTACCCAAGCTGGCATACATATGTAAATCCCTACAGATCAACTTGTGTCATCGAGATTTTGCTGTAAGCCACGCCCATTTTTCGGTCGCATATACATTTTACACGATTTATTTTGTTGATCTATATATTTCTGACAAACTTGACCGCTTGCATGTGTTGTAACTTGTAACCGCCAATTTCGCGCGCGTTGTGGTACTTTTTAGATTCCGTTAGAACATCCATATTCTATGAAAATGACTCTGTACTTAAAGAGGATAGACTGCCTCACGCGTATTTATATTGAAATGGAACTTTCAAAAACGTCAAATCCATGTTTAAAAAATCTTTTGAACTTGATTAAACAAAAATGTAATTTTAATGCATCATTTACTACGTTTCGTGACTTAGCAGGGGTGCCCGGGTTCATGGGGTGAGATTTGTCTAAGTCATTTTATAAGAGAAATTTTGAACATTGATTGAATAAAATTTTATTTTAATGTATCTTTTACCATCTCTCCCGACGTAAGTTTCTTGTAATGATTAAGTTGAAACAAAGCGTAATATCCATAATATGTGCCTATTAAAATTGCGGTGATTAGATTGGTGAGAATTTAATTTTTCAAATTTTAAATTGAAATTGCTGAAAAATTTATTCCAATTTGTTTTTTACTAAACATGGCTAAAGTCATTTCAAGCACCGATTCCAACCAACGATGTTTTAGTATATGTTCGTCAATCAACAGGAGCCATAATGTCTGTACATCAGAGCCCTCGAGAATTATTACAATTATGTGTACCGCCGCCCCGGGAGCCAATATAATAGATAACCAATACACCTACCATTAGTCACCGCCAACGTTTTAGCGAGATAGTTGTTTATTTTTTGTATTTTTTTACATCGTCTCCACACAGGAGGCCCTAAGGAAAATCGTAACCCTCAAGGCCTATGTCATCTTTGTGAATGCTGTGTTGGGGGTATTTTGAAAGAAAGGAAGGTCAGTGAGTTCTGGGAAGGAAATAGGTATGGATGGGTGGTTAGTATTCTGGGGTTCTGTGTGTTCGAGTGATAAACATAAGATTCCAACTCTCCTACTGCGTTGCAAGGCGATGCGTTGAAAGAGGATTAATCGATCCGGCCCACCACGCATTTGGTAGGCAAACGCATCCGCCGCCAAGAACCGAACAAACCTCACCCCATAAACCCGGGCACTCCTGCTAAGTCACCAAACATATCAAACTACTTGAGGTGGCTCTCGACTAGCAATCCGTAGGTCGCGGGTTCAAATAAATTTTATTAAAATTAATTTGCACTATTTTACAATTGGTGTTTGGTTATATCTGAATAGCCAGGTACTCTCCCACCTTCCTCCTCGTCATCTCCTTTGAGGTCTCCTTTGAGGATGCCATAGTCTCACTGGCTCCAGACGGAAGTTTTTGTAAGTCTCCATATTCAAATTCGGCGGTATGATTTTTTTATGTGACACCTCTCACTAGAGCGCCCCTGTCTTTACACGTTAAATACATAGAAACTATATCGCCAACCGGTTGGGCAGCGTTATGGGGCGGGTTAAGGTAGGGGCTGTAGGAATGAATTTATTAATGCTGGTCTTAAAGAGGCGCGAATTATATGGACGAGGAAAAACAGATGCTGATAGCTCGTTCCACATGCGAGCCGACTTACGGTAAAACGAGTCGGATTTTTATGGTCGAAAGGTATCCCTCAACCAGTTTCTTTCGATCCGGCCCGCCACGCAGTAGATGGGCAAACGCATCCGCCGCCAGGACTTAGACAAACCTCACCCTATGAACCCGTGTACCCCTGCTAAGTTATGATTTTTTTATGGATTTGTTTTTGCGAAATTTTCGTTTCAATCTAAATACGCATACATTTCTTATAAACAATTCAAGAAACACACGTCATTTTGATTTGAAACGGTACCATCTCACAGTCATTTCATGCGATATTCGACTCTAGAGACTAATACTTTGAGTTCAATATCACAAAAGATTACGGAATCACATAAAACCTTGTGATGAACAGTCCACCGATTGCCCCCTTGATTGGTTCATTTAGTAAAACCATATATAGGGACACAGATCAACTTTGTCTAATAACTTCTTACCTGGATCAACATACTACGGGAATAGATCAATATATATGAGATCAACAAAATCTTTTGAACTTGATTAAACAAAAATGTAACTTTAATGCATCATTTACTACGTTTCGTGACTTAGCAGGGGTGCCCGGGATCATGGGGTGAGATTTGTCTAAGTCATTTTATAAGAGAAATTTTGAACATTGATTGAATAAAATTTTATTTTAATGTATCTTTTACCATCTCTCCCGACGTAAGTTTCTTGTAATGATTAAGTTGAAACAAAGCGTAATATCCATAATATGTGCCTATTAAAATTGCGGTGATTAGATTGGTGAGAATTTAATTTTTCAAATTTTAAATTGAAATTGCTGAAAAATTTATTCCAATTTGTTTTTTACTAAACATGGCTAAAGTCATTTCAAGCACCGATTCCAACCAACGATGTTTTAGTATATGTTCGTCAATCAACAGGAGCCATAATGTCTGTACATCAGAGCCCTCGAGAATTATTACAATTATGTGTACCGCCGCCCCGGGAGCCAATATATTAGATAACCAATACACCTACCATTAGTCACCGCCAACGTTTTAGCGAGATAGTTGTTTATTTTTTGTATTTTTTTACATCGTCTCCACACAGGAGGCCCTAAGGAAAATCGTAACCCTCAAGGCCTATGTCATCTTTGTGAATGCTGTGTTGGGGGTATTTTGAAAGAAAGGAAGGTCAGTGAGTTCTGGGAAGGAAATAGGTATGGATGGGTGGTTAGTATTCTGGGGGTCAGTGTGTTCGAGTGATAAACATAAGATTCCAACTCTCCTACTGCGTTGCAAGGCGATGCGTTGAAAGAGGATTAATCGATCCGGCCCACCACGCATTTGGTAGGCAAGCGCATCCGCCGCCAAGAACCGAACAAACCTCACCCCATAAACCCGGGCACTCCTGCTAATTCACCAAACATATCAAACTACTTGAGGTGGCTCTCGACTAGCAATCCGTAGGTCGCGGGTCCAAATAAATTTTATTAAAATTAATTTGCACTATTTTACAATTAGTGTTTGGTTATATCTGAATAGCCAGGTACTCTCCCACCTTCCTCCTCGTCATCTCCTTTGAGGTCTCCTTTGAGGATGCCATAGTCTCACTGGCTCCAGACGGAAGTTTTTGTAAGTCTCCATATTCAAATTCGGCGGTATGATTTTTTTATGTGACACCTCTCACTAGAGCGCCCCTGTCTTTACACGTTAAATACATAGAAACTATGTCGCCAACCGGTTGGGCAGCGTTATGAGGCGGGTTAAGGTAGGGGCTGTAGGAATGAATTTATTAATGCGGGTCTTAAAGAGGCCTGGATTATATTGATAGCTCGTTCCACATGCGAGCCGACTAACGATAAAACGAGTCGGAGAAACGACCCGTTCATATATGTATAGATAACATCAACTTAACTGTGAACGTGTATTCCGCTCGGTCCGTCGAGTATCAAGCACGTGCACGGTGCACCGGGGATCAATGCTGCTAGCTCCTTTTAACAGGCTCTAATAAAATATCTGTAGAATAGACACAGCATACGCACATTTTGTCATACATGATTTTACCGTACATATGCCTCAGGGATCTCATTTCTACAGTATTCAGTCTACTTTCAGCCTTCTTCTGCCAATTCCATGCCTCATTTCCATATATTAGGGTAGGTACCAGCACTACATTGTGGACTGCTAGCTTCGCTTCTTTGGACAGTTTTTAGTTAGCTCCAACCGCGTCCAATCATCCATTAATTACCCATTATAACCAAGAACCCGGCCTCCCCTACTAAGTCACGAAGCGTAATCAGGAGAGATGGTAAAAGATACAAGTTCAAAATTTTCTACATAACATTATTCCTTTGCCGCCATTTTGGATTTTTATGGTCGAAAGGTATCCCTCAACCAGTTTCTTTCGATCCGGCCCGCCACGCAGTAGATGGGCAAACGCATCCGCCGCCAGGACTTAGACAAACCTCACCCTATGAACCCGTGTACCCCTGCTAAGTTATGATTTTTTTATGGATTTGTTTTTGCGAAATTTTCGTTTCAATCTAAATACGCATACATTTCTTATAAACAATTCAAGAAACACACGTCATTTTGATTTGAAACGGTACCATCTCACAGTCATTTCATGCGATATTCGACTCTAGAGACTAATACTTTGAGTTAAATATCACAAAAGATTACGGAATCACATAAAACCTTGTGATGAACAGTCCACCGATTGCCCCCTTGATTGGTTCATTTAGTAAAACCATATATAGGGACACAGATCAACTTTGTCTAATAACTTCTTACCTGGATCAACATACTACGGGAATAGATCAATATATATGAGATCAACAAAATCTTCTGAACTTGATTAAACAAAAATGTAACTTTAATGCATCATTTACTACGTTTCGTGACTTAGCAGGGGTGCCCGGGTTCATGGGGTGAGATTTGTCTAAGTCATTTTATAAGAGAAATTTTGAACATTGATTGAATAAAATTTTATTTTAATGTATCTTTTACCATCTCTCCCGACGTAAGTTTCTTGTAATGATTAAGTTGAAACAAAGCGTAATATCCATAATATGTGCCTATTAAAATTGCGGTGATTAGATTGGTGAGAATTTAATTTTTCAAATTTTAAATTGAAATTGCTGAAAAATTTATTCCAATTTGTTTTTTACTAAACATGGCTAAAGTCATTTCAAGCACCGATTCCAACCAACGATGTTTTAGTATATGTTCGTCAATCAACAGGAGCCATAATGTCTGTACATCAGAGCCCTCGAGAATTATTACAATTATGTGTACCGCCGCCCCGGGAGCCATTTATTAGATAACCAATACACCTACCATTATTCACCGCCAACGATTTAGCGAGATAGTTGTTTATTTTTTGTATTTTTTTACATCGTCTCCACACAGGAGGCCCTAAGGAAAATCGTAACCCTCAAGGCCTATGTCATCTTTGTGAATGCTGTGTTGGGGGTATTTTGAAAGAAAGGAAGGTCAGTGAGTTCTGGGAAGGAAATAGGTATGGATGGGTGGGTAGAATTCTGGGGGTCAGTGTGTTCGAGTGATAAACATAAGATTCCAACTCTCCTACTGCGTTGCAAGGCGATGCGTTGAAAGAGGATTAATCGATCCGGCCCACCACGCATTTGGTAGGCAAGCGCATCCGCCGCCAAGAACCGAACAAACCTCACCCCATAAACCCGGGCACTCCTGCTAAGTCACCAAACATATCAAACTACTTGAGGTGGCTCTCGACTAGCAATCCGTAGGTCGCGGGTCCAAATAAATTTTATTAAAATTAATTTGCACTATTTTACAATTAGTGTTTGGTTATATCTGAATAGCCAGGTACTCTCCCACCTTCCTCCTCGTCATCTCCTTTGAGGTCTCCTTTGAGGATGCCATAGTCTCACTGGCTCCAGACGGAAGTTTTTGTAAGTCTCCATATTCAAATTCGGCGGTATGATTTTTTTATGTGACACCTCTCACTAGAGCGCCCCTGTCTTTACACGTTAAATACATAGAAACTATGTCGCCAACCGGTTGGGCAGCGTTATGAGGCGGGTTAAGGTAGGGGCTGTAGGAATGAATTTATTAATGCGGGTCTTAAAGAGGCCCGGATTATATTGATAGCTCGTTCCACATGCGAGCCGACTTACGATAAAACGAGTCGGAGAAACGACCCGTTCATATATGTATAGATAACATCAACTTAACTGTGAACGTGTATTCCGCTCGGTCCGTCGAGTATCAAGCACGTGCACGGTGCACCGGGGATCAATGCTGCTAGCTCCTTTTAACAGGCTCTAATAAAATATCTGTAGAATAGACACAGCATACGCACATTTTGTCATACATGATTTTACCGTACATATGCCTCAGGGATCTCATTTCTACAGTATTCAGTCTACTTTCAGCCTTCTTCTGCCAGTTCCATGCCTCACTTCCGTATATTAGGGTAGGTACCAGCACTCCATTGTGGACTGCTAGCTTCGCTTCTTTGGACAGTTTTTTGTTAGCTCCAACCTCGTCCAATCATCCATTAATTACCCATTATAACCAAGAACCCGGCCACCCCTACTAAGTCACGAAGCGTAATCAGGAGAGATGGTAATAGATGCAAGTTCAAAATTTCCCATATAACATTATGCCTTTTGCTGCCATTTTGGATTTTGATGGTCAAAAGGTATCCCTCAACCAGTCTCTTTCGATCCGGCCCGCCACGCAGTAGGTATTTTTTATGGATTTGATTTTTGCGAAAGTTTCGTTTCAATCTAAATACGCATACATTTCTTATAAACAATTCAAGCAACATATATTAGGGTAGGTACCAGCACTCCATTGTGGACTGCTAGCTTCGCTTCTTTGGACAGTTTTTAGTTAGCTCCAACCGCGTCCAATCATCCATTAATTACCCATTATAACCAAGAACCCGGCCTCCCCTACTAAGTCACGAAGCGTAATCAGGAGAGATGGTAAAAGATACAGGTTCAAAATTTCCTACATAACATTATTCCTTTTGCCGCCATTTTGGATTTTTATGGTCGAAAGGTATCCCTCAACCAGTTTATTTCGATCCGGCCCGCCACGCAGTAGATGGGAAAACGCATCCGCCGCCAGGACCTAGACAAACCTCACCCTATGAACCCGTGTACCCCTGCTAAGTTATGATTTTTTTATGGATTTGTTTTTGCGAAATTTTCGTTTAGATCTAAATACGCATACATTTCTTATAAACAATTCAAGCAACACACGTCATTTTGATTTGAAACGGTACCATTTCACAGTCATTTCATGCGATATTCGACTCTAGAGACTAATACTTTGAGTTCAATATCACAAAAGATTACGGAATCACATAAAACCTTGTGATGAACAGTCCACCGATTGCCCCTTGATTGGTTCATTTAGTAAAACCATATATAGGGACACAGATCAACTTTGTCTAATAACTTCTTACCTGGATCAACATACTACGGGAATAGATCAATATATATGAGATCAACATACATAAGTATGCCAATTTGGGTAGATCAACATACTACGGGAATAGATCAATATATATGAGATCAACATAAGTATGCCAATTTGGGTAGATCAACATAAATTATGCATCCGATTTCCATACAAATTTTGAAAATTTTACTAACAGTATATCAAATGGTTTTTCTGGCAAACTGGCAACATTGATAATTATTGTACCACTGTTGTCAATTCATTCAGATGTATTCCATAATAGCCAAGTTATATGGTGTTTAAGGTGGATCAACTTAGTCTAACAACTTCTTACTGGATCAACATAATACGGGAAGAGGACAATATATATATATATATATATATATATTCATCCTATACTTGCAGGTAAAGTCAATAGATGTAGCACATTAAAATAATAATAAGATATATTTATCTAAGACACTGTCTAGATTGCATTTAGTTCGAGTTGAATCTTGCGATCATACATAAAGATAGCAGCCAATAAAAATGTGCGGTGATAAAAATGAAGGCAATGTCGATAGTTCTTATTCAACGTGTGATACAGTTAAATATGACCGAAGGAGATAGGGTCCATTAGCTCAGTTGGTAGAGCGGTGCCCAGCAAATCACCAGCAAAACGCCAAGAACAGGCAATTCCCGTAATGTAGTAGGTACATGAAAACATCACTTAATAACCTTTTGATCTGTCAGGAATCGAACATTCCCACTCAAAGTGAATTTGTTGATCTCTAAACTAGGAAGGTCAATATGTTGAGTGAAGAAAAAACAATGGAAACTGGTAGGAAGTTTCACAGTCATGCTAATTAAGGAGTGGTGAAAAACTAACTTTTATTAATGTGTTATATTCATTTGTTTAAAGTTACGATAATTACAGACTTAAGCATAGCTTAAGTGCTCCATTTCAAATTCTATAGATGATTTATTGGTTATAATAAACCGGAAGGACTTTATCTTTAATTATAATGCCTCCTAAATTGAACAATGAATTATTACAACAACAAAAAAATCCGAAGGTAGAAAATACTCTTCCAAAAAATTGTACCACACTATTTCACATTCATTTAAGGTATCATTATTGTAAACCATTCATCAAAGTAATTACTCTATTACTATTGATGATTTATCCTTCTAACCATAGAGTAAAAAGACTTATCCTAATTTAACTTTTGCTGTTACCAAAATGCTTTATCAGATAACATAAAAAGCTTTTTAACATGAAAAAATTATAAAGTGCCTACGATCGATTATTATTTTAATTCTCAGGGATATCATCAGAAATCATAATATAAATCAATCAATCATCGGGGCCCCTAACTCCTTTTATTAATCGGGGCTCCTAACTTCCTTTAGGAATCGAGGCCCCTAACTCCTTCTAGTAATCGGGACCCCTAACTCCCTTTATTAATCAGGGCCCCTAACTCTCTTTAAGAATCGTGGCTCCTAACTCCCTTTAGGAATCAGGGACCCTAACTCCCTTTAGCTATCGTGGCTCCTAACTTCCTTTAGGAATCGAGGCCCCTAACTTCTTTTAGGAATCGGGGCCCCTAACTCCTTCTAGTAATCGGGACCCCTAACTCCCTTTATTAATCGGGGCCCCTAACTCTCTTTAGGAATCGGGGCCCTTAACTCCCTTTAGTAATCGAGGCCCACAACGCCCTTTAGGAATAGGGGCCCCTAACTACCTTTAGTAATCGGGGCTCCTAACTCCCTTTAGGAATCGAGGCCCCTAACTCCCTTTAGAATGACCGATATCAATTATTATGAGATTAATTCAAAATATGACAGCTTTCGTGGATTACTGTAAAAAACATTTAATTCGATATTGCTTCGTAATAATTTCCCAAGTCACATAAAATATCATTTAGATTCGTGACTGTACCGATAAAATCACGGATTTAAGAAACACAGTGTTTTGTTGAAATATATCACAAGCTTTCGTTATCAATAAATCAATCAAACGTCTAGAACCATTTTTATTACCTTTTTGGTGTAATCTGTTATATTAACGAGCGTTTATAGCGAACATATTTTAAATTAAAATTAGCATATTTTCTTTAATTTATCAAGACTGTTATCAAATTAATAGGCTTTACCTTGCAAATTATGGTTTATTTCAAAAGAATTAAAAAAATCTTGATTTTATTAGATTAAAAAAGTGATTATATTTTATTTGAAGAGTGCGTGAGGTTTTTTAAAAAAAAAAATTTATTGCGAATTATAATTACAAATAATTTAGATTATATTTTTATAAGCGTAACCTACTTTTGGTAGTTATTAAAATAAATTTAAAAATGAGTATAATTATTCAAGCTCATAAAACAAATCAATTGACTTCTTTGAATGATTTAATGTAGAGTAACTATTTTTTTTTTCAATTTAGCCATTAGAGTAACTCATGTTTCTGTTACTTCCTGGATTAGAAATATCTATCAAGACAATGAAAAAATTCAGCTGCACGCCGTGCGCTAATAGCTTTTGACTTGTAAGGATTGTTTTTACTCTCCTCATAAGTTAGAATTTAATGAATGGGTTTCTGATATAATTATAACGAAGAACCAACAAGGATGAAATATGTGTAACCTCCATTAGCCTCGAGCAATTTTAGTTGCCATAGGCTGGTCGAATCGGCTGTCACGCGAAATGCTAATAAACAGCAAGTACGATTAGAACTATTTTAGATTATGATGTGCTAACTACTAACTCGCTTTTCTATCTAATTTCGTTAAAAATTTTTGCACTTTCTTAACTGATGTTTGTTTCTTATTAAACAAATAGCACTACGCGTTGCTGTGGCTCAGTCTGTCTGGGCGGATAGATAAAAAAAATAGTGTGTGTTGCTTTTACGTCCAACAGATGGCGTTTTTTTTCAAATTGCATGTTAGTCCAACAGATAGTGCTGTTTTTCAATGAAGCATGGTTTTACCTGTCATCTATAAGTTTCATCTATATAAAACAGTTGTATAAAAACACACGCGCATTCGAATGCAATCTTGTGTCAAAAGTGTCTTGTGTGATTTTGAACAAACGAACATTTACATTTTTATTCATAAAGATGTTGCAACATTATGGCATCTTGTCTTATTTTTCAAAGCTCCTCCCTCGATGGAAACAAAAACTATCTCAGATGAAAATAGTTGGTTTTCCCTACGTCGTCCAAGATATGATTTTTTTTAAAAAGGAAACATAAAAAATATACAGCTTAAAGGTTAAGTGGATGATTTCAGGTCACAAATCCAATGATGGTAACTTCAAAATAATCCTGTTCTAAAAATAGTTAATTCCAGACGAAAGCTGTGCACATTCTATAAAGCGGAGCTCAGAGTTCGAGAGTTTTAGCTACTTCTTACAAACAGTTTTTCTATGATAGGTACCTGATGATGTATGAGCTCCCCTTAAATCTAATGAAAAGAATATCAGTTCAAAAATACTTTAAAATTGTCGGCATGTTAGCGTAAACAATGAAATTGATATTAAAAGTGTTTGCCTGTTATCGTAAATTATAAAATTGTTTGCTTGTTATCGTAAACAATCAAATGTATTCAAATTTATTTCAAAACATCTTGCTTAGATTCAAATTCCAGCACTATTTAAAACGACAATCATCATATTTCAATTATGTTGTGAAATAGCCCATTTAAAATTGTTCATAAATCCTTAGAAAAATATTTCAATAAGTCATGCATGACTTTACTAAGTAAAAGCTTAGTTTATTCTGAATGCACACATTTATCGGTCCATTATCTATAAACGGCAAAAACCAATTCGCTCGCGTTTTTTCATTCTGATTATTCTATATTTTTTTCAAAGCAGCTTTGTCAGATCGCGTATTTGCTGTGTAATATGTGATTTAAATTTCATGGTTAAACTAATAACATTAAAAATTCGACTTATCGATTAATCGCATTCTAAAAAATACCTTCTACAGCATCAGAAAATATATACCTACCTACAATTCAAATAGCACAGGCAACATATTCTGCTTATAATGACGATTGCAGGAATGTTTTAAATATTGTCAGGGTATACGTGACCCGGCAATGTTTGTTCTAAAAATAATGCATATTCCCTGGTGTCATTCAGACTCTATTCGTAGTCAGATTTTTACGTGTAGTATTTATACGTCCATCACTTGACTTAATTTCTACTGTCAACCCGGCTCCTCTAGAACAAAAAGTTTTTAAATCAAACATTAAAACAGTGTATCCCAACAGTCCAGAAAAAAAATCATAATATTTAGTTAAAATATTTTTCAAAATTGCACACAGACTCTGGAGTCTGGACAAGTAACCGCTTCTCAGCTGGTCAATAGCATGTCAATAGACTCAGACAAGTACCCGCTTCTCAGCTGGTCAGTATATCACGACTTATGTCATAAATATTTTGATTTGAAACCCGTAATTAGTAAAAATGATTTATTTTATTATACATAGTTGGGTACAGATACCAGCCTTCTGATATCTAACTTTAGACATAGGGGCTCTACAACGATGTTATTAAGTTTCGACAGATAAAACTCCCGTAAAACGCAATATGTGTATATACTCTAAAACTACTGGACCGATTTCAATGAAACTTTCAAATTTTGTTTTTATTAGTGTTAGAAATATTTTAACAGTGGTTCGAATGGTAGAATAAGTCGAGGACACCCGAGGAAAACATGGCACTATCAAGTGAAACAAATACTTTAAAAACCACTTTTCAAATGTTTACAATATTATTGCCTAAAAATTCGCCCAGTCTTACAAAATTCCAGATACAAAATCAAAACCTCAAAACATTAAGCTTTCCTTATCTGTGGTGTGTATTTACTACACATTGCTTTTATTAGCTTTAATAACTCTATAAATGTAATAAATTTTGGGTTCAGATTTTATTTTATTCTTCTGGTATACATTTATGCACTGAATTAAAAAATAATATTTTACATAGTTTTCAAATTCAATTAAAAATCAGAGTGTTTTATTAAAAATCGGGAACAAATACACAAATAAAATCAACCGTGTGACACTGATACGCGAAGAGTGTGCGAGGAAATGACAGGCTATTGATGTCCCGCTTTAGTTCGCTATGCGAGAACATGAGAAATCCACACGTCTGCAGTTGTATTTAGAACATCGATACCTTCGACCGCATAGCTGTGTGTGCGAGTCCAGCGCCCATCCAGTCAGTCGGTCGCGGGCCGTCGTTAGATAAAGACTCCTCGCACGTGTGTTTAGCATCTGCCGATGGTTTTTTCATGTTTTCAGCAATTAAATTACAATTATTATCACTTTTGACATAAAATATAATAAACATAAGCGATTAACTATGAAAAGTCATATTTTTTCGATATTAAATCGCTTATTTTGAAATGTGTATCTACTACACAGCACCGGAACGCGTGGATTTTTTTAGCACAGTAAGGAAAAGATTAATCCAATCCATTCATAACCCCGAGCAACGCCAGGTACACGTCAGCTAGTTATTTACGAATTTCGTCACAACGTTAGCATGGAAATACATATAGATTGAGGCCTTCTTGGCCCAGGGGTAAGGCTCTCTAAGGCAAGCTGGATGTTGCGGCTTCAAATCCCGTTTTATTTGATTAATTTGTATTATTTCATAAATTACTCATTAAAATAATTTGTAGTGTTTTATTTAAAACAATATTAGCGATTTCTAAACAAAAATATGAACCCAGGATCCTGGGTCCTGGGTTACAGTCCTAGATGTGACCGTATCTTTTTCTATTTTTTGTTTCTATTTTCGTTTAAAAATCGCTTATATTGTCTTCAATAATTAAATTTTAAAATTTGAGGTTTTACTCACTAAGTTATTCCAAAAAATAAATCATATGTAGTGTATTTGCGGCATGTTCACGGGTGGAACATACTCTCAGTATCACCCGGATGCAAGACCACCATTCAGAATTAAAACTTTGCTTGAAATGGCTTTGGCAGGGCTAAGTGAACAGATCTGAATAGCCAAGTACTTCCTCACCTTCTTCTTCCTTATCTCCTTCCCCTCCCCACTACCCTCAGTCTCACAAAATTTCTATGTTGGAGATGACACAGTCTTACTGGCTCTATATGGTTGGGAGTAATAGGAACTCTTGTTCGGCTTCACATAAAAAAAATCTCGTTTCAATTTAACGTAACATTGAAGTTGCTGACTTCTTCAAAGTTTCTAACTCTATTACAAAAATTGCATGATTTGCCAAAGGCGAAATCATTGATATTTTGAGTGTAATACAGAAAATGTAGAGTATGGTCGGAATGCTCTCAAACTAGTCCGGGTGGCAGAAGATAGAAGGGATTCTCGCAAAAGAAATTTCTAGCGACTCCAGTAGCAGTAGGAATGAAGAAGGAGCTCGAATAGGAAACAGCATTCCTGGGATATCTTGTCCCCACCGTTGACGCTCGTTGTTTTAAGATTAATTTGAATACTCATCTTAATGTGAATCTACGTAGGAATTAATGCAGCCAATTAGGGCTTGTCAGCACATTTTGTTCAGAATTATAGTCCTTCAATAATTGTCATTCATTTGTCTAGAAACGGTCTTGTGATATATTGCACTCGATTGCCTTATTTGTGCTTGAGGAATAGTACGGCCAAGGATAAAACAGTACGGGTTGTTTCGGAGAATTTGAACAGTTATTCAAATTTCAACGTTCATTTTCGGGTTCTGCGAAACTCCTATTCAAGTTCTGTTATTATATCATTGTAGGCTAGTTGCTTGACAAAACTGAAATAAAAACAAAACTTGAAAAAATATTTCACAGAACTTGAAAATGAACGTTGAAATTTGATGAATTGTTCAAATTCTCCGAAACAACCCGTCCTAAATTCTAAATAAAATAGACGGTTTGTTGTTGGACCGTAATAAAAAAAATATTTCACAAATTTTAAAAACTAATTATTGTCAAGGAACAGATTTCAGACGCTTAGTTGTTTATTTGACCTAATATTAAATGAAATAAATTGTTTATTTCATTTTATATAATTTTTTGAGTTACGATTTATAGAAATAATTCATCATAATTCCAATATCTTTACAGCTTTAGGATCGTAGGGGCCTAGTTACAAAAACTCGCGTTTTGAGTTGAACATATTTATTAGGACACAAAGCTCTATCTCTCAGAGACACAAAAGTTTAAGATATATGATTGGGCATATCTACTACCAAAAATTAAAAATTACAAACACAGGGTTCGAAAATGCTCTATAAATGATCACATCATTGACCACAGAAGGCACACAAAAAAATTACCAGAACATGCGCAGAGTTCGCTAAAGTTAGGCAAAGGCTTACAGCGCACTTTATTTTGGGACTTTTCTGGATCTTTTTTCAGGATCTGAATATTCATTCTTACGAATCGCCTGGCGTAGCAACGTACAAATTGAGTGAGGTGAGTAAATTATGAAACATTTGCAAAAGGGTCTAACTAAATAGTGAAAAAATAATAATTTTGGAAGAAAGCCTGTACTTTTGTTTACCCGATATGTTATAAGTTTTTTACGCAGACAGCAATTTGCGCGCCAATGTAAAAAGGACAAGTGATTCGTATGCAGATTTTATTTTCGGGAACCGATGGCGATATTACAATACGAGATGCCTGTATACTGTCAGATTCAATTATTGATGAATCATCGAAAGTGGGACGGTTAAACGTCAACGTTGGTTTGTTCCCCTTTCCCTGATTGGCTCGTCTATTAATTTGAATTTTTCATGAGCGACGCTGATCAGAAAGCTGTCATGTGCCTTATTGGCAAAAATACCTCATCAACTTATTTCTATGGATAAAAACACCATCTCCCTTCCTAGATATTAAACTGTATGGTGTGGTAATTTGGAGGTGGATTAATTCGTTTTTGCACAAATTAGTCAATATGGGAAGTATAATTAAAATTTTAAGTAAACTCACGTTCGCCGTGACCAATTGGAAAATAATGACAAAACGTGACCCACAACAAACGAAGGTAGGTACATTGTATCGAACTAGTTTTAAAACAAACGGCTTTGACCATAAAACTATTTAGTTAAAATACTAGGGTTTATTTTTCAGCCAGATTGTGAGGTGTGTGATACATAACCCACAAGAAAATAAATGTTATTGTTTTTCAATACAAGTCCTTGGGTTATTTACAAAAATAAGAATATTAAAAAATAACCAAACATTAACTAACTAAGTAACCATCACGCCGTTTATGCGCAGGGGTAAGTGGAGCGAATGGTCCCCCAACCAAATCGGTCTTGGCACACACTCCTTGCCTCATTCATATTCATACATCGTCTAACACATACTCTTCTATTATTCTGACTCTTGACATGACTCGACTCAAGTATTTGATTCACTTGATCATGTCTTCCTCGGGCCTCCCTGACTTCTTCAACATATACCTTCATTACACTCCTTTCTTCGTTAATTTGTTCTGCATGCACAAAACATTTAAGCGTCCCTTTCCTAAGCTTACTAACTGCGCTTAGATCAGCCTTGCATTATTTTCAGATCTCCACATTTCCCACAAAATCATACATGGTTTTATCGCTCATACTCCTCAGGGATTTCATTTCTACATCATTTAGTCTACTTTCATCCTTCCTTTGCCAGTTCCATGCCTCACTATCATACATCAGGATATGTACCAGCACTCCATTGTGGACTGCTAGCTTCGCTTCTTTGGACATTTTTTTGCTAGCGCCAATCATCTTCTGCCTTCCATTAATGGATTTTCCTTCATTTACCCTTCTAACAATTCACCAAACATTGGATACATGAACATATCACCAAGGTGCGACAGTAAAGAAAACGAATTTCTTGCCATAGAAGTGTAAAAATATTAATGATAACATAATATTACGTATTATGCGGCTCTATTGATTGCTTTAATTTTCTCTAGTCGTAAGTATCGTACAAAAACTGTCATTCCTTGTTAGTCTCCTGTCAGTTACCTGACACCAGCTATCTGGTACTCTATGTGGGTTGTAATAGTGTATTCGTAGTTTGTTATAATATAATGCACAAGCCGCACAAACATGATTGTTCACGCATTCGGATCGGAAAATGCGTTTTTACTCATAGTATTCAGCATCGATACAAACAAACCGATTTAATATTTTTTATTTATGTAAGTACTAGGTATTTTCTGCAAATCTGCTCATTTTCTTGCAAAATTACACTTTTAATTCATAGTCATCTGTCTCGTGTGTTACCATGTTTCACTCTGCTTTTCTTGTTTTCCTTTTACTTCGACTTTTCATCGCATCGATTGTCATTGTATCGATCCTTTATGAATACTAGATCTGAAGAACATATTATATATTATCGCCTTATAAGTTTAATTATCACTCAATGAGACTCTAAAACTAAAATCCGACCCGCATGGTGGGTACTAAAAAATTCAAAGTAAAATGAATGTTTTTTTACAACAATTTGTCCCTGAAATGGTTTACTCAAAGCAGGTGTTCTAATGATCGGTTTAATAAAAAACTTTGATTTATTGAACAAAACAATTTTTAAAAAAAACAACTAAATAATATGTTAATTAATATACCATGGCATTGAAAATCAAAAAAGCTGGATTGAAGCAATTATTCGATCTTGCTATCAATTTCTCTATCGTTATAATAACTCATTAAATTGATACTCGCTTCCGACTTAAATACACCTGAAGGGGACACGCCGAAATGAAACATTAGAACAATCCATTTGTGAAACATTTCACGGATATTCCATTTGCGTGTTATTATTCATTTCCACACTACTTCTTGTTCAATCTAAATTAAAATAAATGAGCGTATTATTCAGATTCGTCATGGGTTTTTTATGTTGCAGACAATGTAATGAGTTTAGTGATGATAGCTCATTAAAGGCTAATTAGTTTCAAATCAATCACGCAATAGGGAGTTTTTCGATATAAATTCCTTAAACATACCTGCATAACTTTTAAAGACAGCTTCAAGTCAACATAACTTTTTTTTTCATTAACTCCAGGAGGCCTAAGGAAAATAATATCTTTGAGGTCTTACATTATCTTTGGGGGTGTTGTGTGGAAGTTTTTAAGAAAGGAAGGAGTGATCCTGAGTCTTAAAGGTATTCTTGTTGTAAGAGAGAGGAAACATAGAAATTGGCAAATCATTACATAGTGAAGCTGTTAAACCCAAGATCGAGTCTTTATAAATTATCACTATGCGTAGTTGATCGTATAATATTAAGTGTGTATTGAAATTTAAATGAGGGTTCTGTCATTTTATTAATTAAAGCTTTCATTGAACGTAAGATCTATCATTATCCTGTGTCAGAACGTATCTTTAGTATAGGTAAGAAATATAGATATGCATAAATTAATATTATCATATGGTAATTTTATAAGACTTGCCCATCTAGACATACTTATTTATACCATGTTTAATAATAAGTTGTTACTAAAAAGCTACCTACAAAAACAAATGAAGTCATAATAAAGAAATTACTTACAGAATATGAAGTGATTATGCATTGCAAGAAGAAAAATTAATTGCATAATTAATTCAAGTTTTTTCACGATATGTAGAAGTAGGATGCACTACACAAGCAAACAAATAATAAATATTTTAAAGGGAATTATTTGTTTAAAATGAAAAAAGCGTACCGCCATAATCTTTCCCATTTTTCTCATTTAACAGAATATAGTTTCCTGAAGTAACTGACGGAGATAGGACCGTATCATTATTATCCTTGTAAATTTTCAGATAAAATAGTGTAAATATCATTTAGCTGTAATCAAATTTAATGTGACCATCAATTGAAACAATTTCAGGTCATAATATTAAGGATATTCCGATGGCCCATTATTGTCTGTTGAAATGGTTTGAATGTCACTGCCATAAAAATACATTATCCTTTACCATAAACGTTAAAACAATAGGTTAATACCATAAATTTTATGTTGAATGAATTGTAACGAATTACTTATTCGCGTAATCTTGGATTTCCTATAATGTCGCTGTATTAATTTTTATATGTAACTTCAAAGAGGCTGATATATAAGATTTCACTTTGACGTAAATACAGTAATATTCGTCCACGAATAACATCACTAGATCTGAAATGCCTGTTTTATCCCTACCGTTCCTCTTAATTGATTTTCTTCACTAATTCTTTCAGCCTCACAATAATTCCAATGTTGCCACTTAGGACCCTTCCGTGGTACTAAGAACCCTTCATTGCCGGTGCTGTTAACTGATTTGAAAAGTCTATAACTATGTCAATATCACAATGTTAATCTTTTACGTGTTCCTCATTAATATATTTATGCAATGGATAAATATGAAAGAATTTTTCTAATGCAACAAAAAAAAAATTGTCGGAGAATCGGGAGAAAAATCGCTCGTATATATGTAAACCTGTGTACGTTGACAGTGCGGTAGTGAATTAGAGGGGTATGTTTCGCTCACCGTGCCACAATGCGTGCTTGTCAGTAGTAGCCGGCAGTCTGCCGGCACTAATGATAAATATTTTGCGTTTTATGCGTGGCCAATATGTTTTCCTCTTTTTATGATACCTGTCGAAAATTAATTTTGATTTATTAAATAAAAATTTTTAAACATACATGCATACAAATTTTTTTGGATGCCAGGTCTAGTATTCACAGAACTACTGTGAAATAAATGCATGCTTTTAATTTTTATCTAACTTAAATAAGCAAAGTCCAAATATGTATTCTATACCTTGTTTACTCTACACGGCACTGGAGATCGAAATATTTTCGAGCACCGTGAGGTAAGGGTTTAAAAGAAACACTTATACCAACAAAGCAAAAATATTGTGTTTCCTCTTGGACATCGTCTTTGTGGGTATGGCGGACGAAAATGACGGATTAAAGAAGTAGCTGCTTCGTTCACTGTGTTACTATTTTGGCCACCTACATAGATAAGTATATCAATCTGAACTCGTATATATGTATACTGGGTGTTAAAGAACGTACTTAGTGATTTCTAACGTTATTTGGATTAAAAAATGTAAATGAACTTTTGGTCTCCGGTGACTTTTTTCAAAAAAACATAGAAAATCAATAAGAATTGGATAGGAAGTGTCGATGTAAGGTTAGACGTTTACTCTGCTGAGCGACCAGTATCGATTTTTTTATAAATTGTTAATGGAAAAAAAATAGAAAAACAGAGAACAGAAACCAAAATTTCATTTACATTTTTACTCTAAATAATGTCAGAAATCACTGGTTAAAATTGGTAAAATAGGTAAGTACGTCCCTTAACACCCTGTTTATACACCATTGAAAAGTCTTTTTGTTAGGCTAACATAGTAACAAACAATTGCGTGCCCCTCAACTGAGCTAGTCTGTTACATTTCTGCATTCGTGCAATAATAATTAATAACCATCGTATTTTTTTTCCTTTTACTTAATAATATATGAACCCATTTCCTTATGGCATGTCGTTACTTCAAACATATTTACACTTCATAAAATTTTATTACTCAAATCATGAGCTCTTATTTTCTTAGCTTTATGATACAATTACAGAAGTAAAGTACAGTGTACAGTAATAATTTTGTACGGCTTAACAATCCCACCTTCACTGTACTATTCTAAGGACGTTGCAATCTATTTGCCATCATCTTTAGTTGGAAAAAAGATACTATTTTTTATTCAGGCTTTTAACCCTTGTTTTTGTCTCATCCAACCTTCGAACCCAAAATTGTACTGTTGAACATTTTTAAACGTACGTAGTATAGTGGTATTCAAAGCGATTTAATTTATTATCGAGATTAACATTTAGGTTGTTATGCCGTGTTGCGTTTTCTACTTCTTTGTGTAAATGATGACAGATGACAGAAGGAGAATAAATAAAACACGGTAACACAGTAACTAAAAAATAATCACGATAGCAAAAAACATAAAATGAAACCCATTTAATTATTAATCAAAGCTATTTTGATTTTTTTTGAGTTCTGTAAAAAAACTGGAAAATTTTAACTCTTTTGCTGAGTACATTACATATGTTTTACCAGGTCATTTCTCCGTTTCATCAACCTTAACCAATTTTTCGTTCAGTATATTATTCTCTTATTTGCCCTACGGTAAGGATAATCCTTATTCTAAGTATTTTCCATATCGCAAACATAAATACATTTTATATTTCAATGTTCCCTTTGCGAAAACAACTTTTATCACTAACCTGTTATTAATATTCGATGAAACTATTTAAATGCAGAGTTATTTTCTGATAAAAGTAAGGATTTAAATTCAATGCTTGATTTAAAGCTTCTATTCATGGTGGTAAACGTGCCTTACGTGACATTTGAATAAAAAAGCATATGATATTTTAGATGGAAAGTTTCAATAGATTTGTATCAGGGGTACAGGAATACGAGGATGATATTATCCCAAGTAATTGCCCGTGTATCCGGTAACCGGACTTCGCTCGGGTTCACAAGACCGGTCTTTTGTAAATCTTAATAGAGGTGAATTTCTACCCATGAGTGTAAAAAAGGCTTTTAGAGTTCGTGTATTAGATTATTGGATAGCATATGTACGAAATAAAATAGCGCTTATTTGCAATCTTTTTTCTGGACGTTTACTGTGTAATTTATCTAAAAATATTTAAGTTTATGAGCCAAATGCATTTTCTTCCACATTTTTTATATTATTTAGAATGAGTTAGAGAAGGAGCGAATCAATGGTAGGTAAATTGTAAGTGACAGCAATTCTTAATCTTGCTTTCGATTTTCATAAAAAAATAGTATACCTGCTTATAATTTTACGTCATAGTTTCAAGTGCCTTAGATTTTATTTTTATTTTATTTTATTTGAGACACAAACAGGACATTTAAAGTACATTATTGTTGTTATTTGAAAATAAATTTACACACAAATATAAATGTCCCTAGAATAATGTGTCTGCAGCATTCACATTTGCACATTCACTGAAGGAACACAACAATATCAGTATTTTTTTAGACTAAGCTTAAAATTACAAAATTACAATATATAATTTTTTTTTAAATATGTTTCAATTAGGTATACAGGGTGTCCGGAAACTCGTAGTACAAGCGGGAAACTGGTGAATCTACATCACATTTGGAGTCGATTTTGTAGTATATTTTTTTTTTGATTTGAGCTTTCGCTATCGAGTAAATCGAGTTAGAAGTTGATTTTTTTTTTTTTTTTTAATCAAATTCTTATAAATTATTACTGAAGATCAAAGTACCCAACTAATTAAAACTATTTGAAAGTAAAACAAATAAAGAAACTCGGATTTGAAGCATTATTTTGAAATCACCCTTCATTTAACCCGGTGTAATCATAAAATATTTCTGCTCTGCAGGGTTAAAACATCTGTTGTTCAACCCTAAACACCAGAAAAAACTTTAACCCTAAAATAGCCGAAAAATATTTTTTTTAGGTTTTTTTTTTTTTTTGTGAAAATGCTCAAAAAAAAAACTTTATGTTTTTTTGGGTTCCCCATGTGGTGTAGATTCTCCAGTTTCCCGCTTGTACTACGAGTTTCCGGACACCGTGTATAATACAAAATATCAAATCATCAAAAATCAAAAAAACAATATTTGTTTTTTTTAGGTAGAGAAATTATGGAGATATCTCTTGAAACAAGTTATATTATTTACGAAAATATCTATGCAAGTATGTGTTTTAGCAATATCATTGTGTGATTGAGACATTGTAGACATAGGATTAAAATAACCAGTGTTATTGGCAAAAATTTCGGTCCGAAATATGTTAAGGTTTCTAGTGAATTTGGGCCTGGCGTTTAAATTGATTTGATGGACTTGATTTTGTAAAGCATTAAGAGGTCATTTATGTTTCGTTTTTTAACTAGACTCTCTAATTTGAAATACGTAAGTCTTTGTTCGTAATCGTCTAGTAGATGGTAGATACATGATCAGGGCCGTATTTGTACTTTTCACAAGTATAGGCCACTTCGTTTGCGCCGCCCCCTACCCCCTTCTTGGAAATTGTCACCGATAATATCTATCATAAAAAAAATACATATAACAAAATAAAACATAATCACTCACTTTTAGGCTGCCATTAGGTGACACACAATTTTCAAAATAAATATTCAAATGTAGGAAGTAGGTATTCAAAAATAAAATAAACTTTAAACTTAAAATTTAATTTAATTAGTAAAATTTAATAACAAGAATTACAATTTTTTATTGACAAAATCATCTATAATATCTTCATAGCTTTTAGTATTCTTTAAGTCTGCTTCAATGCTCAGAAGAGCCAAAGAGTTAAGTTTTTCTTGCGACAGTGAAGACCTTTGGTAATTTTTCACACGCTTTAAACAGGAAAAACTCCTTTCTCCAGAACAATTTGTGGCCGGGGTGCAAAGTGCGATGCGGAGAGCTATATACAAGTTTGGATAAACATTACACAGAGATTGTTTCCTCAAAAACTTAAAAAGATTCAGTAATGATGTCGATTCAGGTTTCTCTGCCGTCTTATTAGGGGAAATGTGACTACAAAAGTGTACACATTGCTGAACTAAATCGTCTTCTAAATCATTACAGTAATATTGCACAAGAGACTGAGCTTTTTCTGAGACTCTTTGTGTTGAAAATTCACTAATTCTTGTTAAAAATGAAAATTTTTCTTTAAAGATTATATATGCACCATGTCTTCTCTCTAACTCAGCTCTCAGTTTGTCCAGAATTACCAAAAAGGTGTTGACTCTGAAAGAGTCTCTGGAGGTTGTTTCAATTTCTTCATTTGATGCTTCGTCTATGAAGTTTTTTTCTCTTAGGGTTCCTCTTACTCTTAATGTCGCCCTGATATTGCTCAAGTGCGCTCATTTCAATTGCAATTTTTTCGAAAAAATCAAAGTTTTCTCGCTCTGCTATTGTAAATTCGAGAAGAGATCCATAAAGATCAGATACCGTCAGTACATCAACAGATGAGTTCTGAATCTGAGCACTCACTTTATTTAATCTGTCCAAAATAGCATTCCAAAATACGATCATAAATGCCGTTTCTAGTTTTTTCAATTTAATGCGAATTCCCTTTGCTTCAATTCGTGGGATGAGTTTCTGTGTAGCGTCATTTTCAATCATTTTTAAAACCGTAAGTACTTCATCCAAGGAATCTCTTACAATTTGACAGGCATCTGCTCTTGCTGACCAACGTATGAGGTTTACTCTCCTCAGCGTCTTTCGTTTTCCTATTTCGTTAGCCAATTTTTTCCAACGATCGGTTGACTTCACAAAGAAAGTATATACCTCTTCCAGCAACACGAAGAAGTGACAGGCGTACAAGACTCAGCGGCCGAGGTTCTCACCAAATTTAATGAATGAGCTGCACAAGGGACGAACATGGCAAGTGGTGCTTGTTCTTGAATTTTGGCTTGTAAACCATTATAAATTCCTGACATATTCGAGGCATTATCATTTGACTGACCCCGGCAGTCTTCTAGATTTATGTTCAACTTTTCTAGCTCTAAAGTAATGGCATCAAACATATATTATCTTGAGCCTTTTGTCCTACAGAAGGTAAGAATTTAAGAAATCTCTCACATGACTCTCCATTATTTAAAACATATCTAATCACAAGTGTCAGTTGATCTACGTGTGCTGCATCCGGTGTAGAGTCTACAATTAAAGAAAAGTATTTAGCTTCTTTTATCTCATCACTAATGCATTTCAGTACTTTCTCAGCCATTAAGCAAATGAACTCGTCGGAGACAGTTTTTGATAGGTATTGATATTTTTGATAATCGCATACACGGCTTACCAAAGCGAGCGAGTGCCGCCCCCTGAACTCTGCCGCCCCTAGGCCGCGGCCTATAAGGCCTATTGACAAATCCAGGACTGTACCTGATCGATAAGACAATATCCGTGTAAATTTTCTTTTGACAGATTCAAGTCTAGATACCTGTGTGATATAATGTGGATTCCAGACTATTGACCCAAACTCAAGAACACTGCGGATTATTGATGTTTTAGTTAATACATGGAACTGCTTCATTGTAATAAAGACAAGAAGGGTACACGACCGGTAAATTCTAATTGGTAGGCTTGCAAACAGAAGAGGAAGAGAAAACAAAGATAGGTATAATTCTATCGTGATAAAGTTTTTGATGCAATAATTACCTTTTTTATGATAATTTTATGATTTTTTTTTTAATAATAACTAATTAATCGCCGTATAAATAATATGTAAGTTTATAAAAAAAAATACTTTTCGACTTTTTCAAAGGATAGTTTTTTTTCATTATCAAAACTGTTTTGAAAATGAATGATGAGGCACAAGGATTTTTCTAATTTGTGGATATAACTTAATGATATCTTCAATTATAATGTCAAAATTAAAAAAAAATCCATTAAGTCTTAAAATTTGTTGTTTTTCGGTAATAACTTCGTTTAGTATAAAATCGACAATAATAAATCGGCACAGGTAACAGAGTGTTTTTTCCATCAATTTATAATATGCTCATGCTCTCATGCTATAATGTGCTCATGATAAATACAATATTTTGAAAAACCGATAAAAAGCATTTTTTTATAAATATTCTGTTTGTGGTAACAATATAATTATGTTTGATTTATCTACAGACTGTGCACCTGCAGCGTGTAGTTATTTACTTATGCAACAATGCAAGGTGCATTGTATTATTTGAAAAGGTAACAGCATGGTACTGACATTCTAGAACGCAATATTATTTTGTATTCAAAACTGTACCTATAGGTACCTACTTGCTACACAACTATATTCAATTAAATTATTATTTATATTATCAGGCTGCAACAATATATTGTTGACTTGTATCCACAGGATTCTTTAAGGTATGAAATTTGAGAGATATTAGGTAAATAACATTTTAATAATTAGTTATTACTCTTTAACTTCCTTTAAATTTGATAATAATATTTTGTACAAATAACCAAATTTCGAGGAAAAGTAATTAGTTTTATATTTTGTCGGAGGTTATGACGTATAAAATAATGATTGGTTCGCGAATGAAAAGGTAATAATAATTGTATGGTGTATTTGTGATTTATAATCGATTAAGAGTGACAAGGAGCTAGCTAACATTTTTCCAAATTAATTTTGTAATAAAGAAGTGTTCTTTACAATTTTGATGAACTAAATAAATCAACAACCTCGGATTATATGTCCAAAATTTTTAATTCGTCTCGTAGGCAAAGAATATTGGGACGTTAAATAAGACTTGTTGTATAAGATGGTAGGTACTATCTTGTAACCGTCCTGCTAGGAATAAGCAACGAAATTAAATTCAGTAATTCAGCATCGAATATTATATTCAGAATATATTATATCATTTCATTATTTTTTCCATGATAAAGGACATTGTAAAGAACACTTGGATATTAAAAACTCAATTTGGCAAAAATGTTAGCTATCCACTAACTTGTCTATTATATTCTGAATATGTATACAATCGATTTCGAATCAGTAATCGATAGCAATGTTTTTTTTCATACTTTTGATCCAACTATAAATATTTGCAATTACCACAGGTTAATTAACTACAATCTAATGAATGCAATGACTGTATGTTTGATTTTTTGGCAATACACTCACTTATGAATGAAAGTGTTCGAAAGTTATTAACTTACTAAAAAATATATGTTCAGGTACCTGTTTTATACAGTGACCTGATACTTCTTGATCCCCCGACACTTGGCCCCCCCACAGTTGTTCCCTCTGCCAGTTGATCCCTCGGACACTTGATCCCTCTTATTATTTCTGCTGTATGACTTTATTGGTAAAGCAAGTATGCAAAGAGGATATGCGGCCGAATAACAAAAGTCAATAAACTTAATTAGTGTTACTTATATCTGAAGTCATCTTGAGTGGAATACCGCTATGCAAATATTAACAGGGCATTATTGTTAGCAAACTTATTTGTTTAGGAGATTTCCACTCAGACGCCTGTGGATATAAGTATATCGACTTTTATTATTCGGCCATATATCCCCTCTGCGAACTGAATTACCAATAAGGACATACATAAGAACTGATGTTTTGGAGAAACAATTGTCCGAGGGAAAAACCGGCAGATGGATCAAATGTCCGGGGTATCAACTGTCCGGGAGAACAACTATCGGGGGCCAGGTGTCGGGGGGCCAAGTGTCTGAGTATCAAACGTCTTGGAATCTATTGTACCTTGGGTTTTCTAAACTATTCAAAAATACTAGCTAGGTAGAATTAGGTATTTATTGCATGCTCATGCTCATATATTATGATACTGCCTACCTTACGTATCACGGTATGAAGGTTATTTTTCTAGAGAAAACCATTTTGTTTCTTTTTGAGTTTGCATTACAAATAACTTCATTCATTGAAAATGTCATGTTAATCTGAATTATTGGATATGACTTGAGTCATATCCAATATTGATAAGGTGCATGTGTAAACCTTGAGGATAACAAAGCATAATAAAGAGTGAAATATAATCACATTCGCTTAGTCGCACGTGTGTTGTATTCACAGTTTTATAAGAATTCTTTACATTGATTATTGTTATTATCGAGCCCGAATCTAAAGTACGATCTTTATGCCCATGTTCCGAAGGCGTAAACTGCTTAATTTACATGGACGTTGTAAAATGCCAAAAGAACAAAAGCCATGTACTCGAATAACCAATCGCGTTGCGCAAAACCTCCTCACTGGAAGTTCATGATTATTTACAATTTAAACATGTCGAGGATATCTGAGATAAAACTTTGCACATCACAGTGAATAAATACTGGCGAAGAAGAACTTTTTGAAGGCCCGTTAACGTCAGCCGTTATTTTAACAATTTATTTTGCAACGCCGAACACAAATTGTTTTTCAATATGAATAAAATGCTTATGATCGATGGATTAATTTTAATTGGCGGGTAGGAGAAACAATCTTGCTGTAATAAACCACGATTTTAATTAACAATCTTAATCAATGAAGCACTTCTCGATAATCTCTCCATTATTATCGATTTCACGCAATTATTTTATACAACAAAGAGATTCGGGATCTTGGTAGTCTAGCAAAAATGTTGAATACACAAACGTGTGCTAAATTTATTGCAAATATTTAATTACACCAGGCTATTAACTTTATTTAAAATATTTTTAATAAGATATGACAGTACTTATTTTTTTATGTTTTCAATGTTTAACAAAATAAATTGAGTTGTAAAATTCACCTGTCAATAAATAAAATACATCTCACGTTTTTTTTAAACAATGAATTTTACAGCTAGAATGCTGTCTGCTACTTAAATGTTAATATGGTTAAATGCCGGTATAAATAACGTTTCATCATGTGATTGCAGGTGTAACAGAATGCCAAAATATTTATTGTATTATGTTCCCAAAAATATTAACAAATATGTATTTGGCTCATCCTCTCCCACGAGTCCTAGGCCTTAAAAGGAAAATCAACTTTTTTTATACTGCGCTATCTTGTCTGATTATCTTGATCATAAGCATTTAATAATTGAATATGGGATACTTTAAATAATCTTTAGTTGGCAGCTTACTTTTTATTAATGGTTTGTTAAAATATCTTCGAGATTCTTTAAAATATGACATGGTATATAAAAACGTTAACATGTGGAAGAAATATTGCGAAGTTATTTTCATTGTAAGGAATGGTGTGAATTGTTACATGTTTTAAAACTTTAACAAATTAGATTTACAGAAACCTTCCCAAAGTTGTTTATGACCTATATCTATATGTATGTATAAACGACCAATGGCTTTAAGTGACCGTTATACATATTTAGAAAAATATTTAAAAACTTCTAGGTGGAGGATTTTAATTTTTGAAGTGAAACTTCTTTACGCGCGTCATGCAATTTCGAGGACCGGAGTAAAACCGACTCATGACCGAAACGAAAATGCGGGTACCCCCACCACCGATTAAAGTTCATTTGATCTAGTCAAAGTTTTGAAGTAACATATAAATGCTTCTTAGCTCATCCCGACAACTGGCGTTGGTGGTGTAATGGTCAGCATAGTTGCCTTCCAAGCAGTTGATCCGAGTTCGATTCTCGGCCATCGCACATTATTTTTTTGTTTTTAACGCCTTTTTCATTCAATATCTTATTTTTTAGTAGGTCAGAACATTTTTTAAAAGAAAATAATATTGCAAAATAATAAAAACACTTATCTCACTGTGATAAAACATTACTCCGCTAGAGCGCGCTTTGCGTTATTGTGTTGGATTAAAATTATTATCTAATCCGTATATTATGATAATTGTATTACATTTATTTAATTAATTTATTTATTTTGATAATATGTAATAATTTACAGAAAAAAAAATTAAAACTATCTCCCTCTGATAAAATATCCGTTCGCTAGAGCGCACTACGCGATCTTGTGTGGGATTCTATTTCTGTACATTGTACATTATTTTTAAAAATATATTATATTTTGGGTGTGATGTAGGTAACATTATAAAACATAACAAGCTCTCATATTTTCAGAACCTACATAATATAATCAATTTATGCGGCTTTGCTTACAGTTGGTGCTCAGCGTGGTTGGCTTTCAATCAGTTAAGCGAGGTTCGATTCTCGGCTGTGGCATTTTTGAAGTGAAACCTTGTTGAGGTGGGGGAGCCGCTCACGAACGTTCTCTCTCTTCTCTTCTTTCCTCTCTCTCAGACACCAGCGAACTGCGCCACGCCAAGCATCAGCTGAAACTAGAAGTTTCACTTCTGTCTTGCGTAGGCTTGACACACCCACTTTTTTTATTTACTTTTTAATCCTTTACAAGAATCATTAATCATTAATAATAATTAATCTCTAGTAAGTCACTTAAGTATTCATTAAAACCTCTTTGTTTATGGTAAGGAGAATATTGTGAATAAATATAGAATTTTTCCTTTGTAATTCATTAATAAGTATCAATTATTACTAAGGACAAATTCAGTGTAATTATCATTAACCCTTAATTGCTTCATCTCAACATGTTCCCGGTAAAACCATCGATAAACGGTAGATGGGTAAAATCTGATATATCTCTACATAAATCAAAATCTACATCCTTTCTGTTTCGTTACCGGGCAAAATTAGTAGAAAAATATAATTTTAAATTATTTCAGACAAAGACAATAACACCTCCGAATCTTACACGGGAACCCAATCTTTTAGGCAACAGATCTACGTTTTTACCACTCCGTCAGAAAGGCCTTCACCAAAGCTACAATTACTACACTTCTAGATATAATATAATATCAATGATATTTACGTAATACTCTGTATTTTTCTAATAACATAGCATACGCAAAACATTCGGGATATAATTGAACTGCACGAAACTGCAATTCAAGTTTACTGATTAGCATTTCCTTGTCAAATAATATTTTTTCACTTCCTGCATCAACAAATAACGTCGCAATAATAACAATAATGAACACGATTAATTTCCACATGACTACTTGAAGCTATTTTGACCATAGTATCCCTTAATATGGGTATGTTGAGAGGCAAGAGGATGAGGGGAAGGGATGAAGGCAGAGAGATGAATTTTAAAGACTATGAAATATTTGGTCACCAAACACGGTTAGAGCCATTTCGAGTTGCTGTCTTCTATCAGAGTAATACTGAGAGAATCTGCTCCATCGGGAAACATCCAGATACAGGATTTAGAATTTACGCGTAGAGAGATACAACAATATTGTATTCTTTTTAATGAAAGCATACTTAGTCAATCGTTAAATTAAAATAGAAGAAAATGTCAGTACAACAATATAGCAAAAAATCTTTCATCAATTTGGCTAATGTGGATACCGTAATTCAACCATTATTAAATTATCTGAAAAATTCACCCCCTTAATCATTCGACGAGGAGATAAAATATTAATGGGATTTCCTTCAAGCTACGGCGGAGAGCGCGACCCCTTAAAGTAAAGCCTCCGTCTAAACTAGAACCTTCCCAGCTATAGTCATTCAACCTCCCCGGGGCAATTCTATGGCAAAAGTCGCGATTGTTCAACTAATGCCAGTTGAAGAATTGTTCTTTCTCACTTCTAAAGTTGGGGGTTGGTTGCGATGCTGGAATTCTTTACAGCGTACACTGAAATCAATTCATTTCTGCTGTGCCAAGTGTAAATAAATGTTTTGTTTTACAATATTATGCTTTATTTCTGTATGTATGTACTTCTTTATTTTAGAAGAAATCAATTATTTTGTACTAAACATATAGCAAATATATGTTTATTTATGAAAATAAATCACTTCGTATATACCACTATTTAAACAAAGTGCTCGCAATGTTTCGAAACCAATGGGTTCTTTGTCAAAATAAAGTTTTATTAGAATTAAAATGATGCCACTGATCATTGAAGAAGTGAAAATATATATATTTATACATTAGGGGACGTACTTTGACTAGTGATTCCTAAAATGAAATAAAAAATATTTATATAATTTTGGTCCTGGTGAAACTTTTGATTTTTTCCAACAAAAAACATAAAACATCAGTAGTAATTGGACCGCGAGGGTTGATGTGTTGAGTTGAGTAGTTACTCGGGTGAGTGACCATTGATGATAAGAAGAATAATTTTTTGATGTCTTTTAAAAAAAAATAAAGGACATCAAAAAAGTCACCGGAGAACAAAATTTACAAAACATTTTACACCTAAAATAATGTCAGAAATCACAGGTTAAAATAAGTACATTCCTTAACACCCCGAAGAATTGTTTTTTGTTTATTTGATTAGATATTTTTATGACCACAGTTACTGTTAGGTTGCTTTTAAAAGCCGTAATTTAAAAAAAAATCATTTTAGTTTACCGTAGTCCCTGACACACCATTATGAGGTTATCTCTCCCTCTCCCAAAACTGTGAATGACACAGAAGACCTTCTAACAAAACGAGAGGTGATAAATTCAGATCTGATGTCGTGCAATCGTACCCAGCTATTTCTCTTCCATCTAAAATAAAGGATCTGTCTATTATTTATAGAACACGAAAGGCAAAAATTATAGAATTGTCTAAACTACGTTCTTACCTAGATGAATTATTTGCTTAGATTGCCTACAAATGATAGAATAATCTGAATTATTTGCCTAATATGCAATAAATTAATTTTATGGAACTTGCAAATGAATAAATTTTATTGGGCACGTCTTGTTCCTGACCCTCGAAAGAATCTTCTTCCAATTAGCGGCCTCGGTGGCGTATAGCGTAGGCGGAGGGCGTTCGCGGTCTGACACGAGGTCATGAATCAAATTCCCACCAACATTAAAAAAAAGTTTTCTTTGTTGGAAACCAAAGCATTTACATATAACATCTTACGTATGTTTGCAGAAATTAAATAAATTTCATTTTCAGATTTCGATAAATCACTAGAACCCATACCTAAATGTGGGTAGATAACTAAATGGTAACATTTAAGTCATAAATCGTAATTATTACGCATGCACGTAAGATGTCAGTTTACTTTTTACTTGGAAATATTTTCTTGGACAATTTTCTTTTTGTATATGAAAAAAGCCTGGTAGTCAAGGTAGTATTATGATAATTTAAGTAGGGTTTCCAACAAACATTATGAGGTTAAGTGAATTTTTATCATAATTTTATCTGATAAAGGCATCCTAGCTGATGGGTTTGTAATAGGAAATCTTGACCCTTATTTAAGTCCATACTCTATTTTGCATAATGCGTTTCCCCTCGGTATAATTTTCAGATTTTATTTTATAGATTGATTCATCATCCCATCATGACTGTCAAAACATCATCCACTTGCTATTATATTCCCGTCATCATCGCAGTACTTTAAAATTACAAGATGCATTTAGATGGCAAGAATTAATTCCCTTTCGCTGGCTGTACCGTGAATAGGTTTTATAATTCTTCTCGGAATGCCAAGAACAAATGGAGATAAAGGTTAAACACATCTCAGAGCGCCACTCCTGAATATTCTCAGCTCTCTTGCGTCATGTCGCCTTAGAGAGATATTGTTGCAACGGAGACACTTGAATTTGCCAGATGTCTTACCCTGTACCTCATTCGAACACAAGGCTAAGATGGCATTGTTTTTTTCACATTTTATGTAGAGTGTTATATCTTCAGAGGAAGAAACAGAAGACAGAACAAAACGTCTACCGCCTTAATTTAAATGCCTTACTTTTTCTGCGCCTTTGTTGCCTTACTTGAAATAAAAATATTACAGAACGACAGTAAAGTTTTAAACCTCCGATGAAAATCATTATTTCCACGCAACGCTATGATATACCAGCCAGAAAACCCTTTTCTACATTCACAGATGCACCACCAACTTCAATTAAGAACAAACTTCCAAATTTAGACATATATGCTGACATATTCACTGTTGTTAATTAAAAAGGTTATTGTTTTATTTGAAATTATAATATCACATTACAACGCAGCTGTTTTATATCAAAATCCGAAATTGGGTAATTTTTTAATTAAGATATCTAACCATTTTTCATTTTGTTTTTCGAATTCATTTTTATTTCTATGGTACAAAAAAATGCCAGCCACTGTATTAAAACAAACAAATGACATTCTTACATTAATACATTGCGCAGAATCACTAAGGACGGGTTGTTTCGGAGAATTTGAACAATTCATCAAATTTCAACGTTCATTTACGGGTTCTGTGAAAATCCTATTCAAATTCTGTTATTATATCATTATAGGCTAGTTGCTTGACAGAAATGAAATAAAAACAGAACTTAAAAATATCTTTCACAGAACTTGAAAATTAACTTTGAAATTTGAAGAATTGTTCAAGTTCTCCGAAACAACCCGTCCTAATTGTTGAGAATTAAGTAAGAGCAGCCTCGAGTTTAGTGTCGTGCCGACCTCAACATCCGTCACCTCAATAATGTAAGATCTTCTCCTGCTCTCTCTTCGTATCTTCTGCCCATCCCACTGTACACGACGTTGTTGAAAGCGTAATGTATCCATCTACAGGTGTAATAAGAAAATACCTGATGTCACTGTAGGTCAGATATGGGAATAATGAATCTCTTGTGTAACATTCAAGTTACGACAAATTATTATTATGATATGACATTTTTAGTACTGTTTAGTAATCTTGTTTGTTGGCTCTTAATATGGGCTTAAACATGTTCAACTTAGTTTTATTTTCATATTGAAGTTTCATTTTAATGATATTTATTTACCTTGTAATTGTTCAGTCTACGACAGCAAATTAGATAACACAATTTAAAATTCCAAAAACTATTTATTAATTTTCATACCAACGTTTTCTAAGCTTTCAATAAAAGTTTTTTTTATAATAAAATAAGAGTACACTTCTGATTTTTTTTTTAAATCTTATTTTCTGTTATTGGCAAATTTTGCGTTCTTATGAAGTATTTTTGGTTATTAATTAACAATATTTTATTTTTACTTACTTACTTGAATTTATATAATTGAGCTAGAATTCCCTCATTAAGCACAGGTACCTTGACTCTTTTCTGGTGAGGAACGGATATTATTGTTTTCATTATAACTACACTGTGTAATATGTAAGCATTTTATATACATTGTAAAAAATTGATTCTATTAATAATTACAATAAATTTTTAATCCTTATTGGTGGTTTGGAGATCGCAATTAACCGTTTAATAATCATTACTACTTTGACGTTGCTCCAACTCTAAACCATGATATTTGTTATCAGTGACTATAAAATATAATAATAAATAAAATATACAGTGTTGCTCGAAAAAACTAAAAAGTAATATTTACATTGTTTTTTCAAAACACCAAAATCGTTAGTTAAAAATGATAACATTAATTTTTTTGAAATCACACAAGAGATTTTTTTAAATGTTTAAATTGAATAAAAACACTTATGAAAACCAGATTTTATATAATAATCTGTATATTCTGAAATATTGTTTGTTTGTGAACAAAATTGACGGGTAAGAATGATTCCCGAAAACAATTTCGTGAAAGTTATGATTGCCGAGCTTTCAACACAACAAATCCATCATTTTCCCGGCTGGGTTTTGGTTCAGAAAGCTCGTAGCGCCGTGACAAATGGTTAGCATTCCATCTACCTTGGAAGATGTATTATTGCACAAACACCTTCCGTGCCATATGTCAAAAGTTCTTTTTTATTAAATCGAGTTAACGTATGAGCTTTGTAATAATGAAAACGACATAAATGTAACGCGTAAAACTCAGAACACGTCATAATACTGTCTTGGTTTTTTTATTAGAAATCTAATTTTGACGTAAATAAATACGTAAGTTTTTTTCTTATGATCAAAAATGTCTCATAAAGTGGAAGGGGTTATTAAAGAATTTCTCCTGATGAAAGAAGGGTATTTTTGAAACTGTTTGAGTGTAATTAAAATTAAGTTGTCAAAAAAAATTGATGTATTAATAATTTAAATAAATCCCTTTTACTGAATTTTCGACTATTTATCAATTTGGATGTATATTATATCTAAAGGATGTATATTATTACTCAAAGTTGGCTTCATAGGACAAAATAGGTTAAAACTTTTATTTAATCATAATAACCTTTTTCAGGTCATCTATAAAACAACATTTTAAATTATGTGATATACCCAATGATGTATTTAGTCAATGTATATACCCCAATCTCCCGCATGCTACAGAAAGTGTATATATATCTTAAAAAGAAGCTACAAGCCAAAAATGTGTATATTCTTGGTATACCTTATATTGTAAGTAACGGGCATTTAAATCGCTTGACACAGGAAGTCTAGAAACGTTCGATTTCAAGCACAAAACTGGTTTTTATTTATTTTGTTAATAATTTTAATATATATTAAATATAAGAAAGCAAAAAAGTTAATCAAGTGAAACTGTCACAGATAATCTTAGCTACGAGTATAATACTTTATTTTTAAAAGTTGTTTATTCTACGTTTATACATTTCCATTGAAATTTTATATTTTTATTTTTACTGAGTAATTTATTTGTATTCTACTCAAGCGAAACGATAGAACGATAACTTCAATTTATCTAAAGCATATTTTTTTATATTCATAATGTACACCAATTCGTTATAAAGATTAATCAATCTAGTGATTTGGCATTAAGCTTCGCCTTAAACCAAAGTTTGTTACTACCCGTAAAGCAGTCGAGAACATAATTATAACCAAAATGATCCAGACAATCCACGCTTTTTTCAGTGATAGTAAATATATAGAACATTCCTGATAATGTTAACCTATTGACTTGTGGATCTTCTTACCCCATGTATGATCTCAACCAACGCCAACGCTTGAAAAAGCATGATCAGTTCTCTAGCCTGATTTACAACACAACAGGTCAAGAATCTTGACTCAGAGAGCAAGAGTTGTTCCTGATCATTAATCATCAAATCAAATCAAATCAAATCAAATCAAAAATTATTTATTGTAAAATTAAAATTACAAAAGGTATAGCTTATGGGTAGACCCCATTTCTTCCAGCTAACCACATTTATTTAATTACAATGTTTATACAGATAAAATAACAATATACCAATGTAAAAATAAAAAATACAAATATATATACCAATAAAAATAGGTGTTTCATTTACGTGAGGTATTCACTCAACGTGTAGTGACATTTATTAACAAGGAAAGTGTTTAGTAACGATTTGAATTTGTGTGTATCTTGTATTTGTTTAATGTTATGTGGAAGGTTGTTATATACTTTAATGGCCATGTAGTATGGTCCTTTTTGGAATATTGTTTTGTTTGCTTTTGGTATTAGTAAGTTTTCTGTGAGCCTTGTAGCGTATTTATGTGTTGAGTTTTTTAGTGGGAACTTGTCTGTAGATGATCGCACTAACATGCATAACTCCAATATATATATGTCTGTGACTGTCAGAATTTTCAGATTTTTAAACATAGGTCTACATGAATCTAAACGATCAGAGTTTGTAATTTTTCTTATGCATCTCTTTTGTATGATGAAAACATCTTTAGCGTTTACCGAGTTTCCCCAAAAAATAATACCGTATTTTATTATTGAGTATACATAACCATAGTATGCGGCTATTACTGATTCGGTGTTTAATATTTTTCTTAAGGTACCCAGAACATAAGAAAAACTACTGATTTTTGCTACAATTTTTGAGACATGTTCTTTCCAGTTTATGTTTATATCTAATTCCATTCCCAGTAGTGAACAGGTTTGGGAAGGTTCGATAATATTATTATTAATGTTTACATTTATATTTATAGGTGTAGCTTGCACTGGACAAAATTTTAAAATTTGGGTTTTGTTTGTGTTGAGTGATAGATGTTGCGATAATAGCCAGTTTGCTATTAATTGGCAAGTCTCGTTAACTTGTTTGTTAAATTCGTCAACGTCTCCATTACATTCAAACAACAAAGCGGTGTCATCAGCAAACATTGAACATTCTGTGCCAGCAATTATTGGAAGTTCGTTTATATAGATAAGGAAGAGTAGAGGCCCAAGAATGCTTCCTTGTGGCACACCCTTGTTTATTGTTCTCCATTTGGATTCTACCATGTAATGGACCATTTTTTCATTGATATTTGAAATTTGAACTTTCTGCTGACGATTTTTTAAGTACGATTCAAACCATTTTAATGCTAGACCTCTAATACCCACATGTTCAAGTTTAGTTAGAAGAAGCTCATGATCAACATTGTCGAATGCTTTTGAGAGGTCGAGAAAGATACCTACAGTTTTTTTACTAATATTAATATTTTCTAGAATTTTGTTCAAAAAATTGAAAACTGCCTGTGTTGTTGAACGGCCTTTACGGAATCCAAATTGTTGTGGACATATTATCTCAAAGTTTTCGAGAAAGTTATAAATGCGATTGTACATGGCTCTTTCAAATATTTTTGAAAAGTTTGGTAATAAGGATATCGGTCTGTAGTTTGAGATTTCCTGTTTAGGACCCTTCTTATACAAAGGTACAATAATAGATTGTTTTAATTGTTCTGGGAAGGTTCCTGATTCAAAAGATTTGTTAATTAATATTTCCAACGGGTAACTTAACGCTTCTGCACATGCTTTTATAATTTTTATAGGGATTTTGTCAGTGCCGACACTGCTTTTATTTTTCAGTTTTACGATGATTTTAATAATTTCCTCCCTGTTTACAGGCGTTATAAAGAATGATCGCGACTGTTTGTTTTTGACTGTTTTGGCAGATTGTGGATGTAGAGATGTATTTTGTGGTGGTGGCGGTGGTGCAAAGAAAATGTTAAATTCATTTGCAATGTTTTTTGGTTCTGATACCAGGTTATCATTTATTTTAAGACAGATTTTTGGTTTAATTTTAGAATTAGAATTATTTGAGTTCTCTTTTATTATGTTCCACGATGTTTTGGTTTTATTTTGCGCGTTTTGAATTCGTTTACTATTGTAATTCCGTTTAGCTACCTGTTTTACTTTACTGAGAATTTTTTTGTATTGTTTGTAATTGTTTATGATTGTGAGGTCATTTGTGTTTTTTTGTTTCATGTATAGATGTCGTTTTTGTTTAATAGATATCTTAATACCAGTCGTTACCCAATTTATTTTGCGTTTTTGGGGATATTTATACTGTTTAAAGGGGAAACAAAGCTTCATACCATTATTTATTTCATTAATGAAGTATTCGTAGCTGTCATTAATGGATTCAAAGGATTTCAGTGGTTCCCAACATATACACGATATGTAATTGTTAAAAATGTTTGTGTTTTCTGTGTTAAATAATTGTTTTTTTGTATACCACGTTTGGTTTATATTATATTCTGTTTTTACGTGCATTAACTGTGCCATATGATCTGATACAGCTAATTCTGTGACTTCCCATGTGTAAGAGCTTTTTGATATATTTGTACCTATATGATCAATTATACTTTTTTTATTTCCTTGTATACGAGTAGGCTTATCAATAATCAAGCGTATGTTGTGAGATTTTAGTGTGTTTTTGAGTGAATCTGCGTTTTTGTTCTTGTAGCTTGTATCAATATTTAAGTCACCGCACAGTATTATTTGTTTTTTGTTGTTTTTGCAAATTTTGTTTAATAATAGTTCAAGTTGTTCAAAAAAAATATTTATATCAGAGTCATTATAGTAAACTGTACAAATTATCATTTTAAGCTTTGGGATTTCAATACCAACACATTCAAATACAAATTCTTTCGTTATTTGTTTAACACTTTCTAGTTCTGTAAAAGCAATGTTTTCGTTTAGGTAAATGCAGACACCTCCATGAATATGGCTCTGTCGACAAAAAATTGAACCTAATTTATAGCCCTTAAAATTGATAGATGTCGCTTCACCCTTTTGTAACCAGTGTTCGCTAGCACAAAAAACGTCGATATTTTTTTCACACAAAATATTTTCTAATTCTAAGATTTTATTTCGAATGCATTGTACATTTTGATGCATTATATTGATGGTTTTTCCGGCTCTGGCGGATAACTCTTCATGGTGAGCAGGCGAACTTTGTATGTTATGGATGTAAAAACTCTCTTCGTTATCTGATTGGTTGTCCGAAGATAATTTTATGTTACTGTTTACCATAGAGCAGGTCTTTAGTGACATAAAAAATCAATTTTCTTTTTTTCCGCTTCAATTTTTCTCATGTGCACAGAACATTCATCACTCCAAGCAAAATGGTCAGTTGGCAGTTGTAATTTTAGTCGATCATTCATTTTCTTGCAGTTAATGCATTGGATGTCGTTTTGACAGTTTTCATTGTCGTCGTCATGTGTTCCGGAACAACGAGTGCATGCTTTTTCATTTCTGCAATCTTGTGATTTGTGCATGTAGCCATTGCACTTGTAACACTTTAAAAGTGAAATGTTGTCGAATACTCGACATCTATCCCATCCAATATTTACTCTGCCTTCTTGTAACATTCTATGGTATGTTTTTCCGTCAACTTCCGCGAAAATGATGTAGTTAACGTCACCTCGTTTCGTTTTGACTTCTTTTATAAATTTTATTTCAATTTTTGATTCAATTGTTTCGAGGTAATCATTTTGCATTTTAATTTTCGATACAATTTCTTCCGGAGTGAATTTATCTGTTAAACCAATGATTTTTAGTTTAGGATTCTTAGGTTTAGGTGTATTCACGACATATTTTCCTCCCATCTTTGAGATTATTTGCTCCTCCATCTTCTTTGTTGCAGCTGTATTTTTGCATTCTACGATTACTGCTCCTTGTTTAAAATTTCTTATTCCGGTGACACCGAAATTAACTGGATCTATATTTTGTTTTATTTCATCCTTTGTAACTGTATTTTTTTGTTGTTTATCTTTCGGCTTAACAATGACTATTGGTTCATGTTTTTTGCAGTTTGGTGGTTCCACATTATTTTTATCATTTCTTGTTATTTCCGCATACGATTTTATTTCCGCATTTATTTTAATATCTTCAATGTTTTTGTCAATTTTAGTTGTGACAGCTTTATTTTCTTTAATAATTAATTCTTTGATCTCACAAATATGCTTGGCCAGTGGTCGTAAATTTTTTAACTCTCCCCTCATTTCAGACATTTCCGTGTTCATATGGCCGACCAAATCAAATAAGTTTTCCATAACAACATAAATAGTTTCTTTTTGTATTACAGATATCTTTCCTTTACATTCAATAATCGTTGTTTTTATTGTATTAAGATATTTTCTTACTGTTGTCATTGCATCCACTTTCATCCATAGTAATGAACTGTTAACATCATCATTAACACTTGTTTATTCAAATCATTCTAATTATCACTATTTATTACCAGAAATAAAATATATAAGTGAGACATATCTATTTTTATTATTATCTAATCTTATTTTAAGGATATTGGATATTTTCATAGACTTCATTAGCGGGTCGTGACCAGGCAATAAGACTAATTCAGGATTTGCCAATTCAAATTCTAATAATGCTAGAATATTACTGTGTTATTGCTCACCATAAAATGGCATTTTTAAAGGTTCCGCTCTTGGCCTTGATTATGTTTAGTACGGAAAACAATGCAGGTTCCTCATTCCGTAGTTTATGCATTTAAATTTAACGATTCCATGAATAATAAAACTATTTATATTCCCAAAGGCGAACGAACGGGTGTTTGCAATAGACTATCAGTCTCGCTGCTCGTATTAATATATTGTATTGAACGCTCAACAGAAAATCCATAAAATATCGGTTAATCATTTCATGTCTGCATTTCCTCGTCCATCAATCAGGGTCGACAATAAACATTCCGTCTAAACGTTTTTATTATTAGGTTAATTAATTACTTTATTATGTTATTATTCATTCACTTTTATGATCAACGAGGAAAACCCTACGTGTGTACCTTTAAAAAGAAAACGGTTTTACATCTGCACACTGATTAATCGATTTGGCCTTATTCATTTTGATAATTGCTAGGCTTAAGAATGACGACTGTAATATAAATTAAGTCTCACTCTGAAGCATAATTTAAAATTATATTAATTGTTAATAAAGTGGCAACGCAAACACGTTGTAGGGGAAAACAAACATAACACAAAATTTTAAGATTTTTTTTATCGAAATGTTAAGGTCAACAAACCTATTTTCAGGATAATACCTTCAGGATAATTAAATACATATTTTTCGCACTACACATATATTTTTTTAATTTTAAGAGAGTCTAATAGGTAGAGCTTTTTATATTCAATTACTAGTATACATTGTAAAAACGAATTAAGATTTATTTTTCGTTATGTTAGAAGAAGTAAAATTACGTTACAGTAGATGATCTGCAAAACCGCGTAATGTTTTGATAAAACTTCCGTTTACCGATCAGAACATATTCAATTTGAATAAGAAATTGATCAAGTTAAATATCAACATACGTTAACATGTCCGGGAGTAAACTGCGTTAATTTCAGAAGGTGACTCTATACGACGGTAAAATTAAAAGAGATATATATCTCTTTTAGAAATTCGAATGTTTATTTTCCAATACAAAAATATTTATATTCCCATACAATGATTTTTTACCTAAATTATTTTTCTTTTTACTTCTCAAATAATGTACAATTTACAATCAACCCGCGAAGTCAGCTTTATTTACCCTCGGACACTCTGTATTTTCTCATGGCTTTTAAAATTCTTGAAAAAGTCCCTTCAATGATTCATAGTGTGTAGAAAGTCGGCAATCCTGAAACAATACACATGTTTTTTGGGGAGTGCTTACCCCTACCCTATTTTACATTTATTTTAAAACTTTATCTGTTAAGTAGGAATTTTTTCTCATCAAAATTAGATTATAAAGTATGAGTAAGTAGCAGTAAGTATTTTTTTAAAGAATTTTCACAAGTGTTCATTTTCCTACCAAAGCATCTTCACAATTTTTTTACAATGTATTTTTGTAATAATTATTTGCTACCGGTAAGCTAAAGATTACCGGTCTAATACTTCTTATTTATATATTTATTACTCTTTTAAACGAACTTGGAGTTTTTAAATCGGGTTCATTTGGTTACATTTAGTTACACAAGGTTTAGTAATGAACAATGGCTCCATATGGTTAACAATTGGATAAAATGACGTTAATGATTTGTTCGCGATTTTTTAAACAACCAATATGTTTCATTAAAAGTTTCTTATTTTGTACACCCGATTTTTATTTTATTTATTAGATATTAAGCTGTTCGTTTGTTAGTGCGTTCGGGCATAAATTCTAAAGTATATTTTTTTAAATTTGCTTGCTAGTTGGGAGTGGCTTACGTTCATTGACCGGTCCCGTCTGCACGAAGTTAACGGATATTTTAATAAATTTTTAAATGTTTCATCTAAGGGTGAAATGAATCTTATAGAAAAAAACAGCGATAAATCAATCAATCGACAGATGCGTTATAAGAAAACTAGTAATTTGGTTTTTATTCCTACATAATGTACACATATTTAGTGCAAGGATAATGAGTAAAAAAAATGTTTTTTCATCATTTATTGTGTTTAAAATATATCAAAATGTATATATCTCCGTTTTTAGCGAAAAAAATTAAAAATTTGAATTAAATTCTATTTGAAAAACATTTTTTTTAATTTTTCAATTATAGCAGAAGTTCTTTCAAAGATCAAAACTAGTTAACAAATAATCAATTTGTTTTCAGTTATATACATAAGAATTAACAATAGAATATATATAAGAATTAGCCATATAATATCAAATAAGTCACATTTTTAGTAGGTAATTTAGTAAGAACGTAATAAAATTAGTAATTATCGGGTTCAGGTGCCTACTAAATATGTATATTGTTCGATGCCACTTCCAGAAAGGAAAGTAACCCATTAACAAAAAACAATTTCCCGCTTTTCCCGCCTCTAAAAGTATTTCTTTCTTAATTTAAAAGGGAGGGGTTGATATTATCGATGAAAAATGCGTGATTTTTTAGGTACGGTAACGACAAAGGCTTAAGCCCCCGCATTCCCGATTTATAACATATGTAATTCTCTTTACCTCTTCAATTTTTAAGTTCTAAAGAAAAATATATATTTTGAATATAATATTTATATTTTTTATGCCTAAATGGTAATTAAATGAAATTCCTTCCGTAGAAAAAACTCCCAAAGTAAGCTCCGAAAATTATTACAAACACGTTTTGTTCTGTTATTTTATATGTTAGAGGTATGAATTTACAGTGTATCTTTAAATAAAATTTTAGCACTATTTTAAACGAGTCGGGTTTTATCAAATAATTTCATTTTTACTAAATTATTATCGTTCTTTAATATTTGCGCGCTCCGTATAACATTCGTATTCACATATCTCCTTTCAAACCATTTTTGAACGTTGACTGCGGTGCCTTAATCACTAAAGATAAGGACTTAAACCATGAAACTAACGATTAAGATACAAGATGAACAATAAATTTAATCAAAAGTTATCAGAAAATATAACTATACGCAAAGATACATTAGAATTTAACAAACTTGGTCCATAACCTATTCACCTATTGCAAAAACACTGATGATTTGAGGTCTTTTGCAAACGAACTTAATTCTTTACAAATTGTATACTTGAACTTTTACGTTGAGACCATCAGTTATAAGATGCTACACCTCATTGTGTTGATATACCTGTCGTATAAAACTAGGATATTATAATTAGAATTCAAGGATTTTCCCATCGTTCATACCTCCATTTATTCTAACAGACAAAGTGTGGTAATTGTCATAAATTTATGTATAGTAAAAAATGTTATCGTATTCGTAACTTTTTTTTCAAACACATTTCATTGTATTGTTAGAGAATCCTTCTGTTTTTACCACTCCTTATAAATAATTAACATCGTTAAACGAGATATGCAACGTTATAAAATTAAAACTTTACATTGTATCTGATGGATAATGAACACATCCTCATTATTTATAATACTTTTTGTAAGTGCAATAAAACACATTGATCTAAAAACATTTATGGGTAAACCTACCTAATTTAATACACATCTCTCAATTCGCATCGGGAAGCTATTAAGACTGAAAGTTCAAGGAGTAAAATTGAAGTAAAAATGAAACATGGAATTATTTAGCTATTATCAGGAAGTCGTGACTTCTGATGAAGATCTCCACACTCTGCGTACTTCAGTCTTCATCACTGATGTACTTTATCTCACCCATTGATATAAAAAATTTAGTTGAACTCCTTAAAATTTTATGACACTTTAATTTTTTTCACTTTTTCTTCTGGTGCACTCCCTATGGACATTGGCTAGCATCGGGTAACCTTCATCCCGAATGCTGTAGCCTGGAAAACTAACAGTTTCCATACAAATGCGTATTTGTCGGCTCGTGTGATTTTGGAAAATGATTACATTTCAAAATACTTTTCACAAATAACGAATTTAAAGAATGAATAAATTCTTATGAAGGAGATTTACCATCATATTATTTTTATTGCTTATTGTAATGGAATTTCAAAATCGTCTAGCAACACAATATTGAAAATAACAGTTTCTGCGAAGCATTTATTTTACACAGACATTAAAACACAATATAGATATAAGAGGGTACAGTTGTGTTATGTAAATCATATATCGGTACAAAATATATTTATAGTGGCAATCTTACTAAAGAAGAAACCGGTTCTTGTGCTTGTTGTGCGAGTTACACTAATTATAAGGAAAATAGAATAAATTTATGCAATTTATAAATATTTATATATATATTTATTAAGTGGTAACATATAGATATATATATATATATATAGGTCCCACAACATTTATTGCGTCCGTGCGTAAATCCGTCTTCGGGCGTCCAGCACTTCTAGTTCTTTTTTTTAGATTGTTTTTGTGAATATTGCACTATGTTTTACTCACAGTAATCGCTAATATCATATTTTTTTAATATTCATAATAATGCAGGTTTTGATGTTTATTACACTTTCATACATTTCTAGCGTCACGTACATACTCACGTCCGTGTGTATATTTTTTGTATATTGAAGGTTCCTTTTAATATAGGTTTCACGTCCGTTCACTCTAATTCAATTGTTACGTCTTCCGTATATTGCTGACTATTCTAATAAAGGTTTCACGTCCATACTGAATAATTTATTCTTGCGTCCGAGTGTATATTATTTGTTTGTTACATGGCATTTTGAAGGTCGATTTCATTTTTACGTCTTCCGTATATAAGGCTCTTAAGACTCTTGGATTTGTTTTGAGAGTTTCAAAAGGTACATTTAGGCCGTTGTTATTTTATTTTTTTTTTTTCTTTATTCATAAAAATATATTTGGATACAGGTTTTTTACATGCTTTTCGACTACCACACTAGACACATGTCCGTATTATGGTAGTCGAAATTTGTGTATAATTATATAAATGTAATACATGATTCATTCAGTTGTAAAATAGGTATAGGTTAAATAGGTTTAACTGAAAATAAGAAAGCGATGAAAATAAAGATAAATTAAATAATTATTTTATAAAGAATTTTAAAACAGAATTGAAATGAAAAAAAAAGAATAATAAAGCAAATGAACTTATTTAATGATGTCAGGTATTCTTTAAAATAGTTCTTTCCCTTCATAAATAACCAATACTGAATATATATCATATTATGTACATGATCACACACAGGAAAGGAATTGGAGTAGGTGAATCTTGTAAACATAAGGATAAAAATAAATGCTATGCCCCTTATATTATAAAAACCCTTAGGATTGCATGACGTATTCTGATATGGGAGATATATTTCACCTTAAAAATAATCAATATAAATATTGTTTATTTTAATTCTTTTATAATATATTATATCGAGACAAATAAACATCTATAATTTTTGCAATCTTTTGTTTATTTTGAATATCTACTTATGTGAGACTTCTTATCATTTTTACCAATGTATCTTATTTTATTATACGCTTTTGTTGTAACATTTAATTTTTTTTTCATTCTATTTTGTTTTCTCTATTGTTTTAATTTTTCTTTATTGTAAGAATTTATAATAACTGCGATACTCAACTATTAAACTAGAATGTAAAAGTCTATTAGGTGTAATAAATAAATTAACAAATAAATAAACAACACAAAATATTTCTTACTCTTCTAGTGAAGTTTTCACGTTCATAGTGAATCAATTAATTAATTACAGCATCTGTGGTTGAGAGGTAAGACTCTCGACTCGCAATCCGAATCCCGTAATCTGACGGTCAAACCCGGTGTGCCCAAATAAATTTTTATTTCTTTGTGTTATTTCACAATTAATACAACATAATATAAAGTGTGTTTGCAACACGTTCCAGAGTGAAATATACTCTCAGTATCGCCCTGGTGTGAGACAACCATTCCGAATGGAAACGATATTTCTAAGCTTTTGCCGTGTTTAGTGACCAGATATAAATATCAAGGTACTTTTCTACATTTCTCTTCCCCATCTTCTTCCCCTCGCCAATACCTTTACCCTTGTACTCAGATTGGGGATGCCACAGTCTCGCTGTTCCAGACGGGAGCGGTTGAGACTCTTGTGAGGTATATAAAAAATATATTTATACATATATATATGTTTTATTCTTTTGGCATCCAGAAACACTCCAGACCTGACAAAAAACTTTCTATTGATAGTGAGAAGTTTGAATGAATATCTTGTTGCATCTTGTATACAAACGTACCTACTGGGCGCAGGCGTGTGAATTTTTTTTACAACAATATCCTTAGTAAAAATGTATCATTTCATAACGCGCCAGTTCGCTCCATTGCAGAGGGCGGTCGGACCTTTTTAGGTCGGGACGTCAATTTACCGTCTACTGTAATCCATCTTACAAAAATGTCCACCCGCGCAGGGTGATTTTTAGTTCTGAGTGCTACGTGGCATCGTTGTAAATGATCTAAATGTTGCCAAATCTAGCGTTTTGCTTCACCAAGGGCTCAAACAATACATAAAAATATACAAATTCGCAAACGGCCATGGGGACGCAATACTATCGACGTAATGCGTGGACGCAGCACGGCCGTCGTTATGTATACAAAATAATATCTACTCGTGATCGGTCACAAGGATAATACCATCGATGCAGCACTTCCGTTGTTACGTATTCAATATAATAATATCTGTTTTTATATTTAACTTAATTAGTTCAACCTCAAATTGTAATATTTTAATTAATGAGTTAAACTTATTACTATCATTAAGTTAAAAATAAAAATATTTTTAATTTATATTTCTTTTTTAGTGTTACAATATTTACAACATATCAATTTTTCTGATAAATCATTTCAATCACTTTTCTGATAAATCAGATGCTTGTGCTTAGGAAAAGACAACTATATATTTTTACATATATTTATATTGCAAATATTATTACAAAAACTATTAATAATCTTACAAAAAAATACAATAAAAGTAATAAAAACAGGTTATTTATAAATAATACCTAGGAATGATAAGCAGAAACATAATATGTGGAGTTTATTAAACAGAATTGAAAAGTACCTACACGGCACACACGCTCATGTAATCTATTTAAAGAAAAACACTGTAAAACCATTTCAAATAAAAATTCTTGTCTTAGAAGAATATGTTCAACATATGTATGATAACATTCTCTCTGATTCTATCTTTAATGTAACCAACATAAATATAAAAACTCATTTAAAAATGTATTAAACGTGTACCAAACTGCATAAAATGTAATGACATATATTATGTAGTATTATGTTATAATAATCTCCCTCTTGAAAACGTTATATTTTTTACAAAAAAAGGAAACAATACTTCTTTTTAAACCACTTTATATTTATTTAACACAATATTTGGGTTCAATCCAAACCGGTCGACGAAATATAAATTAAAATAAAGTGGTTTAAAACAAAGTATTTGTTTCATTTGTATAATGTCAAGCGTTCGCTTTCTTCGATAAATTTAATATTTTTTAGATAAATTTAAGTATAGTGTTTAAATTTTTAGATACATTATAGAATAGTATATTGAGGAAATCTGTAATTGGTTTCTCAGTTAGGTAAATTACACGTGTATAAATGAACCACATTGTAAACTGTTGATTTCCCTGAAATAAAATAAATAAATAAATAATATCAAACAATAAGAAAAGTTATGAGGTGGTATTAGAGAATTTTAAATTGATTTTTGTTAACTGTTATAATTTTTCTCAGATATATCTAGGAGTAATTTATTACAAAAAATTATACCGTTAAATAGTGATGTGCTGTTGTAGTTCATACTTGTGGTACGGTTAGTCCTCCAATATAAATAATTATTTTGCTTAAAATTAATTGTGGAATATTATTTTTATCAAAGAAATCTTTATGTAATTGAAGTACTTAATGTACGAGTATTTTTGTCATAAATTTTTGTGAGAGGGGGAACTGGGAAACCTTGGAAAACATGTATTGTTGGATAGTAATATGGCTTGTTTAAGATAATTTTTATTAATATTTTTTGAATTGTCACAAATGGAAGTAGGCATGATTTATATGCCCCCCCCCCCCCCCCCCCACCACAAGCCAAGATTCCATATATTGTAGTAGTGTAGAATGTGCAAGTGCAAAATAAATATCTTTATGTATTTTTAATGATACAGTATTTCTAAGTCGAAAAAATATAAAGATGAGTTTTCTCATTCTGTCTACTGTGGAGTTTATTTGACTTTTCCATTTGATGTTATTATCGATAATTATTCCAAGATGTTCACACCCTAAGCACCCTGATCAAATTTCTGAAGGAATTGCTTAGGTACCTGCTCACGCATTTAGTTCGAGTTGAATCCTGCAATCATACATAAAGATAGCAGCCAATAAAAATATGCGTTAAGAAAATTAAGATTATGTTTTATTTTTATTTTTATAGTGAATTCCTCACAAGAGTCCCAACTGCTCCAGTCTGGAGCCAGTGAGACTATAGCATCCCTAATTGGGGTATATTGTGAGGCTGTAGGTAAGTGGGGAAGGGGAAGCGATGGGGAAGATAAAGGTGGGGAAGACAAAGGTGGGAAAGTACCTGACTATTCAGATATAGTCACTAAACACGGCTAAAGCCACTTGGAGCAAAGTTTCAATTCTGAATGGTGGTCTTACACCAGGGCGATACTGGGAGTAACTTCCACTCTGTTGATAATTTTCAGTCGAAGTATATTACAGTAAATATGACCGAATCGGATAGGGACACATTATCTCATTTGGTAGAGTCACGGCCCAGAAAACCAAAGGTCCTGGGTTCGTGTCCCAAATGTGACAGTGCCTTTTTCAGATTTTTCCGTTTCAGATGTTCGATTGAATTTCGCTAATATTGTCTTCATTAATTAAAAATAATACCTAATCTAGAACGGCCACGGGTTCGCAATACTATCGATGTAATGCGTGGATACAGCACTACCATCGATATGTATTAAAAATAATATCTATTCGTGAACGGACGCAATACTACCAACGTAATGCGTACACGCAGCACGATCGTCGTTATGCATTAAAAACCACGCAGAACGCTTCTTAGTTCTGAGTTTCAAGCGGCACCGTTGTAAATTAACACAATGTTGCCAAATCTGATGATTTACTAAACCAAACGATCAAATAATACATAACAAAGCACTCGTGAATGGCCACGGGGACGCAGTACTATCGAAGTAATGCGTGGACGTAGCAAAACCGTCGTTATGTATTCATAATAATATGTCAGCGTGATCGGCCATGGGGACGCAATACTATCGACGTAATGTGTGGATGCAGTACGACCGTCGATATGTATATAAAATAATATCTACTCGTAATCGGTCTTGAGGACGCAATACTATCGACGTAATGCGTAGACGCAGTACGATCGTCGTTATGTATGGAAAATTATATTACTTCGTGGACGCGGCAAGATCGTAGAAATGAATAAAAACATACACTACTTGATATATACATCGTGTAGCGAACCTGTCGGCAAAATTTCAAACGTTCAATATTCGTTTCCAGACATTCTGAGAGATTTTTTGCTTCCACAAAAATTTTCGCCATACGATTCTACATGGGGTAAGCATCGTTCTGGCCAATTTTGACGTCAAAATATTGTAGCGTCCGTATATCGGACGCTGTAAGTCGGTGGACGCTGCAATGCTATGGAATTTTTAGGGGTCGGACGCAACAAATGTAGCGGGATATATATATATAATAAGTTTCAATTGTTCCTATTTTATATATATTTATATATAATAGGAACAATTGTAACTTCTGAATCATCTAAATGTGTCGGTGTACATATATAGGATTCTGTTACATTCTAAATACTGAGCAATTAAGAGAGTATTTAGAAATATCTTCATAAAGTAAAGATGAATATAGACTGATCATAATTATAAAGAAAGGAAAAAACAGGCAATTATCTAGTTAATTATTCCTGACAAGTATAACTTTAGTTTGAGTTTCAGTTTGTTGATTTCTTTTAATTGCTTTAATACAATCACAAGGTTGTAGAAATAATTATTTTACAAGCAATAATTATTCGCCTGAAACACTCATCCACATTGAAAAATCTCCTGATAAAAGATACATGACGCCAACGGGACTCGAACCCGTGTCCCTTCGATTTCCGGTCGACAGCACTGACCACTGAGATATGGCGGCTTATCTCTTATCCTCGAAATAATTCAATATATACTAGTGTTTCATTCAACAATTACTGCTTGTTACATTTTTTTCACCTGAAAACAACCAACTTTATTTTATATGAGAAAGGCATTGTAAGTGCTAACTCTCTCACTAGATGGCATCGAGACAAATTGTCTACATTTTTTGGTGAAGATACTAGAACTTGTCAAATATTAATTATTATTGCTTGTTATAATTATTGCTTGTAAAATAATTGTCACCCTTTGTGCTATGCATAAAAAAATCTTGTCTTAAACATTAGTTTACCAAAAAAAAATAATAAGTTGTAGAAATACTTTATTCTTAAATAGATATAACTGTTTTGCATAAGTTTGGTATTAAATTTGGTATTTATTAACATTTTAACCTTTTTTTTCAATGCTGTTGCACTTATTTTTCTTATTAAAATATCAAATCCGTCAAAGTTGTACGCCGTAACGACTAACCGGAGGTAATACGTTTTGTGAAAATCTGAACCTACACGACTGACAATAGAGATGATGTCTCGCTATGGGGATAAATCTCTATTTTGTAGGTTGTATACAGGAATACCTCTTCTGGACGCGTAAGGAACTAAACTAAGTTTCAGGATAATTACCAGTTAGGAAAAAAACGGTGGGGTAACAATATACAGCTGGCAGAAGAAAGCCATTGATACTGCTCAGTTTTGTAATTTATTTTGTTACTTTATATTATGTTATTCACAGTTCCGCAATAACCAATCTCGTGAAATTTATTTCTATGATCGCACTACCGAAATCCTCCTCGACTGTCGTTGTTCAATGGTTTTCGCAAACCACCGCCAGTAATTTCTTCATTCAGTGCCAAGAGATTACATTTCATCAGTTTATGACAGGTTAAGTCATGTTGATGAGATCAAATTGCAATTGGCTTTTGTGTCAGCCAGAACGTGATATGATTTTTATTGTGATACCTTCATTATAAATACGTTTTTAATTTTGCAATATTACTTTTTGTACCAACCAGCGCATTGTATAAATGTAGTAAATTACAATACATTTCAAGACGAGCTGCAAATTTAAGCAGAAAGAGCTTTCAAGTGACTTTAGTTCTCCCGTGTAAGCCTGACTCACGAACTTGACTTTTCCACGTTAACTTCTCACTACGTCTAAATCAAGTAACTTTTCTAAACCACAAATAATGTCCATGTCACTAGGATGCTTTTTATTCTGAAAGTAATAGAATGTTTGTCATTGTTGGCATTGATGTGTACCATATCATAAATGAACGTTGCCATTCGTGGTGTCGTGATGTTCACTGTAATCTTTAACAGGTATTACCAAAGATATTAGAAGAACGAGATATGCTATGTTGGCCGCCGGACCGTAGCCGGAGTACTACCTAATTAGGGTACTTTGAACGGTATCGGGACGTGTACGCACAGAAATCTGTTCTATGCATTAGTGCGGATACCTTAGCGCAAGCGAAGGTGTGCAGTAGTATTGGTGAACAAAACCGGCGACACTCGGCAAAACAATTCCACTCAGTACGAACTGCGCATAGCACATCTCGTTCTTCTAATATCTTTGGGTATTACAGACTTTACGACTACGAATCATTACATCATACATGCCAGCACCCTTGAGATGATTTTGCACAAAAACGGCGCTATATAAATTATCCAAATATTATTGAATAAAGTGAGACTCGCTAAATTTTCATTCGTTCGCTTTTTAGTTAGATTTCGGCCATATTAATGTGTGATATTTTCAATTCGTTTTCAAGTTGGGTTATTAATTATCGGTGCTGATATTAGATGTTTTTCAAAATTAGGTCTGTAAAGCAAATAATATTTATGTATTTATTTATATTTATTAACTTTACGACAGCTGTAGTATTATCGTTCAACAACCGAGTTTCAAAAAGCCTCAGAAAATCGGCAATAACCAACTTAGTGCAGCACGACTTTACATAAAATAATAATATTATGAGCGTTAAATTATGTAAACTGTTTTCTTGTCACGTATCCGTGTTTGCTCGAGGTAAAAGTCCAATAATGTAGACCTGCCCAATGCCCAATCTGTAAACGAAGCTTTTGTGATTAATAGGCGGTATTTACAAATATGCTTATATGTGTTTATTCAATAAGGCACATATATATAATATGTGTTAATCAGATGCTAATACTGAAGCCGAGTTTATGTGTATGGGGAGTGTGTTATTAAAATATTATCGTTGTTAATTATTTGTTTCTTTGTATGCACAGTATTCAGTATGTATTTTCAATTTGTGTTTTTAAGTTTAAATTTGAAACCTACTGAAATATATTATAATCTTTCTGCTAATGAATTTAAAAAAAATACTCTAAGATATATAAAATTGAATTGTTTTTTTACGGTTTTGATTTGGGAAAATCGATGTAAATTATAAAGTAATATTGAAACAGACGCTATTCCATTTTCTATAATATATAATTGTTAGTATTTAATTAATGTTTTTAACGTCTTATACAAAATATTTTCAATTAATTCAGAAACCTGCAGATTTATACTGAAGACGCCAATTAAATGAAATCATCGAAGATCTGAAGATCTTCAAGGTCTACAAAGATTTTGAACGTACTAAAGAATGCTATAGACATATTAAAATATGGTCAACTGATAGAAGGCAGAACAAGGCAGAAAAAAACGTAACCAAATGTAGAGTGTGGACGTCACCCAGAAGCAGTTCGAAGAAGTAATAGACTGACTACTTGGATGAGGATCGGAACAAGAAAGTAACCCCTAAAATTGATGGCCATCTTTGGAGTTATGTTCTTTCATTAAAAAAACAGTAATGAAAAGCAAAATAACATATCTTTCCAAGTCTTTTTTACACTTTGCACAATTATAATGCAGGTAGGTAAAATTCAATTTCCGCATTCATAGGCAAGGACCTCTTTGAATCGACTGTAGCCCTATTGAGCTTGTCGACGAACTCTTTCTCCCGATCAGCAATCCACGATTACGCGTTCCTCCAACTCGCCCTGAGGGATGATAATCCAGCTTTTGCCGCACCCCTTTTAGGCTATTTATTTCGGAGTGGTAAGTAGAAACAGTGCAGAAATCGATATGTTTTTAAGAGTGTTGATTTTAGCATCAACAATTCTCTATTCACATAGACAAGTGCCTTAAACTTTTTAACGGTTTTTCCAAAAGAAAATATTTCGATGTGATGGTACCTATTTAATTTTGTGACCAAAGGGCTGTACTTCATAACTTTTATTTTGAAAACATCTGAAAAATGTGTAATTTTGTTAAAGTTTTTGAATTTTTACTTTGCTAACGTTTTAAAACACTTTTGTAAAACTATTAATCGATTATTTTTTTACTGAAATATCAACAAATTGTTACCGCTTTCAATGACGTCACTGATAAAGCATTTTTTTATAAATAGTATTTGTGTTAGCAAGGCGTGTTTTATTTATCTAAAAAAAGATAACTAACTACATAAATTAACGTTTTGGAGGGAGTTTATGTCTAAAAATGCTGCAGTTTGTAAGGCTACTCCTAAAATAGACTCAATATGCAAGTCATGCTCCTACCACCCGTACCGTCGTTATCAGATTTAACAAACTTGTATATTCAATCGATTCCTATGTTAAATATAAAATAACAACAAAACATCAAACAATCTCACGCTCAACACCCAGAATAGAATCACAATAGGATCTGATTCTCATCTTTCACAACGCATAAATTAATAATTTGACACGAGGAGAATCGAACCATGGCAAAGAAAGGTCAACTGAACCTACAACACGTAATAATTATAATTCGTGCAGCGAGATCTTCAAATCTTCTTTAAAGAAGTTGAAAGTGGATCATACTTCTTTGTGAAATGTCGAGGTCAGCAATTGTTGACATCGTTGCTGATCCATTGTGAAATAACAAAATACAAACAACCTCAGCTGATTCTGCAAAAAGCACGAAATTTCGTACGGCTTGGAGATCATTAAGTCTGCCGATTTCGTGATTGTTTCTAGTACGTGGTGATTGTTTTAAAATAAAATTGTTTCTTCTAAGGCTAGTTACAAAGAAAACTTATGAAATAGAAGGGAGTCCTTGATGTAAAAAGGAAATAACTTGCACCTACCCTGAAATCAAATAAAGAAAAGTAAAGACGGTGCATAGTGGCATTTTTCGTCGGTTAAAGGTTTTTTAATAATTTAGTCCTAATTTTCCACCAAACTGCCTTTCACCACCAATAATCTTTTTACTTGCCAAACCTTTCAAATATTTAGTAAAATATAAGCTTAACCAGATTAAATCTATTCAAGTCGTTCTTTCGTATTTGATCAAAAGAATTAGGTAAGTTTTTTTTTAATCCTAGTTTTACCTTTCTTCAATTTTCTGGAATTCTATCCAATCAAAGAGACCGAGAAATTTATGTTAAAAAGCTAAGATATCCTTGATAAAAAATGCTTTGTGAATGTTTAAAAGTGTAGGCGGTATTTTAAAAGGAGATTTAAGCATGAATTCAGAGGCCGGTATGAAAACGCGATTTGGATTGACAATTTTTCGCAATAGTACCTGAAGATGGATAGTTTTGCTTATTTGTAGGTTTTCAATTAGTCAATTACCAGTTTGATTTGTGAATGATTATAGAAAGACAATGTTCGGTGAGGTAAAAATTTTAATTTTTCAACTGTGGTAAATACGCGGACTTTTGTGTACCTACTGTCCTTTTAGATTATCTTACTTTATTTAGTAAGCGTTATAAGTACCTAGCAACTACCATTATAATACTCCTCTTTCTTGTCGTCTCTTTCCTGTTCTGACAGTAAACGTTAAATTGAATTTTTCAACTGTGGTAAATATGCGGACTTTTGTCTATGTATATGGCACATTGTTATTTTAGATTATCTTAGTTTATTTACTAAGCGTTATAAGAACCTAGCAACAACATTTCTAATACGTCTCTTCCTTGTTCTGTGACAGTAAACATTAAAATTAATAGAATTGAAAAAAACGATTTTAAATTCAATTTAAATTTAACAGCTGTTGAACTGCTTTCAAATAATGTTTACAAACGTTTGGGTTTCCAAAATATACTTACCTGTTTTTACGGTTATCAGTTTAGTACCATTTAAAAACACAAAGGGCCATGAATAACTTGGCGATGTCAGCCTGGGTGTTTTAATGTTGATTAACTAAAGTTCTAACTATTTTAAGAAAAAAAATATCAGTAAATCAAAATGTAGTCCTTTTCATAAGAATTTATTAATCCTCTAAAAGTCAAAAAAAGCAAAAAAAACGAAAAAAATTTACTTTTCTGGGATATGATTTGCACGTTCTAACTTCATGTAAATTCTTCAATTATCATCCTCATTTCCACAGTAAGCATCTACCTAACTACTGCAAATAATTCTTTATGTTTGGCCATTCTCCGACAAAAACCATTGGGATCATTAAGAGCGGGGACACTGATGAGGAGTATACTAGATGGACTATTCTTTCAATTAATATAGCGTAGATTTTAAGTGTTTCTCAAATAATTATAAGCAATAATTAGTCGCCTGAAATATCTATACAAATTGAAAACATTTGCCGAATAAAAATAAATGCCGCCAACGGGAATTGAAGCCGTACCTTCTGATATCCGGTCAGATGCTCTGAAACCACTGAGTTATGTCGACTTATTTCCAAACCGTAAAATAATTCAATATTTACTAGTATCTCAATCAACAATTACTGCTTATTATATTTTTCCACCACATCTTTCGCTGCTTCATTGTCCTCGATCAATTTCTGGCCAAGTTTCTTCTTTCACGGATATACGCTTTTGTTTTCCCATCGTTCTTACTTTTGAGAACCCTTTTCTTCAAGAATTATTCATTGTTCTATGCGATTGTATATCTATCACCATTCATGAAACATTTCCAAATTGCTTTCCTCATTTGTTTTTTGCCCATTAAACGTGCAAATATTAAAGTAACGACTAATGAGCTTGTAGACAGGTTATTTAGGGAAATAATTTAGGGTGATTCCATAATAGAAGTTGAAATAATTATTCCTCAGATAGGTTTCATCACATTAGTTTGTAAATATATGTTTCGGGCCATTCTCGTGTAGCCTTTTTCATCGGAAGTGGCGACTATTTGATTACTTCGGTGAACATCCGAGTGGAAGCACAAAGAAAATGTTCGGAGGAAAATATTCGTATAAAACACTCAATTTCAACACCCCAATTTGGGCGGGATTTGAAACGACTTTTCGATGTGATCATTTCAACCAGTGGACGTAAATTGAATGAGTTTTTTGCAGTATAAAGAAAGGTCAATTTGTGGTCAAATCGCGTAGTCTTTCTTTGAAAATATCATTTTTCTGTTTATTTCAGTAGAGAAGTGCAAATTTTAATGACTATATTTTTTATTAAGCATTCTTTTTGGGTAGTTACGTTTTAAAGGGATTAAGTTTAGTTTAGTGTTTTTTTTTTGACATCTAAAAAGGGATTAATTTTACTTTTAACTTTTGTTATGAATTGTGAAATTGTGAATTGCTACACGGTTTTTGTTTTTTATGTTTGTCTTTTCAGGCATAGAAATACTTAACATAATTGTTTGAGAAATCACGATTTCACAGAAAAGTCACAACTCGTTCATAGTTAGTACAAACTATTTGAAAACAATTCGAGAATTTAAAAAAAACACGTCGAATTTACATCATATTTTACAGGTATTTATTTGATTTACTTTAACCAGAGCTCATTTTTAAAGTGGCATTTAATTTTCAATTACAAACAAAATCAAAATTCTTTCACATGTCGTCACTGGTCACGTACCCGAGTAACCGACCAACCCAACATCCCGACCCTAAGTGTACAATACCTACTTATTTTTATAATTAAAATAAAATAAATGTTCCGTAACGCCGATTGCTTTTGACAGGCCGTGTACTAACCAATCGTATCGTCAGAATTTGAACTGTGTAGTTTAAGTTCGCACAAGTCAGCTAAAACGACGGAAAGCCGTGAGCCGAGCCAGTTGCAAGAACACCGTTTGTCCTGTCAAATATCGATCCCCGGTTGTATTATCAGAATAATCATAATACGTATTTATTATCGCAATTTAATCTAAAATAACGAGTGATAACGAACGACAATCCCGTTCCAGTGTTGACAGATGAGGCTTATGCAGATTTCACCATCATTTCACCGGTAAGTTGATTGTGAAGTAACGTTACGCATTGTGTTTCCGCATTCGCCTGTCAAAGCCATATAATTAATTTATACTTTATCTGTGTGGAATAGCCCTGTAAAGGGCGGCTATTCCAACCCCTGTTCGTTCTTCGAACAAATAAATAATATCTTTATGTGGAAAAATAAATACATTTTAAAATTTTTTGTTGAAACCAAAAATACCATCTACATTGTTAATCAACTGTTTCTTAAGACCCGGTGCAAATTCAAACGGTAGCAGATTTAACATTATACGGACAGATACAGCCAGTCATCGTTACGAAATATTATATTATGCCCGAGGAGATGCACAGTTTAAAATGCGGATATACTGGTAGGTTATGTTCTTTATGAGGGCAAACTAAAGGGAGCGGAGGCCCATCCCATTCGCCCAACAGCAACCTTCATCCTCATCTTGTAAAGCTCTACTAATTTATTAGATTTACACATCTAGATTTTATTATATTCATAATAATAAACTTATGAATGTTCGTAACCTTGTATAAAAACGATTAATTCTAAGGTGTAGCGCGAACAACCAAATTCGATTCGTCAGAACTTAAAACACTAAGGAGTGCTATATCCAACACCCACATTATTACCTACACTAAATACTAAACAGTTGGTGTAGTTATATTTGGAAGTTAAGTACATTAATCTAAGTAACCGTTCCCCAGATATTAGTATTTATTACTAGATATTCATGGTCTTTTCAATGCTAGGTAGCAAGGAGCTTAAACATCTGATTTCATTAGTAAAGCCTTTATTTCACAACTTCTATTTCGCGGTTCTGCCTCCCGTGCACGACTATCGAAAAATTCCAAAATGTCGACTCCCATGTTAAATTAAGACTTGTCATTTGTCATTCCACAAAACAAGTGCTAATATCTACTGCACAATTTGAAGCGATTTAAATTCTGCAAAATGAATTGTTGCGCAATGAAGTTTGATTTTCGACGTTCGTTTACTAAATCAACGGTCGGACAAAGGAATCAGTTCAAAAATTCGTTAGTGTCACGGTTTTGGGTACTTCCATTCACAAGCGGTTATCCTGGTACCTAACCATAAAATGCTTGGTAAATGATTACGATTAGCTGGAACTATAACCTGATTTATCCATTATAAGTTTTATATATATAACTGCCTAATCGACTTTTTGTGTTTGGCGTTAACTAATTACCAATTGATTATATTTATTCCTTCATAATTATTGATTGAATTAGCTTATAGTGAAATACGCTGGAGGTTATCTACCGTATATTTGTCCTGGAATAAGTAACCGATTTCTCATTAAGTGCTCTCACAACGACTCTATTTTTTTTTAATAAACGAAATGACGTTTAGATTAATGAATTTAGGACTTCCAACGTTCTTGCAGAGCAGGAGTTAATATCATATATGAAGTAATGAGTTAGTTAACATTAAAAATGACTCTAATGACAATTCCTAAAAACAGTAAATTTAAAAAAAAACACACATTTTTTAATTACAAATATATTGCAAAAATATAATATAAACATGAACTCCGTGGCAATTTTAGGGGGGAGGCTAGCGTTAAATATATACAGTTCTTAAATAACTGCCGCATCCTTCAAAAAACCTGCATCACACTCAATAACAAAAAAGATGAAAAGAAAATTAATATTCACTTACAATGCTAATAAAAACGTTTTCAAATGACTAACAAAAACATAGTAATAGTGAAATACAGGCATTACGTACAAAAATACTCGGTGTCTTAAACTGTCAAGGCGAAGGCACTTCGTAATAATACAAAAACTAGCAGTTAAAAACCCGCTCCGCGGGTTTTTGCTGCTAGGCCCTGCGGGCGGCACTTGGTTGGGCTGCGCCCAGTTTAAGTGATATTAACAACAGTTACATTTAATAGATAGATATTAGGTCATTCACAGAGAGAGGGTGAGTATATATTGTTAAAACACGGAACAGGAAGGAGTTAATGAATAATAACATGCTCAATTTAGGCATAATAAGAATGACAGTTGTTTGAATAAATGAAATTTTACGTATTTGTGATGGATTATTTCAAATGAAACACTATTATTGACTACATGTCTACAACTGATATTAACTGTTATGGTACCTAATATAATTTGCTCATAGGAGACTTGCAGTGCTTAAATATGTGTTACAACCGTCAATGTCTATAAGTTGAATCAATATCGTATAGTTTGTCACAACAATTAAAGATAGTTACAACAAATTTGACTGAAATAATACATTATTACATATTGATTAACTGTACCCGTGTTTATGGATAAAAGGAGGGTAATGGTGCAATGTGATTAGCAGTCGGTTTAATTAAAAGGTGTGAATTTTACTCCAACTGGTGGTAATTCTTTTCCTAAAACTGTTACTGTATCTAATAAAGTTTAAAGTTAGATTATATATACACCTTCATCAGGAGAGTAAAAATCTATATATAAAGGTAGATTATTACAATATAGCGCCCCTGAGGTAATATCTCACAAAAGCGGCGCCATGCAAATTGTCCAATTAATAAATAAATATAATGTTTACATTTTATTATGTACGTATGCATTGATATACAATGGAAATAGATAAAATAATGTTATCCGATTAAACTTTATTTTATTAAAAAACAAATAACTTTTTTAACTTCACTTTATTATATACAACCAATACATGTTTCATGAACGAAGTATACACCGAAGTCAAAAATTAAATATAGATTACAATTGGAAAAAAGAAGTGGAAGGAGGGGGGAGGGGTAAGAGTAGGCTGGGTTTATAAGAATTATGAATTACAATATGAAAGACCAGTTAAGTGGGAAAATATTTAAAAGAGAGTTTATAAAAAAAAAATCTTGTTAATTACATCTACTTTTATAAACATGTTCTCTTATTTCTAAAATTTCGAAATTATTTATTTGTGATGCTTTATATCCTGTGTGAAGTATTTTAAGACCTGAAATTTTTTTTTGCATATAACCATAAAACAATATATTCATAAGACAAATAACATTTAATAACGGTTATTCTAATAAATTGATAGTTGAAATACTATATAAAATAATTAAACATATTATCTTCAAACGGTATTTTTACCCTAGTTCTTAAGATATAAATAAACAATGGCGTAGAATTCTGTTTGTGGATAGCGACACTTCTAAAATTATATATATAAACATTCCTGGTACTATTCAACCGGCGTTTTACACTAATAACAGAATGAATAAATATATTCTTAATAATATAGATTGCGAAAATCAAACAAAAAAATCAGGAGTTTATAAACTCAATTGGGCTGGATTTGTAATTTATTTTACAAAGGTAGAACCAATAGAAACTTTGAAGTCAGAACTAAAAAATATCTCAGGGTTCTAAATGGAAATAGTGAATATGAGTTTGCAAATCATCTTTTGAATCACACTTTCGATAAAAATTCAGGTCTTAAAATACTTCACTCAGGATTAAAGCATCGCAAATAAATAATTTAGAAATTTTAGAAATTAGAAAACATGTCAATATAAAATCAGATGTAATTAATAAGCAAAAAAAAAATTATAAATAATAATGAAAAATGCCATTGCAAAGTAGAACTAAACTTCCAGAAGAAATCTTATTATTAAATGCTTGATGTTCAAGTAATTTTGCATATTTAAATATACGCGCCAGTCATTTGATTCGTTTCTTCACCGCCAGAGGGGTGCTCTGTCGGCCACCTAGCCGCGATGCGTATCGGGAATCGGCCATATTGAATTAACGCCTGCTTTTTTCGTCAAACGTCAAACGTAATCACGTAATTGTGGATAATTTTCACTGTAATGTAATTAATCCAATGGATTATGAACTTTCTAAGACATATTTTCTTCGATATTATCCAAAAATTGTATGAGCAGAAACGATATTTTTTAAGAAATATCGTATTACATGTGGCGATTCTATTTCAGTATGAAATGGTGTCTTAATCTTTAAAGTCTTATTTAAACACAATTTGAATTTGACCAATCACAGGGCCTACACCGTCCAGACGCTGGAGTAATAATATTATCAGATCATGTGTTTTTGGTTTGATAATTTGATCGTTTGGAAATCTTTTAGATTCTTTAATGTCAATTAGTACATATATCGACCTTTGAAATAATTGATTTTTTTATAAGTCTTTTCATAAACCCGGAAAAAAATAAAGTATCAGGCAATAGAAACTGTTTTATTGTTTTAAATCTCCTACTTTATTTTATTGTATTTGACGATATTTTTTTCTTTCATAAATCAAAACAGGCGGCTGGTGTTACGCGGAAATTTAAACCTTATCGCTATTTACATAAGGAGTGTTATTGTTAGCGGCTGATTCAAAATATACAAGTGTTGTGCATCGTCTTAATTAAAGAAATTGGTTAAATAGGTTTATGCATTCCCACAAACCGTGAAGTGCCGCGTGGAATGCGTAGGGGTGGGTAATGGGTTGGGATAATAAAGTAGTGGATATTTCTAGTCTGAAATGCAATAAGTCTTGCCTCTGCAACATTTTGCATTCAAACGTTTGGCTAAGCTATTTACTCAATAACACGAGTTGAGAAATTAAGTTTACATAAATTTCGGCACATGATTAATTTTAATAAACTAAAAAATAATCTCTTTATTACCTATTTGAAAATTTCGTTCAAATCAATTTGCTGACTGTATTTATATATTTATTGTTATTGCACATGGTAATATTGCTTACATTTTAATTTTTAAAAGATTTATATAAAATGCATTATTAAATTTTATTGTTCTCACTAGATATCATGAACTACTGGACCAAGATGTACAATGGTCCTAATTATTAGTAGTTCTGTAGACCTCCCTTCCATTTTTTTTTTTAATTTTCTCTTATTTAGTTAATCAAAACAAAAAAAATCACTTCATATCAAAAGATTTTTAAATAAGTAAGTAATTACAAATCAAATATTTTATGTAACATTTTTTTTAATTTAAAATAAGGAATAACTATTCAATTTCTATGGAGAAACGTCACTATTTCAATGACAATTCTTTTTTTTCAAACTTTTTCAAGTAGTTACGTGGTGTAATATTGAAAAAAATGCAAACAAGAAAGTCCAAATAAACACGACAATTGCACACTTGAAAAAAATATTTTTTTTGAACCATTATCAAAGTTAGCCACCTATCAAATTTGGCCACATAGTCAAAGTTAGCCATCTAGTCAAAGTAAAGGCTTGTTGAATAATAAAGTGGATGATGGAGATTTTTGGAAATGGAAACGGTACGCACAAATCAATTTGCGTAAATGAACGAAATTATCAAAAAAAGACAAAATGCCAGACAGGATCTCGCTACCCTCAGTCAATAAACACATTTAAAAAAAAATCAACTTCAATTTTTCAAATTTTTTTTATATGCATAATATCAATACACTCTGCTATGGAAAAGAAGCATTTTAAGAACTGCTACAAAGGATTAGTATTGATTATTAAAGACAATATTTGCAATTCCTAAACGAATATTTGAACAGAAAAATATACAGTCACATCTAGGACTCGAACCCAAGATCTCTCTCTGATTTTTCTGTTTTAAATATTTTTTTAGGAAATGCCAATATTGTCTTAAATAATTAAATATTACAATTTGAGGTTTTACTCATTAAGTTATTCAACAACAACAAAAAGCAGATTAGAATTAGTAGGTGGTTTTCTAAAACCAAACTTGTCAGTAATATAGTTTTATTGGAATATAAATAAGTAGGAAATAAAGTAATAGTAATTAATGTTAATATACCGTATTACGTAAGGAATACAGTATCCGTATCCGTAAACGTGAGCACATCTACGTACTTTAAAACAATGATAAGAATCTCGAATAATACATAATTTTAGGTTTCGTAGCAATCGTTCTAATATTAACTGCTTTCATAAAACTTTGTAATGGCAATGAATGAAGAGGATTTTTTACTCAACCTTCCCACATTTTTTCTTGCTCCATTGAAACTCATAATAAAACGATAAAGTTTATAGCACCTACTAGCTTCACCGCCAAAGCTATTAAACACAAATTAAAATGCCAATAAGTTTTACAGCTCTCGTGCTATTATTGTCAAATAAAATAAAGAATCATTTAGTTAATTCTAACAGGTCATTAATCACTTATCGATTCATTGTTACTTTTTATATGTGGTTTTTCGTTTTACTACATGTAAAGTTGGTGATAAAAGTATTTAATCAGTAATGGTATCTGATATATCAAACTGCATTTTAAAAAGAATGTGGCATTTTTTTATAAATGGGTTAACGTTACCAATAATATATTTTTTACTATTCTTCTTTGTGATACTTGCAATTTTCAATGAAAAGGAGTCTTCTTTATTTATAGAAATGGATCTATAATTGGTTGTGGAATGCCACTGTGATAGTATTATTAAAATCATTGCACGATTGTTTTTTTTGGCAAAATACCATAAAAGCAGGGCCGGCCTTAGCGGGCGCAATTGGAGCAGTTCAAACACATCGCCCTTGAGATTATTTTTTTATAAAAATGGCGATGATCGATTGATCTCAGTGATCACCTACCTAGGCGTCTACTGATTTTGAAAGGGGCGCCAAAATTTTACTCGCGCCTGGCACCAAGGCTCAAGGCTGGCCCTGCATATAAGCCTAGACATCCAAATTGATAAACTGGCCTGTCAGAGAAAGGGGAAAAAACCAACTTGGGCGGAGCGGGGAGGGGGCATGACAGTCTCCCTTTTTGTAATTTGTAAATAAATGAATTTTAAAATATACATGGAAAAAAAAAACTTAACTACATATCCAAATCGGGTACACAAAAGTCCAGGCTTGTTTCTTAAATTTTATATTTTTTTTACATTATTTAGTTAGACACTTTTACAAATGTGTTATAATTTACCCACCTCACTCATTTTTAGCATCGCTACTCCAAGCGGTTCGCTGCGCAGGGTCTGGTTATTTCAATGTGCGCTCTTCGGTGGTCAACGTATGACTGATGTAGTAGTTTATTGAAAGCAATCTTGAACCTTTCCGGTGCCAAACATATAATCACGCGGTTGGCCTTCAGCTCGTTGAATTGGTACCTAGATTTCATTTTTGGGCTAGTCATAATTTTGATGTTCGTGCATATATGTGTGTTATCATAATTTAAAAAAAAAATCTTGTTTTTATATGTTGTCTTCAAAGGCTTATTTACAAAATATTTATATGCCAACAATACAACAAAAATATCTGTTCCTTCATTGAAATTTTTAACCATATGGCATGGACAAAATTCATATCGTGCTACAATAATTTCGTTCACCAAAAGTTTCGCGTGCATATTTCTTTTACACGAAGTTACCTGATCTCGATTTGCAGTAAGAAATATCAAACTATTTAAATATGTTTTCAATAATAAGATAGGTACAATTACAAAGATTATTAGCTTTAAAGTCACTGTGAATCCTTCAACCTAAAATTAAGTTTATTATCTCGTTATTTAATTCAAAATTATAGTGCTCCAGCGAATATTCCGTTGGTACGTGTCATTACCAAATTGGATTAAATAACTGTAAAGAATTGGATATTAACACCAATATTTCACGATGAAATCTCACTACATTATTTGATGACGATAAACAATATTATTCAGTATTTGGACGGCCTCGTTGTCGAGGGGTAAGGCTCCCGAGTAGCAATTCGGAGGTAGCGAATTCAAATCCCAGAAAATGTTATTTAATAAATTTGTATTATTTGACAACTGAACCATTAAAAAATATGTTTGGCACGTTCCAGAGTGGAAGATATTCTCATTATCGCCCATGTTCTTAACACCATTCAAAATTGAAACGTTACTTGAGATGGTTTTAGCCGTGTTTTGTAATCAGATAGCCTTCACCACCTTCCTCTTCTGCCCATCTCCGTCCCCTTTCCAATACTTATTCACAATATACCCCAATTGGGGATGCCATAGCCTCACTGGCTCCACGTTTGGGAACAGTTCGGAATGTTGTGCGGTATTCACACAAAAAGGTAAGTTTATCGTTGGGGGACCATGGATTCTCCAGCAAATAAAGGTGATAGTTGTCTACAACTACAAACTGCAATTATCAACATGGCGTACAACATTGAAAGCTTATAAAACTGGACGTTATGAAAAAGTCTCTGAATATTATTGTTCTTGAAATTTTTTATTTTTTTATTTTTTATATATTCAATAATATTGTTATTGGGTTTATAAAAACAGTTTATTTTTAAACAAGTTCTGCTGTGTAATTATTATTACGAGTAAGTACTTAATTATGCTATTAAAATAACCCTATGAGTCATCGTTTGGAAATAACTAACATAAAGACATTCAGTCAGATTTAAACATTACAGTAATTGGGGAAACTTTACTGGGGTAATAACCATTAATAATTTCTCACATTTTACTCAGAAATCAATTAAGAAATCAGTAATTGAAATTAAAATACCTATCTACAAATAATATAAATGTATCGTCTGTAAGTGGGCTACCCACAGTTTGATAATGCCTTCATAGGGCGAAACAGGTGTCACGCGTAATAATAATTACACAGCAGAACTTGTTTAGAAAAATAACTGTTTTTATAAACCCAATAAAAATATTATTGAATATATAAAAAATAAAAAATTAAAATGGAGTTCTAGAAATTAAACTTAATAACAATAAATTCTTGAAATTTGGTTAGCTTTGGTTTATAAATCCCTTAAAATCAATAGCAATAAACTATTCTAAATAGCTTATTATACCAAACAGGGGAGGATACTTCTATTAATTAGTGTTTAAACCAGATATTTAGAACAACACTTAAGAATAGAACTATAAAAAAATTATTATTTAAATTTAAATAACACTTCTGGCGAAGAAGAGAATACAGTTGGTGACAATAATTAAAAAGACATTATAAAACATTACCTTACTGTAGAATTCAATAATTCAGCAATAACAATTTCTCATAGATTAACAGGTTGAGAGAAGGATTGCTGAAATCAAATTTATATTCGGTGGAATAATTTGTGCATTGAAGTGCACATGCATATAAAGGGCCGTTGCAAAAGGGACACACAAATCAATGAAGTTTCTTTCTGCCAACTTCTAAGGTTATTTACATCAGTTAGTACATTTTACAAATCATATTCCAATGTAACATACTATTTTTGGTTCTTCGTCACTGCATTAGAGACATGATCAGAAGTGATAACCTTGCTGATTTCACAGCCAATACGGATTTTGACTATTGAAAGTGTGGTACCAAATTGTAACGTGCCGCATTGGATATTGTGTATTGGGTTTTGAGGTGTGTCATGACCCGCCTCGTTGGAGTTCGAACAGCCGACCCTGTTATCTTCCCACTTGCATCCGAGTTCCAATGGTTCTTCAACTTCTGCTGCATTATAAATTATTTTAATTTTTATTAGTATTTCACTTTCTGAAATTATATCTATGATTCAAAAATGTTGAAAACAAGTAATATATCTCTGGAACAATAGTGTACCCTCCCTCCACTCTCTGAAACCTACACCATCGAATATAACCTAAAACGTTTTAAAATAATTCCGCATATTAAATCTCAAGTATCTCAAAGAGGCATTCAATAAGTTTCGTCAAAACTTTCAACAAGGCATGGATTTTTTACAGAGGTTTTTTTAACAAGAATTATTTTTTCTTAGTGCAGTTGATAGCTGTACATTATTTCAAATAATTCTACAAAAAAGTCTTCAACGAAAACCAAAAATCACATTTTTGTATTACCTCCACGCAGGAGGCCCTCAGACAAACAATTTCCCTCAGGGCCTATGTCGTCTTAGGGAATGCTGTATGGAGGGTTTTTTAAGGACATTAGGGAAAGAAGGTTCCAGGAAGAATAAAGTTATGAAGAGTGGTTAGGAATCTGTGGGTCAGTGTGTTCAGGAGGGAGGGACGTATGAATTCATCGCTCCCACTACGGGCAGACGCATCCGGCGCCAAGACCTACACAAACCCCACCTAATGTATCTGCCAACCCTGCTAAGTCACCAAAAGTAAATTGGCACCTGTTAGTATACAAGTAGTTACAATTATATAAACCTACTTTTCAATTATACAGCTCTCTATTAAACATCTATAGAGACAACTGCAAAAAATTCATCGAAGATGGAAACAAGGGAAAAATATTTTTACCACTCGGAGAAAAATGAGTCTTGAGCACGCACCTGCGTTTTTCCTGATAATATACAATGATGAAATGCGAAAATTATAGAATTTTTATGAACATGTTTTTATAAAAAAGTTTATTAGTAAACCTGTCAATTCATTCGTTAACGTCCTTAAGTTTCTTTTTAACCGGATTACGAATAATATGAATAGATTCTCAACAAATTTGCAATATTTCATATCAGTAAATTTGGTCCATGTACTTTTGTGACTAACTCCACTTACTTGCATGATTTAAATAATAAATCCCAACACACCATTATCACTGGTTTCTATTTTCTTTGCAGCTTTTACGTGCTTTTTTATATTTAAAGTTTGACATTTCACGAATTAGTCATCTGGGGAACATTTACTGTGAACTCACGTAAAGAACGCCATTATTTCGTAACTGGCCCATTCTTGCGGACCGGCGTACATAGATAATAACAGGTATTGTTTTATCATTCGTCTTACCTCGGGAAGGCTTCAATCCACGGCACAGTGTTCTGTATTCCCTCTCACCTCGATTGCTCACACCAATCCAAATGCAAACCGCAAATAATATAATACAAACGTGACGATGTTGCACAAAAATAAAGTTTGTTAGATAAGGCTGTTTATGGCTTGGAGAAGAAGGCTGTCTGAAAAGGTTTATAGGAAAGGAAGGCAAGGAGAGGTAACTCCTACACCCGAGGTGCTAATAAAACTATGAAACTAGTTTTATTTATGGATAGCATTGTGTGGCTTGTTATAAGACTGGAAAACTTACCGGCGTTGCTTGTGATGAAAACACACAGCTCCACATTCGCCATAATATGTCGATGGCTTACAATAGCGCTAGTTTGCTATTTGCACCCATGGTTGTAAATGACTTAATGATTCCATTTAGTTTAACGACCCGCCAAACAGATCCTTTTAATGTTTTACAACCCATAAAATTGACAGCTTCATTGGTTCAAATACACGAACTGCATAACTCAACTCCATATACAGGAAATTTTCAAGATTTTCAATAAGATTCAAAAAATCTTTTTTTATTGCTAAGCACAAATAATCAAAAGTAAAAAACGCGGTATTTCTCTTAATAGATTGCCAAAATTATAGTTTTCAGTCTTTTGCTAAGTCTTTAAGAGTTCTTTATGGCAGACAATTATACTTTAAGGTATTCCTAAAAATAATATCTTTATTAAAACTATCAATGTATTTTACCCATTGTAAAGATATAAGAGCAAAATCACATTTTGGTGCTTAAATATTCTTCAACCTTTGCTCAAAGATACTCGTACCATATGCATACAGCTCCTTGCGTATACAACAACCTGCCACTAAACACCACAACAGGGAAAATATCACAACGTAAATGAAAACCTTACGAAATTGAACATGCTATTAATTCTTCATTTATTTATTTATTTGATATTACAGAAATAAACAGTACATGCGTTACAGTGATGAAACAATATACAAGAATTAGATATTTCATGTTTGGTACTTATGATATGTTTCCTTGTAATGTCTGTTAAGTGGTATGTTTATTCCTTAATTACCATATGAGGTGTGTAGTATATAGGTGTGTGTGTAATGTATGTGTAAGTGTATGTGTGTGTTTGTGTGTATGTATGCGCACTGAACAGTTTATTTTATTGACATGATGCCACGATTGAATTTGGGCAGTGAATCCGAAAAAAGTCAATATTTTAGTTTAGTCAAATGCGTTGCTAATAGTGCTGTCTAGAATTTTCACGTTATATTATTTTTATTTTTAATATATAATATACTATTCAATTGTCGTCTTTTTAACCATATTAACTGAAAAACTGAAAAATATATCCCTATATAATATACCACAAGAAAGTCCGTGTTTGCTTTAATTCTTTTGAAAATACGAAATTAGTATAAAATATAATTTTATACTGTTTATCACATGATTATGTCACACAATTGTATTGAATGTCTGAAAGCTGTATAAGAGTTTTAAAAATTCATAAATAGTTTTTTAAATTAATGATCTCAATAACTAACCTTTTCTTATTCCTTTCGAACGAATTGCAAAAGCTCTATATGTATTATAGAAAAATAGAAACGTTATACTCTACTTCATTGTATAGACTCAATGCACCTGGCTGAGCAATATTAAGCATTATCAGTCTCATCGGAATTAACAATAATAACATTAATAACTAGAAGAACACAAGAACCGCTTCGGGGAATAATTCTGCTCCGATTCACTGTTGATACCAAGCAGTCGTGATAAATTGTTCCCCATTTACAAATGTCAATGTTAAAATAAACGACACGTAATCGTAGTTTTGATTGAAGAAACTGATGGACGTTTTGTTTTATTTAATAATTAAAATAATTAATTGTTAGCGAACATATTTATATGATCGATCTTCGTTGTTAAAAATTGCTCGAAACGTGTTGTTCATATCGTTTAATAAAATTATGTTTTATAGTGAATCGTGTCGCGGAATGATTTCTAATGCTAGAAAAAACTTAATAGGTTTGGCGTCCTTGAAATTTTATGTAGGGTAATTGGTCGTAAGTCGGCTTGCAATCTGGGGTCGAAGTTTGAATCCGTACAGCGATATTATCTACGTTTTACGTGATGTTTTCACAATCAACTCGATAGCATCTACGTACTATTTAAAAACTTTTGTTAATTTAAAAGAATACGCATAAAATATGTGGATACTTTCTTTGTTTTTCCTGGGCTAAAGAATATATTTGATTAAAATAAAACATTAATAAATTTTCAGGAACAATTTTTCTTTTAACTTATTTCGAAGGTAATATCAAAGTTATATATAATTGAAGAAGAATGTAATACTAATAAATCTAAACGAAACATGAAACAGAACAAGACACAGAAAAATAAAACAATAACAGTCACAATTCGGAATTGAACCCACGATCCCTTGTTTTATCGGGACAGGTGTCTTAAACCATTCGACCATTGGAACCTATTTATAAAGCCTCATATTTCCAATTCAGAAATAACAATATCATCTTGCAACTTATTTTCCCATATTTTTAGCATCTAAAAATATGAGAAAATTATGGGAAAAATCTTTAAATGGAAACAAATTTTCTAATAAAATTGGTTTGTAACCTAGATAGTGTCCCGAATTATTAATTAATTATTTATCTTGGACATTTTTCTTACTATGCTATGTGTAAATTCTTTATTTGGGTGTTGTATTATTATTATTTTTTAATTGACTGATTTCATTCCATGTTTAATCTCTCTTGTAAGTTATATGAATACGTACTTACTATATTAATATTTATTATAGCAATATAATGTACACATATATTTATAAATATAACTTTTTAATTGAAACTTAAAAACTGAATAAATAAACCAAAAAAAGCCTTTTTAATGAAAACTATCAAAAAAAACAAAAACTTATTTTTTGTTAAGTTTTTAGTGATTTTAATGAACTTTACTAGAGAACTCATAATATATGTTTTTTCGCGTGTATGCTAAGCATATTCCTTTTGTTATATAACTTCTAGACTAATTTTTAAAAAAGAGTATGTTCCTACTGTAGGTACGAAGATGAGTTTTCAACTGCATTGCCAAACCACTTTTCAAAAAAAGCGAAAAATCGGTGCCTGCCATGTGATGTTTTTATTATCAGTCACCATGGGCCGCATGATTGCTGAAGGCTAACATCCCCCTCCCCCATCAACGTACTGTTACCACCCCTCCACCCGTGCACATTCTATCCTCCTGGTTCGTGATAAACAGACCGGCAGATAATAATACGATCTAGTATAACCACTAAGCCACTATAGCAACCGCTACCAGCTCTCCATATATGGCAGCATCCTGCGATCTACCATCTATCAAATCCAACTACGATGAAAGTTCTACGGAGAAGTCGTTTAAGGCAACACAAGACTTTCATAAAGGGGGTTTGCTCCAAGGTTCACATTTTAATTAATTCTGACAAACTCGTAGCTGAAAATATCAGAGGATTATTTGCTTACAATTATCTGGTAACGTATGATAGGTAATGCGCTGTGGGAATTAATTTTATAATGCACTCATAACAAAATCTGATATCAATTTAGGAGTTGTATTTGTTCTATTTTATTGACGGAATTGTTGTGAGTTAATTCATAACTATTTACTCCGTATTCAGATTTTTTTTAATTGTAATATATGGAATATAGATACATAAATATTTAACAATATTACATTTTAGATCATCATTGGTTATGTATACCTTATCAGAAAAGAGGAGTTCTTGTGCCTCATAAGGGAGCCACAATTCTTATACAGGTTTTATATTGTAATAATATTTTTGTATAGAATTTAGATTTTTCAATGTAATGTTATTTAAGTTTTCATTTTTTTAAATTGTTTTTGCTATTGCATTATATATGCAGTATAATTTTTGCTAACAATATTTTATATGTGATATAATTTCTCTTATTTGAATAAATATATAACGTTTGTTTTCAATGTGGCTTGGCCAGGTATGTAAATTGTTACACTTTTTCTTGGAGTATGTATTTATATTGCAAAGGTTGGTTTTGTCTGTGACAACTTGCATATGGTAAGTATATAAGCATAAATATAGTTTTTTGACATTAATAATAATGCCGTTGTCGTGGGGCTATTTAAATATGTTATTTATATTGCAAAATTCCTATTTTTTGTGGTTCCCTGTCAGCGCATATAATGCAAGTGTCATCCGCAAACTTGTAATATTTACAATGATTAATTATGTTTGGTAGACTATTGACTTGCATTATATAACTTGTAGAGCCCGAGATTGACCCTGTCACTAACCCAGTATTTGCTAACATTTAAATTCCCGTCAATCTTAACTTAATTTTTTCCGTTTAAAACATAATTTTGTAACAATTATATACAAGTCCTCTAATTCCATTCAACATTCTCAGCAATAAGCGATCTTTATCTGTAATTTGGTAATTGCCTTCTGACCTTTTAATATCCAAATATTTAATTATTTTTTTACATATTTTTTGATACAGATCTGAATCTCATTGACATGTTTGCGTGAGTTGTGTATTGTGTACTTGGCGAGATTTAAGAATATTGTAAAACAATTTTATCTTATGTTTTGTGTTTCATTTATAAACGTTGTGCTAAATTTATTGCGTAAAAAATATTGTATTTCCTAGGCTTCCCATGTGTTGAAGAATTGTTTTATATATATTTTTTTTAGGTTTTCATAATAGATTGTTTTCTAATAGGATTTTTTCCTCGGGTTACCATCTAAGCTTTTTATTACATTTTATGGAAAGTATTTTTGGTGACATTGATACATTTGTTTATTTTAAGTCTATATGAATTTATTTTGTATAATCTCGTTTTTCCTCTTCAAGACCCCTATTAATAAATCCCTTCCTACAAACCCTACCTCAACCCGCTCCACGACGAAGTTCAGCTGTCTTTACACTTTACAGACAGAGAGGCTTCTGTAAGGTGTCACATGGTCAGATATTTCCCAACTTTTCCCTCCCCAATCTTCTTTCCTTCTTTAATCCCTTTAGCCTCAGAAAATACCCTAATTGGGGATTCTAAAATCCCAAAGGCTCTGGACGATAGTGAGCAGTTTGGAATCTGTAGCTGTTGTCATGTTTGTTCACAAAGATTTTGTCAAATGGGCTAATGTGTGTCTTGGATACTTTTTGACATAAAACTTTCATAAAGAGTTACTATTTAAATATTGAGTATTTCAATATTTAAACAAAAAAACTAATAAGCAATCTATTCACAGGAAAAAAATGTTGGTTTTATTAAAAATATATATTTTTATTCGACACTATGCTGCATCCCTTCGAAATAAAATACAGTATACCATTTCGAAATACTAAATCCAATATCGGACCAGTACTGCGGGGAATATTCAATTAATCCCAAATCGAATTATATGGCGGAGTCGGTAGGCGCAATGATTGTAGGTATGTTCCGGCGCGATGCAGTATGGTGTTCTGGTTGGGGATTTTTTGTAAAATATGTTTTCGCTGATGGCTATGAACACTGGCTAAAAGCCATCATCATTTTTTAAATGCTTAGCCATAGATTTCCATTACTTGATATTTATTTTAGCTCTTTTCATAAATGAAATGCTTTAAACATAATATTCAATATATCCCTACTATTTTTTCCTGGAATATATTTTACGCCGAAATCAATATTTCATGGTATTTGAAAAACCATTCATTGGCTTTAAGGACGGGTTATTTAACAGAATTTTAACAATTCATAAAATTTCAAAGTTAATTTTCAAGCTTTATTCAAGTTCTGTTATTAATTTAGTGTTTTGAAGCAACTGGCTCATAGTGATATTTATTTTTATAACATTCATTACATTATATGCAAGGAAGCTTTTGACTGTCTAACTAGGAAGTTTTCAGTCAAATTAACCGGTTTCAAATTATCCTAGAGGAATACCGAATTTAAGAATAGAGAATATGTAAAAGTATGTAAAAGCTAAGATACAACTAGGCGTTCTTGATAAATAATTATCGAATTACATTTTTTAGTAATATTTCGGAATCAGTCCTGCCTAGATCTAATAACCAATTTGTTATTTTTGGACAGAAGGATGACAATTCACACAGTTTCCGCTGTGAGGGTATTTTTTTATATATTTAAGAACCGAGATATGAGAATAATTTTTGATAAGCCGCTCTGTTGCTTGTTGGAACGGAAAGGTCATTTTTTCCCTTACTTCTTGTTTGATGTTTGTGTTCGGCTGTTTTCTTTTTTTTTATGAACATTTATTACTATTTTTTAACACTGTCGGACATCTAGTACATTTAATTTCTGTAAGAGAGCGTCGCTCGAATATCTGAAAGCTTTCTTTAAAATAACACGTAAAATAGATATAATAACAGTATTTGTATATGACTTTCACAGAATTTGAACATAACATTAACATAAACAAGTTAACACAAACAAACCGTCCATAAGCTTCCCATAAAAAAGTTTCTTCTTTTTTAAGAAATCGTCCATGAAAAATGTTTGATAACCCCGACAAATTTTCTTTTACTCTCAAAGCGATTTAAATACCCATTCAAATTAAATTATCCCAAAATCAAAATTTAGTAAAATTTCTAAATTTTATCTTTTACTTTCAAAGGTTAAAAAAATATATTTTATCGGTGGGTACGCAAGAACTTGCATAGGATCGGAATTAACAATTTGTAAAATCACCTTTTCACGACGGTTAAAATTCCATTCTTGAAAAGATATATTTTTCTATTTATATAACACGTAGTTGTTGTTTCATATTGTTTCTTACTTACTAAAAAGTGTATCACTGGGTCAGAACCCGCTGTAGGGCTATAGGGGTGGGCGGACGCTATGTGATGAAGACGACCACAGTTTCAATTTCCCATCATAATTCCACTTCCTTTTCCCGTGGCGATCCCCCCTAACAATACAGCCTCCGCCTATCCGCCTATCCGCTGAAAACTGAAAATAAATCAAGCCCCGCTGAAAATATAAATTAGTTTTGAGGGATTTCGATAATGTATTCGACAGTCGATTTATCGGCGGGAATTATGATTTTGAATTATTATTGAACGGGAAATTTCCCAGATTATGTACGATGGGAAATTTTCAAATCGAACGCGACGTGAAATTTCCAGATTGTATGGGACGGCTTATTTGAAAGTGATGGGAGGCAGATTTAAAACTTTATTCTGTTATAGAATTTATTTTGACATTGTAATCTTTGTGTCCTTAAATATTTCATCGCTCCTCCGAGCTTCTTACGAAGTTAAATTTATCATCAATAATAAATTTTAAAGACGTTTTCATAATTTTAAAGCCTACCTAAAAAGTTATTTTCGTATCTCAGCTTCTCTTCGAAGAATATCATAAATTCTCATCATTCCTTATAAAATACTGATCCATTTTAATCAGGGTCTTCCTAAAAAAGTATTTACAAGTATTGCATCATAGTTTATAAAGTCTTATTAGCAAAAAAGAAGCATCTATGTTTGGATAAATAAAGTAGAATAACAACATAGATTAACATCATAATAAAACTAAAATAGCAACTGATGCTACCCAGTTTATTGACTTGGGTCATCTGGGTGTACTAGAGTGCTAATATTACAAAAAAATGCATTATTGATATTGTCGTAGCTGAAAACGATTTTTTTTTTCCAAATTCGATTTTTTGTATGAGACTTTTAGGAAATTTCAATTTGGCCGCACGGATTTCCTGAAAATCTTACTACGAAAAATCATATTTTCGAAAAAAAATAAAAAACCTTTTTAAGCTACAACAACATAAATAATTCCATTTTTTTAATATTAGAACTCTAGTGCATCCAAAAGTCACGAGCCGCCACTGTCATCCGTATCGCTTGCTAATAAAAATGTTCCAAGACAATTTTCTTACCATATCCAACATAAAACACACTACCGAAAAGCAGATGTTTATTCTTGTGCAACAGGTAACCGGAAATTTTTTTATCTTAAATAACGGGTTTTCGGAAACCCTTGGAGGGTTATCCATTGTTGAATGACGGTTTCCTTAAGCTGCTTCCGTTCTTCTCAGTCCCTTACTTTATCTGCCACGTGTTTCTGCCAAGTTCGTTTGTATCATTGACCCAGTTAATAATTTGTGAGAAAAAATAATACACTACAAAAAAAAAATCAGCAAAAAAGAATACACAAATTAACCGAATTAAAATCTAAAAGCAATGTACAAAAAATATGTAAACGAACATTGTTTTCCGCGTTGTATTCTAGTGTTTGTTATTTCGTTATGTTTTATTATTTCAACAACGTTCGTAATAATAGACATTCGGTCATTTTTAACTTTATTAAACATCAAAAGACAATAACAACCTAGACAGGCCGGAATACAAACAGTATTTTTTTTAATGTGCGAAGTGAACTCAACACGGATGTGGCTAAATAATATCTCCTCCTGTTAATTCAATCTTTTTTTAATGCATGCTTGAGTTTCTATAATTATTATATTGACTCATCGAAATACTATTTTTACCATCCTACGAGTATTTTCCAATGACGTCAGTAGATATACGGTATCGATGGCATGATGAAAAAACAAATTGTGCTGCTATAAGATATTCAATAGATTTTTTGCATATATGGCAAAGTTCATGGCGGAAGCATAAAAGCTATTTAAAGCTTATCTGGGTAACATTCCGACTTCCAAAACCTAAATGTGATTTGAAAGCATTCAATTAAATCACTGTTTTTACCTACTTGGAGTAACTCTGTGGAGTTTCTTCATCTGAACGTATCAATAAATAATATTTTTTTTAAATTTTAAATTATTTTTAAAAAACCATAAAATTATATTGTTTTGCTGTTTTTTTTACTTCTCTCTACACAGGATCTGAGGAAAATAATTTCCCTCGAGGAAAATATCATCTTTAGAGATGCTGTGTAAGTCTTTTTAATGAAAGGCGGGGAGGAAGTTCTGGGAAGTAAAAATGTATGAGGGGTGAGTAAAAATCTGGGGGTAACTGTACAGGAGTTACGTATGAATCAATTCCCACTACTTGAGTGAAGATCGAGAGAATCCAGTTGGAGAAGTCAAAGGTTCTCCCTCAACCGGCCCCTCCCGATCCGGCCCGCCACGCAATTGTTGTTCATCCGCCGTAGAGCCCTGCATCCAGACTTCATTATTCACCCTTGCCAAGTAACCAAATGTAGGGAACCACTTGTGGCAATATAAACCTCGTTTATTCAAAATCTTAAATCTCCGAAAATTCTTCACCGATTGCTGTGAAATTTTGACATAACGTTGCATTCAAATGCGCATGTATTTTTTTTTCTCTATCTGAACAGACCGACTGAGCCATAGAAACGCGTGGCGGGGTACAGCCAGTGATAAATAAAATCAGAAAACATATTTTTTTAATTAAATATTTTGTGTAGGTGAAAATAATTATTTCCACTGTCCCATGTGAAACAGATGTTCAATCCAACTTTTCCGGCTTGAAAATTTATAAATACAATGTTGCAGACAACATACCCCAAATACAATAACATTTTCAGACATTCGTATTTTCTACTTCTCTACGCGTCAATTCAATAAACGTATGAAATCACAGCACCGTAAACTGTATACAATGTGCATGCTTCCTACCACTGTTGTTTACACATTTCTATATCTGTCTTTCCCATATCGTATTAAACAAAATTTATTTTTTTGCACAAGAGTTCCAACAGTTCCCAACCGTCTGAAATCAGTGAGACTATGGCATCTCAAATTAGGTATTTTGTAATATTTAACCATATATTTCATGCTTGTTTTTGAAATTTTCAAATAATTAATTATGCAGTTTGTCTAAAGAAACATCACTTCTTGAATGACAATTATGTTTTCAAACTTTCTTCGTAGGTATCATAATATTTAGAAAAAAAAACAAAAAGAAAATCCTAATAAATACCACGATTTCAAATTTGAAAAAATAATCTTTACTGAATCACAGCCAAAGATAGCAATTTAGTCAAAGTAAGGCTTGCTTGCAAAATAAAGTGGATGTAATGAATTTTCGAAAACGAAATACAAAAATATGGTTTGCGGACGGATGAAATGCCAAAGGGTCGAGTTAAAACAGGACTTCGCCACTTGTATTATAATCGAACAAGAAACGTGTAAACGTGTTTTCGATTTTGCAAAAGCTCACAAAAATAGCGTTTATAAAAGCAATTAAACCGGCTAAGTGTATCAAATACCAAACGTCATATAAATAGAATCTCCAGCATTACGCGCACGGCGATGACGTAGTGCGACCTACCTGTCAATAAAAACGTAGTGTCGTGATAACGGATAATAATGGCCTTGTTCAGTGGTGTATACTACAAACCTTGATCTTTGCGGGGTTAATGGCGGCACATCGTAAAGACTTATTAAATATCTAATTTTGTAGGTCGTTGATTGTTGAACGTAAAGAAGTAAAATTACGATGAAGATTTAGAATTTCTGAAAATAAAAATAGTTTAGCTTTCATAATTTATACAATCAATTGCGATTTCACTAGAAAAATGCGTTCATAATTCTGTGTGGGCTACCGCGTTACTGCAGCGCTTCAACGATGTTTTTGGAAGGCCGTATCCATAGTTTGGCCTCCCTCATGAGTCAATGGGTCTCAAAGAAAGGCTCAGTAAAAAGATCACCTCCATCGTCTGAGCATCCTCCATAATTGATGTGTAGTTTTATATATAAGAAATGGCGGCGCTTGGATGAAACTTATGTCTACAGAAAATGATATCAATCTTATTGCAATTTGACTTACGATGCCTGAAAGTCAAAAGGGCCTAAGCTACAATTTAGTCAAAAATGAGTTAGATATATACAATTTTTATCATTCAAAAATATAATCAAAACTGTAGATTGACTCATTTTTTACTAAATTGTGGCTTACGGTGTTTTTCCTTTCAGGCGTCGATTATTTTAAATTCTACCGCATATCCGTGAAAAATCACGGGAAAATTTGTAAAAAAAGTTTTATAAAAAAATTAAATTAATCAAGTGCTTCGATCGACTGGCCAATCAACTGATCAACAAACAACTATTGCTAGTCATTACACTACCAACTATTTCAAGAACGGCGACCCAAATTCTTTATTTATATTGATAACATAAATCCCATATCATATTTCAATAAAATTGTACAATTATTATTATTGCATGTTACGTAGGCGCCTTTATGATTTATGGAAAATGTAACAAACCCCAATGCTTCACTATTCACGAAATAATCAGTTACCAACTCCTGCTACTCTTAGTGGATCATTTACAGATCACGTAGCTTAGTTATGTGCTCAGAATACCAGCAGAATGACTAGCGGAAAAAAAATTATCCGCAATCCCGGAGGGACCATGTCCAAATAAAGATGGGAATAACGAATAACTCACAGGTTTTAAGGTGCTGAAAAGATGCTGGATTTTCCATGGAACTCGGATACTGAAATAGCACTATTAGAGGCATTTTATCAAATAACTTGGTCCCAGAACCACAGGAGAAGTGGATGAGACGAATGTAATATGAACATTCAAAATCGTTCACCTTTCAATTAAGAACTCCAGCTCAGTTATTTTATTTTTTTATCAATAAATACCTTCAACTTAAATTACAGTACATCGTAATTTCAGTGGTTGGTTATTGATTTCTCTTGATTATATCTTATAATATCTGCTATTAATAATAGTTGTGTATTTTAAATTACAATTAATACATGAAGTCGTTAAAATTAAGTTTCAATTTTGTAAATCTAAAGAAGATGCATATTTGATTACAAATCTAAACCGACACATAAACAGGTTCATTCAAAGACTCGGCATAACGCTGGAAACATTCAGTGATGCCAAGTATTGATATAGTGGTGTTTTATTCAGGCTATTTCGTTGAGCTTTTCGGAAAAACTGATATGGTCTAATGGCAACCGTCGGAACTCCCTGACTATCATGGTGAGAAATATGATCTAAACGCCATTAGAAAGAACAAACACCAAGTTTTATATTCATAAGTTAGCCATAGAATTATTAAAATGTGCACCTTTATAAAAACAGTGATTCAAAACTCAATAAAAAAAAAATAAAAAAATTGAATTTTTTACCAATTTTCTTTTTAAGGCGATGCCATAGGTAGTAATGCAAAATCATGTGTTTTTGATTTGAAAATTTGGTCGCCTAGAAATGTTTCAGATACTTTAATTAAATATCGAGTAGAATACATTTTGGCCTTTGAAATAATCGAGTATTTTTTAGATAGGTCTTTTTATAAGCCCAGAAAAAAATAATGTATAAGGCCTATTAAAACTGCTTTAAAGTTCAAAATCTCCTTCTTAAGAACCCATTTTCGGTAATGATTTTATTGTATAATGTGGAAAATTAAATTATTTATAAAATTATTGAAAAAAAAATAATATTTATGCCTGAACATCCACAAAATAAAATATAAGGCACTTTTTTGCCATGTTTTTTTCTTGCATAAATCAAAACAGGCGGATGGTGTTAAGCGGGAATTTAAACCTTATCGCCATCAACGTAAGGGTTGTTATTGATAGCGGCTCAATTTAAAATATTACACGACGCAGTGCATCGCCTTAAAGTGAGGTGACAGTAAAGTTTGTTATACATTTGTCTTACTGAAGTGATTGAATTTACAAAAAACGTAAGGTGAGTAATTTAAATTGTTTTTCATTTTCACATTAAAAATTTTAAGTAATCAAAAAATTTATTTAGATTTATAATAATACAATTTTATCATCTTTCAAGGGCACAATTTGTTTTTGGATACCAGAAATATTTCATTTATATTTATTTTATTGCAAAGCGGAAATACTCAGACTTTATATATAAATATAGTAGAAGCCTGAGAAGTTTAATAAATACAATAAAACTGAATCGACGTTTGCGGATCTATATGAATATAAATTAATATTTGTACAATAATATATTCCGCTGAAGTTCCCTATGATATATCTTTATGTTTTCATATCAATTATTTCTGACGAAAAATGATGCGCTTGTTATATATTGTGGAGATATCACCCATTTTTCACAGAGTGAAAAATCATTTTCACTGTATTCTTCAGAAGTGCCTTCCCCCACCTAATACATTTTCACTGTATTTTTCAGAAGTGCCTTCCCCCACCTAATACATTTTCACTGTATTCTTCAGAAGTGCCTTCCCCCACCTAATACATTTTCACTGTATTCTTCAGAAGTGCCTTCCCCCACCTAATACATTTTCACTGTATTCCTCAGAAGTGCCTTCCCCCACCTAATACATTTTCACTGTATTCCTCAGAAGTGCCTTCCCCCACCTAATACATTTTCACTGTATTCCTCATAAGTGCCTTCCCCCACCTAATACATTTTCACTATATTCCTCAGAAGTGCCTTCCCCCAACTAATACATTTTCAATGTATTCTTCAGAAGTGCCTTCCCCCACCTAATACATTTTCACTGTATTCTTCAGAAGTGCCTTCCCCCACCTAATACATTTTCACTGTATTCTTCAGAAGTGCCTTCCCCCACCTAATACATTTTCACTGTATTCTTCAGAAGTGCCTTCCCCCACTTAATACATTTTCACTGTATTCTTCAGAAGTGCCTTCCCCCACCTAATACATTTTCACTGTATTCTTCAGAAGTGCCTTCCCCCACCTAATACATTTTCACTGTATTCTTCAGAAGTGCCTTCCCCCACCTAATACATTTTCTTTGTAACGCATCCTCTTTATTTACGTCATCTATGATGAAACCTTCATAAATAGGTATAATCATATCAAATATCTTCATAAATAGGTTAAGACATAATGAGATTAAAACAATTCCTTCATTTTTTGCTACCAATTTAATTATTTTGAAGTTCAAACGCTATAGGTTATGTGAAAAGTTATTTTTATCTTGTTAATCACGAATAAAAGTCTTAAATTAAGTCTGTACATAACCAAGATGTTTTTTACTGAATTTTAGTTTTAGAATACTGGAATTTATGGTTAACGCTTTTATTGTACACAAACATATAATTTAGCATAACACTGATGTCTAGAATACTGGAAATATTGGGTAGGTACCTAATTAGTTCTCAATTTGCTTGTTATTGAAGAAACGTAAAAAAATGTTTTTTTATAGTATTGTATACGATGCCTCAAATAAGTCACAAACGTCTGAATTCTTGCTGGTCTGGTAATTGTATTCGTTTTCCTGTTAAAATGGGACTGGAGGTCTTAAACGAATGATTTGACAAATTTCATAAGGAACTTGAATTGAAACAAATATGACAGCTTAAAAAGGTAAGTTTTTAGTTTAGACCTGAATTCTTTTGGACTTGTTATGGATCTTAGTTCTAGAGGGGGTTTATTCCAAGCCTTCAGCCCAGATGCTCCGAAAGCGAGATCAACAAACTTAGTATTTGGCTTGCGCTTAGGTTCCATCAGTCTGCCTACAGCTGCTGATGTTGCTGATCTAAGAGTTGACTGCCTCAGACCAGTGTTTTCCGGGACGCATAGTTCAGAGATGTAGGGTGGGGCCATTTCATTAATGAATTTAAGCACCATCCAGCACAATTTATACTGAATTCTTTCAAGGCACTTGAGCCAGTGAAGGTTAAGTGTTCTGAAATGTGCGAATATTTTGAAACCCCGGTAATGAGCCGTGCTGCTGCATTTATCACTCATTGAAGTTTGTCAATTTGATATTTTGGAAGCCTAGCATAAATGTCGTTGCAGTAATCGAGACGTGAGACTACGAAAGAGTTGATAAATAATTTTGTTGCTTCTGTAGGAAGGTTTCTTCGGACAGACTTGAGTTGTCTTAGGTGAAAAAAACCAGTGCTAACAGTCCAATTTATTTGACTTTTAAACGAAAAGTCTGAATCTAAGTTGACACCGAGAAGTTTGACTGTTGTTTTTGTGATGATATCGCTGCCGGAAATAAAAATAGTTGAATCGTGTATAAAATGTTGACGTTCGTTTGTGGCTGCCCAGAAAAACTCAGTCTTAGATGGATTCAGCTTCACCTTGTTTGAAGACATCCAACGAGTTATTGCTTCTAGACATTTAGCTATACGTTTTTTTTATTTATTTTTTTTTTTTTTTTATTTTACCGACTATATAAAATAATTGTTACATACAAAATATAATGGTGAAATTAAGTATAAAATATTGTATTTCTTAGTCCTCCTCACTAGGGGGTCCTGTGCCGAGGCGGACTAAAGTTATTTAAATATGGTTTATTTGTCTTCTATGTCGTTTTTAGTGTCTTCTATGTCGTTTTTAGTGTCTTCTATATCGTTTTTAGTGTTTTCATTAGGGTTTTTTCATTGACCTCTTTCAGCCATATTTTTATTAATGATTTGTATTCATTAGGATTTTTTATTAGTTTTATGTCTTGGGGAAGGATGTTATGGAGTTTTGTTGCAAAGTATGTATAGTTTCTTTGTCCGAATGTGGTTTTATAACTTGGAATATTTTTTATATCATTTTTGTTCGATCTAGTGTTATGCATACACAGTCTAGTAGAGGATTTGTTATTTTTGAAGAGCTTCAATAATATATTTTTGGCATATATTTGCTGTACATTTGGTACGTCAAAGGAATTGAATATTTCAATTGAAGGCGTTCTAATTGGTACTTTCAATATGGTCTTTATGATTCCTTTTTGAATCGTATTCAGGTTGTGTAGGTACGTATGTGTAGCAGATCCCCATCCTATGATTCCATATTCAATTCGAGAATGACATAATGCGTAGTAGACCTTTTTCATATCCTTTTTATTTAATACGTTTCTTAGATTTTTAAAGAAATATATAAGGCTTGTGAGTTTTTCGGTAATACCTTTGATGTGTAGGTCCCATCTAAGATTTTCGTCGATTATTACTCCAAGATATTTTATGTTTTGTGTTTTTTCGATGACGGGGCAGTAACATTGTATATTATTTCCATGGCATTCGTGTAGTTTTAGTTCTAGTGATTTTATTGGTTGGCTCCTTGCGTTTATTGAAAATGTTATATATTTTGTTTTGCTTATATTAAGGGTAAGCGAGTTGATTTTAAGCCAATTTTGAAGTGCACTAAGCCCCTTTTCAGCCTCATTAAATCTATCCGTCCAATTTTCTTCTTGAAATAATAAAACAGTATCATCAGCAAAACTGATTATGTTTCCTTTAATGGTAAGGTTAGTTAAATCGTTGATATAGATAATGAATAGGATCGGTCCCAGTACACTTCCTTGAGGGACGCCATAGTTTAAAGATAGTAGTTTGCTCTTTTGTTTGCCAATTTGTACTTGTTGTTCTCGCCCTGTTATATATGACTCTAATAAGTTCATTGTTGTTTCGGCCATTCCTATTTTTTTTAGCTTAGTTAGTAATATTTTATGGTCTATTGTGTCACGTATCTTGATACTATTGATTTCGTTTGAAGCGCAGTAAAAATAAAATTTCTGATATGACTAATGTTTTATTTTGAAATGATCATGCAGTCACATTTGAACAATATATTGATAAAAAAAAACTGTACTATTTTTCTCCGTGCACCTTGCACCTTGCACCATTAAAATTGCTAAAAGTACTTTAAAAACGCGAAAGGGATAAAAATGATAAGTTTCACCCTCAACTATACTAGTTGTGGCTACGTTTATGTTAAAATGGCGTAGAGAAATTGCATCATTAAAATATTGCGAGGATTTCAGGTGCAGTAGCTTCTGCAAACACCGCATTCGCCTGGGGTTAGGGACGAATTATGCATTTCTAAGGAAAAGTTGTCTAATTCGAATTAACGATGTATAGTATCTCGGGGCCAACTTTTCTACATACAACCTGCTTAGAACTTGATTATGCAATGCACGGGGGATACAGGAAACTTCCTTAATTAATATCCACGAAATATTACGATCAATGTTAATGCTGAATACAAATTAAGCCATTGTAAGCTGGAGATATTATTTAAGAGTATTGTATTAATGTTTTATCTTTCTATTGTTTCTAGTTGGCTCAAATCTGGTGGCACGAATATTGCAAAAAATAACAAAACAAATATTATTTTATATAATATTACTTGGCAGAAAATATTTGCTATAATAACTTAGTGGAATGACACCATACAGAATCGTCTGAGAATCAGTTTCATTTATTTATAGTTTAAATTTTCTTTCAGTGAATATATTTATTTTAAGTTTAAAGTTTTTTTAATTTACTAAAAATTGTGCATAACTAAAACAAAAACTACTATACAATTAGGTACTTACAAATCGTATCGATTTTGTTTCGATACAGTTTAAAACACCAAACACCTCTGTCCACTATTACTCCAAATTTAGTATAAATTTAAACTTGCAATTCAATTAGACAATGTTAAAAGATAATATTGTTGATTCTGCATTTGAAATATTAGGTCAACAAATATGATGTTTTATAATTAGGTCCCGATGGTCGAGCGACTAAAGACGCTGCGCTGGTAAAACAGAGATCATGGGTTCGATTTCTAGTTGTGAGTCTTAAGTTTCAATTAGATTTCTTAGTATTAATTTCTTCTTCTTTTAAAATCTCAATACATAACGCTTCAAAAACATAAAATTGATTTTGAACGAACATACATAAAGTGAAAAGGGTCTGGACATTAAAAGTGTTACGGACGGACCTGCACTTGAGTTTACAAGACTTGAGAGCTGTACCCACAGATTTTTTTTTTATTCATCAGCTTCTGCACATTGAAGCAACATTGATTTTTTATGTTTCTTTTTATAAAATAAAATTTCTGTCCAATTAAATCGTTAAAATGATTTACCAACTTTAAAAACATTATTATTATCATTTATGATAGTAATTATCAGTTTTCCCATCATTTTTCACAGTAACAGGCTTAATTACATATCATGAAGCTAATTATTAAAGTATTTATTTTGTTGATATATCATTATTTTTTATATGGAAGACATGTTAAGTTCAATAATTTAGTAATTAAAAATACTAATATTGGAAAAAGCGACCATGAATCCTCTTCATAACTCTGAAAATATTTATTTTTAGTTAGAATAAAATACCGATTCAGTGGAAGTAAAAAGTATTTTTAATTAAAACCAACAAATGATACCCATCGTCACTGACGATGGGTATTGGACGATTCGTCAGTCACGTCATGGTAATTAAACCACAGCGCAAAATTAAAAATATATTAAAAGCATCTCATTAGCTGAGTACCTGATCAAATGACTCTAATTGATTCATTATAAGTACTTACCCGCTCAACTAAACCGTCAATCTAAATAATTAAAACCGGGACGATGTGATGATTGCGCTTTAATAAATATTTTTATAGGTAACTACCTAATTAATTGAATATTACATTGTTTGAATTTTATATTCAAGCATTTTTTCGTTAGCAATTCACATGTGTTTTTCATATGAAACCGCACAAGCGTCGCAATTGCTCTCAACCGCCTGGAGCCAGTGAGACTATGGCATCCCCAATTGAGGTATTTTGTGAGAATGAGTAATTAGGGAGGGGGAAGAGATGGAAAAGAAAGGTGGGGAAGTACCTGGCTATTCAAATCTGGTTACCAAACACTGCCAAAGCCATTTCAAGCAACGTTTCAATTCTGAATTGTGGTATTACACCAGGGCGATACTTAAAATATCTTCGACTCTGTATGTATTATTCTAAATGATTAATTAGTAAAATAAAACAAAGTAATTAAATAAAATTTTCTTGCGCACGCCAGGATTTGAACCCGCAACCTCCAGCTTGCTAGTCGATAGCCTCACCACTCGACCATCATGAAGAAGAGGAGGAGGAGATGAATTAATAACAGCAGATCACGACTCTCACGTAGTTTATCTAATTATTATTAGATTCTTGAACAAAAAATTGTATTATTTTTAGAATCCTTAATAATACGTTTGCATTTAAAATTCATATTACTTACAAATAGATAAAAGCACGTTTGATGCATTGTTTAGCTGCCGTCATATTCCAAATATAGAAATATCTATTATTATATTAATTTAGCCTTTGATATTGAATTTAGCCATTGACAGGCTCGGTGACCTTTATATCTAACAATTCTGAACGTGAATATAATATCTATTTGAAATCCTTTCAAACCTTTTGATATTCTTCGTATCTATCTAACCGTTAGACCATGTTTGTAGGTACAACATTTTAAGTATGTTTCTGGTTTATAGAGTCAGTCGCTTAATGAGATCAATATTCACATGATGGAACGAATCACAACTGTTTATTGAATCAAACTTAATTCCATACATATTTAAAATAGGTCGAATCGTAAAATATTGGCAAATAGCAAAAAAAGTACTTAATAATAAACGTAAAAATATTTATAATAAAATAATAATATTTATAAGAAAAATATTTACAAATAAAATAAAAATATTTGTTTTATCAATTTTTACATTGAAATTCAATTTAATGGGGTATGAAAGGGTAAAAAAAAGATACAAAAATATTTTTCCTTACTATGACAATTTTTATTTTCTTATAATAAATTTTATATCTTACCTAGTACAAATATCAAATTCAACAGCGCTTATTTTAGTTTATTAAAATAACTAGGCAAGCTTTAATTAACAAAAAGGTAAGGGTAGTAGCTAGAACGCAATTATTTTAAAACCCCTTTAAATAATATTTAATGAGCATTGGGAGAAAACCGATGGTAAAAAGGAGAAACATTTTATTTCGTAAAAAGCCAAATTTTTGCCCACCTTAAAGAGTTGTAGTTGAATTAAACATTAAATAATTTTTTTAACGGTTGGTAAAAAAAGAAAAAGTATTACACTGTTTGTGGTATTGTGAAATTATGATAACATAAATTCACTCGAAATAGAAGACATTAATGTTTTAAAAATCATAAAGAAGCTAGTTAAAAATGATGTCCTAAAGCTTCAAGCAATTCTAACGATGCGCGACTCAAACAATTATTGTTTACTTAAGTAAATCAAAGAATTAATAACTGTACAAGTTAATCTTTAAAATATTATTTATGACCTGATTCAAGGACAGATTTCACCTTTGAATGCTTCAATTCCAACTTTCTCTTATTTTTCCTTCTTCCTATGAGCAACCTTCAAACGCTTCCTTCCATCCCCTTCAGCTTCCTTGGTGACAATCTAATGGAGCATTGAGAATTGGGACTCCCTCCCTATTATGGCAGAGAGCCGAAGGGTGGGGATGGCAGGTACACAAACCTACCCCCCGGGTATAAATCTAGTCTCAAGGGAGTCCGACAAAATATGCATAAATAGATTTTACGCCTGCGGGATCTGCCCCTCGAACTAAAATACACCCCGACAGGGATGCATTAGGGACAGGGTAACGATATTGGTTATTCACGTATTTATAAGCTCAGCATATTTTCAAATAAGCGTGTTAAGATGTTTTGATAATTAAGGTATACACGCAGATATAGGATACTAAGCACTTTTATATCCACACTAAAAAACTGTCATTTAAGGCTCTTAATGGTCACAGAAAAGCATGGTAAAAGATAGACTAGCTTCAGAACTTGTAAACTTTAATCTACTTAAGATGAAAAAAGTTCTTGCCTGTACAAACATGCGTTCTTTTTGATGTGAGAAATGTTGTAATCGCTTACTCTATGATTATAGTTTTATTATTGACGTCACTTTAATCGAATAATTTTACGATGATAGATTATAGTCTTGCCTGTCCTCTTTGGCGGACAATGTTCCACAAAGTTTCAATCTAAATGCATAATGTTTCGAACCAAATCATATTTGCACCCGATTGCATGACACAATCAAAGTCGTGACTATGAGAAATCAAAGCAATCACGCCTACATTGTGCAGTCGCGAAATCAGATGATGATGTGTTTTAGATGAGCTGTGGTAAAAACTAACCTGTTCTGTATGCCCTGCATTAGGTAAGGTTAACTCTTGCTACTATATGAATTGGATCAATTAATATCAATTAAAAACATGTCGTAAAATAACATTATCGAGAGAATTGCCGATATTTATGTGGTATGTGGTTTGTCACTAGAGCACATGTCGCACACACAAGGAAGTTCTATGTACAAATGTAACACAATATTTCTAAGTTCGAAATGCTATTCAGGAAGTTTTTGAAGAAATATCAAAATGAGTTCTTCTGCTGTTGACTTCCCATTTCGGAGTTGGCTATCATCAGCGTATTTTTCACCTAGCTGGCTGCAACTCGGGGCAGCGGGGTTTAAATTAAGTAAACAAATAAGTAGTTCATCGTATGAAGGTTATAGTGATATAATGCATTTCTTGAATTGAAAGCTAAGTAACAAAACAAAGAAAAATTGTTTCAGCTCTGTAGAGTATGAAAGATTTCGAAAAAACCTTTAAAATTTCAAAGTCATTACATTGAGAGACTGGTTAAGGGAGACCTTTTCACCACTCCAGCCGGTCTCTATCTCGACCCATCGCCTTGCACAGCAGTGGGAGGCATGAATTTATACGTCCTTCACTTCTAAACACATTTTTTATTTATATTTTTTTATTTTATAAATTTAGAATTTCGGTGACTTTCTTAACTAACACACTAGGCTCATGCCCGTATTATGGCAGTCGCACATGCTTCTTGTAAGAATAACAATATCAAAACATAACGGAAAAGGAAATTGTTATTGTAAAACGAAAAATAAAAAATCCACATCATTATAGAAACCATATTAGAAATAGAAATTAAGATAAAACTACATAAATGATTAAAAACAGTGTTAGGAACTCATGCATTCCTTAAAGAAGGCTCGTCCCCTTTCAAAGAGCCAATGTCGAACACGGATAGTAAAAAGGGATATAGAATTAATTGACTTGTTCGTCAACGTTAACGTGTTCAATAAATATTAGGAGAGGTTTCATGAATGTTTAGATTGAGGTAACACGATTGGATGATTGGTTTGGAAAAGTTATTGGAAGCATAATCCTTGCGTTTAGAAAATTTCATGTATTGATTTTTGTCGATATTAAGTGTGAGGAGGTTTGTGTCTAGCCAATACTTTACTTTTATTAGGCCATCATTAGTTTTATGAGTTTTTGATTTCAATGATTCATCTTCAAATATTTATACTGTATCATCTAAAAATGATAATATATTACCTGCAATATCCATGGTTCACAGTGTGTTAATGAATATAAGAAATAAAAATGGACCTAGTATACCTATCTACCTTGAGGTACCCCGTAGTACATATATATTTTTTTGCTGGTAAAATAGTTTTTAAACCATGAATAAGCTACTCATGTTCTTCCGATCTGTTGAAGCTTTTTAAGCAATTGCATTATATTACATTGACCTCCATATTCTTACCCACCCCTCATACCGTTTTCCTTCACAGAACTTTCTTTCCTTCCCTTCCCTGAAAAAACCCTCCACACAGAATCCCCAAACCAAAGATAACATAGATCCTGATTGAAAAAAAAATTACCAGAACCTTCGGTGTGGAGCTAATCATTTTTATGTTATCTACGATTTTCATGTTATCTACGATTTTCATGTTATCTACGATTTTTATAGTACTCGTAATTTAAACAATTTTCTGAAAAAATTATAATTCAATAGAATGTTAAATAAAGGTCCATTTCGTCACTCTTGAGCCAGGTAAAGCGTTCTACGAGACGTAAACGCTTACGAGACAAAAATAAACGGCTCCGCAACCAAATTGCTACCCCTGCCAGGGCTCTTTTCGCAGGTAATGTGCTCCGTGATTTATTTTCACTGTTTCAAGAGTGAATTTCCACTATTTCAAGATGCAATGTGGACGATTCTGAGATTTCTAACTGTAATAAACGTAGAAAACGGATGAAATTAAAAACGAAAAAACCTGCTTGTATAAATCATCAATATTAACATTCTTGAGACAGGTGTCATTTTTTTAATATTTTACTCACAAGGCGCAAGTTTTCTCAAGAGGAGTTTTAAATTTTTTTTTGTGACTTGTGAGCCTGGTTCACATTAATGACAGAAATGTGCATTATTGGATCTATGCAGTATTGCACCTTTATGTTGTTTTATTGCTGTAAAAAGTCAAAGAAGTGGTATTTTAATACACAAAATGTTAGATAAGAATAGAATTCCACAACCAATTATTAAAATTTTCAAAATTTTAGATAATTTTAAAATTATGAAGTTCATTCACATGCGATTGAAAGAATCCAAAATAATTTTTTTTTCTATTGGTGCCCTTTTTTACTCATTTAAAGTACGCTCTAGCGTGTTTAAATCGCACTTTATGGAACGCGCGTTTTTTAAAGTTACCATGGCAACATCAACAAATCAACAAAATGTGAAGTCTAATTGCTGCTTTGGTATTTAAATTATGAATGTTAGAACTCATTTTACAACACATAATAAGTAGTAAAAACTGTGATGTCAACTATTAATCTTATGTGGCAGATTGCAAATTAATGTTTATGTTTTTCATTTCCATGACAACAAGATATTGTGATGTCACATCACGAATTCATTAATAGTTCTTATTTCCAAATTTTTAATAATAATATCAATATTTATGTTTTCAAAGTGTACCAATAAAAAAAAATAGCGTAAAGTATTCGTGGATAACTGGTCTTTAAAACACTTGCTTTATTTCGAGCACTCGGCTACGCCGTCGTGCTCAAAAAATCGCGCGTGTTTTAAAGACCTGCTTATCCACTTATACTTTAATATACTATAAGATATGTAAATTTTAAAATGGGCATTCCTAGAGAAAACCTAAATTACGATAACGTACTTTGTTCATTAAATTTAATAAAATTATCTGATCGCAGAATTATTTCCGATTTAACCTGTTTGTATAAAATTATTTATTCAATGTATGATACCCCTGATTTATTATATGTAATCTCTTTTCATACTCCAAGCAGGTCGGTTACAAGACAGTACCTACCATATTATTGTAGCAATTCTATGTCAACGTCCCAATATCACACTCCTATGCGACGGATTCAACAGCTAGGAAACAAATACTACGATGTTGTTGATATATTTAGTAATCAATTTCAATATATAGGCATACCCTATTGAATTTTTTTTCATCAAGTAGTGGAATATTTTAATAAAGGTATTTAATTCGATTTGACTAACACATAATAATTTTGTAAGCTGAAACAGAAAAAAATATTTTGGATTTTTTATGTTTTGTGCCTACATGCTGTGTAGATCAAGTTCAGTGATATTTTGACTTTATAGTTATTTTTCTGCAATTGTTTTAAATAGTCGCCTGCACTATTTTTATGAATAAAATTGTTAATATTTTTATATATATATATATATATATATATATATATATATATATGTGGGAAGCATAGAATGAGGACAGTTTTTCGAGCGCGCCCATACTTCGGGGACATTTGTATAGTTTGGGGACAGGCCCAAAGTATCTGTCCCCAAACTAACACTTTGCATTATATACGCAACGCATAGATTGAAGCCAATTTTAAAATTATGCAGAAGGCATGCTTTGAGCCATACATTACTAAAATAACCATAGATGCCACTATCGTATCGTTCTCAGATTTTTGAAACTTTCTATTGTGAATATTCGAATTAGCAAAGGCTCGGTACCTATTTACCTAATTTATGTTTGTATTCTTTTTCGCTTGCTTTTGTCGGAGATTGTCGCTTTTTTAAACCCGGTGTCCGCAAATATTTTTTTTATTTAATTGTTGGTATTATTTTTTCTCATTAGATAATAATAAAATTAATATGCTCGTACATAATATGATGGTGTATTAAAAACTGATTTTAAAATAATCTAATAAAAATAATTACACATATTACGTTTGTGCAAACATTAAAAAAAACTTCTTTTTTTGGTTTTAGGCATTCCACCCTGAAAAGAGTGCTTTGTGAAGAAAAAATACTTCCATAAATTTTAATCATATTACAGATACATGTATTTTCAAAATAAATTTATTTTCATACTTTGACAATGTGGGCTTCGCTACCCGTACTGAGTTTTATACTTTTTATTTTTATAGTTTTTTTTTCTAGTTACCTATTCAAAAGTATAAATGTATGTAAAATAATAATGAGAGGTACATACTTCCTACTCTCATGTTACGTGAATAATGCAATAATAATATAACTATAAAAAAAGAATTCAGAAATCGCGGGTTCAAATTACGGCGTGCAATTTGCATAATTTCACAATATTTATTTGTTTAAATAATACGTTAGTACCTATATGGTATATTTGCGGCAATTTCAAGAATGGTAGATAGGTACTTTCAGTATCGCCATGTTACGTGAATAATGCAATATTTTAAATAACTACAAAATAATTGTTATTTTTTTAGCCGTTGAGATTGAGATTACGATCCTTGACTACGAATTAGGAGGTCGCGGGTTCAAATTAGGGCATGCGCAAGTAAATTTTATTTGATAAATTTCTATAATTACACAATATTTATTAGTTTTAAATAATTCATTCGTACCTATATGGTATATTTGCGGCAAGTTCAAGAATGGTAGATAGGTACTTTCAGTATCTCCATGTTACGTGAATAATGCAATATTTTAAATAACTACAAAATAGTTTTTCATTGTTTCGCCGTTGAGATTGAGATTACGATCCTTGGCTACGAATTCGGAGGTCGCGGGTTCAAATTACGGCGTGCGCAAGTAAATTTTATTTGATAAATTTCTATAATTTCACAATATTTATTTGTTTAAATAATACGTTAGTACCTATATGGTATATTTGCGGCAAGTTCAAGAATGGTAGATAGGTACTTTCAGTATCGCCATGTTACGTGAATAATGCAATATTTTAAATAACTACAAAATAGTTGTTCATTGTTTCACCGTTGAGATTTAGATTACGATCCTTGGCTATGAATTCGGAGGTCGCGGGATCAAATTACGGCGTGCGCAAGAAAAAAATATTTGATAAATTGGTGTAATTAACAGTTTATTAAGTTTACTTAATACGTTGGTACCTATACTATAATATATTTCCGGCACTTTCACTTTGCACTGGCACTTTCGGAACATTTGTAAATGTGTACCTACTTTCAGTGTCGCCAGAGGGTTAGGAGCAGACTGATTGATTGAGACGAGTGATTTTTTTTTGAATACCACCTATCTTTCACAAAAACAGCGCAATATAAATAAAATGATTCATATTTTATTACCATGATGCGCTCCGCTCAGACTTGTTAGGAGGCCCCGAGGAAAATATTTTCTCTCATGGTTTATGACATCTTTGAGAGGAAGGATTGAACAAGGCACTGGAAGAGACCCATGTTGTAGGAGGGAGGAAACTCAGAGGCCGGCAAATCTTCCCACAGCCGAGCTGTTGAACTCAAGAACCAGTCGTAGATACGAAACGAGAAGGTACCGAAGAGATCAATGATGCTGGTTCTTCAGAGCATCTTTCATTGTAATACCGGTAGATCAATAAGAGCACACATACTTCACGGCTGTGCTCTAAAGATAGTTTTCTGCACAGGGGAAAAGGTCTTTTCAATTATTTTGGGGCTCTTGGCTATTTGGCTAGCGATTTGTACAACAGTGGGGCCCACGTAATATTTTTTAAACAGAGACAATCATACCCAGGTGACGAATAACCTGACAATCTTTAAATATATCCCACTACTATCACAGTAAGCGGAAAATGTTGCTTGTGTCATGATGGAGGACTTAGCCAGCCGAGGAATTGAATTCACTAAGCCTGGGTGGGAACCAGACGCGATGTCAACTCAGCCTCTGACCGGTCTGAAATGACTCGTTACGAATAAAAATAATATTGTAATAGACAAATGTATTATAAAAATTACTGCCACCTAACTTTTTGTTGATTCATAGTGAATCGTTTTAGGAGAGGAAGATCTAGGACGGAAAAAGGTATGAAGGTTTGTTTGGTAGTAATCTGGGGGTCAGTGTGTCCAGGAGTGACAGATGTTTAAACTCATTACTCCCAATTCGGTACAAGGCAATGGGTCGAGAGAGTTAAACAGAGAGGTAAATAGATCTCCTTCAACCGGTCTCTCTAAATCCGGCCCCTCACACAGAACGACAGATGCATCCGCCGCCAAGACCTAAACAATGGTGTCTCTGCTAAGTCACTAAACTTAGCGAACCACGTGACCTATGGCAGAGGTGTTGGTTATCCAATAAATGGTACCCATACCCACCTCCCAAATACCAAGTTGGCTTGAATCTACAGATGTTGTGGCGGGCATCTCTACAGTTAATAATTGGCCTTCAAAACAAGAGTATATATTAGATTTCGGAAACTAATACCCGGGCAACGCTGGGGACTCCAGGTAATCTAAAATATTCACACAAAGCAATTAAATATAGATTTCCCCGTAAAACCGTAATACCTAAAGGGTAATTATTACATACATAGATAGATCTATTTTAATAAGAAGCAGATACTTTGTGTTTTGACATTATAATTAAAAATATAATAGTGCCAGATGTATCAATAGTCTGGTACTTCTTTACCTTCCTCTTTCTCATCTCCTTCCCCTCCCCGTACCTGGTACTAGTAAACGTTCGTAACATAACTACATTCCTACAAATTGTCGTAAAATATATAATCTAAATCATGAAACAATCGGACCATGAGATATGCACCTATCAATAGGTACTTATGGTAATATAATATTATCATTTCTATAATTTGGTAAAAATGTCCGATCCCGAATTTGTTTAGCATCGACTTGTAACTACATGTCCCAACCAAATATGTAGGTACATGTAGATAGGTACTTTCAGCCAGCCCTAGCGATCACGCATGGATCACGCGCCTAAAACGTGTTATAGGATGGTTCACATATTAACCTAGCTCACTTAAAAATAATTCATTGATTCTTATATCCTATCTACTAACTTTACTTCACCTCCCCGCAGTGTTAGAGCGAGGGTTAAGTATTTTTTGCATTCAGATACGATATAGATTGTGTATTTGTTTGGTCCGTACAAATTTAGTATATAACATAGGTACTTTTTGCTATTTCTCGAAATTCCCCTATCTTTCTGTACTTTGTATTTATGAAGTTTGTGTAAGTTGGGGGGTAAATGGATATAAAAAAAAACATTCTAAGTATAGTTATTGTTATTGTTATGGCCTAAAACATGAAGGTTTCTTTTGAGAAAATCAACATACCTGTAGATTAGATCAAATTAGATTAAATCATGACATAACACCCTTACAACATACTGCAATTCGCCTCGGAACAAGAATACCCAGTGAGGAGGTCTTTGAATAAAATTCTTTGCCTTGTGTTTTTAATATAGCGATTACTAAAAATAAAATAATAATGAAATGGATGCGACCACTTTTGGTAATAAGCATAACCCCGAGGTTCGTAAGAAAGAAAAATATTTTAAATCTTGTTTTATTTAAATTTGTAACAAAAAATAAAATTTCCTGCTAAACCAGTGCATTTCTGAACATTTTAGATGAATACAGAATGTGTTCTATTTGGCCCTTTTGTTATGATGTTTGAATTTTTATTATTTAGCCATGTAAACCTTTTTTACTGTTAACTTTTCGGCTTCGACCAAATCTGAACTTGACTCGATGCTAGTTTCTTATTAGATTAAAAATATTTATTTTTTATTTTAAAGAAAAGTAAATATTGTGTACTAAAAAATATAAAATGAGGCTTTTATAATAATAATAATAAAAGAAATCATAAGAATTTATTTCATAAAAAATATTATTTGTTTCGGTTATCTCAATATTTCGTGAACATGTAAATGATTAAAACATTTCATTAGTAAAAGTTTAGTAAACATTTTTAAATGCTAACAAAATTATTAATTTTAATATTAAAATAAAAACAGAAAAAATCAAATAAAATTACATATTGAAGATCTCTTTGTATGTTTGGAAACACCCAGTGCAACAGTGCCGATGTAGAGAGGATTGCAAACACATCCTGGGTTGCAAACTCTTCGGTTTCTCAACTCAACTCAAGTTTTTTCTGAATTGGTTATTTTGCGGGAAGAACTTATATTTTGTGTATAGAATGCGGGGGTCTAGACATTTCTCGATTATCCAACAACATTAAAAATAATATTAACAATAATTGTGAGAATGTACTATAATTTGGTTTTCTTTAGCAGTAAATATTCAAAGAAATTTCTACTTTTAAAGCCTGAACGAAAGAAAAAAGCCGAAAATGACTAGATAGTAAAAAAAAAACTAATTTCGTAGAATTTTGTTTGTAAAATTATTTTATTTAAACATTTGAACTAATATTGTTGGTTTTTAATGCATTTGCATCGGCAACCCTGCACAAAGTATTATGTGCTATTATGCCAACATGGCCTTTTTAGGTTCATGTTGTGCGTGCACAAAGGTCATTGCCCATAAAACCGGCCCTATAGAAATTTTCCAAATATTATTATTAACTTCTTCAAATTTTGCAAATAAAAATATAATTAATATTTTTCATTATTATTATTAAAATTACATACCCAATGTAACCCGCGCAGTATGCATATGGCATACGCTCGTCGACGGTCGGCACGCTTCCATGCCATGCCTCCATTGCTTCTATTGTATAAATACCTATAAAACAGTTAAATTACACATAAATGGAAACAAGAAATACAGGCCATGAACCGTTGAAAAGTCGATGAATAGTTTGTGGGTCGTGTCTAGTACTGGGCGTTGACGATAATTCCATCCAACGCCAACGTCGTTATCGTTAGCGATTTTCAACTGTTGAAAATAACGCCGACGTTAACGCAACTATAATTGATTATTTGTAATGATTTATTAGCTCAGGTCTGTTTTCAGTGCTTAATTCTCCATACTCGATGAAACCTCATTCATCACATATGTTATTATATTTTTATAGATAATTTAGTAATTACGGTTTTTAAATTATTTTAATTTAGAAACGGTTCCGTGTTGACCACATTCGCTGGATATATGAGCTCCAAGCAAAGAAAATTCAATCGGGTGCTTTTGCTTTAAATGGCATTTTAGATTGGAAATTGTTGATTTGTGTGAGAGTGCACGCTTACAAACATTACATTTTGCAGTTTTTGTCTTTCCATCAGATTATAAATACTTCCACAAATCACTCTGATTATTGTTTGCCATTGATATTTGATATCTATTTAGGAAAGCACTTCAACTGTTTAGTATATAACGTTATACGCAGCGCTAAGGGACAATCAAATTTATCAACGACAAGCAAAATATATCTTCAATGTCTTTAATATTTCAACAGGGTAGTGTTTTCAACACCGAAATGAATGTCTTCCAACAGTTTCAACTTTCAACTTTATTATAGGATTATTATTACGTGTGTGGGGCATAGAGATAATCATAATGCATCAATTATCTGGGGAACAACCCGTTAATAGGGATTCTAATACGATTTTGATCTATTTTTTGTTTGTTTTTTTGTTAGTATCGTTTCGATCTCTTATACGTTTAGTTTGATTGTACTGGCTTGTCGCGCATCTATTCAATCTGTTTTTGTTAATTGTTTTACTTATGAAGTAAAAATACAAGTGTATGTATGTAGTGACGCCAACATAGTTCACTTATATATTAATTCTATGCAAATCGCATCTTCGCCCCTATATACCAAACTTATAACCTGTGCAGTATAGCCTATACTCGATGACAGTTATTCTAATGTTTCTAATATATATGAATAAAACCATGTAGGTACCTATAATAAAGCTAAATTAAACATGGACGGAAATAATGAAGATAGGCCACAAACTGTTTTTTTTGTTTGTGTGTAGTGTCGCCAAAATCTAATATGCATTTATGAAAATATTATGTTTATGTTATATTTCTCAGTCAGATATAAAGCATCCTTAGAGTGGTGTACGCAAAATCGGCGCTATAAAAATACTGTTCACAAGAAATGACACAGTAAGTTTTCGAAGCGAAATTACAAACGCTACTGTTTAGATACTTTCTAATTCAGCCATCGGAAATATGAGAACGTAAAAGATGTTCCAAGCTCATCTATGATAATTTTTTTGTGAAACCAAGTGACACGCAAAATACGCGTGATTATTTTTTGCTATAGAATGCGCTCACGGGCGCACAGTGATTTTATTTTGAAAATTACTGGCCTATACTTTCATGTCTTCATTTTTATGGTTACTATTATTATTGTTTACAACGCAAATAAAATAAAATAAAAATGATTTGACAGACAAGGAAATAATTTTTATCGCATTTTAAATAAATAAAAAATATCATATTTTGTATAAGTAGGTCTACAAAAAGTAATTAATGAAAATATTTGAATAGGAAGCAGATACTTTGTGATGTGACATTATAATTCAAAATATAACAATTCGCCAGTGAATACATAGCCGCTCTGTGATTCAATCACCTCAATGGCGCTTACAGTATTATTTATTGGTAGCCTCTTCTAGTACTTGTATTATCTTTTTCAAACCAGATGGCTTCTGAACTTTCCAGAGTGGAAAATACTCTCAGTATCACCCTTGTGTAAGACCACCAGTCTTGAAACGTGGCTTGAAATGGCTTTAACTGTGTTTGGTTACCAGATATGAATAGCCAAGTACTTCCCCACCTTCCTCTTCCCTCCCCACTATTATCAGCTTCGCAACATACCCCAATTGGGGATTTCATAGTCTCACCGGCTACAGATGGTTTGGAGCAGTTGGGGCTCTTATGCGGGTTAATATTAACATAAATAAAAAATAGATTAAATGGCAGGCCATTTCAAGAATTTGAAAAACGTTAAAAATTAATGAAAAAATTATTTACTAAATATTTTCTTGGTGTAAACCAAGAAAAAATTTTTCGATCTGCAGTTTACAGAAGTAAGTGGTAATTACTGCAAAAGATAAATTTAAAAAAAAATGCTTGGAATCTAATGCTGCTGCAACATAAATCAGTTTGTGTGGTAAAACCATGAATGCTCGTGTGAGAAATGTGGAGATCCGCAAATAGTGCAAAGCTGATTTAAGTGTAATGAGTAAAATCAAGAAATGGACGCTTAGATGGTTTGGGCATTAGAGCGAATGAGCGAAGATAGGAGTGTAAGGAGAATATATGATACAAATGTGAATGGTAGCAGAAGTCGGGGACGCCCGAGGAAGATGTGGCACGATCGAGTGAATCAGATACTAGAGTCGGGCCATGTAAAGATTCAGAATAATAGAAGAGTATGTATGAATGTGAATGAGGCAAGAAGTGTGTGCCAAGACCGAGTTGTTTTGCGGTCCGCCCTCTCTGCCTACCCCTGCGGTGAAACGGTGAGATGGTTGGTAAGTTAGTTTAGCAATAGAAAAGCAAAACACCAAAATATAAATCGGTACTAAACATTTTATACATTGTTTATAAATATGTTTCCAAGCAAGGCGCTTTTCGGTCCTGGAAAGTATAGTTGATTCTTCAAAAAATTGCCTGGAATGGACACTAAAAATATTTTCGTTCTTACCTCTTCCGTATTTTTTTGATATAGTGACATACGAGCTTCTGTTTCCGTGCGTATGGTTTGTCTAGTCTGCGCGGGGCAAGTAATTTTAAAATTATAAAGTAGTCATCTGCAATAAGTAAAAAGCGCCAGGCGGGATCTCCCGTCGAACACTAACTGAAACTAACTCTTTTTAACAGGTGGACTTTTTAACTACCGGTGGTTTTTGACAACTCGCGGTCGAGAACGCGTCAACTTTTAACTGCCGATAATTCTATAACTTTAAGGATTACTGATTAATATAATTTTTTTATAAAATTAAATTTTGGAAATTTATTTTAATACGGAAAACCAACATTTATTATATTTTACAATGTATAGTAAAAGGGTGCGTATAAACAGGCAAAGTTTTATCGAGTCGAACCACGAATTAGAGAAAGGAACGAAAATACCGCAATTGGCTCTTATAATAGCTATTTTTTATCTTATCTTCGGATATATATTTTGTTTTCTAAATTTTTGAAATAATCTCTTATCTTTTTGAACTATACAACGGTTACAATTTTATTTAAATCGTATATTAAACCAAAATCAGGTAAAAAATGAAAACGGAGGTAGGTTGGTAGGTAGGTATCAAAGATATTAGAAACTCTACAATTAGAACTTATACTTACAAAGATATTAGAAATTCTACTATTTGAAATTATATTTACCAAAGATATTAGAAATTATACTTATCAAATATATTAGAAATTCTTATATCTTTGGTAAGTATAGTGTGGCTTCTGGAAATTAAAAAAAAATGCAATTTAATATTTTATTTGCGTAGTGCGGTCGCAACAACAATATTTAAATAAATATGGTAAGCAAACTTTCATCAAATTAAATGAACTAGTTATTAAAAACAAAACAAAACCAAAAATTGGATTACACGCATATAACGCGGGTCTACTATTCCTTCGAATATTTTATCGTGTTCTTTCTTGCTTACATGGATATTTGTTTTTATTTTACTATATATCTCATTAACCTATAAAAACTCATTATTAGACCATAAATGCAAACGTAAGGTATATTTTCTATAAGAAATAAATCATTAAACAGCTAATAAGCAATAAACCTAACGGTTCAGGTATTTTGAAATAGAAAAATCAACCCGTAAAAAGTTCGTCTACTAAATATATGAAACATCTGTTTTTATCAAAAGATGTATTTGAAAATATTTTTTTTGGTTTGATTAAGGATTGAATCTTCCTCTCCAAGGACTGGAATTTATATTAACTGCTGTAATGTCATTCAATTTCAGAAAAATGCAAATATGTCCGCGTGTATTCACGTGATTGCCGCCAGTTCATTGTAATCAACAACGAGTCTATCTGCCGAATTTCAGCTTTATTGGATGTTAGAAAATGGGTGAATTTCCACTTCATTTATACATTCATTTAAGAAAACGCATGTGAAATTCAAGAAGGTGTATTTAAAAGTATAAAAAAATAATATTTAAAAAAAACACACCCACGAACATATCTTCACAGTTTGAGAACTAATAATAATTGTATACAAAAAATGTCAACAACGAAAAAAACAGTAAAAAAAACATCTGCACATCCGGTCGTCGCGCATCGGCATTGTAGTGCCCAGCCAGCCTAATATACCTACATCATATTATTATTCAAAAAGTAATATTTACAATAATTATCTAATTTGGGTTTCTTTTGCGGCAATTTTTTAAACAAATGTCTATTATTAAAGCCCGAACGAAACAGAAAATACAAAAATGACTGTTACCAGTTTCTACTTTGAGATTGAGATAACACTCCTTGGCTATGAATTCGGAGGTCGCGGGTTCAAATTACGGCGTGCGAATGTGAATTTTAATTGATAAATTTGTATAATTTCACAATATTTATTAGTTTAAAATAATACGTTAATAACTATATCGTATATTTGCGGCATGTTGAAGAATGAAAATAGGTACTTTCAGTATCGCCATGTTAAATTAATAATGCAATATTTTAAAAACTACAAAATAGTTGTTAATAGTATGAGGTTGAGATTACGATCCTTGGCTACACATTTAGAGGTCGCGGATTCGAATTCCGGCGTGCGCAAGTAAATTTGATTTGATAAAATCGTTCCACAGCCGAGCTGTTGAACTCAAGAACCAGTGGTAAAAACGAAACGACAAGGTGCCGAAGAGATCAATGATGCTGGTTCCTCAGCGCATCTTTATAAGAAAGAAAAAAAGTTAATTTTTGTCACAGATAATCTAAGCCATAATTCTGTGTGTTTTTAAGTACCTAGTTACTCATGTGCGTTCTTATGATAAAATACAGTTTTTAGTATTTTACAATTATATTTTAAAATTATACAATGATACAAAGTAATTGAACAAATATATGTTAATTCCACTCAAGCAAAAGGATATGAAAAACTTTATCAAAAGCATATTTATTGGTGTTCACCTTGTAAACCGAGTCGAATAATAGAGATACTTACATCATTGATTCGTAGTAAAGATACATTTACAGATGGTCGCTATGGTAGAACGATGGTATAATAGTAATTTATGTGAATACATCACAAGACTCCCGAGTGCTCCCAACCGCCTGGAGCCAGTGAGATTGCAGTGAGGGCATCCCAAATAATTGGGGTATGTTTTTATATTCATATATGTGACACCTCACAAGAGCGTCCCTGCCTGTGCAGTGTACAGACAGGGGAACTATGTCACCACCCGATTGGGCGGCGTTGTGAGGCGGAATAAGGTAGGGGCTGTAGGAAGGGAAGGAAGAGGCTCGGATTATAGGAGGGAGGAAAAACAGATGCCGGTAGCTCGAAATTGCTTGTTGATAAGCTAAAAGTATTGGAGAGAGGAAGGAGATGTGGAAGAGAAAGGTGGGGAAGTACCTGGTCACCAAACACGGCTAAAGCCATTTCAATCAAATTTTCAATTCTGAATGATGGTATTACACCAGGGCAATACTGAGAGAACCCTCCAATCTGGAACGTATCGCAAATATACCTTTATTTTTAAAGATAAATTGTGAAAAAATACAATGCCATATCTGCTTTGTTACTTTTATCTATGGATAAAACCATCTAGGTGCCTACCTAACACAAAAGTTAAAATGTGTAACGGAACAATGAAGATAGGCCATTAATCGTTGTTAGTTTGTGTGTAGTGTCGCCATCATCATATAACTTAACAATGCCCTGCATCTACACTCCTACATAGTCACCAAACGTACAACCCGTGCAGTATGGTCTAAGCTCGATGACAGTTGGCAAACTTCCATGCCATATCCGCTTTGTTTCTATTATCTATAAGTTTGTTGGTACCTATAAAAAAGTTAAAATTAACAATCAAGTATTGAAAATTATTTTTTTCGAGATGGATGAATTTTTTCACTCTTTTATCTTTCGAAAAACTCAGCGAAAAAGTTTCATAAAGAATTTGACTTGAAGACGAAACATTACTTTATCATAATGTACCAAATTCACAGCGCGTAAATATCTACATATTTAATATTATTATTTGTGCCATCTGGCGTCAAAAATATTAATAATTTCACATTATTTCACTGGAAGTTTCCTACTTACCATAGGTCGAAAGTATGCTATATGTACACGAAACACCTCTCTGTGAAAAGCATTATTTGAGACCACGACGGGAAATTATATATAACGCATACATTGAGGACTGTCTTCAAACTATCGTCTGTACAGAATAAAAATATGTCTTCAAAGTATGCTCTAGATGTATGTATCGATATATATATTAAACGGTACATCATAGACGTATATAGCTGTGAGGGGGTAGTTTTTAAGGGTTGATTAAACAAAATGGCATTAAAAAAAAGTGTATATAATGTGGCTCAAAGTATGCTTTATACAAATATATATATATATATATATATATATATATATATATATATATATATATATGTAAAAGCAGTAATAAGCGTGAAATAAATAAATAAATAAATAATTTTACCTTATTTCAAGAAAGAAACTTTTTACGGAATAAAATAATTTTATTGCCATACCAACGAAATTTTTTAAAACAGCTTAAAATAATATTAAGATGCTGTGTGGGAGGTCCTCCAATGAGTAAGTAAACCCAGGTCTTGATTTGACCAAATACGGGTAAGAAAAGGCAAAAGCCAGTCCTTACTAAACCAAGCAAATGTCAACCATTTTAAAAGTAGTTTTTTTAGTATCTGAACTTAGACCGAAAAGTCGTTTATGTCTCTTTATTTCATTTTGGTTTACTAACTTCTTATTTTTTACTATTATTTTTTTTCTTTATTTCTTTGAGGCCCAACTGCTCCCAACCGTTTGGAGCCGGTGAAACTGTTGTATCCCCAATTAGGGTATTTTGTGAATTTGAAGGCATTAGGGAAGGAAAAGAGATGGAAAAGAGGAAGGTGGGAAGTACTTGGCTATTTAAATCTGGTAACCGAACAAGGTCAAAGCCGTTTTAAGCAACGTTTCGATTCTGAATGCTGGTCTTATATCTAGACGATACTGAGAGCATCTTCCACTCTAAAACAATAAATATTATATAAATACTCTTAAAGACTTGGTAATAATATTTTTGTGTTACTGAAACAAAAAACCAATACGAGTAGGTACTATTCATACCTATTATATAGACTCATGACAGAAATTAAAAAATATTTTATTTGTCTTCCGTCAATTTATCGATCTGTGACCATTAAACATGATGGTATCCTACAATTCTTTCCCCTTTGCATATTCCCATTGCACTGTGGAGGACTTTATTTCCTGCAGGCAGCTATGCATTTCCCCTCGATGCTTCTCGATTAGAGAGACGATTTCAACTCCCCGAGTTGCAAAAGTGCCCTTGGGCAAAATGGATTCTTGATTGTGTTGCAAAGATGCAAAATGAATCTTTGGTATCGTAGCTCTCAGTTGCGCGGGGAGAACAAACTGCAATGTTTATTTGAGCTAGATACATTGATTTCAAAATATATTACAGTGGTATAAAATGTTATTCAAATGTATATTAAAAAAAATTGCAGTATAAAATTGATCGGTACGAGGGCATTAAAGCAGTGTTTTTTCGAACTGTATTAAGCAGGAAGAAGATTACTATGAAGAAAGCGAACCTCCGATGGGAGAAGGCGCTTGGAAAGGTTAAAAAGGGTGGGTTTAGGAAAATAACAAGAAAATGTTATTGAATTGTGTCGTTATCATTGTACTTTAGTTTGTTAAAGGTCTGCAGAGTGAAGATTGTCCAGGTAGAAAATAAAAATCTCTTGTATTCTAAGTAGATAATAATGATTTAATTATTGATTGCCATTTTTGAGGCCAGGAAAAAACTGCAATTATGAATTATTATAACAAATTATTATAAGCAATAATTTGTCGCATGAAATATCAATACAAATTGAAAATATCTCCCGAGTAAAAATAAATGCCGCCGACGGGAATGGAACCCGCAACTTCTGATGTCCGGTCAGGTGCTTTGGACCACTGAGCTACGTCGGCTCATTTCTAACACGCCAAATAATTCAATATGTACTAGTAATCAACAATTCCTGCTTATTATTTTTTTCACTTGTAAACAACCTTATTTTTGTAAGAAAGGCTTTTTTAGTGCTAAATTTCCAACTAGATGGCGTCGAGACATATTATATCTACATGTCTTGACGCCGTTGTTTTGTGGCGTGTTGGAAATAAGCCGACCTAGCTCAGTGGTCCAGAGCACCTGACCGGACATCAGAAGGTGCGGGTTCAATTATCGTCCGTGGCATTTATTTTTACTCGGGAGATATTTTCAATTTGAATTGATATTTCAGGCGACGAATTATTGCTTATAATAATTTGTTATCCTTTGTGCTATGCGTGAAAAACCTTGACCTATATAAACATTAGTTTATAGTTTAAAAAAAATTTATTATAATACCGAGAGGTTTCAAACGCTTGGGGAGCACTTCAACCAACATTTAATAATATGGTAGAAAATTATGAAATGACCTTTTAATGTGACTAGAAAAGTAACTGATCCTATTTCACCACGAAAGGAGATATTCTACTTGATTTTGTAATAAACATAACAATGTATTTTATCAAGACGAGAAAGGCATAGTATTGAAATTTCCGTATAATTAAAATATTTAGATGATCTACAAGCCATTAACTCTAGATGTTATTTGCGCATGGTTTGATGCTACAACTATTCTAAATAATTATTTATTTAAATAATATTATACTAAGTAGATACTGTTCTTTCTCAATCAGTCTGATCTTTAGTTTCTGTGGGAAAAAAATTTTAACAACTGCAAAATTGCAATTATTGCAAAAGTTAGACATCATAAAAATACATGTATATTTTAACATTATTCATCTTATTCAATCGATGTTGAAGTAACTTTGCGAATGGTAACGCGATGCAATTTTCGTAATAACGAATATCGTGTCTTTGCGGAATAACAATTATTGTATACCTATATCAGGGGACTACAATGCTGTTCTGCACAAAACATGCCAAGAGTATTGAAAAATAATACACAACTATGAAATTGTGACAAAAAATTATGCGCTATTTGTCGATTTTAATGTAAATCATCAACGATTCATTTTACTACTTCAGTAAAGGAGAAAAAACTGAAATGATTTTACAATTTTGAAGCGTATTGTGAATTCGCAGTTATATTATGTACTTAAAACAGTTTTTCAAGCTCAGTATCTTGGTGATTGATAATGGTATCATTGGTTTTCTGGTGTGATATTCAGGGTATATCAGAACGAACCCGACAAAAATTTTTTTGTGAAAATTTTATCTTGCTCTACGGTGATAACATTTTTCCATCACGTCGCCTGATCGTCCACTGGATACAAGTCTGTTCTACGTTATCCATTATGTTATATCCAGTGGCTTAGAATTGCTGGTTCATGTCTGTCGTGTACGTTCTGATACACTATGCAGGTACAATAAGTAAAAGAATATCATGTTAGGAAATATTTTCTATCCAATAAAATGAACTGTCGTCAATCTGTTGCTAAAATAATTTATAGATTCATAAAATTCCTCAAAGATGGTATCATTGGAGTGTCCAAAAATGTGACCTTTCAGACCTTATTATCTAGTTCAGTGAGTCCTTAAGTGAGCTGTCTGATCCCTGTTGCCAAAGTAAACAGAGTTGAGGGTGGTAGAAACGATGCGGACGTTGATTATTCATTTGAACGATATTATTCCTAAAACGAATTAAAATTTAGGTATAGGTACATTTTCCTTTTTCGATACGCAGCGGTTAGATTACAGAGTCCTAAGCCGGCGTGCCTCCAGATTGCTTTCAGGTGAAAAATAAACCATATTAACGATAATAGCAGATCCAAATGGGTGAGGACATTGAAGACACGTTTGTAGAATTTAGAAGACTGACGACGAATAAGGTTCAATAGATTTGTGCAGATGGGCTGCACAACGCACGTGAGCCGCTCTCAACTAGAAATAAAGTGTATGAAATCAATTGTGACTATAATGCCTGTGACAGACCAAGCTATAAGCGCGTTGTATTCTCGTGGCTAAACCTATTTCAGCACATCGCTAGCCATAAATTCGAAATAAGTCAAGCCATGATGCGTATGGCGTAATGTGTCGTCTAGCTTATAGTGCATTCGGTATTTATTAATTTGCTAGTTGTGAGCGCCTCACATGCGTTGTGCGGCCCGTCTGTACGAAGCTCATAAGGTAGATACAGAAGTGAGGATTTTGAATATTTTGTCACGAAAACACTTTGACGGATAAATCCAGACAAATTGATCGGATTTAGCTCTTTTCCAATTCGAATGCTTCAAAGAGAGTCTATGTATTTCGACTATAAAGCACCCTCCGATAGTGACACAATCATAGCTTACTCAATTTATTTTTAAGAAAACGTTCGATATTTTGTCAAAGGGGATTACTTTTTCAATTTCCAATTTTTTTACGAGAGTGGTTTTATCTTGAGATTAAGATTTCAAAGAGAAGCTGGCTTCTTTATTTTTCCATTTAAACATTTTGAAATTCAATAAACACAACGAAAAATTGTTAAAATTTGGAAATCGGGAAATTAATTCACGCCAAGGTATTGACATTCAAACACAAGTAGAATTACAAATTTATATATTACTAGCTGTACCCCGCCACTCTTTGATGTGGCTCAGTCTGTCTCTGCAGATAGAAAAAATATAGCGCGTGTTGCATTTACGTTCAACAGATGGCGCTGTTTTTTTAGCCAGTTTTTACATTCGAATTCAACGATGTGTCAAAATTTTAAAACATTAGATAAAAACTTTCTGAGATTTTACATTTTTAATAAACGATCATTTACATTTTTTTTTAGTTTTTTAATAGATACGAGTATTAATCGATGATTTTTTTGTAGGATAGATATTATAGAGCAGTCTGGTTCTCACCCACAATTCTGAATTTAAGCATTGCATTGGTTCAAAAATTTGCAGGTAGGTACTTTCCAACTATTCTTTTTATAATCCAGCCATTTCTTTTCGCCTCAGAAACATTTTCCATTTCGGCGTACCATATTCCTACCAGTTCTGTCAGTTCGAATAAATCAACGCAAGCTTCAATGGCCAAATTAATTGATAACGATTTGTAAAACAAAAAAAATAATTACAAAACGTGACATTTTCTTTTGACGTTCAAATTCAGCAACAAATCTCGCAAAAGCGTCATGACCTATGTATTTTGAAAGACCTCGAAATCTATATTGTTTTAAAAAAAGCCGAAAATATTTATTCTGATTTTAGCTGAGATCATCCATCAATGTCAATGACTGAGAGAACTGTGTGTAGATATACCTATCGCATATAAGCATACCGCTGAAAGTTCCATTGGAACCTTTCTTTCTGTTACATGCGTCGTTAATTAGATAGAGGGAGAGTTACCACGGAGCTATCAGCGATACGCCCATGCTGCATGCTGACTAATGAATGGCGAATGATGCATTAAAAGCAAGTACTAATGTTGACAAAAATTCCCCGTGTGTTGACACGTGATATATCATATTAATGACAATGATGAAGCAACGGAGAAGGGTGCGTTGCAAAAGGATGTTCAACTGCTATTTTGATTGTCTTCCTATTCGTTAACAAAAATTATTTTTTTAGTAGAAAGGATTCTCCTTTCGTTAGCAGACTGATTTTTTTTCAGTATTAAACCTATTTCAAACGACGTTTTACGCATTGAGCGTTTCTTGGACGTAGCCATATGGATTATTATCTTCTAGTGTCACACGAAGGATGTTCTAGCGGGGGGTGGGAGAGTACGGAATATCATTTCTGTCGCCTTAACAGCAGACAGCCGCGTAACCACGGCAGCTCCCTAATTGATCTCACCCTTTTCCAGTCCATTTTCCCACTCTCCATTTTCAAATATATCACGTCACATCATCTAGACCACGCCCACACTTATAACATAATATCATATAAGGGATTGTATGGCAAGCGATATGGTGAGAAAGACCACGCTTGATGCGTGTAACGTCGTCTAACAGAGGTATTACATTACTTTTTCTACCTTAACCCAGCATTAGTGAGATAGATCAGAGATATTCTCGAAGATAGATCCCACGACCCACGATGTTGCTAGTTAATCCAAGTTCTTATCTTTTTGAAATTCACGCGCTTACTCCCCAGATTACACTTTCTGTGAAGTGGGAACTTTAGATTGCATTTTTTTGGTTGTAAACAAATATCCTCTCTTTCATCAAGTCTTATCTACAATTGCCTCCCCTCCATTCAACATCTCATCTCTTCTATGCTTGAAATCGACCCCAATTGTTTGCATTTTTATAAAATTTACTCATTTAAATTAAATTAATATATAATTGCCTTCTAAATATAAATTCTCTCTTCGAGATTTAAAATGATGGCCTAAACACTCATAAAGGGTGAAAGACAGAAACATTGGATAAAAAGCCGAATTAAAACGCCAAATAAAAACTCCACAATAGTCACAACAAACTTTGGTCACTTGGAAAATGTGAATTTATTCATTACACCAACGTTAATGTACTGTGCATTTCCAGAATTATGTTTTTCAAATGAATTATTGTATCTAATAAGAAGAAAATAGCTGAAAAAACAGCATTATAAAATATTTTCACACATAGCACTCTTTTTAGGGTGAATTGCCTAATAAAAAATAATAAAAAAATATATATTTTCAAATGCGGAGAAGGCCGTCAAAATCTCAAATCAATTTAGTTTTTTGTTGCCCGAGACACACAGATGTACGCACACAGGCAAGTAGAAGCATCTAAGAAAATTACTTTTGAACAAAATGCATCATTACAATAATCTATGCTGCCATTTAAAGGATAATAATTTAATTTTCCCTAATAGTAGTGCGAAACATGATTATAAAACAGTTTAAATATTTCAAGATAAGTAGATAAGTTTTGATTTGAAAAATAAACATGCGTGGAGTTCAGTTTTGTATTTACTACCAAGGTACAACTCTTTTAATTGAAATTATTGTACACCAACATATCGATTCAATATTATCTAAGTGCTCAATATAACGCAAATTTCACGATACAGACATTGTTTCAATTAAACAACTTTCGTAATGTGTAACGTGTACGTTCTTAAATTAATACCTGCGTGAGAACGGAATGTATCGCGAGCATCTCCTATCCCAATTCCTCTTCCTCTCTCCCTTACCTAAAATTAGTTTTAAGACACAAAAAATACCGTCTTTAGGCAACTTCAGCATAAGAAACTTTTTTGGCTTGACTTCAATTAAGCTAACATGTATATTAATTTATCTTTGTATTTTATGTATAAGCTGTTTGATTCTTACAAATAAATGAATAAATGATAAATCCACGAAAAAAAGTTCTGAATATAATTATTTTCAAATAATTCAATATTCAATAAGGTTGGTGAGTACCGGAAAATATCAAATTGTCTATTTGGTAATAATACTTTATGAAATTTTTTAACTGAAATTTTTTTAAATTTTACATAAATATACTTGAATTTAAAAAACACTTTTTTCCTCTTCTTCTTCTTCTTCTCTCTTTTTGAAATGTACCAACTTCATGTGGACGAATTCTGTTTTGCTTTACCAACCTGTGATATTGTAGTTCCAACAGTCATCTATAAGTAATGCCACATTTACGCTACCTAGTTACGTTACCTACTTCAAATATGACGTATTATGTTAAAAATCACGGTACACTATTGCAGCATCCTCAGCAGTTATTTGATCTCGGGCTAATGGATACAGTAATGTGAAGACAGTAATGTCCATATCATTACTCACAGAGCTATTATTGCTCGTGTTTTGACGGATTATAAAATCATACGCCATTAATTAAGGCGTCCATTAAACCTATTTTACGTTCGACATGCAAAGAAGAGTATGAAGCATGATTTTGCTATTATGTTGTGTTTTATTCAGAATTATTATGACGTGAGACGTATAACGTGAGTTGAGTTTTGTACATTTATTAGATTATTCCACTAGCGGCAATAAAATTGGTACCTACAAAGAATTATTATTATAATATGTATTTGAATTTATTATTATTATTATATTTTTGTCATAAGGTTCGATTTTTTTAAGATAAGAGGAAATTTTTCATATTGATACTAATGCGGTTCTTGTTAACTTTCTATTTATGCTAGTCTTGTAAACATTTCGCTTTATACGCGAATGCCACAGAAACAGAGGCGTGTATAGCAAAGGGCCTAGTACCGTACCTTGAGGTATTGAGAACTCGGAGTCACTAACTCGATCAATTAATTTTACTTCTTGGAGTCTTCTTTTTAGGTAGCTAGCTATTCATGTTAAGACTTTTCCATTTATTCCAATAAGATTCTAATTTATTTATTAGATTTTTGTGGGATATACTGTCGAACAACTTTTTTAAGTCAAACTACATTCAACCAACTCCATCTAAATTCTGAAAATTTACTAGTTTCCAAAATATTACGGAAAATTTTAAGTATGTCTGACGTAGTAAACGAATAAAACTTTTTAAAGGTCTCTAAATTATAATTTATATTTATGTTTATATTATGTTTTATATTCTGGTGAAATTTTATGTGGCTTTTGGGGTTCCCGGTTTTAACTCTCGCTAGTGCGTTAAAAGCTGTCGCTAAGAATGAGAACGCAAATTGTTTTAAGATTATTTATTCACGAAGGTTTTACAGCAAGCTACCAGCCGCAGCACCTTTATGTAATTATTATCTTGGAGCAGAATGTATCTTACACCTGGGCACCAGTGTTTCTTGTTACAAATTATAAAAGCACAACACACGAAGATCGTCTTTTTATCAAAACATATAGATATATTTAATTGGGTGCAGTTAAAATGACACTAATTATAAATTATTTTGCAAGCTCCATCAAATTGCAAAATTTTAGTTAATGATTATATTATATCCATACCATACTAACGTTTGGAAAGAAAAGGAAGAGTTGATAATTAAAAGAACTGTGATAATTAATCATTGACATACTAAATATTAAATTTAGAATACAACTGAAAATTTATTTGGTAATCTTTTTGAGAGAATTTTAAAGAAATTCTTTTCAATTTTCATTTGTACAAAAAAACGTTTTATAAAAACTAATATCGCAAAAGACTTTCATTGCAAAAGGCATAATATTTCTGAAAGGCATAGACTATTTCGCAAATGAAAAGTTCGATATGATCCCTCGCTGTGTAAATAACAATAAAACAGCCGCAAAAATATCTGAATCCTCAAAAACAACCGCAAACAACAATACTGCAAATATCTGCAATCAGCAGCCAGACATTTGAACAGAAGCACCGTGGCAGAAAAAAAGAGTGTAATTGAAAATTACATTTCCCTTGTATGAGTCTTAAAAAAATACAGAAAAAAAAACTAAATTGGAAAAACGAAAAATATTGCTTGTAATTAAGTTTTTTTTTAATTAAGAGAGATATTTTCCTCTTATTTAGAACGAAGTGTGCAAAATTTTACTAAGAAGCAACGAGGGATGAAAAAGGGGAATAAAGTGTTTTATTTTTAAATCCCATGTAGATACTCTCTCGACTTCTATGAAGTTTTCAATTAAGCAAGCAAATTTTTCGTCCTACAAAAAGTTTTAAAAATCGTTATCTACATTGTGATTTTCATACAAAAACTAATTGTATCACATTCAAAAAGTGGATCGTTTTCCGATTATTAAATAATCAAAGTGTGAACACATCTACTATAACAGTGATTCTAAAAACAAAATCTTATTTGCGTGACAAGTGACATTTAAAGCCATAGACATAAACCTAATGAAATATTGTTCTGGCTGTCACTGAAACCAGAGACAATATTTTGAATTTGAATTGAAGTGGGGGCATTTTTGAACCCAACTTTCTTGTAAACTGTGAACAAAATGTCTAATACCCAAACACGTAGCAATAAATCAAACCTTGATAAAGAGGACAAACAAACTATGGATAAAATTTTTGATTATATCGACAAAAAGTTTGATTCTTTAAAAAAGGATATAATTCAAAAAATTGAATGTCAGAATACGGAATCTATAAAAAGTATTGAGTACATAAGTGCTCAATATGACGAAATTATTAAAAAATTGGATACAAATAATAACCAAAATAAATCAATCCAAAACGAACTTGAAAATATAAAAAAAGAGCAAGTGGGAAAAAACGCTACAATAAAAAAAATGGAACTAAGACTAGATGAAATTGAATATACATCAAATCTGCACTACCTAGAAATTGCAGGAATTCCACAAAAAAATGGTGAACAACTGGAGGAAATTATAAAAAAAGTCGCATCTGCAGCTGGAGTTCAAATCAAACACGCTGATATAAACAATGTGACCAGAACTACAGACCGAAGACTTAATGCTCCGCCAAAAATCCTAGTAAAATTTACAGAAATTAAACTAAAAGAAATCCTTCTATCTAAAAAAAGAGAAATGGACCTTAATTTACTAAAGGATTTGACAAACGAAAAAGTGTACATAGGTGAAGTAATAAGTCCCTACAAAAAAGAGTTGCTTTGGAAAGCAAAGCAACTAGCCAAAGAAAAAAATTATGAATTTGTTTGGATCAAAAATGGGAAAATAATGGTTCGTAAAGGTCATGATCAAAAAATTTTGTACGTAAATCATCTGGACGACCTCGATAAATTAATATAACAAATCACTTACTTGAACACACCAAACTGAAATACCTACTGAGAACATGGATAAGGAAACAATAACTACAAACAAACCAGATGAACTGCTAACTCTTAAAAACAATTTTAATATATTAAATAAAAATATACGAAGTATCAACAAAAACTTCGATGAACTTCAAATACTAATTAAGAATCTAAAAATTAATCTTGATATAATTATCCTCACTGAGTGCTGGATAAAGGATAAATATTCACCCTTACATATTAATAATTACACCTCATATGCAACCAATTTGAATTACACAAAAAATGATGGTGTGATAGTGTACATTAAAGATGACACTAAAACTGAAGTCAATGAAATAAAATTCCCAAATGCAAACTGTTTGAAAATCAAAGTGGGTGATGAAACCACTATATTAGCTCTGTATCGATCACCAGCTACAACTAATATTAATCAGTTTCTTGAAACGCTTTCTAATGAACTCAATCTTCTAAAAAACAAAAAAAATGTCTTCCTCATCGGAGATATAAATATTGACATACTAGAAAACGGTCATCCAAATAGAACTGATTATCTGCAAACACTGGCCGCCCACGGACTTGAAAGTTTGATAAATAAACCTACGCGTGTTACAAATGACAGCAAATCTTGCATCGACCACATATTCAGTAAGACTGTTAAACCAACCAACTCTATCATATTCACCTCTACTATAACCGACCACTATACAACAATTTTATCTATTACAAAAAAGAAAATACAAAGATCGCAGCCCTACCCAATTATCGTGCAGAAGACAGAAACCATATGGAATGAAGTAAAACAACAATTACTAAATACAAACTGGATAAACCTACTGAAGAACCTTGATACAAATAGTGCCTGGAGTAAATTCATTGAATATATAACTCATACCATCATGTCAAATACCAAATCAATAGAAAAAAAGATTTCACATAAAAATCAACATCTTAAACCATGGATAACCCAAAGCGTTATAAATTGCATTAGAAAAAGAGATGAACTACACAGGAAAGTTAGTTTAAATCCTTGTGATATTTTTATACAACGATATTATAAAAGATACAGAAATATTTGCAAAAATGTTGTACGCAATGTCAAAGAAAATTATTAAAAGAAAAAAATAGACGAATGTAACAATGACCCACGCAAATTATGGAAGATCATTAATGAAATTACAAGTGCAAAATCATCCCATAACAAAAGCATAGATGAACTAACAATTGAAAATACCCAAATCTCTTTCGAAAAGCATCCGGACAAAATTCTCGAATACGTAAACGAATTTTTTACAAATATAGGGTCAAAATTGGCAAAGCAAATCAGACATCCAAAAACTAGCATTTTACCAGAAGAAAAGGAAAGTATGAACCAGATAGATAAATTAAAATTAACTAATGTAACCAATACTGAAATCAGAAACGCAATTGTATCCCTCAATGTTAATAAATCATCGGGAAATGATATAATCTCAAATAAAACAACAAAACAACTCCAAAATGAACTGACCTTCCCTTTGACATACTTGGTCAATCTGTCTATATCTACAAATGTATTCCCCTCATGCCTTAAAAAAGCAACAGTTATACCTATACATAAAAGTGGTAACAAAAAGTATATATATAACTACCGACCCATAAGTCTCTTAAGCTCCTTTTCAAAAATCTTGGAAACTGTAATGAAGAAGCAAATTGTTCATTTTCTTGAACAAAACAAATTATTATCATCATCCCAATATGGCTTTAGGGAAAATCTAAGCACCAATGATGCCATAGAAAATCTAACAAGCATAGCCATAAAAAACATAGATGAAGGGAAAAAGTGTTTGGCTTTATTCATAGATCTTCAAAAAGCTTTTGACACAATAGACCATAAAATATTACTAACTAAGCTAAAAAAAATAGGAATGGCCGAAACAACAATGAACTTTTTTTTTTTTTTTTTTTTTTTTTTTTTTTTTTTTTTTTTTTTTTTTTTTTTTTTTTTTTTTATAAATTTAATTTAGATTAAATTTGATAATATTATTATTAAGTTCTGCAAGTGTTTTAGTTTTTTATTATTGTGACAGCTGTTTCGGCTTACAAGGCCATTTTCAAACTGTGGTTAGTCCACATTGAGACGACGTTTTTATACTATTTCAAATGTAAATTTTGAAGGTGCATACATTGATTTATTACTGGTTACACCGATGACGTGATCTATTGTTGGTTAAACCAATCTATGTTTTCCCCTCAGTAAATGGTAATGGGTTCTTAATTATTTACTAATGACTTTATTGCTATGAATTATTTGGGTGCATTATACTGCTTGGGTTTTGTGAAAATACTAAGAAGTGGTGAGTAAATTATTTTCCGTACTTTATTAATTAGTGTTAAATTTGGGTCATTCGTTCGTTTATTGATTTCTAATTGTTCAAGTAAATTTAATCTAATGCCCTTTTTTTCTATATGCAATGGTTTAGGACCCTTGTTGTTAAGTGGGGTATGATTATTCACCAAGAGATGTTCTGCGAATTTTGAGGATGTGTTTTTATTATTATAACATCGTATATGTTCTTGGAATCTAGTTGAGAATGCCCTCCCCGTTTGTCCGATGTAAGTGGCGTTACAATCGGCGTGGTCACATTTTAATTCATATATGCCACTGTTATTGAGTATAGGGATTTTACTTTTAGAGTTTTTAAGGCTTGTTCCTAAATTATTGTTTGTTCGAAAAGCTATATTTAAACCACATTTTTTAATTTCTTTTGCAATTTTTTCAGATATTGGGCCGAGGAATTCGAGACATGCAAATTTTTCTATATTTTTGTTATTTACCGGATATATTAAATTGATTTTATTTTTATATTTCTTATTTTTTATTATTTTTTCAATAATAAAAAATAAGAAATATAAAAATAAAATCAATTTAATATATCCGGTAAATAACAAAAATATAGAAAAATTTGCATGTCTCGAATTCCTCGGCCCAATATCTGAAAAAATTGCAAAAGAAATTAAAAAATGTGGTTTAAATATAGCTTTTCGAACAAACAATAATTTAGGAACAAGCCTTAAAAACTCTAAAAGTAAAATCCCTATACTCAATAACAGTGGCATATATGAATTAAAATGTGACCACGCCGATTGTAACGCCACTTACATCGGACAAACGGGGAGGGCATTCTCAACTAGATTCCAAGAACATATACGATGTTATAATAATAAAAACACATCCTCAAAATTCGCAGAACATCTCTTGGTGAATAATCATACCCCACTTAACAACAAGGGTCCTAAACCATTGCATATAGAAAAAAAGGGCATTAGATTAAATTTACTTGAACAATTAGAAATCAATAAACGAACGAATGACCCAAATTTAACACTAATTAATAAAGTACGGAAAATAATTTACTCACCACTTCTTAGTATTTTCACAAAACCCAAGCAGTATAATGCACCCAAATAATTCATAGCAATAAAGTCATTAGTAAATAATTAAGAACCCATTACCATTTACTGAGGGGAAAACATAGATTGGTTTAACCAACAATAGATCACGTCATCGGTGTAACCAGTAATAAATCAATGTATGCACCTTCAAAATTTACATTTGAAATAGTATAAAAACGTCGTCTCAATGTGGACTAACCACAGTTTGAAAATGGCCTTGTAAGCCGAAACAGCTGTCACAATAATAAAAAACTAAAACACTTGCAGAACTTAATAATAATATTATCAAATTTAATCTAAATTAAATTTATAAAAAAATTAAATGGAGTTCTACGAATTAAACACAAAAACAATAAAAAAAAATTAACAATGAACTTATTAGAGTCATATATAACAGGGCGAGAACAACAAGTACACATTGGCAAACAAAAGAGCAAACTACTATCTTTAAACTATGGTGTCCCTCAAGGAAGTGTACTGGGACCGATCCTATTCATTATCTATATCAACGATTTAACTAACCTTACCATTAAAGGAAACATAATCAGTTTTGCTGATGATACTGTTTTATTATTTCAAGAAGAAAATTGGACGGATACATTTAATGAGGCTGAAAAGGGGCTTAGTGCACTTCAAAATTGGCTTAAAATCAACTCGCTTACCCTTAATATAAGCAAAACAAAATATATAACATTTTCAATAAACGCAAGGAGCCAACCAATAAAATCACTAGAACTAAAACTACACGAATGCCATGGAAATAATATACAATGTTACTGCCCCGTCATCGAAAAAACACAAAACATAAAATATCTCGGAGTAATAATCGACGAAAATCTTAGATGGGACCTACACATCAAAGGTATTACGGAAAAACTCACAAGCCTTATATATTTCTTTAAAAATCTAAGAAACGTATTAAATAAAAAGGATATGAAAAAGGTCTACTACGCATTATGTCATTCTCGAATTGAATATGGAATCATAGGATGGGGATCTGCTACACATACGTACCTACACAACCTGAATACGATTCAAAAAGGAATCATAAAGACCATATTGAAAGTACCAATTAGAACGCCTTCAATTGAAATATTCAATTCCTTTGACGTACCAAATGTACAGCAAATATATGCCAAAAATATATTATTGAAGCTCTTCAAAAATAACAAATCCTCTACTAGACTGTGTATGCATAACACTAGATCGAACAAAAATGATATAAAAAATATTCCAAGTTATAAAACCAAATTCAGACAAAGAAACTATACATACTTTGCAACAAAACTCCATAACATCCTTCCCCAAGACATAAAACTAATAAAAAATCCTAATGAATACAAATCATTAATAAAAATATGGCTGAAAGAGGTCAATGAAAAAACCCTAATGAAAACACTAAAAACGATATAGAAGACACTAAAAACGACATAGAAGACACTAAAAACGACATAGAAGACAAATAAACCATATTTAAATAACTTTAGTCCGCCTCGGCACAGGACCCCCTAGTGAGGAGGACTAAGAAATACAATATTTTATACTTAATTTCACCATTATATTTTGTATGTAACAATTATTTTATATAGTCGCTAAAATAAAAAAAAAAATAAAAAAAGACAGATACACATTCCTCTTGTTTTGAAGGTCAGGTATGCAAAATTTCATAAATCTCTAAATAAAACTGTACATTTAAATAAAAAAAACAAACCCGATCGCTCGCCCATCCTTCACTAACACTCTTTTTCAATCTACCTACATAAAATGTAAATGTTGACAGAAAGTTGCATTTAAATACGCATGTGTTTTTATATATTATATATATATATTTAAGAGATAGATAAGAAATAAATAAAATATATATGCAAAAGATATTTTATATTATATTAGAGATATATATGAGATAGATTAAATTTAAACAAGAGAAATATAAGAGATAGATAGATCCCTGAAATGGTGGGTTAATCTCAGAAAAGTTGCATTTCTGAAAAAATCATCATTCCTGTGGTTAACTGATTTCAGACTGGGGTTCGAACTTTAAAAGCCATTTTTTCCGGCTCTATGGTACCAAACAGGTTGAAATTTTGGAATAGTAATAATAATCATGGTCCGAAACGAAATCAGTTAATAAACCTTCGAAAAGTTGCATTTCTGAAAAAATCATCATTCTTGTGGGCACAGAATTCAGATTTGGGTTCGTTTTAACAAAGCCTTTTTTCCGGTTCTATGGTACCAAACGGGCTGTAATTTTGGAATAGTGATAAGAATCATGTTCCGAAATGATAACAGTCAAAGAGATATACAAGAGATAGATGAGATATATATATAATGACCGGTCGGTGGCCGAGTTGACATCGCGCTTGGGTCTCATTCGGGCCTAGTGTGTTCAATTCCTCGGCTGGCTAAGTCCTCCATCACAACACAAGCAACATTTTCAGCTTACTGTGATGGTAGTAGGAGATTTTCAAATATTGTCATGTTATTCGTAACCCGGGAATGTTTGTCTTTCTTTTAAAAAAAATTATATATATAAGATAGATGAGGGATAGATAAGAGATAGATAAGAGATAGAAAAAAGAAGAAAAAGGGATAAATAAGAGATATATAAAATAAAGTTAATAGATAGATAAGAGATAGATAAAGAATAGATGAGGGATAGAAAAGAGATAAATAAGAGATATATAAAAGAAAGATAAAATATATAGAAAAGATAGATACGAGATAGATAAGATATATAAGATTTATGCATTTATACACGGTGTCCGGAAACTCGTAGTACAAGCGGGAAACTGGAGAATCTACACCACATGGGGAACCCAAAAAAACATAAAGTTTTTTGATTTGAGCATTTTCAAAAAAAAAAAAACCAAAAAAAAATATTTTTCGGCTATTTTAGGGTTAAAGTTTTTTCTGGTGTTTAAGGTTGAATAACAGATGTTTTAACCCTGCAGAGCAGAAATATTTTATGATTACACCGGTTTAAATGAAGGGTGATTTCAAAATAATGCTTCAAATCCGAGTTTCTTCATTTGTTTTACTTTCAAATAGTTTTAATTAGTTGGGTACTTTGATCTTCAGTGATAATTTATAAGAATTTGATTAAAAAAAAAAAAAAAAAAAAAATCAACTTCAAACTCGATTTACTCGATAACGAAAGCTCAAATAAAAAAAAAATATACTACAAAATCGACTCCAAATGTGATGTAGATTTACCAGTTTCCCGCTTGTACTACGAGTTTCCGGACACCCTGTATAAGGGGATAAGAGATATATAAGAGATAGATAAGATAAATAAGATAGATGAGATAAGAGATAGACAAAATATTAACAAGAGATAGATAAGGGGATAAGAGATAGATACAGGATAGATAAGAGATAAATAAGGGAAATATAAGAGATAAAAAAAGTTATAGAGAAGGTAATATGAGATAGATAAGGGAAAAATAAGAGATAGATATAAATATATCCATCAGATATTTAAGAGATAAATAAGAGATAGACAAAAGATAGATAAAGGATAGGTGAGATAAAAGTAAGAGGATAAGAGAAAGATAAGAGAAGAATGAAAGATATGAGATAGTGAAATTATATACACAAAAAGATATCAGAGAGATAAAATATATACAATAAAAGACAAGATATAGATAAAAGAGGGATGAGAGAAAGATAAGAGATATATATATATGAGATAGCTAAGAGATAGAAAACATAAATAAGGGAAAGAAAAAATATATACAAAAGATAGATAAGGGAAAGATAAGATATATATAAGAGATAGATAAAATATATAGAAGAGATAGATAAGATATATTAAATAGAGATATACAGCCTGGGTTCTCACTGCCTCGCAAAACGTGGTCCGCCATCAATAGGTTAAGGTGCTCCCATAGCCGCTGTGCCCACATGATGCACAGATGGGGCCTTAAAGAGTCGGCGATGTGTGAATGTGGTGCGGTGCAGACTACCGAACATGTGGTCAACGAATGCCCGCTCCATTCATTCCCCGGCGGGATTGATGAGGTCCACATGGCGACGCCTGAGGCCCTAAAATGGCTCGCAGATCTAAATGTCCCCCTCTGACCCCCCACCATACGAAAGAAGAAGAAGAATAGAGATAAAAATAACAGTCAAAGAGATGGATAAGAGATATACAAGAGATGGATAAGGGTATACAAGAGATAGATAAGAGATAGATAAGAGAAATAAAAGGGAAAGATAAAGGATTAATAAGAGATATAAATGGGATAGATAAGAGAAGGATAAGAGATAGAAAAAGAATAGATAAGATGAGGGATAAAATATATACATGAGATAGATACGAAAAATATAATGGATAGATAAGAAGATAAGATAAGAAAATTACAGATAGATAAGGGATAGATAAGAGATAGATAAAGATATAAACAAGAGAAAGATATCAGATAGGTAAAATATATACAAGATAAGAAAAATATAAAAACAACAGAAAAGATAAAAAATAACAGTCACAGAGATGGATAAGAGATAGATAAGAGATAGATAAGAGAGAGAAAAGGGATAGATAAGGTATGGATTAAAATAGATAAGAGATAGATAAGGGATAGATAAGAGATAGATTAGTAATCGATAAAAGATAGATAAGGAATAGATAAGGGATAGATAAGTGATATATTAGGGATAGATAAGGGATATATTAGGGATAGATAAGGGATATATTAGGGATAGATAAGAGAGATAAGGGATAGATAAGGGAAAGATAAAATATAGAAAAGGGATAGATAAAGGATAGATAAGGTATATAAAAAAAAGATAAGGGATAGAAAAGAGTAAGATGAGAGATAGACAAAGGATAGATAAGGGATAAATAAAAGATAGCTAAGATATGGATAAGTGAAAGATAAAGGATAGTTAAGGTATAAAAAGATATCAGATAGATAAAATATATAACACAAAAAAAAAATAGATGAGATAGACAAAATATAAACAAGAGATAATAAGATATATTAAATAATAATGACAAAAAAAAAGTCAAAGAGATGGATAAGAGATATACGAGAGATAGATAAGAGAAAGATAAGGGATAGAAAAGGTATAGATAAGAGATAGATAAGAGATATATATAAAAGATAGATAAGAGAAATATAAAAGATAGATAATAGATAGATGAGCGAAAGATAAAGAATAGATAAGGGATAGAAAAGAAATAAGCAAGATATATATAAGATATAGATAGAAGTTCGATAAGAGATAGAAAAGGGATAGATAAGGAATAGATAAGGGATTGATAAGAGATAGATTAGAGTTTGATGAGAGCTTGATAATGGATAGATAAGAAAGAGATAAGAGATAGATAATAGATTGATAAAGAATAGATGAGGGATAGAAAAGAAATAAATAAGAGATATATTATAAGAGATGGATAAGAGTTAGATAAGAGAAAGATAATGGATAGATAAGGGATACATAAAAGATAGATAAATATGGATAAGAGATAGATAAGAGATATAAAGAATGATACGAGTAGATGAGGAATAGAAAAGAAATAAATAAGAGATAGATAAGAGTTAGATAAGAGATAGATAAAATATAGATAATGGATAAATAAGAGATTGATAAGAGATAGATAAGAGAAATATAAGGGATAGATAAAAGATCGATAAGATATGGATAGGAGATAGATAAGGTATATATAAGAGATAAAAAAGATATAAGATAGATAAAATATATACCACATAAGAGAAATATATGAGATAGACAAAATATAAAAAAGAGATAGATAATATATATGACATATAGATAAAATATATACAAGAGATATAGAATTCATAGATAAGAGATATATAAGGGATAGATTAAAGATAGATAAGAGATAAATAAGATTTAGATAAGAGATACATAAAGAGATAAGAGAAAGATAAGGGATAGATAAGTGATCGATAAAATATATACAAGAGATAGATAACGGATATATATAAGAGATAGATGAGATATAGATAAGAGAAAGATAATGGGATAAGAGATAGATAAGGGATAAAAGATAGATAAAATATATACATGAGATCGTTTCGAGAAATATAAGGAATCGATAAGTGAACGATAAAGTATATATTAGAGATTGATAAGATATATAAGAAATAGATAAGAGATAGATAAAATGTATACAAGAAATGATAAGAGATATATAAGGGATAGATAAGAGATAGATAAGGGGATTAGTTAAAAATAAGGAAAAGAAAATAGAAAGATAGGAGATAGATAAAATATGTACCTGAGATATCTCAGGTATATATTTTATACCTGTCAAACATGGTAAAAACATGATTTTATGGAAAAACAGCGCCATCTGTTGGACGTCTCCTATCCCACCTTCGTCTCCTATCACTTTCCTCTCTCCACTACTTTCAGCTTCATAACATGCCCCGATTGGGGATGCCATAGTCTCACTTTCTCCAGACGGTTGGGAGTAGTTGGAATTCTTGTGTGGTGTTCACATAGAAAAGGGGTTCAAAAGCTTAAAAGTCACTCCGGTCAAACTCGGGTCGCTGAAGTAGCACGTTGTGCGAATTTAGAATGCGTTTTATTTTTTAATTTTTTTTTTTATTTTCGTTGTACCTACTGTATATCATTTATTTTTTCCGCACAAAATTACGTAGGTAAGCAATATGCAGCTTAAAATCAAACAACCTGGAATTAAATTTACCTATTAATAATGTATCTCTTGTCATTATATAAAGTTAAAATATAGTTTCAATGATTAATCACTTTTGAGCGTGACAGCAATAAATTGTCAACAATTTATTAAATTATATAACAATGATAAAATCCACTTTGTCCGATAAAATATTAAATTTGAAATAGTAAATATAATCGATATTTATATTTAAAAGTGAACAAGGGATTTATATGGTGTGGTAGCCCTCTATTTCCCATCTACGATAAAGGTTACCGTTTTTACCTGAAGGGCGAGCTTTTGAAGATATAAGGGCTGGATGTTTCGCCCTCTAGAAATTACTAGAACAGTCTAGAACATTCGAGAGTATTCGAGAGCATTCCACAACACTATAGAACATCCCGAAACATTCTGAAATTTTGTGGAATGTTCGGGAATAGTCAGGAATCTTTGGAAACATCCCGGAAAATCTCAGATCATAATGAACTAAAAACGGGATTACATGCCGTTTCCTAACTGATAAACTTTTAGTAAATTCTAAATCGGGGCAATACATTTGTATCTCTAAATTGTATAAAACAATGTCACTATCCGCGTCTGTCTGTTTATATATACTGGAGAGAGCTGGCGCGGGACCGAGATGAGTGGAGGAAGACTCTTGAGGAGGCCAAGACCCACCAGGGGTTGTAGAGCCAAAAGTCATAGAAATTATATTTATTGAGAGTAGAGAAAATTCGTGCAACCCCGGGTACACGTCATCTATTACTCTATAAATATTCATACTTTCAGTATGTAATAATATCAATCTATTCCGCAGTTCTTATTATTCGTACTCTTAGTATGAATATGTTTTTATAAAGGATAAAAGTTATTTACCGGCGAACAGTTTATTATAAGTGCCCTCGATTATATGTCTTTTTGTCCTATTTCGGATACAGGCAATCAATAAACAAGTGTTCGACTGCAAATACTCAAAAACCGTGACTATTAAATTTCCTACGCCACAACATTCTCCTAATAGGTTGAAAATAACATGTGATCATTTGAGTTTACCGTGAAATAAAATAAATATGCACATTATGAAGCTTATAGCCCCTTAATCAGATTTCAAGGTATAGTTTCGCTTGTTTGCCTTCTAAACACAAAGGTTTTTTTTCTAACTCCCCACAAATAAATCCAGTAGTTGATGATTCAGATTCCTCACGACGCAAAACAGACCGTTCTGTTTTACCAATTAAGTATATTGCAAAGGTCACACGCGAACCTTTCGACAAAATACCACGCAGGTAAATGCTATAATAATATACCTGTGTCTTGTAAGATGTAGGTGGTATTTTCCTAATGGGAACATCTAACAAGAGATCCTATGGAAGGGAGATCACGAAACTGAGGTTGGGATGACAGGAGCCTCACGCTTCTCGTGCTGTGACCTGAGGCCTGTTTTACAAAACCTCAGCGTTCAGTCACTGTTCACTATTATTTGCTTACTAACAAAAGAATTGCAATATGCAAAATTCACAAAATTTATACATCACCCAAACAACTCACATTCTTTCCAAAAAGAGTTTATTTCATACTAAATCAACAATAGCGCATGCTTCTTTCACGTCCAACAAATAGCTCTGTTTAAAAAAAAACATGTTTTTACTTGTCACAGGTGACATCTTTTATGATATAGATCTATAAAAATACACTCGTGTTCGAATGCCAAGTTGTGCCAAAATTTCAAAACAATCGTGAAAAACTTTCGGAGACTTAAGATTTTGAACAAACGAACATTTTTATTTATATAGAATAGCAAATAACCCGCAAAAAATCAGGGGATATTATAATTGTAGAATTCATGAAGCTATATGAAGTATTTATAAAAAAATGGTATCAGTATCATTGCCTTGGAAAATAAGAAATTTACCTTCCTTTATAAAAAATTAATACCTTTATCCAATGACATTATAAAAGTAAATAACGCGCTATATTCATACTAATCGAAAAAAATGTAGCAATGCTTTTGAAAACGATAGACACTCAAAGAATGTATTTGAACCGGCCGCTAAAGTATTAGCTACTAATCCTAAATAATTTTTACATAAAATAAATAAATAATGTTAATTAAAAAAGTATTTTATCTAATTAAAATCGAGAACATAACTGTAGGTACTCTCCTTATCAGACTTATTCAACTTTTAATTTGAGAAAATGTTGCTCCACTAACATTACTTCTATTCTGACCTTGGTAACATTCGCATTTAAAGATTGGTTGTAAATTAATTAATGCGAACGGTATTTCGCGAGATTTGTAAAGTTGTCGGCTCTATATCGTGGGTAGAAAGGTTCAAGATTTAAAAAGTCATTTTAAAATAGATGCATTGTAGTCTTATTTACCTTTTAAAGGTTTGCATTATGTTTTGTTTATCATGCAAGCACTGGAGCAGTACAATCTATTTACTCAGATTAAAACACGAAGTTCGTGAGGATGATCTGTCAAGAATGTATCAACGTATGCTATATGTATCGAAATAGCTCAGATCGTTATAAACGTGATTCTATTGTTAACAATATAGCGGAACCGAACACATTCATCAATTTCTAAGCACGGACACAATTAGATAAATCAGTGATCATGCCTTTATAGAGGTTTTGAACATCCCTGATCATTAATTTAAAATACCTTCCGATAATTTATGTTGTCATTGAGTAAGTGCATATCACGAAAAACAGGTGGCGTTCATTTACGATAATTGCTTTTGCCAAATCTGTCCAATTTGTAAATCGATAAATTACTTTAAATTTAGGTACCTGTTAGTACCTTATTCAGCTCAAGGATACACGTATATGTGTAATATCGTTTCTAAGTAAAGGTTTCCGGAAACATTTTTAAAATTGAGAAAAATTTTCTGATTTAATTTTCTTTGCATATATAGTATATTGCTTCACCCCAGAGTAAAAGGGAACAAGCATTTCGTTAGTAGCTGCCAAATTAATAGATTGGAGAGAGCAAAGCCCCTGAGGTCCAGGGTTCAAATCCTGGATGTGACCGAACCTTTTTCTGCTTTAAATTTTCCTTTGAGAATCGTTAATATAATCTTCAATATATTAAATACTACAATTTGAGGTTTTATTCATTAAGTTATTCCAAAAATAAAAAAAATAAAAATTTTCATTCTAGACTTGTATAAAATTCAATAGATGTCGCACATTAAAAACATATGTTTTTATCCAAAACATCTATCTAGATTGCATTTAGTTCGCGAGGAATTTTTAATTTTTAGTTAAGGCTGTGGTCCTGGGTGCAATTCCTAGATGTGCCTGAAACCTTTTCTGATTTTTAATATTGTCTTCAGTGATTAAAAGGAAGTTTCAATTTGTTCTTATATAGATCTTAATTTTAATAAGTAATAATAAATAATCACTAAAACTTTCATAAATAACACAATCCTAATTTTCTTAAAAAGTGTTTTCAGAATATAACTCGAATTAACAAATTATTATAAGCATTAATTACTCGCCTGAAATTCCATACAAATTGAAAATATCTCCCTAGTAAAAATAAATGCCGCTGACGGGAATTGAACCCGCACTTTCTGATGTCTGGTCAGGTGCTCTGGACAACTGAGTGACGTCGGCTTCAATATGTACATTAATCGACAATTACTGCTTATTATATTTTTTCAACTGTCAACAATCAATTTTTTTTTTTTTTTTTTGGATATTTCAGGCGAGTAATTAATGCTTATAATAATTTGATATCTTTTGTGCTATGCATAAAAATCATGTTTTATAAACATCAGTTTATCATTAAAAAATAATATTCCTCGGATTTTTATTTAGAGGATATTTTTAAGATTTTTATTTAAAAATTATCAAACGTTCAAAGTAATAAAAAATAAATTACCAAACATTAAACGGTAAAAGTTATAAAAAAATATCAAGCATCAAACGGTCAACATTGTTTGTTTTTTGTTTCATGTAAAAAAAATGTCAATTTTTTTTTTTAAATGCGTGTTCAAATTCAATATCTTTTCGACGAAATTCTAATAATAAGACACTTCTATTACAAATTAGTGACCAGAAATTAATATTATTACTTCTAAGTTTGGCAAAATTATAACTCTATCTTAGAAAGGAGACTTACTGAGGTGTTTCTCTCGCTTTGTTTGCACAGTATAAATTGCGAACTCCAAGAAGAAGTAGTAAATACCTAGGTTAGTGCTGTTACCTATCTGGTTTATTCAGAATTTATCAAGTTCACTTAATAAAGTCCAAATTTATATATCTTAAAGTTTGCTGCTGGCCGCTTTGCTTCGTAAACTGGAAGAATGAATAGAGTATGAATCAAAAGTTGGCAGTTTCAGAGATTCAAGCGGCCAGTATGGAAACTTGATAGATCAAAAATAAAACTGTTATTTTTATATGTAAACATGCATGAAAATACAACATGTAAAATACAAACATTGCTTTGGCATTTACTTACGCTAATAATATAATCTAATATTTACACAATAGTCGTTGGAAACTCTTGCCAGGTGAGTGGCAAAGCTGGTAACAACATCTTTGTAATGATTTAAAAAATATAATAAAACCAGGACATCCAGATTTGTGAGAAGTGAGAAGATTAAGAAGACGGGAAAGAAGAATTCATTTCAAGAGTCACCGAAATGTGATACGTAGAGGCCCCTACATTAATTTTATACTAATAATTATTCTGTAAACAGTAGATTTTGCGTCCAAAAAATTCTAATTTTCTCTTATTTAATAAATCAAAACAAAAATAACATCTAAAATCATAAGATTTGTACGTAGTTACTTTAATACCTTCTTACTTAATTATTTATAAGAACATAATATTTTTTTTTAATTTAAAATAAGAAATCATACACTTTGTTTTTTTATTATTCTTTATTTTGGCATTACACCCATTAGGGGTGATCTTGGCCATATACAATTAACATTTTTCTTATTAACAATATCATCATAAACATAACATAATGTAACACAAATAAACCAAATATATCATAAACATAACATAACATACGAGTACTTAACATAAACGGTACAGAATTGGTAACAGTAGATTATCACAAAATTATAAAAATAGGAACCTGTGTACAATATAAGTGGGCGCTTTTCGTGATTTAACCAAAGATTTTTCTTAAATTAGTAGCGTTTTTTTTTAAACAGAACTATGAAATTAGCAATGTTATAAACAAACACAGCACATGGGAGTAAACAAATGTGATTATAAAACATAAAGATTAACATAACTCAAACATACCATAAACACAACATAAACATATCATAACATAACATACACATAACATGAACATAACATATCATAAACATAAACATAAACATAAACATAAACATAAACATAAACATAAACATAAACATAAACATAAACATAAACATAAACATAAACATAAACATAAACATAAACATAAACATAAACATAAACATAAACATAAACATAAACATAAACATGAACATGAACATAAACATAAACATAAACATAAACATAAACATAAACATAAACATAAACATAAACATAAACATAAACATAAACATAAACATAAACATAAACATAAACATAAACATAAACATAAACATAAACATAAACATAAACATAAACATAAACATAAACATAAACATAAACATAAACATAAACACAACATAAACATATAACATAACATACACATAACATGAACATAACATATCGTTGAAAGAAAAGTAACTATCAAAATGACAATACTCTTTTTCAAACATTATTCAGGCAGGTAGGTACCATAATATTAAAAAGCTCTGTCAAAGTTAGCACATAGTCAATGTTAGACATCTAGTCAAATTAAAGCTTACCTGATTAAAAAAAGTTGATACAGCAGATTTTTGAAACCGGAAACAGAACGCACAATTAAATTTACAGACAGATGGAATGCCAAACGGTATAGTTGAGACAGGGCTTGATTTGATTGATTTTGAATTTGATTTGAGATATCCCATTACATTAGGTAAATCGTCATTAGTATTAGAGTCAAGTTCAAATCTCAAAGGGGGAAACCGCCCGACGACCTTTTCAAAACATGTTATGCTTGATAAAATGGGGTGTAAATACTACGTACATTAACAAGTGACTTAATTTTTTTATTAAATTTAAATCAAATATTTTTCTTCAGCTCTGAATTCTTACCCATGACGTTTGAATCTTAAGTCAGTGAGCTCACAGCAGTTTAGTTGCATTAAAAGATAATTTTATTATTAGTTTTTACATCTTACAATTTTATTATTAATTCAAGTTATGTTTATACTTTTTTTGTGGTTTTCTTATGCCTAACTTTATAAATAACTTAAAACATGTTATTAGCTCTTATCTTCTTTAAAATTACCTGTAATAAATAACAATCTACTGTAATGAGATAAAATGCTTCGAAAGAACATTGAATGTATCATTAAAAATACTTACATAAAAGTGTTAACAATCCAGTGTTTGAATCTATCAGTATCGAGTTAGCAATTCATCAGCTATGAGCTTCTCGTTTTACGCAAATAATTATCACCAAAATTTCCAGGATAACCCTGGGCAAAGTTGAGGAAGTAAATAATAACTTTCCTTTCCACGGGGGGGGGGGGGTAATTTAGAAGTTGTCTACAATTTTACATGATGAAAATATAAATAATTAAACCTTTTAAAAACTGGTAACTCGGGATTGCCTGAATAATATTGTGACAATTATATTGAAAATATTTTTATTTAGGTCATGGCAAAATGAAATTTAGAAAATTAATCATTTTCGTATATTTTTAGTGCCTTAACTTTAAAGGGAATAATATGAAATTTGAAGTCATCTCCTTCTCACAATAGTTAATTATCGTGTGCAGCGTCGCGGCGCTAAAAGCTCCCAGAGTGTAATGCGAAGAGCGGATCCGTTTATGTTTATTAATACGCAAACTTGCAGGTACGCCCTTGTCTTGTAGCGACCCCTTCCACCAGGACAATTCACTGCTTCTATGGGAATGCTTTATTACTGGCTGTGGGAGTGGGCCAACCAACATTACATAAATTATATTTAGATACCTAGCTAGGATTCTTACCATTGGCATCCGGTGACAATTCGGCTAAAGTTCTGGAACCTTAGACTCGTAATTTTAAATAAATTAAGGTTTTCAATTATTATTTAACTTGAAACCACTCTTTGGCGGGCTGGATCGAGAAAGGACGATTGAGGGTGACCCTTTGATCTCTCAGACCGGACTCCCTACAGTGGGAGGGACAAATTCAAAAGTCACTCCTGGAATATAATAAAATGAAATATAGTAAAAAATTTTAAACAAATAACGGCATTTAGGCATATTTTTTATATAAAAAATATTTTTAAAAAGGTTAGATGATTATCGGTAAGGTTAGGTTAGGTAAGGTTATCTTAGGTTCGGATAGGTTAGGTTAGGTTAGCTTAGGTTAAATAAAATACGTATAATACCTAAATAAATAATTTATGCTTTTTAAGTAGGGACTATTTTGCCGGAATATTAAATTACATAATACATTTTTTTTTTAAATTTACGTTATTCATCTAGCCGTTCGTTGTTTCCGTTTACAAATTGATCGTCCAAAATAATTAACATATCGGCGGGACCTGCCGGGACGTGCGAAAAATATTATTATGTCGTGTAGTTGTTGTTCTTTTGATTTATTGGATTTTTTAAGTTATTAAAAAGGAAAGGTTTTATTAGAATGGTTGTGTGAGAAAAAAATGTGGAAAAGTTTGTAGTTTTTCCAACCTTATATATAGATGTCGAAAAACTGAAATACTTAGTGCCAGTCAGAGACGTAAAATCAGGTGTAATTTTTCTGTTCCTGGTAGAAAAGGTAACTTTTTGCTAAACCAAACCTTTCTCTAGGAAAAATATGCACATTAGTATTTCTTGGAGCAATCTTGCGGCCACGTAGAACAATCTAAATCAAGGAAGAACTTTATATGAGTAGTGAGACATTACGCCATTGTTTTTTCTTATCTGCATGAAGTCGGCCAATTATGAAGAATCAGTAATACCATTTGACAGAAATTATTTGAAATGGCCGTCATCCCATAAAATGAAAGCGAATTTTCATTTTACGTAATTAAAAATTAAAATACTAAAATTAAAAATTTCCCAAATGCAATCAGTTTTCTTTTATTCTAATCAAGGTGAATAAAAAGGTTTTAGTTAAAAATATATTGTATTAGTCGTGGCCAGCGATCCAGAATATTTACCTTTTTTTCTTCTAACAACTTTCTCTCAATCCTTATAATCCTCCACACAGCATCCCCAAAGATGACATAGGCCCAGAGAATAATTATTTTTCTAAGTAAGTTCTGTGTGTTTTAAACTTTCAATTAATCTTGGAGAATTCCGCTGCACGCTTAATCCACAAAAAAAAATATAAATAGCATTTGATTTCAACTTAATTACTACAAGAAATAACTATTTATGGGATGGTTAAAGATGCATTTAGGTTCCATTTATTCTCAATCAAAGTTATGTTAGAAGGTTAGGAAATACGCACAAAATAACCTTAACCAAAAAACCTATTTTGTGCACGTTTACTCAAACCCGTGACTTATTAACTATTTAAGTTAAAATCAAGTTGAATCAAAAATAAGTCATTTCTTAACATTTTGATATGTGTACGGATAAAAATGAGTATTGCTGATGATAAACATCTCTTCAAATTATTCATAATCCGGTTAAAATGGGATTGCAAGCCTTTTGAGTACATTCTTAACATATTAAAACACGTGTTCATGCGGCCGTACCGTGCCTTGATAATATAAAAATGACGACATTCGAAATTATCATGATTTTTTTATGAAAACGTGTTCCGACATCGCGATAATATATTCCTTTTTTACTAAAATTGTAACAGGAAACCTATCAATTCTTTCTTTGAGGACCTGCAATCCCGTTTTTAACCGGATTACGAATAATGTGAAGAGATTGTAAATAAAATAGCAATATTTTATATCAGTAAGTTTTCTTTGAGATCGCCATTCTACAGTTTTATGAAAAAATACGTTTTTTACAGTGGCACACATCTGCTCTGTTGATGGATACTGTAATGTTGTCCGAAACGTTGGCTAAAGGAGGTAACGTAACACGGAATAATATCCCAACAATAAATCATTATAATACTTTTGGCCGTGAAAATCTCTAATTATATCTAGACGTTGTTTATAAAAAAAAATTATTATATTATAAGATAGGATTAGATATCATGAACACATATAGTATTGATTTTAAAACACTAACCTTTTGATATTGGTACATAACTATGTATATGGGGAACTTGGCATAGATATTTATTGCTACGGAGCACTATTACAAAACGTATCGATTGTATTGTGTAAGGATTTAAACGTATCTTGTTATGTTTGCAAATCTAACCACTTCACAATACCTCCCTTATTTGGCAGAGATATATCGTGATATTTCAAAACTGTTGAAATAACAGCATTTCTTCACTTGACACGCTGTTTAAACTATACCAATTCTGCAGACAACTCAATTCTCAAAAGCAAACAAACGGCCCATTGTCACTTCAACTATCCATACACAATAAAACTGGAATATTGTAACGGTTTACCGCCCATATTATCCATGGTACAGCCGAACCGATTTGCATAGATTAATTTATAAATAGATTGGAACTGGTTCGATATTTTGGTCACTGCAATTAGATCAGGAATTATTCCGGCACAGAAAAAAAAACATCCTACTTTATGGCTCTGTAGTTATATTAATCGCAACGGTATCAAGGTCGTATTCTATTTTCATCTTATCGCAATATAATTTAAGAATTCGCTGTCTTAAAAATATAAATGCATCATTATTCTATTTGCTACCGCTCGTTTTTTAACACTTGTAACATTTCTACGGGATAAAAAAGGTCATAAACATACATGTATTTGTCAGAAACGTGTGTCTAAATTTAAAGGAGGTGGCTACTTGCAGTGGTTAACCCTTTCAATACCACGAACAAAAAATTAATATCTCTTGATTTTGTCGTAGTAAAGGATACTCCTCACAGCATCTATTTTTTTCAAATAATTATTTAAGGTGTTATCAAGCTTAACCCTTCACGCCGTGGAAGGACATTACTAGCCACAAACATTATATTCTATTACAGCCTCTGAAGGACAGATCTGATCCGGGCTCAATGTTGCATTGGGCGTAGATATTGTGATATGTTGGTAATTGGAAAGATAAATTATTATTATTCACAGTTTGTATCAATTTTTTTTTTGAATGATCAAAGCGCATGTTTACGAATTTCGCCATTTTTTCATTGACAGTTTAAAGTTTAAAAAAATATTTATAATTTTTTATTGCATAAACTGTATAAAAAGTGAAGTGAGAGTTTTATTACTTATCACCTATACAAAAGGAATATGTTTTACAAATATCGAATTCTTTCAAAATTAAGGACGTTCCGAGTCAAAATGTCCTGGTAAGTTGTTTTGTTAACATTTTCATTTTAGATATTAATTTTTTTTAGAAAGATCAATGTTTTTTTCATATGAAAAATATTTCAAAGATAATTTTATCTAGTTTCTTAAATATTATTCCTTTTAACGACGACTTAAAAAAATAAGTAATATGATGCACATTTTATATACCTAGGGAGCATTCTGAAATTCTAAGAAAATTCACCATGTCGTTGGGACATGTTTGTATAAATATTTATAAACCTGGAGGGTTGAAAAATGATCTATATGTGGAAATAAAAGTGTGGTAATGAAAGGGTTAAAACAATATTAGGTACATTAAAAAATACAGATGTGGGTAGGTACCCAATTAAAACCGTACGAAAATAAATTTAAATATAATGTTCCTACCATAATACTAGTAACCTACATAAACGCTCATGCATGCTACCTACCCGTAAATAATATGCTATCATTATTTGTTTTTTAAACAATTCTCCCAAAAAAACCTACTCTACTTTTAGACTTAACAGATTTTTTTAAGCAATGCGCGTAATATTTTCGGAGTCATATAGTTTTTATACTAATGGTCACAATGGCATAATGTTATTATGTACATGTTTTCCGGGTACTCCATACTTGATTTCACCTATATAGACGAATGTAAAAAAGATCAACTTATAACCTTTTTTCTGTTTAGTTTATTTTGACTGTCTTAGAGATATTTGTGTACATATTTATATTTTTGTTCCTTATTAGCTTGGTCTACTGGGTATTAAATATATACTGGGTATAGTGTTTTTCTTTTCATACTTCCTTCACATCGTTAAAAATAATCTGATTAAAAACAGGATGCAACTGCAGGACGCAAGGCATTTATATTTATTTGAAATTCAATTTTGTTTTTGGGAATGAATGAAAGCACATGTTATAAGCGAAAATTGACCCACTTCCCGACAACCAATTGAGCTTGAATTCGGTAGATAGATTCGTTATTGATGATAATGCATTATATCAGCTTTTGGTGTAACGCAGACGTAATGCATATCTCTGAAATACGATGACATTATTGCAGTTATTATAAGATATTTGGCGAGGTTGTTAGCGCGGTTGACTCAGTCCCTAGGAAGAATCACAATTAATCACAATGCACAATATTCAGTCAAACATAAAAAAATAACATTTAAGTTTTAAAAGACATTTAATAATAGTTGTATTGTATTATGGTTAAAAAAAACTTAGTTTTTTTACTTTCGATTTCTTGCATATTTCAGTAGGTATATTATTAGTTTAGTGGAGAAGCATATTATAATAATAATATTATCTTTATTTAGGAAAGTTTACACATTACAACTATACATACGTATTATGGTGTACATTGATTTGAAACATATATATTTAAGGTTATTAAATTAACAAAAATGAAGAACTATTAATACAAACATAATATTGTGAAGGTAAATAGAAAATAAAAGTACAGTTATGATTTCTCAAATACCGCCTCACTAGGCTAGCCTGTGTTGAGGCAGAGTTTTTCGTGTTAGTTCCTAATACCATTGAACATACCTATACTTGTATCTGATAGTATTATTGTCCCAGCGTCTGGATGGTGTAGGCCCTCTGATTGGTCAAATTTAAATTGTCTGTTTCGGGTAACTTGAATATTAAGACACGATTCCATACTAAAATAGGATCGCCTCATAATAATACGAGATTTCTTCATAGGCATCGTTTCTGCTCATATAATTTTTGGATAATATCGTAGAAAATATGTTTTAGAAAGTTCATAATCCGTTGGATTAATTACATTACAATGAAAATTCTCCACAGTTACGTGATTATGTTTGACGTTTATAAAAATTCACGCGTTTCTTCAAGATGGCCGACAGAGCGCACCTCTGGCGGTTTAAAAACGAACCAAATGCCTGGCGCGAATATTTAAATATGCAGCTAACAATACTTGACTACTTACCATTAACAAGCGTTTTATAAGAAGATTTCTTCTGGAAGCTTATCACTTTGTAATGGCATTTATCATTATTTTTTATATTTTTTTTCTTATTAATTATATCTGATTCTATATTGGCATGTTTTCTAATTTCTAAAATTTCAAAATTATTTATTTGCGATGCTTTATATCCTGAGTGAAGTATTTTAAGACCTGAATTTTTATCGAAAGTGTGATCATTATTTAAAAGATTATTTGCAAACTCAGATTCACTATTTCCATTTATAGCCCTGCGATATTCTTTAGTTCTGACTTCAAAGTTTCTATTGGTTCTACCTTTGTAAAAGAAATTACAATCATGTCAATTGAGTTTTTAAACTCCTGTTTTTTTTGTTTGAATTTTGCTATCATTATTATTAAGAATATATTTCTTCATTGTTATTAGTGTAAATCGCCAGTTGAATGGTACCAGGATTGTTTATTTATATAATTTTAGAAGTATCGTTATCCACAAACAGAATTCTACGCCATTGTTTATTTCTATCTTTAGAAAGACCGTTTGAAGAGAATGTGTTTAATTTTTTTTATTTAGTATTTCAACTATCAATTTATTAGAATAACCGTTATTAAATGCTATTTGTCTTATGAATATATTGTTTTATGGTTATATGCTATTTGTTTTTTTCAGGTCTTAAAATACTTCACTATAAATAATTTTGAAATTTTAGAAATGAGGAAACATATTAATATAAAAGCAGATATAATTAACAAGAATTTTTTTATAAACTCTCTTTTAAATATTTTCCCACTCAACTGGTCTTTCCCGTCTAACGATATTGTAATTCCTAATTATTATAAACCCAGCCTATTCTTACTCCTCCCCCCTCCTTCCACTTCTTCTTTCCCAATTGCAATCTATATTTAATTTTTGACTTCGGTGTATACACAATAAAATGTAAACATTATATTTATTTATTTATTGGACAATTTGCATAGTGCCGCTTTTGTGAGATATCACCTCAGGGGCACTATATTGTAATAATCTACCTTTATATATAGATTTTTACTCTCCTGATGAAGGTGTATATATAATCTAGCTTTAAACTTTATTAGATACAGTAACAGTTGTAGGTAAAGAATTACCACCAGTTGGAGTAAAATTAACACCTTTTAATTAAACCGACTGCTAATGTCATCTCACAATTACCCTCCTTTTATTCATAAACACGGGTACAATTAATCAATATGTAATAATCTATTATTTAAGTCAACTTTGTTAAAACTATCTTTAATTGTGACAAACTAAACGATATTGATTCAACTTATAGACATTGACGGTTGTAACACATATTTAAGCACTGCAAGTCTCCTATGAGCTAATTATATTAGGTACGATAACAGTTAATATCAGTTGTAGACATGTAGTCAATAATAGTGTTTCATTTGAAATAATCCATCACAAATACGTAAAATTCCATTTATTCAAACAACTGTCATTCTTATTATGCGTAAATTTAGAATGTTATTATTAATTAACTCCTTCCTGTTCCGTGTTTTAACAATATATATACTCACCCTCTCTCTGTGAATGTTCTAATATCTATCTATTAAATGTAACTGTTGTTAATATCACTTAAAATGGGCGAAGCCCAAGCTAGAGCCGCCCGCAGGGCCTAGCAGAAAAAAACCCGCGGAGCGGGTTTTTAACTGCTAGTTAAGAAGTATTCGCTCAAAAATGTGGTGGTAATGTGGTGACTTCAATAACTGCGAATTTGGGTGAATGCACCGGTAAAGGCCCTATTCTTATTTTTAATCCAAATTTATACATTATCTTTAAAAATTTTTGTGAAACACATTGGTTTATGTTGTCTGGATTATTTTGGTTCTCCGGAGAAACTCCGTAATTAACGACTACGGTGTTTACTAAATACCAATATTAACCTAAATTACATAATTATTTCAAATATATTTGCTTCCAACTTATCAAGAAAATGAACCTGTCCGAAATTAACCATAAATATAGGTTCCTGCGATTGGTGAAATTTTGTTGCGGTATTTTTTTTTAAATTTCGATTATATTTATGATCTTCCAGTCGCGGTATTTTATAAATATGCAGCATTTATTAGCTTATTGATACAACTCACCATGATAAGGAAGGCTTTTTATTGAAAGGTGCAAAAACTTCCGATATTTCTCCAGTAAGAGAAATACTTGATCAGAGTCAAAGATACTCTTATTATCGCCCTGAATCAAAATGTTTATTGAATGGCTTTAGCAATGTTTGATGATCAAATCAAATATCTAGGTACTTCTCCCCCTCCCTTCGTCCTCTTCGTCTCCTCTACCTTCAGCTTCACAACATACTTCAATTGTCGATGCCATATTGGAAAAAAAAAATTAACAAATCTCTCGATTCTCTTAATCACTCGATTAATTCTCTTGAACATTCAATTAATATCATTCCTTGAAATATCAATAAGAAAACATAATATGAACTGCTTTTTGCGGTTTAAAGCCAGTTTTTTCCGTTTATCCCATATTTTAAGATTCTATGAATGTGGCACATGATGACAAGCGATCGCTTAAAACGTTTTTGCAAACTTGGCATCATATGCCAAAAATCGCTCCAGTGGTTAGTCACAAGAATCAATAATCCGCTCTATTCGCAAATTATGGCTGTGAAATCAAGACAAGTAGTAAGGCATTTCTTATGCGCTGTATTTCTCATTGATCAGTAGTTTGTTTACACACTAATTGCATCACCATGTGGTCCTTTGATTTACACATAATTACACATCAACGAGACTAACAAGAATAACAAAAATTGCAAGAATAATAAAAAAAATACAAGATAACATGAATAACAAGAATAACAACAATAAAAAGAATTACAAGAATAACAAAAATAACAACAATAAGCAGAACAACAAGAATTATAAGAATAACAACAACAAAAAGAACATCAAGAATAACATGAATAACAAGAATAAAAGAATGACAAGAATAAGAGGAATACAAATAATAACAATAATAACAACAATAACAAGAATGACAAGAACAACAAGAATAACAACAATAATCAGAACAACAAGGATAACAAGAACACAAAGAACATCAAGAATAACATGAATAACAAGAATAAAAGAATGACAAGAATAAGAGGAATACAAATAATAACAATAATAACAACAATAACAAGAATGACAAGAACAACAAGAATAACAACAATAATCAGAACAACAAGGATAACAAGAACACAAAGAACATCAAGAATAACATGAATAACAAGAATAAAAGAATGACAAGAATAACAAGAACAAAAAAAACATCAAGAAAAACATGAATAACAAGAATAAAAGAATTACAAGAATAACAAGAATAAAAAGAATAACAAGAATTACAAGAATAACAAAAATGACAAGAACAACAATAATAACAAGAATAACAAAAATCACAATAATTAGAAACAAAATTCTCAAAGGTCTCATTCCATGAGTTTAACATTACGGGCGGTATTTTAACCGCCAGCAAAAAAAATAAATCACATGGTAACTTGTTGAACTCAATGGTACTTACATTGTTTTAAATGCTTTAGTAAATATTTTGGTCAAACACCATAATGCTTTTTTTTATGTGAACGTTGGTTCTATAATCTCTTCATTATAATTAAACCGCTTATTTTGTAGACTTTACACAACTGCGAAATAAAATTACGCTATTTTATGATAATAAAATCGGAACTGGGGATGAGTTTTACTTTTTTATTGTATATTGAGTTAGTACATATAACCCTACACTTTTTGAGGCAATGATATAATATTTAATACAAAATAAATAATGTAATAATATTATGTAATGCTAAATAAGTCATGTGTAATCATATAACTACAAAAATATCTAAAACCTCTATATTTATCAATAGATTATAATAAAAAGCCTTCTCCACAAGCGGCAAGAAAAAGTAAATAAATATTATTAAAAAAATGTTCCGTTTTTTTTTCTTTTTTTTACATTAACTCTACACTGGAGTCATCATTGAGGATGCTGTGTGAAATGTTTTTCTGAGGAGAGGAAGGAGACTTGAAGAAACACATGTTGTTGGAGGGAGGAAACACATCAGTCTGATAAATGGCAAATATTTTACAAAAAACGTTTGTCATGTTTCCGGTCTTTGCTCCAGTGCCGAAGGGATCAATGATGCTAGTTCTTCGAATAGTTTTAATTAAGATACGAAAATAATGTATATAATTACATTTTCCGACATATATAATGTACATTGTACACAAAAAATCCCACAGATACAAGGTCAGTGCGTGGTTATACCTGGGATTAGTCAAAGGCAACATAAATTTAATAATAATTAAGGAATGTTACACTGTGTTGAAAAAACTGTATTAATTTTGATTTTATATTTTTGAAGTGAAACTTCTTTACGCGCGTCATGCAATTTCGAGGACCGGAGTAAAACCGACTCATGACCGAAACGAAAATGCGGGTACCCCCACCACCGATTAAAGTTCATTTGATCTAGTCAAAGTTTTGAAGTAACATATAAATGCTTCTTAGCTCATCCCGACAACTGGCGTTGGTGGTGTAATGGTCAGCATAGTTGCCTTCCAAGCAGTTGATCCGAGTTCGATTCTCGGCCATCGCACATTATTTTTTTGTTTTTAACGCCTTTTTCATTCAATATCTTATTTTTTAGTAGGTCAGAACATTTTTTAAAAGAAAATAATATTGCAAAATAATAAAAACACTTATCTCACTGTGATAAAACATTACTCCGCTAGAGCGCGCTTTGCGTTATTGTGTTGGATTAAAATTATTATCTAATCCGTATATTATGATAATTGTATTACATTTATTTAATTAATTTATTTATTTTGATAATATGTAATAATTTACAGAAAAAAAAATTAAAACTATCTCCCTCTGATAAAATATCCGTTCGCTAGAGCGCACTACGCGATCTTGTGTGGGATTCTATTTCTGTACATTGTACATTATTTTTAAAAATATATTATATTTTGGGTGTGATGTAGGTAACATTATAAAACATAACAAGCTCTCATATTTTCAGAACCTACATAATATAATCAATTTATGCGGCTTTGCTTACAGTTGGTGCTCAGCGTGGTTGGCTTTCAATCAGTTAAGCGAGGTTCGATTCTCGGCTGTGGCATTTTTGAAGTGAAACCTTGTTGAGGTGGGGGAGCCGCTCACGAACGTTCTCTCTCTTCTCTTCTTTCCTCTCTCTCAGACACCAGCGAACTGCGCCACGCCAAGCATCAGCTGAAACTAGAAGTTTCACTTCTGTCTTGCGTAGGCTTGACACACCCACTTTTTTTATTCACAATGGTTGAACTAGAATGAATAATACATGAGAATGAAGAAGGCTGCAGCGGATACAGAATATTTGAGGTTATAAAATGAATCAATTGGAAGTACATGGATAGAGTTGACCGATATAATTACAATTCAGTCTCCAACCTTGTTTAATTTTTTCGTCTCTCAAACTAGTCAACACTTCGTAGAGTGTGAACTCGGAATAAATTACACATATTTCCGTTCACTTGTTTAAAATTATCATGCGCTCGTGAATTATTTATATTTAAGGCCCTGGTGGAAAATTTTACTACTAAAAAACTACCAGGGCAACTGCTTGGAGACAGTGGAAATATGGTACCAATAATACTAAGGATTGTTGGATTCAAAAATTTTAACAAAAAACATTTAATAAGATCTTTGTATACCTGCTATTTTACCTATTCTGGGGTCCAAGTAACCGAAAATATGTGTCTACCTCGTGTGCTGAATTCCGCGAATGTTGCTGAGCATTCGTGAATAATTGAGAAGAAGTGTTTATCTTTGTACCTACATTGTGTTTCTGGTTCAAAATAATTAATTAACTCACCATGAGCGATGATCTTTCTACGAGCTGTCAAATCGGAATAATCAATATAATGGTACGTACCTGCCTGAAGAAATTTTGAAAAAAAAAACTATTATTAAGATAGTGACGTTTCTTTGGACAAATTGTAAAATTCCTTGTGTGAAAAAAATGTTAGACAAAATACAGGGTTTTCCAATAAGAGGTGTTATTTTGATATTCAATCGTAAAAGATCAATGGTTTAGTTGCTTGTGTAGCACGTAGCGCCGTTTTGTTAAAAGTTAACGTTGTCCAAATCAATACCATCCAATTCCGGCCGTAAAAAATCATTAATCATCTCTCGATAGCGCAATCCATTCACCGTTACTATTGTTCCAGCCTCATTTTCGAAAAAGTAAGGGCCAATGACTCTGCTGGACTATAAACGTACCAAACAGTCACACGTTGAGGATAGAGAGACTTTTCAACAATAATTCTTGGGTTTTCAGAGCCCCAGACGCGACAATTTTGCTTGTTGACGAAGCCACCGAGGTGGAAATGGGTCTCATCACTCAAGATAATTTGCATTTGATTCACTCGAGTGAATTTTAATAATTTCAATGCATTGTTGAAGCGTGTATCGTTCCATTTTTATTAATGGCGTAGTTTCTACTTGTCAAATGTTAAAAAATGACAGCTTCAAAAGTAACATCTACCGTAATAGCGGGCTATTCAAAATAACATCTCTTATTAGAAAACCCTGTAAATGGTTCGTAATTAAGTATGTAGGTACTTTAGTAAATAATTATATTTTTAATAAAAACAAATTTTGGTTTTGATTTATTAAATAAGAGAAAATTAGAAACATGCTTTTTGGACGTGAGATTAAGAGTTAACGGAACCACTATTTATATTGGTCAAAGCAGCACAGGTCATACCTGATCGTTCGAAAATATTACTGCGTCATGATGATATCTGATTCATTGAATATATTAAAATCATTTGTTTATGTGCGTCGTATACCTTTAATGTAAAGATTGTACACAGAACATATTTATGCAAGAAGGTTCCACCAGCTCTTCAATATTGAAAAAAATCTCATTTAGAGAGAACATCAAACGTGAGGTCTTCATTTATATTTTTTCTTAATAACGATTATATTTATAGAATAAAACATGTTTTTTGACAGGAGCCTAACCTCTGAACTCTGATCCGTCAGGCCTATCATATTCAAGTATGTATTAACGTCATTTCATGCTATGCATGGCCTTACTAAATATTTTTTCGACACAGAACTGTTGAAACACGATTACCATTATTTAAATCTGTTATTGATTTATTTTGAATGTAGGCACCTAATTATGGCGGTACTTCCGATTAAAAGCAGACAATTCATACATCATGGGGAATTTCAAGGGCAAAGGATGAAATTAATACATACTTACATAAAAAAAATGACAGGTGAGTGCTTATATCCTACGTATTTGCATAATAAGTAGATACAATTCTACGTGATATTATAACATTGAAAACCGAAAATAACAGTTTGAATACAGTTAAATAATATGTAGATTATATTTTCATATTATAAAATGAAGGCCTCAGCACGGGCAAGCCACCCAGTGAGGCCTACATTACTGGAAAACATAAATTGTAAAAAATAATGTACCAAATAAATAAATAAATAAATAAGAGAACTCTTACTTTATGAAGTTTATTTTTTTCTAAGAGATACCTGAAATGTCATCCAGAAATTCTTATTCTTCTTCTAGCACCCTTCCCTGTCTATGGTTGGCTTTCACCAGGAAAATCTTCAACCGTTGTCTACAGTCGTAGTTCTTTCAGCAACACTGCACTCGTAGCAGTCACGTGGGTTTCGAAGCCATATGGTCCGTGGGCTACGACACGAAGATATGAATTCCGAACTACTAAACTTTACAAAAAGTACAAAACGTGAAAGCAAAGGAGTGGGTGATAGTTAGCACTCACCCGAGACTTTCTGAAAATTAATTAATTTAGGAAACAATAAAATATAATGATGTCTTCAATTGGATAAGTGACCCAAAAAATCGCTTTTTCAACTATCTTCCTTTTTCCTAAATTACCCGGAGTGATTCATTTTACCTTTCCGAGATAACTATCATCTTACCGACTACATCGGATCTGAATTATTACCAATCACACAAGTTCCGAAACCGTCATAATCAGTTGAATAATCTTGCAATTATATAATGTTCCCTCATTATTATTACTTATATAATCTTTTTACACTTTTTTATTGCATTTACGAAAATTTTGACGATACACATGTAGACTATTTATCATTTTAAATGATTCTATTTTTGCCACTATTACCAATGTAAAATTTTACCTATTAAATCCCACATATGTATTGTAAGTTTCTCTCGCCCTGCAATGAGTTTTGTAACTCATTGGGATTGCTGATCTAGCAAGAAAGAAAAAAAAATTATATTATAATTAAATAATATCGTTCGAACCAAAGTAGCTCAAAGCTGAGGCCTTTGTACAAAGCCGCCAAGGAACTACATGAGAATGATGTCAAATTGACTTTTCTTTCCAACCTAACACAACGCGCTCTAAATCCTAAACCAACCTGACCTAACTGCTAAACCCTTGCTGACGTATTCCAGTAAATTATAGTTATATACATATGGACGTCATTTTAATAGCAACTCGCATTTTGCTACCAGCACTATCAGTAGCGTGCAACGCTACCAAAATAGTATGGCGGATACTCACGAGCGGCGCGTATGCTACGCGCACAAAACTCGAGTCGCTTGAAAGTATCTTCGTGTACGAATGGCCTTAAGGGAAAAGTCGAGGCATTCGGGAAGGCATTCATACAGTAATGAGGTCATCTCCAATTTTTTTTGTAAAAACTAAACTATTTTTTTGTATTCAAAGTGAACATTTCCCGTGACTTCACATGCTTTTCGGACTGCGGAATAATTCAACATTTTGATGGCTTATATTTTCGGTACTATTCAGTATTTTCCGAAAATTCAAAAGCCCTGTCCTCGACATGCTCTACTTAATAAGATCCATTTTTAAAAAATGACGATCATTAACATACAATATCTGATGAGGATATTAATAAAACATATTTAAATCAAGACAAAGTATCAGTAACGACGGCCTCCGTGGTCGAGGGCTAATGCTCTCAACTAGCAAGCTGAAGGAGCGGGTTCAAATCGGGTGTTTTTTTTTATAAATTACTCTTTTAAAAGAATTTATAGTATATTTGCAGCACGTTCCAGAGTGTAAGCTACTCTCAGCGCCCTGGTGTAAAACCACCACTCAAAAATTAAAACGTTGTTTGAAATGGCTTAGGTGTTTGGTGCTAGATCTGAATAGTTAGGAATTCACCACCATCCTCCTCCCCATCTCCTTACCCTCCCCATTCCCTTCTGCCTCACAAAATATAGTTGGGACTCAATAAAAATATATTATTTTTTTAATATAAGATTAGGACCATCATTTTATTCGGAGTGAGTATATAAATTTATTGATTCAATGTATGAATAATTTACTATCATATTCTGAAAAATTTAAAGTTTGTTGCTTGAATTTACATCTATGATTATGATTTATAATTTATTCGGAATGCCTAATAAATATTCTAATTTAGGATTCAAACGACTTTATTGAGTGCTGACTGCGAAGGCAAATAAATTAAATCTGTGCCATACCTCTATGTTTCAATTGGCACTGTTACACGATATAATGATTTACTTCGCCATTATTCTTCAATCATCAATATCTTAACATCAAAATATACGAGAAGGTACAACCCGCCTTCTGAAGTTTATGACTTATGGAGGTCTTTCAAAATATCCTTAATCCAAAAATCTTTGTACAAAAGTAAGTATCGAAATGAAATTGACATGTTTTTTAATTGTTAGTAAGAATTTGCCTAGATAAGTCGAATCGCAAATGTTTGGAAAGTATTTGTACATTGAGAATCACAGTAGCGTGTACCAAAAAATAACTCTCGTTGCTCACTGTTTATATATTATTATCTCTCAATATCACCGTGGTGAAAGACCAAATTTTAGAATTGAAACTGTTCGGAGTCAGGGGAGCTATTTCGACCCCAATTGGGTTTTGTTATGTGGCTAAAAGGATTGGGGAAGGGAAGGAGATATGGAAGAAGAAAATTAGGAAGTATCAGGCTATTCAAGTCTAGTCGCCAAACACGGTTACAGCTATGATTTAAGATTTCCATGCCCAAAAGTATTTTTGTTATTTGTTTTTGGGGTGTTATGCCGTGTTGCGCTAACTCCCTCTTTAGCCAACGTTTCGGAAAGCATTGCACTGTCCATCATCAGGGCAGATGTGTTATCAGATGTGTTATCCAGATACAACAGCAATCCTTCACCGGTACTTTACCTAGAGTAGGTACCACTTGGAATTCAAATTTCTTTCACAAATATTTTTGGTTAAGTGAGGTAATGTAATGCAAAATAATTTTAACATCTAATTTTCATGTTGCATCTTGAATTTACATATTCCTAAAACGAATTCTGCCATCGTTGCCTCAGACACATTCCAATGAGACAAGTATTGACGGTATCCTAAAACGACGCAAATTAACAACGAATTCAAGCATTCCAAGCTGTCCAATACTATCGCTAACCACCTTCTTCTCGACACTGCATCCAGCAAGTAATTAATCTGTTTGTACATAAATCCAGCATCCGTTGCTTCGGACTTCATCAATAACCGTAATGAGCGCATTCCACGGAGCTGCCTGGTGCTGGTGCTGTAGTGGTTACTGACGAGTGACTGCAACCAATTAAGCGTCCTTTTCACAAAACGTCCCAACACATCAAGCTGCTCTCATTCGGTTCACAATGCGATAAGTCAGCATCTGATGCGGAATGAATCACAGATCCGGACAAAAATGTTCATCGGTAAATCGCTATAAAACTAAATGATATTTCACTAATGAAAAAGAACACATAAGAAAATTGCGTAAAGAACCACTAAGATTCACTGATAATTCATTCTTGCGAAATCGCTCAGCGCGGGCACCCTATGAAAACGTATCCATAAAACAAATCCTCGTCCGGTTCGACAAATGTATCTGAAAAAATTTTAAAAGGTTAAAGACATCCATCTCGAGAATTAGAGCCCCCTGTAGCCATTACCACAATTAAATATACCATATTTTAGCACAACAGAAACATATTAATAATCATTAGTCAAAAAAAAATACTCAATATTTTATTTGCCCAAAATCTTGGGTGACAAGCATTCTGTACTTGTCCTTAAATTCCTTCCAAGTGCATGCTGCTTATTCTTCAATGTCATAGGTACGTCCATTTCTCTGTTTTCTGGTGCTTTTCTTCCAAATGCCCGCATCTCAATGATAAACACCTAGAAACTCACTGAGTAGTAATTGGTTACGTAATGAAAATAAATTTTAAAAAACTCACTTTAAAATCCGCTTCGATTCCACTGAAAAAAATCAGCATAAATTTCTAAGATATATTAACTATATACTCGGTCTGCCAACAGAAACTTTAAATTACAACCACTTGATAAAAGAATTCAAATTATTATAACTCTCAGATAGAAAACTTGAACTACTCGATCGAAAATTATTTTTAATTGCAACAACTCATCAGGGCTGAGAAATTTAGATACTCGCTTGTACCTAGATTGCATGCAGTTGCAACACTTTCGCAAAAAATGTGACGTGTTCAACTGCACGGAATACAGGGCTAGGGTTTTAAAATTATTTTTCTTGCATTTTTTTTAAATTTTTTTTAAATAAATTCTTAATATGTTAAGAATATTGTGTTCAAATTTCAAGTTGATTGGAGCAAAATTGACGAAGTTACGAGTATTTTTATACCTGTAGGATTTTAATCCCTACCCGACCATACGTATAAGCCGAGCAGAGCAGGAAGCTGAGAGACAAACTAAAGAAGGCAGGATTCGTCGTAGACAGGAGCAAAAAGGTGCTTTAGACATCATGGATGATAGCAACATCCTTTATGGATCTGGCATTGATGATTCAGTGTGAGGTAAGCCGATAAAATTTGCTTATAAACGTTTAATACCAGATTTTTTAGTGTTCAAAACTTTATAGCGTTTTTCCCATAACTCACGTTTTCAAAGTCGGTGACCGTCATAACTTCAAAACTACTGCACCGATCCTTTTGAAATTTTGAAAACTATTTCTGTTCATAATTTACGTGGTAACGCTGGAGAGTTTGTTTTTTAAATTTGTTAATAATTATTATTTTACAATAACAAATTAGCCGATTTTTTTCACTAAAAATAGCGTTTTTCCCTTCAAAGTGTTCCAAAAAAGTGAAAAATTAAAATTTCGAAAAACCCTCCCAGCGTTACCTGGAAAAAACTATTATCTAACGAATGAACTTTAATTTTTTGATTTCAGATGACCCAGCACCGTGTTATGAGGGGCACCGCCATTCTACTTTTTTTTGAGACACGTCCGAATAATTGCTGCCATTGCCGTGTTTTTTAATATTTCTCCGTGAAAATTTTATACAACATTCTTAAAATGTCATTCTTTACTGTCCTATTCGATTTAATAAAGAAATTCAAAATGTGTTGTCACAAAAAATTCACAAAAAATGCCCTTTTTCGTACGAATTAACCCTAGCCCCCTTTAAAAAAAGGCTATAATTACATATATCAGTAATAATTACAATTAATGTTAGCATAATAATTTTCTTATCCATGGGTTATACATAAGATTAAAAGAAAATTTTACTTTTGATTACTGTTCCACTGAATTATGATGTACATGTTTGGAAAAACCCATTCAATCGAATAATATATATAAATTATATCGTGTTCTTCATAATATTCGGTCACATAAAATTAAAATTATATCGTGATCTTCATACTACTAGGTCACATGAAATTAAAATTATATCGTGATCTTCATACTACTAGGTCACATGAAATTAAAATTATATCGTGATCTTCATACTACTCGGTCGCATGAATTAAAAATTATATCGTGATTATTCATACTGCTCGATCATCAATTAAAAAAATTATTACAAAAAAAAATGGAATACGTATTATTGTGCCTCCGTAAGTAATATCAAATGCTGCACTGGTTACTAAATGTCTCCAATATCGTCAGAAGATTGAGATTTCACGCTTTAGTTCAAATGCCAATCATTCTTCTGCGAAGTGTGAACCATTATTACTGGAAATACTTGCAGCAAGTAATACTGAAGTTTCTAAACTCTTGTCCAGGGCACTTCTGCATTAATGAATGCGATTTGCCTTTACCTGAATTGAGGTGAAGTGACGGATTGCTCTTTATAGATGCATAGAAATCAAAACAAGGCTTTGAAGCAATAATTTAACATTACTATTCAACGTAAGAAATGAATGATAAATTTGCGATCAATTGTCATTTGAACAGATCTCGACTTGAAATATCATAATGAATAGTTCGAAAGTTTGCGTCTTTCGTGTAGAAGATTATTAAAAATAATGAAGATATTTTAAAACAAAAATAAAGTTGTATTTGTAAAGTTTCTAAAATATAAAAATTCTTTAGATAAAACCTGTTGACTTCTCGCATTTTATTTATTCTATATATGGTTCCTGTGAACAAGAAAAAAATTGTAGAAATTTATGTATCTAATTTTCTTACTTCATTTGGAGACATAAAGGCGCCTCTCTTGCCGACAAAATATTTTTATTTGAAAAAATTTTGATTTTAAATCATTTTTTGCTGGAGCTTCTGCGTGGAACCTTTTTGGATTTTCAATGGGGCACTCTTGGAAAATAACCGATAGTCACTCCATTTTTTTATTTAAATAAAACCAATATTGAAATTTCTAAAGAGTGTCAAACCCTAATGTATAATTTTAAAAGTAACTAGTAAATATTTTGAGCTCATTTTTATTAAACTTAACCATAGACATTCTGTTAACTTAACCAGGACGGCAAAAATTAGCGTATTCAAGTACTTATAAAAAACAACATAATATTTAGTTTCCATTTGAGTAAAAGAGTTATTATCTTCGAAGGCCAGAGTCACGTGGGGTAACCATACGCTGTGGGAAAGTATACGCGGTGATGTTTGCGACAAATTTATGCACGATTCACCTGCGCTTATTCTTCGATTCTGTGTTATGCTTTAGGTCGCCTTGAATTCGGACATTGAGCTTAGAAAAAAAAAATGAACAGCTAAATTACTCTCTTAACATGGTTTTCTTATTATTTTCACCTCTGTTACCGATGGGTGCTGTTGTGTAACCAATTGTGTTAGGACGGTGTGGTCCAAAAGTTTAAATCTCCTAAAGTTCTCCACAGATTGCTTTTAAAGTTTGACAAAACTTTGCATTCGAATACGCTTCTGTTTTATATATATATAAAAATATGTTCATATATATTTATAATATTTGTATATATTTATACATGTCGCATGTAACTGGTAAAAACATTTATTTAAAAAAAAACCCATCTGTTGGAGTTAAAGTAAAACGCGAGATTGTCTCTCTATCTGCACAGACAAACTGTGTCACAATAAAGCGTTGTGGGGTACAGCTAGTTAATTATATTTTTTGTGATGGGGTAAGTGCGCGGGGGTAAGCGTATGCAGTTTGTGGATGCGTACACTTACCCATATATAATAAAAAATTAAACACTCACGTTACTCATCTCGTGTTAAATTCTTACAGTAAAATATTCCACGAGTAAGAAAGTATCCGGATATATCATGTTGCATCAAATAACAGATTGAAAGTAGATAGTGAACACTTACACTACGGTATGCTTTTACTAACCCCGCCTATGGGTCAAGTGTACGCAATCTACATGCATGTTAACTTTTTAATACAACTTATGAAACTTATGAGGTGTTTATGTTTGTTTGAGGTACATTAATAATTAATCACATTAGTAAACTAAAAATTGGAATACAATATTAAAATCTTTTTAATAAAAAAATCGTGTTGTAAAAATTGCGTACGGTTACCCCACGTGACTCTACATGAATCAATGTAAAGCTAAACATCGTGTGCTTTGTGTTGCAACTTATAATTTGTAGGTACAGTTATAACATTCAGTTCTAATAACGCTAACCGTTTAAGGTACGAAGCGCCAAACCTAAACATGCCAGCAGTTAACAATGCCCGATGTACGCGAAACAATAGGTGCCCTTGGAACGATGCAGGTAATGTTTGTATGTGAGTACAAATTAACCGAGACTCCTTTAAATCTGAGAAATATTGCAAAATTTTAAATTGATCACGATTTACCTATAATGTGAATTCTTCTGCCTACGCTATTTTCTTACCAGTATTAAGTACTTATAGTATTATTAGCTAATATTGAATAACAAACTGGGGAGGAGCTTATAAAACCAACTCCAATAATCCAAAGAATATTTATTAAAATATATATTTTTAAGAACAGATTATTTTATAGTTAAATAGATAGAATCTATCAAAAAAAATTAATTACTTCAAATCCACAAAAACGAGGTAATAATAGAGTTATTGAGCACCAGACCGAGAACCATAGGAAAAAACAACACTTAACAAATAATACCTTTACTCAATATAACAACGTCACAACACCATCACAAATTTTAAGTTTTTCTTTGTTTAATCAATTATATAAACTTGTTTATAAAAAAACTGTTTTTTTTACAAACAAGTTCTGCCGTGTAATTATTATTAGTTTTGATTATGCCTTTGTTTTAAAACACAAAGTTTGAAAATGTATTTAGAAAGCGAAACAGCTATCACGCGTAGTAATAATAATAATACTTGAACAGCAGAACTTATTTACAAATGAACTGTTGTTTTGTAAATTGAATAATCATAAAATTGAATATTATATTAAAAAAAACTTTAAACAAAAAAAAAGTTCTACAAATTAAACTTACAACAATAAACCAATACCCAGTCATTAAATATTTTAACAAACTCCCTAAATAAATAGTTATTTACTATCCTTAAATATAAGTTTTTTAAAAATAAAGTTTTAGGAACAAACATAAAATTTACTTTGTACCTCAAACGAATTTTTTTGTGTTGCATAATTTTGAATGCGTTTGAAAATATATATATATATTTAAATATTATGTTTAATTTTATTTTGGTAAATGTTTTTTCGGAAAAATTAGCGTGAAGGTTAACTGTTATATTATTAATGTTTTTTTATAAATTATCGGAGCATTACGTACTACACGTTGATACATAAAAGTGTATTTTTACTTCCAGCACCATAACGAAAAACTATTAAAAAAATAAAAATAAACGTGTTGTTTTATTGTAGCAATTAATAACGACGCAATTCTTGGAATTGTTCAACGATTTACAGTTTTTTCTAATGAAGGCCTACTCCCACATTCTTACTTAGTTTCAAAAGTTATCTATCTAATTATTAATAAGTAATAAATGGTTTTAGTAACAATAAAACTGTTCATGCATTGAATCATGCGTCTATTTCCTATTTCGTACACTTAAATTTTACAGTTAACAAACTTTTTTTTTATAGAATCTAAGACATAAATAAATAGAAGTAGTTACCTACAAAGCAAAATAACCTCGACTTGTAAACAAAACATATTCGAATGAAGTTTTCGATTTGTATTTTATTATATTAATTATTATTATAACAATGAAGTTATTTTGCAATAATGAATCGTAATCAGAAACATCGGTAGTTATGAAAAATATTTCATAAAACTTATTCAATGTAAATAGGTTGGCCCTCAATATCAATACATTGTTTGGTATCCGTGTTGCAATAGAAATCATTTTAACTGCTTCCTTTATTCTATGTTACCAATGAACATAAAATTCCTAGAAACATTTTATAAACCTAAGCTACCAAACTATTCTAAACTACTCCAAGGCCCCAAACAGGTAAATGAAATGCACGACCTGTTCAAGAAAGAATTAAGATATTGCAAAAAGTTTGATGAATTTCTCTAAGTTAAGGGAAAGTTAACGTTTTGCGTACCAGTAATAACTAATTAGTTTCGAAACACCGATTACCTGTAACAACTCTAAAGCAAGACGAACTAAACATACTTCAGATCTGTTGTACCCATGTAGGCATAGTTCAATCTAGGGGTCTAGCACCGTCAGATCGATAAGTTGACAATATCGGATCGATAAGCCAAACTTTCGATGATTTTATATCGATATACCCGAGCACGGTTGTGCTGTCGATAGTCATACCGTTATTGACACGAAATAAATAAGAAATCGTTTTACCATGGCACCACTGGCGGATCTGTCTGTTGATTGACGTTTCTAAACGTCAAACTTCGAACGGCCACACAATAATACGAATAAATCGACAATGTCGAAATGAAATATACACACTTCTTCTCATCTAAAAGGGAGTTAATTAGTTAATGGGGTTTGTAGCCACAACTTGAGATAAATGAACATCTTTTGTTTCTTCTAGCTCTAACGGATTCAATTGATTTGTATACGACTTCTTTCAATTCTAAGAGCTTTGTTAGTTCACCTCCGTTCATTAACAAACCAGCAATTGTGCACAACGAACGACATTATTCACAAAGTTGTATTTATTAACATTATTAAACCGAAGCGTTTAAAATCAGGCGGTTTTTAACAACAGACTGTCAAATTCATATGCTGACCGTACTCCAAAAAATCGCCAACTAACCGTGTACGACAGATTTAGTCAATATCATATTGATATAGGGTTTTATCGATCAACCATGCTAGATACCAAGTTCAGCCAAAGAAGGACATCTGTATCGTTCTATCGCACCTGTAGGTATGGTTATGTTTTCCACCAATGAATTAATCTTTTCTTGTGTTCATAAAATCATAAAATCACTTTCCTATTCATCCATTCAAATTTTTAAATTGGTTTTTGTGTAAGTAATCTAAATCAATTGTTCGTTTTGATAATGTAGAATAATGTCTTGAATAAATAATAATTATAAGCGGGTTGGTTAAAAAAATATATTCATTCTTTCATTCTACGCAAACTAGTGTGGTGCTTATATTATAAAATGTGATAAATTGTATTGTTGTAACCCTTTTGCACGATTTTTTATCAACTAGATATTATAGATACGAAGTTTCTAACTTCACGCATATTTTTTTAACCCTTAGAAGACGATTAATATTTTGTAAATATCTGAAAGCCAAATATATTATAGAAAATAACATTTGAAATAATTGACAGGCATCTACAATTTTAAAGTTTTATTTAGGAATTTTCGTGGACAATATTGAACTGCTATTGTAGTTGGTCGCATTCTAAGGGTTAATAAATAATATCTTCAATCTTTAATAATTTTGAAATCGGTTAGGTACGCACATAAACTTATAATATTGATGAATTTTATATTAATTAAGTATATTTTAACAATGCTGATTATTTGCGTTATTTTTTGCTAAAAAATTAATGCAAGAAAAAAATTAATAATCGATTTGAAGATGGCCGCGATAGACAACTGGTAAAAAAAAAATGTAACGATCAAAAAAAGTAATTAAAAGTTTTATATAACTATACAAATGAAACAAAAAATTAAATTACATTCTTACCAAAATATGTGATGTAACTTCAGATTTTAGTACACGAACGCACCATAAGAATTGTATAGAAGTCCCAAAGAGAGGTCGTATGTGCAACATGTACGTCATCGGTGATCGTTCTTTTCCTTCTCACTCGTCCTGTATGAAAAAGAAAAGGACAGAAGATTCTAGAACTATGAAGTCACAAATTCATGAAAAGTGATGAAACAAAAACTAGATTAAATGGGTTACGTAGGATAGGTTTATGGGGAAGTTGTTTTTCATCGCTTTTAATGACTTTATTTAAGTGTGTTGAATTATTATCATTGTGTTAAGTTATCTTTTACTTATGACCTTTCTCTGGGACTACTATACGTTATTGAAACATAAATTGCTAGCAAAAGATAGTTCTATAAGACAGGTGAAATTTAGTAAATTTCTCTAGTCAAAATATAGTATTGAAAATTATAATCAAAGTAATAGTCACACTTCTACAATATCAATATTTTTAGTTTTCAATGTTCATTGGCAGTAACGAAATATATTCAAAATATTTAAAATTCAGATGTGGAGGTACACATTGCACACTGCAGTTCACCTCAAGGTAGTCATAACTTCACTGGACTGCAAATGTAGCCAGTAGCACTTTAGGGGTTAAGTGGAAAATCAAACAAATTTTAGAGATGTTTGGGGTTTAAAGGACCTATAATATGATATAAGTACAAACATATTTTTGGTTTGGCCCTGTTTTTCCAATTTGGGAGGCGAGTTTGGGTACGACTGCCCCGGGAACCGTTTTTGTGCTGTGTGAAGGGTCTGTCTTAAGGAAAAGAGGAGAAGAAGTTCTGGGAAGGTAAAAGGTGTGAGAGCCTGGTAGGAAGGGATCAGTGTCAATATATCCCTCACGCTGCGCAAGACCATGGGTCGAGAGAACAGATGGAGAAGTCAATTGGTCTCCCCAAATCAGCCTCTGCCGATCTGGCACGCCACGCAGCAACCAACAAACCCACCTCACCCGATGAACCCGGGCACCCCTGCTTAATCACCAAACTTAGCGAACCACTTAGGGTGACCTATGACAGAGGTGTTGGTTATCCAATAAATGGTTACCGGGGCGGCGGTACCCAAATAAGCCACCCTAATTTATTGGATAACCAATACCAATACCAATAGTGGTAACTCACCAAAAGTTCATGGGGTAAGGTTTATTAGGTCTTGGCGGCGGATGCGTCTGCCCACCTACTGCTTGGCGGGCTGGATTGTGAGAAACTGGCTAAGGGAGACTCTTTGACCTCTGCAACAGGACTCCATCGACTCATCGTCTTGCACCGTAGTAGGAGTAATGGATTCGTAGTTCTGGACACACTGACCCTCAGATTCCTACTAACTCCTCATACCTGTTCCCTTCCCATAACTTCCTGTCCTTTTTTTCCATAAAAAGACCCTCCACACAGCATCTCCAAATATGGCATAGCCAATGAGAGAAATTGTTTTTCTCATCGCCTCATGTGCAACTAATGTAAAATATATACATATAAAAAAGTGGCGCAGTTAAGATCATTTAATTTTTTTTTAATACGATCGCCAGTCACAATATTTACATGGTTCAGCAAGCTGTGGCCTTCACTACACACCGGTCAAAATAGATGCAATGTATTGACTGACCTGTCATTAAACTAACAACAATAAATAATACACCTTTATTAATCAACACAAAATGAGTTTCTATAGGCAGTCGTAAAGGCCATTTTATGAAAGGTTCGAACTCAGCGGTTACCAAATGAACATTGATTTATTTTGAGAAACTAATAATACCTATCTTCTGTTAACAAAAGTCCTTTGTAAATTTGTCTCTGACGGGAAATGTGTCTGTGACCTCAAAACTACAAGTGCTTTGTCACTGAACCTCAGACTCTACACTCTAGAACTTTAGACCTAGACCACACGGGCTGCTTTTAATCTTAAATAATTATTATTTCGACATCTGTTTTGTCTGTCAAGGCCAATAACATAATGTGTTCCATTAAAAATTATGTAATACTGTCGCGAATTATTGCTTTTATGATTTATGTTGTAGATTTTATATCGTTTCATTCGAAATATTCGTTAAACTTGTAACTGACAGGCGTTTAAGACTTGCGTGGAAATAGTGGTAAAAAACACAATATTTCGCAGTTTGATTTCAACCATACGTTACTTCTTTTGGACAATGTTCTGACTTCACTTTAACTTATACTGAAATATGAGGTGTCAAAGTTTGAAAACGATGTCTCCTAATCTATGACTTAATTATTTTCCAGAGTTGAGATACAGAATTGAAGAGGCTATTGCTTTCATTACTACTGATTTGTTAACCAAAGTGTGGGAATAATTGGTCTTTAGGTTGGATGTGTGCCGTATAACTAAAGGTGCACATATTGAACATTTGTAAGCAAAACTATGTTAGTTTACCTACAATAGAAGTATGATGTGTTGTAAAGAGTCTAAATTAAATGGTTATAATATACCATTTAAAATGACACATTATTATAAGGGTGTCCATATTATAAAGGAAAATATTTAAATAGAACATATACATATTATAAACGTGCAGAAATAACCAAATGCAACCAGATAGTGCATAATTATATTGAATTTCGAAGACAAGGAAGTTAGATAATTAAATATTTACATCCCTTTAAAATAAGTTAAACTAAAAGACTTTACGCAAGATTGAACCTTACAATCAGAATTATGTGAAATCGTCTTAGCAAACTTTGACACCTCAGAACTATGGTAAGGCGAAGTTAGAACACTATCCAACCAATGTGACGAACTGCACTGCGCCTCGTAAAAACGAACAATTCTCAGATATAAACAAGAAGATGGGGAAAATAGAAAATTAAATATTTAAATCCCTTTAAAATAAATTAAACTAAAAGTCTTACGCAAGATTGAACCACAAAATCAGAATTATGTGAAAACGTCTTAGCAAACTTTGACACCTCAGAACCATGGTAAGGCGAAGTTAGAACCCTATCCAAAAGTGACGAACTTTACTGCGCCTCGTAAAACGATCAATTCTCAGATACAAACAAAATGGGAATTGCAAAAGGCTCAAAGTGACGTTAGATCCTTGTAATATAACTGGAAGATTTAAAAACTTGACGTTAGAACTTCGTCGTACAAAGTATCTACGGAAATACAACACCGATGGCTACGAATTTATTTATTTTATATGGTTATTTTATTTATTTATTTATTTGTTAATACATACACAGTACAATTAGATACAATTAGATATTTTTAGTTATTACATAGTTGTAGTACCTATTACGTATGTCCATAAAATATCATTACGTAATTTCGCCTGAGATTGTTATAAAATGCATTCAAAGGTCATTTTTGAAAAACAATATCAGCTTGAACCTCTTGCAAACTAAGGTATCGCGTGGTCAACAGATTTTGAAAAACAGCTTCATTATTCTATTACACGGTGTTTAATGACTCAGACTGCGAAACTTAAATGTGTATGGATTTTATTCATGAAATTTTACCCATCTTTGACACAGAGTTTGAGTTTTTATTTTATTTTTGGAATAACTTAATGATTTAGTCCTCAAATTGTAAAATTTAATTATTGAAGACAATATTTGCGATTCTTAAAAGAAAACTTGAAACAGAAAAATCAGAAACAGCAAGGCAACGGTCCTGGGTTTAAGTCCTAGATGTGACTGTATTTTTTTCCAATTTTTCGGTTTCAACTTTTCGTTTAAGAATCGCTAACATCAGTTTTGTCAGAGATTTTAATAAATTTAGGAAATTGAACTTCTCGAAGTCTTGCGATGAAAATTACAACGCACTAATAGTGAATCAACTGAATACAATTTTATGATTGGGATTAAGTAGCTACTTTTTTTTTTAAATACCAAAAATTTTCTATTTCCAAGATATTTTACGTGGTTTTTATCTTTAAAAGCTCTCTGAGCCTTGAATAAATAAATAAGTAAGTAAAACTTCTCATAAATTAATCGTTTTACAAGTTCGTTTAGTTTATATAACTTTAATGAAATAATGTTCAAACTTTTGGAAAATACCCATCTTTCTGAGTAAACATTATGATACTTGATATTTATTTCTAAAAAAGTTTTTGTTAATATTAGGAATTCTACAAATGAATTAACTTTAGCCTTCAACGTGCTTTCTCTAATCCATCTTTTGAAAAGGACAAGATACATACTTAACAATTTTACTAATACTTTAACAAGAACAACTGTCTTCGTGTCAGCTTCTCTTTTGTGAAACATTAATGGTCTTATACAATATTGTATTTTAGTTCGAAAATATTCATTAAACCAAGACATAAGTATTTTTGTTGTTTGTTTTTGGGGTGTTATGCCGTGTTGCGCTAACTCCTTCTTTAGCCGACGTTTCGGACAGCGTTGCAGTGTCCATCATCAGGGCAGATCCCTGATGGACACTGCAACGCTGTCCGAAACGTCGGCTAAAGAAGGAGTTAGCGCAACACGGCATAACACCCCAAAAACAAACAACAAAAATACTTTTTGCCGTTATAATCTAAAAACTTACAAGACATAAGTAGCATTAGATTGGCCCTTGATTCTGTATTAGGTTTATTTTAGGTTAGCATGTATGTAATGACAGTCGTAGTTGATATTGCTTGATATCAAATAATAATATAAACGTCCGATCGAAATTGTGATCTTAGATTTTACTTCCAAATAAAATTACAATTCGTATTCATTAACAAACTAGCTTTACCACGCCTCGCGTTGCTGTGGCTAAGTCTGTTTATTTTTATGTCCAATAGATGGCGCTGTATTTAAAAAAAAATCAAAATGTCAAATGTGTCGTCTATATAATAAAGGTATATTAAAACACACGCGTATTCAAATGTAACGTTGTGACAAAATCTCAAAGCAATCGGTGAAGAGATTTCGGAGAAGTAAGATTTTGAACAAACTAACATTTTTATTTATAAAGATACCTACCTAATAACAATTTAATTTACCTCTAATTTAATTTCCAATGAGAACAATTTAACATTTCTATTTTGAATGTTAATAACCATAAATATTTGAAAATCATAATGTAAAGGCTAGAATGCGTAGCATACTTGTGATTACTTGGTTCTTTTAATTTTTATATAATATTTTTACATTTTCGTACTTGTTTATAAAGATAAAAAAAATAATTATATTAATTTGTATGAATATTAAACTGCTTTGGGGATTAGCTTAGAAACAGGATTATAGTATGTGTGGAGTAATTTATGAGTATTTCGAACGTTACTTTATTTACTTCTTCAATAATTTAAAAATAACTTTGTGGCACTATTTTAATTAACTTTAATTAACTTTTTTTCTTCATATTTGTCCTTTTAAATTAATGGCATAATATGTTGTATATGTATATTTTTTCAACCTTGTTCTTTTAAAAAAAATGTTTTTTTTTCTCTCTTATCCTTTTGAAAATAATAGTTTTTTTTACAATCAAATATCAATGTATATCATGGTCATTGGTCACCCTACATGTTTACTACATTATACTGTAATGAATTGGCTGGAATTAGATAAATAGGTGCCATGTAGGTACCCAATTCTTAGAAACATTAATGTAACAATATTGTTCTCTCAATATATATTCTTTGTGTTATTTTTTTTATTATTTTGTAAAATTATTAACCTCAACACAGGCTTGTCCTAGTGAGGTTAAAAATTTTAACGTTAAAAAATTAACATTGAATAGAAAAAATAAAACATTGTTTTTTAAATGGTTTCTTCATCAGGATACAACACACTAAAATACAATGTGTTTTTGTAAATCAAGCTATTTTGGGAATTGAATAATGTCCCAATATTCAACAAATATACCTATTCTTATATTTTATTTTACGCAGCTTTCGTTTATGATATAAATATTTATTATTCTGACAATTTGCGATGGAGTTCCATTTAATGATAATTAATTATATTGAAAAAAAAATTTCCATTAGTTATATTTTCTAACCGTTGCCGGTTTTAGTCTATTATGGACATCTTCAAAATGATACAATTTGGTAGACACAACATTTCTGGGGGGGGTTAACAGGGCTGGTGTACAATGATTTTAATACAATTGTATGAATTTTCTTATCTTCTTTTTTATGTCATTTTTCACAGCTAAATTTATTATTATTTTGTTATTACATGGATAATTATACCTGCTGATAGAAAACCATAATTTAACCAGTCTGAAGATGGTCAAAACATTAAATAAGTAAAAAAAAATTGCTTCAATATATAATTTCGTTAATAACTTTTGTACAGTTATTTTATTTTAACATTAATTCAAAATTAGAGGGAAAGTTACAAAAAAAACTCATTTCAATTTTGTAACCGTTTTCCGAGGAACAAAAACTTTAATTAGAGGTTTTTATTAAATGTAAACTGTGAACTATGGTACCTTAAAGAAATATCGTATTTCTTAAGCTTAAGTACTCGGATTTAACCCAATTACGCCATGATGAAAATTTTATGAACTTTTCGTTGAATTCGTTTCAAATCTTCTTATTTCGACAAAAGCTTCTTAAAATTCCATAAGACCGAGTCTCACAGAGATAATGTTTTTCCAACTCATGGCATAATAAATTCAACATATAAATTATGTATACACAGTGGCGTGCACAAAGTTTTTAATCAGAGTAGGTAGTGGGAAAAATAGGATGGCTGGCTTTAAATGTTGTTGGTTGGGATTACCTAAGCCATACCAAATTTTCAAATACCCGCTTCATTTATGCATATTACAATTACTGAATTATATAAAATTTACGCTTTTTTTCGACCGCAAAATTACGTGAAAGTAAACCAATATGATATGATAGTTATTTCGTTACTAATTAATAGAAGTACCAACAGATGACACTGATTGCTACATTTGTGATTTGCACAAAAAGGCACTGCCTTTCTCGACACTTACACGAACGAGCCGTCCTTGAATGAACATCGCTCTTAGATTTATTCATGTGGTCAACGAATGCCCGCTCCATTCATTCCCCGGCGGGATTGATGAGGTTCACATGGCGACGCCTGAGGCCCTAGAATGGCTCGCAGACCTAGATGTCCCCCTTTGACCCCCCCACCATACGGAAGAAGAAGAAGCTCTCAGATTATGTCGAACGAACAAACATTTTTTTTAATATGACGTGTTGTCGTTTGCATATTTAGTACCCGCTTTTGATACCTTTTAGCGCTCGGTACGGCGCACATAGCGCTACAATTCTTAGTTATACTTAGGGCGTACTTTTTAATTTGTAAATTTGTTTCTTGCAATAATTTTAGTATTATTGATATTGTTATTCGAGTACGTTCGGTAGGCAGTGCTAATTTGGCTATATAGACTACACCTCGTTTAAAGATGGGAGATACTCTCAGTATCACCATGGAAAGAAAAAATATTTCAGAAACGAAACGTTGTTTGAAATCGCTCATTGGCCTCAGTTTAGTTTAGTGACATCAAATAGTGGGATTCAAATTTCTTCTTCTTCTCCTCCCCCAGTGGAGATGCTAAAGTTGCACAGACTCCTGACAGTTACGACCCTTGTGCGGTATAACGTATAACGTCTCATGAAGGTGTGTGTATACTTGCTTTATAAATATGTAGAATGAAGAATGAGTTCATGATGATTTTGTAAGCAAGTCCAAAGCCATGGTGTTTAAAAGACAAGAGTGCGAAAACGGTGTGCAAATAGTTATTAATGATTAATACTAAGAGCAGGTGGATGAGTTTGTATTTTTGAGAAGTATGTTTACGAAAGATGGAAAGGTTGATACAGACATTGAAAAAAGTTAAATGCAGGAAACTCCAATAATAAAGGACAGGACGCGGTTGGCACGAACAAAAAATTGTCCAAAGAAGTGAAACTAGCAATCCACAAGGCTGGTACCTACCCGATTGTATGGCAGTGAGGCAAGGAGCTGGTAGAGGAAGGCTTAAATTAAACTGAATTCTGTAGAAATGATATCCCCGAGGCGTACCTATGTGTATTATAACCACGAATGAGCGCGTGAAAAATGTGGTGATTCGCAAAGAATACGACGACGATATATGCGTAACGAGTACCCAAGATTAATAAAAGGATGTTTAGATGGATTGAATTAGAACGAAAGAACAAAGAAAGGAGTGTAATTAGAATATAAGTTAATTTGAATGGTAGAAGTCGGGGACGTCACAGGAAGATGAGTCGGGCCATGTCAAGAGTCAGAATAACAGAAGGGTATGTATGTAAATGACGTGAAACGATGTATGAATCTGAATGAAGCATGGATTGTGTGCCAAGACCGAGTTGTTTGACGGTTCATCCTCTCTGCCTAATCCTTCAGGAAGCTGGTTAGTCAGTTAGTTAGTTATAAACAATATTGGGAGTTAAATTTATTGTACGTAGACACTACATAAACAAATATTTTGTTTGCAATGTTTCAAAAATTCGTGATATCCACCAGACGCTTCCTAGAAGTGTAATACCGATTTGAAAGAAAATCGAAGTAGAATAAACATTTCGACTATTAGAAGTCAAACAGGACAATCAAATTTGCCCAAGAAAATGTTTTTCAATTTCAACGAACTGTAGAACAAAATTGTCCTGCCCAGGAATATGATATTTGAAAATGTTTGTTCAATTTCAACAAACAGTAGAACGAAAAATGAAATTGAAACAATAAAATGAGTTGAATTGATCCGCCCGCTCCCTAGCGAAAACGTCAGTAATGACAGTTGACGAAAACACCGTACCGAGAAAACAACCGATGGGTCAATTCGATTTTTAGCCGGAGTTATAATTAGTTCAATCTTATACGAGTTCCTGTGAATTCCTCCACTCTACAAGCGCTGCCAAAAGAACCAAATCATCGAACATCACAACCAACTCTTCCGTAAGTCACATTTGCGAATACCTATCCTTTTGGTTCAGTGAACGCATAGATTATCTGCCTAGATTATTACCATTATAATCTAACCCACGTATCGATAGTCTACGCGATTATCGCACAATGATGTTTGACAATGCTTGTTCAATTTCAGCAAACAGGTCAATTAAATTATTTATCTGCCCAAGAATAAGATATTTGAAAATATTTGTTCAATTTCAGCAAATGGTACAATGAAATTGTCCTGCCCAAGAACACGGTATTTGAAAATATTTGTTCAATTTCAGCAAACAGTGCAACGAAATTGTTTATCTGCCAAAGAACATGATTTTCGAAAATGTTTGACAGAACGAAGCGTCGGCCGACATCTTGATTTGACAGCCATTTGACAGCCATTTGACAGCCATTTTGGAACAACTGAGTATACTTCTGGCTCACGGACTCATCCACAACAAACCTTTATCGTTTTATTTCTTCAGTAAGTGTTTCAAATACGAAATATGTATCCAATAATGTTTTATTACCATCAAAATATTTAATAAAAATTTCACAATTCAATTTCAAATATTATCGTGAAAAATAAGCAAAGAATCAATATCGAATTTCCCGCTCGATTCAATTTACCAAAATGGCTGTCAAATCAAGATGTCGGCCGACGCTTCGTTCTGTCACATGATATTTCATAATATAACCTTTGTGGAACGGTGGACGATTTCAAATAGTCTGCCATTTCCCAAACGTCGGTCACGCCTCCCTAAGGTAGACTGCTAAGAGGTAGAAGGTTCTATTCTCGTACCTTCTGACTTGGAAGTCTCTGCTCTTTGATTTAAAAACTGTGGTTGCAGTCCGATAATGAAAGCTCCTATATGTAAAAAGAAGCAAAAAAGAGAAAATGTCTATCTGACAGAAATATTAGCATTTTACCAAGCTATTACCATATTTTTTGCAAATATTTCACATTTTCTCTAATAGAAACACTTTTTTTAATTATTCAAGAATAAAAAATCGTTTTCAACCCACAAATTGCACTTTATAATAACACAACAAGTCAGTAACATATTGTATCTAAACTGTTCTGGTTCGCCAAATAAATAATTTACAGCATTATAATTATTTATTTAATAAATAAGTGTGGCATCAAGAAATCGATGTGCGGGAATGATTTTGAGTTTCATGGGCTTTGCGTCTTTCTATTGTCTGTTTTAACGGAAGTCACTAAAAAGAGTTGCAAAAACTAGAAAAAATAGTGGAACGCGTGCCACCATAAATAATAATAGTAAAAGTTACTTAACCCTTTCACACCCGCATTATTGTTTCCATATATATAAAATATGTAATGCTTTATAATAAATACCTCAGAAAGTTATTTGAATTTTTTTTTAGAATTGATTTTACGTTAATTTGGCTTAACATTGGACGTCGGAGGGTATTTTATAAATAGTAATGTAAAATTAACATAACACAAAAGTAATACAAATAACTGTTTCATGTCAAAAATGCACATTTACAATGTAGTGATAATCTCTAATGTTTGAAACAAATATTTTAACTAAAATTCATTTAGAAATAATCTAGGATAATCTTCAAAAATTCACCATACTAGTCGAAAATATGTCCATCACTAAGGACGGGTTGTTTCGGAGTATTTGAACAATTCATCAAATTTCAACGTTCATTTCTGGGATCTGTGAAAGTCCAATTCAAGTTCTGTTATTATATCATTATAGGCTAGTTGCTTGACAAAACTGAAATAAAAACAGAACTTGAAAAAATCCTTCACAGAACTTGAAAATTAACGTTGAAATTTGATGAATTGTTCAAATACTCCGAAACAACCTGTCCTTACAGTGTTAATTTGAATGAACATTGAAATTCATTTACGTATTGTGGCTAATTACTGAACGGTGAATTAAACTGATATTATTATTAAAGAACACATCTTTACGCGTTAAAATATTTGTAATTCGAGTACAAAATATTGATATCTCACCTTAAATAATGAAGTAATCAATGATGGCAGAAATTCGACGAAACTCACAATCAGCAGATGTCAATATATTTATCGTTTTTGTGGCGGGAATAAAGATTTCAACCGAGCGGAAAAAATAGACGGCACAGAAAAGATGACAAGGTATAAGAAAACAAAAACACGACTTTTCTAAATTGCTACCGTTACGGTAAAAAAAATCACAAAGCTCGTTTTAATTTGAATTAACACTGGGGCTGAAAAGGTTAAAGTACGCCTTGTTAAATCCATAAAAAGAAGTTAATCAAACAATGTCTCTATGTCGGCAAACAAGGTCATTGTCCTTCACAATGCAGATATGACATAAACATAAAGAGGATGTAACAAATTGTTATTATAAATATTATTTTATAAATGTGTAAGGTTTAATTAAAAAGATAATGACGACAGTAAAATTAGTTTTTCGATATCTCAAAAATTTTGTAAGTTTTGAACTTCTTTTTTTTAATGGACCCCACATAGGAGGCCATGAGCAAAATTATTTACTTTAGGCCCATCTTTAGGGATACTGTGTTGAGGATTTTTTTAAGGAAAGGAAGGAGAATAAGGGGTGGGTAGGAATCTAGGGATCATTGTGTCCAGTAGTGATGGACGTAAGAATATATTCCTCCCGCTGCGGCGCAAGGCCATGGGTCGAGAGACCAGTTGAAGAGATCAAAAGATCTGCCCAAATCAGCCAAATCTGGCACACCACGCAGCTCGTGGGCAGGCGCATCCTGAAGACACTTCACCCGAAGAACCCAGGGAGTGCCCGGCGGGCACCCCTGCTATATCACCAAACGTAGAGAACCACTTGGAGCGACCCATGGCAAAGGTGTTGGTTATCCAATAAATGGTTCCAGGGGCGGCGGTAACCAAGCCCGCCTCCCAAATTGATCATCGGTAAAATGCATACAATTACGTATCCCGACATTACGCACGCAGTGCGATAATTCATAGTCCGAATGGCAGTTCTGCAGTTCCGAAATCCGAAATCCGTAAGTCTTGGAGACTGGTTGGACCACGTGCTTTTCGGATAGAGATTCTTGAGACAGCCTGAGGCTAGAGACGCTCCTTGGAAGTGTAGCGCCCTTCTTCCCCAAAGAGAAGGATGACCTAGGTTCCCTGGATTCCACGCCGTCCCCGGTTGATCCGTGGTCCCGTCCCGGGTCCGTTCCCCTCTACCAGAACCAGCCTGTGGCTAGAGACGCTCCTTGGAGGTGTAGCGCCCTCCTTCCCCAAAGAGAAGGATGACCTAGGTTCCCTGGATTCCACGCCGTCCCCGGTAGATCCGTAGTCCCGTCCCGGGTCCGTTCCCCTCTACCAGAATCAAGTTTTCGTTCGTCATTCGTTGTTTTCCTACAATATTCGGCTTCGTTTAGTTAGCTTAGTGTGTTCAGGAGTCCATCTGGTATGTTTATGTTTTGTTTTCTTAATGTTACATTGGTATAACTTTACACTCCCATGTTTTGTTCTTTTGGATGGTTAAATTATAGTTTTATAAAGTTCATCCTCTTGTATTTAATGATTTCCTACCTACTTGACAGAAAACTAATCCCATAATCCTGAGTTGTGGTCTCTGCTCTGCCGTATAAATTCCACTACATTGAACCTTATTATGTATACCTTTACAATGCGTAAATTAATATGATAGGTTTGTAAATATTTAACATGAAATATCGTTGTAGGAGACAACCTTGTTAGAAATAAAATCGCTCAATCACCATCATGAACAACTCTAAACTAACCAACGTACAAATATATTAGTCCGAGTAGGTAATAACATGTAATTTAACGTACCAGCATATCCGTTTACTATTCATTATTTATTGGTTACATATTAATTATACGAGACGAATTCCAAATTGGATTGCCTTTTGCTGGATCAGATCTGCATCATACATACATATGTATTATTACTATGGAGTAAAGTTTTCCTCCATGATTATTACATATTTTGTTCATCCAGTTATGAGGCTGAAGGAAGTGGAAACTAAAGGAATAGAAAGGTAAGGATAACGTGACTTTAGATCTGGTAAATAAGCATAACTATAGTAATTTTAAGCAACGCACTACGTTTATTTTCTGTTTTCTGTCTCGTAAAAGAGCGATTCTGAGAGATAATATATTTTTAACAATTATATGAAAAAAGGTAATGATTAAATAGTAAAACAACAACATTTTTTAAGTGAAATTGAAAAAGAAAATAAATAATCTATTATCGTGCCTCCTTAATCAATCAACTTTTTTGAGATCGTAACAGTGTTTATCACCATGGCAGATATGTAATACCCCAAAAATAAACCACGAAAATATTTTTGGCCGTAAGAATCTCAAATCATGTACAAATAATTTATTAATGTAATTTCTAGAAAAAAACAATTAAAAATATATACACTACTCTGCCACAAATCCGCCCCGAAAAGTGTCAAATTAATGAAAGTGGCGGATTATATTGCGTAAATACAAAGAATGATAAAAAATTAAAACAGGTAAAGTCTAATGATATTGAATATTTTTATAATAATAATAATTTAAAGAAAGTTAGTAATAAAACCAAAATAAATAAAAACGATCTAATGGGGATTAAACTGATTATAAAATTTGTTGAATGTTAGTGGTTAATACGCCTTCATAAAACTTCACAACAAAATTCAAACCATTCTAACCAAAGACATGTCACGTATGTATACGCAGTACCCCATTGCAAAACAAGATTAACCCAAAGGCACAAAAAAATTATTGCCACTTAAATGTACAATTCATTATTTGCAACCTTTAAACAGATCACTTAACGTCAAAATTATAAAAAATCTACCAAATCGTGGTAAAAATTCGCTGAAATCAATAAAAACAAAAAATCTTTAACAGTCATAATCTATAGTACCTATAGTATTTACTCCTAGGCAGAATTTTAACGTTTTTCTTATAATTTAAATTTTATGTTGCTTATAACTCCGTCTCATATATTTTTTTCCTAGAAAACTAAAGCTTTGTGTTTATAGTAAATATTTTATGTATATTCTTAAAATCTTAAATCAATGAAATATGTTAAAAAGTATTACAATATCCACACACAGGCTTTGCTTTTGTTAGATTTTTTGTTTACGCTTATGTTTTACATTTCCTCGTATATTCATTAGATTATTCTGTATTTTAAAACTGTTACAATGTAACAAAAATTTTCAATTACTAAATGTTTTTGGTGTAAGAGTTTCCTCGGTTATCTTAGTAACGCGTTCTCCCTTAGTTTGATCTTTGCTCGCTGCGAGGAAGCGCCCGGACCCGGCTGGCATATTGCCGAGTTCGTTTTCGTTTTCTAGCTGGCCGACTGCTTTATCAAATCAAAGGGTAAATATTTTATCTTTTGTGCATACATCGTATTCCTGGGGAGGTGTATTATAATACATGTTTAATATGATACAAGCTGCATTCCAGTCCCGATGCTATCCTAACGATTTTGGAAGTTGCTCGAAATGGGTATTTCTTAAAATTTGTACAGATTTCACCACATCTACTTCCAGTTCGCATTATTATCTTCATCCTGAAATATATTACATAAATTTTTCTGACGAAAATTTTTCAATTGTTTATCTATTAAACAAACGATAAAACTGATTAGAAATTATATCGAAAACGGGTTGTAGCTGGCCCACTCAAGTTGTTCACCCACCCATCATAACCAAAAGCTTACATAATAAGATAATTATTTTAATCAGTGGTTTGAAGAAATAAATTAAAAATACATATCACTTATTATTAAATATATGGGAGTATTATTAAAAAAAGTACATTCATTTTTTTTCTGTGAAAATGCGTCATGGTAACAACATTAATGCAATGCCTTAATGATGCAGGTTCAATTTACATCATTATCTTCATACAGATGGCCCGCACAACACACGTGACCCGCTCCCAACTAGCAAGTAAGTTAATAAATACTTTGCTAGGAAGGGCCTAACCCACTATTATAGTCACAATTAATTTTGCCCTATTAACTTCTTGGCGACATGAGACTTTAATAACAGGGGTTTGCTCGACGCTCACATTTTAATTATTTCTGATGAACGCATTACTAAAATGTCAAATGTTTCTATTCGCAGGGATTCTTACGAATGAAGGATATTAATATTAAATATTAATAAAAGAAGACCTAATCATTAAAATATTTCATGAACAACGGTTTGAAAATTTAAAAAAACTTGTTTGAACTATAAAATTAGCTGTAAGCTCCTGATTTTATTTTTCTAGGCGATGAATTGGTAACATTCGGAAGGTTACCTCTAGAAACATTTGAGATTTTAGTAATACGTTCATCGGAAATAATAAAAATAATCCTAAAAGTCACAAGGGCAAAGTCGACCGTAGTTCCGTCCATTACAGCGGACCGCGTGCCAAATATTGTTTTTACACGACTTCCCACTTTATTTTAGAGATTTGTTAGGGCAAATTCAACCGCAGGTTTATCCAATACACAGGTCTGCGCGTCGCATTTTTTTGTGCACGGCTGCTTCACTTACGTCGTTAAGATTCTATCTTTATTAAACGGTATTGTCTTGTCTTAATTATATATTTGCTAGTTGGCAACGGCTCACGTGCATTGTGTGGAGCATCTGTACCAAGCCATATTGATGTTGATTGTTGACCTTCATAAAGGAGTCACTGGTCACAATTCTCAGCTGCCGTAAGGAAAATATTTAAGTAAATAATTAATGTTCTTCAATAACAGCGGTACATTAATTTATTAAATTTAAATAAAGAATCTGGTCACGAATCAATTGTGGGGTTATACCTACCTTCGGAAAGAGAAACTAATACGACTTTCAAAGACGTTTAATAATATTAATCATTGATTTATTTTGAAATTAATTATTCATGTGGTGAAAAACGATTACATGCATACGCTCGCACAATAAACAAAGAGTTATGAAAGTGTTGATTTACAAAATACATAAAACGATTATTATTGTTTTTAAAAAAGGTGTTAAGAATGCATGTTTCTTATATTAACTTTGTGTGATTACTTCACTCAATTTAAAAAAATAAGAAACTTTATAAAACCTTGCATGATTTTAATGTGTATAATGTTTTACTATAGATATTAAATGCTTGGTACCTCATGAAAATGATATCATTGAGGTTAAACGAAAATGTATTTCCATGTTGGCAGCATCGTGAAATATCACTACATAATTGAATCTACCGAATAAATCATTCATTTTAATTTATCAACCTTGAGAAACTGTCTTGGATACGATTTTGATTTGTCGTCATCTGCCATTATCGAAAATACATTAAATCAATTCAATGATTTCACCTTGAAAATATTAATACCATATACAGATTTTGTACTGCAAAGACTTTGACCTACGACCATTGTTAACTTACATGATTGTCATTATTGAAATACTTATTCAAATGAATTTTGTTTGGTACAATAAATATGAACAGCGAATGATTTAAAACGATTACAAACACAGAGTTATGAATATTCGTAGAGAAGCAAAACAGTTTCAATTAAGGTGAAGGGAGTTGAAGGTGGTATCAAGGGGAAAGGTACAAGGGAGATTCTTGAGATTTCCCTAGATCTATAGAAGATATTTTTTTTAGGGAAATGCATTCAGTACTTGAATACTTCTCAAACTCATTCTGAAATCTAGGGAAATCTAAGGAAATTTTGATCTGAAATATAGGGGAAAATAATTAGCATATCATCACTGCTTGATAGAGATATATGTATAGTTTAGAAAAATATTCGTTTAGTAAAAGTATTCTCTCTTCGTAAATGAAATCTCACAATAAATAAATAATCGAGTCATCTGGTCTCTTGTCTTACTGCTACGCTATCAGCAATTTTATTTTTACTGCGCTCCAAACTAAATCAATAGTCTCAAGATCCGTATAACTGAATGTCTAGAAACAATAACTCGTTGGATGTCTTCAAACAAGTTGGTGCTGAATCCATGTTTTTCTGGGCGGCCACAAACAAACGTCAACATTTCATAGACGATTCACTTATTTCCGGCAGCGATAGCATCCCAAAAACAACAGTCAAACTTCTCAGTGTCAATTTATATTCGGACTTTTCGTTTAAAAGTCAAATAAATAGGACTGTAGGCACCGGTTTTTTTCACCTAAGACATTCTCAAGTCTGTATGAAGAAACCTTCCTACAGAAGCAACAAAACTACTTCAACTCAATAAATAATCAACTCTTACGTAGTCTCACGTCTCGATTACTGCAATGCAATTTATGCCAGCCATCCAAAATATCAAATTGACAAACTTCAATCTGTGTTTAAAGCAGCAGCATGGCTCATAACCGGAATTTCTAAATATTCGCACATTTCAAAACACCTTCGTAACCATCACTGAAAGAATCCAGTACAAATTGTGCTGGATGGTGTTTAAATCCATCAATGAAATGGCCCCACCCTACATCTCTGAACTATGCGTCCCGGAAAACACTAGTCTGAGGCAGTCAACTCTTAGATCAGCTGTAGGCAGGCTGATAAAACCTAAGCTATACTATCATCCAAATATTATTTTTATTATAAAGAAGATTTTTTTAAATTAATTGTGTCCCAATTGTGGATTTTTTTTTTCATTACTATCCTTTTACAGAAATACAACAATAAATTTCAGTTAAACTTCAGCCTAGTAAAGAAAGTCTTACATTCTTTATCACCGCATAAGGGGAGAATCAGAAATTGCAATATGTTTATCTTACGTATTTTAAGATAATTATCTGTTGTATCATTTTTTTTTAATCCGATGTGTCCAAAAAAGTAAAAGAAAATAAAACTAGAAAATATTTTTTCAGCATCAAATTTACTACATTCAGCGCCCTTGAGGTGATTTTTCACAAAAACGGCGCTCTACAAATTATCCAATTATTATTATTATTATTACAGTTCATGTCTATTCTTTCTTTGGTCTGTGGCGCCGCTAGATAGATACTTAATACGTCCCGAAGGTTGTAAGTATGATGATGATATTATTATGTATGTCCATGATTCCGGTCGGAACATATTTTCTGGTTGATTAGTAGAGTTGACATTGTACCTGCTTTAAAAAAATGATCCTTTGTCATGCAAAAATAATATAGATCAAATATTATAACGAGCTGATAAATATTTATGAAAAACCTCGGTATTTCACGTCTGTCAATCTTGAAACAAGTGTTAAGTGCCACATTGTAAGTAGAACACACAACACATCACTCTTAAGAGTTACAATGTGAATTATTTAAGGATCTAAACATTATCCCCGTTTTGTAAAATTGTGGTGTATATATAATACAGATAATAAGGTCGGAATATTGAAAAACTTGACTAATTATCACGCCGGCGTACGTATGGTTAAAACGGCGTTAAACCGAGGTTACAGCCGGCAAAACTATACCATCGCTGACCAATATATATTTAAGAATCTAATAGTTAAGGATACACGAGCAACTTTAGTAGCGGCGATATTAACAAAACAAAAACAAAATCCAAATTGATTCAGTCGCGCCGCCTTGTGTGCACCCTCACATACTATTATACCAAAATGGATTTTGGTGCACGCAACTGTTTCCACACAAATATTGCCAAACAACTGTTGTCTGCAACTAAAGTTTAGCTAACAAATACACAAATGATATTGACATTTTTAAGATAACAAAAGCAATTGCCACCGGTCAGTGGCTGGGTGTAATTCATTATATGATGTAGGTAATACATTATGGGTGAAGGATTGGCAGAAGAAACATGCGTAGTCAGTGATCAAACCCCTCCAGTATTTTAGAGTCATATATGACCTGGCGTCAATATTTTATAAAAGTATTTTTATCTTTTTTTTCTATCATTTGGAAATACATAATTTTTTTGACATTAGAAAGAGAAATAATAATATCTTCCAGTTTGCCTCAAATATTTGTACTGGATGCCATTAATAAAATCCTAAAAATAGCCAAAATGAATAGTTCATTTTTGAAAAGGTGTTTTATTTTTAATTGAACAATATTTCTTGATAGTTTAAATCACAAAAAAATGTTAAATAAAGGATATGTAGGCCACATCGTTGGAGGAACAAATATTATATGTTACCTTATTTGCGAATAAAACCTGCTAAATCAGTGTTATTTCAAAGAAATACCTTCATATTATGAAAAAAATTCTTATTTTTTATCTTATTTTGCGGTACCTACTTATTCGCTTTGAGGTAATTTTGCACAAAAACGGCGCTATACAAATCATCCAAATATTATTATCATATTGTTACCTCATCTCCAATTAAAGGACTTGATCACGTGATCAATTTATTAATTAGTGACATTTTTTCAGATTTTCAAAATTCTCTGATTAAAAAATTACCACCAGAAAAATGGTTGAAATAATGATGTTATTGATATAATACAACCGAATTAAAATATGTTACGATAATATCATACGTATTTGATTATCTAGTACGTACTAATGTATCCTCGGCCTTTGAATTCAATATCTTCATTGTATGGTTGTACATTGTGTTGTATATGTCCTTCCTCTCAACCCGATTATCAATATAACTTAACCCAAAAACCTGTATTGACATCAGCAGATCAATCCAAAAAAACTATAACGGATATGTTAATCTGGCACGAGGCAAAATGTTTTTATACCGCCACACAATACTCAGCTTAAATAATTGTTTACTATTTTTACAAAGCACCGAGGGCTTTTATTTAAAACTAGCTGTAACCCCAGTCTCAGTAAGATAGAGAAACAATATGGCGTTTTGCTTTCTCGTCCAACAGATAGCGCTGTTTAAAAAAACACAGGTTACAGGTGACATCTTTATAATATAAGTATACAAAAACATATGCCTATTTTTTTTTTTTTTTTTTTTTTTTTTATTTATTTATTTATAATGTATTACAAAAAAATGGTAAGTAACACATTATTCCCAATGAGTTGAGATAAAACTCATTACGGGAAGTACAGACACATAAAATACATTTTACAAGGATATTACACTTTTAAAAAAATACAACATATTGAAAAGGAAAAGAAAAATAAATAAAAAAGGAAAAATACATTGTTAAGAATAGAGATTTTAGAAATACTGAGAGACATCTATACACATGAAACATAGTAAACCAACATATGAAAGCGAGCGAAAATTCACTGGTTTAAAAACATTTTCAGGAAATAATCTTTAAGCGTTTTAACTAATATTTTTTTGTTAGTTACTGATTGCTTTATTTCATTAGGTAATGCATTGTATTGTCTATATGCAATATATTGTAATGAGTTAATACCAAATTTTGTTGTGTGGGTAGACGATGCTAGGTGTATTAGATTTTGGGACCGTGTTTTGTGCTGGTGTATGTCTGAATTAAATGCTGGTTTGATGTTAGTGTGTGAGGATCTATGTATGATTTGTAATATTGTACAAGTGATATTGTATTTAGGTAGAACCGTAAAAGGAAGTATGTTTGTCTTTAAATATATATCTTTGATATGTATATCCCACGGTAGAGGGTAGATATTCCTTATTGCTCGATTTTGAATCACTTGTATTTCTGATATTTGTTTTTTAGTAATAGTGCCCCAGATACTAACTAAATAACTCAGATGGGAGTGAATCATTGCATAGTATGTGGCCCTTAGTAGAGATGTAGAGAGAAGACCTTGGAGTCGGTACAGTACGCCGGTTATTGGGGATATTTTAGATTTCACATGCTCAACATGGGAATTCCACGAAAGTTTAGAGTCTATTAATAGCCCTAAATATTTCGTGACTTCTATATTTTGGAGCTTCTCAGTTCCAAGTGTGATATTCATTGGCACATAATCCTTATTACCGAAAGTTAGGTAGTGCGTTTTTTTTATATTGAGGCTCAATTTATTAATACGCAGCCAATTAGCTAGAATTGAGACATCTACATTCATTTGAGACTCCAGGTCACTCAGGCTTGTACTGTGATAATAGATTACAGTGTCATCCGCATAAAGTTGGAGGTTTCCAGAGATACCACATTTAGTTATGTCATTGACATATAGCAAGAAAAGCAGAGGCCCAAGAATTGATCCCTGTGGCACTCCACATGTGATTTTACCTAAGCCACTCGAGACACCTTTGACTTCAACAAGACAAAATCTATCATCTAAGTAGCTTCGGAGGAGATTTAGGGGCTTCCCAACAATTCCCAAATATTCCAATTTCTTTAAGAGTATTTCATGATCGACCGTATCAAAGGCTTTTTTGAGATCTATAAATATGGCTGCCACATATTCACCCTGGTCTATATACTGTTGAAGGTTGGAGATAAAATCAAAGGCGGCACATTGAGTACTAGAATTTTTCCGAAAGCCATATTGTTGTGGTGTAAGGATATTATTCGCAGATATGTATTTTAGGAGTCTATCTTTGATTATGGTCTCAAATACTTTTGAAAAAACCGATAGAAGTGATATAGGACGGTAGTTAGAGATACATGTTTTACAGTCTCCTTTGTGTATAGGTATTATCTTCGCTAACTTTAATTCATTTGGAAACTTTCCCGAGGACAGTGACCAATTAAAAAGTTCTGTAAGGTGACCCGCTAATTCTTCTTTACAAGTCTTAAGAACTGATGGTGTTACTCCATCGAGTCCCGGTGCTGCTTTCAGCTTAGTTTTAGAGATGATCCTCAGTACCTCATCTTTGTTTGTCCTAGCCATGTACAAGGATTGGCAAGCCTTCGGTTCCACAAATACGGTATTACAGTCATCCGGGAATGACGGAATGGTAGCTGCTAGCTTTTTTCCTATTGAGAGAAAAAACTCATTAAATGCGGATGCTATTTGGCTCGGATCCTTAATTACGCAGTCATTTACCACGAGAGATTCTATTTCGTTAGTTGGTTTATGTGTTCGGTTTGATAGAATAGAGTTTATGATTTTCCAGGTTTTAGTGGGGTTATTTTGGTTTTGATTCGATTCCAACGTTATGTCAAAATTTCAAAACAATCGGTGAAGAACTTTTGGACATTTCAGATTTTGAACAAACGTCATTTACATTTTTATTTATATAGATAGATGTTTAGTGTACAACGAACATGGACTAAATTAGACTAGACACGGCATATTCATTTAAAAATAACCCCAACACAATTTTGGTTTGGTTCACATGCACATTTATGAAAAGGCCCACGCATTATGTCGCAATGCGAAATGGGCACTGTGCAGTGCATTGCGTTTTACCTTTTGTTGGTCTATTTTGCTTCTCAGCTATGCTGGGCAAGTTCACTTTTCAATCACAAAAATAACCGAGTTCCAAATATTTAAATTTGAATTATGTCCATATTACAACACCTCTGACAACAAATTCTCCGTGGTTTCGCTTACGAGTTTGAACGCTTGTACAAGGAGTTTAAACAGAGTTGGGTTGTTAAGTTCATCTCCATATTTGTGACGTACGCTACGTGGCGTTATTTTAAAAATGAATTTACCTAACTAGACAAGGCTAATCTAGTATAATACATCAATGACAACGAAGCATAGTTTTAGCAATTACGCAAACAAAGTAACTTATTTATTTATTTATTTTGTAAGAAACAAATAGCTTTTATATAATATACAATGATAGATATAAATATACAAGTTAACTGAAGTCAAGCCACAGAAGTTTCTTATGTTAAAGTGCATTAAAAATGAAGTTTTAGTATCTTAAAACTAATTTGGTGTTAGGAAAGGGAGAAGAAGGGGAAAATAGGAAGAGGATAGGAGATGCTCCCGATACATTCCATACTCTTATATTAATAATCGATCGTACGCATTACTTCATATCGATATTTCTTTAGGTTATTACCAAAAATGTCAATGCTGTAAAATTGATTATAATTTTAATTATTAATTAATTATTAATTCTAATTTTATGTCACTCTGTGATATGTAGGTATGTACAAACGATGATTTTTTTATTATTTTCATTTATGCCCTGGTAATGCGTGTGTTAAGCGAAACCGGTCAGTGGGTTATAAACCAAGTTTTTACTGTTTTTTTTATTTCATTAATATTTCAAAGCACAAAGTGACTGCTTTCTACAAAAAAAAATATTTAAAAAAGATTACATTGTTGATGCCTACAAGTTTTGCAGAAGTGAAAGCATATTGCGTGATCATGACCGACAATTTTTCAATAGGTATATTGAGTATCTTTTAAATTGGGTTCTAATGACGTTATGTTAATGTTGTGGTTTGGTTTCCCGGAGATATTGTTAGTTACTCTGAGCAAAAGATCTAGGAGTTTTTTCTCAAGTCGCTGCTACAAAACAGCTCATTTACCGGTTGAAGAGCAGTGGGTGTCTTTGAAATTGGTCAAGTGCGGGAGATCAGAAAGTTCAATAGCCTGACATGGAATGGATTATGAACATGCCACCACCAGGGCCGGCTCTATGCGGGCGCAATTGGAGCAGGCCGATCCTGACGCCCAATTGCCAAGACGCCAAGGCGCTGATAATACCTAACGCCAATAGCCCTAACACATAGAGATTATTTTTCATAAAAACGGCGCTACACAAAAATACATATCCTACAAATATTATTGATTACATTGATCACTAGGAGATCCTAGGGGTCTATTGGAATATTTCTGAATATCTTCCATACCGTACCCACTTGGTCATTTTTTTTAATTCCTGTCATCTAAAATTCTTTCAACATATCCAGCATTATTACATACATGCATAAGACGTAATTATTTAAAAATTTCATCGTGCCACTTTTAAACGCCTTCATCATTGAGCTGCTCCGAACACAGTTTTATAATCCCAGTTTCAATATGATTATTGAAGAATACCAAGACATATTACTTAGACATTTTTGTTAGTACTTTCTAATATTATACCGGATAAGAAAAACCTACATACATGAGAGAAAACGTACGAGTACAATGTATGAGCAGGGACGGGGAGGGGGGTTGGCGGGAAGCCGCTTCTGTTGTTACGAAAACCTCTCTATCGAATTGAGAAAAATGCGATAAAGGGATGCTGAAATATTGAAGCGTCTATTTTCTGTAATTTATCTGATGAGTTGAGAAAAATTCTGACTAAAGGTTGATTTTAGATTCTGGAAACTTTTTTCATGAAAATATTTTCAATTAAGTAATATTATTTTACGCTCCTTGTTTCGTCAATCATTTTTGTTTTGTTTAGATTTATAAATTATTTGGCTTGCGTAATTTTTTTGTTGTTATAATTACAATATTAATATTAATAAAATTAGCCTAAGGGCTGTTTGAACGCTACGCTGATTTTATTCTTTTAAAAACAGTTCTAATTTTTTATACCAGAGAAGTAAAAAAAAAATCTTAGGGTCTAAAATGTTCTGAAATTATATTTACTTCTGTATTTTGGCCACCAAATAATCTTAATGGAAGCATTTATTTACATAATGATATTATTATTGGTGTAGTGTTCCATTACGCGACATTATATTCGTTTCAGCATGACTAGAGACCTCTGTTGTGTCTAGCTCTAAGCAGGTATAATGAATCTTTTCAGCAGAGCATGAGAGAAAAAATAATTTTGGTTCGAGTCCAGGATATAAACAGAATATTATAATTTTATCTGCTTTCTCAGCGTCCTTTAAAAATGCACATCTACCATACAATTGTAGTGTTGTGTAAAAACCTTGCCATTCGACCATCAAGAGGTTGCCGTACAGTAAAATAATGTACTAAACTAGTAACCTAAATTTTAGTTCGTGTTTTCACCGCAAATAAAATGGCGGCAATATTTAATATTATCTTTGTTTCCTTGTTTATTTATTATTTATTATTTTATTTACGCCCTAATGGGCTTTTACATGAAAATATACATTTACATTGATTACAATAATTGAACATAAGAAGATAAATGGAGTTAATTGTAAGAAAGCAACACATATAATAAAATTTTGTGCAAATTAGCAAAACACTAATAAGATGGATTCAATATAAAATATACCCAAGCATGAAATAGTAAGTAAAAGAAAGTTCAACATAAAAAGTAAGTAAGTGGGTGTGTTTAAACCCAGTATTAATTGTGTGTTTAACAAATCGATAAACCAATATAAATTAGAGTGTAACTTACTCGTGAGGTAAAGAACATTATAACAGAGATTTAAAAAAAAAAAAAAAAATAACAAAATAAGAGTTGCACCTGTAAAAAGCAAAAACTAATAGAATTTAGCAATATCGACATGAATAAGAAATAATAAGATCTGAGATGGAACATAGTGTTATGTATAAAAAGTAGTTAGTAGGTATATGCATACAATTATAAGTGTATAGTAGAGCAAATAAAAAACAAACAAATATGGATATAATTTACTTGAAAGGTTTCGAATGGGAGAAGATGTAATAAAATTATTAAAGCTATAAAAGTTAATTATTAGCCGATAGAATCGAAATAAGTTGCCTTTTAAAGCTCACAAAATTGTCAAAACCAAATATATCTATAAGTTCACAGTATTTATTCGCAAGGTTGTGAATTCTAGGAATTGGTGAAAAAATAGAATAATTAGTGTTGAGGTTCTTGTTAAATTTAAAAGTATCTTTACTGTTGACAACACTATCTTTTTTGTTGACAACACATTACGAAATTTTCACTTTTTCATTCAAACAATCTTTCCAATTGTATAAAAATATGTATTTATTTTAAAAATTCAATCTGATTGAACACAAATATTTAAAAACTATTACTATTATTTGATTAAAAACACCTTTTTATAATACATATTGGCAGCTTCTTTAGTTTATTGCTTTAAAATGTTTAAAATCTTATAAATAGTAGGTAATGTAAAATTCTCATTGCTTGATAGATAACTCAAGAAAACACTTTTGAAGAAAACTATTAAAAAACATAATGATTAAAAATTCTCAAAAATTGTTTTAAAAACCAACGAAACCTTATTGATTCAAAAAACATTGCACACTTTATTAGAATCACATATATTTTTTTTAATTTTCACTATAACTCTCTTCTACATGTTCTCCCAACTCTTCTGTAATTAGGGGGACATTTTTGTCTATACAACGATGGTATTGAAATGATATTCATGGGGTCTGGATTTCCTCTTTTGGTTCGAATCCTGTTGATGACATGCGAACTGGCCTTCGAAAGGTGAATTGGTCTTAGAAAAAGGGCGCCGAATTTGCCATCTTCATATGCAGTAGGGTGGCCCATTGCACACACAAACAGCAAGCACATAACCACAACAACAATTTTACTTTTGTGAAACATTGTGCAGTTTTTTTTGTAAAAATCGAACAAATGTTATTTCAAATTGTGAAATGATTACTTCACCGTGAAATTTATCTAGCTTCTGACTGCGTAGGCACTGTAGGCAGCCGAGGCAATTTTATAATCATTATATTCTGAGAAATGAATTATTGTTCTCAGTGCTTGATCAATATTTGTTCAACACTTGAGATTAAACAATAAATTACTAGACTGCGCAAGGTGTCAAGATGCATGATAGACCTAAACCATAACTAAATATTATTCAAATAATATAACGTAGGTAAGAACTCTTTATTTTAAAAACATGTGACAGCTACAATCTAGGTAAACATTAGGCGTCCTTATAGGGCTAGCATGTTTTTCAATGTGACCAGCTGTTATCCCTATACAAATCTCAACTACGCCCTAATATCGTACTTCAGATTAATGAACTTGGGAGCCACCTCCGGGCTGGAGTCCAACAATACTTACAATCCGTTGTTAACAGAGCACTTGCTATATCCAATGCACAGAAGCAATGTGGGCATACTGAGTCTATTCTACAGGTATTTCAATGTAGCCTCCTCTAAGGAGATAGTGGCATTGATCCCCGGCGGACGAGCGGAACACCCGATCACTGTTGATGTCGGCTTCTTGAGAACGGGCCGCTTCTTCGTCTTGTTTTTGTGTAAGCCGGGTCGTATGTGGAACGAGCTACCAGCATCTGTTTTTCCTCCTTCATATAATCCCGGCCTCTTCAAGACCCGCATTAATAAATCCCTTACTACAGCCCCTACCTTAACCCGCCTCACTACGCTGCCCAACTGTGTGGCGACTTAGTTCCCCTGCATTTACACTGTACAGAGTACAGACAGGGGCGCTCTTGTGAGGTGTCACATAAAAAAATCAAATTAAAAAACAAATAAAAGGTGTTACCTACAAAGTATGTGGGTTAGTAGAAAAAGACTATGTTTCGTGTGAGTGATCAAATAAGTATAATAAAAAGTAATATAGAATTTAGAGTAGGTATCTAGTCATTGATCATAATAAGTAGGTATATTGAATTCACAAGTGCGATAGGCGAGGGTATATCACAGGGAATCTAATAAAATTTGATCTTTTAACAATCATACACAATAAGTACCTAAACAGCTGATTATAGCTCGACATACTTAACTTTGCAGGCGGCCAAAAGGGAAACCAACGGATGAATGGATAATTCTAAGATTTTGAGAACGTGTTTTACAGGCAGATTTAGGTTTATAGGCATATCGCACACCACTTATCGAAAAATGAGTATTGCTAGTTTATTAAGAATTCTCTTCAAATTATTGGTAATCTAGTTAAAAACCAGATTGCAGAATGAATTAGTGGGTTTTAGTAAACTACGGATGTAAAATAAAAATCTTAATATGTTCGCATTTCATCATTATATATTAACAAGGCAAATGCAGGTGCATGAACACGTGTTCCGATATATCAGGAATTTACTCAAATTTTATCAATAAACTCCCTGCAAGCCCGTTTTTAACCGAATTCCCAATAATTTCAAAAGATTCTTAATAAATTAGCAATACTCAGTACTCAATACTATCCATGTAGAAAAATGGTACCTTTATGGGAAGGTCAAATGGATCTTAGTTCTAAATGTGATGGGTTCGATAGATTTATAAAACCAAATTACAAAAACTACCTTTGATTGTTTGCAAATTCAGTAGTTTCGACGCCCATTTATCTTCCTACCACACATTTTTAAATCACTATAGTTTTTGGTATCCAAAATATGCGGTGCCCATTCCTGCAAAGATAAGTATCTCAATTTCGATCTAACTATTGATTAAAACATCGTGGTACACCACTAGCAACACTGAGAGGGCGAGCAGAAGCAGGGTTGGCAGAAGGTTGACCGTCACCGCGGCGTTGCAGGGCCGCATTCCGGGAGTTGACCGGCAAACGCAGAGGTCGACCTGCCTGCTGCCTGACTTCATCACGTGGCAGCCAGAGTTTATGGAATTTTCATCCTGGTCGGTGACCTTGGTGCACATGAATGTCACGTTTTGAACTGGAAGAATAGGGGAATGTTCATTAAAGAAAGCGATTTTATTTGTATTTGAATTTCATTAGAATATTCGAATTTATGACTACGAAGCCTTAATTATTTTTATTTATTTTTTTATTTATTAAAAGTATACAATACAGAATATAGTATATTATATAAAGCATTGTACTCCCAGGAGTTAATAAACTCATTGCGGGAATGATACGCATTACATGAAACATATAGCTGTATGTATTAAATGGACATATGATGGGACATAAACAACATTATTATTTCAGATAGTCATTAATAAGATGAAGTTTGAGCATGTTAGTTTGGGTCTTTTTACATTGACTTGCACATTTGATCTCGTTGGGTAGTTGATTATATTTTGTGTGAGCTATGTATTCTAGGGATCTTAGTCCATATTTTGTTGATTTGATTTTTGGTATATGTAGTTTGTTGTGATTTCTTGTGTTGTGTTGGTGTACGTCGTAATTGTAATAGAGTGTAGTGTTGGAATGTGCCGAGTGTTGAATTACTTGTAATATAGTTTTAATTGATCATTTTTTTTATATACGTATATGTTATGTATAATTTTGTACACTCTTCCACTAAAGGCCACGTTTCTTACAGTAAATAAGATTATTTTGTTTTAAAAAAACACCATGCATCATATTACTTCATTTTTGTTAATCGTTTTTTTGTGAATATCGCACAAGAGTTCTAAATGCTCCTAACTGTTCGGAACCAGTGAAACTATATCATGCCCAATTGGAGTTGTTGTGAGGCTGTAGGTAGTCGAGAGGGCAAGGACAGGGCCGGACCTATGCTGGCGCAATTGGAGCTGTCTGCTCCGGACGCCGAACTATCAAGGCGCCAAAGCGCTGATAATAACTAACACCGAACTGTTCGGTCACGGAACACATCGCCCTTGAGATTATTTTTCATAAAAATGGCCCTGCACAAAAATACAAATCATCCGAATATTATTGATTAAAGTGATCACCTACCAAGTCGTCTACTAGTTTTGACAAGCGCCTGAATCTTACTCACGGCCGACCCTGGACAAGGAGATGGAGAAAGGTCACCATGGTAACCAAACATGGCTAAAGCCATTTCAACCAACGTTTCAAATCTGACTGGTGGTCTTACACCAGGGCGATTCTGACAGTATCTTCGTCGCTGGAACGTGCCGCAAATATAAAACATATTATTTTTAAACGAATAAATTGTGAAATAACACAACTTAATCAAACGAAATTTACTTGCACACGCCGAGATTTGAACCCGCGAACTTCAGATTGCTATTTGCTGTGAAAGTCCATCAGTAATGGCGGAAAATAGATTTTCGTAGTTTTATAGACTCCCCCATAAGCTGGTGAACCACAAATGTTATGTATTTCGATCAAGATTTTTCAAAATTTTCCAATTCAAGAAATTCGTATTTTTTTCCAATCGTCGGTATATTATTGCTGGACGATGCTTACAATCATATAACGGCCGTAAAAATTTAGTTATAAATCGAATTTCCAACCACAAGGCTTGAGCCTTTGTCTGCATATCACTGATATCACAAAAAATTTCTAAGCAAGTGAGTTCAAGGTTTTACGTATCTACGTAGAGTACCTAATAAAAAATAAAGATAACTCGATTTTATTTCAAATCCAATCTCTTGAAAATGCGTAAGTTTCAACAATTTTATATAAAATTCTCCATCTTTTTTATTGCTTTTACCTATATGCAAGCAACTTTATTAAAAAATATCAAAATAATTTATTTTAGAAGAATGTGTGAAATATTGCACCAAATTTTCATAAATCCTTGTTGTGGGTGGAAAATTATATTGGGTCTCTTCAAACACGTTTCTTTGCGTCACATCACAAAGGAAAAAATGACAATTGAGAAATATAAAAGATTAATCAAACATTTTTTTATAATTGCGCATGTGTTCCGCTAATAATAAAATATCTTTATGATTGTACGCGGTATGTTATCTTTCTTTCGCGATTTTTGTTTTAATCTGTAAAACTGTTATCACTGAAATAAATCAATTTAATTATAAAACTTTATCTATCCACTTCCTTCCCATCGATAGATACAATCCGTTGGCTTTAAAAGAATTGATACCTTTATTTATTTTAAAAACCTTTTTTCAAATGAACCTTTCATTTGCTTTATATAGTAATAGGTACTTACTTTTATCATCAAATAAATATGTGTACGATGCACACACTTCCCCTTCGGTCAATTGGCAAGTTGTGTCGTCAAAGTGATTCTCCCAAATGTAATTTATGTCTGGGTAGCTCGAATCAACTTAAAGAAAGGGATAAAAAGAACATGCTTATTATTTTACTGTGTTATGGAAAACATACCTAAGTTATGAAGGAAATTGAACAGTTGTACTGTTCCCGAATTATTAAATCCATTGGCCGATTTACGATGCAGAGGGCCGGTTACAGTAAATATTTTGCCACTCCAGGCGGAATGTTTTTCATTCACTTTTGCCTACATATCATTCATGAACCTGTTTTGGAGGTAAAACGGTATTTATGGGTGTAATTTTAACACAACATAACTGTGGTCCAAGGCGAATTGATGGTAGATACCTATCTATTTTGTCACAAAACTTAATTTCAAAAAGTTTTACAGATCTTTATAATTATTTCTAAAACTTTGTGAACTGTTTACACTCAGTTTATCCATGTTTGTTTCTAAAGTAGGTATATTTTTTCAAACGTTGTGATATTGTAATAGAAAAAAAAAGTAGGAACTTACATGTGTACACCAATGGCAATCTGCAAGGAACATTTGTGGCTAACTGTGTAAAGTCATCGCAGGTTGCATTGTTTATATCTGATTCATTGGAGTACTTGGGTCCAATCCAAGAAAAGTTGAAGCAGTAACTTTTCTTTGTAGAGTTTTGCTGAGCAAGGACTGATACTGCAAATCAAAATAAGTGACGTATCATATTAAATTATAACATTCTATTTATCGATACTAATCTATTTGATGACAACATACAAATTCTACTGGAATTATTACGTTTCATGTTTTTGATTTCGTACGTAATGCCTTTATCTATAATTGGTAACGAATATACAAAATCCCATAACATATTAGGCACTAACTAATAATAGTTACTACGCGTCTTTACACTCTTTTTTAACGACAAAAATACAAGGAAAACAATAATAATGGCGTCATAGGTATTGCATCTGATTTTTTTAAACTCTTTTGAATAAGTTGATATGACATGTATCGAAGAGTTATAGATCCTTGCAAATTATGTTACGAGCTAAAAAATAGATGCGTTGACCTAGAAATTTCAGACAGAAAAATCTGTGCAAATTTCATTTTGCCTTTCCGCTTTAAAGTTTGTTTTACACAATTTTCCTTGTGGAAAATTAATGCATTATCAATAAACGATAACGTTTCGGGAAAAACAAACTTTAGCTATTGGTCCAAACAGTCTAAGTGTGTATGACTAATAACAGTGATTTTTAGTATTACATTGAGAAAAAGTTTTTTATTCATTTAACATAGCAATAATAAAAAAGAACAAACACGCGTTGCTTTCGTGTATTTGTGCTAAAGCAAAGATTACAATATAATATTATTTATAGCTAAGGTACCTGTATATGCAACAAAGTTTTAAAACCGTTCGAATACTTATTAATCCGGAAAGTTGTATTGTTTTAAGATATTTCACTAGCGACATTCTTTAACTTACTCGTGGAAATCGTTATCAAACAAAACACAAACAAATTTAATTTAGCGTTAGACATTTTCACTGTTTTGTATTTTAATAATTTTGTTAAAAAACAGCATAATAAACAATTTATTATAGCGATTGCATTTCATTGACATGAACAGCTAAACTAAATCATATTTATCTAAAGGAATGTGTTATCTTTCCGTCTTATTATCTCGTAATCTTTAAAAATTCATACCAATAAACTCATTACCAATCAATGAGTTGCAAATTGAGATAACAAAACATGAAACGCTCTGCCTTATTTTTTTATAAATTAATGTTATTGACAATTTAGTGCATATAAGAGATGATTTGTTAAATTTAAAAAAAAATTCCTGTTATATTATAACTAATGATTTTTATTTGGGTAATATCCAATAATGAAGCGGTTAACAATATTATTGTACACGGAAAGTACCTACCTACATAAATTTAAATTTTCTTTTATGAAATTAGCCCCACATCCAATGATATAAATCGCCCTAATATTTATGGTTTACAGAAATCCTCTTTACCGGCAACACAGAACACAAGCGCAAATTGTTTATGGTACCGAAGATTTTTGACACTTTCCTGACGTGTCCGTTTTACATCTGGCCGGCTTGTGTTTTGCTTGGCCAACTTTTCAATAACACCGTTTTCATATAAATCCGTTAAAATGCATAACTTTTTAACCAGGGGCAATGGCATTTTAGCATACACCTTAAGTGTATTAGCCTGTTTGACATTTTGCTGTTTTATTTCGACTGTTTTCATTGATTATAGAACCGATGCTGCTATGAACATCGCCAAAGTAGTTGTGTGAGTTTCGTTTTCTCGCTAACCAGTGAATTTCAATTTTAATACTAAGACTGTAGCTTACCTGTATATTTAAACTTGTTTCAGAAAAAATGTTCCAGACTATGGTGCATCTAGGGAGAAAAACGACTTAGGGTTCCTCACTTTCGACATGAAGACTGACTTGTCACATCTCTTTAACTGGAATGTAAAGCAGTTGTTTTTATATCTGACAGCTGAATACAGCACACCAAGCAATGAACTGAACCAAGTAGTTTTATGGGACAAGATTATCCTCAGGGGTGAAAATGCAGTTCTGGACTTCAAGAACATGAACACTAAATACTACTTCTGGGATGATGGAAACGGTTTGAAGTAAGGAGAACTTTCTAGCAAACTGCTAGAAACTAAAACTTTTTGTTGTATTCATTTTTATGAAGTTCTGTGGTGGTCATAACCAACTGCAAGCGTAAAGTTATTGCAAAGATATGCTGTATTATTTACTTTAAAATTGAGCAATTTTGATGTCCTCTATAAGGCAACAGGCAAAGGTCACCAAATCACACAACACACAGTTAGTGTAATTTATAAATTAGGTTATGATGGTAAAATCAGATTTGTATGGTTTTTTTAATTTATGGAATGTGCTTGAAGAGTTTTATCTACCTGCATAATAATATTAAAAGAAAAGTAAAAGCACAAATAAGAGTTTTTCCCCCAAAATACAAATTTCAATGTGTCAAAAGTTGTGTGTGGTTTAGTGACTTTTGCCTGAACATGGACGATATGTTGCACAATCAAAACGATTTGTTGCATGAGTACTGCGCAGTATTACTCGTGCCTCAGTAACTTCCAAAAAGTTCCACACCGAACTGCGCTGCAGACCGTTACCTTAATTTTCTGCGCGTATGGTCTTGCAGTATTCGGTTTATGTCGATTCCTTACCGACCCGTGAGATGACAGACTAAGGACAGGTTGTTTTGGAGAATTTGAACAATTCTTCAAATTTCAAAGTTAATTTTCAAGTTCTATGAAAGATTTTTTGAAGTTTTGTTATTATTTCAGTTCTGTCAAGCAACTAGCCTATAATGATATAATAACAGAACTTGAATAGGACTTTCACAGAACCTGAAAATGAACGTTGAAGTTTGATGAATTGTTCAAATTCTCCAAAACAACCTGTCCTTGTTGCTTAAAAGCTTATTTGAAACGATTGTGTTCTAAGTTTTACATATTTTTTCAGGGGTCACAAGAACGTCACATTGACACTGTCTTGGAACATAATTCCAAATGCTGGACTATTACCAAGTGTCTCTTCCTATGGATCTCACTCCTTCAGTTTTCCTGCAGAGTACACCCACTCGCGAGTCTGATAGACTCCTAGTTTCATTGATTCCAACACGTTATACATCTTTTAACGCCAATACAAATTTATGGATCCATGATACCTTCCAACGTATGAGGTTCCTAAACTAATGAATGTTTTAATTACTTCTCGGTGTGTGTCTACCAAGCCTTACTTCCTTAATTATTGTTGGGCTTGGTTTGGTAAACTGCCGGTAAAGTTTTCAATTTCTGTTTGGTAAACTGTCTCTTTCAGCATGTTTTATAGGTTGGAGGTATAGGACAATGCAATTTATTTTTTTATACTTTGCCCAGAGTTTGTCAGGCCAAAAACTGAGTCATCTGTCGATTGTTTTTTGTTAAATTAATGAATCTTTATAAATAATTAAAAAAATTGAACAACAAATCGTTTATTTTTAATGAATAATTTTATACATTGTGGTATTTATTCCCAAAGGCCAGCTTGGTGTATGGTATGAACTAAAGAGCGATTAATTATTATATTATTTTAATCAATGTTTAACTAAATTAAGGGTATTTTTTTTAATATCAAAATTTCATTCTGAAATCAATTGTTAACGTTAGAATTTCTGATTCTCGTCAAAAACATAGCCAGAAAAAGCTTGTACATTGAAGTCTACACGGTATCAGCGATGTACCTAGGTAGCTCACGTCGCGGCATTACAGGGGGGTCTTCGCCAGCCGGGTTATTGTCATTGCTTTTACGTAAATTTGAAATGAGTTCCTACTTACACATTTTTATAAAAATGTCAAATTGGCCTGTAGGTAATTTTAGTAGCGGTCGCGCTAGTTATTTGAGTTGCATTATGTTATGGAATAGCTTCAATTTGACCGCTTTGAATTTAATAAAATTTTCTAAAAATGTGGGAGATTTACGATGTAAGTTAAAACAATCGATATAAGTAAAAAGACAAACACAAATCATCTTAAAAACTTAGATCAACATACCTGACTACACAATTCAAAACTGTATAGCGACCTCTCCCTCTTATTATCAAAGTACGCATATAACAGAAAGAGATGTTTAATTATTACGTTGTACAAACTTAACACGGAGTGCATTTGACATCAGATTTCGTTCGACCAATCATGAAAGCGTATACACAGTAGAAATTTTAAATCATTTTTCACGAACGATTTATTAATTCCGAGAGTAAAAATATATATATACAGGGTGTATCGGCACGTACCCGACAAACTTTAACCAGCTATTCCTTAGCATATTTGGAGTAAAAAATCTTATGTGCACTTTGCTGTCCGGTAATGTTTTTTTTTAATAAAAAATTTATCATTCATATTTTCACCACTGTTTTATCCTTTGTCAAAGTTAGAAAACCCATCTGGCAAATATTTTATTCGAATTCCGTTGAATAATGCACGTGTGTACCTATATTGGCGCACACTTACAATCACAACAAAATGGCACGGCACCATTCGTCTCATTTTTAACTATTATTATTTAGTGTGTGCGAAAGAGCGAAGTCGCTTTTTGACATACTTGCTTATAACAGCTGTTGAACACGAAACGCAATGCCAATGACAGTGATGTAGTGTGGAAATTTTAAATTTTTTTGTTTTTAATTGAAAAAAAAATGCTACCGGACAGCAAAGTGCCCATAACATTTTTTACTCCAAATGTGCTAAGGAATAGCTGGTTAAAGTTTGTCGGGTTAGTGCCGATACACCCTGTATATATATATATATATTCAGTATGGGTGTTTTTTGATCTACATGAATATATTTTTTACTAAAATTCCTTATTAAAAAAAATCTTTCTGTCAGAATGCAACTATGCATAAATTATGAATAGTCCGTCAATTTAGCAAAATTCCTTGCAAGAAATTGGGTATTTTGAATTTTTTGACCTCGGAGAACCCCCGCACCTAGCGTTACCCAGCAAAATCAGTAAAATTTAGGCACTTGTTTACATTTTGACCATATATTTAAAAAAATAAACATCTGTCGAAAAAGACATTCCTTTTTGAAAGTAGAATACGATGGTACAATTTGAGCACACAATGAGATAGGTATGACGATTCCCGACATACATTTGAAAAAAAAAACAGCGATTTATTACAATAAATTTGCAAGAATTTCGGCATTGAAGATGACCTTTGTGTGCCAAAACGTTCCTGAGATATATATCCATTGGTAGGGTAGATATGTGAGCAGATTTTATATTTTAGTAATATGTATTACATAACAGTCAATATAGCAAAATCTCATTTGGGTTACACAGTGATATAAAAACCGAGTTTTCTACCTCAGCGCACCCCCAGGACCTGCGCTACCTCGCAAAGACAGCAAAATTTAGGCTTTTGTTTTCGCCGTATTTTTTTGAAAGGAAAGTAAATTTGTTACAATGTGAGCATAAGATAAGCCATATAGGTATGACGATTCCCAGTAAACTTCCTACATACCTATAGTCGCCGTCATTCAATTGAATGACTTATTCATCTTTTGAAGGTCCTAGACTGGTGGGCAGGATTCTGATATTTCACTCTGACAGTGTTTGTACGGGACGTGTTCACCTGCCCAAGAAAAAACTGTAAACTATAAGCACCGGCACACATTTACCTTTGTCCTTTTTAATGATTCAAATAAAGCACTTGAGGTATTTCATTTGAACCGTTACAGAGGTTCATAAAAATGCAGGGAATATCGACTCTTGTAATATGTTTGCATCAACGAATGCGTCTTGAGAAAGACGATATATTCGACATTTGTAATTTGCATTTAAATGAACGCCTTAATAAAGACGGTTGGTTTTTATTGCGGGTAAAACTCCTTGTATTCCTCCAGGCTCAGTCGGTAACGGCTCTGCGGGGCGCTGGCTGGTTCAGTAGGCAATGGCAGATCCCCTCTCCGAGGCTGGCTGTTGGGAAGGGTGACATCTCCACCGGGGCAGGCCTTGGTCACTGGCGAGCTCGAGGAAGCCCGGGGCAGAGGCGCCGCGACGTCGGGGCGTTGCGACCAGTGAGCAGGCCAGCTCAGTAGCCAACAGTAGATCCCCTCTCCAAGGTTGGCTAGCAGGCAGGTGCAGTAGACAGCGGAAGTGGAGCGGGGGGGGGAACCGGGTTGAAATCAAACACGGCGAGTTAGTTCCCAGGTAGCGAAACGAGTAATGGCAGAGCAGACAGCGGTAGATGTTGCTCGGTCCAGGGCTTGTAGCGGAATGGTCTGGCAGAGCGGACAGCAGGTGTTGACGGTTCCAGGGTCTGAAGCGAAAGAGGCCGGTACAAATGTGAGCGATCTATTTATAACGCGCTACAAGACCGCGTGGCCGGCCCGGTTCGTCGCTTGCTCGTTTTGTGTTTTAGGAACTTATTTTTTCGGCGTGAGTTTTGCCGTGTTATTACATGGACCAAGTTTATCTCAAAAACAAATGAATATTTTACAATATTATACCTTATCTGCTTCTGTCGCCCTGCCAAAACCACGTCGTCGCAATATTTTTTATTTGGTTATAATAAGACATATTCTACAAGATAAGTGGTCAAATCTCTGTAACATTTTCAGAGTTTCGCTGAGTTCATAATTATCTTACGTGTAACATATTTTATTTCTATTCGAGCTTATTTAATTAACATGTAAGTATCTTTGTATATAACTATTTAGTTAACATTGTCTCCTATTATTACAGGAAGGGCTTGCAATTCTAGTATTTTTTATAAATCTCTCGTTGCCTGTTGACGGGAGAGCCGGCTTTTTCGTTCAACCAATGAGTGTTTGCTTCGCGAGAGCAAGATAGTTGCATGAGTTAAGGCGAGACAACTGCTCTTCCAATTGTTGTGATAAAATTTACCGTTAAACGGCAGGGCAGGTTTTTAAACATGAGTTACCTATTTGTAGGGCAGGTTTATCAACATTAGTTTTATGGAAGGTTTTTACATAGTTTTCGACAGTGGTATGATGGCATTTTGTTGTGTTTGTTATAATTGATGTACATTTTATATTGATGATGCTGATAACGTTCGATACAGTGTTGGTTGTTTTTTGTGGTATTATATTGTGTTACGATTTCCTTGCCTCATCCATTGATTATCTGATCCATTCAACTGATTTCAAACTAACATTATTTGATTGATACAGTTTTGTACTCAGCCGTGTCAGAAGAGACACGTGGAAAGCTGTGGGATCCTCTCCTGTAAACACAGATGAAATGGAGAGAATATTTGGTAGGTTGACTAAAGCTAAAATAAAATAAACAGAATTCTATTACTCACAAAAATGCTTTATAGATATATTATGTTATAATACATTGAATTACAATAATTTTTAAACTATAAAATAAAATATTTTAGGTGAAATAATTATTATGAATTACTAAAAGTGGAACAAATATACCTGGCTAAAACTACAAAGATTAAAAATATAACGTAAAAAATTATTAATACAAAAAAGGGTTTTGATTGCATTAGATATTATGTATGTTCATAAATATTTACAAATGTGGATCACAAAAGAACAGAAAGATCGTAAGCTACGTATTATAATATTGTTTCCCAAAAACCCAACTTGTATTAGTAAAATAAATTGATAGAAGAGTTATTAAAATGTGTCCACATGTACAATACAATACAATACATACGTTGAAGGTTAATTCCCTACATAATAAGTGTAGCTATAAAGAAATTAGTTAGAGAGCAATTTACTAAAAGGTATCAATTCATATATTGCTATAAATCATGGGTAACAACAGTATTTAATAATATTATAACATCAATTAATTGGAAAAAAAATCGAAAATAGTTCTTAATTTTATACAGATGTTCATTTTGAAATTTTAAAGAATCAAAAAAACAGACACCATATGAATTATTTTTTAAGTTTTCTAAGCCAGAATCTGATGATATTAAAAAGGAAATTTAAGTACCATATTTATAAGGGTTGGATTAATTATTGGGAATAATAATTCTGTTAGAATAATATATATTTAACATAATTGCCTAATTTTGCCTAATGTACATTCAACTAACGGACAACATTCAGATGACAATGAAGCAAATCGAGGGATAATGAATCTAAAACAAAGAACAGATTAATCTTTCAATTACGAGTGACAATAATATTATGTACATCTCTAAATATAGAGAATGAGAGTAGCTTTCGTGTTTTAAGAAACACAAAGATTTTTTTACTCTGCTCAAATTTTAAGTTAAATCCAAAACTAATAATGAATTATCCCTTGTGCTTGTTTGAAGGCCGACATTACAGAGTCGCCATCAGTGTGGATTGTATTCAATGACATTGAAAAAAACCATCTAGTTAATTATTGAGTGAGCAACTCTAGTAGGTGTCGGCTAAGTATCTGAATTCTAAGCTAGATACAAACAGCAGTGCCAATTTATGTAAAAGTAAATAAGAATGAGAAATGATCTCTTCAATCAAGGAGTGAATAAAATTGACCTGTTGAATTCATCAGCTTTGACCGAGTCAATTTACAAAACTCACTTCAAAGATCCATAAAACAAAACTAAACAACAGGATTAATATTTGTACAGAGGCAGCCAAAGATATTAGAAGAACGAGATATGCTATGTTGGCCGCAGGACCGTAGGCGGAGTACTACCTAATTAGGGTACTTTGAAAACCATCGGGACGTGTACGCACAGAAATCTGTTCTATGTATTAGTGCGGATACCTTAGCGTAAGCGAAGGTGTGCAGTAGTATTGGTGAACAAAACCGGCGACACTGGGCAAAACAATTCCACACAGTATAAACTGCTCATAGCACATCTCGTTCTTCTAATATCTTCGGAGGCAGCAATAATGATCTAAAAAAAATAATAGATGTATTTAACACAATGTTTGCAGGTTGTTTTTTATCAATCCACTCCGTAAAGTGGGCAATTTTTTCAGATTCTTGGCGAAATTACGTTTCACAATGATAGATATTTTGTACGATATCCGTAATTTAAAAAAAAAATTTTAATTTGTAATAGCGGAATGGAGGCAGAAATGAAAATGGAGAATGTCGTGAATCAAAAGAATATTGCTACAACACTGAAGAAATGTATGAAGATGAAAACGAAATGTTACCGCTATGTTATATGACCACAATTGCATGTTTTATGACCACAGTCTGCCACCCGGCAATAACTCTACGAATTCAATAATTATACGAATTGCCCGGTACCTAGTACACGTCTCACGAGATCTGGAGTCTAATTTTTACTTCACAGAATAACAACACGTTTTGGTGTTTCCCGCCGTCTACCAATAGCACGAAAATACAAATAACGCATTAAAGCGTCTCTCGCTCTCTACCAACAGTATGCAAGACAAGGTTAAGCGTCTCACGCCAAAAATCTGTTAATATATCAATTATTACAGTAATGCATTATGAACATTGATCTATAACGAATTCATAAGAGGCATGAAAATAAATAGGTCATTCTTAGTTTGTTTCAATATCAACCTACAATTTCGATTCACTATAGCTTATTATATTATAATGTAAATTGTATGCAAAATAGTTTGGCATCGGCATTCTAAGATTGGTGGGAAGCAAATTGTGTTGCAGTAGCCTGGTTTTAGCCTAAATATTGGGTTATCTAGAAAAGACATTTATTAAATCTGGACGTGTTTTTGTCGACTGTGAAAAAATGCAACTCAATATGTGGTTAGCTCCTAAGAGGAAATTATTTGCTGATAAATCTCGTCTACTTGCTGACCATAAGTGGTTGCTCAACTGACTATATTTACTGACAGAAAACATTTTGCAGCTGGCCAAAACTTCAATGTTATGCTGATAATTTAGATGATAGTCTTTAAAAAATAGACGGGTCTTGAATGTGAAGTATTTCTACGCCAACTAAATATACAACTTACTCCTTATTTAGATAGAGAAATACTTGTATGCCATAACACATATTATGAATACATCACTATGTACCTATCTCGAACATTAATTCAAAGTTACAATCTATCTTAAATTCCAATTATGTATCTGAAATATTGCATTGTGTGTTTTTGTACTTCTTAATTCGCATTTTCTCTACAATGATGATTTGGATGAACAAATGCAAAGAAACGTTTATTTCAAATGAGAACTACATACATATTTCCTTTAATTTTAGTATCAAACTACAATATGGGTTTGGTACTAAAATTCGACAGCGGAAAAATTTATTAGCAATCGGAGAGCGTAGGGCAGTGTAGCTAATTCGAGGCTTTGCGGCGTATACAACTTCAATATTTGTAATTGTAATATGTAAATAGTTGGCTAACATCTTCGTCCTAAGTTTTTAAACAGCGTCTTTTATCAGTTAGTGAAAAACAACCCAAACAAAGATGTTTGTGTGATTTGGTCAAAATGTGCTGGATTAGTAGAAATGAAGACAAATTAGTCTTTGATTCTATTGGAAGATACATAATATAACAAACTCTTATCATTGAGCAAAAAAAAGTTGTGTATTTCTACCGCCTACATGGGTAACATAATACTATACATAAATCTAAAAAGTAAGGGATACCAACGCAAGCTGCCCATAGATTAAAAAAGTGTTAAATTGACAAGTTAAGTTATTACTGCGAAAAAATCAACACAACTGGCTCTATTTAACAGATGAAGCCATATTGTGCAGATCTTTTGTAATTGTTTGCTTAAATTATTTATTTAACGCATTTCAACTGATAATTTAGGGCTAGGTTGCCATTATATATATATCTGTGTGGCCGAATCATACACAATCGGCGTTTCATACACTGACATACCACTGCGTCAAATCAGCATGTGTCGGGAGGGTTGACTTGGAACAGTCCCAGGTAAAGTAAGCCAAATCAAGTAGAAAACTTGGTGAAATGTAGATGTACGCCTATTTAATTTTATCTAGTACAAGGTTTATTGCTAAATATTGTACACCCTAAAAACCAATGTTGTTTTAGGGATTACCTTAGTTTTACGTAGTGCACAGCACTAATTTAGTTAACTTTAGATAGAATTATTGATTTAGGTTGATTACATTCTTTTATGCATATACTTTTCAAAGCTAAAATAAAACTACACAATATAGTATTATTATAGACGCCTCTCAGAATCATTTCACATATGAATCTGATAACTTGAGATTTCTTTATTTATTATAAGTATTATATACCTAACAGCTTAGTGCACGCTATGTTTAATAGTAATTATACATTTCTAGAATACTTTTGTGACCATTCAACAATTTCTGTAGAAAAATAGACACATTTGTAGCCTTTTCGTGATGTTTAAATACAAAACATTTTGATTTACAGAACTCTTAGAAGATAAAAATTTCAACAAAATATTGGTAATTCTCATTGTATGTTCATAACAATTGTTTAAAAAATCATGTACATACATAAGTTCACATGAGAAAATACAATATTACGTAAGTATATACATAGTTTGTATTTTACTGTCAGGACAGTTCTATTTCCATTGCTCTTCAAAACTGGGACCACTAACAATGTCAATTGGTAACTAATAATTTTTATGAAAAAATTCAAGTTTCTCATTTAACGATTTGACGAAAATTGGCAAAATACCAGAGTTTTTTTTAGACATTCCTTGCCAGCCACAAACTGTGAAAGTTAGACAGTTGCCACATTATTTTTTTTAAATTTACTAATAAGAAAATTCATAAAATTTGATTTAAAAAAAGTATGTTATGAGTATTTTCAATAAAAAAATGAATACTTCAAATACCTTCTAAGTTCTAAGTCCAATTGATCAATGATTTATTTTTTTATGAAATAACGCTGTTGAAACATCACAATGAAGTTAATAATATGCAAGCTGAATGGGTTGAATTCAACGATACTTCTCAATGTGTGGGAAAATATTATGTTAATATGTAACAGATTTGAAATATGTTATAACGTTACTCTCTCAATACATTTGTGTTGGCAGTTACTGTTGGTATATTTTCAAATTCAGTGTGAGGGAATGTAGAAGACAAAAGTCTTCACGTGTGGAGAAATTAATTGCACAATTGGCAATAAAATATTAAAAAAATGTATTAATAGCAACCATAAACATACAAATTGATAGACCAGCCCATCAGGGAAAGGGGAACAAACCAAGTTGCTAGGAGCAGGGAGGTGGCTTGACCATCTCCATTTCTTTGATTTGTCAATAAATTAATTTGACAGTATACAGGCAATTCGCATTGTAATATCACTATTTAGTCCTCGAAAATAAAATCCGCTGTCGAATTACTATCCCTTTTTACAATGGTGCGCAAATCACTAACTGTGTAGAAAACTTAACTACACATTGGGTAAACAAAAATTCAGGCATGTTTAAAAATTCAAATATTTCTTAAACTATTTAGTTTACAAATGTCTTATAATTTACCCACCTCATAATAAATTACTTATCTCACTCATTTTTGCGTCAACCAGATTTATAGACATTTCGGCTAAAAATGAACATTCAGACCCTGCACAAAAAAGTCCCACAATGGACTGGGCTACAAAGGATTGCCTTACTTTAGCAAACTTTACTTTTCTGCAAAGGGTGTAGTTATTTCAATGTGCGCCCTTCGGGAGACAACCTAGGACTGATAGATTATTCAAAGCATTCTCCAATCTTCCTGGTGCCAAAAATATGGCTACGTTGTTTGCCTCTAGCTCGTCAAAATGATACTCAGATTTTATGTTAGGGCAAGTCTATTAATTTGGATGTCTATGATAAATCACATCTTAAATCACATGATTTTGTCAAGAAAGTTAATTGTTAGAAATTTGTGTGTCCTTCAATGCTGAACTAATTTAGCAGTTACCAGTCTTAAGACATAAACCAACGTTTTTCTGGTATATTATGATACTTTTGTAAAGGTACCTACGTTTCAGGCTCAGTTAAAAACGTCAATGTAACTGGAAATAGAGGACGTAATATTATAATAATAATTTGTTACAACAAATCTATGCTATAAGGTGAGAAAAGATATTCTGTAGAATCTTTTACAATAACAAGCATCAAAAAATGAAGTTTTCAATTTAATAATACATACTGAAAATGAATATACAAATAATCACAATATAATAAAATTACATCAAATGTAATCTACTGTCCAAGCTGCTTGTTAAATTTTATTTAATCAGATGTATCTAATATAAGAATTTAAACCCAACTGATTACATTTCAATAAATTTGGTTAAAACCTTCAACTTTAAAATTAATACACTAATCAAAATAATAACACCAAACTTCAAAAATTAACGTCACCATAGTTAACGATTGAAGAACTTTCTAGATAACTAGACGTTTTACAAGAGTTATATCGATTACCCTAATTTAAATACAATAATAATAATAATAATAATATGAACTTTCTTATGTCCGTAATATCAGAATGAAGTTTTTCTATCATTTAACTTTATTCCGTTTACAGGAAAGAAAGGTATGTAATTAACTAAAGCTAGTATGCTCTGAAGTATAAAGGCTGGAATACAGCGCCAACATTGTATAATATGTAATATAATATACGAAGATGTAAAATTATACGAAAAAAAAACACTCAAACAGGTTGTTTCCGGATTAAAGGGTTCATTAGGATAAAGACAGTCGGTGTCTTAAAGTTGACATGAGCTAGGCGAGTTATGTTTGCGTCACGTGTTAGGGTTGGAGCCCGACACGGCTTCAGTCTGCACGTCCTTGTCTTGCGATGCCGGGCCCTGTCCCGAGTTCAGGAGCGTCCCATTGGAGCCATACTTCCGGGATAGTCCTAACATTTCTCTAAGTCCCTGCAAAGTACAAACATATTAGTCTGAGTAATTAACATATTATCTCGAGTAACAAAGAGCCATAGGACAATCGTTCAGTCATTATTAGTCCTCTCTTCTAGCTCCTCATACTAGACTAGACGTAAGTTGCACGGTCATTACACTTTCTTACTTTGAGGGATATTTAATATGTACAACAATTTAGATTAACCCTTTCCTTACGGTGCTAGAAAATTGAAAACTCGAGCTCCGGTGCTGTGTACCTACTCAGTGTATAGAATACACATTTAGATTTTTGTCATTTGTTGTATTAATTTAATAATAGTAGGTAAACATATGGACATATGGGCATCAGTACAATATTATGTATTAGTGCTGAAAATGAGGAAATAAAAAAAAGCCACGCATAAAAGGCAGACCGCCGGCTACTACTGACAACCACAGCACGGTGAGCGAAACCACGTACCTCTCTCGCTCACTACATACCACACCACTGATAACAAATTTTTTCCCAATCTCTTGACAAAACATTTTATTCAGTTTCGTTCGATAAATACAATTTTCCTCAATAATATATAAAATGTGTGAAAAAAATTGTTATGCAATATATAAAAATAAATGTTTTGCTGAGGAACACTTAAAATATGAACTCAGTGTTTAGTATATTTACAGAGATATTGAAATAATTTTAGACATTTCAAATCAGTTGACAGCACCGACAAGGCAGGGTTAACGTGCATCAATGATGTAATAAATGTGATGTCATTAATTGTAAATTTTCTGAAATGTAATTGGATTCACTGTTTTTCACAGTAAATAAAATTTTTTATTAATTTAATATTAATCACTCAAGACATTTTTGGCTTATTATGGCAACTTTGCAAACTGTTTTGAGTGATTGCTTGTCATAATCTGCCAAATTTATCTACTAATCGTAAAACATTTTTTTAAACTTTTTCAAAACCTTGCGATCTACAGTTTACGTTAGTATAAAGCTAGTATAATACTTTCACATTTTATCAATAAACGTCTCAAATCGATATTCTGTGGTAGATTCTATATGCGTATAAATTCCAATATTGTTAATTCTCAAGTTAACAAAAGTTGTTCTCGAACAAGCGCTTGTTAAACGAAAAAAGCAAGAATCGAGACCATTCTTATTGATAATTGTATTTTTATTGATAACAACATTACATAAAAAAAAAATTCATACAAAACTTTTGAACAGCTGTTAATGATTAAAAATTGAGCCTTCTTATATAGGCCACAGTCAAGTAGGCCATAGACAACATACAAAAATAGAAAATATCCAACGTTGACCGAAATCAGTCCTCGCAAATTAATTTGTAATTTCATGTAGGAACTAATGCGCAGAATTTACACATTTACAATGTTATAAGTTTACGATTTTTTTTAAATCTTAAAAATACGGGATAGACGGTAAAATATAGGTGGATTCATTGGCTATATGGCACTATACTCAGATTATATCTCCATATTAAAATTCGGAGGTATGTTTTTTTTTTAATGTGGGCGGGAAATTTCCAAATCACGGTTGCTCGACGTGTTTTTCGATTATTAAAGCGATCGCTGGAGTGGCTAAAAATACAGAACGAAGTCAAGAAAATTGAATGCCATGAATGAGGAGGAAAATATAAAATTTAAATTTTCATAAATTTTTGTAATAAGTTTTAATATAATATTATTTATAATTCAACTGAGAAAAGTAGTGGACGTGCAAAACAAATGTCAACAAAATTTTGCTATCATTTTCAGATTGTTATTTAATATCTGTTGATCCATTTATTTTAGATACAATTGATACATTTTATTGTTTTTATTACATTTAGAAAAAAGTGTTATAAATACAAATCAATAATATCCTAAACATTAACCTTTTAAATGCCAGTAGGTAGAAGTGTAGCTGTGCACAGCAGGCCAAGAATGCGAGTTAACTCGCTCTTGGCACAGAAGCGGTTAATCAGAAGTAACAATTTTTTCAAATCTGATTTCTTCTGCTTAGATACTCAAACGATTGCGTAAATGTAAAAATGTCTTGAGCGATAGGAGGTACCCGGGCAGGGCCAGCCCTACGCGGGCGCAATTGGAGCCGTCCGCTCCGGGCGCTGAATTGTCAAGGCGCTGAACTAACAGTCCTAACACATTGTTTTTCACAAAAATGGTGCTGCACAAAAATACAAATCATCAGAGTATTATTGATTACAGCGATCTTCTACCTTCGGCATATACCGGTTTTGACTAGGGGTGTCAAAATTTTACTCGCGCCAGGCGCCGTCAGGCTCAGGGCCGGCCTTGTACCCGGGCGTTCAATTTTAAATTCACCCGTGCTCATTCAATAAATTAAGCATCCGAATATTTATACGGAAATATATAAACTGCTCACTCTGATTTAAAGCCAATGAATTCTCCTACATTTCATAATTTATCCAATTTTGTAAGTTTTATAAATTAAAAAACAAAATCATTAAAATTATCAACACTAAACAGGGAACTTAAAAAAAATTAATTTTAATTGTTGAAACTAACTACCCAAATGTAGGTATTCATTAAGGGTCAGAGCAATGTGACCTAAATTTAGGCAAATAGTTTGAGTGGTTATTAAAACAAAAGTCTTTTTTTTTTAAATGTTTGTCTTTCTTTTTAAAAAAAAAAAAAATAAAAAAAAAATATGATTTCTTCATATGGCGGTTACTTTGTGATAATTTTAAATTAAAAAACAAAAGTCTTTTTAAAGTATTTTTGATCTTTGAATGTTAAATAAAGCGCACTAAAGCTTTGTGAAAATATATTTTTTTGATAAAAATGTATATCGATATGTTTTCACCGTGGTCCATGTTTGATAATGAAATGTGTATAAGATAATCTCAAATTATCAATTCACAATGATGTTTGTTTTTTAATTGATTTTTCAGAAAATAATGAACAAACAAAAAATGTTTACCTTGTTTTCTATGACAAGTTGTGAAAGCAATTCTTCTTCCTTGGGGGCGTTTTCATCATCAATGTATGCAGCTCGGTGCATGACTGAGGCCATTTCATTTATTTTCTCTGCCTGTTGTCGTATAACCTTGAAATTCAATAACGTAATGTCAACAAAAGTTCCTAAGGTTTATCCTTCATTGTACTATACAAAACATTAATTATATCACTATTGAAACATTCAGAATAAGCAGATTTAATACTATGTATTAGGTATTACATTATTTATTTAATTATAGGTACATAAAATACTGCATTACAAAACTGACTGCCTGAATTTGTTCAATTAATCAATATCCGTGTTCCCAAAAGATCTTGCCGACATTTCTTACCCTTTAACAACACCAGGAAACTAGCTTATAAAAATTCTCTGATTCTGAGTCTTCAGTCTATGTAAACATTGTTTATTCCATTCATTTTATTTTTCTAGACACAAATAGACCTATATATTTACCTTCTACTAGTTTTGTTATTTTGAACATCAGAACCGGTGAATTATAGAGTAAATCAAAATTGGTGTTGTTCATAGGTAAGCGCACTTGAAGTGAAGTAACACAAAACTGCGCTACATAAAAGTTATGTTTTATTATAATTTATGTGAGGGGTGATGTACGTCAACGTGATCTCTTATGGTATGTATACATTTGCGAGCCGAAACGCGAGCCGAGTCACGCGAAGCAACTGCAAGCGGCGTTTCGCACCATTTACAATTGCTTCGTTCCCTTCCCATAAGTCAAGGTTCAGCTTGGCAGTTCGGCTCGTGTATGTATATGTAGCATTAGGTTTTATTATTATTCTTAGTTTCTATTCACATTTTTACAAATGTATTGTATTTTATGTTTTGTTGTTTATTTTTTCAGCTATAGTTGCGCGTGAGGTTTATTTATTTATTTATTTATTTATTTATTTATTTTAGGAACATTAACAGTCTTAGTAATATAATATACATAAGAGAATAACAAAAAACAGACCAATTATTAATGTTCACAGATATATATAGAAACATAAAACTAACCTGCAAACGATAAACCTATAATATGCCTACCATAAACAGCAATAAATAAAAGTGATTTTAACTATACTTAAATAGACTTGGGTTGGAACGGGAAAGGGGAGGAGAGGGATGAGGAAAAGTTGCCACGCAGGTAATATTAACACACTTTAATCGGGAAGAGTAGTTCTACCCGTTCGGTCGATTGATGCTTAACGTCGGGAAGGGTAGTTCTACCTTCTGCGCCCGCCTCATTTCAATGGCAGAAAAGAAGAAATTATCCGATGTCTTTATATGAATATTATATACCAATCTCTTTGTAAAGGTCCCAACTATACGTACATAATTATCAAATTGTAATGCAAGTCTTTTTTTAATATTTATCTTGGAGTCTTTTGTGTACATCGATATTTCAACTAAAATGACCTATATTATTTAAAACTTGACACTTGATAGGTATTTCATTTGAAGATCAACGAAATAAGTAATTTAGATGACATATTCTGTTATTCTAATAATTCAATTCTTGGAATGAGGGTTTTTATGACCATGAAACCCGAAACAAATCTCTCTATCTCTGTTCCGCACCCACTCAACTCCTAGGTGCGAGCGAGCGCACAGTGTCTGACGCGACTAACAAAAGCAGGTATCGGCAAACACAGTTAGGCGGACCCTAATAAATATTTACAAGACAAGTGCATGTCAGTTTTTAAAACGCAAATTGTCGTACGGTTGTGTTCTGAGGAGATAATATTTATATTAGCTTTTTCAAACCTTTCAAAATGGATTCTGAAAATTACGAAAGTGATGACGAAATCGTTGCAGATAATTTATCTGCCTGTTCTAGTAATTATTTGCCTGAATTCGATAGTGAAAGTGAAGAATCTAGTGGAAGTGAAGAAATTCCTTGTAGGAGAAGAATGTCAGTGATGCCATTACAGTTTAGTGATTCTGAAGAAAGTGATATGGAGCAAGAAGGAGAAGAGTGGTCTCGAATAGATAATCCGCCAAATATCGAATCATTTTTAGGTCATCCTGGTGTTTGCGTAACACCAGCTGATTCCAAAAGTATTATGCAAGTAGTAGAACTATTTATTGGAAATGATTTGTTTGAAATGATGGTAGAAGAAAGCAATCGTTACCATGCTCAAAATGAATCAAGATTCAAACAAACGAACAAATCCATCAAGTGGAAGCCCATAAACATTCCAGATATGAAAAAAATGTTAGGATTGATTCTGCTTATGGGTCAAGTGCAAAAAACTACGAGACAAGATTATTGGTCTTCAGACCAATGTATCGAGACGCCCATATTTTCAAAAACAATGAGCCGTGATCGTTTCAATCAAATTTGGAGATCTTGGCACTTTTCAAATAACCAAAACATTACCGATTCCAGCGACCGCCTTGAAAAAATTCGACCCGTTTTGACATATCTCATCCCAAAATTTAATTCTGTTTACAAGCCTCAAAGGGAGCTTTCTCTAGATGAAAGCATCATACCGTGGCGGGGAAGGCTAGCATTTAAAGTATACAATGCGTCAAAAATAATTAGATATGGTATTCTCGTGCGAATGGTTAGTGAAGCCCCTACGGGATATATTTGCAATTTGGAAATATACTGTGGGCAAGGAAAGCGACTAATAGATACAGTTGAAACATTGCTTAATCCATACCTATATTTGTGGCATCATGTATATATGGACAATTACTATAATAGCGTTAAAACTAGTGAAGTGTTGTTGAAACATAAAATAAGAACGTGCGGAACAATGCGAATTAATCGAGGTTTTCCCGAATGCCTTAAAAACGTAAAACTCAATCCAGGCCAAAGTATTTTCCGTCGAAAAAATGATGTGTTATTGCAAATTTGGAAATCTAAGAGGGACGTCAGAATGATTTCAACTATACATTCTTCGATCATACTTGAAAGCGGCAATATCGATTGGAAGACGAAACTACGAATCTGGAAACCACAGAGTGTTATTGAGTATAACAAATATATGAAAGGAGTTGATCGTGCAGATCAGTATCTTTCGTATTACTCAATAATAAGAAGAACCAAAAAATGGACTAAGAGAGCTGTGATGTATTTATTGAATTGTGCTCTGTTTAATTCCTACAAAGTTTACAAGGCCTTGAATGCAACCAAAAGACTGACTTATAAACAATTTTTACTTAATGTTGCCAAATATTGGATAATGACCGAGATTTCTGAAACTGATGCAAATTTTGAGGAACCGAGACCATCCACTTCACAATTACAAAGGAAAGTCTTGAAAAAAGATCCTCCAGGGAGATTATCAATGGACACGAAAAAACATAAAGCGATAAAAATTGTCACCGGCGGTAAAAAGAAATATCCCCAGAGACAATGTCGCGTGTGTTCTGCGCACAAAACGAAAGGTCTGACGAGTTATATGTGTCAATTTTGCGACGTCCCTCTTCATAGGGGGGAATGTTTCACTAAGTATCACACCGTATCCAAATATTAGATGAACAATTTTTAGACGTGAACTGAAACTGATTAGATAAAAGTGGTTAGAAACTAAAACCTAATAGTGTATGGTGAAAAACAATAAACAATATTACGTGAGCAATACGAGAAGCATTCTACCGTAAGTGATTATTTTAAATTTCATTTGAAAAAATAACCAATATTATTAGCATGTTCCGATGGTTTTGGTCCGCTGTACCGTGCGAGGAGCAATTGTACACGTGGTATTTCAATGGGTAATAATGTGTTACTTTGACGATACTAGAGAAGTGGCAATTGTTTTTGTTTTTATAATGATTTGGGCTTGGTGAAAATATAATAATTTGTAATTTTATTAAATTGAAACCTAGTTTATACTTAAAAAATTGAGCCCTAATGACACAACAATGACTTTGTTTTCGATTTATTATGTTGCATTAGAAATAATACTTGGTTTTCGGCTAGAAATTTTATAGCTTGGGTATGCTGAGTTAGTATGTAGAAAATTTTATTGAAATATTTCCATTATTTAAGAAGATATAGCGATTTAAAACAAATTACACAAATTCGCGCGGGACCTTTATTTTCGCCCGTTTTCAGCGGTCAGCCGGCGAAAAAATAACCCGATCAAAGTGTGTTAAAATATTAGGTACAATCATTTTAACAGTGGTTAATATGAGTTAGAATGTGATACAATGAAATTCTGTAGTGATAGTAACTAGCAGTGAATATGTCAGCACGAGTGTCTATATTTGCAAATTTATTATTATAGTAGTTACATGTCCTTTGCATAAATTCATTTTGGTTGGAATTGGTATTGCATCTATCAATGTAGAAAAGGGTATTTTGTCTGCTGTATCGAATTGGCGCATGGAAATTTATTTTGTTCAGCAACTCCGGGCAGTCAACTTTAGAGTTAATAATTTTATACAAGAGCATCTGATCAGCGACAATCCTCCTGTTGAGTAGTTTCGTGATTCGAAAATGTTTCTCGATTTCGTCGTAAGAGTTGTATATGTTAAATGATTTAAAATTGAGGAATTTGAGAAATCGTTCCTGAACTCTTTCTAACCTGTTAACATAAACAATATAGCGCGGGTTCCAAACCGGTGAACAGTACTCCAGGTGAGGACGAACATGTGAATTGTAGAGAGTCAGATATGTCTTAGTATTTTTGAAAAATTTGCATGTTCTCAGTACAAAACCTAGACTTTTTGATGCTTTGGTGACAATGTTATCAACGTGTTTATCAAAGGTAAGTTTAGAGTCCAAGAAAACCCCGAGATCACGCACATAGTCTTTATTTGTTAAAATCGATCCAGAAATGGTGTAATCATGCAGTATTTTCACACGGTTACGTGTGAATGTGACTTTGCAACATTTAGAAATATTGATAAAAAGCTTATTTCTGAGACAGTAATCCGTCAGTCGATCAAGATCTGCTTGTAAACGCGCAGAACAGTCCGGGGAGCTTATAGGAAGGTATATCTTCATATCGTCAGCAAATAGTAAAATTTGAGCGTTGTGAAAACATGTCGTAATATCATTAATATAGATAGAGAAAAGCAAAGGACCCAAAATGGACCCCTGAGGCACACCGGAAGTAATGATTTTCCAGACCGAGGAAAATCCACCCACTGTCACAGCCTGGGATCTGTTTGTTACGTATGAGGATAACCAACGAAGGAGATCTCCATGAATACCATGATTAGCAAGTTTTCTAAGCAGAATGTTGTGGTTGATCTTGTCAAAAGCCTTGCTATAGTCGGTATAGATTGTATCAACTTGCACACGTTTATCCATGGAGGCAGACAAGAAGTTTGTAAAAGTTATAAGATTAGTAGCAACAGAGCGACCTGCAAAGAATCCATGCTGAAATTCGTTGATCGAATTCTTTACCACAGGGAATAACTGGTCATAGACTATGTTTTCGAACACCTTTGAAAAAATGCAAAGCTTGGAAATGGGTCTATAATTATCTGCTTCACACTTAGTTCCCGATTTATGAATTGGTGTGATGTAGGCTCTTTTCCATATATCTGGAAATGTACCAGTCTTGATCGATATATTAAACAGTATTGATAGCGGGAGTGACAAATGATTTGCGCACTCGGTAATGAACAGTGGTGGGATACCATCCGGCCCAGCTCCCTTGCTAGAATCGAGCCGTTTTAAATATTTGGACACGAGGTCAGCATCGATAAAAACTGATCCCATCGCACAAACCTGCTTAACTACAGAGTCATCGCAGGAAATCCCCAGAGGGTCAGCCGGTTCGTAGACAGAATGAAAGTAATCAGCAAATAAATCACAGACTGCCTGTCCACCCTCGGCTGTTACATCCTTAAGATTTAATACGCTAGGAATAGATGCTGATAGTTTTTTTGATTTAACATATGACCAGAATGCCTTGGGATCTTTGGCGATATTCTCTTCAGCATTATTAATAAAGTCTTCGTGACACTTTTTTGCCATTTTTTTCTGTCTGGTGCGTAGCCTTGAAAAAGTAATGTAATCGGAAGGGTTCTTGTAGGTTGTATATAGTCTGTGAAATTTCTGCTTTTCACGAATAAGTTTTATTAATGATGAGCTATACCACGGGGGGTAGGAATATTTACCAGTACGCCTCAATGGAACCTTATCAGCGATCAAATTATTAATAATATTGTAAAAATGCGATACTGCAGGATTGACGGAATCGGTAAGGTTAAGTGCGTTCCAATCTTCTTGTGCCAGGCTATCTCTTATGTCATCATAATTAGCCTTGTGGAATGAGGGCCGTTTAATTGAGTTTTCCTTTATGACCGGGGGTTCAACGAACTCAGCAGTGATAATGATGGATTTATGATGAGCATCCTCAGGAACCAACGGATCGTTCGCGGGAGCTACGCGTACCAAAAAATTACAGAGAACGAGATCAAGAATTCTTCCTAATGTATTTTGAATACCATTATATTGGTGGAGGTTACAGTAATTAATATTGTCGATAAATGTTGAGCTTATTGTAGAAGTGTAGTTGCCAGGTTAACCTCAGGTTAACCTCACCCACAGGAAGAGTCCAGGTAATATCGGGTAGGTTAAAGTCTCCCATGATAAGAAACTTGCCGTCTGGTTGATTCAAAAGCTTAATACCTAGATCATTCGAGAAGGCGGTGATTCGAGCATTGAAGTTGAAACTTTTTGACAGGTATGTACAACAGAGATGAACGTTAGTGAATCCAGTTGCACGTGGGATGCGAAGAGTAACCCATATGTCCTCATCCGTAGAACACCATGAGTAATTACAAATTGCATTGAGTTCCTTTTTGACAGCCAGGAGCACACCACCACCCATGGTTACACCTTCGATACTTCTGTCGCGTCGGAATACGTTGTATCTTGAGTCAAAAAGCTCACCATCTGAAATAGTATCTGTAAGCCAAGTCTCTGTTATGCCGATAACGTCATAATCACCGCTCGTAACACTACGAAGAAATGTGTCAGTTTTAGTCCTCAGACCGCGTACGTTCTGATGAAAAATACTTAAAGGCAGTGACTCTTTTTCAGTTGAGTGTCAATAACAGAGAATGCGTGAATAGAATGTGAGGTACAATATAGTATTATCTGCAGAAAATAAAATAATAGTAATATCTCTAAGTAATTGTTCGTTACGAAAAGGAGTGGATCCTATAGAAGCATAATACATTGTGAGTAACATGTGCACTTGGAAATGAACGCTTAATGAGCCATTCGCACATCAGTATTACAGAATTCCGAGTTAAATTATCGAGTGACATTTGAAATATGAAGTACATAATAATATGATGTGTACAGAAAGTGAGAACATCTTGCAGTTGACAGGAGTTGTGAACATGATGATATAATAAGGTAATGTTGTGAGAGTATAATAAATATAATAGTAATGCAGTTGCAACATGAGAGGGAGGGTAGCGGGCGTGTGGAGGGAGAGGAAGGGTAGCGGGCGTGTGGAGGGGGAGGGAGGATAGCGGGTGTGTGGAGGGAGAGGGAGGGTAGCGGGCGTGTGGAGGGGGAGGGAGGATAGCGGGCGTGTGGAGGGAGAGGGAGAGGGAAGAGTAAACAATAGTAATAGAATGAGCAGTATTTTCTTATGAAATTTTCTGGAGGTCGTCTTCCCTCCTGACTAAAAAAGCTGGTGAATTATCGTTTTTTCTCACTAAGATCTTACAGTCCTTTACCCATACAAATCTGTAGCCTGCTTCCCGTGCCTTGCTTTTAACTTTGGAGAGCAGAATCTTATTGTTGATTGTTAAGTGGTTGTTAACATAAATTATTGCTTCTGGTCCGGAATATTTCAGGTCGGTACTGGTGATCTTCCTGGCCTTCTTAGATAGTGCAAGAAATTCCTCCTTTCTCCGTTTGCTTGCAAAACGGATGATTATCGGCTTAACCTGGGCGGACTTGGTAGCCACTCGCGTCACTGTGTCCACATCTTCTGGTTGTAGTTCAAAGCCAATCTGTTCGCCTATTTTCTTGGCTATGCAGAGTAAGTTTTCTCCCTTCGTCATTGGCACGTTCTTGATTTCTAGGTTTTTCACACGGGAGAGCTGATCGCGCTCGTCCAGTTCGTATCTGAAGATTTCCATGTTCTTCTTGATGGATGCAACCTCCGAAACTAACTTTTCGACAGTCTCCAGTCTCTTCTCAACCGCCTCCACCCTTTTTTCCGTATCGGACATAGCTGCTAGAGCAAACTCGAGGCTCTTCTTTATGTCAGATATCTCTCCCCACATGGGCTTGATGCGAGTGAGCTCGACATCGATTTTGTTGAGCTTCTCCATTATTTCGGCTAGAGAACTAGCCGGTACCGTTTGTGAGGACGCTGCTGGAGTTACAATTGGAGACCCACTGCGGGCTGCATTACGCGTACACGGCTTCATAATGTTGTTATAGTCGGTTCACTTATGTTGACTGGTCCAAATTGTGTTTATTTTATACACAGATAAACACTGGATATTACAGCAACTGTCACTTGATCGAAAATAGTGTTGATAAGTAGATAAGTTACTCCTGTCAGACTAGCGCCTGTTTGCCGCAATCCGTAGGGCACAGTTCAAAATCAGACACTTTCGGCCAATAGCGAGATAGATGACGACATTTACGACCAATGGCGATATAATGACAACACTTGATCTTAGCGCCTGCGTGTTTAGTCTGTTTACGATCTAAGAAATGTTTTTATAATTTTTGCTTTTTTTTTTTAATCACCACACAGGTCACTACACACTTTGTTTCACAAATCTAACTGACTGTAATCGTCGAACACCAAGTGATTTCAATTATTAAAAACGTTGTACTAGATTAACTTGTAAATCCTTATCGTTTAGGCAATTTTAATGCGGAGTGTATTTCGATGTATTCTAGACGGTATGTCTGTATGTAATTATGAATAAAATTGAATAGCCTTAAAATGTGTACCCTTCACCCCCCTTTTGCTCCTTGTCCCCTTTCCTTGACCCGGGCCCAAAGACAAGGAGCATTGTTATCGTTGCATCTTACCCGCGAACATTCGTGTCATCTTGAAAACCCGCATATGTTTGAACTCGGCTGTGACTGTTTTGGAGCACACATCGTCCAGTGAAACGTTTTACCCGCCGCAGTGAATGTCACTGTTTTTTTTTGTTTTGTGTTAAGTGAGCGAATGTTAAAAGGGAATTGCAAGCTGATAAGTGAAAAGAAACCAGCGGCTAAGGAGAACGAGACCAGGGTAAGTCTTTGGCCTTTCCCACTCATTTTCCTCTTGCAAACACTAAGGCAAAATTCAATTCGTTTTGTTTGTCTTAGTCTTTATCGCACCACCGCATCCGCCCCCCGCACAATTGCGAACGAAAGATTTGCGCACCACCAAGCTATGTTTATATTTTCTTAAATTATTTTAATTTTGTAAGAATTTACTGTTCAGTGATACAAACAACTTGTAAAACATAATATAAAAGCCCACTGTTTAATAAATAAATAACCTTGCACAGCAAAATTGTCACAATAAATGTACAATATGTACATACATAATCGATAGCCATCGCAGTCGCATTCTACCGAGGAAGCCTTTTAATATCAAAATGATAAGCAAATAATTGAGAGTGGAATTGATGTTTAACTAACCGGCAAAAAGATAAGTAGGAGTTGAATGGACCTGAGCATTATGCAACTTCTAACTGGATAAAATCTTCTCTTCTAATCGAGTATGTCAAACTGATAATGAGAATATTGCAGTCAACTCTAGCCTTGACCTGACAACGGTTATAATAACTGATGTTTGTCACTAACTGGTCGAACCTTTAATGATATAATGTTATGCATCATTTGTTGAATTTAGTAAATACTGTGTCACATCTTTTGCCATCTTTATAAAATTTTAATTAGTTAACAGAGGTAAAAGAACGGAACAACATAAAAATAACTGTAGCAAAGAGAAACAAAAACGTACATATAAAAAAAAAACACGCCAACCGTACATCTCCATTGTTTTTAACATATATAAGATATGAACAAGTTTGTTGTAAAAAATGCAAGAATTTTTATCTTAAAATAAATCAAATTAACTCGTGCAAATGTGTACTCGTGTAACTAATGAGTATGGTAAAAATATATGTATGAAAAGCAAGTACCGTGAATTTGATGTTATGGCTATGCACTGAGCACGGGACATTAATTCAAATTTTGAGTAGGCGATAGGAACATTGTTTCACACAGCTTTAGATGGATGAGAGCCACCGAGAATTGGAGTAACTGGATACATTTGACGGAGGCTTATGTCCAAAGCAGGACAACGGAAGGCTTACAAAGGAGAAGAATTAGTCATCATAGATGCCAAACTGAGCTGGAAAAACCAGGTGGAAACTGTAGGCAGAAAGGCCTGTGCTCTGATGTGGGCAACTAGGCGAATCTGCGGCAGAACGTGGGGTCTCAAACCTAAAATGATGCAATGGCTTTACACAGCCGTTGTAAAACCAAGGATCATGCACGCAGCCCTGGTCTGGTGGAGGAGAACAACACTGAAAACAGTGATGGTCACACTCAATCACATACAGGGACTTGCATGCAGAAGCATCACAGGAGCCATGAGAACCACTCCAATACTAGCCATGGGAGTGCTGCTGAACCTACCCCCACTAAACATAGAAATAGAGGGGGCGGCGATGGCGGCAGCCTACAGGTTACATTGCAATGGCCAATGGAGAGGAGAGTTGCCCAGAAACAGTCACACGGAGATAGGAATAAGACTGAGGGCAATTAGTCCGACGGCTGGGATGAAGCAGGACGGCAAACAAGCCGAATACTTCTTCGGACAGCTGTTTAAAGTGACGTACCCCACAAGGGAGGAATGGGACACGGTCCCAGGTCCAAACTCCAAACAGGAACTAATCTGGTTCACAGACGGGTCCAAGATGGAGGAAGGAACAGGGGCCGGGGTCTGTCTACAGGGAGCTAAGAGGGAACTCAGTATACCTCTAGGAATGCACTGCACTGTGTTTCAAGCTGAGATGAAAGCCATCTTAGTCTGCGCACAGGAGAATATGAGTATCGGGTACAGAAATAAGAACATAAACATATGTTCTGATAGCCAGGCGGCCTTAATGGCACTGGAAAGTAACCGATGCGACTCCAGACTGGTGATGGAATGCAGGACTATCCTAATAGAACTGGCGACCATCAATAAAGTAACCCTGCTCTGGGTACCAGGACATAAAGGTATTGAGGGCAACGAGCGGGCTGACGAACTAGCAAGGAAAGGGGCGAAAGCACCACTTGTGGGATCTGAGCCGGCCGTAGGAGTAGCAGCTTGCCACACCAAACTACATATCAAGAGGTGGGTCAAATCCCAACACTGGAAGGAATGGAAGAAGGCACCCGGAATGAGGCAATCTAAAGTACTCATAAACGGACCGGACCCTAACCGAACAGGGCAACTACTCGATATGGACAGAAACTCACTGAGGGAACTGGTAGGACTATTAACGGGACACTGCCATCTCAGGAGACACATGCAACTGTTGGGAGTGGAAAACACCAACATCTGTAGGAAATGTGAAGAGGAGGAAGAGACTCCAATTCACCTATGGTGCCAATGCCCCGCTCTGCTGGGAATAAGGCTCAGATACCTGGGAAGACACAGTGTGGAACCAGAAGACATCGCCACATATCCAATGACAGCCCTGGTGAACTTCATAAAAGGGACCGGGTTACTGGCAAGGGAATGAGGTAAAATGGGAGATAGTACAATGGGCCTATGGCCTAAGTGCTCGCGGGGAACGTAAGTAAACCGCCTCCGACTATAAAAAAAAAAAAAAAAAGGAGAAGAATTTACAAAAAAAAATAATAGTATGGATGACATATGCCTGTTGGAGACACCTCGACAAAGCGATAGACTACAAACCTGACTAGAAAAAGGGGATACCTTTTTCAACGGGCAATATAATACAATTCAAGTTAATCAGAAGCATCTTCATAACAGTCTTTCCTGACACTTCTTGTTATAAAGTATCAAAAAGTAAAATTCTGACTATGTTACACTGGCAATGATGACCATTATGACACGTACCAACTTGAACAAGTTATACACGTTGTCCGGAAATTTGTAGTACAGGGTTTTCCAATAAGAGGTGTTATTTAGAATAGCCCGCTATTTCGGTAGATGTTACTTTTGAAGCTGTCATTTTTTGACATTTGACAAGTAGAAACTACGCCATTAAAAAAAATGGAACGATACACGCTTCAACAACGCATTGAAATTATTAAAATTCACTTGAGTGAATCAAATGCAAATCATCTTGAGTGATGAGACCCATTTTCACCTCCGTGACTTCGTCAACAAGCAAAATTGTCGCATCTGGGGCTCGGAAAACCCAAGAGTTATTGATGAAAAACCTCTCTATCCTCAATGTGTGACTATTTGGTGCAGTTTATGGTCCGGCGAAGTCATTGGACCTTACTTTTTCGAAAATGAGGCTGGAGCAACAGTTACGGTGAATGGATTGCGCTATCGAGAGATGATTAATGATTTTTTATTGCCGGAATTGGATGGTATTGATCTGGACAACGTTTACTTTCAACAAGACGGCGCTACGTGCCACACAAGCAACGAAACCATTGATCTTTTACGATTGAATATCAAAATAACACCTCTTATTGGAAAACCCTGTACAAGTGGGAAACTGGTGAATCTAGGTTATACATGGAGTCGATTTTGTGATGCATATAACTTTTATTTGATTTGAGCTTTCATTTGTCGAGAAAATCGAGTGCGAAGTTGAAACGTTTTAAGTCAAATTTGAAAATAATTGGACACTTGAGGGGTTAATATCAGCTCTGTAAGGGAACATGAGAGGCAAAATGGTTAATTTGATAGAAAACAGCTATCTAAAATGACTAAAACTACCTTTCGTATGCTGTTCCCGGACTTAATATTTTTTATTAACAAATAATGGATTACATATTGTTTTTCACACTCCTAATTTTTTTTTCATTATTAATTTAGGTATTCAACCACAACAAACTCAAATATTGATAAACAATAAATTTAAACATTGATACAAAAAAAAACCCACATTTGCAACTTCGATCTATAGTTTATCGCAATAATATTGATTTTAGACAATATTTTTCATAATTTTAAACACATGTCACGGCTTTTTATCATCCCGAGAGAGGAGCCCTCGGCGTTGGAAGAGATAGTATCTACTCTGTTTTTGACCACTTATATCTTTGAAAAATGCGATAAAAATGTTTTAGAATTGCCTCAAAAAGAAGCATACTTGATTCACATAATAATCTATAAAAGTTAAAAATGCATTAAGTTTGACAAAAACTCTATAAATACGTAAGTTATGACAGGTTAATGTATTTTTGACAGCCAAATTGTTGAAACACAAAAAAAGATATATTAAAGTGCATAAACCACCATATCGAACAAACATCACATCTGTTAGTTCTAGTGCATTTTCGTTACATTCAACCTGCTTGTATGTGTAAGAAATCTGGTCTTTACACAGTCACCTATGCTGTAAGTGTGTAACGCTTTGAAGATTAAAATATATTAAGTACCTACCGGTATTTACAGAAAACGTGTGAATGTTTTTAAAATTATACTTAGTTACGTCGCATTTGGGAAATAGAGAAACGAAAACAAAAACTTATGCAACAGTTTTTTCAAATTTATTTATGACTAGCGAGTCGCCCCGGCTTCGCAGGCTCCGCAAGGGCCTTAAATATTATTTTTAAACCATGTGTTTTTTTACGATTTCGTTCATTTTTGGATCTTCTTCGTTGATACTTTTGTTTCTGGATCTAATATAATATAGATTTGCAGAAATTTATGATCATCGGGCCGATATGGTAGCAAGCTCCCTACTTAATGATATACTTGCCCCTGAATTTCAAATGTAGGCTTGAAACTCCGCTAAACCACCTGCATACTTTTTAAAGAGGCAATTTGAAAAGCATTGTTATATCGGCGTATATTGAGCATGAATTGTTTTAGATTTTGGATGATCACCTGTCGGAAGAGAGGGTAGTGGTTCGGGTGGAGAAAGAATTTCCTCTAATTTTACTTTTCTCCGTTAGCAACACATGTGTGATGTAGATTCACCAGGTTCCTGCTAGTACAACGAGTAATAATCTAAGCATAGGGAGTGGAAATATGACCTGCAAAAGCCAACCCAAGCAAAGTGTGAGCTACCGTGCTCAAGCCGGATGATGGAGTATTTAGGCTGTACCCCAGCATTCGGGGCTCTGCTGGGGTAGACCTTTTATTTCCCTAGATAATCATGGGACCAAAAATGGACAACTCAAACAAAAAGTAGTGGCCGTTGAGAAATTTAGGGGAAATGGAAAGAAGAGCTGAGGCCACCTTAGTGAACTCTTCTCTCTTGAAACCTTCGGGGAACCAAGGGGGAGTGGAGTGACTCTTCCCTCGTTGGGCCTTCAGGGAACTCAAACAAGGGGGACTTTCGATGGAAAAACCCAAACCGCTACGGCATCCTCGAGGGAATCAATACGTGGGAAAACCGTCTCCGCTTTAAACTTCGACAGTCGCATAGATAAGGTTAAGAACGACATAAACTCAGGTAGATATTTACCTCCTGTTGTCTCTTAAAGCAGGGGTAGCTTTCTTATAAAGGTTAATATGACATAGCGAATATCATAAATTCAGGTGGATATTTACCTCTTGTTGTCGCTTATTAATGATCCCCTTAAAGTCGATGCGCGAGTTCCATATCTGACGTTGCACATGCTGGCGGTACTTGCTCATGATGTGTTCCAGGGCGCGGCGATGGTCGTCCAGGGCCGCTTGCAGCCGCTGGTTCTCCTGCTGCATCTCTCTCATCTCCTGGGTGCTGTAGATCAGCACCGAGTGTGGCTGGCGAGAGCCCTCATTCAGGGCCTGCACTTCCTCTTGGTACTGAGCCACACAAACAACACAAATTGCTTTAATATTTGATGACAATTTGTGGAAGAAACAAAGAAACAGGCCTTTTAAAGTTTTTATTTATTTTAATGTGAATGTCCTAACTACTCCCCATGGGAACCAGTGAGACTATGACATTTCCAATTAGTATTAAGTACCTGGTTATTCAAATCTGGTTACAAAATACGGCTAAAGCCTCTTCAAGTAATATTTCGATTCTCAATGGTGGTCTTTCACCAGGGCAATAATGACAGTATCTACTATTCCGGAAAGTGCCGCAAGTATTTTACTATACATGCAGGGGCACATTATACATACGCACGCCAGGAATCGAACCCGCAATCGCCAGATTCATAGTCAAGGAACTTAACCCTTGACTACGGAGGCTGTCTTTATGATCTTGGTTAAATTTTACCCCCATTTCATCCCCTTTGTTTATAAAAAATTATTCAGCGCAAACAAGCCGCGAGCGCGGGCATAAAAGGTGCATTTTACTGTTATTTTTATTTTCAATAGTAAGTAATTGAGTTTCGCTCGATTTCATACTATCTCTTTTACCGTTTTGCAAGTCTTAATGATTAACTGCTGGGCGAAGAAAACTAATCTAATATCCGGAAAATATAAATATTATAATTACTGGAAAGGGCAAAAGGAATTTTAAGAGACACAATCGCTTCACTATATGGGGGACCTTAGTGACCCCCTTCGGGTAATTAATGATTTTTACCTTCAGATACGTAATGGTTAAAGCGCTCACTGTATTTATTATAATTCAAGGGTTAATAAGAATGGTGATCAATGACGGCTCGTGAGTTTTGGGTGTTCTCGAGTGCTAATATTACAAAAAATGGCATTATTGATGTTGTTGAAGATGAAAATGAATTTTTTTTTCGAAAATGGAGTTTTAGTAATATTAGCACTCTAGAACACCCAAAAGTCACGAGCCGCCACTGATGGTGATAAAGCAATATTATTGCGAACAATGTTTTTTAAAAAGTATAATTATTTGACCAAAAGCACTAAACACAGATTTATAAGAGAAATTGAAAAATTGGGTTATGGGCAATATGTAAATTGAAAAGAATCGAAAAAAACTGTAAGTAAACAGAAATAAATATTTCAAAATGATTATTAACAAAAAGTAAACACACACATTTTTCATATTTTAAAAAGCATTGAAAGGTGGGTCTGGTAAATTACCAAGGTCCCAATTTCAACAGGTATAAACTTGTACTATTCACCAAATAGATTTATTTTATTCAATTCAGCTTGATTGACGGTTTGCTGAGCGAATCAAATTAATGCAAGGCACACTTTCGACCATTGGCACAGATAATTTTCAAATATTTAATGTAAGCAATGTGGGCCTTTTCGGAAACTTTTTTCGATTGCTGAGCACAGACCTAACACGCCAAACGTATTTTTTTTGTATCTACAAGCCCGATGATTGCGTTCTTAATTAATAATAATGAATAACGCTACCTGAAACGTTAGAAATCATGCACCGTAACATCTTTGTCTATATTATAAAATTATCCGTACGGGTGTATATATGGGTGAACAAATAGTGGTCCTTACCTGCTTCATTGATTCAATTTGTTTATTAATTGCTTGAGTATCATTCAAAAGCGAATCTGCGACACTTTCGCGTTCTTTTAGGCGACCTGCCAGTCTTTTTGCATCTAAAATGATTTGCTGAATCGACAGTGACATCTGAAAAGAATGTGACAGTTGGCTATGTAAAACAGATTCCAATTCGAGTACATTGTTGTAACGATGTCAAAATCGAATGCGTACCTTGGTCTTAACGATGAAATATAAAACACACAGTCGAACTGTGTTTTATATTTCTATAACAAGCACATTGTTCGACACTTCACACACAGCATCCACAACGATTTTGGAATCAGCTGTTTATGGACAAATCCATAGCCAACTTACTACTTTTCGGTAATGCCATGTTGTCATTTTATTATTCGTGAGATTCTCTTGTACTTTCTGCTGCAAAGTCGGGGTTGGTTGTTTTATATTCGGAGAGCGGCTAACGAAGCGGTAATTTTAAATAAAAAACTCCAGTGAAAAATTTTATGGCTTAAAAAGTACAATTTGAATAACTTTTTCATACCCAGCGATCTAATATTTCATTGATGAAGACGATAACTAATAAATAAATGATAAATCTTACCGCTGTCCCAGTAAAACAAAAATCCTGGGTTCGATTTTCAGAAAGTGGTCCAGCGGACGAAAATTCAAATTTCGTTAAAAGACGGTCTCGCGATCGGACGTTTTTTTAGACCGAGACAAAAATACCGAATTCAAGCCGTACACTCGCGCGGCTGTGAAAACTACAGTATGGTTCCGATGAAATAACAATTATTGTTGTTAAATTCTTGGTTGTAGCTTTCTTCTTAATAAGTAGTTACATACATATTTGCAAATTATACGTCGGAGTGCGTAAACATAAATAAATTCAAATGCAGTTTGCTGACATGGTAGATATAAAATATGTAGGTATATGAATATACATTTAAAAAAATTCAAATATTTGTTTAGTTTGTATTTTTTTTTAAATCTTTTGTTTTACTTATTTATTCGTTTGTCCGAAAGGTATTACCGGTAAGTTTTATTTCTAATACTTATCTTTAAAGTATTACTTGATTTGATATGTATGACATTGAAAAGAGGGTTTATTCCTTACAACTGAAGTAGTATATATATTAAAACTAGGTTTTATTTCCAACTATTTTCTACGGTACCTACCTACATATATGTAGTTATGCGATTGCATAATATTGTATCGCTTTCATGTATTTGTTTTCATGATTAACGGAGCGACCTGACTCGTCTAATTTTCGAAATGTTATAAAATTCACGAATAAATTTCGATTGAAAAATCATAGGTTAGTATGTCAAAAATAACCTTGTTTTTTTTTCCTAAAACAAGAAGCTCAATTTACAATATGACATTATGAAACTGACAAAAAGTAACACAAAAAATATTAAATATGTTGAATTATACCAATGTAATAGTGAATTGGACAATAAAATAGAAATTATGGACAATAAAATGATTTGACTCGCACATCACGAATCGAAATTCATTTGGTTCGTGTCACCTTTTGACTACCAATCACAAACAGTTTCACGTACTTTGGCATAAGTTTTAACATTTATACATGAAAAAACGATGACAGACATAAACTCCTGTCCATAGTTGATTCTTTTCCTATCGCCAAATGTTATAAAAAATATGTGCTTATTCTGACTGATTATTTCGAACGACTCTGTAGCATATAAGTACGTACAATGTACACGGATAATTAAATATCACTAACCTTTGTTTTTTCTGAAAATATATCTCCCACGTACGTTTTTGATGTCGTAATTTGTGCTATCTAATAAAACTTTTTTTCGAGGGTATTTTCCTCCTCATTTTTAAGCGAGGAATTTCTTTAAAATGTTATCAAGTAGACTGGCGTGAAATAGACATCAGTGTTGCCAAGTCGAATTTTAAAGTAGAGCTAGGCGAAACCCAAAAAAGAGCCAAAAAGGAGCTAAAATTTTGAAAGTGACCTAAAGCATGGGGGGGGGTTGTTAGAGAATTTCAGAGAAGAAAAATGCGGGGGCGGACTGCAGAGGCTGCTTTTGAACAACTCATAACAAACATTCAACAATACACTTGTTTGTTTTTATAATTTTCAAAACAGAATTATTTTTGATAATATCGAAGTCTTCAGGATATTTTTATTGTTTTTTTATATTTTTTTTGTTAGTCAGCGACTAGTCCTCTAAAAAATCTAAGCAGTCATCCGGTTCCAGTTCCTGTACCATCGCACTGCTAGGACCGGCTTCATCAGGATTTTTTTCATATACAGCCATTGTTCCAATTTTTTTTGAACTTCTGAGGGAAGTTCATAATCCTTGCAACATTTGTTGTGTCGCCTGAGCCCCGATCGAATTGTTAAAATCGAATTAACCATGTCATTGCCAAGTCTATTTCTAGTTTTATTTTTGACTATATTTAACTGGCTAAAAACTCGTTCCACTTCTCCGTTTGACCACGGCAGAGCAAGTACCGAAACTGCGAAAGAGCTGATTTCGTGGAAAGGATTTTCATCAGCGGCATCACAATACTTTAGAACCTCAGCCCAATACTTGACTGTGCCTGATGTGCTTCTCCAGGGTATTAGAGAGATCTTGAACCATTGGACTTCGGCTTTTGCAATGATGTCTGCAGAAATGCCCATTCCGTTCATCAGAGGTGCGATGCTTTCTTTCAGCTGTTTTAAAGTGTTCGAAACTGGCAACTGATCTATTTTCCGTAAAACTTCATAATTTTCGATCGAAAGAAATTTAAGATCGATAGGTTTACAGCGCAGTTCACTGTGAGACTTGCGCGGCGGCCTGAAGTGTCGCGGGACTCGGTCGCTCCGAAGTGTGCGTGTAAACGGCGCTATTTTTAGTAACTGTTTACTTGTGCAGGAGTTCGGGGAATCTCTTCTTTTGGGAAGTTCTCGTTATTTTGGAATATTATTGCAAACATAATGTTTTTTTAATATTATTTCACGTGAATAAGAGCTGAAAAATCTGAAAAACGAGCTAAGAAGCTAAAAGACTTTTTTTGGAGCTGACGACGTCGATTTAGAGCCAGATCTAGCTCTAAAGGAGCTGAATTGGCAACACTGATAGACATCCGCTCACCGCCCTGTCGCAGCGGGGAATGATAAAATTTCGGCTTGCGCTGGGGTAATCACAAACAACAAACGCGAATCGAAATTAATTACTATTATATACTTTAAGAATATATTTTTTGGTCATAAATTATTTCTAATGTTTCAATAATGTCTTGGTAAATTATTTTTCTAATAAAATCTGAACTATACCAATTTGTAAGACCATAAATAAATAGTCCAATTGAGGGATTTTCGTTACAAAACGCGTGCTCGGATTTATTTATTAGTAATTTTATTTGAAATAAAAACAAAATTCTTGTACATACTTATGATAGATAATTTATTGATTGTTTATACTGTATTATTATATGATTTGAAATATTTGTTGTATAATACAACTTCACCTTTGAAAATGCAACAAATCTGCGCATCGTCCAACGGTAACACTTTATTATGATATGAAAATAATATTATTTTTCAAAATTTTACATCTTACTTTACAAGATAAAATAACGATATTTCGAAATCAATTTGTGTTTTTTTCTAGAAAAGTGTCCATACGTCTAAAAGTGGCCTCAAAAATGCCAAATTTCAGGTCAAGTCTACCTATTTCGCCTTAAGACCGCTTACCACCTTAGGATAATTTTTACCTTAGTCGGGCACTCTTGATTTAAATAGTATTTGATATATTATGAAATTGATCCGTTAGAACAGACTTTTCTATTGAATATGAATTCAAAGTTAATCAGACTTTCGTTCTATAAAATGACCATAGATTTTCATAGAATAGATTAGGTCTGAACGCAGCATTATAGATGAACAAACTTTTTTTTAGTTTGGGGTATCGCTTATGTAGATAATATTGGTTATGGCGAAGTAAAAATAGTTTCTCGTTAGGATTGGGCTATAGTATACTCGTATATCCCGTTATTTTCATTTGGGTTTTGGTTTTAAGGTAGGTGGTAGGTACTTAAAGTACTTATCTACGTGTCTAGTAAAAATAAAAATAAGCCCAGTTTTTTATATCAATTTATTGATTTCCTTTAGACAACCAATTGTTTATAAATGTTAGTAGAATGCAAATAATTGTACTTAGAAATAATAATATTATGTGCAATAATTATACTTAGGTTGGATAATAATAAATATTACAAATGTTTATCGTTTAAATCTTCGATTTTGGTTTTAGATGTTGTAAACAAAAGTAGGTTTTTATTTATAAAGCTGGTATACCACTGATCTATTCTATTATCTAGTTCAGTGGTCCCCAACCTTTTTACCGCCGCGCACCTGTCAATGTTTGAACATTTTACCACGGCCCGCTGAGGGGGGGGGGGGGGGGGCGTTGATTGTTTACATTTAATAATTTTAATTTAATTGTATTTAAACATGCCTTTAAAAAAAACAGTTACACAAAAATACGTAAGTATCTCTTAAAATACTGTAAATACATGATTCAGATTTTGTCTAATCCCTCACTATACATTTAAGAATTTATTAAAATAATTATAAACATAATAATAAAATCTCTTTGGTCGCAATAGAAGTATTTTGTTGAAAAACGGGAAAAGTTCACTAATACAATCACACACGTGTGAGCATGTCACGTATTCTCAATAAAACGATTCCACTTGCATTTGGACAAGCAATAAATCTCCAAAATTCTCTCCAGCTATCCCCCTCCCATGGTTTTGAACAGATGTGGGGAATTTTTTTCCGTAATTCTCTAACTACCTCTCCTCTTCCTATGGATTTTAATATATATGGGGAATTATTCTGGATTCTAAAATTCTTGGTATATCATCTCTAATCTAGCTCTTAAAAATATTTTGACGAGCTACCGATTTTTGTCTCAGATCTACCGATTTTTTTCATTCAAATCTACAGTTTTTAATTTTAGCGGTATGGCATCACTGATAGAAGCCCTGTCTTGTTTTTTTACTTCGAAGGTATTGTGTCGGTGGAAACTTGAAGGGGTTGTTAAGTGAATTATTATATTTTGTCGATAATTATTTAAATTTTTACTGGGTATGTTCGATTTTTTTTACGTAATTTTAATTTTTAAGAAGGGCCTCGGACGGCCCGGTACCATTTGATCCACGGACCGGTACCGGTCCGCGTCCCGTGGGTTTGGGACCACTGACCTAGAACAGACGTTATAACGCGATATAAACCCAAAGTTGAATGGACTCAATGAACTGTTCTATGAAATGGTTAGAACCCAGCATTATGATAGACGACCTAGGACTAATTAATATATTTGTACAGCCAGAGGCGGATTTGCAGTCTTGGCCGCCCTAGGCCCCAGAGCATGTAGCCGCCCCTTTCTCAGTACCCATCATATTGACCAGGAGTATCCAAACTTTTCAGTACCTAAGTTCCTAGGGTCAAAACCGTTTTAATTTTCCTGCCATTATCATTCATGGTTCATGGGGTGAGATTTGTCCAGGTCTTGGCGGCGGATACGTCTGCCCACCTGCTGCGTGGCGGGCCGGATCGAGAGAGACTGGGTGAGGGAGGCCTTTTGACCTTTCCAGCCGGACTATCTTGACCCATCGCCTTGCACCGCAGTTGGAGGGATGTATTCATACGTATGTCACTCCTGGACACACTAATCCCCAGATTCCTACCCACCCCTCATACATTTTCCTTTTCAGAACTTCCTATCCTTCCTCCCTTAAAAAGACCCTCCACACAGCATCACCTAAGATGACATAGGTCGTGAGGGAAAATATTTTCCTCAAAGCCTCCTGTGTGGAATTAATGTAAAAAAATACACTTGCTAAATTCGCTAGTTCAATTACTGTATAATTGTCGATTGTCGCAGGCCGGATTGATGACATTGGCGGGCCGTTGTTTGGAGACCCCTGATATAGACTATAGACTACATAATGAATTTACTTGATTGACAACTTTTATCGAAATATTTAGGTACTTAGGAAGTAATTTCTTGTTATCATCTGTGACTTTTTTGTCACGATTGGCCGCCCCTAATATCTGGCCGCCCTAGGCCCGGGCCTACATAGGCCTAAGGGCAAATCCGCCTCTGTGTACAGCGCCCTTGAGGTGATTTTTCACGAAAACGGCGCTATATAAATTATCCAAATATTATTATTAATGAAATATATTGTGATAAAAAATGTGAGTATTTTGAGAATATTGATTGACACAAAAATATTGATTTCTAATATCAGGAATGCATATTATTTCAGATAACCACAAAATAACCCTGATAAAAACCATCGTTATTTCAAAGCTAGGTAATTTTACCGCAATATTTTTGTCACTTTTAATTACGTTATTTTAGTTAATCACTAATTATATTGTATACATAATAATATAACCTTTAACCTATTTTTTGTAATACATATTTATATGCCATTTTAGCTGCATCCATACGTACCACCACATGTAATTTATTAAGTTGTTAAAGGTATGTGATTGTATACCATAAATTTAAAAAAAACAGATGTATCACAGTTTTATAAGGTAATATTAAAACTTTAAGAAGCGTAGCTTTACCAATACCAACTACTCGTATAGGTATCTACTTTAAAATAACAAAATATTAGTAAGAAAATGCATGAGTTAGTGCTTTGCAATATTTGCCAGTCTTCATTTTTGCACTGTGAAATTTAGAAGAATTTAGTGCCTACCTACAAAAGTATTTGAATGAAGATTAGCAGGTAGGTACTACTTAAAAAATCACCCCTTCCTTTCAGGGTAAGTACTGCAACAATATTTTCTACGAGACTTCTGTGTAAAATATTTTACGTAACTTGGAACACCAAGGAACGTTTTTCAATATCTATGCGTAGGATTTTTTTTAATGGAAAAATTCGACAATCTCTTCGTATAGAATTTTTTCTCTCTTTTTCATTTCCATGCAATGTGTGTGAAAAGGAAGAAAATTATAGACGAATTTTGCATGAAAAACATTATTTATCGATGAATTACGACGCGACTCGACGGCTTTCTGCTGGGGTCGACTTTACGTTTGTTGAGGCATATTTTAAACTATCGCATGTGTCTCGTTGAGATTTCGTCCTTCCAGGAAGGCCCTCATGACGCTGTTGACTTTATGGGGATGGTCCTGCTGAACGAAGTGATTGGCGTCCTTCAAACTGAAGGTCTGCAGATTGCCGATAGACCTTTTGGCCATGTCCATGAACTCCACTCCCAGATAATCGTCCAGTTCACCGAAGAGCAGCAGTCCCGGTGGATACTTTTCCGGCGATTTCCCCAGGTAAAGGACGCCGCAGTTGATTCTGTAGTAGTTTACGGCTTGGGTCAATGATCCTGAAAAATTACAAAATAATTATTAGCAGGTACATTTTTTTAATAATCAGGGGATGGTGAAAGTTTTCGGCATCTAAAGGGTTAAAAAAACCTTTGGAGCCGGGTCTACGCTTCAACGCATTTTAACAGAAATTAAACAGCTGACATGATCCCACTGGCAGCAGATTTTTTTCTAATAAAAAAACTTATACACCAAAATCGACTCCCACCAATTTCCCGCTTGTGCTACGCGTTTCCGGGCACCGTGTATGGATATATTTTCTCCTATTTCAATTCGCAAACCAAACTCACTGTTTGTGGTTTGTTTCCAAGTTACCGTAATGTAGGGTTTGAAGCCTAGATATGTATGTATATGTATAATGGTGCCCTGGGAACTCAGGACAATGCAATTAAGCACACCTTTGAAAAGTGATATAAAATCATTAAAAGTGATGAAAATTTACTGGCCTAAAAACCCAACATTTTTTACCTGTATTTTTCACCACTTTTCATGACTTAATATCACTATTCAAAAGCGTTTTGAATCGCCCATGTTCTAAGTTCTCGCTTGAGGTCTGCCTGGCCGCCGAGTTCATTCTCAATGAGACTTCCCGCCGAAAGCGCTTTAGTTTTAGGTTGCTTGGGTACGCGATGATACAAGTTCATAACCTTGTATACTTAGATATGATTTTAGATCTCATTTCTTTGTCTTTTACATTATCTCTTGTTACTCTTCTATTTTCTGATTGTGGTGTCTGTAATATTAAACTAACTATGTAAGTATTTGCATATTGCTTGCTTACCCCATATGCAGGAATATTTGAGGGTCTTGAGTCGTTAAAAAAACTATGTTTCCTTACAACGTCGTTAGAAATTTGGTTTATTTTATTTTATTTTTTTTTTGATAGATATAATACGCCTAAATTTTGGATAAGAGAGTTAGGTATAACGCCAGTAGCCGAAATAACAAATGGTAATATTTTTATAGTCTGAGAATGCCAAATTCTTTTTATCTCATTTCCTAAATCTGTGTATTTTCTTATTTTTTCATTAACAGATTTTTAAATGTTACAGGAATTTGGAATAGCGACATCAATGATATAAGTTATTTTTTAAATTTTGTCATGTAAAACTATAACGGGTCTATTATGACTAATCGTTCGGTCCGTTAGTATAGTTTTATCATAATATATTTTATAAAATTCGTTTTCTAAAAATGAATTTGGTTCGTATTCATAATATGGTATTATATTACGGCAGTAATCAAGTTACTTTTAACTACCAAACTTTGGTGAATTATTTTTAAAGCTTGATTGTGCCTAAATGTATACTTGAACGGTGCTAATATAGAACATCCCGATATAATATGTTCTAAAGTTTCCGGAAAAGCCAAACATTTTCTACATAAATCATCAATTTGATTTGTATTTTTTGATTATATATATGCATCCTATAATTTTGAGTATTAATGATTCTATCCTGAATGGCAAGCATAAATCCTTCTATTTCTGCGCTCAACTCTCCAATACTCAACCATTTGTTTGACGAAAATTTGTCAACATATGTTTGGTTGAGATAAGTGTTTTGCGTGAATAGTTTTATTTGACCAGAAACCGAATAATTCCTGGTTGGGATTTATAAAAATTTTGGCATTTTCATCGTATAAATTTAAAGGTGTAATATTTCTATCTGCCTTGCAAATTATTTAGTGCATTTCTGAGCTATGAGCTTTACTATGGGAAAAAGTTCTTAGCATTTCTACCTGATTATGTTTTAAAGAAGTTATTTTGACTATACCTCTCCCTCCTAAATTTCTAGGTAAATTAATTCGTTCTATAGCTGAATTTGGATGATGGCAATTAAACTTTGTTAGAGTAGTTCTAATTAATGTATCTATGTAAAAATCTGTATTAGACCATTTAATTATGCCAAATGAGTACGTTAATAGAGGTAATAATAATAATTATTATATTATTAATACGATTTTTAAATAGTAGGTATCTGATGTTTTCTGATTAAATATTGTTACTAAAATATTGCCTACCTGGTCTCGAAAATATGTATTTGAATGCCTCCACGTCTTCTTCTGTAACTGTTTTGTTGGAAGGGTCGTGACTTTGGTTGACGACGATGTCAAACTTCTTGAAATCATTCATGTAGAGAGCCAGTTCCGGCAAATACGGCATTTGGAAAAAGAAACAGTACCTGAAACAGAGACATAATTTCTTGGTACAAATAAAGAACTATACAATATTAAAAAAAGTAAAACGTTATTAAACATATACAGAATTTAAAAATAAATAAATCCACAAGAACTCGCTGATTTCTTTTATGCTATATCTACTGGTTTGATGTTAATGCAGATGTCGCAAAGTAAATTGAATTATTTAACTCACATAATCATAACTTATACATTTAATATGCTTGCAATAAAGCAGCACAAAAATCAGCAGTAACAACAAGTATCAAAAATAATCGCCGATTTGCAAACAGTGTTGAGCGATGGCACTGACTTGATCACGTGATATATCAAAATTCTTCGCCTGAACTCTAGTTGGCCAAAAAACACGAAGTCGAAGATTTATTTATCATAACTTAGCAGTAAACATTTTTTTACAATACCCTCATTACACAATGACACTTTGCATAAATCCATAGCATAAATAATAACGTCGGTATCTCTATTACAAATTTTCAGTAATCTGAATGATAGACAGGTACCTACCTATTGTAATATTGCTTACCTATAAATCGATTTTTTAGGCTGAAGGAACAGATCTTATACCTAAACATACAAAGCCTTATATCACACCATTAAGAGCTCCAAATATTATTAGAGGAGAGAAAGCCACAAATGGTTATGTTAAGTGAAACACATGTCACAGAAGACATAGAAGATAATGAAATCAATATTCCGCAGTACAATACTATAAGATGTAACTCATATAGCAGACATACGGGTGGAGTAATTCTATTAATCAAACAAAATATAAAATTTGAAATAATAACCAATAAACAACACGATAAAACAGCGTGGATGTTGGCGATAAAAGTAAAAAGTGGCTAAAAAAAGGGGTCTACTGTATTGTATACCGTTCACCTAATTCGAGTATGAAGGATTTCTTAACGTACTTCGAAAAATGGTGTTCAGAGAACATCAAAGAAAGACAACCGAATATTATAGTAGGAGATTTCAATATAAACATGAATAAAAATGCAGACACTTATACAAAAAAACTAAAAAATATCATTGAGTTCAATGGGATGAAACAACTGGTAAAAGATCCCACTAGAGTGACTCTGACATCAAGTACATTAATTGATCTGGTGATAACAAATGTATTTGAACTACAGGTAAATCTTTTAGATTCACCCAGAATCACAGATCACTCCATAATTCAAATTATAGAGCAAAATAGAAATACGGAAAAACATTTTATAAAAATCATAGTTTACAGGAACTATGCAAAATATGACGAAGAAGAACTTAGATTACAAATCAGAGCACAAAATTGGAATGGAATAATGGAATTAGATTTTGATATGAAGGTAGAAACACGCATAAAAAATATAAAATATTCAATTGATAAAATTGTACCAGAAAAACAAACTAAGTATTGTGATTGTATAAAATAGCAAAAATAACGAGGAGCTCGGACAACTGGGAAAACTTCATCTCTATAGAAACAGGTATACCACTCTATTGAAAAGTGTAAAAAAAGAATACTACAGAACTAAAATAGAGGAAGAAAGGAGAGATCCGAAGAAAATGTGGAAAATAATAAAATCGTTACTGAAAATAACAGTATTGCATATGAAGACATAATATTCCCCCCTGGAACAGATGGGTTAAATATAGCCAATAAATTCAACAATTATTTTATAAAAAGTATTGAAAATATTAACGAGAGTATTCCGAAAATTGTTTATAGTGTTCATGATGAAATTGAAGAAAGAAATATAGAATTGGAAATCAAAAAAATAACAAAGGAGGAATTAAAAGTTATTCTGAAACAAATGAAATCAAAACCCAGTCCTGATGGAATAGCAATACAATTAATAATTCAATCATTACCAATCATTGAGAATTACTTACTTAATTTTATAAATGAATCTATCACCTTAGGAAAGTTCCCTCAATCATGGAAAATATCAAGAGTCATCCCAATACCGAAAATAAAAAATACAAAAAAATGTGAAGAATATAGACCAGTTAACACGCTCCCTAAGTATGAACAAATACTTGAACATATAATAAAAAAACAACTTGTTGATTTTATAGAAAAATGGAATATATTATGTGAAGAAAAGTGTGGATTTAGAAATAACCAATCTTGTGAAATGGCTCTCAATCTAGTTCTGGAGGACTGGAAACATAAAAATAAATATGTGATCGCGGTTTTCCTGGACTTTCAGAGAGCTTTTGAAACGATAGATAGAGATATAATTATTAAAAAACTATCTAAAAATGGAATAAAAGGAAAGGCATTGAAATGGTTCAAGGATTATTTAAGTAATAGATATCAAACCACAAAAGTGGGTGAGACAATATCCGAACCAGTAAAGATTACATTGGGAGTACCATAAGGGTCGGTTCTCGGACCTATTCTTTTTATAATGTACATTAATGATATGGTAAAAGTATTGAAACATTGTAAAATAAGATTATTTGGAGACGATGCACTGATTTATATAACAGGAGAAGATTATGAACTCATAATGAACCATCTAAATGAAGACCTACATAATATATCAATATGGCTGAAGAAAAATAAACTTAAATTGATTGTAAACAAAACAAAATTCATGAACATTGGAAAACTAGTAACGCAAACAAAAAAAGACATATTGATAGACGGTGAAGTATTGAAAGAAGTATTTGAAATGAAATATTTGGGGGTAATAATTGACTCCAAATTAACTTTTGCTCAAAATACAAAACAAATTATTAAAAAGATTGCCAAAAAAATCTCACTGTTGGGAAGAATAAGAAGATTCCTTAACACAGTTTCCAGTAAAAATGTGTACAACGCAATTATTGTACCACACATAAATTACTGTAGCAGCATTCTATTCTTATCCAGCGACGGTTTAATGAAACAAATGACAATTCTACAAAATAGAGCAATGAGAACCATATTGAAGAAAAATAGATACACAAAAATTAAGAACATGTTGAAGGAGTTAAATATCTTGTCATTTAAACAAATTATTTACTTTAATACCATATTTTTAATCTACAAGACAATCAATGGCCATACGTCTAATGAATTCCTAAGAAAAATTGATAAACTGCAGAACAAACACACACATGAGACAAGGAAAAGAAATGAATTGAGACTCCCCTTCAGGAAAAAAACACAGAGTCAAAAGTCATTGATGTACGGAGCGTTGAAGATATTTGGAAAGCTACCAGAACAAATAAAATCAGAAGAAAACATAAAAACATTTAAAATTAAATTAAGAAAATATGTGATTGATTCATTTTAAATGTGTTACCATAATTATATGTATATTTATATGTATATAAGGATTGTATTAGGACATAGATAACTATGTACCTACTTAAAATACCACAATAAACAATAAACAATAAACCTATAAACAAAAGAGACAGTGTTAGTTCTTCTAAGCAATGCAACGGATTTTGATAGGGTCTTCACTATCATTTAGAGAATTTTTTCCGGAGGGTTTTTTTCCGTCTTTGTCTGTCTATGTCCGGGATAAATCTTCCCCACAGGAAAAACTAAACCCTTCCACACACTTTTCCACAAATGATCATCTAGTCAATCCACATTACGCAAGTGCATTATATAAGCATAATAAATACAAAATAATACAAAAACAACAACAACAAGTCAAATCACCAGGGATTAAATGGGAAAATAATTCACCGACTTAGTAAAACTTCTATTTGGACCTATAAATCCTACTGATCCCTCAATATAAATATTTAAAAAATCTTTCGTAATCCTACATGAATGACAGATCTAATACGCCTAAATTTTGAATGAGATAGCTAGGTATAATGCCAGTAGCCGAAAAAACAAATGGTAATATTTTTATAGTCTGAGAATGCCAAATGCTTTAAATTTAATTTCCTAAATCGGTGTAAGTTAATTTTTAATTTAATTAGGAAATAAAACTAAACATTATGAGATACATCAAAATAATGTACTACGGAATTGTACATCTTTAAAACGCCAACAGAAAAGTCCGCAACGGTATCTATCTATCGCCTAAGGATAACCCCCAGCAACGCCAAGTACACGTCAGCTAGTGATACATATTATTTTAAAATAATAAATTGTGATATAATGCAAATTCATCGAATAAAATTTCCTTGCTCGTGCCGGAATTTGAACCTGCGACCTTTAGATTGCTAGTCAATGTTTCTTAAGCCAATTTAGAAATTCTCATCAAACATAATTATTTAATTAATTACACCCAGCACCAAACTAGGAATTCTGGTAAATATCTTTTGACGCTACTGAGGACTTTATTAAACATTTTCTAATTAGTATAATAGTGTCTGTGGTGGGCTAAGTAAATCTACAATTTTATTCCGAGATTGTTGTAATTTCGCACACTCGACCTTCAAAAAAAGTCATAGGTCTATAATACATTCATAGAAAAATGTAATTAAAAATTGGTCAAGTCCAACAAAAATTTTGAAGTTTTTTAATATAATTGATTTAAGATCCTTGTGGTACACCTCGATAGTAAAATTGTTATGTCAACATTTCAAGATATAGAACAAAAGAAATCCACTACTAGTACGAGTCAAGTGCTCTTGTTTTAATTACTTTGCATAATGCCAATAATAATTATTCAGTGTTAGATAAATAAACAATAAGCTGGTAATAGACTACTGGGTCATGAGTTCATTAGTTTTATAATAGCTAAATAATTGCTCTATTATAAATCAATCATTATTATTATTTTCACACATTTCGCTTTCTGACCTTATCTCGGTGAAGTCAAAATCCTTTTCAAATAGTGCATAATATTCAATTGACAAGATATGTGTTGCCGTTCAACAAGTTTTGATAAAATAGTGGGAAATTTTGAAGTCTAAATTAATAATTCTGTAAAAAAGAATGAAGAAAAGTTTAAAACATATATTTTTAATAGGATCGATGTATATTTAACGATTTTTTCATAAAAGTTGTTGGTATTTATAACGGAACGCTTATGGCAGGTGTCACATTTAGATCAGTTTCCCTTTTTCCACAGTATAAATAGGTATTACAGGTCGGTTTGATAGAATCAACACAATTTTATTATTCTGTAGGAATATTATTTTGATTGTTCTTGAATCTGAAGTGTGTAGTAATAACTACACAATTTTAATGCAGTGAACATTAAATTTGGCAGGGGGGTGTGGGTACCGCCGCCACGGGAACCATTTATTGGATAACCAACACCTTTGCCATAGGTCGCCAAAAGTGCCCGGGTTCATGAAGTGAGGTTTGTCATGGTATTGACGGCTGATGCATCTGCCCACCAACTACGTGACGGGTGGGATCGGTTGAGGCCGTTTGAGGGAGAAATTTTTTGACTTCTTCAGCTGGACTCTCTCGACCAATCGTCTTGCATCCCAGTGGAAGGGATGGATTCATACGTCACTTCTGCGACTCCAGATTCCTACCCACCCCTAATCCCTTTTTCCTTCTCAGAACTTCCTCACCTTCATTTACTTAAAAAGACCCTCCACACAACATCCCCAAAGATGACACAGGCCCTGAGTGTGTCACATTCCTCATTAAAGCGGCCTAAATCGGCATCTTGAGCCTTGGTAAGGCCCAGAATAGTTCCTATTTTATACGCCGAGGCGTTAGCAGTAACAAATGTCAAATACGTATGACGTTTACGTAATTAAGTAGGTACTTCCATCTAACCGGAATACATGTAAATTGTCCAATTTTATCATTATGGACTATTGTATTCATCGAACGATGAGGGATGTTGATTTTATAAGATGATAATCAATCTAAAATAGACTACTATATCATATTGTCACACTTTTGCGAGGTGTAGTCCAATCAAGGACTTTGTCTCGCGACCTGAGGGTAAGTCACCTGGGGGATGGTTTTTTTCTGCCCTAATGCTTGGGCTGCCTTGACAACTTGGGGGCTTTAAAATACTATGCTTTTTTGTATTTTATACTATATTTTTGTATTTTTGACTGAGTTTTTTGTCGGTATTAGTTTAAGATTTAACTAATCGAATACTATATTTTTGTATCGGTTGTACTTGAATTTTCTTTTTTTAGAGCCAGCATTAGGGTGGGTAAATGATGGATACTGGGTGGGGGTAGGAAGGGTTTTCGTAGGGGCTAGGTTTACCTAGGCACGAGATGCTAGGGTTCGGATGGGAGGTTAATTTTTTATAAAATGGTATGGCTAAATCCACCATGTGTTTGCGGAGTGGGGGGATATTCGAGCCTTTATTAATTATGCTGTTACGTACGAACCAAGGGCTTTTGGTGTACCGTCTGAGTGAGGCATTCTGGAATTGCTCGAGTCGCTTTGTGTTTCCGCTGGCCCATATAGGGCTAGCGTAGGTAATGATGGGGCGGATTTGGGATTTGTATATGAGGAGTTTATTGGATAGTGAAGTTTTTGAGTTTTTGTGTAGTAGTGGTGATAAAGCGCCGGCGGTTTGCCGGGCTTTTGTTAAAGTGTTTTTGATGTGGGGTGACCAAGTTAATCTCCTGTCTAGTGTGACTCCAAGATATTTGGCGGTCTTTTGCCATGGTATGACTTGGCCGTACATCGTGATGGTCCCTCGCTGAGCTGTAGTTCGTCCACTTCTGGAGAAGTAGACGGCTACGCTCTTTGAGGGATTGACGTCTATGCGCCAGCGGTCATACCACTCTTGGAGTCTGTTTACGTCTTGCTGAAGGCGATGTGTAACCATCCTGGGCGAACCGTGGGTAACCATGAGGGTTGAATCGTCGGCGTAGAGCATTACTTTTGAGTTTGGGTTGTCTGGGAGGGGGATATCATGAGTGTAAATGTTGAAGAGGGTGGGGGACAGCAAGGAGCCTTGGGGTACTCCTGCTGTCATGAAACGTGGGGATGAGATTGCATCGCGGTATCGCACTTGAAAAGTGCGGTGCCGAAGAAATGATTTTAATACACCAAGCAGTTGGGGATCTATATCTGTTTGGTGGAGTTTGAGAAGTAGGCCGTTTATCCATACTGTATCGAAGGCTTTGGCTATATCCAGGAAAAAGGCGCCTGTAGATCTATTGGAGTTGAAGCCACCGATGACTTGCTCGGTGACCCGTAGTAGTTGGTGGAGGGTTGAGTGCTGGGCTCTGAACCCGTGCTGTTCGTCGGGTAGTGTGGATTTTTCGTTAATGTGCTTGATGAGCCTAGTGAGGAGGATTTTTTCATAAATTTTCCCAATGTTGGAGAGGAGGCTGATTGGACGGTGGTTTTCGCAGAAAAGTGGATCTTTGCCCGGTTTGGGGAGTACTATGACGTGCGCGTGTTTCCAACTTTTGGGGAAATAGCGCAGTCTGAAAGCTGTATTTATAAGGTTGACTATGGCTAGGATGCCTTTTTGGGGGAGGGCTTTAAGAGCAAAGTTTGTGATTTCATCCGGGCCGGGGTCTAAAATAGACAAATAGTCTAGTAACTTATAGTAAAATGACTTTTTCAACGTTCTGACGGTGTTTTCAGCGGTGTGTTCGTCATCTTTTTATGAATAGTGCATTTATTCCAGCAATCAGACACTATTTAAATTCATTCGCAAATTAATCCCGCCTAAAAATTTGACGTTTTGAAAGCTCTCGATCTCCCGATGGCAGTAGAGAGCACAGATTTACATCTTATGTATACAGTAATTTGGTTTTACATAGAACAATTAAGGCGATGCCATACGTAGTAATTCAAAATCATGTGTTTTTGGTTTGAAAATTTGGTCGCCTAGAAATGTTTCAGATGCTTTAATTAAATACTGCGAGTAGCATACATCTTGGCCTTTGAAATAATCGAGCATTTTTTAGATAAGTCTTTTTATAATCCCGGAAAAAAATAATGCATAAGCCCTATGAAAACTACTTTAAAGTTCAAAATCTCCTACTTACGAACCCATTTTCGGTTATGATTTTATTGTATAATGTGGCAAATTAAGTTATTTATAAAATGATCGAAAAAAAATTAAATATTTATGCCTGAACATCCACAAAATAAAATAAAAGGCACTCTTTGGCCATGTTTTTTTCTTGCATAAATCAAAACAGGCGGATGGTGTTAAGGGGGAATTTAAAACTTATCGCCATCTACGTAAGGGTTGTTATTGATAGCGGCTCAATTTAAAATATTACACGACGTAGTGCATCGCCATTCAAATCAAAGACAAAACGTGTAACATTACTGATATATAGGCTTCCGACATTCCAACGTTAAGCTCGACATTCCAACCAAGCCTAGATTTAAATCAACTGATATACCGGGTCTATGGCAATCATTGAATCGCGCCAAAAGACCACCAATATGTGCGGGGAATAATAATAAACAGCTGCAATCAGCCGCAGTTGACTCTTCTATAAATCAGTGTAAAAATGGGAAAAAGACTTGGCATTGGAAATGCAGGTAAAGTTTGAAATGATGCAAAGGAAGTAGAAATAATATGACCATTATGTACACAGTTTAAAGATTCTTACCAAGATTTGATAAATTGTTTAGGATAAAGCACCAGAGCCTTCATCCAGTCCTTGTGGTAGGGACAGTTCATGATGATGAACTTCTCCACCATATCAGAGTGGAAGTCCAGGAAGTTCCAGGCGATAAGACCTCCCCAGTCGTGGCCCACCAGAACAAACTTTTCTCGTCCTTGAAGAGAAAAATTACAAATAATTTACACTTTATGTTCAGTATTGCTGTATGCTTGTGCAATGATGGAGGACAAGCAGATGAGTGAACTTAACCGGTCATACCATTAAAAATCGATAAGTTCATAGTTTTTTCCTCGCAAGTATAATATTATCAACACGGTTCCATGATAACTCAACACAGTGACAATTCAACAAACTTTTACAAGTGATATAAAGTCATTAGAAACGATGGATTTTTTTTTAAACCTAACCTTACCTAACCTAACCTAACATAACCTAACCTACTTAACCCAGTTAATAAAGTTTTTTGTTTCATCACTTTTCATGACTGTATATAACTTTTTAAAGATGTGATGAATTATCATTTTGATGATTTATCCGGTCACCTATCAACATAATATATGTACCAACATACTAAGACTTTATGTTTTTTTTATGAACCCCGATATATCGATATTGGAATTGAATTTATTATTGACATGCATTTTTTATCATGACCCCATTTCAGAGAATTTTACTGTAATCTTTAAAATTACACTGATATAAATGCAATAATAATTGGTGTTTTTTAATTATGAATCCTGATGTAGGTACATAATATTTAGTGTGTTGGTTACTAAGAGTTAGTACGCGTCGTCATTGTTCTATTATCTTCTGTCTTTTTCGATTTCATATAAGACGTGTGAGAAGGAACAGAACGATCGCCAGTGACGTGCGTAAGACCTGTCCCTGGGACTAGATACTGTACTTACCATTGACTGTTATGATAGCCTTAAGCTTAATTACAAGCAAGCCCTTCAAAAATCAATTTTCCTCACACATAGAAGGTTTTTAATAATTATATTTAGTATGGAGGTACAAAACGTACGTATTTCAATAACATTTTTTGTTGATACTGTTATATTTTGTTGATAAACAAATTGATATCTTTTACTGTAAAACATTTATTGTATTTATTTATAAATAAAAATCGCTACCCACGCCTAAAAATAAAGGCCCAACCAGACGCCCGAGGCAACTAATTACTACAGTTAGTAGGTACTTGCGACTAACGAGAAAGTTTTATTTATATCACAAAAATATCATTTCATTTCCTCGTAATATTAAATATAAACAATTTAACTGGTAACTATACATCATAATCAGAGATGTTCAAAATGGGTACCCAAAACCATTTGAAATGCAAAATGGATATGGGTCAAAACTTTTCCATTTAAAAATGCAAAATCCAAAATGGTTTTTAGAAAAGCATTTCAAATGCAAAATTCAATGGTTTCTGAGGTCAAACAATTAAAATAATTATATAATTTTTAAACAATTTTGTCATTTAATAATGGATATCAATGTAGAACAAACATATTACATGATGGTAAATACAAAAACACCACGACTACAGATTATGAGACAACAAAAAATTTGTGCGGGACTAATGTTGCCAACGTAAAAACATAGAAACGTAGTAGTTAATATTACAGCGTCATGGCCATGTTCAGTATTTGAATCAGTATTTTTTGTAATGGTTTTTTATTTTTCGTCTATTTTTTTTTATTAGTAAAAAAAGATACACGAATTACATTACACAATATAGTACAGTTATTAATTACATAATATAATATAAGTATTTGATGTACCCCCATAAATAAGCAGGGCTTGTGTGTATGGGGGGTGTTGTTATATTGGTTTATATTTGATATGATTCAGTTCAACTGTTCGGAATACGTTTTAAGGTTGCTTTTGAATTCGTTTATATTTGCATTCATGTTTCTAATTTTTTCTGGTAATGAGTTAAAAAATTTAACTCCGAGATATTCATGGTTGAATTTTCCTATTGTTTTTTTACATTTAGGAGTAGGAAGTGTTGACGTTTATCTAAGATTTCTGTTATTTTTAAAGGGTGCAATTTTATTTTTAATATTGTTTTTATAAATTTGTAATGTTGCATGGTAGAAATATAATGCACTTAATTTTATGACCTTAAATTATTTGAATAAAAGTTCGGACGAATATGAATAGGGTTTTTTTTAATATGGTTTTTATTATTAGTTTTTGTGATATGTAAATTGTTTGTGTTTGATTTTTATATGTACCGCCCCAGCCTATAATGCCGTATTGTATAATTGATTGACAAAAAGCGAAGTATGTGGTTCTAAGTAATTTTTCGTTTAAAATATAATATTTCTCTTAAACATCTAAGTATATATGTTAGTTTCCTTATTCTGTCGTTCAGAATATTTATATGTTGGGACCATTTTAAACGCTGGTCTATTGTTATGCCTAGGTACTTAATATCGGTCTTGCTTTCTATGTTTGTACATAACATATTATTGGTATCACTCAATTGCCAGGGCTCCTACCAGGGAGCAACTTGACAAATGTAAATTATCTCTCATATCGAGGTTGAGGACCGATTGATATTTGGGGCTTATGAAAAAAAGATGAGTGGAGATAGTACGAAGAATGTTGCAAAAAAGCATTTAAAATGGAAAATGCATTGAGAAAAGCATTTAAAATGCAAAATGCAAAATGGTTTTTAGAAAAGCATTTAAAATGCAAAATGGAAAATACCCATTTTGCATTTTGCATTTCCATTTGAAATGGATTTATTTGAAATAAAGCACATCTCTGATCATAATCAACTGTAAGGGATGAATAATGGACTTGAAACGTCTAATAACAAAAGGAAACTTTTTACTTTAATTGCTGTGTATCCCACACTACATTTAAAAAAACTTAACATAAACATATTTATTTTCTTCTCCAACTTCCTTCGATCAACGATTATACTATCATCACTGCTTTAGCAGTTTAGCGTGTTTAATAAAGAATATAAAAAAACGGTTTTCAAAGTTGCACGATTAAAATCAAATAACACTTTGTTCTGTTGAATCGATATATCAATTCAATGACTTTGATAGTCGATGGTTGCACCAGTATAAAATACGTTAGTAACTATTTATGTTTCTTCCATTACCATAATTTACAGGGTGTCCAGTGAGCCGGCGTGGTCTAGTGGTATACGCTTTTGACTACAGATCCGAAGGTCGCGGGTTCGAACCCGGCGTGCGCAAATAAATTTTATTTGATTAATTTGTGTTATTTCACAATTAATTAATTAAAAATAATATATAGTATATTTGCGGCACGTTCCAGAGTGGAAGATACTACCAGTATCGCCCTGGTGTAAGACCACCATTCAGAATTGAAACGTTGCTTGAAATGGCTTTAGCCGTGTTTGGTGACCAGATCTGAATAGCCAGGTACTTCCCCACCTTCCTCTTCCCCATCTCCCTCCCCTCCCCAATACCCTCAGCCTCACAACATACCCCAATTGGGGATGCCATAGTCTCACTGGCTCCTGACGGGAGCAGTTGGGACTCTTGTGCGGTATTACTGTAAAAAAAAAAAAAAAAAAAAAAAAACTTCGGGAGGTGATTCTATATGATAGTACAAGTACAGGGTTTTCCAATAAGAGGTGTTATTTTGAATAGCCCGCTATTTCAGTAGATGTTACTTTTGAAGCTGTTATTTTTTGACATTTGACAAGTAGAAAAAGTATCGTTCCATTAATAAAAATGGAACGATACACGCTTCAACAACGCATTGAAATTATTTAAATTCACTTGAGTGAATCAAATGCAAATCATCTTGAGTGATGAGGCCCATTTCCACCTCGATGGCTTCGTCAACAAGCAAAATTATCGCATCTGGGGCTCGGAAAACCCAAGAGTTATTGTTGAAAAACCTCTCTATCCTCAACGTGTGACTGTTTGGTGCAGTTTATGGTTCGGCGGAGTCATTGGACCTTACTTTTTCGAAAATGAGGCTGGAGCAACAGTTACGGTGAATGGATTGCGCTATCGAGAGATGATTAATGATTTTCATAGCCGGAATTGGATGGTATTGATCTGGACAACGTTTAATTTCAACAAGACGGCGCTAGGTGCCACAGAAGCAACGAAACCATTGATCTTTTACGATTGAATATCAAAATAAGACATCTTATTGGAAAACCCTGTACAAAAAATAAATAGCATTTTTTTTATGCCATTACTTTTTTCCATGGTAGGATTATATTTTTTCCATGCAAACAATTCTACTTATCAACCTGAAAACTATCTCAAAACACTGGAATTTCGAAAAAACTATTTAGCTTGAATCTGGCGGAAGATGGTAACCATTATATGTCGATATTTCCCTTTATTGTAGAACATTTTTTAGCGATTGGTGTCATATATGTATTTACCATATTATTTAATTAATACCATTCCTCAAAATATTGATATTGAAATGCATAAAACTGCTTAGTGCGGTTTAAAGTTAATGAATCCACATAGATTTCACCGTTTATCCCATAATCTAAGGTTCTATAAATTTGGCACATTATGTCAAGCGATTGCTCAAAACGTTTTTGGAAACATGAACTGATTGTTCCAACAAGCGGTGAAGTAGATAGGCACCTACCTATAATCAGAAAACTATTTTATTTGTATTTATTAATAATTCTGTATTTGAAATTCCTTTCTTTTTTTAAAAATTTTAAATAGATTTCGTGATTTTTCTATTTTACTACTACTTTTACATTTATTGTACTTCTATTATCGTTATGTTTCCACTTGTATTATTTATAAATTAAGAAATCAGTTCAGTTATTTCCGGGCCCGTAAAGCATGTAAATAAATTTACCTCATAATCCCATGTCACCCAAGCAAATAATTAGATTCAAAATTAATCTACCCAGAAAAAAATAATTGTGTGGGTGAACCTGACATCCAAATCAAATTAACGAGACTTTGTTATTTTTGTATATTATTTCCTCCAAAAATATAATTGTATTTAGAAATACAGCAAACAATATTTTTTTTTCAAATTTAAAATCAATAACTCATGATGTGTATAAATTTAATTACCGAGGCTATAGTAAGCACAGGTACTTACCTGTAACTCAATTTATAATCGGTATTGAAATTCTCACACATATTTTTCCTTTTAGCAAGATAATTAATTATGCCTTCTGGCTGATAATATTATTATTTTATGGAAATAAATGGAAACCCACGCGTTAAATCATTAATTATATTATCAAATAGCGGTTAAACGAACCATTGCTGATCAGATGATAAAATCACATAATTCTAGCATATAAAGATCTGTTTTAAAGGACGTACCTAAAGCCAACACGACTTGTCGAATGTCTTCAATCAAAATGTGCATTTTGTAATGCGATTTCTTCTCTGGTTTGTCCGAATCTCCGTATCCTCGCATGTCAATCGCCACAGCCCTGAAATCATAAAAAAATTATATATTAAAAAAAAAGTTTTACTGGTATTTTACTTGAGCCTGCTCTGAAGCAACATCAGATGTTGACATTCACAGATGTTGTAGGCAGTATGAGGAAGTGAGAAATACTGGCTCACATACAGAATGGGACGACCTTTACTTATTTAATCACTGATTCCTGATATTGTTTTGAGTAAATTCAGAATGAATTTTTGGTATCCCTCTATCGACTTTTTTGTTATTTTATTTTTATTAATCCCAAAATTCATAACATAGTTGTAAGCCATTGCGTTCATAAAATACCAGGCCATCAGATACATTTTTTTTAGAATTGGACCTTAGTTGTGGAAATGTGGGGGAACAATTTTATGTTACTTAAAACAGAAGCCGAAAATCGGTTTCGACTGACAATCTTCTTTCGGTCGGTCACTAGAATGAGCTACCGGTATTATTTTTTTCCGCCCTCTTTTCCGTGCTCCTTTAAGACTTGCATCAGCATATCTCCCCTTAAAGCCACTCCTAAACCCATCTCGCAGTGCTACCAGAGTTCATGTCAATGTATACTGTGAATATACGACTGACAAGTTAGTCCATCCGACGTAAAAACTCTAACATTGAAAAAAAAATAATACAAAGTTTGTAGGCACCTTCTTTCTACTGAAATCATAATGTATGGATTGATAAAAAATACACCTGCTGTTATTTGGGTAATTTCGATTTGTAGTGGTGTCGGGTACTACTTAGTAAACAGTACAAGCGCTACGGGTCCTAGGCCGTCGTAGAACCTACTGGACACTTACGCCGGACGGTACTAGAAACTATAGCGCTATTCCTACAGGTACTGGGCGACCGCTAGAATCTTCGGCGTAACGGGCGGCAACATATTGTAGCGATAATAACTAGAATGTTAAACCTTCGCAACAGATTTATGACACCGGTAAAACAGGAAGGAATATAAGGAAACAAGTGCCTTTCGGAAAATAACTTGTGGCTAGTACTGCTAGTAGTCTGGTTTACATAATAACCAGACTTTTTGCTGAACTAAATATTTTCTAAAACTTTCTACTGATTCCCGTATCGATTATATAGAGAAAATTAGTGTAGTGGCGAACACCTAAGGAAAATAAACAAAAAGCTGAAGAACATAACGTATTAATAAAAACTTATTGTTTTAGCCATTTGTACATCTATGTTTATAGATGTATAATAATATTATAACTTTCATACAAACATTATTACGGTTTTAATATTTATTACATTTTTATTTAATTAACATGGCTCCTACAATTCAGCTTCAATCTACTGATTGGTGCAGACTTTATAGTTTCCGGCAGTGAATTATATGTTGCATTTCTTTGTCGATTAAACTGTTTTTGTGTATTGGCGTTGTCCTTCTTCAGTGGCCTTATTTCATTTCACGTCCTTAAATCAGCATGATAAATCAAAGAAATAAATCAATCTTTGGTTTGTTCTCTTTGAAATAAAATAACACAGAGTAGTAAAATAATAAAAAATAAAAACCAAAATGCTAGCCGTTCGGAATTATACGAAGCGCAAGGGGTACTAGTGAACGATAACGTGTTCTGAAAATATTACAAATATACCCATAGAGCAGATTTCCTGCTATGTTTTTCGTTTTTGAAAGTTGTTTTTGGCAAATGGGATAATTGTTCTGTGTCTGTGGCGTTCCGTGGTAAATATGAAAAATATGATGATGTTGTGGATGAAAAAAATATTTTTTTAATATCTATTTTTTGTATGGAGATTTTCAATTTGGGGCTGCTTCATCATTTTCAGCTACAACAACAACATCAATGTCGTATTTTTCTATCTTACCACTCTAGCTTACAAAAAAATTATTACGACATTCGTGCTGTATTATCAAGCTACCCACTTTTATACTTGTATGATTACTGAACAGTCTTTTAATTTTTTTAAGGGATGACTTGTTCTTAGCATTTTTAAGTCCTCCAAAGATTATATTCTTTCATTATTCCTTGTGTATTTTCGTGGCATCTAAAAACAGACGTGATTCAGTTACTTGTTCATACTAGGGTCAATGGCGTACGATCACCACTGTACCGGTGAAAAAATCGAATATTCGTAAAAATATATATATAAATAAATAAATCCATTTCACAAAGTTTGAATTCTTTTTTGACTGCTTGAAGACATTGATAGGTCGAAGTAATAATAATATATTTTATTCAGGAATATGGGGAGTTCGATTCCATACATCCTGTATAATCTTGAATATTAAAAGACTTCTGGTGGTCAATAATGGTCAGTAACATTACTCGAGATTGAATGGACCAAAAATTTTCTCCAGTGTTCTTAGATGCAGGAATCTGGAGTATGGCGGGAATTAATTTCCGGAGTTGTGAATCCTGTTGAGTTGAATTAGCATGTTGGAAGCACTACAATATGCATCTTCATAAATTTATTGTAACAGCATTATACCGTATTAAGAACAAAATACCACCACATAAAGTGATGAATATTAATTAAATCATGTTGAAAACATGTAACTGTTCTTACCTTGAACGACTTGCGCGACTTTCCTCTATGATAAGCGACTCGGTGCTGGCGATCGAAGTGGTTTTGGTATGACCAATTAATTGGTGAGGGTGTGTAGGTTAGGTATCAACTAGAACAGGGGTTGCCAACCCGTGACCCACGGGGTGTCTACTTGTGGCCCGCAAAGCATTTCCACATATTTTTTCTTTTAGTGTACATAAAACCACCAAAATGACATTCCAACGTGCGTCGTTCGTATCATATCTCATTTATGGAGGTATCTCAGTACATTGATCAAACTATCGTGACAATTTCTGCTATACTATATACGTGTTAATACAAATAATCACAACGTTAAGCTGATAAATACACATGGATAAGAATACAAGTTGCTATAACCGAGTATCCTGTCTAATACAATACCGACTCCTATCTACTTTTTAAAGTGCAGTGAAGGTAAGAAAACCCAGCTTTTATGTTTTTAAATTAATCTCTGATATTTGGCTTTAATTTTGTAGAATTCTATTTTTCGCTTTATGTTTAATTATGGGTATCGAACAAAATTACCAACCGTGCTGACCACTGGTTTTTGTCTGAGTACCTACTTTTAAGTTTTTTAGTACAAAAAATAATAGGTCTTTCTTTAGTATTTTACTTTATTTTTATGTTACTAATGAATTAGCCCGAATCAGATCCTTAATGGCATTACAGATTTTTTACAATGCACTACAAGCATGTCATCTTTTTCTCCGAAAGTTATGTAATACTGATGTCATTTTATTTATTTTTTAGTTAAACACGAAAACCCACAATGGCGTCACGTAGTAAAGAAGTGGGACCAAAAAAAGAGAACAGGGCATTTTTCAAGGGAAATGTGACAACATCCCTTTGAAATTATTTGAAAAATCAATAATTAATCAACATCTTAAATAAACTTAACAACCAGTTATTAAAACTTTATAGTAATGTGATTTGAGTATAGTGTGTTAAAAGTGAATAATTGAAAAATTTTTTCAAAAATATTCTAAATTTGCTCCCGATGAACGGAACGTGAGATGAGGATCGGTAACTGTACCGCAGATGTTTTCAACGGAATTCTCGGAAACTCTGAAGGCCCTAGCAAGTGTTTCGCTAAGCCCAGGGTAATTTACTATCCCGACCGTCGCTTTTTATTGCGGGTACAATGTACCACTTCAACAATCACCAGGAACAGGATTATATGGAGATGAATGATGGACTGGCCGAATGTCACAGCGATGCTGCCAAGGTTTTTTTTATTTTATTTTTTTATTAATTTTTATTTAATGTTATCAACAAAATCATGTGCGCTACCCGACTCACTAAACAATATCTGTTCTGTTCTGTTATCTACGTGAGGATATTGTGTCAGCACTTTATTAGCAGCAGACACATACCTGGACGGATGATGAACCTCGTGCTGGCACTATTGGTGGATGCGGTGGACTCTTTCGCTGCAGCAGCTGGTCCAGTTTCTTCACAACTTAGGATTCTTGCTGCAGAGTCTCCATCTCCTATCTTCTTCGAACGCCACAGCGGTGCTGCTAAGGTCTGGTATTTATGTGAGGATATTGTGTCAGCTCTTTATTAGCAGCATACACATACCTGGACGGATGACGAACCTCTTGCTGGCACTATTAGTGGACGCGGTGGACTCTCTCGCTGCAGCAGCTGTTTCAGTTTCTTCACCACCTAGGATTTTTGCTTCCACCTTTTATCTTCGTGTCACCTGTTCCTGCACTTCATTTTACTTAACTTAACTTCACTTTATTTTTGTAAATCTATATTTTTTGTAATACCTGCATCAACTGTAAAGCGCCCCTGAGGTGCCCTCACAAAAGCGGCGCTCTACAAATTGTCGAATAAATAATAATAATAATAAAAAAATAAAATAAAAACACAGATTTAGGAAATGAGATAAAAAGAATTTGGCATTCTCAGACGATAACAATATTACCATTTGTTATTTCGGCTACTAGCATTATACCTAGCTCTCTTATCCAAAATTTAGGCGTATTAGATCTATCAAAGAATTTATATATAAAAAAGCAAAAATCCGTCTAATTAAATACATGCATGATTACGAAAGATTTTTAAAATATTCATATTGAGTGATCAGAAGGATTTATAGGTCCAGTTAGGAGTTCTACCGAGCCGAACCCTCTGATATGAAAATATCTGGAGTCGGTGAATTATTTTCCCATTTGATCTCTGGTGAGTTGACGTGTTGTTGATCTTGTATTGTTTTGTATTAATTATGCATATATAATGCACTTGCATAATGTGGATTGACTACATGATCGTTTGTGGAAAAGTGTGTGGAAGGGTTTAGTTTTTCCTGTGGGGAAGATTTAACCCGGAAAAAAAATATTGTTGTATTATTTTAATAATGAATTAATGTATTGTATTATTGCATTGTTCTTTATTGTTTTATTGTAATATTGTATTGTTGTATTATTATCTTTTTGAATTGCTGTATTAGGTGTTGTTCCAGAATTCTACTATGGACTGTTGATATCGCTTCATTGGACTACTTGTTATTAGATATGATTTGAGATGTACAAGGTCAAAAGTATTATCGTGATTTATTTTGAGGTATTCTGCCGTGCCCTTCTTTAGCCATCATTTTGGAGAGCATTGTACTGTCCATAATCAGGGCATATGACTTGTTATTAGTTTAAACAGATTCAGTTTAAACTAATGAATTTCCTTACTACATAAACACATCCACTTGCTCCTAGCTTTTCCAGAATGTATTATTTATATAGTATTTATCAATTTACTATTCGGTAGACCTGTCTGCACAGATATAGATACAAAAAAAGATAACATGAATTCGCCTCGGTTTCTATGAATTTTGTTTTTTTCGTAGTAACATTTATCTTTGACGGGACAAATTCTGAGTTCTGTGTGTTTATATATATAAGTCTGATTCACAAGTATCCAAAAGTACCATAATAACGTTATTAAGATTATATCGTTTTAGATTAAATAATTTTTTGTTCACAACTTGACGTATTCAATTTACACAACGCAATAATTGTATTATGTGGCAAATAATGAATTTTCATATAGTTTACTGAAAATACTGCGTAATAAGTAGGAAAGAATAAGGTAGGTACTATCGAATAGCGGGTAACTCCGAAATGATCAAGTTCTACTTCATGGGTGGTCAACCTTTTCAGCAGCCGGGCCAGATTTTGAAATGATATTTCCTACCGGGCTGTACAAAAAAAACTTTTATTATTCAAAGCAAACAAGAAATAAATTGTTTATTTAATAAGATATTTATAACAAAAATGATAATCAAACATATTTATTAGATTAGAGTAATTAATTAAGCAATCTAAACATAATAATAATAAAAAATAAACAAAATATAATAAATTTTATTGAAACGTCTGATTTTGTTTGTCTAAAGTAAGTGCATCAATGTTGATAACGTTTGATGATGTTGCTACACGCAAACAATTTTTGAAATGCTCTGTCTTTCCAAGTGATTCGTGTACTCATTTGAGATATAATATGCTTCATTCGACTAAAAAACTGTTCACACTTGTAAGTGTTTCCAAATAGCGAAATCGTCGATAGAGCATGTTTGTAAGATGCAGGATAGTGCTCCTTATGTGGTTGTAATTTTGTATTTGTCATTGGCAGAAATCATTATGGAAGAAGCAGAAACTCGAGGTGTGGTTTTGGCAGAAATTATTATGATAGAAGAAAAACTCGAGGTGTGGTTTTGGCAGGAATTATTATGAAGGTAGCAAAACCTCGATGTGTGGTTTTGGCAGAAATTATTATGAAAGAAGCACATACTCCATTTTTAGTCACTTTTCGAATAATATTTTTTCTGAAACATCGTGAAAATTTTTAAATTTGTAAACAAACTCGCTGAATACCATTGCTAGATAGCAGGTAGGTACAATGGTGTTGTACGCAAATATAAGTATTTATTTAATATTTATTTTGTATAGATCACGGGGTTATCAAGTAAGCAATTGGGTTGAAATGTCATTTAGGTAATTATTTTATCAAGAAAATTATTCGGTCACCTACGTAATTTAAAAAGAAAATATAATTTGACACTAGTAGATAATGACGATTAAAAGAAGATCTTTTTTTAATTCGTAATTGGTGCATTAAGTTGGGCGGTGAACACCTTTTAAAACTTAATCTCAAGAATGGTGAAAAATTATTTTATTTTTAATGAATGGTTTTAATACAAAATGTGTTTTATCGCATTGTTGAAATAATTCAAAATACTAGCTCGGACACGTGAAAAAACACGGGATATTATAATTGTAGGATTCGTAAGGTTCTCGTCTAGCAAGCCGGAGGTCACGGGATCAAATCCAAGAAAATTTTAATTGATTCATTAAGTAAGTGAGAGTATTAATAAAAATAATATTTGCCTCAGGATCATTGCCTTTCAAAAGAAATTTACTTATCGAATGTTAGTAAGCTTGAAAAATTACGACATCTGTCCAATGACTTTATGAAAATACAAGACACATTATATTCTTACTAATCGAATAAAAAGATGTAGCACCGCTTATGTAAAAGATAGCCTTTCAAATAATATATGTGTTCGAATTAAATAGCTATGAACGGCCGTTAAGTATGTCCACTTGACCTAGTTCAGAGAAACCACGCGCGTTGTAAAGTAACGTATCTAAGTAACGTAAATTCATCAAAACATCTTTTGGAGAATTTTTAATTAATACAATAATTTTGGTACCTACTTTACGCTTGGGTGATACTACTTACTTTATACTTATCAGTTCCAATTTTGAAAATTAAAAGCTCATCAAACTTGAATAAGTATGCAGAATGTCATTACATCACTTACCCAGGCACCGACAACAGAAATTTTTATGTTAATAATAATTAGTGACATCTATGTAATTATCTTAACTTACCAATAGTCCTTAGAGAATTCTCGCAGTTGGTATCGCCAGGAGTACCAGAATTCAGGAAATCCGTGGACGAACAGCATCAAAGGTTTGGTGCTGTCTCCGTTCTCGACGTAGTGGAGGCGAATATCCTGCAAAAAATATTGCAATAGGGAACAAGGTTACAATTGATTTGAAAAATTTGTGTTCCAATGTGAATCGGTTATTTGTAATTTAAATATATATTCGAAAAAATTGTATTCCAATGTGAATCAGTTATTTGTAATTTGAAAGTATTTACGAAAAATTTATGTTCCAATGTGAATCGGTCATTTGTAATTTAAAATTATAAACTAAAAATTTGTTATTATTTTTTTGGTAAACTAATGTTTTTAAGACAAGATTTTTTTATGCATAGCACAAAGGGTAACAATTATTTTACAAGCAATAATTATTCGCCTGAAACACTCATCCACATTGAAAAATCTCCTGATAAAAGATACATGACGCCAACGGGACTCGACGTCATGTATCTTTTATCAGGAGATTTTCAATGTGGATGAGTGTTTCAGGCGAATAATTATTGCTTGTTAAATAAAAATTTGTGTTGCAATGTGAATTTTCCCATTTGTAATTTAAATTTAAGCCTTTTAATTGAATTTTTTTCGTTTTAATTTAACATTTCATTATATTTACATAATAGGTAGGAGTAAATTATTTTTTTAAATAATTATCATAAACTCACAAATAATTGACAAAGTTTCTTCTAAAATCATCCGTTATCGATTTCCTTAAAGGCCTAACTCAAAACACAAATAAATAGAATAAGAAGTGTCCGTACTAGATATATGCTATGTCCTTTGATCAAAAAAACATTACTCAGTTTGGTTGGGTATTTTCAAAATCCAATTTTAAGTTTTATGCTTAAGTTGATTCTAATCATTAACAATTTACGGTTACCAAGCTTGAAGAATTAACATCATATGATATATTTTGTAACTTTCAATCGAAAACAGTGATATTATTACTATTTTTATATTTAGTAGTTAATAACGATCAACATTGTAATGATTTTTAAAGGTGCAGTCATTCTATTATCATGGAAATCGTTTGACACGATATAATGGTGTGATTTAATCATTCTGTTTGTCCTAACGGCCATTATAATAATTAGGTATGTCGCATAATTTATTACGTCGGACTCTTGCCAACAAAAGGCTGCTTTCAGAAATTGATGGAAGGTAATATTGTTTATTTTTATAACAATGATTTACGTATTAATCAATTATTCTTCACAGCTGTATAGTCATATTAAACTTTACAAATAATAACATCGTAATACTGACATGACGTCGAATAATATTTGAACAATCAGTCTAAATAATGTGCATTCCACTTGAATCAAATCCTTAACCTTCGTATTAAAAGCCAAAAAAACGCTACGGCAGTTTTAATTACTTTAAAGTAACTGCAAGTTAAAATTTGCAAGAGAGACTGACTTTGGCAATCTCGTGCCTTTATTAGTCTCTTGTGTTAATCGTAAATACTGAACCAACTATTGGCCAGTTTAAGTGCCATACTCGTGAACAGATTTGCAGAATAACTTGCATGATAACATGTTGAACGGCCAACGGAATTATTTTTATAATTTTCTGACAGTCCGACAAAGGGAATAATATTAATTCGACTGGCGGTTTTACCAACGCACCATCCAATTTGCAGAACCCCAGCGTGCTGTCCTGCAAGTTGTCCTGCAAATCGGATTGTGAGTAGAGGCTTTTACACGTGGCGTCTGCTTCGTGGGAAGAATTCTTGAAAACATTGATTAAGGTATTAATTACCCTGGTGTACAATCACTGGTAACTTGATAATGTAAGATAGGTATATTTTGAATGAGATTGAGTCATTCAAAGAAATTTCATGTTATTTACCAAATTTCAGATTAATTAGAACATGCTAAGAATGAAACTTTTTGAATTTTGAAAAAAAAACGAATGATACCGAAGCGAAGATATGTGGCGGAAATTCGGAACACGGTTCACAAAATGACCGGCGCGACCAAAGATATGGCGCGGTAATACGTGTAACTGCCATTAGAATTATGAATTTATTGTACCCATGTGTGACTCGTGACGTCACGGGTACCTATAGCTTACACTAGTTTTTAAAAAGTTCAAATTGAAAGCTGTTTTGGAAATTTCCATAAACCAATTTTTCTGTCCTTATAAAATCTTTAAATGTTTTTTTTTTTTTTTTTTTTTTTTTTAATTTTTAAATTTTCCTTAATGTTTTAAATAGGTACAGATATAATGTATACAAATTACAAAGTTTTTTTTTAACTTTAAATATCAGAAATAGTAAAGTAACACACCTTTTTTTGAGCAAACTCTCGCGTTAAAAATGTGGAGAGACGTTATTCATTACTATTTTATCTATGTTATTATTTTATAAAGAAAAATAAAAAATAAATTACAAAGAATCGTTGAAAAAAAATAATAGAAAAAAAAGAAGAAAGCAGAAAAAAGTATAACTAATATTATTTTAGAGAATTATGATATTATTTTAAAAGTGTAATAATTAAAGAAATACTACTGAATTATATTTTTAATGGTGTTTTTGAATTTCAATTTTTTGTAATTTTAATTATTATTACATCTAGAGGTAATTTATTAAACCATTTCACTTCACTATATTTATAAAATTGTTGGGCTGTGGTGGTGTTGCAGCACAGGGTGGTTATATAACTATGCACATTTGGTTTGATTTCACATAAAGGTAATATATTTTCATTTAAAATATATGCGTGATCACCCCATTGTCCGTCTGTGTGGTTTAATTCAAAAATAAGAAGATAATTTGCAGGTAAACGTGTATTTGCATACCTACGCTTACAATGTCTGATCATGTACACGGTCAACTACACGGAAAAACGTTAGTATTGTGAATATATTAAAAACTAGGTTGCAGGTCTTAATGAATTAATCAACAGGTTTCCTGTTAAACTTTCAGTATATGACGAATACTGAAATACGATGTCGGTGAACACGTGTTCATGAAAAACCTCTTATTTTCCCATTTCGTCTTTATATATTAAATGAATAAAAGTTAATCAGGAAACGGCCTCCATCCCGTTTTAAAAATTTGAATTACCAATGATTTGAAGAGATTAGGTAACTAATGTAAATCATCGAACAATAACAACATCTGTGTAGTCAAAAGTTTTTAGGATCGACTTCTCTACGTCTTCTTGTCATCGGGTCATCTATTTACATTACATTACATAACTTATTCAAACTGGATAACAAACGATATTATCGGCATACAACTGCGCTACGGTTGGCTGATATAGGTAATCAATTTTATATTACGTAAACATTTCATAGGAGTCCCAATTGTCCAGAACCAGTGAGACTATGGCATCCTCAACTTCAGTATGTAATGATGCTGAAGAGAATAGAGAGGGGAATGAGATGGAGAAGAAAGAGGTTGAAGAATACCTGGCTTTTTAAATCGTCAAACTAGGCATTTCAAGCCATGTTTTGATTCTGAATGGGGTTTTTTCACCAGGGCGATACTGGCAATATCTTCCACTCTGTGTTATATAAATTATACATCTGACAAATGAGAAAATCACTCTGTGCTTTCTGATAAAAGCGTTTTTGAAAGTACACATTTTAAAATATGTAATCATATTTGCCCACTGAAATAGATTAAAACATTAATTAAGTAAAACAAAAAAGCTAATCTCGTTTATCCCTTGGGCCAAATTGTTCTGCCTTGGGAAAAAACAGATATTACCTGCAGAGTGATTCTTTTTATATGGTCTTTGAGAAATCATTGCGTCTCCCTTACCAGCATAGTTAGAAATATGAACTAAACAGTGTTAGAAAGAAAAAACACCAAGCTTTATATTCAAAAGTAAACCACAGAATAATTAAAATGTACACCTATATTAAACCAAAGGTGCCTACCGCAATTTCAGAAAGAAATATGAAACTCTGTTAATTTTTAATTAATTATTTTTATATGAAACAACAAAATTTGAGGTTTTTTTTTTAATTTTTTTTTATTTTAGCGACTATATAAAATAATTGTTACATACAAAATATAATGGTGAAATTAAGTATAAAATATTGTATTTCTTAGTCCTCCTCACTAGGGGGTCCTGTGCCGAGGCGGACTAAAGTTATTTAAATATGGTTTATTTGTCTTCTATGTCGTTTTTAGTGTCTTCTATATCGTTTTTAGTGTTTTCATTAGGGTTTTTTCATTGACCTCTTTCAGCCATATTTTTATTAATGATTTGTATTCATTAGGATTTTTTATTAGTTTTATGTCTTGGGGAAGGATGTTATGGAGTTTTGTTGCAAAGTATGTATAGTTTCTTTGTCCGAATGTGGTTTTATAACTTGGAATATTTTTTATATCATTTTTGTTCGATCTAGTGTTATGCATACACAGTCTAGTAGAGGATTTGTTATTTTTGAAGAGCTTCAATAATATATTTTTGGCATATATTTGCTGTACATTTGGTACGTCAAAGGAATTGAATATTTCAATTGAAGGCGTTCTAATTGGTACTTTCAATATGGTCTTTATGATTCCTTTTTGAATCGTATTCAGGTTGTGTAGGTACGTATGTGTAGCAGATCCCCATCCTATGATTCCATATTCAATTCGAGAATGACATAATGCGTAGTAGACCTTTTTCATATCCTTTTTATTTAATACGTTTCTTAGATTTTTAAAGAAATATATAAGGCTTGTGAGTTTTTCCGTAATACCTTTGATGTGTAGGTCCCATCTAAGATTTTCGTCGATTATTACTCCGAGATATTTTATGTTTTGTGTTTTTTCGATGACGGGGCAGTAACATTGTATATTATTTCCATGGCATTCGTGTAGTTTTAGTTCTAGTGATTTTATTGGTTGGCTCCTTGCGTTTATTGAAAATGTTATATATTTTGTTTTGCTTATATTAAGGGTAAGCGAGTTGATTTTAAGCCAATTTTGAAGTGCACTAAGCCCCTTTTCAGCCTCATTAAATGTATCCGTCCAATTTTCTTCTTGAAATAATAAAACAGTATCATCAGCAAAACTGATTATGTTTCCTTTAATGGTAAGGTTAGTTAAATCGTTGATATAGATAATGAATAGGATCGGTCCCAGTACACTTCCTTGAGGGACGCCATAGTTTAAAGATAGTAGTTTGCTCTTTTGTTTGCCAATTTGTACTTGTTGTTCTCGCCCTGTTATATATGACTCTAATAAGTTCATTGTTGTTTCGGCCATTCCTATTTTTTTTAGCTTAGTTAGTAATATTTTATGGTCTATTGTGTCAAAAGCTTTTTGAAGATCTATGAATAAAGCCAAACACTTTTTCCCTTCATCTATGTTTTTTATGGCTATGCTTGTTAGATTTTCTATGGCATCATTGGTGCTTAGATTTTCCCTAAAGCCATATTGGAATGGTGATAATAATTTGTTTTGTTCAAGAAAATGAACAATTTGCTTCTTCATTACAGTTTCCAAGATTTTTGAAAAGGAGCTTAAGAGACTTATGGGTCGGTAGTTATATATATCCTTTTTGTTACCACTTTTATGTATAGGTATAACTGTTGCTTTTTTAAGGCATGAGGGGAATACATTTGTAGATATAGACAGATTGACCAAGTATGTCAAAGGGAAGGTCAGTTCATTTTGGAGTTGTTTTATTGTTTTATTTGAGATTATATCATTTCCCGATGATTTATTAACATTGAGGGATACAATTGCGTTTCTGATTTCAGTATTGGTTACATTAGTTAACTTTAATTTATCTATCTGGTTCATACTTTCCTTTTCTTCTGGTAAAATGCTAGTTTTTGGATGTCTGATTTGCTTTGCCAATTTTGACCCTATATTTGTAAAAAATTCGTTTACGTATTCGAGAATTTTGTCCGGATGCTTTTCGAAAGAGATTTGGGTATTTTCAATTGTTAGTTCATCTATGCTTTTGTTATGGGATGATTTTGCACTTGTAATTTCATTAATGATCTTCCATAATTTGCGTGAGTCATTGTTACATTCGTCTATTTTTTTCTTATAATAATTTTCTTTGACATTGCGCACAACATTTTTGCAAATATTTCTGTATCTTTTATAATATCGTTGTATAAAAATATCACAAGGATTTAAACTAACTTTCCTGTGTAGTTCATCTCTTTTTCTAATGCAATTTATAACGCTTTGGGTTATCCATGGTTTAAGATGTTGATTTTTATGTGAAATCTTTTTTTCTATTGATTTGGTATTTGACATGATGGTATGAGTTATATATTCAATGAATTTACTCCAGGCACTATTTGTATCAAGGTTCTCCAGTAGGTTTATCCAGTTTGTATTTAGTAATTGTTGTTTTACTTCATTCCATATGGTTTCTGTCTTCTGCACGATAATTGGGTAGGGCTGCGATCTTTGTATTTTCTTTTTTGTAATAGATAAAATTGTTGTATAGTGGTCGGTTATAGTAGAGGTGAAAATGATAGAGTTGGTTGGTTTAACAGTCTTACTGAATATGTGATCGATGCAAGATTTGCTGTCATTTGTAACACGCGTAGGTTTATTTATCAAACTTTCAAGTCCGTGGGCGGCCAGTGTTTGCAGATAATCAGTTCTATTTGGATGACCGTTTTCTAGTATGTCAATATTTATATCTCCGATGAGGAAGACATTTTTTTTGTTTTTTAGAAGATTGAGTTCATTAGAAAGCGTTTCAAGAAACTGATTAATATTAGTTGTAGCTGGTGATCGATACAGAGCTAATATAGTGGTTTCATCACCCACTTTGATTTTCAAACAGTTTGCATTTGGGAATTTTATTTCATTGACTTCAGTTTTAGTGTCATCTTTAATGTACACTATCACACCATCATTTTTTGTGTAATTCAAATTGGTTGCATATGAGGTGTAATTATTAATATGTAAGGGTGAATATTTATCCTTTATCCAGCACTCAGTGAGGATAATTATATCAAGATTAATTTTTAGATTCTTAATTAGTATTTGAAGTTCATCGAAGTTTTTGTTGATACTTCGTATATTTTTATTTAATATATTAAAATTGTTTTTAAGAGTTAGCAGTTCATCTGGTTTGTTTGTAGTTATTGTTTCCTTATCCATGTTCTCAGTAGGTATTTCAGTTTGGTGTGTTCAAGTAAGTGATTTGTTATATTAATTTATCGAGGTCGTCCAGATGATTTACGTACAAAATTTTTTGATCATGACCTTTACGAACCATTATTTTCCCATTTTTGATCCAAACAAATTCATAATTTTTTTCTTTGGCTAGTTGCTTTGCTTTCCAAAGCAACTCTTTTTTGTAGGGACTTATTACTTCACCTATGTACACTTTTTCGTTTGTCAAATCCTTTAGTAAATTAAGGTCCATTTCTCTTTTTTTAGATAGAAGGATTTCTTTTAGTTTAATTTCTGTAAATTTTACTAGGATTTTTGGCGGAGCATTAAGTCTTCGGTCTGTAGTTCTGGTCACATTGTTTATATCAGCGTGTTTGATTTGAACTCCAGCTGCAGATGCGACTTTTTTTATAATTTCCTCCAGTTGTTCACCATTTTTTTGTGGAATTCCTGCAATTTCTAGGTAGTGCAGATTTGATGTATATTCAATTTCATCTAGTCTTAGTTCCATTTTTTTTATTGTAGCGTTTTTTCCCACTTGCTCTTTTTTTATATTTTCAAGTTCGTTTTGGATTGATTTATTTTGGTTGTTATTTGTATCCAATTTTTTAATAATTTCGTCATATTGAGCACTTATGTACTCAATACTTTTTATAGATTCCGTATTCTGACATTCAATTTTTTGAATTATATCCTTTTTTAAAGAATCAAACTTTTTGTCGATGTAATCAAAAATTTTATCCATAGTTTGTTTGTCCTCTTTATCAAGGTTTGATTTATTGCTACGTGTTTGGGTATTAGACATTTTGTTCACAGTTTACAAGAAAGTTGGGTAGCAATAATGTTTTTCATGACACCTCACTAATAAAATGTTTTTTTTCATTGTCAGTTATTTCATTTCAGTGTTTAGACTACATAACGTATGGTGAACCATTTTTCAAAGTTTTTTGTGTTTGATCTAAAATATAGAATAATAAAATTATAAAAATTAAATGTTTATTTTTATAATAAATTTTGAAAGATTATTTTACCAACTTTCAAAAACAGTTTTTAATTTTAGGATGAGATCAGACATATTCCATTTATTTGGATTTTATTGAAAAGCAAAAATACACACAAATTCTCCTAATTTCTGACAGCATCTTTAAGAAATATTACGGTCAATGTGCCAGAGGCTTGAAGGGTTAATACGCTTTATGTGCATATCATTTATTAAGAAATATAACGGTCGATATGCCAGAGGCCTGAAAGGTTAAAACACTTCATGTGCATATCATATATTATGAAATATAACGGTCAATGTGCCAGAGGCTTGAAGGGTTAATACGCTTCATGTGCATATCATATATTAAGAAATATAACGGTCGATATGCCAGAGGCCTGAAAGGTTAAAACGCTTCATGTGCATATCATATATTATGAAATATAACGGTCGACATGCCAGAGGCCTGAAGGGTTAATACGCTTCATGTGCATGTCATATATTAAGAAACATAACGGTCAATATGTTAGAGGTCTGAAGGTTTAATAAGCTTCATGTGCATGTCATATATTAAGAAATATATTGGTCAATATGCCATAGGCCTGAAGGATAAATAAGCTTCATGTGCATATCATATATTAAGAAATATAACGGTCAATATGCCAGAGGCTTGAAGGGTTAATACGCTTTATGTGCATATAATTTATTAAAAAATATAACGATCGATATGCCAGAGGCCTGAAAGGTCAATACGCCTCATGTGCATATCATATATTAGTAGTTTTTTCTGTTCATATCTGACATTTGTAACGCATGTATTGAAAAAGAGGCGATGTGGGTAGGTTTTATTCAGATGTTTGTGGGGGAAAAGACAATGTAGAAAAGAGGTCGAGACGCGCATTCATTCTATTTTATTAACTGTGCAAATATACCTTCTCGCTTGCCCACTTTTTTATGCACACATTACCGGAAATCCATTATTAAGATCTATATTATTTTCTTTAAAATACTAAATACATATTTTACTTTATTCATTTTACGCCCATAGGGCTTGACATAGAGATATAAGTGGTATAATTTTGACACGATGCATAATTTAGAATAAATCGAAGAAATTTGAAAATTAGCGTAAACAAAAAATACATATTATTTTTTTTTATAATGATAAACCAACGTTTATAAGACAAGGTTTTATGCATAGCATAAAGGATAACAAATAATTATAATCAATAATTAGTCATCCGAAATACTAATACAAATTGAAAATATCTCCAACGTCAACGGGAATTGAACCCGTTAATTATTGCTTATAATTATTTGATATCCTTTATGCTATGCATAAAACCTTGTCTTATAAACGTTAGTTTATCATTAAAAAAAAATAATAATAATAATTGACAAGTCAAAAGTATTTCACCAATAAATGAAGATATCATATGTCTGGACGCCATCTAGTGAGAAATTTAGCACTAACAAAGCCTTTCCTACAAAAAAAAAGTTGGTTGTTTACAGGTGAAAAAATATAATAAGCAGTAATTGTTGATTGAGGTACTAGTACATATTGAATCATTTGGCGGGTTGGAAATAAGCCGACATAGCTCAATGGATACAGAGCACCTGACCGGACATCAGAAGGCACGGGTTCAATTCCTGTTGGCGGCATTTATTGTACTCGGGAGATATTTTCAATTTGTATTAGTATTTCGGATGACTAATTATTGCTTATAATTAAAAAATACATAAATAAATGAAAAAAATCCTCAAGTTAACACACTTCTTACCTTGCGTGGCACAACCCTTCTAACTAGTATTTACCATTATTATAATGTCTATTATGATAATAAATTATGCAATTCCATACTGCTTGTGATTAGTTTGTTGCATAGATCAAAGACAACATAAAATAAGACACAGCACAACAGTGAAAATATGTACACACAAAATAATTTTTTTATAACTTAACTTTTCGCCAGTTAACTTGAAATAGCCAAAACAAATTATGGCAAAGATAAAGTAATTTTTCAAATAAAAAAAATGAAAAACAGTAATTACATTTAGTAATTAGATAGCTAATGTAATTACTGTAAATGCTAGAAACATTGCTAAAAAACTAAATCTAAAAACAAAGCCACCTGGTTGAACAACGTTATGACAAACATCAAGAGGAAGCTATAAGCCAAAAATGTGTATATTCTTGGTATACCTTATATTATAGGTAATAGGCATTCGGAGACAATCGGAGTCTAGAAACGTTCGATTTCAAGCAAAAAACTGGTTTTTACTTATTTTGTAAATAATTTTACAAAAAAGCAAAAAATTTAATCAAGTGAAACTGTCGCAGATAATCTTAGCTCTAATATTGTATTTTTAAAAGTTGTATCCTTTACGCGTTCATACATTTCTGTTGATAAAAATATTTTTTAGTAGTTTCCATTTATATTTTTACTGAGTAATTTATTATTTTATTTGTATTCTACTCAAACGAAACGATAGGAAAACCTTCAATTTATCTAAAGCATATTTTTTGGTATTCATAATGTACACCAATTTGTTGTAGAGATTAATCAAAATAGTGATTTAGCATTAAGCTTCGTCTTATTTTTGAAACAAGACTTGAAGAGGTCCCGAAAAACTGAAAACTTTGCCGATTTACTATTTTTAATGAGTCACATTTTCGCTCGTGTTCGCTGAGTTTCAGTAATTCAAGGGATCAATGCTGTACATTTAAGTACCTACATATTTTGATAACAGCTTTTTTTATGAGATTTTCCAAAATATTTCGAAAAACCACTCCTTTTGAATTTTCCACAGCTTAAAGCAGAATTTTGATACTTCTTGATGCAACATAAGAGGAAAATTACTTTCGATATCTGATTTTGAAAAACTCTAAATAGAACCCGAGCAACACCGGTAACTTCAGCTACTTACTAAATAAAGTTTGTAATTAGCTGAAGTTACCGGTGTTGCTCGGGTTCTATTTAGAAAAACTCTAAATAGAACTCGAGCAACATCGGTAACTTCGGCTACTTGCTAAATAAAGTTAATGTATTATATTATATACGTTTTACGTAGGTACTTATATCAAAATGTTAATAAGATGTGGTTCCAGTGGTTCTTTCATCATGAGTTGTTTATGTAGGTAGTATAATGAACCGCACGTGCGATCATTTTCTCTTTTGTGGTTCTGGCGCCTGTATTATTGCATGGTTCCATCTGTAATCAGTACTCGGTGATGTATATATTACAAGTAAATCTTTGCTCCTACAGCCAGAGAAAACAGTGCAAAGGTGTGAGACTTGATGACCTTTGTGCATTTTCTTCATCTCCTTTATGATTGTAGGTAAACATTGTGACTGAAAAAATCATTTTTTTATTCAACTAATTTCAATGGAATTTTTATTTATTTTTTATTAATTTATTATTTTTAGGAGCATTATCAGTAATTTTCTAGTTTTGCAGGGTTATTGGATTAGTAATGTTATCAGTTATATATTTTTGTTCGATTTGCACAAATATTGATATCATATTATCTACAATACATTTCAATCACAATACATATAAATTCTACGCCCCAATCACTAAAAAACCCTTTAATAAATAAATGTCTCAAATTCCCTAATTAATTTACTTAATATAATTATCTACAATAACTCCACACAGGAGTCCTGAGGATAATGATTTCCCTTAGGAGCTTTGTCATCTATCATGGTCTGGAAGAGACCCATGTTGAAGAAGGGAGGAAACACAAAGGCCGGCAAATCGTTCCACACCCGAGCTATTGAACTCAAGAACGAGTCGTAGAAGCGACCCGTTCTCATGTGACAAATGTCAAACGTGTACAAATTTTGGGCGCGCTTTTGGCGTATTTCCCGATTATGCACCGGTGCCGAAGGGATCAATGACATTAGTTCCTCGGAACATCTTCCATTCTAATACCGGTAGAACAAGGACAGCCTGTGCTCTAAAAATTGCAATGTTAAGATAGAGGAATCTATTTAACGACCGCCCGTTTCTGCACAGAGTCAAGGGTTTCAGGTATTTTGGGATTCCGGACCTGATGTGTCTGCAAAACTCAATAGTGTGGCGCACTTGCAATTTTTACAGTCTGCAGAGTCATCAGCTGTGAACTATTAAAGTATCTGCGGGCCCTGTATGGTACACCCAGCTTCTGTAAGGCTGTTATACTCTAGGGTTCACTGACCGCATTTATTATTAGGTTTTGGAACAAGCATGCCTGCATTCTTTGTGAACCTGAGTTGAACCCTCATGTTCCACTATCCTCTTATACTCGGAGTGAGATATATGCTGAATCAATATTTTGTCCCATAGTAGGGCCTGAACAGGAAAGATATTTAAGTTTCGATACAATCATAGACATTGACAACAATAAATTCTTTCTTCTCTGAAAAAAAAGAATAAATTCAATCAGTCAACTTCACAAGGGACATCCGTTTTAATTTCATCAGGGACTCATTTTTCTCCGTGTGAAATAATACGATACAAATGTATTTACCTTTCTAATTTTTTTGAAAAAAAAAAAACAGTTTTTACGTACTACTAAATCTTGAAAATAAATAATTGTAGGTACCTATTTATTAATAAATAATTGTAGGATCCTATTTATAAATAAATAATTGTTTGTACCAATTTATTACAAAAATATGTCCAGAGATCGAGCGGGTATCAAATTTATGCAACTTGCCAAACACTACAAGAGATTTCGATGTTGGATCTATCAGTTGGTATTATTATACATATAGTGAAAAAAAATTATATTTAATGTAGAAACAAGTAATCCGACTTTTCATTTATAGAATATGAAAAAAAAATGGGTAGTAACTTATTCTACATCCACGTGTCTCTGATGATTGGCAACTTGTTATTCTTATAATACAATAAGATGATTGTATTAGAATATTATAAATAATAAATAACTATGCACACTATTAATTTTTTAAAACATAATAAAATAAGAAATAATGTTTCTTTGTTGTCTAGATATTGTAAAAGAATAGCATTGTGAGTGGATAAAGATCATATGTCTGAGTTGAGTCTGACACGTGAAACATAGAAATGATATTTTTATAATTTGGGCCACAGAAGAAAAACATAAATTTGAATAATTTATCAATATGTATTTTTTTGAATGGCAATATTGGAATAAACATTCTGAGTAGCCGATATTATATTTAAAATATGGCTGTATGTTTACGTGGTTTATTGCCCTTGGAATGATGGAAATCACATAATAATGAGGTGATTGAACACATGATAAAAAAACATACGCAGCATACTTGGAGTCAAATATAACTTGACAGATGAACTATACAAATGTAATGTATTCGGACCCACACATATTTAATTGATTTTTTAAATAATGGGTGATTTTTTCATTAGGTTTTATTTTTCTTCTTACAAATTTAGTTAAATTGATTTATAAAGAAAAATATTATACCACTGTTATATTATGTCATGCAGACTCCAAAGACTTGAATATTGTATCTATACTATCCCGCAGCCAAGTGGGGGATTAGGTAGTACCCTAAATTACTATCCTCCTTATATTAGCTTAAATACTTGAAATAAGTTACCAATAATAATTGACTGAATAATTGGGATTTGTATAGTTTAAAACACCATAAGACAGAGAAATGCATGAGGTGTTTGGAAGACCCACTTGGTTACACACATTTTGTTTGGCATCTTGGCCTGTCACGAGTTAAAGAAATATCTGAAGATACCTGTAACAACTAACAACTTTTTTACTGTAAGCTTAATCATAGTGTTACGATGGATATTCATAAACAAACAAACAAAAAAATTGCCTACTTTTGAAGCATTTTACAAAACTCTTCGACCACATAATGTAATCAGGTCTTCAGAGATATTCTAGCAATTTTTAAGCAAAAAGTTAGTATCGTTATGAATTCGTTCAATTCTTCATTCTTTCAACCTTTTACACTTGAAATACTATATATGGCAATAAACCTTTTACACTTGAACTACTAAGTATGGCATACGTAAGATCTCGTATCAAATTTGCATCTATCGTTTGGAATCCTCAATACCAAACTCATATTAACCGAATTGAAAATATGCATGTATTGAAACATCTATCCCATCTCTTTGAAAAACATCAGCGTAACCCTATTAATCTTTACAAATGAAGAAACAATTTTTACGTACCTTTTCTAAATAAGAACGTGAACTACCTTATTGACTCACCAGCTTCATTAGAAAATTTTGCAGCTCCTTGTCCTGAACGCAATACCAGATCCAATACCTTATTTTACATACAACATTTCAAATCGAAATTCGCCCAAAATATACGATATCCTATTTTCAAAATGAAGTTAACCTTACAATATACTTAAACCAAAACAATGTTTTTTTATTATTCTTTCATTCATTTTTTTTACTCTAAATAAAAACTGTCTGTAACCTAATCTAACCTAATCTGAAACCAAAAAAATAATGCAAATGGAACTTAACTGATTTATTTTAAATTGAACTTCCTAAATGTAACATTAATTATCATGTACAACTGTGTTTCCTAAATAAACTAAAATGAAAATAGGAAAAACTATTCTAACTTGTTGATTAAAAGTTTCTACATCCTTATTAAATTATTCCTAATCTCAAACATTTTTAGATAAATCTATTTGAATTTCACTTTTGTGTTCGGTAATGAATGAATGAATAAATGCAAATCTTGGAAGTAAAAATTAATGCACTGCCCGACATCCAATCGTGCTAAAACTCGTCGGCAAATAAACTGGTTATCGATGAATATATACTTATATTTATATATACTATGAACTTTTGGTGGCAATCACGTATATCCACGCGCACATACGAATTTCTCTGAAATCGGATGATATTACTTATTAATTAAACTTATTGATATCACTGCAATTAATACACGAAATACATGTCGGTCCTACCCGATCTGCACTTGGCGAAGTTAATAGAGTTGTCGATGCAGTTCTTGAGTCAAACTAAAAATCATTATCACTATAGAAAAATGGCTTTGTTTTTTTTTCTTTATGCAATGGTTTATTTATTTTCGACCGTGCTGATTCTACTATGATAAACATCTTCAAAAATAGTATTAATCGTTTCTGTATCTACGTGAAAAAGTAGTGAGTATTTTCACCTTTCTATTTACCACCTCTGAAAGTTCTTTATCAGTAAAACAAGACACTAACTAAACAAGCTGAACTGGGTGGACAGGTAACAAACGTTTTCTCCACATTTCTGCGATTTCTAACATTTCATAGCGCAGCTAACCGGTAGTCAGAAGGCGGCGGGATCAAATCCCGTCGGCGGAATTTTTTTTTTCGGAATATTTTTTCAATTTGTATGGGTGTTTCCGGGTAATAATTATTGCTTATAATTATTTCATTTCACTTATTTGTAGGCAGGTATGCTCTTTATCTAAACTCCAGTTTGTAGATGATTAGAAAATGTGGTTGACTAATTACGATCCTCGGGTATGAATCCGGAGGTCACGGGTTTAAATACCGTCGTGCCCAAGTAAATTTTATTTGATTAACTCTGTTATTTCACAATTTATTCATGAAGAGCAGTATTACGATTCTCAACACAGGAATTGAACCCAGGTCCTTAGCTTAGCCTTATATTCAATGATTAAATATTACAATTTTAAGTTTTACTCATTGAGTTATTGGAAAAATAAAAATATTTTATACATTTGCGACATATTCCAGATCGGAAAATACTCTTAGTGTTGCTTTGGTGAAAGGTTTTCAAAATGGAAACTTAACGCGTTGCGTGAAATGGCTTTAGCCGTGATTGCTTTGTTGACCATATCTGAATTTCTAGATACGTCCCCGACTTCTTATAGCTACCATCACACTCGTTGGGGATGCCATAGTCTCACTGCCTTCAAGCAGTTAGGAGCAGTTGGGACTCTTTGTGAGGAACTCAAAGAAACAAGGGAATATATTTAATAATTTGCTTCATACATTAATTTGATCTTTACCATCTCATTATAATAATGCTTTTACAGGTACAGGTACTCTTTACTCCGGTACTCTGAGAACACTAAGAAATGCCTTCCTGAAAAACTTGTTGAAAATTCGTAATAATATCGGAACACGTTTTCATGTACCTGCGTTTTCTTAATAATATATATAGTGACAAAATGCGAAAATGTTACGCTTTTTTTTAACACGTACAATGTTTAGTCACATTACATCTGACAAAACATTGGTATTTTAATAAAAGTTTATCAGGATATTTATAAATTCATTCGTTAATGGCTTGCAATCCCATTTTAACTGGCTTACGAATAATTTGAAGAGACTTTTAGTAAATTAGCAATATTTTTTTATCTATAAGTTTTCTTCGTATATGAGTTGCGCTACCTTAAATTTTATTACATTCTTTTCATTCCATTTCAACGTTAAATGTATAAAGATTTTTGTAATAAGTGAATAATATGTTAAAAATTACTTGAAATAAATATAAAACCATAATTTTTTTAATTAATTTTTCAAGTGTTCATTAATTTTTCTTCCTTCATGTAATCCGGGCCTCTTCAAGACCCGCATTAATAAATCCTTTCTTACAGCCCTTGCCTTAACCCACCACACCACGCTGTTCAACCAGGTGGTGACATAGCTCCTCTGCTTTTACACTGTGCAGGCAGGGGCGGTTCAGATTAAATAAATATAAAATATATATATATTTATTTAATCTGAACCGCCCCTGCCTGCACAGTGTAAAAGCAGGGGAACTATGTCGCAACCTGGTTGGGCAGCGTGGTGTGGTGGGTTAAAAATATTAAAAATTAAAAATATTAAACTCATACATACAAATACAGAACTCATTAAAACGTCCCAAGTACACACACACTTTACACGGCAACACGATAAAATACATTTAAACACCATACATACTAATTATGGCAAGCAATCCATTGGTTACGAGGGGAGCAACATATATAATTGCCTCCCAGACGAAATTATAAATGAAAAAAGTCTAGGTAGATTTAAAAAAAAATTGTTCAGTTTTATGCTCAATCAACAAAACAATGAAAGTGAATAATATCGTTGTGTAATATATTTATGTGTGATGTATTTGTTATTTTTAGTTAAATAAGTGAAAAATGTAATTTTCTATTATCTATAATAAAAATAATAAAAAAAGGTATGGGCTCTAGGAAGGGATTTATTAATGTGTAATATATATATATATATATATATATATATATATATATATATATATATATATATATATATATATATATGTTACTATCGAAAAATCGCCACAATCAAGCAGTATGTATTCTATTCTTAGAATATTTAATCAATATAATATATATCATGTCCTCATATTTCCTATACTATAAACTATAAATACCCGGTCATTATTTGCTAACATGTACATAAAATAAATGATTATTGATAATTATCATGTTATTCAAGGTAAATTTAAAATTCTTGAAAATCTCGCGGTTATAATGCGTGAAACACGTGGACGACTAATAGATTACCTTCAGCATGACACAGTTAACTTTTCAGGCGACCAAAGAAGGAGATTACGACCGAACGAATTATTTTTTCTCTGAATACACACGTAAACCGATATAAATGCGATCAATAAAAAAAACAATTAACTGTACGGACCTTTAAGTGGATTTAACACGTACTACGTTTAAGCAGACGGAACGTGCAAATCAAGAAAAAAACCGCAGGCAATCGCTTCTGACGTTTGCATAATAAATATTTTTATTTAAAAAAACGATTATCAATGGTTTCAGCATAAATTTCAGACGTTCGTTATCAACGAATTCTAACAATAAATAAAATAAACGAGGCGCGTTTGAACCACGTAAATGTATTTCTTAAGATGTACATAAGTGGTTCAAACCTTATTATACAAGTTGGTTTGGAAAATATTGCAAATCACGTTGATCTTACGATTACACGTGAAAACTTGAAGAATTGACTCTAATTATATTGCAAATAGCGTTGATCGTAAAACTTGAAAAATTGACTCCAGATTTGAATGCAAATCGCGTTGATCGTAATCGTGAAAACTTGAACAATTCACGTCCATTATTTTGCAAATCGCGTTAATCATAAAACTTGAACAATTGACTCCAAATTTAATTTCAAATCGCGTTGATCGTAATCGTGAAAACTCCAACAATCGACCCCAATTATATTGCAAATCGCGTTGATCGTAATAGTGAAAACATGAACAATTCACGCCAATTTTCATATAGTTTGAATAAATATTACATATTTGATGTAAAATTTATTAGATTTAGTTTTTGTTTCGTATTTATTCATTCGAAATTATATGTAGTAGGAATAGCTACACGCTTGGAACGTTGCAGAGTAGAGTATACTTTTAGTATCGACCTGATGTACGACCATCATTCAGAATCGAAACGTTGCTTGAAATGGCTTTAGCCGTGTTTGGCGACCAGATCTAAATAGTCAGATATTTTACCACCTTCCTGTTTCCCATCTCCTTCCCCTCCCCACTATCTTCACTACAGTCTCACCGGTTCCAGACAATTATGACTATTATTGCGATACTCATGTTAAAAAAAATCTACGTCAAAAGGAAATAAGTTTAATAAGTTTTATTATTATTAGGGTTTCAAGCACTAGAATACCGCACCCAGACCGAGTTTCAATTGCTCCCAACCGTCTGGAGCCAATGAGACTAAGGCATTTCCAATTGAGATATGTTGCGAGAGTGAATGTAGAGGGGAGTGGAAGGAGATGGGAAAGAGGAAGGTGGGGGAGTACCTGGCTATTCATATCTGGTCACCAAACAAGGCTAAAGCAATTTCAAGCAACGTTTCAATACTGAATGGTGGTCTTACACCAGGGAGATACTGAGAGTATCTTCCACTCTGGAACGTGCCGCAAGTATAATATATATTATTTAAATGAATGAATTGTGAAATGACCTTCGAATTTCTATCAAAGTTATTTTGGAGCGAATCAAATATGACGTAAACAATAAAAAAATAAATATTTTATTCGTTGACGCTATGCAGTTGCAATTTTATCGAAAATACAAATTGGTTTATGAATCATTATTCCAGTAATTAGATTTTGATGAGATAAGTCCACAGAAGCTGGAAAAGATCCACGACAGGTATTATTGATATTAATTCAGGTTTCGTTGCCATTTAAAATAACATTAAACGCACTACGTGCAGTTATGAAGTCGATAAGACTGTTGTCATCTTATTTATCGTAGATATAAATGATTAGTATTATGGACAAGTGGTTTCTCGTTAATGTATCAAACTGCATGATTAGAGTCCAACCAACTGTATTAAAATACAGTACGAAATATATAACATTTGATAAATCTATAAGTCGAAAGGGCATGTACCATGCATATTTTAGAAAAAAATACCAGTTATGGATATTATGTAGATAAAATAAGTTTATTAATTTTGAAGACATTAAAAAATAAAATACGTTACTCCCGGATGGAGTAAGGTCCAGAGTTCGAGTCTCGTTCATAATCAATTATTTTCATGTGAAGTGCTTCTTGTATTTTATATTCATACTCAACTTTTGTTTTGAAATAAACGTGAAATAAATGTGTTAACTACATGAAAATAAAATACTTTGTTTACACTAAACTATTTAATCAAATTAATCGACATGTTTCGGAAGGCAAACATAAACGTTAACTGAACTTATATCCGTTAACTTTCATTGAAACAATGTTAAAAGGAAAACAATTTTTTTGCTAAGTTCTTATTTAGTTTTAAATTATAATATAACATCATAGTTCTAGTACCTGCTTCATATGATTTAAAAAAAATAATTTCAAAGAAAATTAGTCTCAGACTCAGTAGGACTTTTTAAAAAGAACTATACTATAGTTCTTTCTTACTATTAAATAATTTTCTCATTGGAGAAAAACAAATGCCAACTATTTATTAAGCAAATATTTTTTTTATTTAAAAAAAATAAAACCATTTTATTAGAAGCATGTAGGTAATGTAATAGTTAAAAAAAAACATAAGCATTCACAAGAAAATATAAGTTCGTTTGTTTAGGTGTAGGTGTGTATACAGATAATAAAGGGATTTGTTCACAAAGAATATTTGAAAAATACAAATATTTGATAAACCTTGAAAAATAGAAACATGTTAGTATGTGACACACTTATTTAATGAGGTTAATAGAACCTTATGTTATTATTTTGCTTAGTCAGATCAGCGTAATGTTTACTTTTCTTCAGAATGTTTTTTTTTAAATTTTAATTTTAGAAATTTAATTACAAACTACGTGTTTTGGTGATGAAATTTATTTTTTTCATTACTTATATGTATAAGTTTGAAGTTTTCTAGTAAGATAAGATCCACAATTATGGTATTTGATTTTTTTAAATATCTGTTATTATTATGATAAGTAGCGTATGATAGAATCTAGAAGATGTATAGTTAATATTTTATATTGTAGATGTCGTTGGACTGGCTTATGTCCTTTGAAGGTGTTTTATAAATTAGTTTTTAATTGAGAGTAAGCGCAAATTTTATGTGATTTTTGTTGTTTTTTTTTTTTATTTTAATTCGTGGGTTTTGTTAAAGCTTAAAAAATTTGCACCACTAACTAGTCAAAGTGTTATCTAGAATCCAACAATTTAAAGCATTAATATGTGTATTAGTATGTATGCATAGTTGTTATGAATTGCTGGTATGCCTGCACATTTTGCGAGTTTCAAAACCGACATGACCGACTACTAGCCGAGCGTTCTAACCATGATACTATCGACCACCTTAATAATAGTTGGAAGAATTGTATATATAGCGCCGTATTCGTAAGAAAATAAATTATAATAATTTTACTAAAATGTAATTAATTTTACTAAAATGTAATTAATTTTACTAAAATGTGATTAACTTTACTAAAATGCAATTAATTTTACTAAAATGTAATTAATTTTTAATTAATTAAAAATAATTATTACATTACCTACATTACTGGAAAACTTGAAATGTAAAAAATATTGTACTAAATAAAAATAAAAATAAAAATTAATAAAAATTATTATTTTCACTTTCAAATCGTAGTTTCTAAATCAATGGAACTATTTTTACCACGCAACATCATTTCCATCAATGTATCTTTGAAAATTCATCTATTCATAAAAAAATTTAAAAAATCTTTGTTAATTTTATAAAATTATGAATAATGCTGAAAGTCGAAAAAACGATACATAGATTACCTATTTATTTATTTTTAGTCTGAATAATTACGAAAGTTTTAATCAGTGTTACCTGTAGCTGAACATATCCATGGGTGCCCCAGGAAGGATCTTGCAAGCACTGCGGAGGCTTATCCCGCGACTTGATCCTCCAATACTTCCTTTTCGGATGACTCAAAGTATAGAAACCAAGCCAACAGCAAAACCCAAAGCTGTAGATCAACGAGAAAACGTAGATGATGCATTTTAAGAAAAACAATAAAACTGGATTCATTTTGAATTAAAAATATCACTTCTTTCAGAGAAAATGTCACAGAGTTTCACAGATTACTTTCAATTAGAATGTTTAATTTATATAAGAAGCTTTTTTTTCAATAATATGGTTATAGTACTTTCAAATTGCTTTTTACACTTATCCACTACCAGGAGAACAGAAGTTGCTAAGGTTTTCGTTATTATTTCGTTTTTATTTATCTAAAATTTTGTACTGGTTCAGGTGCGTGTTTCAACCTGCACAAATTGCACAGTACTAATGCATTAATGTATTTTAAGAACTGTGAAGATAATGCGTTCAGATAAAAGAAGAACGTTCGTTGATTAAGAGAATAACATCGTGTTGAAATAAAAAGAACACTTTAATTTATATTTTAAATAACTTTGTATTTAGAATTCGATGCTGAATTTGCGATCGCGATGCAAATGACAAATTAATTCATGTTTCATTCAAATTTAGTTGTTTTATTCAGATTTTCACATTATAAAAGACGAACGTAGTATTCCTTCAAATGATTGATTGTAAATGAGATCCTTAAGAGAAAACTGTAAAAAGTAACGGACGCGCGACGCGACGTTTAGTTCGAATCGTGATTCTTCAAGAATTATAAATCAATGATCGATCCTATGCAGAAACTTGGGAAATAAGACCGACGTCGTTCCAAATTTGAATTATACTCCTTCAAATGATCCACAGCAGATAATTATGAAAAGTGACCGACATTCGAAATTCTAGTTCGAAAGCATTGTTAAAATGATCTATTGAAATTTAAATTGTGTTCCTAGAATATAAAAATGATTCTCAGGATAAAGCTGCGAAAGTGACCGATGTTCGAAGTTTGAAAAGTGTTGTTTGGAAGCGGATTATTTCGCACGCTTTAGCCGGCACCGGTCGCGATACTGCGATGCCGCCCACCGTGGGGTGACAGATGGAATGAAGGAGAAATCATTATCATTCGCGACCACGAGTGGAGAGGGAGGGAAGTCAGGCAGATCGCGCGGGCGAGTTTGAGTTTTGCACAAGACTCGGGTACTGCGATATGTACTCGGTACAGTACCTACCTGTACTTATACTGTAACTTCAAAAGTTGTTTGCAGGCTGCATTACGTTTATGTTTATATAAGAAGAGTGCATTCTGTAGGGGTTGGCAACTTGCGGCCCGCGAGGCTTTTTGGTGTGACCCGCGAATACTTTGCAAAAACTGCAAAAACAAGTAGTTATATAAAAAAATACTTTCAGAACGCGAGAACGCTTTGTTTCAGATACATTTTAAAGATATTATTACAAAACCCAGAGAGAAGTACAACATATGTTTACGTATGCTACTACGTCACTAGAAAGCAGTTAGACCCGTTACCACTGGACTATGACGGCCGGCATAGTCCAGTGGTAACGCATTGGACTGCCATTCCGAAGGTCACGGGTTCGAACCCGGCGTGCGCAAATAAATTTTATTTGATTAATTTGTGTTATTTCACAATTAATTAATTAAAATAATATATAGTATAATTGCGGCACGTTCCAGAGTGGAAGATACTACCAGTATCGCCCTGGTGTAAGACCACCATTCAGAATTGAAACGTTGCTCCAAATGGCTTTAGCCGTGTTTAGTGACTAGATCTGAATAGCCAGGTACTTCCCCACCTTCCTCTTTCCCTTCCCCACCTACCTTCAGCCTCACAACATCCCCCAATTGGGGATGCCATAGTCTCACTGGCTCCAGACGGGAGCAGTTGGGACTCTTGTGAAGTATTAACTATAAAAATAAAATAAAAAAAGGCCCGAATAAATAGGCGATCCAACATCCCCTTTTAATGTAATTTAAGTTTCTTATGATTTAACTCAAAATAAATTAAATGTGTTCTTATAAATCATGAGTAATGTAATGTTAACTAAGCAGGGACTCACTTAGATATAAAAAATAGAGATGTGGATTCATCTGTGGACCCATCTAAGATGGAAACCATTTTCGTATTTGAAGTGTAGTTTTAAAATTCTAGTTGGAGAATGAGGAAAACATTTTCGTGTTCTGGATGTGGTTTTAATTAAATTTGGGAACAAGAATTTACTATTAAGTTAAAACCAGTTTTGTGTTCAAAATGTAACGATAAAATTCCAGTTGTGGATTCATCTGCTGACGAATTTAATAAAAACATTATCGCATTTGAAGTGCAGATATATAAAGTGAGGCAAACTATGTGTTGCAAAAGTCGTAGTTTTTGTCAAATTTGGGGACTCGCACAAAGATTGAATTAATTTAAACGCAGTTTTGTTTCCAGAATTATGCATTCAGAAGTCCAGTGGCGGATTGATCTGCTGAAAACGTTCTTTTGTTCCAAGTGGAGCTTAAATTTTAGTTTATAGTTCTAATCTTAAGTTTCTTAAATCTAGTTTTCCTCCTTCGTACAATCCAGTCCACTTCGAAACCCGCATTAATCCCTTGTATCCCTTCCTAAAGCCCCTACCTTAACCCGCCTCGCAACGCTGCCCAACCGGGTGGGGACGTAGCTCCCTGCATTTAGACTGTGATTTGCGATTTGCGAACTCATCTGCTGATGCAACTCAAGGGAAACCATTCTCGCGTTTCGAGTGCGGTTATAAATTTCTAGTAGTGGACTAAATGATATATGATCACGCATCTTACATTTTTTTATTGGAATAATTTTTGTCAGGCTTGATGTAAGAATAAAATAAAGTCGGTATTCGGTAAAATGAGGTCATAATAATATATCGAGGATAACTGAGGAACTCTATGGTCGTGGTCGCTTTGAGCTCTGTTTAGAATCCTCTTGAAATCCTTTCTCTGCCAACCTGTTTTCGGGGTACTGAAAGTTTATCCATGAAGCCAATTTTCTATTACATATTGTTTTATTATTTTCCTCCACAATACGCACATTCGTTTAGTGCGTCCATTCTTAAATATTTTTTAACAATTAAAAAAAATCTAAATATGCTTTTGCTTTAAGCAATGTACATTTATTGATGTCATTATTTTTTACCGACATATAAATAACATTTCTACCAAAATGCTACAACATTATTCATTTTTTGGCATTTTTGATCAAGTAAAAAAATTATTTAAAGATAGAAGATCCACAGTATTTTCACTGTATTTTACAACTTGCACTGAGCTTTTCACGTCAAAATTTACTTGAAATATTATTATATTATTATTCCCAAGAACCTCCCCTTCTTTGAAAAACTCCATCATGTTACGAACAATTCCTTCATGATAATCGTGAACCTTTAAAATCCAGCAGTGTAGGAAAACAACGATCATGATTCAAATTAAGCATTAGTTGCCCTAATTTAAAAACCGCAAATTTTTATGCATTCTCGACATACTCTCCGAAATTCTCGAGAGGTTAGAATATAAATATTTTTTACACCACAATACATAAATGGAGAAATGAACATATACCAAGAGAGGCGGTCAATCCTCCATGCCTACTAATCCATAGAATTGATGTATAGTTAGCTAGTTAACATTTAATTAGAATAGGTACTATGGGACACTAAGTATGTTTTCCGACCCGGAAAGATAAAACAAAAACCTGGTAACTGAAATGAAATTCGGGTCAGATTCAAACCCATAAAAATGTCCTTAGCAAGCAGGAACGGTTTGAAACCTTATCCGGAAAAGAGTCCAATTCACACGAGTTGCTGCAGGTGACGCATTAATGTCAATGCCCAGTGTAAATCACGTGTTATTTAGAATCCTACTTACCTCCTTTTTAAAATTATGCATTTTATTTAAGTAGCATATTGAAATTGTGCAAACCAAAATGTAAACATTCAATAATTGTGTCGCAGTGCACGTTTTGCACAGATTTGCTAATAAATTAGCGGGCGGGCATTTGATTACAGAGTTTGCTGCTCAAATCGGGCATCTGATTAAAATGTGAGATAGTGATGTCTTTCAATAAACTCCCACCTGAAAAATCTCTACAGTTACCCTGGTGCCCTTGTGCTTAAAATGCCAATGAATATTCACGATATGGGAACACGTGTTCATAAAATTCCTAACATTTTCATTGTATATTATTAAGGACGAGTTGTTTCGGAGAATTTGAATAATTCATCAAATTTCTACGTTCATTTCCGGGTTCTGTGAAAGTCCTATTCAAGTTCTGTTATTATATCATCATAGGCTAGGTGCTTGACAAAACTGAAATTAAAACAGAACTTTAAAAAATCTTTCACAGAACTTGAAAATGAACGTTGAAATTTGATGAATTGTTCAAATTCTCCGAAACAACTCGTCCTAAGACAAACGCAGTTGGATGAAATTGTGTTCCGATTTTATTACAAATTTACTAAAAGTTTAACAAAAAACGGCCTACAGTCCCGTTTTTAACCGGATTACAAATTATCTAAAGAGATTTTGAATAAAACAGCAATATTCATTTTTCCCATCAACTAACTCCTTCCCTTCCTCTAGCCAACGACATACCTACCCCAAGTGTCACTGGTTCCGGGATTTGACTTTTGTGCGGTAATTAAACTAATTGTCTAGCCAGTGGCTAAGTTAGCATCGCGTCATCGAGTCCCACCTAGGCGTCATGAGTCGTGACTTCAGTTCCTCGGTTGACTCCCCCATGACGATCAACATTTTCCACGTACTGTGGTGGTAGTAGGAGATTTTGTAATTATTGGGAATCTTTGTCTTTCTTTTATAAAAAAACATTAAGGCGATGCACTACGTAGCAATGCAAAATCATGTGTTTTTGAAATGTTTCAGATGCTTTAAAATAATTACTCTTGGCCTTTGAAATAATCGAGTATTTTTTACCCTAAGTCTTTTTATAAGCCCAGAAAAAAAATATTATAAGATTTAAAGTTCAAAATTTTCTACTTACGAACCCATTTTCGGTTATGGTTTTATTGTCCTCGTATAATCTGGCAAATTAAGTTATTTATAAAATGATCGGAAAAAAATTTAATATTTATTCCTGAACATCCACAAAATAAAATAAAAGGCACTTTTTTGCCATATTTTTTTCTCGCTTCTGGATGGTGTTAAGCGGGAATTTAAGCCTTATCGCCATCTACGTAAGGAGTGTTATTGATGGCGGCTCGATTTAAAATATTACACGACGAAGTGCATTGCCTTAAACATATATTTTATCCTTATCATTCACTTTCGAAAATCGTTATCTAATCTTTAATCGTTATTCACGAGGAAGTAAAATTTTCTCTTAATTTGTATGTACCATCGAGAACACCTCAAACACAATTATTTCACGTTAATAAAATTTAGTTTTTTTCACTTCTAATATACTAAAAGAAGAAGTCTTCTCTAGAAAACTAGCATAACCAAATCGATAAAGTACGATTTTAGATCAACAACGAACAAAAAAATTTAAGAGGATTTAGTCGCCGTAAATTATTGTTCGTTCCTTGGCATTGTGACCATGCTCGGGAGTTTTAACAATTAAACATATATGTGTGTCCATATGTATGTGTCAATATATATGCGTAGATGAATATATATATGTCCATAAATATGTGTCCATAAATATGTGTTCATATATATATGTGTGTCCATATATATGTGTCATTTGTGTCCATATATATTTTTCTACCGATGTTAAAACTGTGATGTGTAAACTAGGGGCCCAATTACGTAAAATTTATTCAAAAAACTTACTAATTAAATTAAAAATAGCGATTAAAGTATTAACTCAATGTTCATAGAAGCTACCGTATTATTTACGCCGTAATTTGTTATCATAACCGAGATGTACCTATCCGTTCGGACATAAAAAGCTACTCCGACAGTTTTCTATCCACAGTTGTTTGTTGACAGTTTGTTTACAAAAATTATGTTTCAACTGGTCCTTCACTTTGTTATGTTCTCAAATAGAAATATTTTCTGAATAACAATCAAGATGAGTAAAATCAACAAATTTATGGTTGCTTCGTGACTATTTTCTAAATTAATGGAATAATGTATTGGACTTGAGTAATTAAACATTAACATTGTGTTATTACTTAATAGTAGGTACTTAATCACAATGATACATGACATTTTCATTCGTTTTTGTCATTATTTACAAGACAAATCGTTAGGTAATAATTAATAAACAATTATTGTGCCAACGCAATTTCTTAGCATATCTCAAAAATGAGTTAACGTTACAAAAGCTATTGAACGTTAAAAGGAAGCTCGAATAGCAATAACATTATGGTAACTTCTATTAATTATATAAGGCATTTGAGTAAATTTACCGGAGTAACCTTCTTCTTCTCAAAGTTCTCAATCTACAATACACCATGTGCCAATCACACCGGGACATGAGTACTCCTGATTTAGGCATTATAATCGTTTCATTTCATATCGTTTCCAAGTCCATAATTTTGTTACTCATCCCGAAAACGAGAATATTTTTCCAGAATTTTATTCATCATATTAGAACCTAAATCGTGCGTTTTTATAACCAGAAATTCGTATAATTTTTAAATTATCGAATATTTAGTAATATGACATATTATTTTATAAAATGGTGTTTTTACCAGATTCAAAAATATACAGTGCCGATATTAGGTGTTTATATAATATACACTGCCGATATTAGGTGTTTATATAATATTCACTGCCGATATTAGGTTTTTATATAATACAGTTCCGATATTAGATTTTTATATTATATACAGTGCCGATATTAGGTGTTTATATAATACAGTGCCGATATTAGATTTTTATATAATATACAGTGCCGATATTAGGTGTTTATATAATATACAGTGCCGATATTAGGTGTTTATATAATATACAGTGCCGATATTAGGTGTTTATATAATACAGTGCCGATATTAGATTTTTATATAATATACATTGCCGATATTAGGTGTTTATATAATATACAGTGCCGACATTAGGTGTTTATATAATACAGTGCCGATATTAGGTGTTTATATATTATACAGTGCCGATATTAGGTGTTTATATAATAAAGTGCCGATATTAGGTGTTTATATAATATAGTGCCGATATTAGGTGTTTAAATAATATAGTGCCGATATTAGATTTTTATATAGTGTATACAGTGCCGATATTAGGTGTTTATAAAATATACAGTGCCGATATTAGGTGTTTATATAATACAGTGTCGACATTAGGTGTTTATATAATACAGTGCCGATATTAGGTGTTTATAAAATATACAGTGCCGATATTAGGTGTTTATATAATACAGTGTCGACATTAGGTGTTTATATAATACAGTGCCGATATTAGGTGTTTATATAATATGCACTGCCGATATTAGGTGTTTATATAATACAGTGCCGATATTAGATTTTTATATAATATACAGTGCCGATATTAGGTGTTTATATAATATACAGTGCCGATATTAGGTGTTTATATAATACAGTGTCGATATTAGGTGTTTATTTAATATACAGTGCCGACATTAGGTGTTTATATAATATACAGTTCCGATATTAGGTGTTTATATAATGAATGCATAAGATTTTAATTAGCTTTCTAAATTTGTTTTCTTTCTGGCTGACTGCTAATCTAGAATTTTAGAGCTTAGTTGTTATTTTTACTTTATTCTAAGGTAATTTTTTTTTGTATAGTCATCTATTTCAGATTTTGCCAAAATTATTAAAAGATATAATATTATAGTTGTGTTTTATCCGTTTATAATTTTACTCTCCTGCCCATTATTCCAAATGTTAGAAATTTCTACAGCACATTACCCTAATCTCCAGTTTCCAGAAATAATCTATCACTATGCTTTTGAAGTGAAATAGTACACTGGCGTAACGTGGGGTAACCGTACGCAGTGGGAAAGTATACGCAGCGATGTATGCGACAAATTCGTGCACGATTCGCCCGCGCTTATTCCTCAATTCTAAGTGCTTTCGGTTACCTTACATCCAGTTGGTGTACAGTTTAGTACTACGTAGAAAATAAAAATTGCCAGTCTTATAACTTTTTATCACCGTTTTCTTATTTTTTTCGCCTCTCTTACCGACTGGTGCTATTGAATAACTAATTTTGTCAGAACGGTGGGATCCATGACAATTTTTAGTAAGTTCTCATTCATTCATCTGTTTTTTAAGGTAAGCGTGCACAGTTTTGTAGATGCGTATACTTACCCCTATACATCTTATCTTATGTTAAATTCTCACAGTAAAATACTCGAAATTACAAAAGCGAGTAGGTCATTTCACACCCAAGATCAGATTGAAAGCAATATACTACAGTATGCGTAAGCTTACCCCGCGTATCGTCCTAGTGTACGCAATCGACATGATCGAAATTTTTAAAACAATTTTTTGACTTTGGAACCGTATGAGATTTTAGTGTTTATATGAAATAACAGAACATAGTTAAAAAACTTAATAATAAAAAAACAAATTGGAAAAATATCTAAATATTTTTAATACAATTTTTTTAATGTAATAATTACATACGGTTACCACACGTGACTCTGATTTTTATAATATTATTATTTTTAAAGCGACTCCTAAAGTTAACATTCAAATATTATGTTTTATCTCCGAACTTACGGATTTAGTTTTTTCGACCATCGACTTGATATAATTATCACAGAGCAAGCTTTGGTGCTTTCTCTTCTCTCTCCGTGTATTGCAGTTGCGGATAAGGTTTCGTGAAGTAGTGAAATAATATTTGTGAAATTGGCGACGTAAAAAGTTTAGTTTCATTCACAAATTATACGCCTCACAAATAACGATTTTTTTACGCAATGTTTGTCGTTCTCATTGGGTAACTTGGATTATCGCAGAGATGCGTTGGAGTGTGTCCCTTCGACTTTGGCGTAACCGAAATATTTTTTTATGGATGTTGACGCAATGAATTTTTTACGCAAAGGTTCATTAAACAAATAATAACTGCTTCAATATTTCTATGTTTTTTAATCCCAACTGACGCCATTATACCATTAAATGATTGGAATTACAAAGCAGCAGTTTTTACAAGACTTTTTCGAGACGGAAAATGAAAGATAATTTTATCAGGTTTTTTAATAGCTTTGCGCTTCTTTCTCCGTCTTTAGTCAACATTTTGGACGAGCTAATATTAAAGTAACGAATTTGTACACTTTTTTTTTACTCATGTAAAATGCCGCAGAAGAGTCCCAACTGCTGAAGCCAGGGATACTACGACATAATCCCCTTTTGGAATATGTTGTGAGGCTGTAAAGAATTTTGTTTAATTTTTGTAATTTGTCAATTTTTTTTTTTTTAATTTAAAGGTACTTAGGTTGTAAATTTATTTGATAATAGATTAGGTATTTGATTTTTATATAAGTATATAATACATTTTATATGTCATATTATCAAATGTCATTGAGAATATATCCAATATCCATGTATGCATTATTTGACCCAATATGAAACTGATAATTTTTCTGCATAAAATGTACAAAAATAAATCTATGTAACCATTGTTCCTACATACATGTACTATTTAGGTTAAATAAATCAATTAATAACAGCACGTACCTGAAAGACCAGCGATCCCTGAGCAAGTTTGGAGTAAAAAATGTAGATGTCATTTTGCAGTCCGATGATATATTTATAACTTAAAACAAAAAAAAAAAATTTTCCATCTCACGTCGCAATATAGTTATATATTGGATATATACTTGGATACACTATATCACGTGAAAAGAACTCCATCTCGTTCCAGCAGCACGGTAACAGAGGGGGATGAGCGCGTATCACACTATCCCGTGGGGCGTGTAACATTTTACTTAACCCTTTCAGGCCCAGTGTTAATTCAAATTAACACCAACTTTGTGATTTTTTTATTATAACGGTAGCGATTTAGAAAAGCCATGTTTTTGTTTTCTTATAGCTTGTAGTCTTTTCTGTGGCGTCTATTTTTTCCGCTCTGTTGAAATCCTTATTCCCGACACAACAACGATAAATATTTTGACATCTGCTGATTGTGAGTTTCATCGAATTTCTTCCGTCTTCGATTACTTAATTTAATGTGAGATATCAATATTTTCTACTCGAATTACAAATATTTTAACGCATCAACATGTGTTTTATAGTAATAACATCAGTTCAATTCACTGATCACAGTCATTTCCCAGAATATTATAAATGAATTTCAATGTTCATATGGTAGTGACGGATATGTTTTCGACTAGTATGGCGAGTTTTTAAAGATTTATTTTCCTAGATTATTTCTTTATTTCTGAATGAATTTTAATTAAAATGTTATTCAACTTAAGTTGGAGATCGTCACTACATTGTAAATGTGCATTTTTGAAATGACACATTTATTTGTATTGCTTTTGTGTTATGTTTATTTTACTTTACTATTTAAAAAATACCATCTGACTACCAATATTAATACAAATTAACATTGAAAAATTTCAAAAAAAATTAAATAACAAAAATTTTCAAATTATTTTCTTAGGTATTTTCAAACATTACATATTTTATATGTGTGGAAACAATAATGCGGGTGTGAAAGGGTTAAGACCTCCTGTGTGGAGTTAATGAAAAGAAAAAAGTTCGGACACATGAACACGCCCACAGCACACTTATATGGATTAATCTCTTCAGCGGCAGGTACTAATCACAGATGTTGTAATAATAATATATGTTTTCCCTGAATGTTCCAATGCCGTGCCATTAATAATATAATCCGATTGATGTCCGACACGTGTCTTGTACCGGCAGTTCAACGGCCAGTTACACCGATCGGTCATGTTAATTTGCCGGCCCGTGTAGCCCATTACACGTGTCGGCCATAATGACCGTAAATGCGCATAAATTTTCAATTTCGCGCCCATCGGCAGACATCAATGATGAATAATATGTTCACACCGATGCTCTAACTAAAACGGTTTTAAAAAATCAAGGTTATCTTGATAAGCGACCCGAATGACAATAGGCGAGTACATACGATAAGTACAAGATAAATACAATATCTACTAGCTATTGCGAACACTTACAGACATTGAATATACAATATATTATTTTTCATTCTTCACTTTGTTTCAAAGGTTATTTTGAAATACAGGGTGTCCATAAAATAATGCAACAGTTTCAATGGTATAAGTCTTTGAAAGTTAAGTTGGAGCGGCAAGATGATTTTATTGATCGTGTGGTGTTCAGTAATGAGTAAACTTTTCATCTAAGTGGGAAGGTAAATACCCACAATGTTCGTATCTGGGGGTCAGAACATCCGCAGGAACTTGTGGAACGCCCTAAAATCAAAGAGATTCCCTAAAATTTTACGTTTTCTACGCTGTGTCCCGATGTCAAGTGTACAGACCATGTTTTCGCTGAAGCTACCGTAACTAGGTTGGTTTATCTGGGTATTTTGAAAGAATGGTCCTTTCAATTAGTAATTAGGGAAACCCCCTCATCGAGTCCCTCCTCATTGGAATCTCTCTGTACGAGAGTATTTGAATGTCGATGTTCCTGACCGTTGGACAAGGGCGGATCCAGCTTTGGCGCCAGGGGGGGGTCACGTAGTCGTGGTCAAGTTTTTTTTTTTTTTTAAAGAAAGACAAACATTCCCGGGTTACGAATAACCCAACAATAACTCCTCCCACCACCACAGAAAGCCGAAAATGCTTGCTTGTGTTGTGATGGAGGACTTAGGTCCGGTCAGTTACAGTTACAAGAAGTTATAATTTAATTTTGATAATAATATATACATAATATATATGACCGATAATAGGCCACATGCATCACATTTAAAAAAAAATCCGGTTTAGGCAAATATTCTAAGACGTTCCGTATTTTTTTTTAATCGTATTTTTGAAACACTGGTGATTTTTTTTAAATTTCAACTCCAAAAATCAGACCATTTTTTATAAACCGGAAAGACGGGACATAATTTTATATGTGCAAAAAAACGGTAATTAACTAGCCGAAAGTCATTTAAAAAAGAACGTTTTCCACACGAATGTCACAAAAATGGCATGAAATTGTACGGAGTTCTGTTCATAACATCTGTCAAAACACCGCCATAAATATACCAAACCACCTACTCATGCAAAAAGTCAAATCAAAGGTTAAGTGGTTAAGTTCGCAGAGAACAAACAATAAATCTAGTGAACGTTAAACGTCAAATTCAAAAATTCGCCGGATATCAAAGTGTTGCCGTATAAAAAAAATAATCAGTGTGGAATTTTACAAAATTAAGGGAACATAATCGGAGACGGAACATTTTCATGTAAATCATTCAAAATCCATCATTAAAAATAATACTATGCATTTCTAAAAAAATTACTAACGTTTTCGTAATCTTAGTAAAAAAATCTATCCACACTTTTAGCCTTCATTTTAATTGATTCTGAAGAATTTGTTACAAATATTAAAAATGTGTCCACTTCCGAAGTTATTAATTCATCATCTAGAAAAATAAAATCTGGTACTTACCGCTAAGTCCGCTAAATTTATAGTTATACACGGGTTATAAAGTTTTAAAATCGTTGAACGTAATATATACTAATTGTATATTCGCCGAAATAAATTAAAATGTTAGCCTTGGGCAAAACCTCGATGAACGAGGTTGTGTCTCGCCTTAAGAATTGCTTTAGGAAGTATAGGAAGGCTGGTAATTCGCGTGGGCGCGTTAGACCTGTCCAGACCTGTCAAAAAACTTCCGAAAGAATAAGTTCTGTAACTTACTAAAATTACGTTAAGTGACTTTTGGTGTCGTTTACATTGGGAATTTGGCCAAACTCGCCTTCAAGAGCGATTTACAGGAAAAAAACTTACGAGTCTAACCCCAGCCTTAGAACATTAACAAATAACATTTGAGTTTAAACACACATACACTGGCATAATGAAGAAACTGATTAGATTACTTACCATTTCTTGTAATGAATTGAATTTGCAGCAACAATTTTTAAGAACACTATTACTTATATTGGAACTTATTTTTTTTAACTTAGTAAACAAATAAAAGTAAACACTTTATTAATAAAGTTTAGTCGTTCCGATTGAGGTTAGGTTTTGCTAGACGCTAGATGTTAGTCGAAACAAAGCGCGCGCAAGCGTCACACGTGGTTACACGAAATGTGTCATAATAATATGAAAGGTGGCGGCCGAAGCGCGTGCCGGTGGCGGTGCGCGGTGACGCGGTAACATTCGAATTTTCGATGCGTTCGTTCCCGAATAATGCGTTTGCCGTCAAACAAAGTATTATATTAAATTAATTAAATATTGAAAGTACTTAAATAAAATTTATATTGTGACAAAAAATATATAAAAACATTATGTTTAACAATTTTAATTAGTGGTCCACCTAGGTCCTGGATGGGCCCAGGACCTAGGTAGTCATGACCCCCCCTGGGCACCAGCCCAGGGGGGGTCATGACCACCGTGACCCCCCCCCTGGATCCGCCACTGCCGTTGGATTGGTTATAATGGTCGAGACCACATACCTCTTTTTTTATGGCCTCCACGTTCACCTGACATCAGGCCATGCGATTTTTTTTCCTTTGGGACTTAGAAAGATCGTGTCCGCCGCTATCTAATAATTTGCCAGAGTTGAGACACAGAATAGAAGAGGCTATTGCTTCCATTACTCCAGACTTGTTAACCAAAGTGTGGGAAGAATTGGACTTTAGGTTAGATGTGTGCCATATAACTTAGCGTGCACATATTGAACATTTGTAAGAAAAACTAAGTTAGTTTGCCTTCAATTTTATGTATGATTTGTTGTAAATAGACTGAATTTACTGCTATTTAGGAAAGTGAATTCTGATCAAAACCTTGTACTGTAGTACCGCCCAGCATAAAATTTGCTTTTCCTTTCCCAAACACGCTCATTAAAGAACATACATATATATTATTCGAATAAATACTGGAAAATCCAATTTTGACCTAAATCCTGTATCTAAATTTCGCTAATAAACAATTAGTTAGTGCTAATTAATTAATTAAGTGATAATCTCAAGTGACCTACCAGGTAGGTGTGGTACTGGATATTATCTCCATATATAGTTAGTAATAACAAAGATTCATATTTTCCTATGTACAAAATTACTAAGAAACAACAATTTATTAAATGTTGCAAATGCCTATTTTTTACTTGTACATCTCCTCGGCGGTAGTTAAATAAACACTATTTGCTATGTGCTACCACTGAGGAGATATTTAAAATGCTGTTTTTTTAACATGTTTGTGTAACCATTTTTGTACAATTATTTTACTTTTTTGCCTCTACGAAAATCCAGGAACCTCGTAGCATAGTGAATCTTTTCTCTTTCTGAGCGCTATGTCACGGGGAACCTGAGAAAAATACTAACTTAACCATTTCTACAAATTTGATCGCTTCAAGATCATTTTTACACATTTATTTACAAACTTTTCTTATTTTTTGTCGTATCTTGACAAACTTAAAATTTAGTTGTCAAGGTACACGTTCTTATAACTGCTATTTAATAAAACTATGTAATTGTTATTCAGGCGAGCTTGAAAAATCTTTGCGAACTCCCAAATTTAAGCGTCTGCCTTCGGCTATACCACCGGCAAAATGAATATGCGACATTTTGCGGTGGCATATGTACGCGTTTCTGTCGCGTATAGAATCCCCACCACTTTTTGGTTGACAGCCAAATGTCGGCTGCGAGTCAAGCTTATTGCCTGCCAACTGCCTCACATCGCCTAGTCTTCTGCTCCAAACCTTCTAGTGTTACCTCATCAAGACCAGCCGGCCCTGCTCAGGAAAACCGCCAATGCCAGAAGCGAACAGAGACGACAGCACACCCAGTGCCCAACATTCACCGAGCACCGGGTGCGGGAGGCAGATTGTTCATAAATTTGTACCACTATCATCATCATCGGCCGTAAAGGAGCATTCTCATCGGTTCAAGACACGGTTTGGAACCGGCGCCCAAATCTACAGTCTTGTGCGGACTCCCGTCCAGTACATACGCTTCATCATGGCCTTGCGTCATTTTCGGATACATTACCATAAATTTCTTGCGTTATAATTGTATTGGTGTAAAGGAATTTTACCTGGCATCACTTTCTTATTTGTACCTAAGTGATAAAAAAATTACGTAACGTTTTTCCATATGGGATTAATAAATTAAGAGAAGGGAAAAACAAACAAAAAAAACTTATTTTCGACAGAGCTATATTTTTTTAATCTGGTCCATACTACTTAGAAATACTCGACGCTTTTTGATTATGCACTAATTAAATACTTAAAAATTGATTAGATATCAGAGTCCACATGTACTAGAAAGCGCATTCAAAAATATTCCACTCATCATTTTATAAGATGGATTTATTCTGGAAACAACAATAATATCAAACTAGTTTTGCTATAATTGCTAACTCGAAGAAAAATGTGAAAAACCTTTCGCAAGCATTGATAATATTATAGCTCTATATTTGCGAAACAAATTATTTTCATGTAACTAACTAGAATTAATTCACGTAGATTTTTATGAAATATGATATTTATTTGGTACATAAATACTTGTGTTAATCATGATGGTTAGCGACATTTACCTGATGATTAAACAAGTTTCATTGAAATCGCAAATTTACCTAACTGTTATATGCATATTTTGCACATTTGATGTTGTTTACATGTACCTATTCCATCCAGTACGTATTTATTAATAATTTAAAATAAGTTTTTTATAATAAGATTCTTCTTGATCAGATCAATCCTAGATCGTATATTAGATTATACATTCGACTAAATATACGTATTATTTTTTTGAAATGTTGTTTTCATACACCGAGAAAAAGGAGTTGCTAATTTATTAAAAATCTCTTCAAATTATTGATAATCCGGTTAAAAACGGGATTTCAGGCCTTAACAAATAAATTAACAGGTTTCACGATAAACTTTTAGTAAATTACGAATATAATATCACGACGTCGGAACACGTGCGCTTGCCTTGATAATATATCATAAAGAAATGCAAAAATATTCTGATTTACATAAACATGTGTTCTGACATCGTAATTTACTAAAAGTTCATCGGGAAATCTGTTAATTCACTCGTTAAGACCTGCAATCCCGTTTTTAACTGGTTTCTTAGTAAATTGATAGTAGTCTTTTACTCCGTGTATCTGTTTCTTGTTTTAATTTAGTGCATACTTGTCGCGCTCTGTCAAACTGTCGTTTACACTAACAAAATTACATTCAAACAAATCCGCTGGAAGAAAAAACAAATTCGTCTTAAAAAGCAAAGAAAGTTTAACCTGTAGCATTGTTCTATGGTGATTTTATTTTTTATTTTTAACATTTTAATTTAATGATTCATTTCATAGTTTTTTTTTAACAGAAGTGCGGTTACAACGGTTAAAGTGCTCATTGGCCGCGTTGATTATGAGCTCACTTTCCATGCTTCCCATTGGTTGCGATTGTGTTGTGAATTTGTGAAAACACGTGTTTTCAACTATTTTTTTTAAGTAACTATGTTTACGCATTATTTTGATAAAATATTATAAGAAATAGAAAACTATAGGCCAAATATTATATGTCCAGCTATTGAAAAATATTTAGAAAAATACAACTACCTAAATTTAATAAAGTACTTTGATATTTTCTCCATTACTGTTCCCAACCAATACGGATTTTTAAAAAAAGCACCGAAATGTTACTACAGGATTTTTCCAATTACATAAATCAAGAACTCAATATTAAAAAAACATATTCTGATCGTATTCATAGAATACTCTTAAGTATTTGATACTATTTATCGGGGGAAACTATTACATATGTTAGAGGCGATAGGAATCAGAGGAACATTACTAGAATTTCTCAAAAACTATTAAAAAAATCGACAACTATAAGTGAAACTCTTTCAAACTTATAGCAATGATAAATACATGGCAACGGGAGTCCCACAGGAGTCAATTCTGGGCCCAACATTATACATAATATTTGTTTAACTTATTAATAAAATATTCAACTTTATTAAACATTATGTATATGCAGATGATACGGTGCTAGTCATATCGCATGAAGAATTATCCATTGCAATAAAACTTCCGCAGCACAATTTCTTCTAAATATTGAAGACAATATTAGTGATTTCTAAACGAAAATCTGAAACAGAAAAATCAGAAAAGGAAACGGTCACATCTGGGACTCGAACCCAGGAACTCGAATCCTGGGTTCGAGTCCCAGATGTGACCGTTTCCTTTTCTGATTTTTCTGTTTCAGATTTTCGTTTAGAAATCACTAATATTGTCTTCAATATTTAAATATTACAATTTGAGGTTTTACTCAATAAAGTTATTCCGAAAAATAAATAAAAACAATTTCTTCTCTTTACCGAAATGGTCACATGATGAGGGCCTTATGATAAATTCGCAAAAAATTAAATTAATGTATATACGATCTCCACATGCCGAATATACCATCACACCTATAATAAATTCGCATTATTTCATGCGAATTTATTACATCTATTTGTCACTAGTAGAATCTACCATCAGATACGGAATAACGTCTTGAGGAAACTCGTGCAAGACAAATATTGGTTATATTAAAACAATCCAAATCTCTATGACTAAGCTTTTGGTATGCAAAGGTATTTTTGCACAAAGAAGAGTCAGTTAATATATTACCTTTTCGGGGGATATTGTGGTTTAAAATTGTATGCCAAAATCCATTGTCGGATTCCATACATAAACAATTTCCATTCCAAAAATTACTAATAAATACGGCCAAGGGACATTTATTTATCATATGCCTTCTATATATAATAAGATGTCAGTGAATGTAAAAAACGAATCAACCTGCACAACTGAACTAAAAAAACTAAAACGGTGGTTAATGGATCAAGATTTTCTATACTGATATTGTTTACAGAAACACTTGTATCCATTGATTGGATGCATTTAATTGTATAAATATGCCTATGAGAGTGTTGTATATTATGTGCTTATGAGTATGTTGACTGTCTTATATCTTTCTGTGTATATTGTATGTCTTTGTATTGTAGTCCTTTAAAATTTTATTCTCAGTGTCTATTTGATTGTGGCTATATGTGTCTCGTTATATAATTAATATTTTGAACATGACCTGCTGACAAACTGCTTTGGCAGTTTAGCGGGTGTGTATTTAAGAGTAAAAAAAATGGGCAAAGAAAAACTGTTATAAATGCTCTAATATTGCTGGAAAAATTGACCCTGGCTCTAGTAATAATAGTAACACAAGATTCTTTCCGGAACACACATAGTGTTGGAAGCCCTACTACTAACTTTTGATTTAAAATAAGAACTCAGAGGTAATTTAAACACGGCCCATGCTGACATCAAGGTCTTGCAGGACGAGAAAACTATGACAGAAAATTACGCAAAGCAGCTGTTGGACAAAATTCAGCAGCTAGAGCCAGATTTGGGTTCAGTGATGCGTCGTGTGGCTGTTGCGACAGATACTAGCCTAGATAAGAAAGCCAAGACCATCTGTATATTTTTCCTCGAACTACCTGAGGTCGATGACAGCAATGGCAGCAAAAAGATTATAAAGGACATCGTGAAGTCGTCACAGTTACGAATTAGAATAACAAGGGAAAAATATTAAATAAATAGGGAGTTATTATCCACACTTCCAGCAACCAGGAACAAGAGAACAATCTCACAAAATCCGCGCTATACAAATCATCCAATAAATAAATAAATAAGGCACTCTCCGGAATCTGTGAAGCTGATGTCGTTAAAGAATGTGTTTCAAAGTGCAAACTGAGTTATATGGCTCGATCTCGAACCGAATCAAACCACAGAGTGTACTTAGTACCCGCTAACATTCGGCACTGCAGCTTCCCGTTCCCACCCCACCGGAGATAAGGATTGTCCGGCCTATAAGGCTGCTATATTAAGCTTCTTAGACCTCTCCACTATCGACTATATTTTTCCGAAACATGGTTTAACTCAACTGTGTTAAGTTAAGAACTCTTAGATGACAGATACGTAATATTTAGAAGATATCGTGAGTTCACCAAATGTGTCTCTAAAGAGGGTGGTGGAGTTCTAACCGCAGCCCGTTTCTAAAAATATTTCTGTGAAAGATTTTTTAAACGGCAACGGAAAGAAAACCCGGGTGGGAAAGCAACAATAAAGATTTGTGGCTTGTGATCAAGTCAAATTCACAATTCAACTCACTCATTTGCGTTCTTTATTTTCCTCCTAGCTTAATTGTTGAAAATTATTCCAGATTGATAAATTACAGGATCTGTATTTAAAGATTTTTATTTAAAGCTATTGATTGATTTATTGACTCCATTTATAGAATTAAACATAATCTATACCAACACTTTGTCGAATCCTACAAAATTAGAGTAACGTTGGTAAATTAGTTTTAATAATTTGTCTTATATGTAGTGTTGTAGTAATTTCTTTTTTATTTATGTTATTCTTACGTTTTACTAATATTGCTCCAAATTTAATTTTCTTTTTTTATCATTTCTTAATATTTTCTCATTATACTTGTAATCACAATTTTATATCTGTGTATTTTGTACCTTCTTAACAATGGATTACATCTATTTACTATCAGTATCTCCTGTATAATACAGATATTCTCCTATGTACAGTGCATCATGTATCACTTTTATGAAAAAACCTTTTTAGGCGTGTATATAAATAAATAAATTCATTTAAAATTAACGTAAAACAAAATTTAAAAAAAACCGGTCTTAGAAATTAATAAAAGTGTTTTAAAATATAACTTCAGGAAGGAAAACTACGAGAATTTTATTGTCCGTTAATTGAATAAATCTTTTTATAAATAGAAATGTCAATAGCATGATTCCTTTATTTTATGAAAAATTGTCGGAAATAATTAACATAATTTAAAAAAAAATCAATACCCTGTCTGGTTCAATTAGGTAAAAAATTTAGGAAACCCGTCGGATTATAATGAATTCTCTACTTGAAGGGGAAAAAATACAAAGCGATTGTTATAAATCATTCATCAACTCTGTCGAAAGTGGTATGCAAGGTAAAGGTACGAGTACATAAAATTATCTGTTCATACACAAAATCATTACGAAAAACCATTTTTATACCTTAAGTGATGCATCTTGATGATATTTCTGCGAATGATGGAGAAAACCCAGCAAATATATTCTCTAAATATTTTTCATCTGTTTATTCATCACCTATTAATGATTCAATGTCAAACATAACTGAACATAACCGAAGCAATCTGGGTAAAATACATATTAGTGCAGGTGAAATGAAATATTTTTTGAGTAAAATAGATTCCAGTAAAGGTCCTGGACCTGATAATATTCCTCCTTTTTTGTCAGTTGCTGTGCAGATTCATTACGTTTACCGCTTTTTATTATTTTTATTGAATTTTTAACCACGGAAACTTTTCTTGACTTGTGGAAAGAGGCACATGTGGTACTAGTATTCAGATCCGGTGACCAATCTTCAATAAAAAATTACATACCAATTGGTATACTAACATGTTTTTCCAAAGTTTTTGAATCTCTGATATGTAAAAATATATTCTCACACTTTGAACCCTTTCTCTGCGCCAGGTAACATGGGTTTGTTCCTCACAGATCTATCAATTCTAGTAATTTCAAAATGTTGTAATTATGTGTATAATTATTTTTATGAAAGATTACAAGTAGATTCAATTTATACCGATTTCCAACAAGCTTTTGATAAAGTTAACCACTCCATCTTACTTAAAATACTTGATCAAATAGGTATACATGCGACCTTTTTCGCTTGGTGAAATCCTAATTATATAACAGAATACAAATATTGCTTAATAATGGATACAAATCACCCCCCAAATTTGTAGCTTCTGGTGTACCACAGGGGTCAAATTTTGGCACCCTGCTTTTTCTAATATTAATTTTTTTTTTTATAGTGAATACCTCACAAGAGTCCCAACTGCTCCCGTCTGGAGCCAGTGAGACTATGGCATCCCCAATTGGGGGATGTTGTGAGGCTGAAGGTAAGTGGGGAAGGGAAAGAGGAAGGTGGGGAAGTACCTGGCTATTCAGATCTAGTCACTAAACACGGCTAAAGCCATTTGGAGCAACGTTTCAATTCTGAATGGTGGTCTTAATTAATGACCTTGGTTCAAAATTAAACTTCAGAATGACCTTGTCACACTCAATAACTGGTGTATATGCACTTAATTGTTGAAAAATGTTACACTTTCAACTTCACTCAAAATAGAATAACAAAGGATTTTTACAATGGTATTAATTATTCTATTCTTAAAAAAGTGTCTTCCATAAGAGATCAAAGAATCGCTCTTGATTCGAAATTCATATTTGATGTACACATTGATGAAATTAAATGAGGGATTTATTCACAGAATATGTAAATCTTTCAAATACCCCAAATTAATTTTAACCCTTTAATTAGAAGTAACCTTGAATATGGAAGCACTATTTGGAATCTACATTACTGTAAATATGAAAACATTGTAGAATTGGTTAAAAAAAGCTAAAACTGTTATCTTTCAAATGTAGTCTACGTAGCCGTCTGAGATCATACGACGTACGTCTGGAATACTTCAAGATGAATGCAATTAAAATTAGAAGGCAACTGACTGATCTAATAAGTTTACGTAAAATAATTCACGGCCATCTTGATAATGCATTATGTCTTAGCAATATTCAAATAAATGTTCCCAATTCCTATTGTTTAAGATGCTATAGCATGTTTCACCTGGATATATTAAAAAATAATATCGCCTATATCAGCCCTCTTACCCAAACGTGTCGACTATATAATAAGATAGAGTGTGCTGAAGTAGACATTTTTGTCGATAAATTATATGGATTCAGAAAAAAGTTCACCCTTTGCTGAAAAACATGTTGCGCTAATTATATTATGCATTACTTACGTCTCTATTTGTTTCTCTTTTGTCTCTTACTATTTTGTACTATTTGTCGGTCATATAATTTTATAACTTGAATTTTTATGTATAATTTTAATGTATTCTATGTCCAAGTACATTTTTGTAATTGTTGTACCTATTTGTGTATTAACTGTTTGTATAACTGAATGGTTCTAACGTAAGTGAGATCGTCTGAAAAAACCCAGTATAAATAAGATAAATGAATTTATTTTTTTATTTTTTATGTGACACCTCACAAGAGTGTCCCTGCCTGTGCAGTGTACAGACAGGGGAACTATGTCACCACCCGGTTGGGCGGCGTTGTGAGGCAGAATAAGGAAGGGGCTGTAGGAAGGGATCTGTTAATGCGGGCCTTGAAGAGGCTCGGATTATAGGAGGGAGGAAAAACAAATGCCGGTAGCTCGTTCCACATACGAGCCGACTTACACAAAAACGAGTCGTAAAAACGGCCCGTTCTCATGAAGCCAACGTCAACCGTGAACGGGTGTTCAGTTCGTGTCCGTCGAGTTTCGCGCACGTGCACCGGTGCATCAGGAATCAATGCTGCTAGCTCCTTGGAGCAGGCTCCATTGAAATACCTGTAGAACAGACACAGCATGCCTACATTGCGTCTATGCATTAGAGAAGGCAATCGGTCTGTTAACAACGGATTGTCCATCAGACGGATCGCTCTCCTTTGCACAGATTCAAGCAGGTTTATTAAGTATTTTGGGGCACCAGCCCAAAGGTGGCTCCCAAATTCAATAGTTGGGTGAAAAGTTAAATAAATGTAATAAAATAAATAAAATAATTAATCTATTACTATGACTGCATTATCAAACTACAGTAAAAAAAAATATTTTCCGGATCAAATTTGGTAAAAAATTTTATTCATTCGTCACAATATCCATCAAATGTAAAATTCTAAATATCAATAAAAGATCACATTATTTAATGTAATTAAATTATCACAAAAAGGTCATATTACATATCGGTCGTGAATGTTCATTCGTTTTATCTAGTTCATTTACATAAAGGTAAAACCGTTAATATAATGTTCTTGGCGCAAAAAATTAACTAATAATTATATAAAATGCTACCACTAATAAAACTCCAAAAAATAATTACGGAAAAAAAAGATTAATTAATATGGATAATTATTGACTGTTTTATTGATCAAATCGAAATTAATTAGACAGTGTTTTTTTAATAAACTTTTTGTGATGGAAATCGATTATTTATTATTTTTAAAATACCTTACGGCATTAATTGATAGATTGTAAAGTATAATACTTATTTTATAAAAATAGGAAATAAATATATAAATACTGTTATTCACATATTTTTTTGGACTTTCTTTTTTGGATATTATAAATTATTCAAAGTTACTGTTTTTCGCCATGAATTTTCATAAAATATGTATTTATTTTTGACACTGTACAAAATTGGATTGTCATAGAATAAAATCTTTTGTAAAAAGTATTCTTCACAAATAAATTATGTCAATTTAGCATAATATTTTTATCATAAGTCATAACATACAAAACGTCAATCTACATAATATGAGCTGTTCCAAACCAAAAAGAATAAGTTTAATTCCCAAAAATAGTGTTAAGTACTTAAAATAAAAATAATAATAACATATTTTACAACCTCGTATAATTTGCAATTTAGCGATTGACTCAATGATCCGTAAGTAAAAACGATTGTCAGAACATTAAAAAAATATTTTAAGTATAGCATAGACATCCAAATTGATAGACTTACCCTAACATAAAATCTGGGTACCATTTCGACGAGCTGGAGGCAAACCACGTGACCATATTTTTGGAACCAGGAGGGTTTGAAAATGCTTTGAATAAACTACGACTGAACTAAATCGGGTTGGGTTAAGCAGATGTTATTTTCGTGGACTAAATTGATATGTGATATTACGATTCGAGTTGCCTGTATACTGTTAGATTATTTTATTGACAAATTATACAAAGGGAGACGGTCACGCCACCTCCCGCTCCTCGCAACTTGGTTTGTCCCCTTTTCCTCTGGGCTATTCCATCAATTTGGATATATATCAATTTTTCCTATTTTAACTATGCTTCCTTGCAAGAATTATTTTGGAAGTTTGATGACTTCTTCGGAGTCCTCTTGCTAAAAAAAATCTCACGAGTTCTTTCCTATTTTAGTTCTTTAACAATTCTCGAAGAAGTTTCTGGATCTCTTCGAGCTCCTCCTGCCAAAAGAATTTTATGTGACTATGTTTAGTTCTCCTTCTTCAAGAATTCTCGGAGAAGTTTATTGACTTCTTCGGGCTCCTCTTGCTGAATGAAATGCCTGGCGTCCTTCAACAGGACGATCTGGATGGCTGAGAATCTCTTCTTTAGGAGGTCGAGGGAGCCTCTGGAGATGTAGTCGTCTTTCTCGCCGAGGATGAAGAGCCCCCTGGTAGTTACCTCTTTTTTAGGGTGGTCTATGATTGAGGAATCTAGGAAGTTGGCCCTGTAGTAGTTCAGGGGTGGGGTTAGGGCATCTGAAACAAAAAAAAAACAAATCAATAGATAAATTACAACCATTATCATTCATTTCTATGTAATAACCATTATGAAAGAAATTTCCAAAAAAAAACAATCAATTCTATTACTCCATTAATTCAGCGAGCATAATGAACAAATTACTGCAAAAATGTTTACCCCTCTCTCACTTTTCTAGAACCTTTTTAAGTTTTGTAATTTTTTCAATCTCAATTTTGATTCAAAATAATTAATACTATATATGAAATTATTTCCAATATTGGCAGCCGTCTGTGAATTTGTGCACAAAGATCTATCTGAACATATTTTATTATATTATATTATAGTTATTAAACAAAATTTTGATTTTTATTTATTTTACCATAAATTTTATCAAAGTCGCCATGATTTGAAAATAATTTCCTTTTCTGGGCGTCAAACTCCTCCGAGTGAAATAATGTAATCCGATATCTTCGATTTGATTGTGGGGTCAATAGAAATTCGAATAATAAGGCTACGGTACAGAGATATTAATAAGAGTATGTATTTAAAGTGGCCGTCGCAGATCCCAGCTTCCCTTTCTAAAGATGTAGGTCACACGTGTAGCGATACAGCGTATTGCATGCGGATTGTGGCAGTAAACGAGGTCAGTGAAAGTGAATGGGGTTGGCAATGCACACTGAACACAATAATTCTCAGATAGAGGATGTCAAAAGTTCAACGGATAAATTAATAATGAATTACGTTTTAATTGTAATGGGGACATCGCATTAAACACGATTGTTATAATTATTAATTAGTTCCTGGCGCTAGTGTTTAACTAGAGCAAAGCGGAATGATTCACTGGTTTGCAAAATTAGTTCAAGCTTAAAAAATATCTGAAGGTATGCACGTACATACGCACGTAAGAATACGCAATGGTTTTGGTTTTGGGCCCTGCGTTTTGGAACTTTATGATCTACGCTTTCGTGCACGATTTATTAAAATATGCATTTGAAAATCGGGAAATCATATCTTATTGAATGTTTATGGTAACGCACTTGTAGTCTAAAATGAGTTGTAAAATATTCACCCCTTTTCAAAAGAACACTTGCTTTACTCGGATCGGATAATATAACCTCGTTGTGGACACGTGTCGAATCCGGAATGTCGAAAAACGTGTGTTCACATGCGCATGCGCAGTTTGTGACCTCCGACCACGATGAATATCGGAATGGTACTGGCACAAACTTTCATCCTTCTAAGATGGAGATGGCGGCGCTATGATTATTTTTTAGCCGATGTAATGAAATTTGAAATTACCGCGATTGAAACTGTCGATCATTGCGCGCGATTGCTCCCCGCACCCGCCAAGGACATTTCATTATTTTTGGAAATCTAATCTTTAACCTTCCCATTCAAACCAAGACGCTTTTTTAAAAATATTTCAATAGAAGCCAAGGTTCAAGCAGCTACAGGCGCCATTCGCCAGGGCCAAAGAAACTTAAATCGTTTCGATGTCTACAATATTCATGACAAAAGAAACATAGATTCCCGATACACATGTCAAATAAATTTCAAGTATTTCAGTATACTCTCTTGTGAGCTCGAACTGGTGCTCCACGTAACATAAGTTCAGATATAAAAAAATGTCAATAAGATGCAATTATGTAAATTGTAATAGCGGGCATGTTTGAGACTACGTTAAGAAATATAAATACAAAGATTCAATGAACTATGGTCCTTACAACAATCAGTATCGCATTTTGGTGACCTTCCTGTAACTTTCAGATGACATTCTGAAATAATAAACTTCTCTATTTAGCGAGACTAAACTAGTTAAAAATATTGTTTTTTTAATATTTGGGCATTCTTTAAAACCGCATTCCTTGACATGGAATAAACTGTAATGAATGAAACCATACAAATCAAACGATCAGCAATCTATTAATATTAAAATAATTTATTTAATAATATATTTATTAATTAAAATTACTGATTTTTGGTAGGGATCTTCTACAAACTGGACAAGTATTCAGACAATGAGCTATCACGGTAATCTAAACCTCCTAATTCAGAGTGGTAGATACTTTCAGTATCGCTATGGTGATAGACGCATTTCAGAATCGAAACGTTGCTTGAAATGGCTTTTGCCGAGTTTTGTGACCAGATCTGAATAGCCAGGTTCTTTCCCACCTTCATCTACCCCATCTCCTTCCTCTATCTACTTCATTCAGCCTCACAACGTACCCTGAATTGGGGTACGTTGTGAGTGTAAGACTTTTTATATATTTTTTTGTATACATAAAATGTAAACTAAAGAAAATTGTCAATAGACTTTTTATCTCGTTTATGAAATTAAAAATAACTAATAATATTAATTGGATGGTTACGGTCGGTGGGTAGTTGAGTGGGTAGTCTGCAAAGTGATGACATATAGAATAAGTTTTTTGTTTGTTAAAAAAAAATCAAATTAATTTCATTAATTTTTTTTACAACAAATAATCGCGAATCACTGTTCAGGTACGTCTCTTAACACCCTGTATATAAATGATATACTGCACTTGGTATTAAGTTATTATGGTGCACGACTTTCGGTGCGTAGTTGCCTTCTGGCCGGCGGGGACCCGAATGCAGCGGATATAGGTAGGTACCTACCTACTTGCTTTATAACTGAATGCAATTTAAGAAACGCGTTTTAAAAGTCTGCTGCATTAATGATAACACAATTGGGAGGTATTATGCAACCATGGGAGTGCGTGCACAAAGGGAAAGGACGTGGGTAAGCGAACCTTTACAACTATAAGGACTTGAATTTATATTATGCACATTGCTGTACCAATGTAGGAATTGTATTGATTTATCTTTAAATAGTATAAAACAATTTTCTATCCGCGTCTGTTTGTTTGTGCGCTTATTTATTCTAAACTACGCAATGAATTTTGACAGAGTTTTCATTATCATTTAGAAAATTTCTTCCGAAAGGTTTAAATATATGATACATGTATATTATATTTATAGAAACTAGAGAAAAGGCGATGTATTGTAAGCAGGTCGTAAAATATATTTTCGGGCGCTTACATGGCTAACGCTGGCTAAACCCTATGAGATACATCAAAATAATGTACTACGGAATCGTATATATTAAAAAGGCCCACATAAAAGTAGGCTATGGTGTATGTATATCTCGTAAGAATAACCCCCAGCAACGCCGGGTGTTAATTAATATAATTATTATTTTTAACAAGATGTTCGGAACCACGACCCAAATTACCCCATCCACAACCCAATAATATTGAGATATCATAATTCCACTGATTTTGGATGGTTAGGAGCAGTCGGGCCTCTTGGTTGCTTAAATAAAAAACCTTTTAAAAAGTTCCTCCTGTGTGTTTTCGTCGTAATTTTTTGCTGTTATATAAATTAGTTTTTTAATGGCACACACGATGAAGTGAGGTATCTTAATATTCATAAATAAAAAAAGAAACCATGTTTTCCTTTTTTTAATTCGTTTACTGTTTGCGATTACGTATACGTTTGATCAAAGTCATTATTCCTCACCATAAAAGTACTCGTTATTAAGTTTTATTTATTTGTGAATACAGCACAAGACTCCCAACTGCTGTTAACCATCTGGAGCGAGTGAAACTATGGCATCACCAATTAGGTTACATTGTGGAGCTGAAGATAAGGGGGAGGGGAAGGAGATGGGGAAGAGGAACGTACCTGGCTATTCAGATCTAATCACCAAGCATGGTTAAAGCAATTTCAAGCAACGTTTCAATTCAGAAAACTGAACTTACACGAGGGCGATACTGAAAGTATCTTCCACTCTATAAATAATAATTAAATCGAGAAACAATCAATCAAATGATGAAGATGGATACCTCACATCAAAAAAATCACAAATAAACTTCTCAAAACAATACACATTTTCCCAAACATAAGAAACATATATAAAATAAAACAATTGAAAACAATATATTTTGCACTTTGCCAATCAATAATAGAATATGGAATTATTGCTTGGGGAGGAGCAACAAACTCGGCTATTGATTACATAGAAACCGCACAGAAAACGATCTGAAAGGTAATGCTAAAAAAAACATAGACTGACTGATACAGACCAAATATTCAACAGCTGTGACCTACTAGATATACGCCAATTATACGTTAAAACACTACTAAACTACATATTTGAAAAAAAAAGAAATTTCAACATAACAAAATAACACTAACATACCAGTTAGACAAGCGTAAAAAGAAAAAATAAAAACTCAACAGTAAATTCAAGCTTTGGACAAAGACACTACCAATACCATGTTATAAAAGCTTTCAACAGTGTAAAACTTGAAATTAAAATTGAGGAAAGTAAAAATAAATTCACACACAAAATTACAAAATGGATTAAAGAACAAAAAAGACAATATTACCAAAATTTCATAGCATAAAATAAAAATAAAACCTACACGTAACACACAAAACCAATATAAACACACATCACTCACAAACAAACAAGATTATATTTTAAATGTGTTATTTTCTCTTTAAATTTAGGTATTATGTAGATTATATTTTTTTTTTTTTTTTTTTTTAATATATGCAATAATATTATTATTGGGTTTATAAAAACAGTTTATTTTTAAACAAGTTCTGCTGTGTAATTATTATTACGCGTGACAGCTGTTTCGCCCTCTAAAGGCATTATCAAACTGCCAATTATGCAATAATATTATTATTGGGTTTATAAAAACAGTTTATTTTTAAACAAGTTCTGCTGTGTAATTATTATTACGCGTGACAGCTGTTTCGCCCTCTAAAGGCATTATCAAACTGCCTTTAGAGGGCGAAACAGGTGTCACGCGTAATAATAATTACACAGCAGAACTTGTTTAAAAATAAACTGTTTTTATAAACCCAATAATGATATTATTGTATATAAAAATATATATATTCTATATAAAAAAATAAAATGGAGTTCTACAAATTAAACTTAATAACAATAAATAAATTATATTTTCATATTATAAAATGAAGGCCTCAGCACGGGCAAGCCACCCAGTGAGGCCAACATTACTAGAAAACTTTGAAATGTAAAAAATATTGTACCAAATAAAAAAAATAAAAAAATTATTTTCTCTCGTCGGGATTTGAACCCGCGACCTCCGGATTTCCCACGGAGGCAGTCAAATTATTGTATTATTAACACACGAAGCTCTCTCAGGATCACCTTCAACTAACTAACCTAACGCGACAGGTCGACAATCTTTTAATATAATTTAAAATAATAATAATAGTGTTTTCCAGAATAAACATGTTTTGCAATAATATCTACAGAAATCCTTTCAAGGCTGTCTGCACAATACTGGATACTGGATCTTTATACTTGGGATTTACGCTTAAGGCTCCGTAGTAAGCGTTTAAATATGGTTTGAAAGGGAAATATATCAATAAGAATGTTAGAGGGAGCAGTGGCGTAGCTATGTAACCAAGGGCCCTGGGGCAAATTAAAAAATGGGGCCCACTGCTATGTAAACTGATTAGGTTTTATCAAATAAAAATATGAAATATACAAACACTTTAAAAATGCTAAGCTACTTAAGCTCTTTTTTGTGCACTGCAGACTGCAGGGCAGGTAATAAAAATATTAAACAGTAACAACATAAATTACAATACTTGGTGTAGGTACGGCTAATAAAACGAAATAGAGAAGATTCATGGGTTTATTATATAAAGGTCGGGCCTACCAACTGACTAAATAACAATTATATTTACAATTTTTTCCTAGCTTTTTAGTTTTCGCAAAAGTATCAATGACTTCGTTTAAATCCAGGCTTGATGCGGTTTTGTTTTCAATTGCTATTAGCGATAAGTGTCGGAGTCGAGTTTGGCCCATTATTATTTATATTATTATATAATTTTATTTTTTATTTCTTAAATAATTTTTTAAATGACCTTTCAGCTGCTGCAGAAGTGATAGGAATTGTAAAGAACAATAACATTAGCACTCCATATTTGCTCATTATTTCCTTATATAATTGGTGAACAGTCCATGCTTGAGTTAGTTGAGGTAAAACTAGATGGTAAATATAAATAAATTGAAGTGAAAAACTAAGGCCTATTATATCTGAATATTTTCTTTGGAATTCGTCACACTTTTGTAATAAAGTTGCTTCATCAACATGTAATAAAAATGTTGGTGTTAGAAAATCGAATATATGACAGACTGAACTCATACCAATAAAACGTGTATCTAATTGAGATATTACTGTGTCTAGTACATGATTGAAAATCTCAATTTTAAATATTTTTTCTCGGTTTGGAAATCGGTGATCAGCAACTAATTCATCAAAATGTTTTTTAACTTTTCTATGCCTTTTTTCTTGAAAATGGGTATCAATACCATATTTTCTTGCAGTTTCACTGGCTTTGCACTTGAATAATTCGAAATCATTTCTATAAATTTGCAACTTAGCTTTGGTCTCTGCTAAAACTTTACTCACATCGCCCAAATTGATGTCGCATTTTTGTAAAGTTTTGGATGCATAATTGATGTCGTTCAATACACTGTGCATGAATTCGCAAAGCAACACGAACTCGAAATTTAGCATTTTTGTTTTAATACTCTCTGCTTCACTACACTCATCTTTATTAGGACTCTTTAGAACTATTTCTGATAATGCGTTGATAATATCAAAATAACAAAGTTTTATTGCAGATATCGTATTGACAATACTGGACCATCTAGTCGGATTTAGTTTTTAAATGTAGAGGTCTGTGGTTCCTCCGAACCCTCCGCTCTTATGTGTCTCATGCAAACATCATCCACGTTCACATGATCGGCGGCGGAGGTATCTCCAACAGCAATAATTGTCGACTCTTCTTCAGTAGGCTTCTCAACCAACACTGCAGTTACCACATTATTTGAGTCACTATCAATAGAAATATTTTCGCCAGTTGTACTTGCAGAAGGCTGACTAAAAAACTTGTCAATTTAGGGCAATTTTTGTTTACTATCTTCTCTTTCTTGGCGTTGTTTGCGTTTAAATGCACCACTGGGTTTCTTCTTTCTATCCATATTTTAATACGCTACAAGTGTCGTTGGGGAATGACGCACAAATCACTATCCCAAACACTGCCAACCTACAGAAAGAATTTAGGGGAATTCCCTAGGCATTACTTTTGAATTTCTCTCAACTGAGTTGTCATGATTAAAGTAGGGTTGCAAGATGCAACCTGTCATATTTATTTTAAAATGGGAGAAATTTCCAAAAGTTCAGTTCTATCTAGATTTCTGGTAAGGATTCGAGGGCCCCCTGAGCTTGAGGGCCCCGGGGCACTGCCCCGCGTAGCCCCTAGGTAGCTACGCCGCTGAGAGGGAGTGCGACAATGATAAAATATGATAATATTTAATAAAACACGACTAGTGCAAAATAGTGCAAAAATCTCTCGACAAATGCCTTAGTTAAATATAAAGATACTCAGTGAATTTTTTCATTAAAAAAATTTAATAGTTGTTATGTGCATACATATTTTGATCTTTGGCCAATAAGTTATATTTGAGTAAAATAAATGGTAAAGTTTTGTTGTAACTGTCAAATATCGGATACCAAGAACTATCAACCTTAGCTTTTTCGTCACTTGTATAAAACCCATTATATGAATAAAGCCCCTATATATTTTAGGTTGTTATTTCAGTACAAACATATTAAATAATTTTAAGACTTAGGTACTTAACTGCGTTTTATTTTTAAAAATATCGATATAATTTTCAAAATAATTTTCCTAATAAATTTGTGTACCTATTACCGGTATATGGTAGGCATTCTATGACCCGATAAAAGTCATAAGTAGGGTTGCCAGATGTTCCAGATAAAAAAAACCGAACATTTTTTTTATCAAAGGGTCCCCCCTTTGATTTTTTTTAGTACAATTTGTGAAAAAATCGGTTCCATGATACTTCCTCAAAACGACAATTCAACACACCTTCAAAAGTCGATATAAAGTCATTAAAAGTGATGAAACAAAAACTAGGTTAAATTTTTACATATGTAATCTATTTAGCCTAGTTTTTGTTTCGTCACTTTTCATAACTTTATAACACTTTTTATAGGTGTGTTGAATTATCATTTTGATGAGTTATCCGGTCACCGTTAAGACCACCAAGCTAGGCACATGTCCGTTTTGTGGTGGTTGATTTTTTTTACAGTAAATTAAAATAATAAATCAAGTATGAAATGTAGAAGAAATTTTAAAAAAGTATAAATAAATTATTTTACAAAATGAAAAAAATAACTGTTTATATTTTAAACGTGCGAGTTAGTGTTTGTGAAATACATCAAAATAATTTGAAAGAATATATAAAAAGACCATAGACATATGAATATTAGTAGACCTGCCCTAAGTGATTAAAAGCGTATTATCCCCACTCCCCATACCGGTTCCATTGGAGCCGGCTGGGCTCGCGTATGGCCTCAAGTGAAATTTGAAAACGTGACGTCATCATTCTTGTGCGAACTATGGTCGAGGCATCATCGGTTCATTTTACGAAATAACACGGCAAAATGTTGACTTGTGATATGAAAACTTGTAAAAATAGATGTGAAAAAGAGAATAAACCCAATTGTCGTATTACATTCCATAAGTAAGCATTATTTTACTTTATTTTAAGCTTATTCACACCGTATTATATGGATCAGTTTTAGAAACATATACTATCACATCACAATGTAGCGATTCTCAAGTGTGCTCATCGTTGTTTACTGGGGTAAATAAATTATGAAGCATTTGTAAAAGTGTCTTAACTAAATACTCTGAAACTAACTACGACTCTGCAAACAGAAGAAATTTACTTTGCCGAATTTGGACTTCGCAAATTAGTTCATAACGTGGCGAGTAATTTGCGCTCCCATGTAAAAATGTCTATTCATTCAAAAGCAGATTTTACTTTTAAGAACTAAATGGTGATATTATAATGCGAGATGCCTATTTACTGTCAGATTGATTTATTGACGAATCACAGTCAGCTTAACCCCCTTTGTTCTTCAACAGTTGATTTTACCCCTCGCCATTATCTTCTCGTCTATTAATTCCTATGTCTGTGAAAAAGACTGAAATATAATAGAATTTAAAAAGAATAAAAAAGTACAGAATATAAGACATAGTAAAAAGTAAAGAACATAGAAAATCATCCATCTTTTAGAAAATTTCATCGGAAGGTTTACATATATGACACATGCATATTATATTTATAGAAAGTAGAGAAAAGACGATATTTTATAATCAAGTCATTAAAATATATTTTCGGGCACTACATTGCTAACGCTGGCTTAACCTTACGAGATATATTAAAATAATACACTACGGAATTGTATATCTTAAAAAGGCCTACAGAAAAGCCCTGAATGGAATATGTCTATCTCCTAAGGATAACGCCCAGTAACGCCGGGTACACGTTAGCTAGTTAAAAATATTATTTAAACGGTGTTAAAACTTTTTTTATGTTTGATTTAAAAAATTTAATACCAATAATAAATTATATATTTATTTATAATAATATAATGTAATAGCGTATTTAACCTCTTTTTAAAAACAGTTTTTATTTCTCAGATACATTCAGAAATATTCTATTTATTTGGATTTTATTAAGAAGCGGAAAATACAGATAAATTCTCAGACTTTCTGATAGCATCTTTATGAAATATAACGGTCAATATGGCAAAGGCCTGAATGGTTGAAAAGTCATTCTCCAGACCAGTTAAATGAGTCCTAATAAAATTGATTCAGCAACAACAGCGTGGCTCCCTAACCCAGAAAAGTACTCATAATCACTTTATTTAGCTCGCATCCGAGCCAATTTGCATCTCAGCGCGTCAATATCAGCAAGGATTACTCCTGTCATTATTAAGCATGCTGGTCGCTGGATGGTAATTGGTAATATATAAAGTGCAAGATTATTTATGAGTTGTCAGTGCAGTGGCAGACATTCAAGGTTAACGCGTCTGGTCTCTATGCAATCGGCTGCAGGTGTTTAGTGTGTGCTGACATCAGATAACCATTATAATATTTACATAGTCATTCATTTTTTGGAAAAAGGTAGGTATAATGATTTTACTAACTTTATATTATTTATGCTGTTTGAAGAGCTATCAAAAACATGAAACTAAATATTGATTATGATTCTGGTGGCCATGTAGCATGGTGGCTATGTCCTGGACATAGAATATGAAGAAGAGGTTGCGAGTTCGAATGCATGAGTACGCAAATAAATTTCATTTAATTCAAATTAAGTCAATGGATATCAAAATATTCGTCAAAAGTCCTTTGCTTGACAAGCTGAGAAAAACGACATAATCTGTTATTTGGAAATCTGTATATAAATGTTTATACCAATGTGTTAATATTAACCCTTTCACATCCGCATTATTGTTTCCACATATATACAACATGTAATGCTTTATAATACATCAGAAATTTATTTGAAAGTTTAGAATTAAATTTTTTTATTATTCGTTAATTTGGCTTAACATTGGACGTCGGAGGGTAATTTATAAATAGTAAGGTAAAATAAACATAACACAAAAGTAATACAAATAACTGTTTCATGTCAAAAATGCACATTTACAATGTAGTAATAATCTTTAGGTTTGAAACAAATAACATTTGAACCAAAATTCATTCAGAAATAAAGAAATAATCTAAGATAATAAATAATATTTAAAAATTCGCCATACTAGTCGAACATATGTCCATCACTACCAGTGTTAATTTGAATTAACATTGAAATTCATTTACGATTTTCTGGCAAATGACTGTGAACAGTGAATTAAACTGATGATATTATTATAGAACACATCTTTATGCGTTAAAATATCTATAATTTGAGTAGAAAATATTGATATCTCACCTTAAATAAAGTAATCAGTTGCGGCAGAAATTCGATGAAACTCACAATCAGCAGATGTCAAAATATTTATCGTTTTTATGGCGGGAATAAGGATTTCAACTTAGCGGCAAAATTGACGGCACAGAAAAGATTACATGTTATAAGATAACAAAAACATGACTTTTCTAAATCGCTACCGTTAGGTAGTAGGTAGTAGGTAGTAGGTAGTAGGTAGTAGGTAGTAGGTAGTAGGTAGTAGGTAGTAGGTAGTAGGTAGTAGGTAGTAGGTAGTAGGTAGTAGGTAGTAGGTAGTAGGTAGTAGGTAGTAGGTAGTAGGTAGTAGGTAGTAGGTAGTAGGTAGTAGGTAGTAGGTAGTAGGTAGTAGGTAGTAGGTAGTAGGTAGTAGGTAGTAGGTAGTAGGTAGTGGGTAGTGGGTAGTGGGTAGTGGGTAGTAGGTAGTAGGTAGTAGGTAGTAGGTAGTAGGTAGTAGGTAGCAGGTAGCAGGTAGTAGGTAGTAGGTAGTAGGTAGTAGGTAGTAGGTAGTAGGTAGTAGGTAGTAGGTAGTAGGTAGTAGGTAGTAGGTAGTAGGTAGTAGGTAGTAGGTAGTAGGTAGTAGGTAGTAGGTAGTAGGTAGTGGGTAGTAGGTAGTAGGTAGTGGGTAGTAGGTAGTAGGTAGTGGGTAGTAGGTAGTGGGTAGTAGGTAGTAGGTAGTAGGTAGTGGGTAGTGGGTAGTAGGTAGTAGGTAGTAGGTAGTGGGTATTAGGTAGTAGGTAGTAGGTAGTAGGTAGTAGGTAGTAGGTAGTAGGTAGTAGGTAGTGGGTAGTAGGTAGTAGGTAGTGGGTAGTAGGTAGTGGGTAGTAGGTAGTAGGTAGTAGGTAGTGGGTAGTGGGTAGTAGGTAGTAGGTGGTAGGTAGTAGGTAGTGGGTAGTAGGTAGTAGGTAGTGGGTAGTAGGTAGTAGGTAGTAGGTAGTGGGTAGTGGGTAGTAGGTAGTAGATAGTGGGTAGTGGGCAGTAGGTAGATGATCACTGTAATCAATAATATTTGGATAATTTGTATTTTTATGAAAAATAATCTCAAGCGCGATATGTAAGCAGGAAATTCGGCGCGCGGAGCGGACTGCTCCAATTGGGCCCGCACAGGGTCGGCCCTTCCAGCACCCCAAGTAGCTTGAGATCAAATATATTCTCCAAACATAGATTATACACCCACAATAGCAATAAATTACCACTGACTAAATGAAGTACAAGGAATGACAATATTATAGACATCAATAACTTAATTATTACGAAAGTTTCGTAAACGATTTCGCACTAATTATTAATGTCCTTGCATTGATAAAATGCTGAATTAAAAACTTGAGTCAGAATTCTCTAAGAATTTTGTATTTTTAACCCTAGAATGCTAAACATCGCCTGTGAGGCGAAGCAATTTTTTTTTGGAGTGATATCTCCTGATCGCTCACTCGTATCAAAGCATGCGCTCGCGCCAACTCAGTTGAGTGTTGTACGAGCTAGCGCACAGACGTTTTTTGGATTTGCTCGGCTGCGTTGTTGAGATACAGACACGTGTGGCGCCTGTGAGGCGAAGTTTAGCATTAAAGGTAATTTTTTTGTACATATATGTTTGTGGTTTTTTTTTTGATTTTTTGCTAAAAATTAAAGTTTGAGTATAATTTTTATAGTTTTATGAAATGGCAACGTCTGAAGCGCAGCTACTTAAATGGCTGGAGGAAATATCGGTAGATGGAAGTGAAGAGGACGACGATTTAGGAGCGGATTTTGATTCAGATGACAGTGTGGATGACCCCAATTACGTCACTGAGTTAGACGATGACTTGCAGAATATTCATGTATCAAATCAAATTCATGTCGATGTACAATCCACACCGACTCATGTTCAGGAAGCTTTAGCCACGGCGCAAAATAGGGAGCAGCCGGCTTGTGAGAATCGGATAATTACGCCATCGGCATCGATTATGAGGGGAAAGAACAAATATATTTGGTCCTCAGAACCTTCTTCGTCACAACAAAAATCGAACAGAACTCCTTCGAGAAACATAGTCCATATTGTGCCAGGCCCAAAAGAAGGCGCCAAGGGCATTGTTGATCCCATGAAATGTTTTGAACTGTTTTTTACTTCGGAGTTGATGGACGAAGTACTTTTGCGGACTAATGAATATATTATACAAACAGCTACCAAGTATAAAATTCAGAATACTACTACATCACAGGTCAGAATAGAAGAGCTTCGTGCGCTTCTTGGCATATTTATCTTGAGCGGAGCGTTGAAAAATAATCACTTGACAACAAATGAGCTGTTTGATCCTACGATTTGTGGATCCCAAAATTTAGCTGCAATGAGCTGTGAACGGTTTGAGTTCCTTGTAAAGTGTCTGCGTTTCGATGATCGTAACACTCGAGACGACAGAAAAAAAACTGATAAGTTTGCGCCTATCCGAAATATTTGGGAAATTTTTATCAAGCAATGTAGAGATCTGTATAAACCAAGCTCATACGTGACAATAGATGAACAACTTTTGGCATTCAGGGGACGATGTCCATTCCGTGTGTATATTCCTAATAAGCCGGCCAAATACGGAATAAAGATTGTTTTAGTGTGCGATGTTAGATCAAAATATATGTTTGATGCCTCACCGTATTTGGGAAAAAACCTCGGTACAGCTATAAACGAACCATTAGGCTCTTACTATTGTAAGCTGCTTACAAAGACTATACATGGCACAAATCGTAATTTAACTGCCGATAACTGGTTTACTTCTATACCGCTAGCTGAGCAATTGCTTCGACCACCATACAACCTTACTCTTATTGGAACAATTCGAAATAATAAGCAAGAAATTCCACCAGAGTTCAAACATAATTCATCACGCCCTGTTGGGACATCTCTTTTTGGATTCCACGAAAAGCTCACTCTTGTTAGCTACAAGCCAAAACCTCAAAAGACCGTTCTTTTGCTCTCTACGATGCACGACAAGCCTTCTGTTGACTCCGTTTCCGGTAAGCCGACAATAATTCATTCTTATAACGAAACAAAAGGTGCTGTGGATACTTTTGACCAGATGTGTGGTCACTCAAGCTGTAGCCGTAAAACTAGGCGTTGGCCACTTTGCATGTTCTATGGAATGTTGAATATGGCTCTACTCAATAGCTTTGTAATTTATGTATCCAATTGCGAAGCTTTGAAAATAAAGCCAATGTCAAGAAGAGAATTTCTCAAGATATTAAGCAAGAACCTATGCAGCGACTGGTGCGCCATCCGTTTGGAAGAAAGGCCACGTATGCAGAAAAGAGTCCGTTCTGCAATTCATGACGTGGTTGGTCATAATACTGACACTGATTCAGATGAACCATGCATAAAAAAGGGAAAAAGATCAATGTGTGACTTCTGCCCCCCGAAATTGAGGCGTATGAGTATTTATTTCTGCGCAAAATGCAAGTTAACATACTGCTTAGAACACCGGTCTCCAAACTGTTGCAAATGCGACAAAAAAAAGTAGGTGGAAAAAACCGAAACTTTATTTTGGTCTCAATGAATATTTTTAAGTTGTAAGCTGTGAAATATATTTTTATAGACTTAGTACATCTCAGGTCTATAAGACCCAGAAGTTTTTTTTTTATTTCCAATTGTGAATTTTTTTGATTTTTTTTTTTTTGTAAAAGATCTCTGTATACCACGAAACAAAATATATGATCTTAAAATAAGCTTTTAATATATTTAATGTATTTAAAAAATGAATTGTGTTATTTTTTTTTGTTACCCAATATGTAATAAAAGTGTTTTTGTTTTTGTTTTAATATGTTGTATTTTTTTTAAGTAAAATATGGTTTTTTTTTATAAAAGTCGCCTCACAGGCGAAGTTTAGCATTAATGGGCTAAAAAATATGTTTAGTATTCTAGGGTTAAATAAATTCTGAAAACTGTTTATTGAACGCTTCCACATATTTTCGCTAGATGGAACTATAAGTAAAATTTTCACCAATCGTGATAATTCAACTCCACCAAGCCACTTCTCTCATTGACATTGTTGAACGACTTTAAAAATAACGGAGTAGTTTTAATTGTTGAAAAAGCAATTAAATAATTTTCTGTCTGTAAATATGTAGGCATATATATAAATAGGTTGTCAAAAAGGTTATATAAATAGGTAAGTATCTACTTTATCGCATGTCTTAATTGTTGACACTATCAGTTCCAGTTTTGAAAACTATATTCTTTTTTCAAATAACTCACGCTCATCACAAACAACTGATAAGGTATGTTTGATGATAAATTTTCCTTGTACGTACGCGTGTGACGTTTTAAAAAATGGAACGGATTGTGTGAATTCAAGTAGGTATCTACCTACCAACATCAGAAAATTATTTTGTTTTTATTAATTAACAATTCTATATTTAAATTGTGTGTTTCTAAAATATAATTTTCAACTTAACCCTTAACGGAGACGACCTGAGTTGATGGACACTGTTGGTTAGTATAATTACATATTGTATTTACGGTATTGACATATAGTACAGTCAAGTTAAACATGAAAAGGGGGTTGTGCTTGCAAAAGGTCCAGTCATTCTGAATTTTTTGTATGTTGTTAGGACCTAAACCAGTATTAAAAAAAAAATTTTGCAACTTCGAAAGTACTGTGCGAGCGGCGGTGGACCTAAAAAACCAGGAAATTTTCGGATTTTTTTTCAGTTTTTGCTCAATATCTCAGTAAAAGAAGGGTCTGACCGGTATAGTCGGTTCACATACTTTTAAAGTAGACTAAATTTTCTATAATTTGAAACCAAAGCAAGCTATACAAAGCCATTGGTTTTCAAGATACAGTTCTTCAAAAATAGGCAATTTTTTCCAAAAAGTTAAATTTTTTCGAAATGGTCACTTATTTTGTAAAATAATTTCTTAAATACGCATCCCACGTCAAATATTATGGGAAATAAAGTTGTTGTAAATTTAATTAGCTTTCATTTGAAACCAGATTAATATCTATAAACGGTTCTCTCAAAAATGGCTGATAATCAAAAACAGTCATAAGTGGATTTTGGGTGAAATGCAAATAAACTGTTCTCACGTCTTTTTATGGTTTTATTTATCAAACAGTTAACACATTTTTGTGAAAAAAAGAAAAGATATTACATCTATCGGGAATTACGTCATCTTCGAACATTGTTTTATATACCTACATACTAAAATGCTTGTACAAACATCATGGTACCTACTATAAGGACAAATTACATGTACACAAAAAATAAAACTAATATGAATCATGTAGGTATTGTGTCTTGGTTGCCAAATCATGTCTTTCTTTTTATCTTAGCTGGGAGAGGCGTCAGTCTGTAGTCGGGTCATCTTCATCGTCCGAGCATTTCAGCTCCACATCCGGGACGTTAATGCAAAATTTGCCACCGCATGACTGACAGAGGACTGAGCAGTGGAGCCCAGCCTTTCTACACGAGCAGCTCCCAGAGCATCCTTTATTGCATTTACACGAATTTTTTCGCAAAAGGGCAGGAGGTGCGGGATCCATCGTTGTAGGGATGGGGGTGAGTCTTTGAGAAGACAGCTTCCACCCCCATTCAGTGGGATTCAAGTTGACTCTCCGCCACTTCTGCACTTGGAGGTAGCATCTTGCTGCATGGTGGCCTGCAGCATCTTCCGTCGGTGGCAAACGGGCGAGGTTTATGTTTGTTGAAGTGACAAACGTCTTATACCTCAGGAAATCCAAAGTATCCCTCGCGATGTCACCCCCATATAGAGCCACGAAGCACTTGATGCCTGCTTCACAGCAACCAGCAACTCAGTGACAGCAACCAGCTTCACCCTTCGTGCTCTTCTGAAGATAGACGTTTGTCTCTTCAGCGCCCAAACCATTGAGAAGAACGAGCAGGTCGACATCTTCTCCCACTATGACGACCCGATCGGCATCTGCTCTTCTTGATAACGCCATCATGACGATCTCTCGATCAGCATCTTCTTCGGCAACAGCCACTTCTACTCCCTCCTTCTGAAAGGCGTCACAGAGAAGCGTTATAAGGCGTCTCTTATTGTTTTCATTGAGCAATACATGCTCTTGAGCAATTTGAATTACTGTGGATTCATCGAACGTCAATTCGTAGCTGGAATGAGCTGCGTAGCGCTGGAGTCGTTCCGCTGTTTTGGTGTTTTTTTTTGGTAGCATCTTCGGGGTAGCCGTCAAAAACAATGGAGACGTTCTTCCCAAAGTGGTTTCGGACGTAGGTGGTATAACGTGCCAAAAGTGCTCGAACCGTGCTCTTCCGCTGCCACACGACCTTGTGCAAGAGGTAGCCACCATCCAAAATGACGTGAGTGCTGGCATCTATCGGCGTGTGGCTGGCAGTGAAGGCAGAGTACAGAGTAGAATTTGTGCCCTTGCGCAACCCTTGTTCCAACTCTCTGGGCCGTGTGGCAATTAATTTCAGGACCTGCCAGTAAACCACTACTGATAAAAATTAAACTGTCAGTTTTGGGAAATGGAGGGTGGAGAGCAAAACAGTTTTTTAGTTTTTCCACATCACTATTATCTCGGATGATTCGAGAAGGTCTCATGTCTACATGCTGCTCTCCAGTAGGACATGATAAGCTGCAAAAACTTTCCAGTTCTTCACAAATCTTCAACATAAACACCATTCCTGCTGTCCACCTTGCCAGAACACTTTCGGAGATTCCCCTTCCTTGGGTCAACCCACCGTAGATTTTCATGGATTGCATCAGCTTCTGCTCAATTGTTAGATCTGACCACAACCCAGACCAAAACTTGTCAGACCGGCGAATGGTGAAGGATCCTTTTGTGAACATGTCGTATTCACTTTTATCCATCCGATCTTGTAGAGCCATCATATCCTGAAGGTAGAGGTGCGCGCTCTTAGCATACAAAAAATGTCCAGTTGTGTGGAAAAAAGGGAGCATCTTGCGGACAGTATACAAATGAAGGTTCCAATCACCAGCACGCTCTGCCTGGATGAATAGTTTTATCAAAGTGGTCATACGAAAGTATTGGACCCACAACTGTGATGTTGGACCATTCGCTTCAATTTTCTCCAAGGCACTTTTAAATTTTGCCTTTAGTATTTGGTAGGTATCAATTTCTTCTGCTGATATAATGAGAGACCTTTAAGTGTCTCGCAGCAACTTTTTCAGTCTCGTCTCGCTCCTCAGGAGTTATTTCAACCTCATAAAAAACAATGCTGGCCAGTGTGAGGTTTGCCAAAATGTGGGCTCGAACAGCTCGTGAATATGCGTGCCCATTCAAAATTTTGTCAACACTGTGGCCTGCGTAGATGGTGGTTAGTAGCTCTTTCAGACCGCTCCCACCCATTATTGTACCAATGCATCCCATAAAGGACAGTAAGAGGTAAAATCCACCAAGCCCTGGAAGGGCCGGGTGCGGGTAAGGAGATCAAGGGGGGGAGGGACAGTAAAAATACTCGGCTAAAATATTAGTGGTGCTTTTAAATTTGGGTTAAGTAAGTTTCCCAATTATTGTATTGTTTAAATTTGACTGAAGGTCGTTATACTGGTCGATAATTATGCCATAAAATAAACCAATGATGACTCATGGGTATAGGTACTAATGGGTACTTGAAATTTGAAATAGTCGTAATTAAATTATAACCCTAGGATAAACCCACGATGATTAATGGATTTACTTCACAGCACAATAAAACCATAAAAAGACGCGAAAAAAGTTTATTTGAATTTCACCCAAAACCCACTTATGACTGTTTTTGGTTATCTACCATTTTTGAGAGAACCGTTTAGTCTACAGATATCAATCTAGTCTCAAATAAAATCTTATTAAATTTACAACAACTTTATTCTATTCAATATTTGACGTGGGATGCGTATTTTAGAAATTATTTTACAAAATAAGTGACCATTTCGAAAAAATTTAACTTTTTGGAAAAAATTGCCTATTTTTGAAGAACTGTATCTTGAAAACCAATGGCTTTGTATAGCTTGCTTTGGTCTCAAATTATAGAAAAATTAGTCTACTTTAAAAGTATGAATGCAGACTACACTGGTCAGACCTTTCCTTTACTGAGATATTGAACAAAAACTGAAAAAAAAATCCGAAAATTTCCTGGTTTTTTAAGTCCACCGCCGCTCGCACAGCACTTTCGAAGTTGCAATTTTTTTTTTTTAATACTGGTTTAGGTCCTAACAACATATAAAAAATTAAGAATGACTGGACCTTTTGCAAGCACGGATGTACATCTTGACTGGACTAATAACACAATAAGCATAAAAATACGCTGTCGTATTTGGTGAAATTATGTTCCTGCTCACAGTTTTAATTTTTTTCTCTTGATTTATTTCAATGGGGTATTTTAACAAACCAAGAAACTTACAGTAAATAATGTGGGAAATATTTAAAGCTTATTTTTCTGTACATTATTTTCTTTATCATTTTTTTTTTTTTTTTTTTAAAGAAAGACAAATATTCCCGGGTCACGAATAATCCAACAATGTTTGAAAATCTCCTACTACCACCACAGAAAGCCGAAAATGTTGCTTGTGTTGTGATGGAGGACTTAGCCAGCCGAGGAATCGAACACGCGACGCTCGGGTGAGACCCAAGCGCTATGCCCACTCAACCACTGACCGGTCATTGTACAAAAAAGTGAAATTTTTTAGATTCATTCATCATAATTATGATTTATTTAAAAAATATCTAAAACCATACATTAAGAAACGGTTTGAAGTGAATACAACGTCATTATCATGTAGAAAATACTTCTGGCTAGTAAGACGTCTGTCACCGACGTTGGCCGGCATGACGCCAATAACGTCATATTCACGAACAAAAATGATCATGTCGTTTTAGCGGAAAATTAAAAATGGTGCGTTTCAAAACATTATAGAATAATTTTTAGTCAACATAAAAAATTGTATTGAAATTAAAAAAAAACAATGAATATAACATATTCTTCCACAACAGTAAACCAGAGACATAAGTAGTCTACGTGTCTTGGGGTAAAGAACTAACTTCCGGAGGGGATTCTACATGAAGTAAAAAAGTAATAAGTAACTATTTTTGAATTTCCAACGTTTAAAAGCAGTTTTCAGGTTCAAAAGTTGAATTATTTGAATAGAAAAATAAAAATTCTTCTATGGAAAAAAAAACAATGGAATTTATAAAAAAATCGTTTATCTTTTTTACTTCTATCATCATGTTGAATCGCCCCGGTCACCCTGTATATGTATATGTAATACTTACCTTTTTTTCCGAATGTGTATTTGTAGGCTTCAACGTCTTCATCACTGACACTCCTCGGCCATGGCTTCTTCATGTTGACCATTGCCTTCTTAAAAATGCCCAAGTCATCTATCTTGACACTGATCTCAGGAAGAAAGGAGTTTTGGAAGAAGAAAACGTACCTGCGAAACGCGAATTAAAACAAAATTAGACTTTTATCTGTAGGTAGGTTTTTTTATGTGAATGACGCCCAAGAGTCCCAACGGCTCTCAAACGTCTGAAGCCAGAGAGACTATGGCAACCCCAATTGGGGCATGGAGATAGGGAAGAGGTAGGTAGGGAAGAACCTGGTTATTCAGATATAGTCACCAAACACGGAGAAAACCATTTTAGGCACCATTTAAATTCTGAAAGATGGTCTTTCACCTGGGCAATCTTTCTTCACAGGCACGCAAATCAGAAGGTTATCCAGAACGATAATTGAATTCATCTCCGTGTCAGATCAACGGGCGCACTCTAAAACGGAAAATCTGTTAGAAAAGATGAAATTTCATAACGATGAACTCTGGCGTCATGAAATTTGCGCAGCTTCCAAGCGACATCTTAGCCCTGTTCTAAGATTTTCATAATTATATGAAGGTGCATTGATCTTCGCCCCACTTAAGCAATCTATGTACCTTACTAGTCTTGTTGAAAAATGTGGAATAAAAAATATGGCGACTGTCAAATTGTTTCCTAGTTTTATTAATATTAAATATAGCAGATGTCTTCTGTTTGCAGATGACCTCAAATATCCGATGGAAATAATATCTTACTAATACTGCTTATAAATACAATCTGACCTTGCTGCCGTAGAATGATCAGAAAAATATAAGTTACAGTTATAACTGTACCCGCTCCCAGAAGCCCATAGTCTTTGAGTCAATGGAGTTAAAGATTTCGGTGTCGTCTTGATCCCAAACTGACGTTCTATGACCACATGTTACGACTCACTCCAGCATGGTGCAAACTCCCGTTGATGACACTACAATGACTGTATTCAATGATAGCCATGTACGATGGCGTTATAAAAAGTAAGCTAGAGTATGTTTGTGATGTGTGTCAGAACCAAACTAAATGTGCTGGAACAAATCCAGAAAAAAATCCCCAGGTAAGTCTATATGCGGACGCATGGAACTTATCCGAGGTTCATGCACCATACAGACTTACGTGAGGCAACAAATAGGTTAAGCTTAGAAAAGAGACGCTATGCTGATCTTGCAATAAGTACTTAGTTTAAATATAATTCATAATTCTATTGATAGCCCATTTCTCTTGGAATGCTATGGCAGATGAGATGTTCTAGCACAACATAGCATGACACGAAAAATGGTGCTGTGAAATGAAATTTTTGAAACAGTGGATGTATTTAATTTCTCATTAAATTTCCTTAAGACTTTTTGTGTATACTTATTTTCCCAGATGTTAAAAGTGTCAGAATGATTGTACTGTAAATGGATTAATAATCTGTCGTACAATACTAAAACAAACATTAAAATTGCTTTATATTATAGCTCATAATCACGCATCACTATAACCATGTTGATTTCTTATTATTGTAATTTATATGATGTTATCTGTCGGAGAGATATTAATAAAACTATATGTTTTCATAGTAAATATTATGAAAACATTTACAATATATTAAAATTTTATGACACCTGAATTCACCCTTCTAAAGTTATTGCTGCTTCATACAGAGTTCTGTTTTATAATATTATGTGATATTTTCGTCACATTTAAATACTATTTATTACGAACAAAGCAATGAAAATGCTCGGTTTCATAATAAGAATTGCCACAGTGACTTTTGTAATACATCTAGTTCAAAATGTTTCTACACACATTATTTGGGAGCCAAATTGAGTATAACTCACCTATTTGGTCAGTATAAGATTCACTCAGATTATATTTATTAAAATACAGCACAAATTACTAAGACATAAATTGTAAACATAATACTCCTTGTGAAATATAAGACAAGTAGTAAGTAGCTGACTCAATATTTAAACACAGAATTTTAAATAATAACATCTACTGTACCGAATTTCTGTCCTTTATTAATTTTAACATACCTATGAGACGTACACGACATACAGTGCTATTCCACAAGCTTAATTGTAAAAAAAATGCAGCATCTAATTTGCCAATTAACCGAGCTCTTCACACCCTAAATAATATTTGTCTAAACTCAACATTTTTTCGGATTTACTGCCCAAATTCAAATTTAGCACCATGTCAATAATTTAAACTGTTCAATGCGCATACATATAGACACACACACACACACACAAAAACACTCATATATACATTACACACACACACACCTATATACTACACACGTCACATGGTAATTAAGGAATAAACATACCACTTAGCAGACATTACAAGGCAACATATCATAGGTACCCAACATGAAGTATCTTATTCCTATATATTGTTTCATCTCTATAAATCATGTACTGTTTGTTGTTATAATATAAAAAATAGATAAAAATAAACTATAACAGCCGTACTAAAAATGTCACATGTCGTCACTTGGTACAACCTAATACATCACGTGATAGTGTAGCACTCCATCTCTTTCCAGTAGTAGAGGTACAGAAGACAGCTGATATCACGTAATTCGTTGCGACGTGTAGCACTGTAATCAGTGGTGACAACGACGTGTGAGACAGAAAAAATGATGTTTTAATTTTTTTAATTCATCGTACAGATAAATGACGTACATGATTACTTGGTTAAAGTATTTCGGGTATTTGCCAATAGATCATGCATACATTACAAAATAGGATGCTCGACTAAAGAAGTGATTGTCTAAAAGTTTCAGCTTCATTAAATTAGTGTTTATACGTGTAATAAATGTCATAATACAAAATCTTACCACGCATGACTAAACTGCCACCACTCCGAAAAGACCAACTTAGCCCAGATATCTCCACTGGGGGCGCTCATGGTAACGAACTGGTCCAGCATAGATCCGTAGAGATCTACGAATCTGTAGGTAATCACCGCTCCCCAGTCGTGGCCGATCAGGGTGAACTTTTCTCTGCCTGATGAAGAAAACCAAATATTGATGCTGGTACAGTTTTATTAAAAATAGAAAACATTGAACAATTACGTACCTAGGTTCTTAGATAGGACTACCTACGTAAAATAATATGAATTAATAAAGTAAGAAGTAATATTTTGAAATCCACCAATAAATTATAATTGACCTTGTGATGGACCAAAGGTGTTTCCGAAGGAAAATAGTATAAACCGTCAGCGTAGAGACATCTATTGGAACAGGCGCGTGTGAATTAAAGGAAACTGCATACATGGATAGAAATTTTCTATCAGGGATTATCAGAAAAATTGAATTGCTCAATCGGATTACAGGGAGAAAGAAGGAGGTACAACTTTTGACAGGACAAAGGATATCTTAAGAGAGGGGTGTGTTTTAAGCTTTGATTTATATGACATCGACCTTGAAAATATTCCCACCAAATTGTTAGGTTAACGCAGTAGCAAAAGCCACTCAGATTCAAGGTTGATTTACTTGACATTTTTGAGGGATTCACAACCCTTTTAAACGTGTAGCGCCACATGGGACGACGCGAGATAGGGTTGCAACAGATCTTTTACTCGAGAAAAAGGTTTCCGATTTCTTTAAAATTCAAGTGGAAAGATTTAACAGAATTTTAGTCTTAAGTACCCACTAGACTTTACATGGTGGGTATAGGAGGAAGGAAATCCATTAAAATTAATAGCCGGAGATAAAATGAATTTAAAGCTTTTTTTGTTAACATTTTAAAGTGATGTTTGGCACATTATAACTTATTTATGTCTTTTCCGTGAATGAAAGAGACAAAACAAAGGTACAGCCCCGAATAAATTAAAAAACACGCCCAAAAGAAGGAGCATACTAGAATATTTGGCAATAAAATTACGTACAATCGGGAAAAAAATCTAAAGTTGGAGACAAAAAAAATCACGGAAGAGCGATGACAATATAGATTTTAAAATGAAAAGTCCGGAATTCACACTTCAAAAAACAGCGTTCACTAAAGAATTGTATTGAAAGCGCCCTATGGGAATCGGAACTCGCTTTTCCAGTCCGCGCCTGATCATTTGATCACATGAAACAGGTTTCAGGGTGTAAACCTTTTTGAAATAACCAGAATGGCCTAATTAGCATGATGCGACTATGACCTAAATAGAAAAGAACATACAAGTCGATAAAGGTTAGAATATAATATTTTTAACGTGATTAATGGGAAAATACAGTTATAAATAGTTCGGATTTAGAAAAAATGGGAACAGTTTTGACAATTTTTGGGAATTTGTTGCAGAGTAAGTGCGTCGCAAGATTTTAAACAAAAGTGCTCAAATTAATTTAAACAGTTTTACACAGTTTTGGAAAGCTTCGGCAGATTTAAGCAGCGAATTCGCAGAGTAAATACGTCGCGGTATCTTAAATAATTAACTTCAGACTTGAGAGGGTTGCAACTCAGTGCTAGATACCTCAAGATATAAATCTCAAATCAAAGTAGTAAAGTGTTCTGTTTAAATTTAAAGAGTTTTAACAGTTTCGCGGAGTTTTGATCAGAACGTGTAATTACGACGCGTGTTTTCGAGCATGAATTGTTGTTTAGTAAAAGACAGTCCCGCAGATTTTTTTGATTTTGATAATGTCACGGGTTTAGAATAAAATTATAATTCAAAATAATAAACCCTAAAAATTTCTTCTCGAATAAAATAAAACGCAATTGTTATGATTTTAATAAAGTCACGGATTATAAATAAATTTATAATAAAAATTATATACATAAAAGTCTTTCTCGAACAAAATAAAACGCAAATGTTAAGATCTCCTTTTTTGATTTTGATAAAGTCACGGGTTAAGAATAAAATTATAATTAAAAATAACAAACCCTAAACATTCCTTCTCGAATAAAATAAAACGCAATTGTTATGATTTTTATAAAGTCACGGATTATAAATAAATTTATAATTAAAATACTATACATAAAAGTCTTCCTCTTTCTTTTAAGATTTCGATAAAGTCTCGGATTATAAATAATTTTGTAATTGAAAATTTATATACCTAAATGTCCTTTTGAACTGTAAAGGAACGCGAGTGTTAGGCTCGATCAAAGCCGCGTATTATAAATAAATTTATGATAAGCAAAATAATATCCCTGAAGTCTTCATAAAACATAATAAAAGACCTTGCTGTTAGATTTCAATAATTGCTAGGTTAGGGAGGGGTGTTGATTTTACAATTATGGGGTTAACTCTATAGGAAATTCAAATATAGATTAGTAGAAAGTGGAAAGTTCGAAGTACATTCATTACGGTGGGTAGTGTGGATAACACAGCCAAATTAGGAAAATAAGATTGTAGATATCTCGGATTAAGATATAAAATTTTAGGTTACCATCTCAGGATAAATCTAGTAGTAATTACGGAACGCTCCACCCAAGAGCAATGGTCGTGTGTTTCCCGACAGGATTTTTGCTATTAGCGGGTAGGAGCTTGGTAAGTGTTTTCATTTCCAATTGAGGTGTTCCAGTTGAACTTAGAACGAGCGATGCTGACATCTGTCGACTAGCAATTACCACTAATCCATTTTAATATGTCTATAAAACCAACATGTCAATTTTTCAGGATTACTCAACAAGTCCAATATTACCTCGGTAGTATCATTCGCAAACCTTTACCTCGTCCCCGAATTTGAACCTCGATTAAACTTCATAGTTGGTTGATGACAGATAGTGACGCTGTAAATCCGTATCCCACAAATACGGGCCAATCAGAAGGAATTTTTTTCTGACGCTACCATGTGATAGGGGTTGCCAACGTGGACAGAGCGGACTAACGGGATGTTGAAAACTATTCCCTCTGACGGAACCATGTTGCGTGAGGGGCGTGAGAGGGGAATGAAAAATTGTGATGCCGCCTTGTAATGAACGGGGACATGGTTAACTGTCGGGGCGTCTAGAATGGAGATACCTCAGGGTGTCTGTAAAATCCACGTGGAGGGGGCGACGACGTGATATCACGTGAGAATAATTCCGCAGCGCTTTTACATTATCCAATGGTGTCGACCGGGAAGATGATGTAAGCCAACTGGAATGCTCCCTTGGCGGAATTACAACAGCTTCTTTGAGGTGGAGTGTAGGTCTGACAGTGCGTTGGAGATGAGCTTCATTAGACGAAACCTACATGACACACTTTCCGCGTTAGCATCATGATATGGGATGCAATAACCTTCCCCATCTAGAGCCAGTACAGTAGATCTTCCGGAGGTATGGGCGTTGGAGCGATTTCGGAAATGGCGTGATGACTTAATTTGTTTTCTCTCGGACGTGAACGGATCCGCGTAGGTCACGGTACCTTTATGAAATGGGTTGCCAGCTATGGGGAACAGTCCAGCCGCGTCGGAGTCAATGTTTGATTTCTGATCTCCATTCACCGCTATCGTATTGGTCAGTGGAGGAGCCAGCGTAGTTTGAAAAATATTTCATTCATATAGTTTACCCCTTCTCCTTCCTCCTCTTCCCCCCCTCTCATTCCTTTCCTTTAATAAGATTAAGTGTCGAGTAATAAAACTAACATATATTAGAAAAGATGGAGGCGGCCCGGAGCTGAGATGGCAGGGAATTCCCAGAAAACCGACACTCTTTGCATGTCGGTACTATACTTTACTAATTTGTGCAATAACGAAACTATTTCATGTTCTCGGATTTATTTAAGGTTGGAAAGATTAAAAAAATACTAGTGATGACTACTGTATTAGAGTTAGGCGTACTGTAGGGGACGAGAGTAGGTTAAGCGCACGGTTTTATAAGAAAAGTTTTAAAATTTCAATAGTGAAGAGATCACTCACTCTAATTTAAACGAAACTGGATTACCACAAACATATGCATTAGTAGCTCGTTCATAAAGGGGATGTCTCTTTCATATGACTTTCAAAACCAAAACAGATAACACAACGATGAAAAAGAGCATTATAGCGAAAACAACTCTTAAGATCTTGTTACTGTATACTTCATACAGGGATCGAGAGGCTTAGCTATGGTTTCCTTTTAAGGTATACCTCCTAAGGGGTGCCACCACTAGCATAGGAAAATCGAAGGACAAAGACCAGGGTGCTACATTTTACAAATCAGACAGAAGAAATTATCATTATTTTAACGTAGGTAGAAAGTTAGGATCATCACAACCTTCATCGAACAAACGAAATAAGATTCTAACTGTGATTTGTCCTTAAAAAATAATGATAAAATGGGTGTTATTTAAATTGTTAGTAGTGGTATGACACATACAAAAAAAGGCAATAATAAAAATAAATACAAACTCATCTACTATATTCTTTAAGGATATTACATTAAAAAAAGATAAGATCAAGTTTAGTGCTGGAGAAATATAGATGCAATAAACATGTAAAAATAAAATAAACAATCATAGATTGATTTTGGTTGTGATGGCCTAACCGCAGGTTATCAATTTGAAGAAATGCTGCATAAGGGTTTCACGCTTTCTTCCTCAACTGACTTGTGCCATAGTGAGCATGGAAGTAAGAACCTACCTCGGTTCTTACTTCCATGGGCAGTAAGCGAGAGGGGTACGGGATTTCGCGCACCGTGAGACGACGCACGGTTATCAGTAGGGCGCTGTGATGCCATATTCCAAGAATAAAATACGTTTTACCATGTTTTGAAGGATAAAAAAACATGTTTTTCGTCAGCTTTTATTGAGAATTTTAATAAGAAAACAACAGTGCGTATAGCAGTGATTTTTTAAAAACCTTAATAAATTAATATTCACCCTAGACTTGCAGAAAAGTCAATAGATGTCGCACATCAAAATAAAAATATGATATGTTCATCTAAATACACTGTTTAGATTGCATTTAGTTTGGATTGAATTTTGCGATCATACATAAATATAGTTGTAAATAAAAATGTGCGATGAGAAAAACGAAGACAATGTTGGTAGTTCTTATTCGAAGTATGATACAGTTAAATATGACCGAAGGAGATAAAGTTCCATTAGCTCAGTTGGTAGAGCGGTGCCCCGGCAAGGCAAGGGTCCTGGGTTCGAGTCCTAGATGCGACCGTATCTTTTTCTGATTTTTCAGATTTTCGTTTAGGAATCGCTAATATTGTCTTCAATAGGTATTTAAATATTATAGTTTGATGTTTTACTCATTAAGTTATTAAATATATATATATACATCTATATCTTTTAAATGAAATTGGTTGGTAACCTAGATAGTGTCTGAGATAAAAATATCAGAATTTTATATTATATTATAAAAAATATAACATATAGGTATTTACCAAGAGAAATGACTAGCTCCTTGATGTCATTGACAACATTGTTCATCTTGTAATCCATCTTTTCTCTGGGTTTTTCTGAATCTCCATAGCCTCGTTTGTCAATTGCGACACACCTAAAACAACAAATTAATTATTTTTATTTTCTAGAACATATGTTATCATCATCAGTAAATTTACATTCCTCAATAAATCACATCGTTCCCCAGTTTCATATACTGAAAATACCAACGTAACAATGAAACTAAAATTTACAGTTTAAGTTATTTAATCGGTAGTGAAGTTATATTCTTCTGCAAGCATAATAAAAATATGATATCATTTTAAAACAAACATATTTTTAGAGAAAGAAGATAATACTAATAAAACTTTATAAAACATTAAATACATTTACAATACATAGATCATAAAAATGTAACCGATGCATCTGGGGATGGAACCTAGGATAAACCGTTAAAAGCAAAAGACCATCAAATCAATTGGAGAAAAAACTGAAGGTTTAAGATGAGAAAAACAGTTTTCAACAAAAAAGTTTGTAATGCGTTGCCATAACGATGAATGATGTAATTTTCCTATTTAAAAATACCTTTTTTTTGGTTGACTGAGATTTGAACCTTTCTCCCCGGGGACTGGTGGCGACCGCGCTAACCCATTTGGGTAGGACCGCCATTTATTTCGTATATTGACTGCTGTAATGTCAACCATTTCAGAGAAATTTTGCTACCAAAATGCATTGTCATCGACAACGAGTCTTTCTGCCGAGTTTAAGCTCGATCACGTGTTGGAAAGTGGGTTAACTGCCACTTCCAAGGTTCCAATTCATTCATACATTAATTCAAGATAACAAGATGGAAATTCAAAATCATGTATTTAAAAATAACGAAGAATCGCACGCTATTGGTATGTGAATACAGGATACACTGAAAATCATTACTATATATATATTTACATAAGTTTTTATCAGATGGAATCGTTATGTAAGTACTTATATTTCAATGACCTAATGCCCTCTAAAATGTCCGACCCAAAAAATATTCTCGTGTGTGTGTTACTAAGCGTAATAATAATTTAATTAAGTTCCTGTACAATTATTTGCTTCTTCATGTCGGTAGTAGAGATGAGGTTTGCGTATTGCCGAAGGCCTCCGAAGAGTGCTTCCTTTTAAAAGAACTCAAGAACTAGGAGTGGGTTCCGAGTTCTTTGGTACGAACTGGGTACCGGGTTCTGTAGCGAGTGGCGGGATGTACGGTTCCGGCCCCGAACTCGGTCCCGGACCTGGACTAGAACCCGCACCAAGGTTCGGGTCCTGTTGTGGGTCCGGACCCGCACCAAGACTCGGACCTGTGAACCCAATTTTTTTTTTAAATAAATTTAATTTAAAAACGTATATTAAACATAGCCACATGTATTACACTCCCAAGAGTTAAGAAACTCATTTACATTAATTAGATTTAACTTAATACTGAAAAACAGTTTTTTTACAATCGCTCGGTAGAAAAAGTCGGGGACGCCCGAGGAAGATGTGGCACGATGAAGTGAAACAGATACTCGAGTCGGGCCATGTTAAAAGTCAGAATAATAGAAGAGTATGTATGAATGTGAATGAGGCAAGAAGTGTGTGCCGAGACCGAGTTGCTTGGCTGTCCGTCCTCTCTGCCTACCCCTGCGGGGAAACGGCGTGATAAAATATGCAATCACTCAAATAATATGTTGCTGGTATTGAAATTTGTCCGTGTCATTTGATATTAATTAAACTAATTAACTCATCGGTACCTAAAAAGAAACAAATATCTCCAATATTATTGAACAATAAAAAAACTTTCCCTCGCCGTAAATTCCATAAACAGAATCAACCGCTATAATATAAACAAAGGGGGGGGGGGGGTCGGAAGCGACACTGCCGAGTGCTGGGCACATACGAAGAGGCTTTCGGGTCCGAGTCCGGGTCCGAGTTCTCTGGGAGTGGGTGATTTGGAAAAGGAATAGGAGGGAGGTTCGCTTCCCGCAAATTACTCAGGTTCAAGAAGTCATTCCGGCTAAACCTATACACTGCTAGTCGGCAGTGGCACATATTAAATTAAATTAATCAGCGTTTTCTTATAAAATATCCAAACCCTGGGATAATCATAATACATACCTACCTACCTACGACTGATTTAACTTTTATCAATTTTTGTTTAGGTAGTAATAATAATCATAACGCAATAAATAAATAAACTGCCAGTAAGCCATAGGATATTCAGGTAAATAAATAGGATATAAAAAGAAAATTTATATGAGGACTCCGGTAACCAAGGTACACAACAATATTTGACATTCATTTGAAAAATTTACATTTTATAGGTATATTTTTATTTTGATAACGTTGTTTTGGAATATAATATATTATAGGTTTGTAATGTTGAAAAGTAGTTTAATTGAAAATTATAGATTTGTAATGTTGAAAGATAGTTTAATTGGAAATTATAGATTTGTAATGTTGAAAGGTAGTTTAATTAGAATGTTTAATCTGGGCATATTGAAAATAATTTGTTGATATATCATTGAATCAGATATGCGCGTGTTTTGGACTAAAATTTGGCGCAAATATATAAAACATAACGAGTCAAGTCCCTGGAGAGAAAATGAAGAACTCAATTGTTCAAACATTGAACAAATGAGTTTTTCTAATACATATATCGGTTGAATTGTTAGCGAAAATTATTAAAAATACTCAATGGGAAAGCCACGGGTTGCGATACATAATTTTTGGTACAAACGTCTTACTACTTTACATCCTTTTTTGGCAAAAAATCTTTCAAAATTTGTCAGATAACTAAGGGCATTATTTATATGTTGCATAAAAGCGAAAATATTAATAATCCCTCTCAGTATGGACTCATTACATGTTTACCGACAATAAAAAAATAATTAAACCTCTTGCTTGACAGATTTAATATATACTCATTTTGATGAAAAGATACTTTATCTGAACAACAAAAAGGTTGTCGCAGAAAACATATGAGATATAAAGAACAATTAGTTATTGATTCTGTTATTTTAAAACAGATTCAAATTCAAAAAACCTAATTTACATACTTGCTATATAGACTACCAAAAGACTTTCGACAGTGTCCTGCACTCGTGGCTGATCAAAGTATTAAATATATATAAAATTAACCCCATTGTTATTAGCTTTTCGGAAAATATTATGTCCTTTTGGAATACCAATTTACTTATCAAATTAAAAGGTGAGAAAATAGTAATAACGGGCATTTTAATTAAAAGAGGGACCGTTCAAGGGGACTCATTGAGGCCTGTTTGGTTTTGCTAAGCATTTCTCTATCTAAAATGTTAATTAAAAGCAAGTTTGGAATAAAAATTAAGGTAAGGTAATACAAGGGAGAGTAGTAAAATTTCGCATTTATTATTTATGAATGATATAAAATTATTTTCGAATTCTGAACAAAATTTAGAGAAAATGATCAAGGTAGTTAAAAACTTTTCAGATCATATCAAAATGATTTTTGGTTTAGATAAATGTAGAACGATCCATATAGAGAAAGGCAAAATTGAAGATGGGGACGAGAGTATATTTAAAAATTTACAAATTACTAGTATGAAAAGGGATGAGGTTTATAAATATTTTGGAAACCCACAATCAAATAGATTAAAACATACTAGAGTATTAAAAAATGATATTAGGATTAAATTTCAAACTAGGATCAGAAATTTTTTTAAATGCAATCTATCTGCTAAAAATTTAGTAAAAGCAATAAATACTTGGGCAATACCTCTATTAACGTACTAATTTGGCATAATTAAATGGTCCAATACAGATTTATATAACTTAGAACGATTAATTTGAACTACGCTAACAAAGTTTAATTGCCATCATCCAAATTCAGCTATAAAACGAATCAGTAGGATCAGTAGGATTTATCGGTCCAGTTAGGAGTTCTACCGAGCCGAACCCTCTGATATCAAAATATCTGGGGTCAGTGAATTATTTTCCCATTTGATCTCTGGTAAGTTGTTGTTACGTGTTGTTCTTGTATTTATTGTGCTTATATAATGCACTTGCATAAGTGGATTGACTAAATGATAATTTGTGGAAAAGTGTGTGGAAGTGTTTAGTTTTTCCTGTGTGGAAGATTTTACCCGGACATAGAGTCGAAAAACAAATAAAAATACATAACATACTAATAATAAATAGATGAAAAGAAAGGCTTGTGAAAAAAGTAAAGCGTTTATGGTAGGTATTATTTTTAAATAGATCTATTGAATTTCGCTTTTGTTTTCGATAATGAATGAATGCAAATCTTGGAGGCGGACATTAAACCACTTCCCGACATCTGATTGAGCTGAAGCCCATTGTCGATGCAATGAATTCTATCAACTTTTGGTGGCAATCACCCACCATCATGCGGACATTTACGCGTTTCTCTGAAAATCGATGACATTACAACAGTTAATATATACAATAAACATCGATCTTATCCAACTGGGATTTGGCTCGGATGGTAGAGTTGTCGACTCCAGTTCCTGGGTAGGGAGTTTTAAACCTCAGTCAAACCAAATGTTTTTAAAGGGTTGATTTTTGATTCGCATTAATACTATCTATTCTATGATTAGTAATTTTCTTGGTACCTTTCTACGACTATCATTTAAATAGTCAGCATGATTTTGAGGTTTTTTTCAGCTCTTAAACCTTTTCTGCAGCAAATGAAGTCAGTTTAGCAGCCACTGGTCAGCAAGTAGAAGTGATCAGCAAATAATGTCAAACACTAACCTTGTTTTGAGTCTGATTTTATAAATAACTAACACATAGTACAATATTCAAATGTACATAATAAGTGTTTTTTCTTGCTCATCCAATATTTAATCGACCAACCATTCAATTATGTACCTACTTCACTCAAAAAACTCTTTTTTTTCTAAATAAAGATAAATATTTCCAGAATACGAATAAACTATTTAAAGTACACATATTTGAAAATCTTCTACTATCATCATTGTAAGCGGAAAAAGTTGCTTGTGTCATGATGGAGGACTAAGCCATCCGAGGAAATGAACTCACGTCACCAATTGAACCAGTCAGCTCAGGGCGCCGAATTGCAAAGGCGCCAAGACACTATATTTTTCAATAAAACGGCACTGCACAAAAATACAAATCATCCAAATATTATTGATTATACTGTTCCTCTAAATAGATGTCAACTTTTTTGACAAGGGGCGCCAAAATTTTACTCGCGCCAGGTCGCGCCGTTTGGCTCAGTGTCGGCCCTGAGTAGGTAGGTATCCTTGTTTTAAGTTTTATGTTAACAAGACATCTAATACTATCTAAAAAATTATGTTTTTATGTTAACCTGAACTAAGGGTAGAACATTGAATATTTTGGATTTAACTCACCAATAGTCCTTGGAAAACTCTTGCAGTTGATACCTCCAGGAATACCAGAACTCAGGGAAACCATGGACGAACACAAGCAGTGGCTTGGAACTGTCTCCCTTTTCCACATAATGGAGTTTGATTCCCTGAAATGAGTATAATGAATAATAACATGAAAATTACATAACTTTATTGATCAACGATCAAATAAACGCTGAAGTTTATCCACAGACCTATTTTGGAAGATCGACAAAAATTGAACCCAATAAATAATAGATGTCAGAATTTAAAATCTGATCACGATGTATTTGACGACTACATCAAAACTAAACGACGAAAATCACATTAATTTAACTAATTGTTTTACTGAAATATCTGCCTTAAGAATATTAACGCGTGCGACATGGAATCATTTTTATTCATAAACACTCACTTCACCTCATCTACCCCGATGATGGAAACTAACAACTGTAACGGTGTTCGAAACGTTGGCTAAAGAAGGAGAAAGCGCAATACGCCAAAATAATTTGCATTTTTGCTTTAAGAAAATATTTTTCCCGGTACGACAGGATTCGATTCCCAGTCTTGACCATTAACTTTTTTTCATTTTCTGTGTCTTCATCGAGTACATGCTTAGATTTGTACTCGTAAGCAGGTACCTAGATGATTAATGGCTACCGTGCGGAGACCCTATTTGCAATTATCACCTATTTTATCAAAACAATTAACTTCTAAAGATAATTTGGTAATATTTGAGTGTTTGTAAGATACATATTAAAAAATCTGCACCATTATTTCACTATTTTTGCATTTAATGCATAGTATGTCAAAAGTGCATCTGATTAATAAAAAATATAATACTCACCGTTTGCTAATTTTTGGTAAGACGTACCTACATATCCTAAAAACATCCAAATTTTCTGCTTTGAAAATCTACCAGTCAGACTTTTTCGCCAAACCTAATCTTTAAAAAAGCGATACAATACATAAATTGATAAAATTTTAGGACGCACTTTATTAAAAAACACTCTTTATCGTAATAAAAGATAATAATGAGAAGTAATTTTTCAGTTTCGTTAAAATTAAAATCGATTGAATTGTCGGCTATTGTTATTGATTTGAATGATGTTTTCGAAAATGATAATTGCAGTTAAAATGAATTATTTTCCATTTTTGATTACTGCATTAGTAGTATTTTTTATCTAATTTAAAGTAATTTATCCCCTGTTAACCTTATCCCACTGTGCCGAATCTACCGGTGTAAGTGACAAATAAAACAGGTTTCAACTACCTAATTTTCAAGGGCAAATTTTTTTATCACCATATAACCGACGTTATAGATACTATCATCAACACAACACAACTATACAGCCACATGCGCGCACAACTACATTACATAATAATCACACAGCATTTACCAAAATAGAATCCAGACGAGTCAAATACACAAAAAACGTGTTTTCTTATCATCCAATTACGCTGCAATAAAAACCAATTTATTTTATGAAGTGAGTTTGAACTTGTCATTTCAGAATCAAATAGTAAATACACGATTTTGACAGAACGGTTGTATATAAATAAAATACTGTTTTACAAACTTTGCTAAAAAAGATAAAATTCGTATTTTAATCTAATAATTTTTTTAAATTAAGATCCCTCGTAAGAAGATCTCCCTTAAGAAATTTTCATACTTAAGAAGTTTAGTTTATTCGGACGCTTTATGACTGAATTTGAAAAATGGCTTAATTTATCGCACGTATTTAAGATATTCCCACTTACACCTAGTTTTCTGGTAACTAAGAAAAACTTCATGAATGTTTCATAGCACTTCAATTTTTATTTTATTTTAGATTATTGGGGAAACAAACAGTTATACCTACATATATTATTTAAATAATTACATGTTATATGTTTGCATGAAGCAGTAAAGTTTCTTCAAAAAATTCATATTACATACAGAAAAAACATAAATAAAAAGAAAAAATTAAAACAACATATTGAAAATAAGAAAATTCGTAAAGATCAAATTTTTTTAATACGCACTTGTTACCTAGGAATTAACGGAAAATATCGGCTTCTGAAAAATTATTATTGTATTTTGTGCACGTCCTTCTGAAACATGAATGTTTTGTGTAGTCAGTGTTTGAGTGTGGGATGTGGAATTGTTTGTTTTAGTACTGGACAGTGAAAATGAACGTTTTCCAGATGTTAGTCATTGTCAACAGCCTTGTGGATAATTTTGAATGAGATTTTTTTTATATATATCACTTCTATCTTCTACTGTTGATAATTTTACTTTTTGTTGTTTTTTTATAGATTAGTGGAATGCTAATGGTCTTTTTAATGTTGGGGTGGTCAGAAGGATTTAAAGTCTTTGAATTACTTCTTTCAATATTAATTTTATATTTTGGATGCCATATTCCCGATCCAAATTATAATATTGAATGAAAAAAGAGACATAGGGTATTTTTATTTCGTGTGGTCATCGGAATGGTTTAGTCACGTTCACGATGAATCTTTGAATTTGTAGGCCCTGTCATACATGAAATTCACATGTGATGAAACAAAGTTTTACGTCATTGATTTTGTACGGGAATATTACATGGTTAATGCTTTTTATGAAAGACATTATGTTACATTTTTCCAGTTTAAGGAACAGTTAGTTGTTTGCACTATATATTCCAAGGCTCTTGCAATTATAAATATTACTTACGCTTGGGCGAGCTTTTTTATTATTTAAATATGGGCCACAAAAGATGCCAATTTTCATAATTTTATTGGCAACTTCTTCAAACTGGTGATTAATAGTGAAATGGAATACATATAAAAAAGCTCAATATTTAAAAAAAAATATTTACAGCTGTCTCAGACACGCTATGTATGTTCAAATGAAATAATTTATTTATTAATTATAATGACATATTTTTAAACGGTAGGCCAATCTCACCTATGTATAAAGACGGAAGTTTATAAAATGGTTGAAAAAAAGCAAACTTTATGTGACTTAAATAATTGGACAAACAGATTAAAATTTACAAATTATTTATTTAAAAAATAACCGTTGTGATTTCGGGAATTGCTTTAAATAATGCACTATTTATTGGTGGGTGTGATACTAATGAGTTCGTCAATTTTATCACAATTGCAATAGTTTGAAGGAATCTATGTAAATTTCATTAACAATGATACATCAGTGTTACGAGGTGTTTGATATTTGTTATTCATATTAACGTGTTAAGTCAAATTCTGCCTTGTCGGCACAATATTTATTACATGATCAAACACCCATCACAAACACTTGCACAGTTCTGTTTTGAGAATTTGAGAGGTGACCAAAAGAACACAAATTTTTTTATAGATAATTTCTAGCTTGTTGGTTTGAAATAAGCTTAGTGTAACAATACACCATTAGTATTTTAAAATATTCAACTGATAGATAGTTTAACAGAGTTAATAACTACCAAGAATTTAGAAAATAGTTTCATTTAAATATTACATCTTTTTATGGTTAAATAGAAACAGAAATCAAATGATTCATGGAAAGACGCATAAGATGTATGCATTGCATTTCCAGTCACAAAGGGTTGTTTATCTGTTGTGTACACTTGAAATAATAATAGTTTTACCATAAAATTTTGGAATTTTGATAAACTAACATTTGTGCATAAGTGATTTATTTTGTGATTTAGGACGGGTGGTTTCACAGAATTGGAACAATTCACCAAATTTCAAAGTTAATATTCAAAATTCCTTTTCAAGTTTTGTTAGTGTCCAAGTACGACCGGCCCAAGATGAAATTATAATTATTTAGAAGTTGAATGGAACTTGAATTTTAACTTTGAAATTTAATGAATTGTTCAGATTCGGTGAAACAACCCGTCCTTAGTATCATGATATATATTTTTTGTCGCTTCCCACAACCCCTGGATTTTTTTTAACATATTTAATAAAAATTGATTTTAAAAAATATGCGAAATCGATATGTTATGATATGTACTCACATTGACAACGGCATAACGATGTTCTCCGTGTTTGGGGTCTGTCAGACATTCCGGTGGAGTGGGTCTATCTTTGACAAGCCGAGAAAATGGGTGTGTCACGAAGTAAAGGAGCAGCAAGCTCCCCACCTTCACGAAGTAGAAGGCCGTTATGCACTTGGCTAAAAACTTGTAAAATATTTTGAAATACATGGCGAAAGTGGCCCGCTCCTCCTTGGACCGGTAATAAGGCACAACTGAACTTAATATTACGAAGTATTCACACGACCTACAGCCAAATAGTTGATTCAGCGATCCCCCCTTTCAGACCCGGATAAAAAATATATGCGATGAGATAAGCTATTCAGAATTAAGTAACCGACGCACAGCTTTGATGATATTCGGCTTGTATTGCCTTAATTGACTGGTCCGTTTTACAGTGGACACAAAAATAGAAGCGTAATTTAGTAATTCACAAAACACTTCCGAAAATTTAACATATTTAGATCAGTGATCAATTTTTTTTGTTTTAAATCTAACGTTCGTTGATCTCCCTGTTGACATGTTTGCTGGTGACAACACACTGATGCATGAGATTGCTTGTTAACTGCCTACCTACATTTTTACCATGATCATAGACATTAAGAAAACGACCGCCTGCCTAGATAATAGGTGTCCCAGAGTAAAATGAAGCTCTAGTTGGGAGTTGGGAGAGCTCATCAATATTCGATGCTGCGTACGTAGATCATATCATAAAATTTGACAGCATTTTGAATTCACGAAGTCCCATTGTATTTTGTATTCCTTTACTGTTGTGCGTTGTCCCTTTTCATTTAGTTCTGCGTTAAGAGCAAGGTTACTTCTATTTCTATTACATGCTTCGTTTATGAGATAAATTGAGTGTTGACAATGGAGCGATACTACTTTATGACCTCAGTTCAATGAACCAAGTTTCAAATTGTCATCCTGTACGATCTACCAAACAGAGCAATGTCGGAAATAGCCTTGAACTCACTCTAGTATGACACAAATCGGAATAAACTTTTTTAATAACTTTTGAAGATAATACATATCATTCCATCAATGTAATATTTTATCATTGAGGAAAAAGATAATACTAAATAATCTAAAATTAAACATGAACAGAAAATAAACAGGTAACGGGTCGCTTCTACGAATAGTTCTTGAGAACGATTTACCGGCCTCTGTGTCTCCCTCCGACAACATGGGTCTCTGCAAGACCATGTTCACTCCTTCCTCTCCTAAAAAATACCCTGCACAAAGCATCCCCAGAGATGACATAGGCTTCCTGTGTGGAGTAAATGAAAAAAAAAACTATAAAAATGCATCTAAACACTCGGCCTTATGACCTGAATTTTTTCAACAAAATTATCCTCAAGTAACTTTGCCAATTTTTTTCGGCAGGTTTTAGAGGCGTTGTCCCGGTAAGGCAGAGATCCCGAGTTCAATTCCCAGTTGCGACCGTTATCTTTTTATTTTCGGTACCTTTTTCCATTTCATTTAATAGTACTATCTTTTTTTCAATGATTAAATTGTATGATCCTTTCAAGGCTCCGTGGCAACGATATTTTTAATGTAAAAAAAATAATAATTGTCATACCACGTTTTTTATGGAGGTTTTCAGGAAACTGAAATTTCAAAATTTTAGAAAAAAATAAAAAAAATGTTTTTGTACTAAACAACACCAATGATGCCGAATTTTTCAAACTTAACACTCTATCACACTCAAAAGTCACGAGCCGCCACTAGTGTCAAGTAAAGGATGATGGTGGAATTACATTATAGTCTTTCAGATGCTGTGTACGCATGAATAAGGATTTTTTTTTTTTATCGACAAACTAGACGTATTCGATAAACAAGAATATTATGCTAAACTGTGGGGATAGTGATAATGTATACGAATGAACCTTTGAACTTAACACCTAATATTTGTACAGCGCCTCCGAGGTGATTTTTTACAAAAAACGGCACTGTACAAATTATCCAATTATTATTTTTCTCCTATTAACAGAATACTCCTTGATATTATGAAATAATTTGGGGTTATCAACTAATAATAATTTAATGTAACCAATGGAATTGGATAACACCTTAGGTAGGTATTAACAAAGGAAAGATAAATAAAGCAACCACTCTAGGGTATTTTTTAAAATATTTTAAACACCGACCACGTACTATTTATTGTATCCTAGCTGCAACAAAGAAGTAGGAAGATATTGTATTAATATAATGCATATGAACGGATTCAAAATTTCAACCCGTTCGGCGCCATGGAGCCTGAGAAAACGGATTTCAAAATTAGAACCTTAGCCTTTCATTAATATTTATTAATAATAAAATTATGTATATTCACGTATTTTTTGTATTTTTATTTCTTCTCTCTTATAAAATTATTCCTTACCTTATGAGTAAATCATTTTCTTGTTTGTAACAAAGATGAATAATTGTTTCATTTTATTTACTATGTCAGGTGTTATTATTTGAATTCGATGTTAATCGGAGTATTAGTATTTGAAGTTTATTAGTTTTTCTGTATTGAAAAATGTAACACCAACTCCAATTAAAACGAATTTATGAACAAAACCTGCAGTTGGTACAACAAAATAACTTGCAAATATAGACATACATGTTCACATATTCACTGCTAGTTACTATCGTTACAGAAGTTAATTGTATCACGTTTTAGGTATGAATAGGACAAAATCATGATGATTAAATTAATTGTATCTTATTTTATCTTTAAATTGCAAATTTATTATTTTTTATTTTCAGTTGCGCGGCAACATTCCCTCGTCCATTTCCTCCCCCATCCCGCTTCAACGCCAAAACCTTTCTCCCACTCTATCCGTCCTGTATACTTATTAACACATATATTCTTGTATAATGAATAAATATTGCGTGAACACTAACGGTACTGAATGTATATCAGCCTATAAACACATTATTATTAAATCTGTATGTCAAATATGAACTTGGCAAACATTAAACGGAGTATGTGCGAACTATTTCTACTACTCTACAAAATACGTTTAAATAAATAAATATTATAATACTTAGTTTAATATTATAGTACTTAACTTAATATTATAGTACTTTGTTTAATATTATAATACTTAACTTAATATTGTAATACTTAGTTTAATATTATAATGCTTGGTTTAATATTGTGATACTTGACTTAATATTGTGATACTTGGTTTAATATTGTAATACTTAACTAAATGTTTTTCTATTAGACTATTTGTCGATTCTTATCCTAATCTTGCGTAATAAGAGATTGTTAATTAGAGTTACATAGTTTATAGGCTAATGTGAACAACAATTTCATCCCTTTTTATTCAATTGATTTGGAGGATATTGGCAGATCATATATTTTTATTTCATTTACTTAAATTTCATGTTACCTAAGTTTTGTAAACTCTTGTTTCATGTTACCTATATTTTGTTAACCTATGCATTGTTAAATCTTATATTTTATGTAATCTGTATATTCTTATATATTATGTAAACTCTTTACTGTTATTGTATTTAAAAAACATAATTGCATTGTATGTAAAAGCCGTATGGGCGTTTAAATGAAATAAATAAATAATGCATTATATAGGTTTATTACGTTTGTTCTACTTACATTTTTATACTTGTTACTTAGTTCAGCTTTTAAATTTGTTACTTAGTCCTGCTTTTTATAGTTTAGTCTAAATTAACTAAAGTTTTAAATTACTAATTCAACCATCTGTTAACATTTATAATTGGTTTGTTTCTTTTGCATCCTCTTTTGTATATTAAATTAATATTAAGACTGTTTATGTTCCTTAAAATAAATAAAATGTCATTTTTATATAGTAATAATCAATATATCCTGTTATACTTACATACTGTAACCAAATATCAATTTCCTTGTAAAAATCCAAATAAGCGGTAATAAATAATGAATTTAAAAATATATGTATATATTTGACTCTTTTAATTTATGATGTTAGACCACAAAGTGTTTTCATTTTTGTTATGTGATCAAGAGTCAAAGCTGCTGTCAATCGTCTGAAGCCAGTGAGAAAATGTCATCTCCAATTGTGAGGTTGAAGGTAGCGGGAGGGGAAGAGATGGGGAACAGGAAGGTGGGAGAGTACCTGGTTATTCGAACTGGTCAACAAATACGGCTAAAACTATTTCAAACAACGTTTCAATTTTGAATGGTGGTCTTTCACGGAGAGTGGCATCAATCTACCCAGAGTAATTTTCAGTTGAGTAATCTGTTTTTTTTTCATTGTAACCAAGAACTTTTTGTTAAAATTTTTTTATTAAAAATGTCTTCAGATTATTCGTATTCCTGTTAAAAATGTGAGTGCAGGCATTTAACGAATGAATTAACAGATTTCCTCATAAACTATCAGTAAAACACGAATGTGTTATGGAGCTGTCGGAACACGCGTTCATAAAAATTCTATTATTTTCGCATTTCGTCATTATATAATAACAGGATAAACGCAGCTGCGTGCACACGTGTATATTATTCCGATATATTATTAAGTACTAATATTTTATTATGAAATGGCCTGCTATCACCTGTTTAACGGGAATTTTATAAACGAGCAATAGATTTTTCTCCGTGTACGTTTCTGCGAGTCTGTTGTACCATGTGGTTATTTCTATTATGTGTATTGCTTGGCAGTGTAGGGACATTTTTATTTACTGTAACCAAATATTACTTAATTTCAATTACAGATTTCAGATGGTAACTGTGTTCCAAAGGGCATTTCACGCTTATCATAAATCTTATCTTAATTCTCAATATCTTATCTGAATGTATCATAATAATAACTGAAGTAAGAAATAAATGTAATTATTTTAACGCTAAGGCATTTATTGAATTCTATTAATTAATTTATTTATAAATAATAATCATGACCCTGTAAATATAGTAAAAACAAATCTTAGTGACTCAAAAATATTGGTTGGTGCTGAGGTATTCTAGGTACTTGATTTTTAACAAAACATAGTTTACATTAACTTGCATTATAAACCATTGTTTTAATTTTATGGTAGAGTGCTGATTTTTTGATAATAATAAATACAACGGAAACAATAAAAATGATAGCTACAAAACAAAAATAAATATTTTCAGGCAGATCTTTTTGATACATTTTACGTGCCATAGATATTATTATATCCATTTTGTACATATTTTTTTTAAACACAGGAACATAATTATTACAGGCGAGTTCCTATAAAAATATTAAATTGAGAAAAAAACGATCTGAAGGTGTTAACAGATTACTATTGTGATTGTATTATAATAATCTTGGATAGTTGATGACTATTTATTTATAATAACAACATTTTAAATCTCATCATGAATCGCTCGTTTTTAGAGTCTGATCGGAAAGTTACATTATTTGTCACCAAAATACCGCGTATCAAACTTATCAAGCTTATCTATGAATTTTTTTTGTATAATCTTTGGTGGCTTAGATCTTCGATGACAAAAATAATCAAAGAAATATACCTACCTGTACAAAAATAAAGCCAGTTTACTAATAATATCACATACTTGCATCAGTTGTTGCTGTGAATCCAAGTAAAGGTGTTAAAAAATTCAACAAATAAAATTCTGAACATTGGAGTAGAAATTTCAGGTACGAATTCAAAAGTAACGGAAAATTTTAGGAAAAAAATTATCAATTTACTCCTAAAATGATTGGGTGATTCGAGTGATATAACTATCAGGGAGTTGCTACACTTTTACTGAAGTAGCATTTTCTTCAGATAAATTAAAAGACAATTTATCAAAAGAGATACAATGAGAAGAATTAACAAATTAATTGGTTTCCTAATAAACTTTTAGTAAAATACGAATATCACGAGTCGGAACATGTGCTAATATTTCGTGCTGCCAAGGTCTGTTATCTATGTGAGGATATTGTGTCAGCGCTTTATTAGCAGCAGACACATACCTGGATGGATGACGAACCTCGTGTTGGCACTGTTGGTGGACTCTTTCGCTGCAGCAGCTGGTCCAGTTTCTTCACCACCTAGAATTCTTGCTGAAGAGTCTCCATCTTCTATCTTCATGTCACCTGTTCCTGTTCTTCATTTTACTTTACTTAACTTCACTTTATTTTGGTAATATTTATATATTTTTTAATACCTGCATCAACTGTAAAGCGTCCCTGAGGTGATAACTCACAAAAGCGACGCTATAAAAATTGTCCAATATTTATTTATTTATTTTATTCGTCAATGTATATTATCAAGGCATATGCAGGTGCATGAATACGTGGCCTTAAATTCCGGTTTTAACCGGATTACCAATAATTTGATTATTAATAAATTAGTAATACTAATTTTAAACCTCTTTAAAAAAATTATCAACCGGTCATAGAAATAAAAAAATAGTTATTTTAAATAACTCATTCACAAGTGCATCGTGCATTTACAATTTTTCGCGATACTCTTTTTATTATTACTCTTATATTCTTTTCCGCGTTCAGTAATCATTCGTGTTGAATCGACCATTTCCGGATATTCGATGCACTTGTAATCACCAATTAAAAATAATCTAGCGCCAAGTGTAAGTTCATTGTTTTTCCTTTCACTTCAAATCTACTCCGTCTCTGATGCATCCGTTTGTTTATCGTTTTTTTCGTTGGATGGTTTGTCGGTTGTGTCATTTGTATTGGAGAATCTGAAAGAAGAGATAATGTTATTTTGTTTATGTCATTGTTAAAATAGTCGTGTAGCGGAATAAAAATTTCGAATGTGCTTGACGTATGATATCTTCGTTCGGCATGGTCGGCTTCGTTCATTTTTGTAAATGAATAGAATGTAGTTGGTACTCGGAGAAAATGATTAAGAATCAATGAAATGGCATAGTATCACCATCAGCATTATTAGAACTTCGAGTATGGGATTAATAAATTAGCAATACTCATTTTTCTCTGTGTAATGTAGGACTGAGCGATTCCATTAATTGATTTTATTTTGTGTTATTTTTTTTAAATGAAAATAATTTCCCTCGGGGCCTATCTCATATTTGGAGATGCTCTGTGGAGGGTTTTTATTACTACCCAGCAAAGCTTGAACTGGTAGTTGAATTTTGAAAAAAAAATCTCACTGTTGTTGTCTTCTATACATCTTAAAAGCTTTCCGCCACATCCTTGAAGCCTTCAGCGCATTCTGAGAAGTCCTCTGAATAACCTCATCGGGGCAGGACTCCCAATGAGGTTCTTGTATAGCCCCCGTAACCCCAAATTCAAGGTCTACAAAAGGTGTGGATTCTATTGGTCTTTCTGGTAGAGGTTCATCTAGCATTTTCCTTGCACTATGTAGACTTTGGTGGTATTTTAATCCAGGAATATTATTGTCTTGTAAAATCTGTAAACAAAAAACATTTAAGTATCCATATTTTATTTATTTATTGCCATGGACTGTTAGAAACATAAACTATTATTTATTCACAGAAGAAGAAAGTAATATTGATAAATCTATATGAAACAGATCAAGACCCAGAAAAAAAGGTTACGGTCGCAACTGTCAATCGCACATAGTTCGCAATAGTTCAGTAGTCATTAAAATGCGACAGTAGTCGCAGAAGCATGATATAAGTGTACTTTTCTCTGCTTATGCATTGATAAATAAATGTTCATATTAATAAAACAAATAATGTGAGTTGGATCTTAAATTGTAATCTTAGTTAAATTGTTTTTACTTCCCACAAAAACATTAATCGCAAGCTAAAAAATTACATCACAGATTAGATTATATCTAATATGCATAACTGAAATCATTGATTTGATAGTCAAATTCAAATTCAAAAAAAATTATTGCACAGACATACAGAGTACAAAGGGTATAGCTTATAGGTACATCATATTCTTCCATCTAACCTCTAACCCAACAAATACACATTGTATTGCAAAACCCAACAATTACATGTTAACAAATATATGTAAATGAAAAAAAAATAAAACAGAGGTATTTGATTTATCTAAGGTATTCATTTAAAGTGTAGTGACATTTGTTTAAAAGATATATTTTTAGTGATGATTTAAATTTGAGTTGGTATGTCGGTTATTTGTTTGATACTATGTGGAAGGTTGTTATATACTTCAATGACCATGTAGAGTGGTCCTTTTTGAAATGTAGTTTTGTTTGTTTGAGGGATTAATAAGTTTTCTGTGAACCTTGTAGAGTGTTTATGTGTTGAGTTTTTTGTAGGAACTTTTCTAGAGATGATCGAACTAACAGGCATAAATCCACTATCTATAATATGTCCGTCACTGTCAAAAGTTTACGATTTGAAAAAATTGATATACATTAATCCAGGTGATCAGAGTTTGTAATTTTTCGTAGGCACCTCTTTTGGATGATAAAAACATCTTTGGCCTTTACTGAGTTTCCCCAAAAAACTATTCCGTATTTTATCATTGAGTATACGTATCAATAGTATGCGGTAATTACTGACTCGATATTTAAGATATTTTTAAGGGCGCTAGAACAAAAGAAAAGCTACTGATGTTTGCTCAAGTGATACATGTTCTTTCCAGTTTATATTTGCATCTAGTTGTATTTCCAGCAGAAAACTATTAATTATTCATTTAAAAAATAACCAAGATGTTGTTGAAAACATTATAAATAGTTTTCTATTAAATTACCTCCATGCTAATTCTTGTTTCTTCATTTTCAGGAATCAATGATTCATTCCTAGTATTTTCAGTTTCGGAGGTCAGGGTCGTATTATCAGTGGTCCTCAACCTGCGGGCCACGCACCTCGCCCTAGCCAAGGCTCTACCTATGTTGCCACAAACAACTACCCCTGAAGTCAGCAGGCTAGGGGTTGCGTCGAGAGTTACTTCGGGACCTAAGACAAAAGAGGAAAAATAATTGGAGCTTAAGTTTTGATATCATGTAATGTGTTATGGATGGGAGTTATTGTTATTATATTGGCGTAATTGATTTTTCCATATTATACGGCAATACAATAAAAATGATAAAGGCTTGAGTAGAAAAAATTTTTCTGCTACCTGCTACCAGAGAAAGTTCATAGTGACGGGCTTATGGAATAGAGTTAAATGTTAGATGATTTTACGAATAATCGATAATGTAAAAAAATGTAACTAATGCGCATTGGCCCCCAAATATTTCGAATTGCCCCTAGTAGGGCGTGCGCCCAGTGTTGACAATCACTGGAGTAAAGAAAATATATCTAAAATAAAATTATCAGTATAATTTAACTTTAAATTTATAAGTATAAAAATATACTTAAGCATATATATTTTTTTGTTAACTGTTTCGGGGGGCGACCCCACAGTACACCCTTCGCGACCAAATGGAATCGTGACCCCTAGCTTGGGAACCCGTGTACTAGATGATGAATGTGTACTTACTAGAGCGAGGCTGTGCACTTCGTGGTCGAGTTGATGAAGATGGACGGCCACTAGATGAGTGATGTGAAGGCACCCCATTAACTGTTTCCGGCCTTTTGCATTGCGCACTTCTCTCCGGGGTTCTTGAGTTTTGGTGTCCTCCGTATACATTTTCTTTTGGGGCCTTTAAATAATGCAACATTAACTATTTGATTTTGGGTAAAAAGGTTTAAACATATTTTTTAATCAATTTTTTTTCCGTATTTACAAATGTTTTAACAACACTTTTTTTAATACTTAATAACCTGCGATGTTCCAAGTACGCAATCTGTACCATGTATTCTAATTAAAATTAATATTAAGTTTTACTAGGTATTGTTTAAATTAATTTAAAGAATAAAATATCAAGTAATCTTTATCTACTACATTGATAACAATACTCATGAGACATTAACAGAACTTGATGACTTCATCATCACTATTCAATCTAATCTTTCATTTATTTAAACCACATAAATTTGTTGTTGAACTACATCACTATTTTAATTGATGTAAAGATGCTTAAATTTTAAGACAGAAGGATTTTTAACTGACTTTGTATTTCTACACAAATTTCATTTGATATCCCACAATTGCTTGCATTGATAAGCTTTCGGATTCTAATACATAATACGGTCTAATAATAATAAGTCGGAATTTATTTCAGCACAAAAATTCTGGGACTAACTACCATATGTTTGTATTCATCTCTGCGCAGAATAATTATTTAATAATTTAAAAAAATATAAAATGTTGTCACTTAGACAATTCAGTTTTGTATAATAACTATGAATAATTTATAATTACTATTCAGATTTAAAACCTCCCAAAAAGGGCGTTAGTAAATAAATAAATATTATGTGTATTATCATACCTCTTGAATAACTGGTGAATCTTCTGATGCATATTTGTTTGACGGTGAAGAACAATCCATGCAATTGGAATTATCAGAATGATCAGGAGTTTTAACATAATCATCAGAATTGGGTTCCGTCATACTGCTAAGATCGAAAGAACAGGAAATGCTCTCAGATTCAGATTCTCGGTCGTCAACGTCTGGAAGTGAGATGAAATATAAAAGGTCTTGCATACTTAACTAACTCTCAAAGCAATGAACCACTTAAATTTAGCGCTGTGAGTTAGAGGTAATAGATTTTCCACAACCGAAACTCCTCCTAAGAATTTTCTTTTTAAATCAACAAAGATAATATTATTTTTATGACTAAAGTTGTCTTACCATCACGAATTGATTTTCCATCAACATGTCGAAGGTTAGGAAGAGTATCAATTATCCATGAAAGATAATCAGCTTCTTGTGATAAAGGTGTATCAATCAGGCTAAGTCTGGTTAAACATGGACACAGCGAAAGCATCCCCATGTTTCTTCTGCAGTTGATTGGGTTTCTTAAACAGTTTGCAAATTGTTAGACTAATGCACATTTAAAAAAATAGGCTCCCAAACTAAAATGCTTTCTCTCACCCATCTAAATTAATGGTTTTGATATTTTCCAATGCTGTACACGGTCCGACATTCTCTATATGATTGTCCATAGCGTGCAATTCCTGAAGACTTGTTAGGCCAAATGTACCATCAAGGCTTGTCAGTCCACATCTTGCCACATGTAATACCTGAAACTATTTTCAATTGGTGAGAATTCTAAAATGAAGAGATTCATTAACTACACATAAAATAAACACAGAACAAAGGTAGCCAAAACTATTATCACATGCTCCACACTAAAATGGAGCTATGTAGGACATGTTGTAAGTCTGAAAGATGACTATTGTAATTATTCCAATACTTTTGGATGCGGACCTCGGCTGAAAAAAGAAACACAAGCTTCAAATGATGGAAAGATATAGGGATATCTATTAATAAAACTAGGCGCCAGAAGGCTTATAAAGAAGAAAATATTAAACCCTTCTGTTTAATTCATAAAAAAGTATACAACCTTGAGGTATTTCAGTGTGGTGCCTATTTCTCTCAGAGAAGTAAGACCGCTTCCGTCAAGTATTAGGATCCTTATTCGAGGACAATATGATCCAAGACGGCTAAGTGATATAGATGATGCTACAACTCGCAACCGGACTTCTCTGAGAAGGTGCACATCCTTTTCACCACTGGATTGATGCTGTAAAAAGAACATTAGTTTACCAAAACCTTCTGCATTAATTCACGGAGTATATCCATTGGGTTATTTATTCATAATCACTTTGTAACATTTTTAGTTGCTGAGCATGACATGAACTCTTATGGTGATGGTAAAACATGCACGGAAGATATTATGATTAACATGAGAATATCGTGTATATTGAACATGGTATTATATCAGTTTAATTTATACTATTTACAACAAATCGTTCATTAAATTGAAGGTAAACTAACCTTGTTTTTCTACCAAATGTTAATATGTGCATCTTTGGTTATACGGCACACATCTAACCTAAAGTCCAATTCTTTCCACACTTTGGTTAACAAGTCCGAAGTAATGGAAGCAATAGCCTATTCAATTCTATGTCTCAACCCTGGCAAATAATTAAGTAGCGGCGGAACGTAGACACGATCTTTTATAAAGCCCCAAAAGATAAAATTGCACGAAGTTATGTCGGGTGAATGTGGAGGCCGGCGAAAAAGACATATTCTCGGCCATTACGACCAATTCAATGGCCATGGACTTCGGCGTTCAACCACTCTCATACAAAGAGATTCCAATAGGGAGGGGCTCTATTCTGTTGTCAAATAAAGTTTACAGGTTCACCCTCTACTGATTGGGAAAAGAGTCATTCTTTGAACATATCCAGATAAACCACCCTTGCTACGCTTCAACGAAAAAAATGGTCCGTACACTTGACGTCGGGACACAGCGCTGAAAACGTTTAATTTTGGGGAATCTCTTTGGTGTTATACAAGTTCATGAGGGAGTTCTGACCCCAAGATTACGGGTATTTACCTTCCCACTTATATGAAAAGTTGGCTCATCACTGAACACAACTAGGTTAGTTTACCTTCAATTTGATGTATGATTTGTTGTAAATAGTCTAAATTAAACTGAAATAATATATATTTTTATTAATTATAATAATATTCACCAATACATCCAGTAGAGTCTGCTCTCTTGGAAATGAAATCCTTTGGTATCCTGGAAGTCTTTCAGACATATCATCGCCGCTCTCAATTTCAGGAAATTCAATGGAGTGCTCGGTTAGTAATCTATTACAAATAATATGTTAATATCTAATTTCTCTCTATATTAACATCTATATACTATTAATATCTATTGTCTCTCAAGTAATAAAAATATTTTAGCAACACTTTCGGTATGACCTGTTTAAAAAGAAAATGATCCAACGTTTTTCTTCCGAAGGCTTTTTGATTCGGGATAGTTACCCATCAGTCTTGTGGAATAGCGTCTAAATTCAGATAAAAAAGGGTATATTATTTTGAACGTGGTTCTATTCGTAAATTAGCTTAAAAAATTTCATTTACATTATTCTAACAAAGAATTCAACCAATACGGCAATAATTTTAATTATAAATCGATGTTATAAATATTTGAAAAGCGGTTGGCTGCGCTCGACAATGCTTATTATTTACTCGCTCATTATATCATTAATATTTAATATTTTCAAGTCATAAATCAATCAGTGGTATGTGAAATCAACCTGAAAAGCGCTGAAACTTCAGGCGCCATGGAACTCCGAAACGATTCAAAGGAAGTTGATGGTCTGCTGATTGCGGGACTGGATTCAGACATTTGACTTTGGGATGCTGGGGAAGTCCCTCCAGAGGGAAGATTTCTCTCTTCAATCTCTCCAATGGGAGGCATATTTATTTCTGAAAATAAAATTATACTATCATAACCTATCATCATCAAACAACTGCATTCCATCTGCGGATTCTTATCTGCTGTTCTTTATGTCACGTACTCTCTACTGCTCTTAGTGGTTAAGTTATTTAGTTATTTCTGATGCAAAATATATTGTTTTTTTCTGTTACCTTCTCCAATCGGAAGTTGAATATCATCAAGACAATTTTTATTATGCAGAAAGCAACATAGAAATACTTCACTACCCGTCGCACATATTCAAAGCTACGAGCTGTCTCTTCTACTTCTTACACCAATCTTCCCTTGGATATTCAATTATGTGGTAAATAAGTTTTTGTCGCTTCTAACAATATACTTTACTTACATAAACAGTTTCCTTCTTTTAATGTCTGGTACATTTAAAAAAATATTTGGGCATTTAGTAGGTACTTTAATTTAGTCATAAGTAGGTATTTAAATTTAGTCTAAAGTCCTTTCCAGTCTAATAACTTGGAGTTTAATGACAGCGTGTCACACTTCTAGCAAAATATTGGTTCATAATAACATTCCTGCTGGTACACATTTATTATTCAGAAACAAGGCTTAATGCTAGACAAAAAAATATATTTTTGGGAAAATCGATTTTTAATCACACTATGAAGGTTACTGAGGGTTGATAAAACAAAAACAGAGAATACTACTTGACGTAATTTTATTTTTCTAACAAAATTAGGCAGGAGTTTGACGTTTAGTGGACAGTTTCATGTTTTACCCTTGTGTGGATATTTCACATGTTGGTTGTTTGCTTTGATAATCAAATTTATGTTTTTTATAAGGGTATTTAGGTACGCATTTGTGTATTGCCTGTCAGTTTGTTTATAACGAGGTATACGTATATTGATTATTCAATTAATCAATCACATTTGAGGAGTGAAACATTAGACCTTGGAACAGGCAGTTGAAAACCACGATAAGAACTGAGGTTTACACACAATTTTTGGTAAGATTTTAAACTTGTTTTACCCAATATCGGTTTTCTGAATGATGTTAAACATAATATTTTATTGAGAGGAAATAATTAAATTACATAAACGATTGACTGATAATACTTCATAAAGAAGATTTTAACGATATGGACTCATTCTTTTTGAGACACCACTGATGCGAATGTTACGCAAATAACTTAAGTAAGGCTGGCCGCATACATACGTTTTCCGAATTCGTTTTCCGTATTCGGAATTCCGTGAGACTAGCGCAAACGTTCGTTTTTCTTCATTCGGAATGTATAAACGTAAGAACCAGTGTTGCCAACAAGGGCGATATATCGCCATTTAGGCTACTCAGAGCGAGAATCGTCGCCGAAAAAATCTTAAAGGCGACTGGTCGCCAATTAAGCTACTTCAAAAAAAACAATTTTAAACATGTCCCGAAATTCTCTAGCCACCCCCTCCCCCCCATGAAATTTATTTTTCTGGGGACAAATATTTTATATTTTCTTGAAATTCTCTAGCCACCCCCCATGATTTTTTTTATTTTCTGGGGACAAATTTTATTTTTTTGAAATTCTCTAGCCACCCCCCACGAAATTTTTATTTTCACGTAAAAAAATCAATTTTAAACATGTCCCACCTAACAGCAAATTCGGCTTCTTTACGCTACCTTATGTATGAGAAACGGCGATATTAGGTCACGACCCGTTGGCAACACTGAATTACTGACAGGAAATTTCCGAACGTTTGCGTCGACACAAACAAAATGTATGCAAGAGCTGCGTTCCACATGACGTCATTAGGTTTTTTCCATTCGGTTTCTCCGAACGCGCCGGCTTGCATTCGGAACGTGCAGAAGGAATTTGTTCCGTTCGGAATTAAAACGAACGTCTGCGGCAGTTAATGTATTTTCTACTGATTCCGTGCATTCGGATGTCCGAATACGGAAAACGAATTCGGAAATCGAATACGGAAAACGTATGTATGCGGCCAGCCTAAGAAGGACGTCAAAATGGACGATGAACCTGCTTTCGGAAAAATACCTAGGGAATGCATATATGTGAAAATTTACATGCATGTGAAAACGTACTTAACGCATAATAACATCATTTTTTCGCTTCGCAATGATGTAACATATCCTAATTTTTTATATTTTTTTCAGGGTGGAAACGGTTTACATATAGTTCCCGTGAGAACTTAGGCCATAGGCCCATTGTGCTATCTCCCATTTTACCTCAATCCTTTAACAACAACCCAGTCCCTTTAATTAAGTTTACTAGGGTTGTTATTGGGTATGTGGCTATATCTTCTGGTTTTACTGTATGTCTCCCCAGGTATTTGAGCCTAGTTCCCACCAGGGCAGGACATTGGAACCATAGAGGAATTGGAGTCTCTTCATCCTCTTCACATTTCCTGCATCTATTGGTATTTTACACTCCCAATATGTGCATGTGTCTCCTGAGATGGCAGTGTCCAGTTAGTAGTCCTACCAGTTCCCTCAGCGAGTTTCTGTCCATATCGAATAGTTTCTTTGTTCATCTAGGGTCTGGTTCTTTTATGAGTACTTTGGATTTTCTCATTCCAGGTGCTCTATCCCATTCTTTGCAGTGTTGGGATTTGACACACCTATCAATATGTAATTTTGTGTGGCAAACTGCTACTCCTATGGCCGGCTCGGATCCTACAAGTGGTTCTTTCGCCCCTTTCTTTGGTAGTTCGTCAACTCGCTCGTTGCCCTCAATACCTTTATGTTCTGTTACCCAGGTATCCTAATATTAATCTATCCAGTGATTTTCACATTGCTAAATAATTATACGGTGAACAAGTGCGCTGCCATTGTGGAAGCGTCATCGAACTTGCAAAGGTCTTTTGAGTTGTCGTTGTTTTTGGGTCCGACCCAGGGGTAGTGAGTACAATTCCTCCAACACGATACAATAAAAAAAATTCCACAATTATTGTCAGGTTATTCGTAACCCGGTGTTTTTTCTTGCAATAAAAAAGGAGGTGTTGTTCATTTATAATTTTAATATGATATTAATCACAAAGTAACACGAACAAAGCAATTCCATTCCGAAGTTGGCATGATTGTTGTTCAAATCATAAGTACATTATTATAAATTAATGAAGTAAAGTGAACATCGTTATTTAATTTCCATTCGTAGTGAATATGCATCATATGCATCAACTTCCAAGAGTAAATTACAGAGCAATCTTCATCATAAATGCTGAACAACAGCAGTCGTGCAAAGCGTCAGCAAAATCATAAAAAAAATATTTGCTCTTCGAAAAAGTTTTTGTTGTTGTTTCTTTTTTTACATTCTTTATTAATTTAAAAATCCAGTCAGTAAGGAACTTGAGGGAATAATATTATGAGTCGAAAAACCTATATTCATATAGGTCAACAAACGGTGGTTCTTTGAATTAATAAATCGTCATTTAAAAACGATTAAAACCGTGAGACACTCAAACGCCCTGTGATTGGTCGGCGGGTTCTGACCACTTAAATCTTGTTAAAAGAATTTTTTTTTTTTGGTTTTCACACCGACCCGGGTGGGTAGTTTACTGACTGACAAAACCGAGGTACGTATGACGTCACACGTCCCCCTTAAGATTTCGTTCGTTCTGGCGGGCTTTGAAAAATGCAAACTTTAAATTATTTTAACTGTGAAATCGACATTCGTAGAAAAATAGGTTTTTAAGTTAGAAAGACACTTTATTATGTCCTCTTTATCAATAATTTAATATTAATACTGTGGGCAGGCGACTCTACTCATCAAAATAAATTACGATTTAATATTTACAATGTTATTAGTTATTAGCCTTGACCTCGAAGACTTAAGGATTATTATTTACTCGCGAATTGATTTTGTTTGAAAAATGACCAGGCATTGAAAATAAATTATTCATTCAATTTCATCCGACTACTATCAACATGAAATGTCAATATATTCAATTATTCTCGTCGAAAATGATTAAAAGATATATTATGTTCCTTTATGAATACCTGATTTGAAAATTTGTTTACTATGGAATCAATATTTTTCTTTCAAAGATTTTATTTAAAAATATGAATTTAATTTTTAGATTAAAATGACGTGACGCCACAAAGCAATTTTGCAATTATTGAACAAGTTCAATTATTATTTGTCCAACTTTGCATTGTTATATTATTAGCATAGATAGTTATCGTATGTATTTCAAGTAGGTACCTGTTTTATAATGAGCTAGTATGTGAAGGATGTGGCAAATTTTTAGGTTCGGTTTTCTCCTATGCTGTTTTTTTGTTTTTATTTATAAAGTCCATATACTTACAGCCTTCTTAAAATCCTGCATTTATTATTGTTATTATGGCTCTTGTTTTTTTTTTGTTCTTATCACGTAAATATCTTTTATCTTGTTCATTTTCTGATGATAAGAATAAAAAATAATTCTTGTTTTTCCTATTATCAAAGTGGGATATGACATGAGATTTGGACGTCCAAAAGAATTATCGTGATTCACTTTTGGTTATTATGCCGTGTTGCGCCTCCTTCTTCTTTAGCCAACGTTTCCAATGTAATATATTTCTTAGTATCCGGTATTAGAAGGCTACACCAAAACTAAACGCAAAAAACCACATTAAGAGGATTAACGTTTGCAGCCATTGGTGTATTATATTTAGATGAGACGTGAAGCGAAAAAGTGGGTTCAACTTTTTTACCTCCAATTGATCTCCAACGCTCTCAATGCTCTATTTAAAACTACCTAATCCGATCTACGCTCTCTGCTTATCGCGTTTTAATAATGGAACACATTTCGACTAGTACGCAATAGCGCCTCTAAATATATGGCTCCAAGTTTGCAGCACGATCACTTCTACGTATCTAAACACACACTTACGCAAACTTAACGCAACAATCTACAAATCTACCGTGATGATAGACGCAGTAACGCTGTCCGAAACGTTGGCTAAAGTAGAAGGAAGTGCAACAGTACGTAATTACCTGAAAATGAATCACGATTAAACATTGTAAAGTGTCAAATAGGTACAGAGTATGGTATAGTTCTGAGTTTTTTTTATCTTATAGTAGTTGGTGTTAAGACAAATAATATATTATCAACAATATCCATCTTTATTTTTTAATGATAAACGAACGTTTATAAGACAAGGTTTTACGCATAGCATAAAGGATAAGCAATAATTAGTCATCCGAAATACTAAAATACAAATTGAAAATATCTCCCTAGTAAAAATAAATGCCGCCAACGGGAATTGAACCCGTGCCTTCTGATGTTCGGTCAGGTGCTCTGAAACCACTGAGCTATGTTTTTATTGGTGAAATAATTTTTAAACTAATACAAATTGAAAATATAACTTATTTTTACTCGGGAGATATTTTCAATTTGTATTAGTATTTCGGATGACTAATTATTGCTTATAATTATTTGTTATCCTTTATGCTATGCATAAAACCTTGTCTTATAAAGGTTAGTTTATCATTAAAAAATAATAATATTTGACAAGTCAAAATTATTTCACCAGTAAATGAAGATATCATATGTCTCGACGCAATCCAGTGAGAAATTTAGCACTAACAAAGCCTTTCCTACAAATATAAAGTTGGTTCTTTATATGTGAAAAAATATAATAAGCAGTAGTTGTTGATTAAGGTACTAGTACATATTGAATAATTTGGCGGGTTGGAAATAAGCCGACATAGCTCAGTGGATACAGAGCACCTGACCGGACATCAGAAGGCACGGGTTCAATTCCCGTTGGCGGCATTTATTTTTACTCGGGAGATATTTTCAATTTATATTAGTATTTCGGATGACTAATTATTGCTTATAATTATTTAATATCCATCTTGACTTGACACCCTTACAGGGTGAATGCTACTTTTAGTACTTTCCTAATATAAAGGTACAAGTTTTCATTCACCTGCATTTGTCTTGATAATTTACAATGACAAAATACGAATATATTAGAATTTTTATAAACATTCGCGTTTTACTGAAATTTTATTCGGAAATCTATGAATTCACTCCTTAAAGGCCTGAAATCCCGTTTTTAACCGGAATACGAATAATTTGAAGACATTCTTAATAAATCAGCAATATTTTATGTCAGTAAGTTTTCTCCGTGTTTAGATAGTAAAAATATATTTATTTTATTTCTTAATATTTTTTTTAATATTTATATGACATCATTTTAATATTTATATGATATCATTTAAATTTAAAACATAAATAAATGGGCAAGCTTTACTTAAACGGAAAAGAAATTCACTGAATAATAATTTTTATTCTTACCTTTATGAATGTGTCCTTGAGAAACAACAACACAATATCGTTTGTAGGTCACAACAAAATATTCATTTTAATTTGATACAGTGATTCTTTAATTTATTAGTCTCACAAAGTTATCCCAGAGGTCAGCAATTAGTCATTGTTGATATTGCAGTCATTTGTATTGTGTAAACACTCAATAAATTAATAACGTTAATAAGCAATCCACTTTTGCAGCATTTCCTCTGGGAGCTTTCGATAACAATGACACTACGTATTATTTCTTGTAAGAATGACGTTCGTCACAAATTTATATAAAATCCACATTCTGCATTTTATTGTATGTGGCCTTCAGGAAATCAATTATAGGTAGGTACTTGGGGATTTCTTGTGGCACGAAAAAAGCTTGAAAAATCGTAATTCTAATAATTATTGTTTGCACTAAACACACAGCAAAGCAGTGAATATTACAGACTGACTGAAGCCATCGCCATGACGACAAATAAACAAATTTACGTCACACACCCAAACACCCCAACTCCCACCCCCAAAACAAACAATCTCATACACTAACATCCCCAAAATATTTCTGTCATTGATTTCACTCATCGGACGTAACCTTCTGTCTATATTATTATTTTGGATTAATATAATATTATCTATTATCTACATCTTATATTTCCAACAAGCAGATTTTCCTCTTAAATATCTGTCTTTATACCAGAGACGTGCATATGTTTTTACTTATAAATTTTGTATTATTACTCCAGTCTTAAGACAACTGTTTTTATAGTAACATATAATGATTTACATTGGAAAATGCAATAGTACCATAAATGTATGTTATAATTTTCACTAAGAATATTGGATTTTATTTTATTTTTTTATTTTATTAAGTACAATATTTTTTACAATTCAAGTTTTCCAGTAATGTAGGCCTCACTGGGTGGCTTACCCGTGCTGAGGCCTTCATTTTATAATAATAATAATACTTGGATTACTTGTATAGCGCCGTTTTTGTGCAAAAACACCTCAAGGGCGCTGTAAACTACATAATACATTAAATGAGAAAAATTATACATTTAAAATTTAAAATACATAGTAATAATATATTTAAAATTTCAAAAAAAAAGTGGTTTTAAACAAAGATATTCTTTCATGTGTGTATTTAAATATCACTTTTGTTTTCGGGGAAAAATTAACTAATGCAAATCTTTTCTTTTTTAAATGAAACTATTTAAATATGAATTCTGTTTTCGGGGTTAAATTAATTAATGCAAATCTTGGAAGCGGAAATTAACGCACTTCCCGATCATCTTCCTGATCTCGTCATCCGATCGAGCTGATAGATTAGATGTCGATGACAATGCATTTTATCAATGGTGGCAATCACGTACGAACACCCAGACATAAACGCATTGCTCTGAAATCGAATGACATTGCAGCAGTTAATATACGAAATAAATGTCGTTTCAACTCAATTGGTATTTGTCGAGGTCGGCTGAGTTGTCAATTCCAGTTCCTGGGTAGGTTAAATGCTCAGTCAAACCAGGGTTTTCCAATAAGAGGTGTTATTTTGAATGGCCCGCTATTTCGGTAGATCTTTTGAATCTTGTTTTTTTGACATTTGACAAGTAGAAACTACGATATTAATAAGAATGGAACGATAACGCATTGAAATTATTAAAATTCACTTGAGTGAATCAAATGCAAATCATTTTGAGTGATGAGGCCCATTTCCACCTCGGTGGCTTCGTCATCAAGCAAAATTGTCGCATCTGGGGCTCGGAAAACCCAAGAGTTATTGTTGAAAAGCCTCTCTATCCTCAACGTGTGACTGTTTGGTGCGGTTTATGGTCCGGTGGAGTCATTGCACCTTACTTTTTCGAAAATGAGGCTGGAGCAACAGTTACGGTGAATGGATTGCGCTATCGAGAGATGATTAATGATTTTTAGTGGCCAAAATTCGATGGTATTGATTTGATTTGAACAACGTTTAATTTCAACAAAACGGCGCTACGTGCCACACAAGCAACGAAACCATTGATCTTTTACGATTGAATATAAAAATAACACCTCTTATTGGAAAACCCTGCAGTTTTAAAATAGATGTTTATAGTAAATGTGATTCTTATAAATAGGTTCAAAGTCAAATTCCTTATCTTAAGGTTTTTGTGAGAAGCAAACATTTTTTTCTTTGACACTATTTGCTTCCTAAATCTCTTAGACATTGTAATGTTATACAGGTCTAACTAAATTTATTGAGACCTGAGCTCCTCTAGGGAAGTGTAAAATAACATTTATTTACAATATTACATTTTTTTTATACAATTTACGTCAGTTTTACTTGTATTATATTTTACCAGCTTTATCTTTGTATTTAAGTAGTGCACTTCCATTTTTGCCCACCAACAACTTTCACAATAAAAAATAATAGCAAGCTTTTAATGTAGTTTAAATCGCTAATCTACAGCTCTTAGTATGCAGTATAATATGAACAGTATTTTGCTAGCTAATGCTTCTATATACACTGAAAAGGTAATACAAACTAGAAATGCGTAAATTTCAATAAAAATTCCTTAAATTTGTAGATTAAAATGGAAACTATTATCGCCATTGACTTAGTACCTTTAGATCTAGCCCATTTAGCATGTGCTCTATTTCTCTCACTTACTTTCCTCACATAATGTCATCCCATTTGAATTTCATAATGGTGATTGTTTAGTATTGAAACAGTTTTGGATAATACCTATCAATTTTCCCATCATATACTGTCATACCTACTATCCATTTTCTTCCTTAAAAACAGCCTTACCCACACTTGGAAAGAAGAAGATGATTTGTTTTATTTTTTTTATTTTTTTTTATTAGTGTCTATTTAATTACAGGTTTGATAAGAGTTACAATATATATGATAATCTATAATATTTCATCTGTTTGTTCTTAGTCCTCCTCACTAGGTAGTCGTGTGCTGAGGCGGACTGGTAGATTTCTTTGATTTTCTATTATTCAGTTTCTATGTTTTTAATACATTTTCTAGTATGTCTGCATTCATTTCTTTCACCCATGTTTTGATTTTTCCTTAAGCTTATTTATCTTTTCTATCTTTTTCAAACTTGGAGGTAGGATGTTGTAAAGTTTGGTTGCCAGATATATGTGGTTTCTTTGGCCAAAACTTGTCTTGAATTTTGGAACATCTCGTATATCCCTTTTTGAGGCTCTTGTATCATGTATCCGAGTTTCATTAGGAGATTTTCTGTTTTTAAAATGATGTATTAAAATATTCTTGGCATATATTTGTTTTAAATTTAGAATGTCAAAACACTTAAAAATATCTTTTGAGGGGGTTCTGATGGGTAATTTTAGTATGGTTTTTATAATGCTCCTTTGGGCATTGTAAATTGTCGCAAGTACAGCAATCGAATTCATGTCGTGTAGCAAGAAGGCGCAATCGTCGTGTCCGCGTCGTATTAATCACATGCTTTGTGCTCTGTTTGCAAATATCAAAATCATATTAAAGATTATCTCGTTTTGTAGGAAATTTCACCCCGTGAACAGTTCAAGTTCGTCGAGAGCCCTATTGCCAGGATTCTTGGGAATTCAAGGTAGGCTGTTCCTTAATTCAACTTTTCCCGTGATTTTTAAAAAACAATTGAATGAGCTTTACACTGTCGTTTTTTGTGGATTTGATTTAATGTTCATTTCCGTGTAATAAAACACGTCACAGTGATGAAACACAGTTTTGTATTGGAAATTTAAGACCTATCGGTCTGATTTTCGGAACATGAAACACGCCCACATCTTGTGTGACTATCGACCACTGAACAAGCTAATCCCAAGAAGTGTATTTTCTACCGATATAAAAGAAAATATAAATATATCACATATTTACATAAGACCTTTGGACTCCTGGACACCAGAGAGACCAAATATAATGAAATTAATTATTAAATTTGCCATTTCAAAATGTTTGATCAATTTCGCCAGAAGAAGTTAATGAAAATTTGAGATCACCTCAGGCTGCCATATCATATCTTCAGTGCTATAGTATCATTATATATATTTTGGTTATTACAAAAAAAATAAGCGCATTACGTAAATGGACTCTATTGACATTCAGTTATGACCGTGCAGTCAATAAACTGTATAATTTAGCGCGATCACGATCAAACATAATGTTCGTACGACGAGCTTTCTATGTTTCTGTGACCATACTATCATCAAATCTCGTTTTATTGCCTTTCAGCATGCAGGATAATTATTATAATTTCTACCAAAGGCACCGCATTAAAATATTAAATCAAGTTTTTATCAACGGAACAAGAAAGGAAAGCTCAGCTTTCCGTGGGACGCTGGACGTAGGACGGAAACCGAATAAAATGTTATTTATTTGTGTAAATTTAACGTACGATTAGTAGGTACAGAACCTGGGGTGTGAGGGATTCAAGATACATACAATAATATTATTTGCACCTTTCTCTTTTAGCATTATGATTATCCTTTTTAGCAATGTGATGTGTATATAGTGTATAATAAGTTGCGGTGAGTAGAGTATTTATAAAAAACTTTCTCAAAAGGTGAAAATGTTTGGATCATTTGTATAGCGCCATTTTCCTGATAAAATTACTTCAAGGGTGCTCATAAATATTTACTATTTAGAAACTCTCTTAAATACGCATAATTGTTACCAAAACAACACTTGGTTTCAACTTAATTACCGTGAGAAAAAAATTGATAATTATGAAATATTATAATTTTTTTCTTAGTTATCTTTTTTCTAATTTAGTTGAAATAACCTTCAAATATAATCACCCCCCCCCCCCACCTTCAGCCTAACCCAAGAATTAACGATGTTTTCAGAGGGAATTGAATCGTTTATTTTCTTAAAATTTTAAGTTACGTTTCATACAAATCCATTTTCCATTCCCTCAAGCGATTCTTCAATAATTACGAGTATATCAATGGATGTCAAGCAGAATCTCGCTGTTTAGAGAACGTGGATCAAGAGAGTGGTAGTAGCGAGTACCCATTCAAAGTTGATATCATCAGCACAAGAACTAGTTATTTATCAACGGTAAATTTGTGTTTAGTGACTAGATCTGACTAAATCGTAATTCCTTATTTATTTTAATCTGGGTCTTTTCAATACCCGAACTTATTTACAAATCCCTTCCTACAGTTGCTTCCTCGCAGCATAACCCAACTGGGTGGCGATGTAGTTCATCTGATTGTACGCAATAAAAAGAGGAGTGCTTTTATGAGGCGTACCATAAAAATATGAAACTATTGTTTTATGGTGCAATGGTCATCAAATGAACCACCATACGATACATTGATGTAATATGCTGACGTAGCGCCTATAAATATACTACACACTTTCTTTATCGCTTACGACCCATCGTCCCAATGTAGTAGGTTTAACTGACGTGGTAACACTACCTACATAAAATCATTAATATTTTTTTAAGTAAAACTATTAAGTACACGGGGTTCGAAAACTGGTGAATCTACATCGCATAGAATCTGAACTTTTCGATTATTTCTTCTTGTTGCAATTTTTATGTACAAAAATCTACAGGGTTAAAAACGCTTTTCGTGCCATGTCTACTCTTTGACGCATTTTAGAAGACATTAAACGACTGATATAAATCGTTTTTTTTTCAAAATTTGACTCATTAAATGCCTACTTCTGACACAATTTACTTGAAAACTAAAGCTCAAATCTTATAGAGTTGTATCACATAATCGAAAATATGAAATAGATGATTCACTAGTTTCCCGCTTTTACTACATACAAGTTTTCGGACACCGTATATAATGATGTTTCAATCTGAATTTATTTTAAAACATCGAGTAAAAATAACTACGTATTACAACAACCATTAAACATATGTCGTTAAGGACTTTTGTAATTGCTTGAATTTTAACACAAAACTACATCAGTGCTATTATTAGAGACAATGATTTTTAGTAGTACTCAAAAATTGTTCTTATAATTCGAAAGGTGTCATTAAAAAAATAATAAACGATAGACAGTTTTAAAAATAATTAAACCTTAGTTAACGTATTTCAACAATGTCATCTAAAATAATTCAATCAATTGCAAGATAATTAATTATTTTAAAAACCCCGTATTTCTTTTTTAAATAATGGTATAAAAATGAGAAAATACTTTTAAAAGATGTAGAGAAAAATTGAAATTCTTTATCGGTAAGTTCTTTTGAATAAACGTAACGAAATTTTGTGAGCAGCCTTTAAAAATACATGAATTTTTATTTTTATTTAAGTACATAAAACAGGCATGGTGACCAAAAATGTACAAACATGGATGTTAAAATACTTAGTAATAAGAAAATGATAATAACAACAAATTAACAAAAATTATAGTAAAAACAAAAATAGTAACAAAATGAATTAGCTAAATATGCAGAAGTAAATGATAAATAAGAATGTGCAAAAGGTAAATACAAATATGTTCATAAACGATTTGTTATTGTCACACTTGTTCTGGTGAGACACTCAAAAATGTCTATTCATTATTACAGCCATGTATAGTGTTATAATTTCTTAATTTTCGCGGTACAGGGGAAAAATAACCTGTATTTGTGTGGTAGGCTTTAATATAGAAAATGTCTTTCATCCTCCTTGTTGATTTTCTTGATGGTATGTTGATGTTAATTCAGAATAAAATGTTTGGTGTAGCAACTGATGCATGTATAATTTTGTGTAGAAGCAATACATCAGAAAGTTTAGGTCTGGCTGTCAATTAGTGTAGTTTATAGTGCAAAATTCGGTCATTATATGTTCCAAATTGACCACAAATTCCAAAACCTTCACGATAAGCTACATAAGATACACGGGTTAGTTTTTTTTGTTAGTGTTGATGAAAAAAAAATCTGCTTGTTCTACTCCATACCGTAGAATGAGAAGTTTACGATCACGGTATTTTTAGGATTTCATTTTTGTTTTAAATATCGACACGGACCATTTTAAAACTACTTTTTTTTTCAAAATGCTTTAGTACCAAGTCAACAATAACATTATAACGTTCACCCCCTTATGAATCATATTACAGTAAGTATTGATAAAATTATTCATCGATATGATAATATTATTAAGACAAGTACCTATTCTGTGGTCGCCACACAGGGAAAACGCAGCCCATTATACTAATGTCACTAGATAGTACCTTTAACATAGGTGGGGATGGGACAGTTGAAATCACCCCCTGAAGCGGGGATCATTGTTACACGGACGCCAGCACGCTTGGACGTCGCTACCCTTAAAGAGCTTTTAAAGCTTTCTGACATAAAAAACCTTATATAATACTAAAAACAATGATGAAGAATAATTGTGTTATATCGTAATTTTGTTAAGTTTCTTTCAAACAAATGATAAAATCTCAACCAAAATGTGAACATTTTATTTTTTTCTAACAGCGTGTTTTATTTTTTCAATATTATTTTACTGAAACGTTAAAAATGAGTGGAGTAGAGATTTTTTTAGCAGCCATTTGTGTTAACGTTACATTTTGCGAGAATTATCCTCCTACAGTTGTACAAGAAGAAAATTTTTATAGTTTTGATCTTGCTGATCCTTCTGCCTTTGGTAAAGTACAAAATATTTTTAAATTACTATTATTACATCCGCTTGATCCAGAATTTCATAATTCATATTACACTATACAGAAACATTTTATTTTGGTAAGCAATTCTATATCTGAAGTATATTTGTAGGAAATATTAATAAGTCAGAAACCCTCAACGCCCTCAAGGCTGAAACCAATGGACGCCATTTCAGAATCGGAACAGTCCAGGTAAGTACCTAAAATTATCAAAAATACTAATTTCTGATATGTGTCTGTAACTCTGGTTCAATGAATGATTTGAAAATTTCAAACTTGGAACTGATTGTGTCAATTAAAAAAAGCGATTAATTAGATACCTACCTACCTATAGTCAGAAAGCTATATTTATCATAAGGAAAAATGACATATTTGTTTTCAAAAGGCAATGGTTAAATAGGTCGGCGCTAGAATGTTTAGTAGTTGTTAGCGACCCGTTAATAATCACTTGATGTAACTTACCTTGCTTAGTTCCACTTTTAAAATATAGCTCTGCAAAAATGAAGTTATATGTACCTACGCATGTTTCAAATATAAAAATTAATTACATACTTAATCGTTTGTCTAGATTTATAAAGATTGTTTTAAAATTTGTTTGAACATATCCATCAGCTCCAAACTACAAAAGTTCACGCTCATACATAGATATGTACACGGAGAAAAATGAGTATTGTTGATTTCTTAACATCCTGTTAAATCCTGGGTGACAGCGATCAATTCTCTAAAAAACTATAAGTACTTTCATAATATATCGGAACACGTGTTCATGCAGCTGTATTTATCTTGTTATTATATAATGACGAAATGCGAAAATATTAGAATTTTTCTCATTTAACATGAGTTCCGAGATCGCCGTAACATAATCGTGTTTTTCCGATAGTTTTCTAGGAATTCTGTCAATGGATTCGCTAAATTCGACTAGATATTTAATTAACATTATTTTATATCAGTTAGATTTTTCTCTGTGTAGTATTCATGAAGAATGTTATTAAGTACATTGTTTAATGCTTGTCGGTAGCACTACTTCTCCACTTTACTATAAATTATTTTAAAGAAATGAATTTTGGTGTATTCCAACTGTTTTGCACTATTGTGAACATCTTCTTGCAGAATTATCCTCTGAGCTATACGATTACCTACAAAAATGGCACGGTGCAAGGACTTGGGGTGTCATTTGATATCATTGACTTGCTTCAGAAGAAGTTCAACTTTACATACGAGATTGTGGTTCCAAATGACAACCAGGAAGGTAGCGTCAAATACCTGGATAATACGCTGATAGGACTACTTAGTCGGAATGTAAGTAAAAAAAATATATCTGAATGCGCGGAATCAATCAAACAGATGTAAAAAGATATCATAACAGAACAAGAAATAAAATTAAACGTATAATTCGACGCCGGAAATGCAAAAGGAAAAATGAATTAATCATACGGTTTTGATGAGAATTTTTGTCTGATCAAAATTGTACATTTAACTATTTTTTTCTACTAAATTGTCGCTTCCGACCTTTTGCCTTCCTGGCGTCGATATTGCCGAATAATAAAGCAAAAAATTAGAAGTGCCTTCCATACAAATTTGAACAGAAACAAATGTGCCACTGACTTAATACCTTCTAACAGCACGCAGTCTATCTCTCTTGAAATTGTAATTGTATGGAAATATAGGCTCAAATTGAGCTTATATTTGGATCACGAAACACGCCCTTAAGGTACTTCTTTATTTCCTTTGCTTTGTTAAGATTATTCTTCATTTTGTCGGTATAACATTGCTTATAAAAATGGTGTAGTATAATAAACGGTGAGCTTGGATGTTTGACCATGTTAAAATGATGTGTGTATAGGCCAGATTTATTAGTAAAATGATGTGTGTATTCGCCAGATTGCTTAGTAAAATGATGTGTGTATTCGTCAGATTGCTTAGTAAAATGATGTGTGTATTCATCAGATTGCTTAGTAAAATGATGTGTGTATTCGCCAGATTGCTTAGTAAAATGATGTGTCTATTCGCCAGATTGCTTAGTAAAATTATGTGTGTATTCGTCAGATTGCTTAGTAAAATGATGTGTGTATTCGTCAGATTGCTTAGTAAAATGATGTGTGTATTCGTAGTATTGCTTAGTAAAATGATGTGTGTATTCGCCAGATTGCTTAGTAAAATGATGTTTGTATTCGCCAGATTGCTTAGTTAAAATCAACAGAAATATAAATACTCCTAATCCCCTAGTACCATCAGAGTAAACTGAACATGTTGCTCGAGACGTGATGGAGGACTTAGCCAGCCGAGGAATTGAACGCATTACGCCTGGCCAGACGCGATGTCAACTCATCCACTGACTGGTTTTTGTTTAACCAACCAATCTCCAATACTCAATCTAAATCAATTATTTGTTTACATTTGCAAGATGTAATTCGTAAATCAGCTGCATGTTCAAAAATGAATAAATTATCATTATCTCATACCTATAGGAAATAGACCTTGCCGCCGCTTTTCTGCCTGTCCTCGCCGATACTGCAAACATAATCCAATACTCGACGGGCCTTGATGAAGGAGAGTGGCTAATAATGATGAAGCGTCCCAGAGAATCAGCCAGCGGTTCTGGACTTCTAGCACCATTTGATACGAGCGTTTGGTACCTGATCCTGGCGGCTGTGGTGTCCTTTGGTCCTTTTATCTACATAATGACGTGGCTTAGATACCTGATGACGAAAGACAAGAATAACATGCCTTACAAGCTTTCTCCATGCGTGTGGTTTGTGTATGGAGCGTTCATAAAGCAGGGAACTACGATGGCTCCTGATGCAAGTGAGTAAAACTATTAATTCCTTCACTTGATTTGAAAACTATTTTATTGTCATATACCTACCTAAATCTACTTGAGTTATAGCCTCATTGCAGAGGATCGTATCCACTCTGATCGACCTATTTAACCAGGTGCCTTCACTCCCTATGGCAGTGGCGGTTCGTGTAATGAGGCAGGGGAGGCACAACCTCCCCTAAAAATAAAAGAAAAAAACGGAAAAAGATACTAATTTTCGAAATATGGTATCCATTCCTTCAACATGTGGTATAAGCTTTTGTTACTTCAATTCAAATATCACCTATTTATTTCACCACAACTTATAATATGATGTAACTCATTATATCGAGCGGCCACGCATGGATTTCCGCTTGCCGAGCTATCATTGCTGCAAAAAATGCACTAGGGAGGAAAATGTAGGGCCCACATCCGAGAGTCACTGATTTCATTGTGGCAAAGGAGGGTAGGGAATCGAGATGGAGGGTAGCCTGACATGCGATGTTTAGTTTGAGGCGCACATTCAACTACACTTCCGAAGTAGTACTTAACATTTACGATTTTTTTCCATTATTCTATTTTATAGTTTATTACACAGTTTTGTTTTTTTACCACTATACGTGGCGGTCAAATAAATTAGACATTTAATTAGATCTCCAATTATTTTGCAGTCATGAAAGACCGTCGTTGATTTGATATTCCGCTAACGAGTTATGTAGGTTTATATTATACATAACACTTAAAAAAATTATGTTTGTGCCTCCCCAGTTGTTAACCCCACAAATTGCACAAACACGACGCACGACGCAATGCTCGCGACGTTGCGGTCAACTGTGGTGAAACTTGATTAATAGGTTCAACACATTGCAATTGGTGATCTTCACCCGCTTCTGCTATCTTCCACTTTGCCAGTGACCCTGAACTTCTCCATTTTCGAGTTATTAGTTTGATGAGAAACGTGTCCAAATCATATTAGAATATGTTGTAGGCTGACAGTTGATAGATTATTCTGGATACTTAGTGATAAGATTAGTGCGTCCATGATATGTCAAAATAAATTAGAGAGTGAATATCATATGAATTCAATGTTATTTTCTTTCTTTTGTCGCAGATACAACTCGCATCCTTTTCGCTACCTGGTGGATATTCATCACCCTCCTATCAGCCTTCTACACCGCCAACTTAACCGCTTTCCTGACCCTCTCCAAGTTCACTCTGTCCATTAACGACCCCAATGATCTGGTGAAGAAGAACAACAAGTGGATAGCGAGGAAGGGAAGCGCAGTGGAGTATGTTGTTACGAACGTAAGTTATTAAACTATTTTTACAACTTTATCTCCTGCACAGGATTATTGCGGTGCGATAGGCACTACGATGGCACACATAGATTAAAGAATAACACATGTCACAGTTCATTTGTGAACTATTTTTGCTGAAGTAAACTTTTTATAAAAGTAAAGTTTTTGTAAAAATTCTTTTACTGTGGATCGAGACACTCGTCATACATTCATGCTTTTGGCCTATCTTTTCTTGTTCAATACTGAATTGAAGATAGGATGTAACCTATCTTGTTACGTTGCATTAGAGTTCCGTCGTGATTACTAACACTGACAAAAAGTAGGTAGTCTAACATCTTCGAGTATTTTTTGCTATTAGCTGAATAGTCATTGAAAAGTTGAGAAAAATTAAGATGTATTCAACTAAACGGCGTAAAAAAATCAGACATCAACAAATTATCTTTTCTTTTCCCTTTTAAATATATTATGCGCGTTAATCATCGTTGTATAATAATACTTGTCGATAAGTATTTATTTTTTTTTTTTTTTTTTTTATTTATTATAAATTTTTTAAAGATACAAGATTTATGCAGTCCCACAAAGCTGTCACACATGACGGCTTGTCTGTAGGTTCTACAAATAATATATATAAACATTTTTAATACATGTATGACACAAAATTATACAATAAACAATATCACAAAATAATATATATCAAAGTACCTACCTATATACAAATTATTTAGGCAGGTACGTTGAGATGTTCAGGAATACATCAATAATAAAGTTCAGAGATACATAGATTCGTCGCTTATTAGCCAACGCTTAGTGTTTTTGGGGCAGGGTCTCTCATTATTCTGAGGTTTAAAAGAATTATTAAATTTATTGAAAATCTCTGGTATTAAATATTTAAGCGTTCGGCTTCCATACTTATTTGTTACTCTTGGAATAATGGGGCCCTTATTTTCAGTGAATCTTGTTGTGTGATTATGCACCGGTTGCTTTTTATATTTGCTATCTCCCTCATTATCCATTATAATAATGTACCAAAGAAGACCCTTTATTGGAAGTAGGCCCTCAGAACCATACAGAAGTTTTAGATTACTTCTTTGTCTGTAGATATTCGGTGGTACAATTTTTTTTATTATAGCAATTTGTAAGTTTTGTATATATTTAATATAAATATTGCTTGAGTGCCCCCAAGTTCGTATGCCATATCTGAGTATGGATTCGACCATAGATAAATAAATTATTTTAAGATGAGGCAAAACAAATTTCAGTTTATAAAAATTACTTGCAAAAGATCGGAGCTGGTTACAGATTTTAGCCACTTGTTTATCCCATTTAAATTTATTGTCTACTATTAGTCCCAGATAAGTATATTCGTTAGTAAAGTCAATTGTTTCACAGTGGCAAATATTTTCAATTTTTCTATGAATACATTCAGAATTATGAGCAATTATTTTGGGTATATTCCATATTCCCAGGCTTGGTGATTTTACATACATACATTTTGTTTTTTTAACATTAATAATTAAACCAACATCATGAGCCCATTTAAGTAGCTCGTTAAAGTCACTTTGCAATTGTTGAATAGCTATGATAGGATTTTCATTGTATACTACAAGTGCAGTATCGTCAGCAAAAATGAATCTAAAGGCCTTTTTAAAGAGTTTTGACATAACAATAACATATATAATGTACAATTTTGGACCTAAAATTGATCCTTACGGTACTTCTGATTTAATATGTCTTCCTTTACTCATATCATTTAAAATCTTTACGTTCATTTTTCTATTAGTTAAGTAGTTTTTAAAAAATGAGAGGAGTTTACCCCGGATTCCAATGTTTTCAAGAACCTCAATTAATTGTATATGGCTGAGAGTGTCAAAAGCTTTTGAGTAGTCAATAAAAAGCACCAGTACATGTTTTTTAGAATTAAGTTGAGAATTTATAAAATCAGAAAATTTTTCCAGCAATTTATCACAACTTTTTTTTTCTGGAACCGTACTGGCATTCATCTATAATATTCAAATTATTCAAATATTTATCTAAATTTATCGAAATATATTTTTCTAAATTTTTTTCTAGTGCCGGGAGAATAGAAATTGGCCTGTAATTGTTAATTTCGGAGTGATCTCCATTTTTGAAAATAGGTCTTAGAATGCTATTTTTTAATTCATCGGGGATGAGGCTGGTATCGATTATTCTGTTGATAAAGTGAGCAATAACAGGGCTAAGTAATTTGACATGTTTTTTTTAAATCAAACATACGAATTAGATCTATGCCCGGTGACTTTGAATTTTTCATACCTCCGATAATATATTCAATTTGCTTAGCATTAGCTCTAGGTAAGTACATTGAATGCGGTAGGGATTCTTGCAAGTGATTAGACGCTCGGAAATCACATTCATGTAACAGCTTATTAACTCCTTCATCAAAAAAGTTAGCAAAATTTTCTGCCACTGCATCAGAAGATTGTGACTTTAGGAAATATTTAGATAAGACTTCATCGCAACCAGATTTATTTTTTCTACCCAAAATTGTATTAATTTCATTCCATGTTTTTTTAATGTCCTTGAAACAGTGATTAAATTTGTTATTATAGTATGCCTTTTTTGTGTTTAATATTTGTTTATTAAGTTTATTTCTATATTTTTTTAAAGCGATTTCATATTTTTTATTATTAGGCGTGTTTTTCCACTTTTTCCACATGGCATCTCGTATTAGAATACTTTCAGCGAGACTGTCATTCATCCAAGTTTTTTGGTTATTTCGAAAATTTTTTGTTTTTAATTTTGTAAAGGTACTTTTTTCATAAATATTTTTAAAAATCGATTTTAATTCTGCATAAATAATGTTTGGTTCAGACAATGTTAACATTGCATTCCAATCGGTGATTTCGATCAATAAATCAATCCCTTTGTCCGATAGTGCAGTGTAATACTCTTGGTGCGATTTGTCGACGGTACATTTATCATAGTAACAGAAGTTAATACTAGCTGCAGTTAGGTAGTGGTCAGCTATTATTGAATCGCATACGCATGAACTGATTTCGGTCGTCTCCTTCACTCTTACATAGATATGGTCTAAACATGAAGCCGTTACATAGTTAGTCAATATCGCTTCTCTAGTCACATCATTTATACATCTGGTCATTCCAAAATGAGACATGAGGTTTTCATATTGCATAGTTATGGGTTCGTGTACATTTAATAAGTTAATATTCGTATCACCTAGAACCAATACGGATTCTTTTATATCAATATTTCCCAATATTGTCTCCAGCTCATCAAGAAATAATTTTTTTTTTTGTATTAGGCGGTCTATATATTGCTAAAAGATGTAAGCGAATATGTTTGTTTACTGAAATGGTTCCGTAAACGCATTCAAAATTATTAGTCATAATATTTATTTTTTCAAATGTAAGGTGATCTTTCACGTACACAATAATACCGCCACCCGATCTTTTTGTTCGACAAAAATGGTACGAATTAAATCCCGGTAATTTATAAAGATTTATATTATTTTCATTAATAGACGTTTCGCATAGCGAAATTAATTCGATGTTTCTCAAAGAGCTAGAAACAATTAATAGTAAAGTGTCCCAATATTTAGATAAAGATCGTATATTTAAGTTGAGGGCAGTTATTTTATTATTTCCTAACACATGTTTTTTTGTAGCCCAGTTTTCAAAAATAGACGTGCGTTCATAATCTATTTCTGCTGTATCAAAATCACAGTTCAAGTCACCCATATAGAATAATATTTTAATTGGCAGCAATAATATATAAACATGTATTGGGATTTATAAATATAAATACGATAGATACATAACAATATAGCAGTAAGTATTTCCGATATGTTCCAGGTTAGATTATAGTTTTGTACAGAACAAGGTAGGTTTACTAATTGGCAACAATAATTACATATTGAACTTTTTCTACACATACGAATACACGAAGAGTGCGCGAACATCAATATAATCATAGATTTCAGTATACTAGCGTTTAACACTGTGGCAATGGGATAATGCATTGTAACATAAATGGCAAAATTTTTCTGCAAGGATATGAAATATTTATGTCTCAATAAATTATATACATTACAATGCATAAATGAAAGTGATAATATGAAGTTAAAAAATGAAAAAATTGTAATTAGCATTGTAATTGTTTTTTAGAATTATAATACATACCTAATCATAGTCTATACGACTTTGAGCGATATGCATCATCTTTTTGTAGTAAGAACAATTAGTATTATTAGCTTTGTGATTGATATTTAGGGTCATCTTGAATAAGGTGTTCTGATATGCACAGTTACTACATTTTTCTCCAGTGTTTTTGTTAGGGCATTCCTTCCATTCGTGATCTTTTGCGCAATGTAAACACGTCGCACGTTTGTCCTTATTAAAACATTTTAATGCAGTGTGACCAAATTTGAGACAATGGTAGCATTGCGTCAAGGGGCTGGCATCTTCCACTCGTACTCTGCTAAAACCAATGTTAATTTTTTCCTTTTCCATGAGGTATGACCTTACTGCTCCGCTGGTTTCAAATATATAATTAGTGAGTCCATTTTGGTTTTTTGGTTTAAACATTTTTATTAGTTTAATCGTGTTTTTAGTATCGCTATTCATGATATCTTTTATTCCATCGTTTTGTGTTTTTATTGCCTCAATTATGTCCTCTTCAGTTAAATCTACTTGAAGATTTCTTATGAATATTTTTGGATTTTTCTTTCTTAATTCCTCTGCAACCATGTTTTTTTTAAGGGTTTTATTGATTTCATCTGTCAATTTCTCTGCATGTTCTTTTGAAGGACAAGATATAATTAATTTATTTTGCGAGGCTTTTCGTATTCCGTTCACTGCGATACCCAAGTTTGCTATTTTAATTTTCTTTACGATTTGTTCTTTAATAGCATCCGATGTCATGTTCGAATCTTCACCTTTGATGATCAATGAGAATTTGGATTCCGGGATTACTTTGAGACAACTTGCGTATGTTTTTTTTTCAAAATTGCTGGTATTCTCGATTTTTTTTTCTAATTTTTCAATTAGTTTTGACTGGAGACAAACAATCTCGTTTTGAAAAGATATTTTTTCCTGAGTCCATTTTTCTTCTAATAGTTTTATATTTAATTCCAGATTATTTTTAGCTTTCGAGTCCTTTACCGTAGAAATATTTGAAATTTCTAATTTTATGTTTTCTATTATCGACAGCACGTCCATAATGGGTTAAGCTTGTGACCGCGTCACAAGCTTAACCCATTATGGAACACCTCGCTCCCGGCAAAACTTAGATAAATGTGACAATTCTCTAATAATGTATTGTCTTTCTATAAACACGTCTACACACTACCACGGTAGAATGACGAATGCCTAGATGTCGTCGCGCCTAGATGTAAGCCTAGATGTCGTCGCGTAGGCAAGTACAGCGAATTTTACGCGATATAATAAAGTCTAGCTAAAAACGGTGCCATTACTAATAATGTCATCGTTTTTTAATGGCGCTTGATAGTTTCTATAAATCGACCCATTTTGTCTAACACGAATATAATTGGGCAGTTCAAGTTCGTGACTGTCAGCAACATTTATGACACTCGTAACATTAAGGATTTAGATGTATGCTTTCGTTGTAAATATTAAAACCTTTTTACTGTTTAAATAAACAGACAACATTGAAAATATCCTACTACCATCACAGCAAGCGGAAAATGTTGCTTGTGTCTTGATGGAAGACTTAATGTAACTTGAAATTGACGCGATTCCAACTCAGCTACCGACCGGTCATAGTAAATATTTTCTTACATCGGTATTTTAAATAGGTACTACTATTGAAATTGGCACTGTAAAAGTCTTGTATCTTAGCCATATACTTAAGTACATCAAACGTTATGTAGGTATTGTATATAAAATAATGTGTTTGGTTTACACATGCGCGATTTAAGCCTAGTTATGAACATAGATTAACCAGGATTGAAATATGGATTATAATTGAATTTATTACGAATCTTTATGAAGTTTTTTAATTAATTATTTCTTTCCTACTGCAAATGTATTTTTTTTTAATTTATAGCAACATTTCGAATAAGCAATTATTCGAAGGCGCTTTATCTCGCCAATCCTGCCGAACAAGATATTAATACACTTTCAAATTGATGTGTACGTGCACAGTCCAGTTAGTTTTGTATCTACTAGAAAACTAGTAAAAATGCATGCAATGACTAATAAAATCATTACCTCAATGGATAGAATCAATCAGATTTTAAGTCATCATTGCTATTTTTCATTTACTAACTAAAATATTCAAAATCGTGCAGAGTATCCCAGTGACGTCCGTAGAGTGGGCATTGTCAAAATTACTATGCTAAAATAATGAGTTTAGTTCCATTTGTGGGTTTGGGTGAATATTATGGCGCGAATACACGTGCGCGCCGAAACGCGATTCGGGCCTCGAATTATGGGAAGTTGTAATTAGTCAATGGAAAGGAACGAAGCAACAGCAAATGGTGCCCAACGCCGGCCGCTTGAATTATACGCCGACGATAAGACCAAAAAGTACCGGATTATAAAATAGCAAATTTAAAATTAAAGGCTGAAAAGCTATGCCTACTCTAAGAAAAACGAACCAAAATGAAAAAATAAAAATTTCTGATCAAAATGTATTTTTCCCGTTAATTTGATAAATATCAGTTGGCAACAATAATCAGCAGAATATGATAATACATTGACCACTTTCAAATATTCAATACACAATTCATACCCGAACTTGAAAAACTAAACATAGTCTACATGTAGTCACAGAGAAATGTAGATGGATGGTACATATTGTTTTATTTGTTTAAATCATCTCCCCTCGCTGACCCAATGCGTAATTAAGGCGAAGCTTAATGCTAAATAACTATTTAGATTAACTTTTATGACGAATAAGTGTACATTACGAATACCAAAAAATATGATTTTGATAAATTGAAGGTTTTCCTATCGTTTCGCTTCAGTAGAATACAAATAAAATTACTTTATAAAAAATAATAAAAAAATATTTTTAAAAAAATTTGTGTATGAACGCGTAAAGGAAACAACTTTTAAAATACAGTATTATTAACTTTTTTGCTTTCTTATAAATTTATTTTCAAAATAAATAAAAACCAGTTTTGTGCTTGAAATCGAACGTTTCTAGACCTACAGTATAATGTGCCCAATAATATACACATTTTTGGCTTGTAGCTTCATCTTAAGGGCCGTTGAACAAAAGAGTGTTGTAATTTATTGGTGAAAGATAAATGTATCATGAGCTTATTACAATAGTATATGATACCTCCAATATACCGTTTTAAATGACCTGTGTAATTTATTATTTACCGAGGCCAGTTTAGACAGCGTTGCTATAATAATTATTGAAGGACCTATGTTACATAAATGTCTTTCCCGCTGTCGCGTCGTAAGGAACACTGGAAATAAATTCGTGCGAACAAGCTCATGCGACGGCTGCATTTGCACGAAACATATAAAACTATTGAACGTGAAACACGAACCTTATGTTGCTTTAATGAATTATTTTATTAATTGTTCGTTTAATATGGCAAGTTATGTTTTGCGACGCCAAAAACTATCACACTGAAAAACAATTTGAGTGTAAAGTACAAAAATTACAAGATTGTTGCACGACATATAAGAAATACACCAATTATAACAAGGTATTTGACTAACTACCATTTGTATTCCCCATCGCCTAAAATAATAATGGAGGGAAATAATTCAGTGGGCATCTTCAAGATGTTAAAAGTTACTGAGGCAGTTCAGTTATATATAATAAATACTGCTTAATTTTTACATTAAAAATTAAATATAAAAACTATAGGCCGCCTCAGAAGAGGAAGATCTCCCTGATGAGGCAGACTTTGAAAGTTTTTAATTTATTCTTATATACTTTATATTCACATAATATACTTACAAATTTTGTCATAGAAGCTATTATAAATATATTTAAAAAACACTACTAGGTGATATAAATTTACCAAACAGGACACTGTTCATTGTTTACCTAATAATTGTGGTGTAAAAATACATACAAAATTACTTATCTATGGCTGAATACAAATGACAGCAAGAAAAAAGAAAACAATTCATAACCGATTCCAAAACGGTACGCTTTCAAATTCAAATATTTTTTGAGATCCAAGCGCCTATCCAGGAGTAGACATCGACCACAGAATAAACAAGAATATATTATTTGTTACAAAAGACATATAATATCTTAAGTGCGATCTATGTAAATAGCTACAACGTGGTGCAATGAATAAAATCTCTACAGCAGCCAATATCAACAGGATATTGAAGATACCTAAGAATGTACAACTACGAAAAGTATTATTTTGCTCGAGAAATCACGTTGAGACCTACGAGTACCTATATGAAGCCGAAACATATGTAAACAGTATTTAGGCAGACCAAGACAGAATGTTTTGGTCAACCGAGAGAGGCTGCAAGACAAGGATTTCTGTACGTGTGATCATCTAGAAAGTGATCACACATGCAGAAATGAGTCATCTGAAGTGAAATAGCTTAGAAATCAAGGAGGCAGAAACACATGCTAAAATAAAAGTAAGGTGTGGATTACACGACTCACAGTCGGGTGGAAATTATAATCACTGGCCACCACTGCTTTTTATCATTGAACGTCAATCATATGAAATGTCAAGAGCTCTCAGTTCTGGTATTGTTTACTTTACTATTATTGGAAAAATCGATTTGCTTTTTACACGTGCTTGTTCTGGAATGGTTGGGGATGTCGAAATGTTCCACCAAAAAGCCATAAAATTAAAAGTAAACTTTTTCTTTTCCATTTCCTTTTCCAAAACTACGCTGAACAGAAAACAAAATCTCGAAATAATTCATCTACAATTACCCTTCTCCAGATTCCAGTCATTTGTTTTTTTTAACAACGCAGTGGAAACGGTATTTAGAAAATAAAAATGGACATCATACAGCGCCCTTGAGGTGTTTTTGCACAAAAACGGCGCTATACAAGTCATCCAAGTATTATAATTATTTATTATTATCAATTATTTTACTTTTTTTCTATGCTGCTTCTAGTTTCGGATTCAAAATGGCTGCTTTATTTTTACACGAATTGAGTGGTCAATGCCGGGATAGTGCCTTAGATGAACTAATAGAGGAAGACACGTTACTGAAAAAACGCGTGCGAATTCACTGAACCGAGTTCAGTTGATGTACAAGCATCCCGTTCATATAGCTATTGCATTCGTAAAATTTATTTTGTACGGAAAAAAGGAATATAAGCTTTTTACCACACTTTTTCAAAATATTTTGCTAATATTTCACAAACTGCTCTAATTATTATTTTTACCTTTTTTTAGAAAACAATAAGTCGATAAAAACTGCTTTGGTTCACCAAATACAGGAGATGATTGTTTTTTTATAAATAAGTGTGGCATCAAGAAATCAATGCACGGGATTGATTTTGAGTTTCGTGCCCTTCGCGTCTAAGAGAATTTACGACTGTTTGTTTTAACGGAACAATAGTCGTACACACAATAAATAATGAGAATAAAGGTTATTTAAATAGCACTTTCTGAGGAACATGTAACGAAAAGTTTTTTGTAAATTTAAGGTTAACCGCATCACCTGAATATGTCATCCCACGTCGTATGATATAGGGACAAGGATAAAATATTGGGATTTTCAAATTCTAAAAATAAGACATACTCTCGCCTAGCCTACATTAAATTTAATTTTGTCCGACGCTGAACGCAAGAAAATTTATGAAAAAGGTGAAAAAGTTCCTAGTAGTTTCCAATTTCGTCAGTCCAGTTTATTTTATTTATTCAAAAATAGTTGTTAACATAAAAAAAATAATCTTCACATCTCACTAGGGCATTCCTGTTTCGTGATGTGCAGCTTTAATTAATGAATTATTTTGAATAATAATTATTACTTAATTATTTAATCCATAATTAATTATTTTTGAGAATTAAGTTATATGGATAGCAGTTGATTTCAAAATTTGCTTATGGGGGATATTATATTGTTAGTTAGCCTAAGCACAGATTTTAGAAAAAAATATTTTTCGATCAGTAACTTTCGTAAGTCCTTTACCACAATCAGTTGGAAAGGCTGTAAGACTAGTAAGTATATCGACGGAAATATTAGTTTCATACTTTGTCCGTTTGCCCTTTGTTTGCCCATGTCTACTCCGAACTGGTTCGCTATTTGCCCCAGTAGCGTGACAGAATCATCATCGATATATTAGTATCTAGGTATTTGGTTTGTATGAACACACTCGTAATTTATCATATTGTATAGCATACACTATGCACTAGTACAATGCTCTGTTGTAGAACCCAAGCCTTGAACTAAATTGTAATTTTATTTGGCCGCCGCCCAGGAAACCATTTACTGGATAACCAACAATTCTGCTGCAGCAGAGTTTCCCGGGTTCATGGATTGTAGTTTCCCTAGGTGTTGGTGAAAGATGTCCACCAGCTGTGTGGCAGGCCGAAGAATTTCCCAACCCATGCCTTGCACTACAGTGGGAGGGATGGATTCGTACGTCCTTCACACCTGGACACACTAACGACTGATCCCCAGATTCCTACCAACCCCCTGGGCCCTGGGCTCATAACCACAATCACATAACCTTAGGCTATGACGCTTAGGGGGGCTAAAAATTATTTTTTCTATCTCGGTGCTGTGATTTGCGTTCGGAAAACTCTAAAATCTTCTATGATAATTTAGTGACTCGTTTTATAGAAGTAGAGATGACGCTACTTCCGTTCGCAGCTCACATGTAGAAGCTTCCGGATGGTCGATATGTGTAGGTACCTACTTATAGTATTTAAGTTTTAAATTTTAAATGAGATCTCAGATTGATGGAGGGACTATTGGCATACTAGCCCAAGACGGCAGGAACAATTAATCGGGCCAAGCCCACACCTTATAACTTTTTCCTTTCTAAAACATCGTTTTTCTTTATTTTCTTTAATAGGACCTTTCACACAAAAAACCGTACAGATCTTTTTGATAAGTACATTATTGGATATAGGCATGAAGATCTTTCACATTGCGTATAAGTCACATTGAGTTAGTTCAACATCGTTTCCTAAAAGGGATTGCTAGGAGGCTAGGATTAGAAAGAGGCAATTAATTACTCGTATTATGAAATTGAACAAATTCTAAAACTTTCTCCTTTAGATCTCATTTGATTCTTTAAAATTATCAACAATATTATTGACTCACCTACATTACTAGAACTCATCGCATTCAATATACCTTATCGTAGACTAGTAGAAATAAAGAACTGCTCTTCCTCAATCAACACTCGACTAATTATGCTGATAATTCACCATTGTCCAGAATATGTAGAATGGTCAACTCACGTCAAGACCTTGATTTTTTTAATATAAGTCAGAATTTTTTTTGTCGCTCACTATGCAATTGAGGATATTTTGTATCACTTTAGTTTTAGCAAGGTCTTGACTTGACACTTCTATTTCATTTCTATTTTCTTATGTTTTCCCTGTTTGTCTATGCTTTTATAATAATACCATCCTTTACTCTTGCACTTTACATTGTCCCAAATCTCGTGTCGCTTTGTAATATATTGGACTTAAGTCCGTTAATTAATTAATAAATAAGATATATTATAGAAACCTATGAACAATGGTGGTGAGAAAAATATAATTTACCTACTATTTCTAGTTTTGTGTTTATAGTAGTTTCTTTGGCTCCAAATTATAATTATTGATTGAAGTACTGTAAGGAAAACTACATTTTCTGGACAAGTGCTTTGCATCAAAACTTACATGACATGACGGCCTCCGTGGTCGATGGGGTAAGGCTCTCGACTAGCAAGCAAAAGGTTGCGGGCCCAAATCTCGGCGAGCGCAAGTAAATTTTATTTGATTAATTTGTGATCACAATTTATTAATTTTAAATAATATATATTATACTGAATGTAATCGGTTACATTAACACATCTTCTTGTATGTATGACCTAGCAATAGGTACCTACATGTTTTTTACGACACGCTGAAGCAAAATAATAAATATTTCTCTACGCAACCTAAAAACTCAACATAATTAAGAAACAATACCTATGTATGTTATCACGCCTACCATCTTGAGTTTCGCTAGTTACTAATTAACACATTGTAGTCGGGAGCTTCAAACAATAGACTCTAGCCTATAGCGGGTGTTTTTCGCGATTAGCGCAAAAATATATCCTCATCCCTTTCGTTAGTATCTGAAGACATTTTTGAAGGGTAAAAGAAAATATCAATTAGATAAATTCCACTAAAAAACACGTCTGTTTTGTAACTCTGTATATCATAACTAAAGCACGTGTATATTAGCGCCACTCCTTCACAAGTAACGAGTGCCGGGAACATACATCCAATTGCTAAACAATTTTTGTGTTATCTCTCATTCAGGAAATGATTATTGTAATAACATCCTCGGGATTATCTCATAAAAGTAAAAGTCCAATGAATTTATAACACGTCATTAAAATATAATAGGTACTCATATTCCCAGTACAACTAACAAACAATCTTTGAAATTTAACACGGTAAAATTGCCTAATTATTGCAAGAGTGTGTGTGTACATAAAAGAAACAACGGCTTATCTTTTTTGTTATATGTGTGTGTAGTTTGTAATGTCTTCAAGCGTTTAGATTAAATAGTCACGGGAAACAATAATAATAATTTTCCTTCCTCGCCTTTGAAGTAGAGCCGGCGTAAAGGGTATTTTTACCCGTCCGCCAATAAGCACCAGTCGGCCGCGCGGGTAAAAATACCATTCCCGCTCATAGTGTGTTAAGTAAGCGGGTAGATAAATATTTTTCTTACGCGTTGATGTCTTTAACGTGACGCTTATTCTACAACTTATATGTTTGGTAACTTACGTCCTAAAAATAACAAATATTAAGTAGTTACCTAAGTAAAACGCTATTATTTTGTATACTTACGTTTTCAGAACATATATTGCAGTTGAGTAATAAGATCTTGCAAAGGGTTTTCAAATCCCTAAGCAATTATGGCTATGTATAATTGCGTTATAAGGTCTAAAATCGAATACGCGTCAACTGCATGTGTACCCGTAACAGCAAAAATACATTTAGAAAATAGAACAGATTCAAAATAAGTCCCTTTTGCTCTAGTCGAGGAAGAGTGGCGCCCTTGTAGTAAAGGCGTACATAAAAAAAACAGCCCGCTTATGTTTCTGCTCGCAAAACTCGAAAAGTAGTCGACCGATATCGCCGAAAATTTCAAAGTTTTTTTATTAGTACCAGGAGTGTTAAGGAATGTTTAAATGGTAGTAGAAGTCGGGGACGCCCAAGGAATACTTAAGGCAATATCTCTGCACTGGAATGAGATACGGAGTCGAATTAAATTCGATGTAATGGAGTTGTTTAACAGTAACATTGTGGTATAAAGTAGTGAATGGTGGAAGGAGTTGGAGAAAGAAATTAGCAAAAGGATCCACTAGTACCTACTACATAAAATAAAGATTTTTTTTCCTGAAATGCTAATGGTCCGTTTTAATCTCATTTTATAATACTTATTTATATATGTTTATTTTGTTTTAACATATCAATTGCATTCATCTCTTTCCACTTTGATTACTTATCTTGTTCTTATATAATTATTATATTCACCCATTCTCTTTATAAATGTCTTTAATTTTTTGAGCATTGTAATCAAAAAAAGGAGAACAAAAGCATTTTTAAATTTTAATTTATTTAGTAGATAATATTTTACCCTTTAATTTTGGACAAAGGAGTTTTTATGAAGAAATTACAACGTTAATTGAAAACTACATATGTTCCTAATGTTTATATTTTTACACCCTTACCACCTTAAACAACCATTTACTCTACATTAAGGGTTGGTTATCAGTTGTGTAGAGTTTGAAACACGTATATTAGTCAGACCCTGTTGTGTTCCTACAAACAGTTCTTCAACTCGTCGTGGAAGGAGATTTAAGAGAATAAGTTATTTATATTAAATCAGGGATTTATTCAATACTTTGCGTATTACAAAAGTGACTTCGATGGTCGACCTAACTAGGAGCTGGCCAAATGAGATCTGCAAGCACCATGTTTGTATGGAAGCAGCCTAACTGGCCCTGGTGACTATTGACTACTAGCTGCCATCTTGTGGACTTCCAAGCAAGCTCTTTGCACTGCCCTCTATGAGTGCATCTGTGAAGCTCTTACTTCCCAACAGACCCAAAACCTTACTTTATATTGTTTACCCTTTATTCAAAATAACTATAATATATTGGTCACCATGAAACACGCAGTTGCCTAGTGTGGTGATTCAATGTGTCATTGCCTTGTAAATGACAATTAAAAACCACGCATTTCTTAAATAAATAATTAAATTAGACAGTAATTCTAATTTTGTCACTAATTTTCAGTCGGAAGAAGAGCTTTATTTCCTCAACAAGATGGTTTTGAAAAATCAAGGAGTATTCCAATCTGGAGAACTGGACGCATCATTCCTAAACTACGTGGATAATAACATCGTCTTTGTCCGCGACAAGCCAGCGGTTGAATTGCTGATGTATGAAGACTACAAGAATAAAACCCTTCACAACGTCGAGGAAAAAGATCGCTGCACTTATGTCGTCACGAAGAATAAGTTCATGACGAAGTCAAGGGCGTTTGCTTTTCCAAAAAACAGCTCACTGATTAAACTCTTCGACCCCGTGTAAGTATCAATGTAAAATAAATATATTTAAATAAAATTATAAATGCTATATTTCTCTTATATAAGCTCCAAAACGCTGTTGAACGTCGCAGAACGGGTTCCTTCTAACCCATCGACCTAAAAATCCATTCTCAGGTGCATGTTCTAACCGGGTAATCACATAACTTCATTTTTAAGTACCTACCCGCTACCCCTAATTTACAGGCATGTGTATCGCCGCCTTGGCGTTTTGGTTATTTGCTACGCACTTATGACGTCATGATTTTATATATGTATAATCTGACAAGAGATGGTTTTAGACCGACAATTTTGCAAATCTTTTTTTAATCTAGAATCGCAATGAATTCGAAAAGCTTCGTATTCTAGAGGACAAATGTTGGAATTAGCTATTATTAGAGAATGCAAATAATGCCTGCTATTGTTTAAAAATATAATATTGACACTGCCAGTATACAATACGATCACCTTGACCGTTGAATGACTATTGGACTGTTCGAAAGGTCACGACTAAAAGGTGCGCCCGTTGACCTATAGATATAAAAGATTATCAAAATAATTAACTGTTAACGTGTTGTGGTAATAAAGGTGGTTTCACCAACCCAGAAATCAAAATATCAATCAAAAAAAAATCTTGGTTAACCTTTTTATTTTATTTTTTGAATGTGCCCTTACTGCTTTTAATCATAGAAGAAGAAGATTGTACTAATACATCTAAACGAAACATGAAAGAACAAGACACAACAAAATAAAAAGATGACGGTCACAACTAGAGATCCTGGGTTCATTTCCTAGCCGTGACCGTTATCTATTTTATTTTTATGTGTCTGGTTCAGTTTCGTGTTTCGTTTAGATTCATTAGTAATATCTTCTCCAATTATTTATTAGATTGATGGTTATCTATAACCTTCAAAAGAAGTTAAAGTTGTTCCTGTATATTATTCATATTTAGAATCCAGTGTCAAAGACGCCAAGGACGGCGATTTTTTTAATGATGTGTTTATTTTCCAACAGAATACTGAATCTCGTTGAATCTGGTATAGTGAAGTACAAGACGATGTACGAATTACCCGCCAATCAGATATGCCCCCTTGACTTGAATTCCAACGAAAGACGTCTGAGAAACAGCGACTTACAGATGACTTACGTGTTGGCTGGAATTGGCATAGCGACTGCAACCTTTGTATTTGCTCTTGAGGTAATTTCATTAGTTACTCTGAATTATCATCTTTATTGGAAGCTGTATCGGGGGTGTGTACATTGGGGGCTCTCATTTTAAGATCTAGGGGAGAAGGAATGGGCAGAATTTTGAACTGAAACATTAATTTAAGAAGAACTAAAATAAAACTTTAAGACTTTAATTTTATGTACCTATAGGAAAAAATCGGCAGTCAGATATTATGGAGTTCTTATCATTCAGGTGTAAAAAATGACATCATTCACGTATCTTCAAACAATCGGCGTAGCTCTTGGAATACTCTAAATAAACTAAAAGATATCTCCAAAAGTGTAAACCTCTTTCACAAATTTACGTAGCTAATTGTGTGTTTATTTTCTTCAAACGAATGAATGCAAACTGGGAAGAGGAAATTAACCCACATCCCGACATCCGATCGGTACTACCCAATCGAGATTTGGCTCAGTTGATAGCGCGGTTGACTCCAGACCCTGAGGAGGAAGTTTCAATCCTCAGTCAAACCATTTTTTTAAGTTTTAAAAGTCATTTAAAAAATTCACGGCAGTTTAAAAGCCAGTCTCCAGGAGGAAGTTTCAATCCTCAGTCAAAGAAAAAATCTTTGAAATTGGCTACTAGCTGGCCCAAGAGATGGCCCAACTAGATCGAAAAAAATAGGTATATCTTAATTATCAACTTTGATTTTTACGGGTTGATTTTTAATTCGTTTTCGGAAATAAATTAATGCAAATCTCGGAAGCGGAAATTATCCCACTTCCCAACATCCGATCGAGCTGAAACTCGGCAGACTAGTCCTTGACAATTCATTCTATCATTATGTGGCAATCACGTACACACGCTGACATATACGCATTTCTCTGAAATCGGATGACATTACAGCAGTTAATTTACGAAATAAATGTCGGTCCTACCTGATCGGCAATTGTCGAGGTTGGCAGAGTTGACGACTCCAGTTCCTGAGTAGGAAGGTTAAAAAATATATTATTTTAAGTATTAAAAATACATTTGAAAATAGGGGTAATACAGTAAATAAAATGTGTTTTTATTAATATGAAAACGTTCTTTTTTGTTGAGAATTTGCTGACCAATTCGTTATATTTTTTCAGGTATTTTATCGATATTGGAACCGCATTTGCATCACACCTTTCGTCACCCAGGCCCGCGATGAAAACGAGAATTTCAAAATGCCGAAAGATTTCCGCAAAATATCCCCCGGACCCCCTCCGTACCAATCGTTATTCGGACAGCCCTACGGAGATATGGATACTAACGACGGGAAAAGGAAAACCATCAACGGAAGAGATTATTGGGTGGTTCAAATAACAGGTGGTGATACAAGGCTCATCCCTGTTAGAACCCCTTCGGCCTTTTTGTTCCAATATTCTTCATAAATAATATTTTTTTATGAAAGTCCACAAATATTCCCCAAAATATACGGGATTTTTATGTTATTATGCGTGGGTACCTAGAAAGCAAAAAATATCACAACTACAAGGATGCTTTAATCTTTCATTGTATGTAGGTACCATAGGCTGGGTATATCAGTATTTTTAGTAATGGCATCACCAGGCTTATCTAGTTCACAAGTAAAATACCCCAAAGTCTTGGACCTAAAAAGCCCTGTACGGAGCAATTCGGAGCTGTTTAATGCTCCGTACAGGGCTGATGCCCAAAGTATATGGGATTTTAATTTTAATATGTACCTAGAAAGCTAAAAATATTAAAAGAATGCATTTATATTTAATGTTACCTATCACCAGGCTTATTTGGTCAAGGGACCTAAAAAGTCCTGGACGGAGCAATTCAAGAACAATTTGGAGGAAAATGTATGGAAAATAGCAAAACCTACATATATTTTTAATGATGTATCCCATTTCTTGTCTCATCATTTACCCCAAATAAACATAAGCCTTTATTACTGCATTAACATCACAAAAATAAAAGAATAATATTTCATTGTCCGCAACTTTGCAAATTTGATTTGTATCATTTGAAAAGGGTGCCCGGGTATCTCATCAAAATGACAGTTCATTACACATACAAAAAGTGATGAGCCATGAAAAGTGATGAAACAAAAACTAGGTTAAATAGGTTACATAGGTAACTATTTAACCTAGTTTTTGTTTCATCACTTTTAATGTCTCTGTGTCACTTTTAAAGGTGTGTTTAATTATCATTTGGATGAAATATCATGGAACCGTTGAAATCTTAGTCATACAAGATGGCTGCCAGACAATTTCCTCTCACCCTAGAATTGGCTTCAATGCCATTCGTGCATAATCGCACTAACCAGGGCTTCTACCAGAGAGAATCTTGACGGACGTAAATGTCTCTCTTAGTGAGCATAAAGAGCAATGATACCCTTGAGCATAACCTTGGAAGAAATAAAGATAATATACTACTGTAATGTAGGTCAGTGTTGTACTTACATCAATAATTATAAAATAGTTGAATAGTACCTACACAAAAAACAAAGTAATTCTTTTTGAAAAAAATACAGTTGTTCTGTGTTGTTCTTAAAAAATATTAAAGATTTTTAGTATATACAATGAGAAAAATATTCAAATAATTTTAAATTTTAGATGATTGTTTCTATAAAAGTATTATTAGGTAAAGCACATTTGTAATTTATTTAGATTAGTTAAAAGAAGTTATACCTTTAATGTTTATCTATTTGTACTTTTATAAGGAATACCAAACTAAGGTCTAACAGAAATATTTATCATGATTGTTACTAATGATTATTATAAAAATAACATTATATTTTATTATAATCTTTATCATTACTAGATTTAAGAGCACGGATGTAGTTTTGCAACACGTTGCACTAAAAAGAGAGTAGGTTTTTGGAATGCAATAAAATGAAGTTTTCTATCACAACACAAATAGCTGTTTCAATAATATTTTTAAAAATACCTTCTTTATTTATAATGCACACAACGGACAGAAATTGACATAAAAACACAAATAATATTTACCAATCGTTCAATAACGGCGTAGGTACAAAAACACATTATGTAAAAATAAAACAATAAATGTGTATAAAAAAAGAAAAAATAAAATTTGGATCAAGTGAAATAAAAGTGATTCGTGAAATTTAATAATGTTCTGGGAGTATGGCTAAATAATATGTCCGAAATCTACAATTGATTGAGTAAATGCTATAAAAGTTGACATATTCGCATAAGAGGTTGGAAGAAGGTTAAGCAGGTTATTTGGAAAGGAATATGGAAAGTTTCATGGTTTCTTAGCAGACTGTGATTGTTGAGTTCGATTGTGACCAAGATGGAAAATTCTCCGTCATTATTTATAATTTTGGAAAGAACGACTCCTTTACACCATACTTTTTTTCATACCGATTCACATATAGGGACCCACATGAAAATTTTTCGCTTCACATGATCATTATTTTCATATAGATAGTTGCCATTAGAGAAGAAATAATATTTTGGGACGGTACTAATTCGTCAAAATGGCAACACCTTAAACATAACCATAGATCACAACCATGAAATCATCTGTCACTGTCATTAGATAGTTGATTTCATAAATAAACCAATCACGTTGATTTATAACAGTCATTTGCGAGCTTTGTCATAGCGGTCATAACCCAATCGATGTTTTTGTCTACCCGTTCGTCTTTGAACCTTTGTCATAATGATTTTTATAAGAACCTATATGCGTTAGAAAAATTGCCCACCTGATCATCGTATCTTGATCGGTTCGATATTCATATAATGTATTAGGTGGAACTACCAAAACACAGCATTCCAGATGCCTAACCAACAGTTCTCACAAACTTGTCTCCATAAATGAACCACTCAATCTGTTTATATTAATTAATTAAAAATAATGTTACAATATCAAGTTAACACTCATAGTTAAAAGTACTTGTGTAAATTTCTCGTGTATTATTTCCTCAAAAGAAAATGTCAAATCATCAAACATACACACGAAATTTACAATATCTAACAGTAAATATACACTCACAATCAGTAACGAATACATATTGTAGTTACTACTTCATTTTAATTAATATTTTAAATATAAAATGCAACATTTTAACGTAATATAGATTCATAAAACAATGAGAGATGGCAGGAACAAAAATTTCAATCATCAAACATACACGTTGTAATGTTTTCACCGTCCTCCCCTAACTCCTTGTTAACGGATTAATATTTTGTTCGTTTGATCTGCAACTTCTCGCGGTTTATCAACCCTTCAATCTTAACGAATTAATATGTCACGTTGTGTCAATTTTTTGTTTCGACAGGGATTAATTCATTGAAGGATCCTTTTAATTGGTTGTGGTAACTTTGGTTCTTTTTAGATGAGGCGTGTTACATTCTGTATGGTTTGAAAATAAGACAATGACCGACTACCCTGATTTTAACTACCTTTTCCTACCTTGTTTGCTCGTCCAAACGTTTCCGGTTGCTACAGTCGATAAAGTGCTAATATAATGAGACAATTAATTACAAGTACATGAAATTCGCTATAGACAATTCAATTCAAGATGCACAAAATTCTAAGTTAATGATTTGACTAGGGATTGTTAGTTTGTGAGTTATTTCTATGAGTAGGTATTTTCGGGAATAGCTAGAGACAAAACATGTGTTGCTTTCGATTGGTCTCCGTCCAAATCCCATCCATCAACGTGACCAGCTCGAGAGCAGCCAAGTTGATGGTCCAATCCCAACACCTCCAGAAATGAATTGAATATCGCTCAGCGACAGATGAAATAATGACATGTTTTGCCTCCTGCCGGAGGGTGGTGAAGGTGGAATGTGGGTCCTTGGTGGTAACTGTTGATGTTGATGTTGATGATGAATGATGAAGATTCATCTTATACCGTTAGGTACAAGGGGCTGCTCCGGTCCGGTGGCATGACAGCCTGGTGTCAGGAACCATTTGGGTCACGTGGGTAGCGCGAGGTCTAGGTCGCGTCAACCTCCCCCAAATCAATGATGAGTTTAGCTTCGCCAGCATGCCGAAAATTAGGAGTCCACTCTACTAACCTCAAACATAAACATATACTGAAGTGGTTTGCATCAGCAACGTCAGGAGTTCGGGAGTCCCGTGAACACCCCTCTGGTTTACGCTCGTAAAAATAATGATGAATTCAGCTTCAGTTTGTTCGACTTCGCCTCTGCAGTCACGCTACTCCAAATAGCTCCTGGCTCCAGTCTATACAGCTTCTCGTTCCAGTAGAGGTAATGACACATATTTATCATATGTACAATACAGAACATACTTCAAGTCTTTCGTCCACACTCAAAATAGTCATGTCAATATTTAATTTGGATGAGGGCGTCCATCCGACATAACGAATGTTTCCTAGACGGGAGATTTTACCCCACTTCAAAGTCATGGTCATTCGCTCTATCGTTTGTTACCCTCCGTTCGCTTCAAATATCAAAGAATGGTAGAAATTGATATCCTCGACTTCCGGCGCTAAGGATCAGGGATACTGGAATCATCAGGTCGTGAATCTGAAATCATCCGATCTCCGTCAGCTCAAACGGTTTCAGTCGGAGTCAATTTCCAACCTAATTCTGGATGACTTCTCCTCCTATAGTGGGGTAAGTACTTATTGAATTTGACAGGAAGGACGTCAGAAATCGCCGATACAACTTCATATTCGTCACGATCCCTTCGTTCTGTCAGCGAGAAAATCCTCACCATACGCCAGACAAGAATAGCATAGCCCTTATCCGCTTTGTTCCTTCGTCTACCAGCTAACTCAAGTAGGAAAGCCCATTAGCAATTTTCGTTCCCTTCGATTTTAACTCAGTGAAAGCATCCTCTCACCAGCTGAAAATACTCGAAACAGGGGTCTATTCAGGGTGACTATCTAAGGCTGGTCCGCCAACACCTTCGACAGAAACCGGTGCTTTTTACGGGAATAACTCAACCACACCTGAGCAGGGTAAAAACCGGCGCTACTCTACTGAAATAGACTATCTCTCGGTATCCAGGGTTATCGACTTTGCTAACACAAAAGTCCCTATTAGGCAAGCCGATTACAAATTTCGTTCCCTTCGCTTTTGTCGCTTTGGTAAGATAGGACAGCCTACGGAAAATTCGTACACCTCGTCCCCGCCAAACTTATGAAAAATGAAAATCTCGCTTGATAGAATAGGAATGCCAGACAGATGCATTCTCTCGGCGGCTAGCCTCAATCCGCTGCGTTATTCCGATTCAAAAATGAATTAAAATTATGATGTTTGAATAAGTTATATGTAATTAAATATATTTTATGAATTCCGTATAGAATAAGTTGAATTCCCAAGGAGGATACGACAACTCATTGTCAAATAACAGGCATTGAAGCATTTAATTAACCGTTCTATCCGTTAATATTCCGCCCATAGGTATCTGATTGTTTCGACTAATAACCGTTCTATCCGTTACTATTCCGCCCATAGGTATCTGATTGTTTCGACTAATAACCGTTCGCCGGACTATAAAAACACTGCATAAATACAATGGTTTGTGTTCTATAAATTTTGGCGCTAAATATAACTACTGGAGAATTATTAAATCATTTTAAATTGCATAAAATAGTCTAACTCATAAACAATGTCTATTGTTGGATGATCTAAAGCGGTTTCAGGGTAACCGTTCTTCGTCCTTTTTTTAATGGCCAGGTCTCGTAATTTATGGCCTCCTTTGCTAACGGGTACCTATAGTGCTCAAGTTAAATACCCTTACTTCAAAATACAATTGAATTATTTGGTTTACATTAGGGAAATAAGTGTTAATAATTAGATTATAATAGACTTACCGATACATCTTAGTGTCAACAATCCAAATAATTATAAAGAACAAACACAGTCACATGCAGTAAAATACTCATGCTGTTAGAAAACCACACCTTCTACAATAAATGACTTTAGCTGCGTTCGCGTCCCGACGATTAATTCTTGTTGACGCGCTTCCTAGTTTTTACCGACTCGACTATCCTAAAACGCTGACCGATCCTGATTATTCCTGACCGTCTCCCAGACCTTGAAACTCTGACCCCCTTGACTCTATTTCCCGCCTCCCAACGTTTTCAAAACCTGACTCTCTTGAACCGCTTTTTTCACCCTCGACTATCGACTTTCTTCTTCCGTTCTTCAACGCTGACTGTCTATCCGCCCGCGCTCATTAACCACGACTATCGACTTCCTCCTTCCGATCTTCAACGCTGACTGTCTATCCGCCCGCGCTCCTTAACCACGACTATCGACTTCCTCCTTCCGATCTTCAACGCTAACTGTCTATCCGCCCGCGCTCCTTAACCACGACTATCGACTTCCTCCTTCCGATCTTCAACGCTAACTGTCTCGACCGTCTCCCCGCGCTTTCAAATCCAGACTCCCCCTCCCCAAACCAACCCCCCCAAATCGCCATATGCGATTTCTAATTTATGTTCTTTTGAATTCTGAATGCTTTTTGTATTCAAAAGACAGAAATGCACTAAAGGAACACATCAATTATCGGCCCTAGGACCCGTCACATTAATTTAAATCGTTTCAAAACCAATACATTGTTACTTCTCAAGTAAAATGTCCAACTCTTTGTTCAAAGGGTGAAACACGACTCCCCTCAGTCCAGTGGCGTGTTGGCCCACCAGCATTTTAGCTCGGCTTACAATTACCAACACGGAGGTCTCTGGCGATACAGTGCATGTTCCTATTTTTTTCTCTAGTACCATAATAAATCTAAACACTTGTTTTAAAATCAGTTGTCCAACATCTGGTAATTTCCTATGTCGTGAGACCAACTGAAAATTTCTTTCCCACCATAATAAATCAACAATAAAAAAATTTATCCCAGGGCGAGTCCATCACAACGTGAAATTCACAATACCTAAAAGTAATACACATTCACAATCAGTAATAAATAGATATTGTAGTCTTTTAAATAATATTTTAAATATGAAACGGAATAAACACGTAACATTCTTACGTAAAACAGTAATAAGTGACAGACGTCAAATAATGTCCGCCATCTTAAAATGTACGAAAATTGGTAATACTAAAACATGTCTTTCACGGTTCCAACTACCAAAATAGAACACGTCCCTTTTTTCATCCCGATTAGACAAAATATATAAAAAAAAGATGTCATGCAAAACGGCCATACGTCTCTTCTGAACTGATTTGATCCTTGTTTTGCTAATCATAAAAATATACACCTTCACAAAAGAGTTTCCCGTAAAAAATATTTGTAAGCCACCTCCCCATTTATGAAGAATTTTATATTTTCGGGATTTTAATTGTCTAATAAATATGAAGTTGGTTTTATTTTTGCACATACGGATGGATAAATTTATTGTTGTTTTGCATTGGATTTTTTTTTGTAAAAAAGGTACTTATATACTTTTTCATTAATTTTTGGCTTTCACGACGGCGATCTTGGCCATGTGGTGTTAGCTTCGTGCAGATTGCTGTAATACTGAGTTTAATAGCTTTAATACTGATATATTTTTAAACAAATTTACAGCTATATTACAGGCTACAGAAAAAGGATAATCTATATTTGAGCAAATGCAAGAGTTTAAGAATAAGGAAGTTGAGTAAAAAATATTTTGACTTGTAAAAAATATGTTCATGTAGATCAAAAAATATCGATTCTAAATATATAAATATATTTCTATATTATTATTCTTAGAATTAGTTAAACGTTCTTGAAAAAGCATTCAATAGCAATAGACTGTATACGCTCCACGATTGGTCGAAAGAATTCTGACGTCACATGTGTCGTGATTGTACGTACAACAGATCACCTATGGTGCATCTCTTTCTATTACATGAGAGATGGTCGGTTTAGATGAGAGAGGTGTATAGGCCAAAGGTTTATTTGGGTTTGTCAAATATATAGTACGTATTTGTTGTTATTATTATATGAAATGGATTTCTAAGGATACATATTCGTATAGTGCTTTATAATAATATGTTGTTTATTGCATAACTTAGAAGTTTTTATTATTATACATGTCACATAGCATGTGATACACTTCAGGCCGCCGGCCGCCCAGAAAAGTCAAACAGTGAACTGGGCTGTAAACCGTTATTTTACTATTGGTCTTTACTTTTCTGCGCGGTGGTCCTGAATTCGCGCGGGGAACGTCAACAAGTAGCGACGGCAATACCGTACAAGTACCGTACCGGGCGAGAAAAGCAAATATTCTAACTTAAAATATTAATTTAACTATGAAATCTTAATCAATTTTCTTTTTTTTTAATAACATCAATTCTAATAGACGGTTAACATTGGTAAAAAAATTACTGGAATTCCTTGTTAAAGAATTACAAATTTTTCGATACAAAATGCTTATGCGACGTGGTTTTCACAGTTCGAATGACGTCACACCACACCCCGCCTCTTACCGCTCGGATTCCGCTCGTTTTGGCGGGCTTAATAAAATTTAAACTTTGAGAATTAATTTAATTATGAAAACAAACTTTAAAATAAAAAAATACCAGTATTTAAGTTTGAATGCGAACATTGATAAAAAAAATTTAAAAAATGGACTCAACTTCCTTATTCAAATGCAAAAATTCTTTGTGGTTCGATTCTCGACTGTTTGCCAAAACTTGGCACACTTTAGTGTCTACTTATCGGAAAATAAGACGGAGTATGGCAATACTAACAGATTGTTACGTTGGTAACAGGTGACTGATGACATATTTTTGTTTTTGTGTAGTTGGCTAGAAAGATTTCAAAATGTCACCACGTCTTAAAATTTCTTCTTATGTTATTGAGGTAGAATAATAATAGAGTTTTAATACACCAAAAACTGCGGATTTAATAAACCGAAAATTAAACTTCTCGATACTAGATAACTATTCTTTGTGCCAAAACATTCCTAACCTCCATATGTCACTCAAATCGGATGCGCATATTAATGCTTTCTTATTCCGTGATTGTTTTATATTAAGTATCGTTTGTTTTTCAGCGACTTACGAAGCTCGATACCTCAGTGAGTAATGGCTGCTTATTTGGGCTAATGTACGATAGCACATTGCTAGTTCTAGGTTTCAACTTAGAACTTGACGATGAATATGGCAAGCCCACATACAATGAAGTTCTTCTCAACTTTCCCACCGAAGTGGAATTATGCGGTGTTGTGAAGTTCTCCAACCATGCGAACTCCGAAACTCGTATCAAAAGTATCTTGCAGGTATAAACTAAAGTTAAGACAATAATGTTTATACAAATTTGCACAATAATTTCAATGTCAAATGAAAACATGACTCCATTGGGCATTATTCATAATCAATTTGTCTTGGATTCGAACATTCATATTTTTTTGTGTTTATCTTTTGTTAATGTTTGAGGTTTTGTTAATGTTTACAGAATGTTGATATGACAGACAATCCATTGATCCTCACATGTTCAGAGAAACTTACCGCCCACTTCTTGATTCACGAGCGTCTTGAAGAGACCGAATACGAAGTTTTGCCCAATGAAGTAATTGTGAAGCAATTTGTTCATCTCAGGCTTCAGACCACTTTACCGCTGTTTTGTGAAGCAACATCACACGGAGTCAAAGAAGCTCTACAAAGTAAAAGGAAGAAGGTATGTAATAATTTTGGTAAAGATTTACCAAACCTCCACGCTTTAATAGGCACAGATTATGGAAATTACACATCAACTTAATTACTACAAGAAATTAATATTTACGCCGGGAGAAATGGTTAAAAATGCATTAAAATTCCATATTTATTCAAAGTTCATAATTTTCCTTATAAAACGATTCCTTTGCTGCTATTATAGATTTTTTTAGCATGGATTTGACGTTTGTGAAAGTTTAATTTCAATCTAAGTAAAAATAAATTACAATGAACGCAAACTATGAACCTAATAACCTATTTTGTGCATGTAGATATTTTTCTCTTAGTAATTTTTAAAACGAAATATAGTTTCCATAATCTGTTTCTAAACATGCTGTGGTTAGGTCAATAATTACCTTAATTTTTAAAAAGGATAACAAATTATTATAAACAATAATTAGTTAGTAAAAAAAAAATATTTAAAAATCAGTAATTGATGATTGAAGTACGTACCCACACATTGAATTTTTTTATTTTTATTTTTTATTTATTTCTATGTAACATTTTTCAGTGTTCACATAATTATTTATATTTGCACATGATATATTTCAAACTTATAACTATAATATGTTGTGTGTAAGGTAGGTTTGAGAATGTGAAACTGTATGTGATTAATATTGTATGTTTCGTGAACACCTCACTAGGAGAACCTGTGCTGAGGTGTTTATTTGGCGTGTTGGAAATAAGCCGACGTAGCTCAATGGTAAGGTGTTAGTTCGATTCCCGTCGGCGGCATTCATTTTTACTCGGGAGATATTTTCAATTTGCATGGATATTTCATGCGACTAATAATTTGTTAATTTTTGTTTCTGGTTTGAAAATGATATTTGATACTCTAAAAAAAAATTCTACCATTATATTTACCTTACTAGTTGTAATCATTTTTCTGAAATTATGGAGTTGGTGTTGATACCCACATAATATTTACTCTACATTATATCTCTTGCTTATATGTATATTTTAATGTGGACAGTATATCTTGTAATATTGTGGTAAGTTTTTAAAATAACTCATTGCTTTCATCTTCACAACATAACTTTTCAATAACCATCTCACATAATTTTCCCTAAGTCATTTTAAATTAAAATTTATTATTTTTAATCTCATTGTTTGAATTTTCGAATGGAATTTGAATTTAAATAATGACGTAATTTATTTATAGATACTAAAAAATATAATTACACAATAATGAATCTTTGACTGTCCAACTGGGAAGTTTTCCCGTTTCAGGACAGTAAAATTGATAGGTTTATTTCATATGGAGTAGATAATGTAACACAAATACATAACAATAAATTCATAAGATTGGAGAAATTACTTTCATGTTTACAATATAAGAGATAAGTTAGGTAAGAATCTTAATTAATTAGTTTAATTATTAATTAAGATGCATCTTATTCAAACAAGCATTCCTTTTATGCAAAAATCATCTTTATTAGTTGACACGCTGTAGTAAATAATATGAATTAATTAATTTATTATTAATGCAGTCTAATGTTTTATTTGATAAAAGTTCGTTTTACTAGTAGATTTACCTGAAATTGATTTTCCACAATAAACTAAACATTTAGTATGAAAAACTGATGTTTGTCTTGCCTGGAGGAGACAGCTTTAGCAGTGTACAAGTACCTTTTTGAAATTCACGTAAGAATACCCATTTCTGTTTTTCTCCCACCTTTTTAGGCAACTGAAAAACAGCATATTAACAATAATAATAATAATATTGGACAATTTGTATAGTATAATATTTGAGAGAGTCCACCGCGTCCACCAACAGTGCCAGCACGAGGTTCGTCATCCGTCCAGGTATGTGTCTGCTGCTAATAAAGCGCTGACACCATATCCTCACATAGATACCAGACCTTGACGTTCAACAAAGATAGAATATGGAGGCTCTGCAGCAAGAATCCTAGTAGCCCAGTCAATGAAGGTTTTGTGTCAGAACTAATTCCCCGGAAGCTGAATTTTGCACAGATGTTAGAAGACCCTTATACATGTATTTTTACAAAAGTCCCCGACTTTCCCCCTTTTGCTTCGCCTTTGTATTTGATTCAACTTTTTCCCTATTTCAGATAGCTTCCGGCCAAGTTTCGTTCAACTTCCCCGGTACAGACGTGTACCTGGTGGGGGGAGATGTGGGCGTTGGCTTGTGCGGTTTGAACGATGATCCTTCCATCGAGGATTTGCTGAACCAGTCGGACGAATTCCCTAACAAGAAGAAGAAACGAAGTGCCCATGATATTGTAAGCTGCATTTCTTTATTTATATTTTGATTAATACATTTCTATTGATGTTTATCATAGTAAAAGAAGTCATCCATATTCACCAGCGCAAATATAATATTCCCTCAATCTTATCTACACAAAGTTTCACTAAAAACACATACATCGTGCCAAGACGTGCCGCATCTTGGAATAGATGGCATTGAAACGACCAGCGTTGTAAAAGCTAACTATTTAACAGTTGATTTTTAAAATAATTATGATTGATTTAATAGATAGATAACCCTCATAGCTTTGAAGCGAAGAACTGACAGATGAAGGATGTAAGTAAGATTCGCAAAGAATGCAAGACCAATGTAGGTGTAATGAGTATGATTAAAAAATGAATGCTTTGATAGTTTAGGAATATGGAGCAGATGAATGAAGGAGTATAGGGAGAATATTATTATTTATTTATTCAAACGTCATAAAATGGCTTTTTCAATAGAATGATACATTGGATTATAAGCATACAGTGATACACAAGAGAATATTAGTAATAAATTACAGAACAAGTAATGTGTACACAAAAATATTATTGTAAGTGATACAGTTGTTAATAGAAGTGCAGTGAGACAATACATAATTAAAAGAAATAAACAAGTGTAATGATAATTGAATAAATACTAGGTTTGTATAAGACCTGACATAAATCGAGGTATGAGGTGTTTATCATAATATACAGGGTGTATCGGCACGTACCCGACAAACTTTAAACAGCTATTCCTTAGCAAATTAAGAGTAAAAAATGTTATGGGCACTTTGCTGTCCGGTAACATTTTTTTTAATAAAAAATTTACTATTCATATTTTCACCACATGTCACCAATGTTTTATCCTTTGTCAAAGTTTGAAAACCCACCTGGCAATATTTTATTCAAGTATGTCGGCTGAAAACGAGAAACAGACATACAAGTGACATGCATGAATTTCAATTTTTAAATGCTAATCGCCCTTTAACCGTTTGAGTGCCAAAAAAATTCATACAGTTGCTTGTAAAATGCCACCAAAAAAACAATATTTTTTATGAAACTATATATTTTTTTAAAACCCCATAAATTCTTTGAATTTTCAAGGATTTCGATGATTTTTTCGATGTTTTATTAAAGAATATTGGTTTAGAATCACGCAGAGGAGGATCCCGAAGTCCAGGCGTTTCGAAAAAATGAGAATTTTACGTACCGACGTACGCGCGAATCAGAACATGACTGACGCAATCGACGGAATTCGACGATCGGCAATCTTCATTAAAAGACGAATCGACAAAAATCGACGATTGGCACTCAAACGGTTGATAATGAAGCATTAATTTCGTATTGTTAATTTTTTTGCTTTATAATTCGGACTCAATGGGTTAAGTTAAAAGTGGAAAACAATTCAAAGATCAAAGACCACTGTATGTACATATTCTGATATAACCGTTATTTTCAGGATGTTATTCCAGTGGATCTTGTATTGAAAACATCTAGAGATTTTATATCTGATAAATTAGTAAAGACTGCGGTCAAAATGATGTCTACTCAAGGCAAACGTAAGTATCTCTTTGAAATCTAAATTTTGAGTACATATTTAGATAAACTCTAAATTATTACTGTGTAGTAGAGAATTATTTTTAATAAAAAGAAGAAGAAGAAGAATATATACGAAGAAGAAGAAGAAGAAGAAGAATATATACGAATACCATACGAAAGAAGAAGAAGAGAATTATTAACATTATTTTGAATATTTCTAGCGGCATATTGCATAAAACTACCACTCATTATCGATACCTTGGCCATGGCCCACCTGAATACAAAGCTGCTTCCTCTATACAACGTCCTCGTTGAGAGCGCTTGTAGGTCTCTACGATTACTGGAACATAACCTGCTTGAACAACTGGGTAAGATTGAACAGATTTTTAATCAACTATAATTTTTATTTTATTTAAAATTCAAAAAACTTCTGGACCGATTTCGCTGAAAATTTCAAAGTTTTTTCTTATTTTTACCAGGAGTGTTTATAGAGTGGTTGAATGACAGAAGAAGTCGGGGACGCCCGATAAAGACTTAACCTCTCAGACAAAGACTTTTATTTACTATGTGTTCCTTTGAGAACTGTCAAAACGTGATAATTTTTGTGTTATTTACGAGTTTTGCTAAAAGTTTCATAACTCACGTTTTGGGAAACGTAGCCTCATTCTAAAAAATGTTTTGGAAAGCTTATGAAATCCACTATCGCATTGTGTTGTTATACGTAAATATTTGCGTTTCTAAATATACATTTTATGAAAACGTTAATATGTAAAAATCGCTTACCATTATTTCAAAGCCGTGAAAAATGTACTTTTTTCTGAGTATCATAAAGAAATAACACTTTATAAATTGAAGAAATATAATTAAAAACTATTAGTCAACTCAAAATATTAACCGTCCAAACTAAAATATTTTTAATAAATTATTTAGAAACGCAATAAATTATGAACGAACAAGATGACAGATTCAATCGGCTTAGATAATGCATCTCTACGTTCCATAGATATTCTTGAATACAGACGCGTAGCGTTATTCATTATCGATACTCTGTTTTTTAAATCATGGCAATCCGTATACTAGTGATGGAAATAAATCGATATTTGTAAAATCTCGCGCGTTTACGTGAAAAGACCTTCTAATATCTTGATCGCTATTATCATATTTACGTCTTTTGACGTTCTAATGTTCTGAGTGGTTAACGCATTATCGGTACATTGGAATGAGATATGGAGTAAAATTAAAGTTGAAATAATGTAATTTTGTAATAGAAACAATGTGGTCTACAGAAATGAATGGTAAAAAATTTGGGGACGCCCGAGAAAGACTTAACGCATTATCTCTGCACTGGATTGAGATATGGAGTCGAATTAAAGTCGATAGATATAATGTACTCTTTAACAGTAACAATGTGTTACTATATGAAGTGAATGGAAGAAAAAGTTGGAGACACCCGAGGAAGACATGAATCAAATAATTATTTATGGTAAGCGATGAACTAAGAAAAAGGTGTAAAGAAAATGTACAACCTGAAATTTAGAGGTAGAAGAAGTTGGGGACGCCCAAGGAATATATTGCACGACCAATTGAATGACCGGTCGGTGGCCGAGTTGACATCGCATTTGGGTCGCACCCAGGCGTAGTGTGTTCAATTCCTCGGCTGGCTAAGTTCGGGAATGTTTGTCTTTCTGTTTAGAAAAAAAAAAAAAAAATCATGTATGTATGATGTGATGGACTTGGAAAGGGGTATTTTTTTTATTTTTTTTTTTTTATTAATTGCCGGAAACCCGGGCGTTTATTGCAATTACATGTTTAATATAACAAATGTGAAAGTAACCCGCCTCACTAGAAGGTTTCTGTTCTGAGGCGGGTATAAGGAGAATGTGTGACATGGAAGAGAATGGTGGAAGAAGTAGGGGACACCCGAGGAAGACATACCACTATCAAGTGTAACAAATTCATATGTATGGTCAAGTGAGACGTATGTGATGAAAAAAAAATATATGTAAGGAGATTGTATGACGTCGAAGTGAATGGTAGATGAAGTAAGATATGGCACAATCATGTGAAACAAATACTTAAAAAGGTAAACTTTCCATTCTTCACAATAATATTACTTCCACTTTATTAATGCACCCAGTTATCACAACCTCAAAACTTTACTCCAAACTGTTCATAACCCTCAAATAACACCTGTTATACATCAGCTAGTTTTAAATAGACCTTTTAAAAGAGAGTTAAGTTATGTCTAACATATTCGTGTACACAATACATACGTATATTATTTTTTAATTTCTTTTAATTTAGGTCAAGAAGGCATCGGAGATGGAGCTGGTCTGAGGGTACCTGAAACCATCCACTTTTTGCCTCATAATTGTGGTCACTTCTTTACAAGAATTATTCCCAGAGGCATTTCTGAAGAATCTACTGGTATGTTATGTGATTTTTGAGTCAAGCCTTATACGCATTACTCTGTACGCATAATGCATAATTTTGGTCATAACTATGTTATAATCTTCCACAGGAGAGGGGGTCATCAATTGGGGAACTACCGCTGAATATCATTTATTTGTATGGGATCTGTCACATTGAAAGATAACACCCACGTAATTACGGCGCTCCGTAATTGTTCTAAGTTTCTATTCTATTGTTTAGGGTGTCACATTATTTTCAAATATCACCTGACTACCAAATCACGGCACATCAGCGTTGCCACGCCCCATACTTATAATACATCATCTTTCATGTGTGACAGGTCTGAATGGGATTGTATGGCGAGCAATGTGGAGTTATATAAAACGCTATGAGCTTATAGCGTAATCTGTCACCCCCATCAAAGAGAACAAATATAAAAAAAAAATTGTCTTGAATTTTTGGTCTCAAAAATCAGTTTCCAAATCATGTTATTCAACACAAATATATAAAAATTTTTATAGTATGCATAGAAATTAGAAGCAAAGGCGATGGACACGATCCATTATTAGGATGAAACCCGCACACACAAAAGTGTTGCCTAAATCGTTCCTCATACTAATGCGAATCGTGTTTACGCACAGCTGCGCCCCGCCTTTCTACATACAAACCAAACACATGACTTTCATTGACTCTAGTCTTCGTAGTTTAGTCTTTAATCGGCGACAGTCAGCATGCTTCCATGCTAATTCTCTCTTTCTTTAATGGCTGTACATAATATTGTTATTTTTATAATTTTAGAATCAGACCGTCAACTGTTGCACGAGCAGCTCGGCCTACCAGTCATATGGCCTTGTTTCCGGCGCGGCAACGCCTATCCATTCAACAAGCAACCGGTGGGAGAGCCGCTGATAAACCCCCATGAGTACATCACCACAAAGGTGGGTGGCAAGCCCGACACCAGGGTGGCCCTCGTCAGGGGCAACTACACCTACCACCATTACATGCAGGACAAGTTTGACGACAGTGGCTGGGGGTGTGCTTACAGATCATTGCAAACACTGTTTTCGTGGATGAGGTGAGTTAATAGTTATTATTATTTATAGCAGACTCTGCATAGCTCCTGTAAGCACTCAGGCCATTAGCCCATTGACAGCAGTCTCTGTTACCGTGAGATTAAGTGGCAACAAATAAAAGTAAGGATGGGTTTATTATTGTATCATACGTATCCAGACCTCCAGAATATTTCAAGAGAATTCATAAATTTTCCAAGTTTCTCTTATTCGCGGATGACATGAAACTATTCCTTTTAATAAAATCTTTGGAAAATTGCTTGCAGCTACAAAGTGATATAAATTCTATCGTCGAATGGAGTCATACCAATAAATTAGGGTTTAATATTAAGAAATGCTCCATTATGTGCTACACCAAGGCAAACAAAACGATTTACTATAACTACAAAATGTCTTATTCATCTCTTCAGCACATTGTTATTTCAAGAGATTTGGGAATCGCATTTGATACGCACTTAACATTTCACGTCCACATAGAAACGATATGCAACAAAGCTTTAAGAATGCTAGGATTTGTGCTAAGCAACTCCAGACATTTTTGCAGCTCGGCCGCGATTCGTGTGCTATACTATAGTTTAGTACGTAGCATTTTGGAAAGTGGTTCTGTAATATGGGGACCAATGGATTTAACTTACTCTCAAATGATAGAGAAAGTACAAAAGAAGTTTCTGAGATATTTATATCTTAGAGACTTCGGATATTATCCCTGGTTATATCCATCAGCCTTTTTGTCCGGCATGCTGGGTATTAATAGCCTCACTGATAGAAGGAAAACTGCTTTGCTGATAACAGCATATAAACTTCTAAATGGTAACGTCTGTATTCCCGATATTATAGAAAAATTTGAGTTTTATGTCCCCGACAATTATACAAGAGCGCGCAGGCACAGAACCTTTGTCGTTCCAAAATGCAGAACCAACTTACCATTAGTAATGCCGCTCGGAAAAATGATTATGTTACTAAATTACCTGTCCCCTGATATAGATATTTTCCAACTTAATATTCACCAGTTCAAAAACGCTATTATTACTTAATAAATTAAAATAAAATGTATGTTTATTATTGGTTATGTATAACTGTAAATGTGCATTTAAAATAAAATAAATAAATAAAAATAAAAAAATATTTACGCCAAAATCACAAAAACACTTCAACCCCGAAACCGCTCGATACCGTGTCGCCGACACATTTGGAAAACTTTACATCAAAATAACTCAATCAAATGATGTATTATATGTGATTAATCAAGATAATTACATAGGAATATAATAGCAGAACCTGAAAAACATCTGAAAATAATCATCCAGCACCTCCCTCGGACACACCAACCCATGAAGTGACCACGGCTAGGAGGGCTACCCAGTATTTACGTAGGACCCCCTCCACTACTCCCCGGATGGAATTCCATGATGGCCGCCGTCTCCAACCAATCACAGCACGGCATATCACCTTGACTTTCTTATCAAACACTGATAACAGATTCAAATGTGATTAATTGTGATATCATCAGACTGGATTTACGAGAAAAAGATGCAAGATATAACTACGAAATGAATATCAACATCAAGAAATGATTATATACTAATATATTTGCATGAATAATTATATCTAACTATATTTGTTACCCTTTGGGAAATGTTCAAACCAAAGATATTTAACTTCAAACCCAATATGAAAACTTGTATAATTATTTATAAAATAAATAAACGGGACTGCGGGAGATGGTTTGGTAGATTGAACTGACTTGGTGAAAGGTATCATATTAAAATATAACTTTCCTCTCAACAAGATAATTGCAGAGAGGAAAAATACCTAACCACTTTACTCCTCACGAAAGAGGATAGAACACCTCCGAGAGGGTTCGATTTGAAAACGTTCTATAAATAGAGAACCGAATTCCATACAAAGTCAGTTCAACAACTACCTCTGAAAGAGAATCCTCTCTCCTGAAGAAACCATCTCCAAGTCTCCAAAGTCTCAAGAAATATTTTCAAGTGTTTTATTCAGTAGTAAATTCAGTTTTTGCCAGTAATAAATTCCTTTCGTCAGTTCAGATCTGGAATAAATTCCTCTCTGATCGTGGCATTAAACTCCACCACAAAGGCTCTACAACATCTACCAAGACTGAAAACGCTAAAAAGTGTACCCAGCTACCTTCGTATCTACAGTTATTGTACGGACAGTATATTGTTTCGTACATTTGGTCCTTCGAGCCGGATCTACACACGTCTTCAGTCTCATCTAAAGTAGAGATGCCGTCACTTCGCAGCGGCCGCAAAGCCTCAACATCATCTGAGACCAGCCGAAACCGAAACCAGCCTATCAACACTGGTCAAGAAGAACCTGCTACTGAGAACCCCCAAGAGCCCGATACACCTTCTGAATCAACTGAAGACTCCCTCCAAATGCTACGCCGAGAAATGCGCATTCGAGAGGAGCAACATACCAAACAAATCGCAGAACTACAATCAGCCCTGAACACAGCAACTCGTCAAACTACTACCCAACCGATGCACAACTTAACCGCACCTGAAGCAACTTCAAATGTACCCCCGAGCCCTGCAGCTAACATCACCATATCAGGACAAGGATACCCAACTCACCACACAATGGAGTATCAGCCACAGCCATTCCTGACGAACCTGGACTCTCCGCTCTTCCCACCACCTCCTACAAATGATGAGAGGGCACGACATACTCAAGAATGGTTACGACAAGGCGCCGACCCACTGACTCAAATAGCGTCGATAATGGCAGACGCCATCCGCTCCACCAGATCCCAGGACACCCCTCGAACACTGGAAAATGACTCAAGGATGGCAGCACTCATCGCCAGACAGTCTTCGGCAAAGGATTTGCCCATATTTTCCGGGGACCCACTCGAGTGGCCTACCTGGAAGGCGCAATATATGCAGTCTACTACCACCTGCCAAATGACCGCCAGTGAGAACCTTATCCGACTGCAACGCGCCCTCAAAGGCAAGGCACGAGAGACCGTATCGCCCCTGCTGATGGATCCCTTTCAACTACCCGAAATCCTCAGCGTACTTGAGCAACGGTATGGCAATTCTGGAGCAATAGCCAAATTTATGCTCGAAAAAGTGAAAAAGCTGCCCTACCTTACACCTGACGTATCTCTGGAAGACCTGGCCGACTTCTCCGGGACCGTAAAAAATTTGGTGGCCTCCCTCCGGATCCTGAAGACCGAGGGTTACCTCACCAACCCAACATTGCTGAGCGACATTACCGACAAGCTGCCAAACACTCTGCGTCTAGCCTGGCTGATGGAAGTTCGCGGACAGCGCACTCCTGCCACCATCACCCAACTCGCTGCCTTTATGAAGGAGATAACCAACGCGATACCAAACAGCGGGATGGTAGACCGTCCGAGACCTCGCCCACGCCGAGACCAAGTCCATGCAGGATACCAAGAGCAAAACAACAACTCAGCAAGGACGCCGTACACCCTCAAACGCAAGGCAATAACAACACCCAGCTATCCCGGGCCGAACCAGAAACATCAAGTAACCATGAGCAGTTGTGCCCAGTGCAGCCGCAACCACCCCACCAGAGAATGCCGAGAGTTTGCGGCCAAAAGCGTCACCCTACGGAGGGAGACAGTTAATGCAGCCAACTTATGCAGAAAATGTTTGGACAAACACCACACACAGGACTGCAAGGCAAAAAAGTGGTGCGACATAGAGGGATGTCATCTACCACATCACACCTTACTACACGATGAAAACATCGTGAGACTGTGAGGTCAGAACGTCCATCTGAAGAGCGTACCAATCGTATCCAGTGCACCAAAACAAGAAACGTGTTCAACACTCGCACTTCTTGATGAAGGATCCACCGTGACACATATCGCATCACCGCCAACACAATAAGCAACCTCAACAACAAATCCACAGAAAACCCGTCATCCCGAAGATATTAATAGAACAAGATAACGCCTACCTAATTGTGTCACGAGAAGTGCAAGAAAATAATAATACCACACGAATAAAATCACGCACCGCACTAGGATGGAGCGCCCATGGTAGATCAGACCCAGGATACGAGCACCCAGCCACCACATTGGCACTTTAACATGAAACAGCCTCAGATACGATTGGAAGAACTGCTGAAAACAAATTTTACCGTCGACTCACTTGGTGTGACCGCAGCAACCCGAGTCAACAAAAAACAACCTCGACCTTCCTCAACAACAAAGCCACGGAAAGTCAGTCACCCCGATTGAAACAAACGTTGTTGACCAAATTTTCTCATTTAAAACAGTTTAAACAAAAGTGATAAAAAAATAAATAAAATAAACTAGTAGAAAAACAGTTTTGTGAAAACGTTTGCCACGTCAGAACAGATCCCGCCGTGTGAAAACAGTGTCAATAAAGGTGATACTATTGGAAAAACAGTTTTGCGAAAAATAATCGAAAAGTCAAAAATTTGTATGGTAACAATCGAGAAAATAATCGAAAGAATAATCGAGACGATAATCGAAGCAGTTAAAATGTGCGTGACAATTACAGTAAAGTTCACGAGTTCAACAACCGCACCGGGCGTGTCCAGTGTAGAGGAAAACGACCACCTAATCAGTGAATGTCGTACTTATGCCGTGAAAGATAAGATTAAACTTACGAGTCAAGTTAATTAAAAATACCGGATTAAACCAAGTGAGCCACAATAGCAAACATTTTACAAGGCATTGTAAAATTAGTGACTGGTGCGGCTTAGAGGAGTGCAAATACTCCCACCACCGACTGCTTCACAACCCGAACTACCGGACTAAAAACAGTACTGTGGCAGACGTTCACATCATGTGAAGCCACACCGAAAGTGAAGTGCTCAAAAGTGACGATACCACGCGAATAATACCCCGTACTGGACCAGAAAGTTACATTCACAATTCAACATACATACCATCCGAGAAAGTAAAAAATTGCCCACCAGCAACCACCTCAATATCCTGAGCCCTTTCTTCAGACCAGACAGCATCCTCCGAATGGGCACACGCCTACAGACCCTGGAAAAGGCTAAAAGAATAGCCCGGACTCCCACTATCCTGGATGGCGACAATGCATACATTCGTCTGATCAGCCACTACCATAAGAGATCAGATCACCTCGGTACGGAGGAAACTACTAGAAATACATATTCATTTCTTTCATATTAAGATTATGTACAACAAGCCAAAAGATTGGCGAACTACCGCCACCTCGCCTGATTCATCACATCCACCATCCACATCTTACGAGCTAGATTATTTCTGTCAAAAGAAGAGACCCAAGATACCAAGAAAACACGCTAATGTCACTGAGCCAGGACACCAGGATAACCGACGCTGTTGCTACCCAAAACACAAAGTGACACTTTATACTACCACAAAGTTCCACATGGGGGGAGCGTGAGAGAAATTAGTGCGATCAGTTAAAAGAAACTCTGCACATCCCTAACGGAGGCCAAGTTTATGCTAAACAACCGCCCACTCACCCATATCTCGGTCGACCCACAAGACAAAAAGCCCTGAACCCCAACCATTTCTTACTATGGTCAGCCAGGACACGACCTCAATTATCCTTCTACAACAAACAGAAGAAGTGACTCAACAACAGCGGCAACAACTCGCGGATACCTTTGGAGAAGATTGCTGCGCGAGTATCTACCCACTATGGCTGCCCGACAAAATTGCACCATCCGACTACACCAATATAGAAGGATGACCTAGTGATAATCATGGAACCCCGGCTGACAAGTGACATTCCTTGTCTGTAGTGACAAGGAGGCACCTCTGTAAAACCCTGCTGACAAGTGACATTCCTTGTCCGAAAAGACAAGGAGGCACCTCTGGAACCCCAGCTGACAAGTGACATTCCTTGTCTGTAGTGACAAGGAGGCACCTCTGTAAACCCCTGCTGACAAGTGACATTCCTTGTCTGAAACGACAAGGAGGCACCTCTGTAAACCCCTGCTGACAAGTGACATTCCTTGTCTGAGATGACAAGGAGGCACCTCTGGAATCCCAGCTGACAAGTGACATTCCTTGTCTGTAGTGACAAGGAGGCACCTCTGTAAACCCCTTCTGACAAGTGACATTCCTTGTCTGTAGTGACAAGGAGGCACCTCTGTAAACCCCTTCTGACAAGTGACATTCCTTGTATGTAGTGACAAGGAGGCACCTCTGTAAACCTCTTCTGACAAGTGAAATTCCTTGTCTGAAATGACAAGGAGGCACCTCTGGAATCCCAGCTGACAAGTGACATTCCTTGTCTGTAGTGACAAGGAGGCACCTCTGTAAACCCCTTCTGACAAGTGACATTCCTTGTCTGTAGTGACAAGGAGGCACCTCTGTAAACCCCTTCTGACAAGTGACATTCCTTGTCTGTAGTGACAAGGAGGCACCTCTGTAAACCCCTTCTGACAAGTGACATTCCTTGTCTGTAGTGACAAGGAGGCACCTCTGTAAACCCCTTCTGACAAGTGACATTCCTTGTCTGTGGTGACAAGGAGGCACCTCTGTAAACCCCTTCTGACAAGTGACATTCCTTGTCTGAAGTGACAAGGAGGCACCTCTGTAAACCCCTTCTGACAAGTGACATTCCTGGTCTGTATTGACAAGGAGGCACCTCTGGACAGCTATTCCCACTCCTGCTGACCCTGGATGGCGCTGGCATTGTGGAGTCATACCCGGACAACGATTACTCCTCACTGACACAGCCAAGTCTGGACAGCACCCTCCACCCCTTCATCCCTCTACACCCACCTCAACAAGACCTACAACCTGAAAAAACATCAAAAGAAGATACGTCTGATCAAATAGCTGAGTACAGGCGAGACTGTACGGGGGGAGTGTATCATACGTATCCAGACCTCCAGAATATTTCAAGAGAATTCATATTTACGCCAAAATCACAAAAACACTTCAACCCCGAAACCGCTCGATACCGTGTCGCCGACACATTTGGAAAACTTTACATCAAAATAACTCAATCAAATGATGTATTATATGTGATTAATCAAGATAATTACATAGGAATATAATAGCAGAACCTGAAAAACATCTGAAAATAATCATCCAGCACCTCCCTCGGACACACCAACCCATGAAGTGACCACGGCTAGGAGGGCTACCCAGTATTTACGTAGGACCCCCTCCACTACTCCCCGGATGGAATTCCATGATGGCCGCCGTCTCCAACCAATCACAGCACGGCATATCACCTTGACTTTCTTATCAAACACTGATAACAGATTCAAATGTGATTAATTGTGATATCATCAGACTGGATTTACGAGAAAAAGATGCAAGATATAACTACGAAATGAATATCAACATCAAGAAATGATTATATACTAATATATTTGCATGAATAATTATATCTAACTATATTTGTTACCCTTTGGGAAATGTTCAAACCAAAGATATTTAACTTCAAACCCAATATGAAAACTTGTATAATTATTTATAAAATAAATAAACGGGACTGCGGGAGATGGTTTGGTAGATTGAACTGACTTGGTGAAAGGTATCATATTAAAATATAACTTTCCTCTCAACAAGATAATTGCAGAGAGGAAAAATACCTAACCACTTTACTCCTCACGAAAGAGGATAGAACACCTCCGAGAGGGTTCGATTTGAAAACGTTCTATAAATAGAGAACCGAATTCCATACAAAGTCAGTTCAACAACTACCTCTGAAAGAGAATCCTCTCTCCTGAAGAAACCATCTCCAAGTCTCCAAAGTCTCAAGAAATATTTTCAAGTGTTTTATTCAGTAGTAAATTCAGTTTTTGCCAGTAATAAATTCCTTTCGTCAGTTCAGATCTGGAATAAATTCCTCTCTGATCGTGGCATTAAACTCCACCACAAAGGCTCTACAACATCTACCAAGACTGAAAACGCTAAAAAGTGTACCCAGCTACCTTCGTATCTACAGTTATTGTACGGACAGTATATTGTTTCGTACAATTATCTAGAAATAAAAAAAATATTTAAGAATACTAAAAAGTATTACCACAAAAAAGACATAATAAAAAAGAAATTAATTAGCATCCTACTATTAAATCTGTCTGGCAAAGGGCTTGCATAGGTAAAATTAAGGTGTGATACCAGTTCGTTCTTAATGTGTAGTAGTAGATTCCGGTTCTTCACGGAAACTGTCCCAGTTTATAATTTATCAAAAAAATAATGCTGTAGTCCATTGCAAAACAGCCTCAAGCTGCTGGTCTCCAAAAGCGTCCCTCTTAACCAATCAGGATTGGCAGATGTCATCCGATTCCATCAATCCAAAGGTCAATGCTCCATATGCAAAGCTGATGCTCACAAAAATGGCGAATGTGTTCGTCGAACCTCAGCCAAGAGGAATGCCCGCTGCTCTGGGCTGGTGATCCAATAATGCCACTGCTTCCAATTCAAATCACAGATTCTAGCTTTCTCAGGTTTGGCAACTCTCCAAGTCAAAATTCCAGGGCTGTCAATTTGAACAATTAGCAAAATGACAATGTGTAGATACTTAAAGTTTTACACACCAAAACCATAGATGCGATGTAAGTAAAGTGATGCACACCCCTTGTTACAATTCTTGTATCAGACGTAATGGTGACACATAAGACTGTAAAATGGGGCCGGTGATCCCAATCTGTGGAGGCGTGAGATGTCGTCCTTCAGTGGCGTGGAGGGGTAGAACGGGGCCGTCTCTGAAGCCGCTGTAGAGCTGGTCCGATCGCTTGTCGCTTGTTCTTGAGCTGATTCCGAGTCTGGTCCGAAGGGGTAGGCAAGTCCGTGGTCCAGGGTGAGGCGGGGGTCAGAGTGAAAGAAGGCGAGTAGAAGCAGAAGTCGGAGCGAGGTAGAGGGCAGAGCAGAGAGAGAGGTGTAGAGCTGGTGGTGGTTTCTGGAGATCTGACGTTTTGAGGGCCTGTTGCCCGTTTTATAGCCGCCAGCGGGCGCGCGACGCGCACACGGGCCCACTTTCTCTTTGATTCCTGGAATCCGTGAGCCGTGTTTGCGACGCTATCGCGGCGCCCCGCCGGGCCGTCTACCGCCGCTCGGCCGGTAGTTTCGGGCCGTGGTCGAACGTGACCACGGCCTTCCTTTGTTTGGGCACGATCCTCAGAACCGTGCCCGTGGGACGTAATGACGGCGTACCACCGGTCATTTGTGACGCTATGACGGCGCATGGCGCACGGCACGGCTTCCCACTACGTTTTGGCACGGTTCTAACAATCGTGCCCGAATTAAAATATGATTATGATTTTACCAGCTCTCACAATACTTCTCTGCCCGTATACCTCTAGCCAAGCTCCGACGTTTCATTTATTATAACAATTTCTTAGGTTTTACATTAAAATTTCACATAATTTTACATACATTTACATTTTATAATTCGGCAGTATATTTAATTAGCAGTATATTTAATAGATAGATGATGAAGATCATGGGCGATCTTAACATGGGCGACCGCGTCCGATCCCGGAGCAGTACGTCTGTTACAATTCTTATATGTAACATTTCTTTTAAAAAGTTCACCGGGGTTGTTATTGTTCCAGGGTGTTCGGCTATGTCTGCTGTTTTCATGATGTTGCTTCGCAGGTATCTAAGACTTCTATATCAAAGTGGAACATTGGAACTAGGGGTTAATTATAGTTTCGATAACGGTCTGCTTGATTCACTCCAGTTATTGTCATTACATATTACATTTATTCATTACTGAATTAGGCTTTATCCTGTCTTATTAAACATCGCCCTACCCATTATAAATATGGCAGACAGAAAACCTGAAGAAAATTATATAATTATAATGTGATTTGAGGGTTTTCACTACTGGATAGACTTCCCACACGAAGACATAGCCAACATATTTCACAAATGGGAGTTTTTTTAAATACATTTACTTAATTGAATTTCACTTTGGTTTTTGGGAATGAATAAACGCAAATCTTGAAAGTGGAAATTAACCCACTTCCTGACATCCGATTGAGCTGAAAATCGGCACATAGATTCGTTGTTAATGACAATAGATTATATGAACTTTTTGTGGCAATGACATACTCACACGCGGACATATACGCATTTCTCTGAAATCAAATCAGCAGTTAATATACAACATAAATGTCAATCCTACCCAATCGGCATTTGGCGAGGTTTTTAGTGACTCCAGTCCCTGGCAAGGAAGGTGCATTCCTTTTACGTTCTACGTTCACGTCTACGTTTTATTTAACAAAAGTTTTGTCTTTTACGGATTGATTTTTTTTAGGTGACTTGAAAACCGTCCATTAAAATTTATGAGAATATATTTTGAAATTGAATATTTGCATTATTTTTATATTAAACTGAATAAATTAGTTTGTTTTTTTGGCAGGTTCCAAGGATACACAGAGGCCCCCATTCCAACACACAAAGAAATTCAGCAATGTTTGGTGAAGATAGGAGACAAAACGTCTTCGTTTATTGGCTCGAGGAATTGGATTGGCTCAACAGAAGTGGGTTTCGTCATAGACACAATGTTAGGCATTCAGTCTAAAATTATCTTTGCTAATTCGGGCCAGGATCTGCAGTCCTATGGAGCAGAGTTGGTCTTCCACTTCCAAAGGCACGGGTCACCCATCATGATTGGTATGTTCAAAGAAAACTTTCCACAATATTGCAATAAGGAACTCCAGTCCATTTTTATAAAACTTTCTACCAATCCTTCTACACATTTTTTATTGTTATAGTTAGTTTTAACAGTTAAAATAATTTTCAACTTTTTCATTTTTCGGGTCTCCTGAAAATGCATCATATCTATGGACGTGACCCATGACATCATCAGTCTAAAAGCCTACTTTTTTTTTCAGCCGGCGCTGTGTTTTGTATGGTAGTTGAGACTTTTTATTCTTAATATTACCCCTTTTTGCATAAAATGCATCCATCACCGTACCTGATAAAACAGTTTACCGGTGTTACTGCATTTTTATCGGTACAAATGGACATGTTCTAAAATAATATATGCAGGCAAGTGTCAAACACGTCATACGAACGATCATATACCCCCCCCCCCTCTCACCATCGCTCAACTCCCCGTGGAGGGTCCCCCCCACTTGTTTTGTATAAAACTACGCCACTGTGGATTAGTATTGTTTAGGTCTTAAGTACTAAATAGTAATACATCTGTATGAGGTGTTTGAGGTCCCTCATTCTTCATTCAAAATGCTACCTTAAGGCTCTAATACAAAAATGTTGCATACACGAAATGACAGTAATGTTTACTCAAACACCCTGCCACCTCATGGCTCTAATAAAATGTCCCATACTCGAAATGTATTGATGTAGTGCCAATACACCAACCACCTTCCAACCTCACAGCTCTGGTACAAAAATGTCCCATGCACGAAATGTAGTGTCAATATACCAAACACCTTATTTCTAGTAATACAGAGAGGTGAGAAAAATAAGTTACTAGTGAGGTGAAACATTTTGCATGTTTGTATGGGATATTTGTAGTGCATCTTTGAGGTTTTTTTTTTAGAGCAGAGAAGGTTTACATATAGTTCCCGTGAGAACTCAGGCCATATGCCCATTGTGCTATCTCATTTTACCTAATTCCTTTAACAGTCACCCGGTCCCTTTTATAAAGTTCACCAGGGTTGTCATTGGATACGTGGCTATGTCTTCTGGTTCCACAATGTATCTTCCCAGGTCTCATCTCTCCTCTCCAATCCCCCTTTGTTCCCTGAAGACCCCACAAAGGAAGAGAGCCTCATCTCTCCTCTCCATTCCCCTTCAGTTCCGTGAAGGCCCCACAAGGAAAGAGTTCACGGAGGTGGCCTCATCTTTCCGCTCTAAAGGTCCCACGAGGGAAGAGGATCTCTCCTTTCCACTCCTATTGGTTTCCCAAAGGCCCCATGGGGGAAGAGTCCACTCCCCGTTGGTTCCCTGAAGGCCCCACGACGAAAGAGACCACTCCCTCTTGGTTCCCTGAAGGCCCCACGAGGGAAGAGGCCTTCGTCTCTCCTCTCCACCCCTCCTTGGTTCCCTAAAGGCCCTATGATGGAAGAGGATTTTGTCACTCCTCCTTCTTTCCCTGTAGGCCCCGCGACAGAGGAGGCCACTCCTCCTTGGATCCCTAAAGGCCCCATGATGGAAGAGTCCATTCCCCCTTGGTTCCCTGAAGGCCCCATGGAGGAAGAGGGTCTCGTCTCTCCTCCCCACTCCTCATTGGTTCCCTGAAGACCCCAAAACGGCGGAGTCCACTCTCCCTTGGTTCCCTGAAGGCCCCGCCTGGGAAGAGGGTCTCGTCTACCCTCCTCCTTGGTTCCCTGAAGGCCCGACAAGGGAAGAGGGAGTTTTCGAATGGTCCAATTTTCATCCCACGAGTATCTAGGGAAATAGAAGGTCTACTCCAGCAGAGTCCCGAGTGCTGGGGTAAGGTCTAAATATTCCGAGATGCGACCCTGTTTCTTCGAGATGCGGCACCGTTAGTGACACTGTTCCCCAGGTCATTCAGCCTGAGCACGGTAGCTCGCATCTTAGCTTGGGATGGCTATCGCAGGTAGTGTTTCCACTCCCTGAGCGATGGGTTCTCCACACTCCCTACGCTAAATGTATGAGGTAATCAACACTAGTAGGCGGTGACCTTCCTCTTGTTCAATAGGTCAAGTATGCGAAATTTCAACAATCTCGTAATAAAACTAGATTTGTATAAAAATCAAAGCCACACCGCCTGCCCCATGCCCGTCTGCCACAGCACTCTTCTTTACACGTATATTATATATTAGAGGATAGAAACGTGACACAAATAATTTTGCTTTTTAATTTTATCCAGGTGGAGGAGTATTGGCCCACACAATACTTGGTGTTGAATACAACAGCGATACGGGAGACATGCGATATCTCATTCTGGACCCCCACTACACCGGCAGTGAGGATATTTCCATCGTCACGGGTAAGGGATGGTGCGGATGGAAGAACAATGATTTTTGGGATAAAACTGCCCACTATAATCTTTGCCTGCCTCTTGTCCACCCTTCCGTGTAATTTATAAATTTAACTTGATATTATTATGACCAGTTTTTACTGCATTTATTTTATTTTTTCATCAAAATACAACTTTCATGTTTTTGTTAATTCGGTGTTTATTATACGTATGTAATATACAAAGACAATAAAATTGATAGACTAGTCAATCAGTGAAAGGGGAACAAACTAACATGCACAGAGCGGCGTGACCATCCCACTTTTGATGATCTGTCAATAAATGTATACAGGCAACTCGCATTGTAATATTACCATTCGGTCCTAAAAAATAAAATCTACTTACAAATTACTAGTCCTTTTTACAATGGCGCACAAATTGCTAGCTGTGTAAAAAAACGTCCTTTTTACAATGGCGCACAAATTGCTAGCTGTGTAAAAAAACTTAACTACATATCCCAAATCGGGTAAACAAATGTATGGGCTTGTTTCCAAAACTGAATATTTAGGACACTTTTACAAATGTGTTATTATTTATCCACCTCGCCCATTTTTAGCTTTGATCCCGATTTGAAGGTGGTTCAGTATTTTAACCGTATTTCACACGAACATTCCGATCCTGCGCAGAAAAGTTTCACAATGTACTGCCCTGCAAACTGTTGCGAACTTTCCTTTTCTGCGCATGGTCAATGTGCGCTCTTCGGTTGTCAATGTACGACTGATGACATAGTTTATTCACAGCATTCCCTAATCCTCCTGATGCCAAAAATATAAGTCACGTGGTTGGCCTCCAGCTCATTGAAATGATACCCAGGTTTCATGTTAGGGCAAGTCTATTAATTTGGATGTCTATGGTAATATGAAATTTTGTTTGCATTTCAGGACTTTGTTTTGCACAGTTTTTTTTTTTTTTTACACAATTTATAATCAATAATATTTGTAAGATGCAAACTTTTTCTTTTCAAGGAAAAAATGTTTGACGGGAAATAAATTCATTACGAATTGTCACCATTTTTTTGCTATGGTGAAATAAATGGGTGCTCAATATTATATTCTAATATTAGTTTTGTAAAAATAAAACTACTTATTTATGCTTGCTATTTTAATAAATTTACGTCTAGCTTGCTACTTATATAAGAATAAGTTTAAGTTCAATTTATATATTTGGCCTTAAATAATAAGAAAAATTCAGTACAGTTGCCATAACATAACGTAGGAAATTCACTCTTGGATGAAAAAAGATTTTGTGGACTATGTAAATTTAACCTATTTGGTTTTACTTAGAAATTTAGTTACCCGAATTAATTACACATCATTTTTAGTAATCACCGAACGTTTAGTAATCACCGTCGCCTTGAGATTTAATTTTTTTTTTATGTGTGAATACCGCACAAAAGTCACAACTGCTCCCAACCATCTGGAGCCAGTGAGAATATGGCATCCCCAATTGGGGTATGTTGTAAGGCTAAAGGTGGTGGGGCGGGAAAGGAGATGGGGAAAAGGAAGGCGGGAAGTACCTGGCTATTCAGATCTGGTACCAAATATGGCTAAAGCCATTTCAAGCAATATTTCAATTCTGGTCTTACACCAGGGCGATACAGAGAGTATTTTCCACTCTGGAACGTGCCGCAAATATACTTTATATTATTATAATGAGTAAATTGTCAAATAAGACAAATTAATCAAATAAAATTTGCTTGCGCACGCCGGGATTTGAACCCGCGACATTCGACTTGCTAGTAGAGAGCCTTACCCCTGAACCATGAAGGACGTTGCTTTTTGTTGATTTTACAATCCATGTATGTACCTACATGATGTCCATGTTTTTATTTATTGAGGTTGCTTTTATCGACCTAACTGAGTACAGGTCATTTAAAATTTGGCAAAACCAACATTTTAGGTATCACCAACAAGGCTGAGCATTGTCTTTACTCAGCAGTACATTTTCTTTTAAGTGAACTGGGAAAAGTTTTTTCCGAGTGTACTGTCAGCGGAGTTCTCTGGTCAGTGTATTTTTTCTTAACTGAGCATTTGCTCAGTTTTGTTGGAGAAAGCGTTTGTTGACCTTTTATCTGCTGTATATTTTAAATTTATTTATGGCCCATCATACCAAAAGTAATACATATTCCTTTTTAATTTCAATTGATTGTTTTTGGCATGATCTATTGTTTAATGCAATTCGTATTTTTTTCTTTATAATATTTGTAAGATGTAAAGCATAAAATATGTTATACTTTGTGATTTTTAATAAATGACTGCTATTTGTAATAAAATTAATAACATTTTTTAATTGTAAATAAAGTTTCTGATATTGGGAAGTTTATTTTTATTTTGTGTAAAAAAATAATACTAGTATGAAATACATACTTAACTTAGTGGATTGGTCGGAGAAAATGAGATATTCCTCCAAGGTAAATTGTTTTATTGAAACTTTAAAAAACAATTTGTGCTTCCAATAATAGTATGTACAGGCCAAATTGGTTTTTTATTGTAATTGAAAGTGTTGTTGTGAATTTAGGGCGCCAGTGTTGTGAATTGAGGTTACCAGTGTTGTGAATTGGGGGTTTATATAGGCTTCGGCGATCAGCTCAGCGTAGAGATTAGAGAAACTAATTCATTCAGGAAGGGTCGGCCAACTGGCCTTTATGCGGGGAACTACCAATTCAGACCATAATAATAGTACTTGGATGACTTTTACTTGACCATACTTCTTTCGTCAAATGAAACTCCAATTGGGATTATATATGGATGTATTCACATGCACAGATACATTGTAGGACACAAATGGAAGACACAGTTAATATCCTAAATTAATTCCTGGCTGTTAGAATTGGACAATCTCTCTCGTAATTTGTTCTGGCTGGCAAGCTTGTTTATCAGGACATTACAAGAAATAGGGCACATGATGAGGAAATGATTATATTACAGGCTTACATGTGTTGTTCCGGATGATGCAATAGACGAGACCTTGGCGGCGTAATCTCACAGTTATCACAGAGTAATTACCGTGATGATGCTCGTTTATACGCACCACCGCGCGTATTGTTCTCCCATGATGTAGCCGGAACTTTTCTCAAGACCGGATTTAAAAGCAATACACACAAAAATGTCGTTTAGAACGACAACGCTCCGAGAGCGTCTTCGTAGTCAACCGCACACACATAGTGTCAAGGCCGAGGTCGGATGTAGAGTGGAATGGCCGCCGATGATCGACAAGCGGCTGGCCAAGCGTGGGTTGCGCAGTAGCAGGTTGCCAACTGACTGCGTCGAGCGAAATGCGCAACTGCCAGAGGTACCAACGGTCTGCGTCTTTAATTTTTAGGTTGGCGGGTCTTTGAATGTTTTAGGGATTTATTACTTGACAGTGTGTAGCGAAAAATCCCACAAAGGCCTGTAGTAATTATTATCACTATTCTATAGTAAAAATAAAGCATTTTGGGTGTGCATTTTATTTGAAGATAAATAATATAAAATTAAGTTTTTATTTACTTTTGGAATAACTTGATGAGTAAAACCTAGAATTGTAATATTTAATTAGTGAAGACAATATTAACAATACTAAAACGAAAATTTGAGAAAAATCAGAAAAGGATACGGTCGCATCTAGGAATTGAACACAGGACCCTCGCCTCGGGGCGTCGCTCTACCAACTGAGCTAATGGAAGGAGATAAGGTAATATATTTCCGATTTTTCTATTTAAAATTTTCGTTTAAGAATCGCCAATATTGTCTTATAAAAATATATACAATATTTAAATAAAATTAAGTTAAAAAATGGGAAAGAATAAATGAATTGAAAACCAAAATCACACAAAATTTTACATTGGCTGTTAAAAAAAAATAACAAAAAATTTCAAATAATTTTCTGAGGTTTTAAAATAAATATATCAACCTTTATATATGTAGAAACAATAATGCGGGTGTGAAAGGGTTTAGATTCAAAAATAATTATTTTGTGAAACTACAGGTAAATGAAATATTTCTTGTAAATAACATTCGCATAATAGGTACCTACCTAGTATCAGTAAAAATCTAATCAGGAATACCTGCTGTAACAGGATAGGTATGTAAATTAGAAAATGAAAACGTGCCTACATTTTAAAACAGAATATAGATCTCCCCGCCGTTGTTCGGGGTTTACACAGAGTTTTTCAAAATCAGACTTAAACAGTGACCTTCCTCTTGTTTTGAAGGTTAAGCGTGCAAAATTTCATCAATCTCGGAATAACACTGTAGCTTTGTATTAAAATCAAACAAATGCCGGCCGCCACAGACAATCTTCTTTTATATAAATATATGAAGTGATCCCGGCTTTGCTCGGGTTTATTAAGGCGATTTAACCAGCGGACGAGAATTCAAATTTCGTTAAAAGACGATCTCGCGATCGGACGTTTTTTTAGACCGAGACAGAAATACCGAATTCATTCCGCTGCGAGCCGTACACTCGCGCGGCAGTGAAAACTACAGCATGGTTCCGATGAAATAACAATTATTGTTGTTTAATTCTTGGTTGTAGCTTTCTTCCTTATAAGTAGTTACATACATATTTGTAAATTATACGTCGGAGTGCGTAAACATAAATAAATACAAATGCAGTTTGTTGACATGGTAGATATAAAATATGTAGGTATATAAATATACATTTAAAAAAATTTCAAATATTTGTTTAATTTTTTTTTTTTTAAATATTTTACACGAGTTTTCCAAAGGTGAGTAAAAATCTTTTGTTTTACTTATTTATTCGTTTGTCCGAAAGGTATTACCGGTAAGTTTTATTTCTAATACTTATCTTCAAAGTATTACTTGATTTGATATGTATGACATTGAAAAGAGGGTTTATTCCTTACAACTGAAGTAGTTTATATATTAGAACTAGGTTTTATTTCCAACTATTTTCTACGGTACCTACCTACATATGTAGTTATGCGATTGCATAATATTGTATCGCTTTCATGTATTTGTTTTCATGATTAACGGAGCGACCTGACTCGTCTAATTTTCGAAATGTTATTAAATTCACGAGTAAAAATCATAGGTTTGTATGTCAAAAATAACCTTGTTTTTTTTTTCCTAAAACAAGAAACTCAATTCACAATATGACATTATGAAACTGACAAAAAGTAACACAAAAAACATTAAATATGTTGAATTATACCAATGTTATAGTGAATTGGACAATAAAATAGAAATTATGAACAAAAAAATGATTTGAATCGCACATCACGAATCGAAATTCATTTGGTTCGTGTCACTTTTTGACTACCAATCACAAACAGTTTCACGTACTTTGGCATAAGTTTTAACATTTATACATGAAAAAACGATAACAGACATAAACTCCTGTCCATAGTTGTAATGTTCTCGCCTTTTCGCCATTCTTTTATTTTGTTTCAAACAATATAGAATTTTCTTCTCTCTTGGCTATGACCGATGTTTAATTTTTTTTTCTAAGGCTTTGCATATGTGTTCGCAGGGATGGAAAATTCCTCCCCTACAACACATAAGCCTCCATGAAAATTGGACCCTCTTCTTTGATATCTACAGAAAGCTACTTAAAGCTCTCTTGTACTATATATCTTTATAGACATATGTACTTAACTAATTAATACGTTATTTACGATCTTGAACGCAAATATACCCGTATTTATATTGTAATTAAATTCCATCAAACGTTGTGTAATTTTTTTGATTTATGATATAGGATTTTAATTACTTTCATTTTTTGTGGTAACCCTCTTGGTTCTGATCGAGGTGTTGAGTTCAAAGTTGAATTAGTCTTTCTATTGCAAACCTAGACTTAAATGAATTTTCTGAATGAGCTAACTTTCCTATTGTAATTATTCTGATTCCCTGCACCCTAACAAAATCGTAGTTAAACGCTGATAAAAGATATTATACATGTTTATTTGGACAGGTAATTTAATATAACTCAAATGGTTAATTGTTAGTAAATTTGATTTTGGTGAACTTTTGTGTCTGTGTGGCACCACTCCTTTATGATTCTGCTGCTATAAGGTACATGTAAAGATTGATTTAGTAGGTTAATGTAATTAGTTAATTGCATATTTGACGAACTCGGAATAGCCCATTTGCTGGCATAATTTGGCTCCAATCCTCCATCAAGTAAACGAGATGATCGGGAGTGGACTAGAAATTTGCACAATCCTTTGACACGGCTCCTTGATTGATACCTAAGTTATCGTGTCCCAAGAAGCCTTCCACGTCATCATGTACTGCATTCAAGTTTCCCCCCGGGTCCCGATACCCCCAAATTCCGACCCCTCCTTGGACTACAATTTACTTAGGGCGAACCGGTTTCGTCCTATATACAATCATATACTCACGGTTTGTGTGGACTTACGGGTCGTGAATCCTCATTCCACGTTTAAGAGAAGATGCGATAGTGGTCTATTAGACCTAAAATGCAAGCTGTATGCAGGTCCGCATCCTCCAGTAAACAGTACATACGAATAAATATATGTATACATACAGTTTGGGAAAGGCTTATAACTCGCAATACGAGGCTATCTACCTCGCATCCCGAGCTCGGATCTCGCGCCAAGAACTCTGCGAAGCTCTAGGTCTGGTAACCGAATATATACGTACTAATAAGGTAATACTAATAAATACTAGTAGAATAAGATCATATTTGATAGTTTGTTTTGGAGAGCTATCGAACTCCAGGCTTTTGTTTGTTTGGTTTTGACGTTTTTATTTAAGAGAATCGCCATCTCTATTGGATTTGGTTAATGGTCTTGTTATAGGAGCGACCACTGCCTCCTATTGATGAACTGTATTTGTTTTAAATTTTACCTCCAGGGTTCAACATTAATTTTTGTTCATCCTATCCCGTGATTTTCCAATTGTTTCAAGTGGTTGATTGCCACATTAGAGAGTACTCGACCCTCAAATATCTCAGGCAACTGATGGGGTTTTGTATGAGCACCCAATCAATAAAATTCAAATGTTTCGTATAATTATTCGATATAAATCTGGCTAACCCGTGATTTTTCAATTGTCGTTTGTGATTGATAGGTATTTGAGCGCACGCAGCTTCCCGCTGGTTCAGATAACTAATAAAAATCTATGCGACTATCTAATCAATGATATTTAAATGTTTCATGTAATATTTCGATATAAATCTGGCTAACCCGTGATTTTTCAATTGTCGTTTGTGATTGATAAGTATTTGAGAACACGCATCTTCCAGCTGTTTCGGGTAATTAATAAAATCCTTTGTGACTAACTAATTATGGCCAAGGTCGCTTCCAAACTATGCGGTTGACCCAATTCTCCAGTGTCTTTATTTGTAAACAAATAATATAAACATCTCCTGACACACTAACCTAAATGTGAGATTTGTTTATTTTAAAATTCCTTAGAAGTCATTTGTGCCTCTTTACTTTTATTGCGCACTATTTATTAAAATATTTCTAAATCCTTTATTGAAGTTAAACTATTTATTTCATTTTCCGAATTTAGTAAATTTACTAGGTTTAATTGAAGAATAAATATACATATATAAGTACACATATCTCGATTATCAAAATATGTTAACTAAGAGTACATATATTAATAAATAAATATAAAATATATGATTCTACATGGTCTTGAATATTAATAAATACTTTTTTTTTTTTTCAATAATATAGATATGTCCTCGGGTAGGTATTAAAAATCGCTACCATTTCGATGCTTCGATTAATAAATAAAATACATATATATAATTACATTACTCATATATATATTCTTTATATACAATATTTTATTTTATATTTATAAATATATATACAAATATACAATATACATATATTAATGTGTAATTCTTTGTTTTGTTGTTTTAATTTAATATTCAATTGATATACTTCCACTTCACAGCCCTTCTGTGTCTCCTGGGACCTGAAAATTATTTATAAAAGGAAAACTCACCCACGTCAAGGTATTTCCGGTCGGGTAGTACACAACAACCTTGATGAAGAAATCCTACCTAATTAATTGTATTTTTCAACTAATTTCAAAATAAATCTTTTCGACTATTTATTCCTATTTAATATTTTATTCTCGCTTGAATCGTATAAATTAGCTGATATTTAATTTTTCTTCCGAACGAAATCCTAATCCAGAAAACCCGTTGATTTAATAACACCTTTCTAGTTTAGGCTTTTGAATGATAGCTGTTTCAAATTCTTTTTCGAAATGATAGACTGATGATTAAAATTCCGGTTAAAACGACAAACACTTTTAACACTGTCGCTATACGCACGATGGATTTTAATTGAACAATTTATTAATTCTAAATTTCTTTTTATATAAATTGATAAGAAAATTTATTCCAAATTGTGCAAACTTTTAATTTACTCGACTATTAATAAATTAAATTTTTTTCTAACTGTTAATTTTAGAACAAAGATTTAAACGTTTATTATTATCGAATCCTTTTTTTTTGTTTTTGTGTTTCTTTTAACCTAAGATGAAGTATTTATTACTATTATTATTATTTTTTAACCAAATTGACGTTAAATTATAATCTATTTTTAAATATCAATACGCGATCACGTTCACTTTAGATTAACGATAACAAACTCTTAAATTTAATTTGAATGTTTTCACTTTGAATGAAATAATTATTTTTAAATTTTTAATTAATTCACAATTCACTTTTTGCACTTCACTTAACACTTTTAAGCACTGAGTTTAAATTATATTTATTTCCACTGTTTAACCAAATTAAACTGATTTAACAAAACTTCACTGGTGGGGTTTTCAGAATTTAGAAACTGAATTTAAGACTTCTTACAAAACTTTCTAAGTCCAGGTACTTGTTCAGAATTTAACACTTAGATTATTTCACTAGAATTTTACCAATAGACGTAGTACTGCCACGTAACAACTTTTCAAACCCTCGGCGCGACTGTCCCAAAACTGGTGTGTACCGTCACTTTATACCCCTCTCAGGTTCCAAAAGACGTATCTGAATTTCTCTTGATGCTTAATTCTATCTCCTATCAACTCGTAAATCCAAACATCCCTCTCATCAATATCGATTCTGCTTCCATAAGATGTTCTGCTTTCCGGCTCTGGGCGGTAGTTAGTTTTTATCTCACAAATCTAAGTCGATAGGGTCCGAATCGGGTAAGTCTGCGTTAATCGCCCAAGCTCCCTTTGTCCTCTGTTCATACAAAAATGTAGTTAAGATCTCATGATTTTGTGTTCCTTTTTTTTCTCAATTCGCGATAGGTCCATCCTCAATAACATATATATAGATCTCAATTTTATGCATCTCGTGCGAAATTGTTTAAATCCATGCTGAAATCTTTACTACGCATTTTTGAATTTCGATTCGTCTAAATTCTACTCAATTTTATTGTCCCTTATATGGGCTTTTCCATTTTCACCAGTACTTTCTCTCTTAATGCCGCAGATTTGAATTTTTCCTTATCTTCTTGGATTTTCTTTTATCCGCGACGTTTTCTTGCACAATTTCTTCTTTTTTTTCTTATGTTATTTCTCATAACTCTATAATTAATTATTTTCCAAGTCGTATTTATTTATTTCACGGATAAATTTGAATTGTATCACTTTTCTCCACTTGGATTATTCTTTATCTTCATTCTTTACCCTTTCTTTTATCTTTTCTCCACTTTTCCCGACGTGTGTGGTCTCCAGGAAAATTTCATACTTCATCTATTATTAATTAATATATAGTTTTCCACACTTCCATGGGAGATATACCTAATTAGACTCTGGGATATCTGTCATTTTTATTGCCTGACCCAATCTCCGCCCAATTTTCTATCTTTCTCATACCAGGATTCACATAAAACATATGCATTGACATCTGTTTATGTTTAAAATTTTGGTACTAGACTCGTAAATATAGTTTAATTTCAAACCTATTAATTTTAATGTCTTTTGTCTAATCTAAATACTTCCATAAGGTCCACGTTAAAGTTAATCGCTTTTCTAATCGTTTATTACCTTAACGTAAATAAAAATCATGTTCAAATTCCGATTGTTTATCCTTCAAAATATACATGAGACCGCCAACCTTTTATCTTGTTTCGACCCCTCCGTAATATTGGGTAACTCTAATATATATCTAACCTAATAATCATGAAAATGTCTACTTTTCCTGAATCTAATCTATCGATATATGTTTAATTTTACTGTCTTCTTCTAATACTCAATTTTCATTTTCCTAGAACCTTCGTAGCAGTCCAAAATATCTGTATTAACCTTCCATTCGATCGCCGCACTTTTCTAAAATGTGTATTTTTTTTGCGAGATTTTCATCCAAGATTGATTTACCAATATGTCCGTTTCATCTTAAATTGATAACGATTAATTTCCATTGTTTCCAAAACTCTCACCTCTCTTTAGTACGATTTTTATCGAACATGACACCCTCCTTCTATCATAAATAATTGTACTACAGTTGAAAATTCTGCCAGTGATTTTCCTTCGCTTTTCCCGTCCTTTTTTATACTATCACGTTTATAGTTTTTCCATTGCATTTTCGTGTGTGTGTTTTTCAACTTGTAAAATCTTCAAAGCACTCGATTTCAATGGTTCGCCATCACCTAAATGCCTCAGTTATTGTAAACATTTCCAGGAGTTTGTCACCTTGAAAGTCGACGTTGACCCTAAAGTGCGTTCACCTCTAATTTCTGTGGGAAAGAAGAAGCCATTAATTATCTTTTTTTATTGCCCGATCCAAAGTTTATTCCTTTGTCCGTCGTAGACACACCTCCCTCCGCTCACTGATTGGTTACTCAAAATTTTATAGCTCTTTGTTCAGATCTATTGGTTGACAAAATTCAATATTTATTTATAGGCCTAGGAAAAGGGGAAGTACCAGTCGTCCTAGACGATTTTACGACCTCTCTGCTTTCGTCTTAGAACCTCGATATAATTTCAACTATTACAGGAGTCTACTGCAAGCAAGCTGGATCAATTCTTTCTCCGCCAGATGTCGTTAGCATGTCCGTTTTCATAAATAATTTGCATATTTTCTTGCAGCTATGGTTTATCTGTTTTTTCTTTCACTGTGATTTAAAGCCTTTCATCACATAGTTGATTCTTTTCCCTGGAAATTAAACAACACAAAATTATCGCCAAATGTTATAAAAATATGTGCTTATTCTGACTGATTCTTTCGAACGACCCTGTAGCATATAAGTACGAACAATGTACACGGATAATTAAATATCACTAACCTTTGTTTTTTTCTGAAAATATATCTCCCACGTACGTTTTTGATGTCGTAATTTGTGCTATCTAATAAAACTTTTTTTCGAGGGTATTTTCTTCCTCATTTTTAAGCGAGGAATTTCTTTAAAATGTTATCAAGTAGACTGGCGTGGAATAGACGTCTGCTCGCCGCCCTGTCGCAGCGGGGAATGATAAAATTTCGGCTTGCGCCGGGGCAAGACACAAACAACAAACGCGAATCGAAATTAATTACTATTATATACTTTAAGAATATATTTTTTGGTCATAAATTATTTCTAATGTTTCAATTATATCTTGATAAATTATTTTTCTAAAAAAATCTGAACTATACCAATTTGTAAGACCATAAATAAATAGTCCAATTGAGGGATTTTCGTCACAAAACGCGTGCTCGGATTTATTTATTAGTAATTTTATTTGAAATAAAAACAAAATTCTTATACATACATATGATAGATAATTTATTGATTGTTTATACATTATTATTCAATGATTTGAAATATTTGCTGTATAATACAACTTCACCTTTGAAAATGCAACAAATCTGCGCATCGTCCAACGGTAACACTTTATTATGATATGAAAATAATATTATTTTTCAAAATTTTACATCTTACTTTACAAGATAAAATAACGATCTTTCGAAATCAATTTGTGTTTTTTTCTAGAAAAGTGTCCATACGTCTAAAAGTGGCCTCAAAAATGCCGAATTTCAGGTCAAGTCTACCTATTTCGCCTTAATAGCTTGGAGTAAAGTTTTGGGGTGTGAATTCTCTTAAATTGGGGGTAATTTTAAGGTGGACACAATCATTGCAATTTGGAAGGCGAGTATGGGTACCGCCGCCCTGGGAACCATTAATTGTATATCTAACACCTCTGTCATATGTCAACCCATGTGGCTTGCTGAATTAGCAGTGGTGATTGGGTTCATGGGGTGAGGGTTGCCTAGGTCTTTGCGGCGGATACGTCTGCTCACCTACGTGGTGGGCAATAATTGTATATACTGTTTAAGTTAAGACCGGTCGGTGGCTGAGTTGACATGGCGATTGGGTCCCACCCAGGCGTAGTGTGTTCAATTCCTTGGCTGCCTAAGTCCTCCACCACAACACAAGCAACATTTTCCGCTTTCTGTGGCGGTAGTAGGAGATTTTCAAATATTATTCAAAACCCGGGAATGTTTGTCTGTGTTAAAAAAAGGAGATCTTTTTACCTCTCTAATAGGACTCTCTCGACCCATCATCGCCTTGTACTGCAGTGGAGGGATGAATTTAAAACCCTCTTCACATTATCACCAAAGATAACATAGGCTCTTAGCGAAATAATTTTCCTCGAGGCCTCCTGTGTGGAGCTTTTTTTTTTTTTTTTATAGTGAATACCTCACAAGAGTCCCAACTGCTCCCGTCTGGAGTCAGTGAGACTATGGCATCCCCAATTGGGGGATGTTGTGAGGCTAAAGGTAAGTGGGGAAGGGAAAGAGGAAGGTGGGGAAGTACCTGGCTATTCAGATCTAGTCACTAAACACGGCTAAAGCCATTTGGAGAATGGTGGTCTTACACCAGGGCGATACTGGTAGTATCTTCCACTCTGGAACGTGCCGCAAATATACTATATATTATTTTAATTAATTAATTGTGAAATAACACAAATTAATCAAATAAAATTTATTTGCGCACGCCGGGTTCGAACCCGCGACCTTCGGAATGGCAGTCCAATGCGTTACCACTGGACTATGCCGGCCGTCTGATAATATAATAATAATATTTTTGTCAATAATTGTAAAAGGTAATTTTTGTAGGTAGGTACTTGATTTCCTTCAGCATTCTGTCTTCCTCTCGTGACCTCGGCTTCTTCTACCATTTATTTCCACGACATACATTCTGCTTACGGTTCCATGATAACTCAACACACTGACAATTCAACACACCTTTAAAGTGATATAAAGTCATTAGAAACGATGGAAAAAATGGTAATTATTCGGAATCGCTGGACAAGGATTATATTAGTATATTAAAGTATAAGTGGATAAACAGTCTTTAAAACACGCGCGATTTTTCGAGCACGACGGCGTAGCCGAGTGCTCGAAATAAAGCAAGTGTTTTAAAGACCAGTTATCCACGAATACTTTACGCTATTTTTTTATTGGTACACTTTGAAAACATAAATATTGATATTATTATTAAAAATTTGGAAATAAGAACTATTAATGAATTCGTGATGTGACATCACAATATCTTGTTGTCATGGAAATGAAAAACACAAACATTAATTTGCAATCTGTCACATAAGATTAATAGTTGGATTTATAGTTAAAAGTTGACATGGACGGGTTGTTTCGGAGAATCTGAACAATTCATCAAATTTCAACGTTCACCGTCCATGTCAACTTTTAACTATAAATCCAACTATTAATCTTATGTGACAGATTGCAAATTAATGTTTGTGTTTTTCATTTCCATGACAACAAGATATTGTGATGTCACATCACGAATTCATTAATAGTTCTTATTTCCAAATTTTTAATAATAATATCAATATTTATGTTTTCAAAGTGTACCAATAAAAAAATAGCGTAAAGTATTCGTGGATAACTGGTCTTTAAAACACTTGCTTTATTTCGCTTATTTCGCTTTATTGAAAAATCGCGCGTGTTTTAAAGACTGTTTATCCACTTATACTTTAATATACTATTTTAATAAAACCTTCTGATTTACCTTAATTACTATAAAAGGAATCTGACTGCATTTGGGATATTTTTAATTTCTAATTACGTAAATCGAAAATTCACTTTCGTTGTATGGGATGACAGCTGGAATGATTTCTGTTGATGGCATTTTCTCTTGTTGGTGTTCCTGATATGAGTGGCTAGAATTTGAATCATTTCTGAATATATAACTAACCTATAGTAAGGTTAGGTTAGATTAGTTTAGTTTAGGCTGGGCTAGATTAGTACATTTTAGGTTTGGTTAGATCAGGTAAGGTTAGTTTAGATTAGTATAGGTTAGGCTGGGTTAGATTAGTACATGTTAGGTCAGGTGAGATCAGGTAAGGATAGGTTAGGTTTTTTTTAACAAAAATATTAAAAAAATTGTAAAAAAAACTTGCCTTAATTTTATTTCCAGTATTACGCCAAATAGTGCCTAACTTATATGCATGAAATAAATGGTATTAACGTTTCTTCTAGGCCCGCGTGGATTCCTGAGGTGTATGTGTGGTAAAACCATGTATGATAGTGTGAGAAATATGGAGATCCGCAAAGAGTGCAAGGCTGATGTAAGCGCAATGAGTAAGTTCAAGAAAGAGACGCTTAGATGGTTTGGGCATGTGGAACGAATGAGCGAAGAAAGGAGTGTAAGGAGAATATATGATGCAAATGTGAATGGTAGCAGAAGTCGGAGACGCCGAGGGCCATGTCAAGAGTCAGAATAATAGAAGAGTATGTATGAGAAGATGTATGAATGTGAATGAGGCTGAACTCTATAACAAAATCCCAATCTTTTCAAAACTAACAAATCTAAAGGCATATCAGAAAAAAATTCGTTCGCCTTTTGGAATTCCAGATTCAAAAAAAAGATTTTTTTTCTGATTTTTCTGTTTCAAATTTTCGTTCAAGAGTCGCTAATATTGTCTTCAATGATTAAATATCCAATTTTGACGTTTTAAGTTATTAAAAAAATATTATGAAACTTAAATCTCAAATAAAAATCTGTATGCCAAACATAGGAAGATATAATAGAAAATATGATGAAACTAAATACAGACTGAAACCGAACCACTCAACTGAACTAACAAACACTGCACAATGTATTTAAGAAATATTTCAGAAAAAAATTCATCATACTATCGATATTACAATACTTTAATATTATGGAAATGAAAATTAGCATGAGAGATTCCAGTGAGGATGTTATTATTTCTATTTGATACAAAAACGAAGATAATAAAACACTTAACCTTCCTACAGAAGTAACAAAATTACTTATCGACTCTTACTTAGTCTCACGTCTTGATTACTGTAACGGCATTTATGCCAGCCTTCCAAAATATCAAATTGACAAACTTCAATCAGTGTTTAATGCAGCAGCACGGCTCATAACCGGGGTTTCTAAATATACACACATTTCAGTACACCTTCGTAACCTTCACTGGATCAAGCGCTCTGAAAGAATCCAGTACAAACTGTGCTGGATGGTGTTTAAATCCATCAATGAAATGGTTCCACCCTACATTTCTGAACTATCCATCCCGGAAAACACTGGTCTGAGGCAGTCAACTCTTAGATCAGCAACATCATAACTGTAGGCAGACTGATAGAACAAGCGCAAGACAAATACCTACTAAGTTTGGTGATCGCGTTTACGGAGCATCTTGGCGGAAGGCTTGGAATAAACTTCCTCCGGAACTAAGATAAATAACGAGTGCAACAGAATTCAGGTCTAAATTAAAAACTTACCCATTTACGCTGTCATACCCTTAAATTAAATATAACATTCATGAGAGAAAGTCAAATTATATCCAATTATGTCCTAAATCATGTATCTAAATTTGGCTGATAAACAATTAGTTTATTTTATTTATTTATTTATTTGTTAAGACATACACAGTACCATAAGATACAGTTAGATATTTTAAGTTATTACATAGTTGTAGTACCTATTACGTATGTCCATAAAATATCATTACGTAATTTCGCCTGAGATTGTTATAAAAGGAAGGAAGTGTGTGTATAGATAATAAAATTTTTTATTTTTTTATTTGGTACATTATTTTGTTACAATTTATGTTTTCCAGTAATGTAGGCCTCACTGGGTGGCTTGCCCGTGCTGAGGCCTTCATTTTATAATATGAAAATCTAATCTACATATTACATTTAAAGAGAAGATAATAAATTTGAAAAGAAAATAATAAATTTAAAATTAAAAATACGAAATACATAATAATACATTTAAAATTAAAAAAATAATACAATGAAAATAATCTTGTGTGTTTGTGAGTGATGTGTGTTTATGTTGGTTTTGTGTGTTACGTGTAGGTTTTATTTTTATTTTATGCTATGACATTTTGGTAATATGGTCTTTTTTGTTCTTTAATCCATTTTGTAATTTTGTGTGTGAATTTATTTTTATTTTCCTCAATTTTAATTTCAAGTTTTAAACTGTTGAAAGCTTTTATAGCATGGTATTGGTAGTGTCTTTGTCCAAAGCTTGAATTTACTGTCGGAGTTTTTATGTTTTCTTTGTACGCTTGTCTAACTGGTCTGTTAGTGCTATTTTGTGTATGTTGAAATTTATTTTTTTTTGTCAAAAATGTAGTTTAGTAGTGTTTTAACGTATAATTGGCGAATATCTAGTACGTCACAGCTGTTGAATATTTGGTCTGTATCAGTCAGTCTATGTTTTTTGAGTATTACTTTTAAGATCGTTTTCTGTGCGGTTTCTATGTAATTGATAGCCGAGTTTGTTGCTCCTCCCCAAGCGATAATTCCATATTCTATTATTGATTGGCAAAGTGCAAAGTATATTGTTTTCAATTGTTTTATTTTATATATGTTTCTTATGTTTAGGAAAATGTGTATTGTTTTGAGAAGTTTATTTGTGATTTGTTTGATGTGAGGTATCCATCTAAGGTTATGGTCAATTACGATTCCTAGATACTTTATTTGTTCTGTTTTTTCTAGAGGAGGGCAATCGCAGATGTTGGTGTTTAAACATTCGTGCATTTTTATGGTGTTTGTGTTGTTTTTTGGCTGTCCCGTGCTATTTATACTGTATGTTGTGAATTTTGTCTTTGATATGTTAAGTGTAAGTATGTTTGAGTCTAGCCATGTTTTCACTTGCGAGATTCCCAAATTCGCTATGTTATATACATTATTCCAATCCTTAGATTTGAAAAGTAAAACTGTGTCATCAGCATAGCTAACTATTACACCGTCTATTTTCATGCTGCAAAGTTCATTTATGTAAATAGTAAAAAGAACGGGCCCTAGTATGCTTCCTTGTGGAACTCCATATGTAATCGACAGTGGTTTACAAATATGGTTGTTAATTTTGACTTGTTGAGTTCTGTTACTCATATAACTTTTTAATAGTTGAAGTTCCTTGCCTTTGATACCCATGTTTTCTAATTTTTTAAAAAGTGAATTGTGGCAGATTGAGTCAAAGGCTTTAGCTAAATCTAGATATATCGCTATGCATTTGTACCCTTGATCTAAGTTGCTATGTATATAATCTATTGTACATGCCAAAGCTTCTTTTGTGCCTATTTTGTCTCTAAATCCATATTGGTTATCCGAGATTAATTTGTTTTCTTCTAGGTATTTTATAATTTGGTTTTTTAATACTCTTTCGAAAATCTTTGAAAGCGAGTTTAACAGAGTGATTGGTCTATAGTTAGTTATTTCCATTTTGTCTCCGGATTTATAAATGGGGATAACTAGTCCTTTTTTAAGAGTACTAGGAAAGCAGGAGTGTGTTATACTAAGGTTGATTAAGTGTGTTATAGGTTTTAAAATTTCATTTTTTAATATCTTAATGCAATCCGTTGTTATCTCATCTAATCCAGGAGCAATTCGGTTTTTTAATGTGTTTATTATTTTGTCAATTTCCTCTTCCGAGGTTGTTTTTATTGTAAATCTGTGTTGTGTCGGTTTTATATTGATATTTGATCTGTTTGTTTGTGTTAGTGTGTTTGTGTTATGCAATTTACGGTTCGCTAAAACTTTTCCTATATTTGCGAAGAAGTTATTCACATGATTTGCTATAGTTTCTGTATTTGTATTGACGTCTAATTTTTTGGAGTTAATATTTAGATTTTCAATAGTATTTTTCTGTTTGTATTTTTGTGTGTATGTAACTTCTTTTAATGTTTTCCATATTTCTTTTGGGTTATTTTTTTCTTTTTTAAGTTTTTCTCTATAGTACAATTCCTTAGCCACTCTAATAATTTTCGTGCAGATGTTTCTATATCTTTTATAGTAGTTAAGTTGTTCCATGTCGTAGGGTGTATATTTAATTTTTTTGTGAATTTTGTCTCGTTTACGAATACAGTTTAATATTCCCTGTGTTATCCATAGTTTAATTTTTTTTGCTTTGTGTGTGAGTTTTACTTGTTTTATGATAGTGTTATTATTTATTTCTTGTGCTAACATGTTATTAAATTTATCCCAGGCTTCTTCCACGTTCTCTTTTTGGTATATTGTACTCCAGTCTATTTTTTTGAGTTTTTCTTTCAAGTTTGAGTAGTTTATTATTTTTTTGTGAATATTTTGTCTTGGTTGGGTTTCGTGTTTTCGGTGTCTATTGCTATCACATTCATGTAGTGATCTGTGATAGTGCTTTCAAGTACTACGGTTTTGGTTTTTAGTTTTGTTTTGATCATTATATGATCTATACAACTTTTTGTGTTTTGTGTGATTCGTGTTGGAACCTTTATCGTTGGCTCCAGTCCATGCTGTGCTAGTAGTGTTAGGTATTCTATGTTTTGTGGGTGTCCGTTTTGTAAGATGTTTATGTTTAGGTCTCCAATGATGATGATATTTTTATTTTTGTTGATTTCTTTTAAAGTATTGTTAAGTGCAGTTAGGAAATGTGTGATGTTGTTTTTAGATGGAGATCTGTACATCGCAAGAATACACGTTTCTTTATCATATGTTATGTGTATGCAGTTGGAGTCTATTATGTGTATTTCTTCGACGATTGTATTTATTTTATCATTGATGTATATAACTATACCATCATTTTGATTTTTGTGTTTTTTTGTGTGGTGTGTGTTATAGTTTTTGATTGTTTTTGGTACATATTTATCGTTCAACCAGCATTCTGTCAGCACAATTATATCAAAATTATTATCAAGCTGTTGTAGGTATATCGTAAATTCATCAAAATTTTTATTAATTGACCTAATGTTTTGGTGTAATATTTTGATTCTATTTTTTTCTTTTGTGATGTTTGTAAATATATTAAAATCGTTTGTACTTACACAGTAGTGTTGGTTGTCCGAGTCTGTATATTCCTTGTAATCCGCCATGTTAGTGATTAATTGTGTAAGTATATGATGTGAAGTGTAGTTACGTGTGGAGTTGTGTCTATGTTAGTTTGTTAATGTCATCACAATGTTTAATATTGAAAATTTTGCCTTCCAGGGTCTTCCTGGTTAATAGATGGCCTCTTCGAAACCATACAAATTTGTAGTTAATTATTTTTGCATGGTTTTTTAAATTCCACATTAGTTGCTTGTAATATGGCGTCATTACTTCTCCAATGTAAATGTTTTGTTTTCCGGGCTGGTGTATTGCCTCCGTGGTGAGACCTTTTCTTGATGATAGTATAGCATCCCTTTTATTTTTGTTATTTAATTTGAAAGTTATTTTCGGTGGGTGGTTTGATCGGCGATCTTGGATGTGATTTATATTCGAAATTTCCGTGTCTTCAGTTTGAACTCCGCACGCAGCAGTTATTTCTTTTATTATGTTTTTTGTCATTTTAGGATCATTATTTTGGATACCTGATATTTCGAGATACTTTTCCAGTGTCGCCTGTTCCATCTCTGTTGTTTTTACTAAAATACTTTTGAATTCTATGTTTTTTTGTTCTAGTTCATTTTTTATTTCAGATATATCTTTTTCTAACTGTGGAATTTTTTCAATAGATTTTATTAATGTATCGTAATGGTCGCTTATAAATTGAAGCGATTTTTTATTGTCCGCAAATTCCGTTTCTATCTTGTTTAAAATCACTGTTTTCATTTCATCGAATTTTTCGTCTATGTAATTTATAATGTAATTCATATTTTCTGGGTTTTCAGTGTATGTTGAGTCGGTAGGCCGAAAGTTCTTACTAGAAGAAGGAGTGTAATTGGATTGTGATTGAGTTTTAGGATCCAATGTTTTACATTCTTTGCATTTCCAGTTGTCTCTGAGTGTTTTTGACAGTTTTTTTAATTTTTTCTGCGGTGCTATTTATGCAGGTGTAATGAAATGCATTTAAGCATATGCTGCATTTTATGCTCTTGTTTGGACTAATAATATTATCGCAACTATAGCAGTCCATTTTTGTAATTATTTACGTTTATTTTAATAATGTATTTATTTATTCAGTTTCTGTATATTTGTCTTGTATGCGAGGTTTCTTGATTTTATTGGAAAAATAAAAATATATGTTTCGCAAATTAGTTTGAAACAATTTATGTGTTTAGTTCCATCTGTTGACGAATAGCGGAAACGCATTAATTTATTTTATTTTTTGTTTATTCCTGTACGATTTTCTGCCCTCTATGGTCAAGTAGCGATAAACTGTACAATGTGTAGTTGTGGCGTTCAAATTTATTTATTTTCGTTTAAAATTTGTTAATTTTGTTCAAATTTAAAGTACTTTTCACTTCTGTGTACCGCACCACTGCGCAACATTAACTGATTTCGCTTAGTAGACTTTTTTATGCTTTATTTCACTGTTTTAATGTATGTAGACAGTCCGGCATTGGCAATTCAAAAATTACATTGACTGAAATTTCGTTGCTTCAACTTGTCATTTGACAACTTCTTCAACTCTGCAGCTACTTTATACTGATTAAATAAACTTTTTATACTGATTAAAATAAACTTTTTTCACTCAATTTCGCTATTTTAATACGGAGCAAAACACTACTCGACAACTGTCATTGACAACCATTGAAAACCATGAATTGAAAACAAGAATTATAATAAGCTCACGAATTGTAATTGACTGTTAATACATAGGAGTTTTGAAAAATGATGTGAAAATATTTGTGAAATATGTCATGCTTAGAAATTTAATAAGTTAGTTTTGTACGTTAGAAAGGAATCACGAAAGATGTCTAAATGTAGTAATTTAATGTTAATTAAGTGTTAATCTTAAGTGACCTACCAGGTAAGTATGATACTGAATATTATCTCCATATATAGTTAGTAATAACATACATTGCAGAAGTGTATTATATATTTGTACGGCACCCTTCAGGTGATTTTGCACAAAAACGGCGCTATGCAAATCATACAAATATTATTATTATTATATTATTAATATTATTCTCTCTACTATCCTTTTTCAAAGTACCTACTTATTAGAATCCGTGAAAAAAATAAGTTTGAGATTTTATTTAAAAGTTTAATTTTATTATGAAGCATTATACTAATAACAGACCTACGAAAATATGTTGATGTTTCAAATTTGTTATTCTGTACTTTATTGGAAAAGCTGTTATCTCGATCCAAGTGTGTAGAAATAAATATTATTCGACCGAGTACTTATTACAATGTGTTGTATTCCTGACCGATAACTTCTTAGGATGGCACATTAATGTTATCACCTCCAATGTTAAATAAAATACAGAAACTTTAAATAGCTAACATTTAGTTTTTAGTTTCCCGGATGATTTGTATTCAGACGGGTTAGTTATTTACGCATGAAAGTAGTCATGAATTGCTCGCACGTAGCAAAAACACACTTTACAAATAGCCCAAATGCCACAAAAACGAATTATGAATAGCGCACATGAAACAAAAACATGTTTTATTCCGGCGGTTCTTGAACTAGTATTACGGGGAATTCTCGAAAAATCATACTATGTACATATTCACCTTAAATAATATTCATCTGATTTTTTTTTAATGCGGGTGTTTCAATGTTTAATGGTCCGTCACATGTAATGGGTATCAAATTGACTAACATACCATCAAGAAAATCAACATGTAAGATGAGAGATATTTTTAAATAGATGTATTTGAATTTTAATTTCATTTTCGGGGATGAATGAATTAATGCAAATATTGGAAGTAGAATTAAATCACTTCCCGATATCCGATCGCGCTGAAACTCGGATAGAATAGTTGTCGATGACAATGCATTCTTCAACAATTTGGTGACAATCACGCATACAGTCTGAAATCGGATGACATTAGAGCTGTTAATATACGAAATAAATGTCGGTACTACCCATTAGGGATTTGGCTCAGTTGTTAGCGCGGGTGACTCTAGTCACTGGGGAGGTCCTCAGTCAAACCAAATTTTATTTAATTTTTAAATACATTTTAATAGTTCACAGCAGTCAATAGCCAGTCACTAGGGAGGAAGGCTCAATCCTCAGTCAAACAAAAAATGTATTTTAAAATATATCTGTTAATAAAAATAGATGGATAATAGTGAAAAAAACTTGGTTTTAGTGGTTGGTTTTTTTTAATATTAAGCCTTCCAAAAAATACAGAATATCTCTCTCCTTTTCCGCGGCACTACACGTGTATTTCCGCTTACCCAGCTACTACACAGCGCAGTGGAATAATACGCTAGTGAGGCAGAGATAGGGCCCGCCTCCGAGAGCCGCTGATTTCACGTAGTAGGAAGTGGGTGGGGAAGTCACACGGAACGAAAGATGACGTGGTGGTGCGTTATTCAGTTTGAGGCGCGTCTCAATCAATGAACACTTCCAAGTAGAACCAATCATTTACGATTACCTCTAGTGATACAGATTTGTTTCATTTTGTGATGGACGCGGCAGTGCCTACGGAGTAAGGCTATTGTTGGATTAATTTAGTAGGCTGAATTTGCAGTTGACAGGGTCTATCTTGTGGTTTTGTCTCACCCCATACACCGCTACTATTATGTATTCTGCATTTAATCCATATACGTAACTTTTTTGTCATTTACTTTTGTGCTTTGTGTTTGATTCGCTATTTTTTATGTTTAATATTGTTAAATATAGGTTATTTATTTATTTATTTATTAATCTTAAGTTAGCTCACATCTTCGTGTGTGCTAATAGTTTTATAAACATATAAACATGTACATTGTTTGGCAAACACAATCTTTCTTTAAATATTTCACTAAAGTCACAAAAAAAGAAACATTAATAATTGAGATAGACATATTTTCTTAATTCATTTTTGAACTTATTAATATTTTCTATCACAGCAATTTCCTTCGGGATTTTGTTATAGAGTTGAACGGCCTGGTACATCAGAGATTTTTGGGTGCTTGTTTTTTTTCTTGTTGGCAATCTAATTTGCTTAGAATTTCTCGTCCCGTGTCCGTGTATCTCGTTATTGTAATTTATTTTTCTTTTCAGTTCCTTAGACATCATCCCTAAGTTAATTTTATGTATAAAAATAAGTACATTCAAATACACAGTTTGCTTCACCGTCAAAATATTCAGCTCCTTTAACATGTCTCTTATCCGTGTGTATATGTTGCGCTTAAGTATTATTCGCATTGCTTTATTTTGCAGTATTTGCATTTTTTTCATTTTCTCTTTATTGCAGAGAAAAAGAATAGGTACTTGAACAGTAATTAAAGTGTGGTGATATAATTGTATTGTATATTATCTGGCATGTTTCTTTATTTACTTTGTTTCTGATTCTACCAAGAAATGATTTTTTTTTTGCAATTTTTTTAATTGTATAGTCTGCATTTTTTGAGAAGTTCAATTTTGAGTCTATAATAACACCTAGATATTTAATTTCTTCCACTTTTTTTATGATTTCTCCATTTATAGAAACCTTTGGTTCCTCGTGCGTATTTGTTCTGCCTATATGCATATGTTAAGTTAAAAGTAATCCTTATTTTAAGTTATTGTTAAATATAGGTTAGGTTTTAATTTAGTAGAATGAATTTGCAGTTGACAGGGTCTATCTTGTGGTTTTGTCTCACCCCATACACCGCTACTATTATATATTCTGCATTTAATCCATATACGTAACTTTTTTGTCATTTATTTTTGTGCTTTGTGTTTAATTCGCTATTTTTTATGTTTAATATTTGTCTCTCAGCATCCTGCTCTGCTCGGCTTATACGTATGGTCGGGTAGGGATTAAAATCCGACAGGTATAAAAATACTCGTAACTTCGTCAATTTTGCTCCAATCAACTTGAAATTCGGACACAATATTCTTAACATAATTAAAATTTATTTAAAATTAAAAAAAAAATGCAATTTTTTTTTTTAAACCCTAGCCCCCCCCTTAAGCATTTAAATATGTTAATTTTAGGCACCATGCCAGTTTTATGTACCTACTAAAAGAAAATAATGCTTGTCAGCTAATGATATGGAGTGTACGCCAAGACAATTTCGTGCGGGGTGTATCCACTCTGCCTACCCTGCGGGGAAATGGCTTGCGGTTTAGTAAGTTAGTTAGGTATTTTAATTTTGTAAATTATTACATTTAAATATCTCTATAATTTTAATTAATTGGTAACTAAGCGAACTGGTCACCAAGAAAATTATTTTATCGTGATCTTTTTTAAAACTTATGTTACGTATTATTAAAACTGTTTGAGGAGGGCTGTTTTAAATAACACCTAATATGGACTACCGAGTCCAACACATTAATTATGTTATGATGGCATTAATTCTAATGTCAAAAATCTAATGGGGTAAATAATAATATAATTCATGTTAAGGGCCATTTAAAAGGTTTTAATCGAACAAATGGATTTTACGATCATACAAATGTTTTAAATACTCAATCCTGGTATTGTTACATTTAAATAGGATTTTGGAACGAGTAGCTTTCGTAGGTATATATAATTCAAAGAGCTTAAGTAAATCAGGACTGTCTACACTACCATTTAAAACATTAAGGTACACTAGGTATACCTTATATTGTAGGTAATAGAAAATAAAATCGCTTGACAAACGGAGTCTAGAAACGTTCGATTTCATGCACCAAACTGGTTTTTATTTATTTTGTTAATATTTTTTAAGAAAGCAAAAAAGTTAATCAACTGTCACAGATAATCTTAGCTATAATAATGTATTTTTTAAAAGTTGTTTCCTTTACGCGTTCATATTCTATTGAAAAGATGTTTTTTTTTTTAGTTTACATTTATATTTTTTATTGAGTAATTTATTTATTTTTGTTGTTTGTTTTTGGGGTGTTATGCCGTGTAGCGCAACACGGCATAACACCCCAAAAACAAACAACAAAAATGCTTTTGGCCGTGAGAATCTAAAAACTTACCCAATTTATTTATTTATTTGTATTCTACTCAAACGAAACGATAGGAAAACCTTCAATTTATCTAAAGCATATTTTTTGGTATTCATAATGTTCACCAATTCGTTAGAGAGATTAATCAAAATATATATTTAGCATTATGCTTCGCCTTAAGTCGGATATAATTCTTGATCTGGAAGTTTTAATAAGTTTAATTCTTTCGTCAAGTAATTCTAGTCCATGCTTTCAATGGGAATACCGGGTAAAAAATATGTGTCTTAGGAATTTAAGTTGAATTTTTACGATTGAATTTGTATATGTATTTTAAAATGGGGGACCAGATTGACTAATTATATTCGACTTGGCTTCGAACTAAAGATGTATACAGAATTTTTAAGTTTGAAATATTCCTAAAACCTCTGGAATTTGCAAGAATGAAGCCAAGCATTTTCATTCCCTTATTATTAATTATAATAATAATAATAATGATTTATTGTCTTATTTTCTTATTAACACATAGATATAATGATATCCTCACTGGGATTTCCCGTGCTGAAGATGTCATTTACATATTATAATTTAATTATAAGAAATTAATATTACAACAAAGTATAATGTAGTATATATATATATTTTTTAAGTAATTTTAAAATAAGTAAGGTACTGTTTTTTGGTATAGTTCAGTTGATTCTGTTTTAGTCTGTGTTTGATTTCAGTAAATTTTCTATTTCAGATCTTCCTATGTTAAGTATCCAGCTTTTTATTTCAGATTTAAATGTTAAAGTGTTGAGGTTTTTGAGTGTGAGTGGTATTTTGTTGTAGAGTTTAATACTGTGATATAAGAAGCTTTTTTGCCCAAAAGTTGTATTTGTAATTATTTGTTGGATAAGTTTTTGATCATGAGATCTAGTGTTTATATTGTACGTGTTTGTTGTTATTTCTTGTGTTTTGTGTTTATGAATGTAAATGAGTATAGTTTTAGAATATAGTTGTTTAATAGACATGATGTTAAAATTGGTGAAGATTTCGTTAGTGCTAGTTCTTACAGGAACTTTCAGTATAATTTTCATTATGGCTTTTTGAGATTTAATAAGTGGATTTAGTATGTTTTTATTTGCACTGCCCCATCCGATAATACCGTATTCTAACAGTGATTGGCAGAGAGCCATGTAGATTTTGATTAAGTCTTTTTTAATGAGCACATTCCTGATAGTTTTGAAAAAATAACTTAGTTTTTTAATTTTATTATGTAAATAGCTAATGTGATTGGTCCATTTTAAATTTCCATCTATTTTTAGACCTAGATACGTTATATGGTCAACATTTTCTAATGAGGGACAATTACAATGCTCATTTAAGTGATGCGGGCTATGAATTTTCAAGTTATGGTTTATATTTATTATTGCGTTTATATGGAATAAAAGGTTTAATTCAGAGACGATAATTATGCCCAAGTCATTAATTTCTTTGACAACGATAAGGGTTGAGTTGTTATGTTCATATGGATAAATAATTGGTTGACTTATTTTGTAAAATCTTATTGAATGGCACGTAAGAAAAAGTTTGTTAAGAGTACACCAATTAAGTTAACTGTTTAAGTTGTTTTAAAATAATATATAATGTACATCGTCGGTTAAGGGCGACATTAAATAATTATGACAAATTATCATTGAAAAATGAACAATAATAAATGAAAATGAAAGAAAACTTGGTAATTTAAAACTCAATTTGGCAGAAAATGTTCCAAAGCTACTTCGCCTTTTGCTGTTGTCGCACAAATATTTTATAATATTACCATTATTATATTTTTTCAAAAAGCCATTTTCGATCTACTACTGAATAAAGACCTCCCAAGGCTTCTTCCAATATTCTTGTTTTGGCGGATTTTTTTTAACACCTGACATTTAAAAACAAAGAAATTGTTTACCATGCATATTTTTTTCACCAAAAAAAATCGCTGCGTGATTTTTTTTTTTAACTTCTTAAGAATTAACTGTTCCATTTTTACATTTTTTCGAAAGAGCGTGTACTTGGTAAGATGAAACATGCAAATTTTACTTTTAATCCAAAGTTTTAGATAAAAAGCTAATTTGTGTTAATTTACATTTCGTAAGGGAACTTCCGAATAGAACACATGCTCAAATTTTCATATATTCCGTTGAAGAGTGATACGGTCGTGATTTTTCTTTTATAACCAATACAGTTAAAAGCTCTACAGCGCATGTGTATTTGAGAGCTTTTGGGTGAAGGAATTCCGACTGTACCTCAGTTTGGCTCAAAGCTCCTGCGAACGAGCCCGTATACACAAACTTATTATTATTACCATCTACGCCAAATGTTACGTCTCGTAACCCATTCTGTTTTCAAACAGATTTGAAATATTTAACTTGTATATTAAACCTGAGTGAATTTATCAAATAAAAAAATCTGATTTTATGTTATAAAAATGAAATATTTGTTAAAATCAGTTTTTGTTTTGTATTTTAATACAACGATCATATTGGAAGAACAACCTGTGTAAATTAAGGTAAGAAATTTAATTTTTAATAGTAATAAAGTGTTAATTTATTTGCTATAATGCTTTTGTAGGGATAGAGAGTTCTAAAATCTGATTCTAAGTTTATAATTATTTTTTTTTAATTTTTAATGTGTATCTATTTATCTAGATGGTTTTATTAAGTTATTATATCATTTTTGTAGTTTTATTGAGTTAAAAATGATTCGTGTAACTTTGATTCTTGCCATCAACCCGACAACGGAAAAAATTAAACATTTTTACGCGTAAAATGTAAATCCATAATAACAATTCTTAGTTCCTTGTGGTACACGACTTATCAAAATTATATACACGTAATTTTTCCCTAATCGAACATTGTGTATAGAAATGATGAAAAATTATAATATATTTATGTAATTAAATAGCTAATTACCACATAGTTCTTCGATTATTATTTTTGCCATGTCGTAATAATATTAAAAATAATCAGCTAAGATCGAATCCATTACAAATCATAATCAAATGGAGCCAATAAATTAATTACTTTAAGAGGAAGCTTCAAGCCATGTATTTATTATTTTTGTGCCTTATGTCGTCACGAATATAGGTAATATGCACAAACATCGATTGGCACACGCAGTCTAAAGACACTCGTAACTAAGCGCAATTAGTTTTTTTTTTTTTCTAATTTCATAATAAAGAAAAATGTTAATCAAGAATCACGTATTATCTTAGCCATTACACTGTATTTTTTTAAATTTCTTCTTATATCCGTTCACATATCTCCAAATACATTTTTAGTAGTTTACTCTTATATTTTTAGTGCTTTTCTATTATATTTTTAGTAGTTTACTCTTATATTTTTAGTGCTTTTCTATTATATTTTTAGTAGTTTACTCTTATATTTTTAGTGGTTAGTGGTTTACTCTTATATTTTTGGTGATTTACTCTTATATTTTTGGTGGTGTACTCCTAAATTTTTAGTGTCTTACTCTTATATTTTTAGTGGTTTAGTCTTATATTTTTAGTGGCTTACTCTTATATTTTTGGTGGTTTACTCTTATATTTTAGTGGCTCACTCCTATATTTTTTGTGTTTTTCTCTTATATTTTTAGTGGTTTACTCTTATATTTTTAGTGATTTACTCCTATATTTTTAGTGGTATACTCTTAAATTTTTAGTGGTTTACTCGTATATTTTAGTGGTTTACTGTTTTTTTTTATTTGTTTACACTTATATTTTTTTGTGGTTTAGGTACTCTTATATTTTTCATAAACTTTTTTTTTTTTTGATTCAACTCAAGAGTTAAGGAAAAGTTTAAATTTATCCAAGGCATATTTAGTATTCATAATGTAAATGGATTCGTAGTAAAGGTGAATCTAAAATAGCGATTTAACGTTAAGTTTCGCTGTAAGCAAACAGTTTTCTTAACTCATGTTGGTACTTCCTTTTATTTATTTTTAAAAATTGTCTAGGATATTTTTCACCAAGTAAACCTTTGTTAATTATGAAGACTTACAACATACCAATTGATTCAATATACAACTCTGCCATGGGTTATTCTAGAAATTGCAACCTATAAAGTACATCCTAGAAACTACATCCTAGAAACTACCATCCTAGAAACTACCATTCTAGAAACTACCATATAGAAACTACATGACCCACAAAGCTATTCGAAGTCTGAAGTTTTCTTTGTGAAGTTAGTAAGTCCCAAGCAATTCGAACACCTGGTTCACTTCTAATGTAGTCGTAAATCGATTCTGTTTGTAAAATTTTGAACTTGAAGGAATATTAAATGTCGTACGAAATTTCAGAACAAGTATTGATAGTTGCTACGGATAAGGTGAACCATTATCTTCTCTTTTCTGTGGGCATTTGAGGCGAACAAAATTACATTATGGTATGTCGTTTAAATACCTACCATAATGTAAAATTTTAATGTCACTGTAATAATCAACTCTCTAAACACAAATTAGAGTATGAAGGCAATGGTTTACACACATAAGCCTACGTCAAAATCTGGAGGTCACAAGGCTCATAAAAAAAGATAAACAAAAAATGGTTGAATTATATAAAATAATATAAAATTCACATCACACAATAAAAAACGGAAGCATACAGATACAAAGAATATTAGATTAGAAGGCATCGATTAAAAAACGGATGCAAACAAATATAAAGGATATTAGACTAGAAGGCATCGATTAAAAAACGGAGGCAAACGAATATAAAGGATATTAGATAAGAAGGCATCGATTAAAAAACGGAGGCAAACAAATATACAAGATATTAGATTAGAAGGCATCGATCAAAAAACCGAATGCATACAAATACAAAATATTATAAGGCATCGATTAAAAAATGGAGGCATACAAATACAAAGGATATTAGATTAGAAGGCATCGATTAAAAAAGATAATTACACACAACAGATGAGGATAATAATGTAACACAATAGTATTATAAAATTCATGACGATAATTCATAACGACGATAAAAAAGTGAATACCGCATAACAACAGCTCCCAACCGTCTGGAGTTATTGAGACTATGGCATCCCCAATAGGGGTATGTTGGGAGGCTTGTGAGGCTGAAGATGAACTGGGGAAGGGAAGGAAATGGGGAGGAGGAAGGTGGGGAAGTAGTTGGCTATTCAGATCTGGTCACCAAACATTTCAATTCAAATGAATTTAGTGGTCTTGAGAACAAAAACGAACTTGTCAAAATTCAAGATCTATTATATTCTAAATGTGGCCCAGGAAGACTCTATTTGTTTTCGTTTCTCAAACATTCCATTTCTAATTATTCATAATCGGGTTGTTGATAAGCGAAAGCTTATTCTTTAAAATTGTTATGAATCCCACAAAAAGTTACTGGAAATTAAAAAATTTTAAGAATAGATTTCCAGTGACCATTGCAGACATGATTGTTGACTAGGGATCATTAACAATAATACTACAAGTAGGATTAACTTCGTAATTGCTAAAAAGGCTTTTCGTACTTCATCAGATAATTCAAACAAAAAATGTGGTATTCAAAGGCAAAGTGTTTGTTATTAATATATTTGCAAACAATTACGATCAAATATAATTCGCATAAATATTTTCGTTTAGCTTAAAAAGAAACAGGAGAAATGAGTATCTGCTTTATTTATTCCCCGGTAAACAAAACTCGGAATGTTTGTTTTTCGATCTAATTTATACATTTGATATGTTGGTATGTTTATGAAACTGTTGGTTTAATTTAAACATTTGATTTGTAGGTAGGTATATGAAACTGTTTGTTTAATTTAAACTTTTGATATGTAGGTTGGTACATGAAACTGTTTGTTTAATTTGAAATATTTCAAAACGATGTTGGTTTAAATTGTTCCAATAATTGATGTTCGATGTGAATTTTGTAAAACACTCAGCCAAAGTAAATGTTTACCGAAAGAGCAGACAACAACAGACAGGCTTGTTTCACAGCTCAGTTTTATCTAACAAACAAAAATAATTCTTCAGTTTACAAATAAAACAAGCCCTGAATAAGAATAACAAATAAAAATATTTACAAAACTATCTTGATCAACAATGTTTTCTTTTTAATATTTTCGTATAAGGCCTTTCTTCCACAGGGATACCCAAGTATCCAATACTCAAGTTGTATCCTCACTTCGCTAAAAACTTGTTGCGCACGGTCCGTAACGATGTTACTGAAATCACGAGACCCGCGTCACGTCAGCTCCAATCATTGTTGCTTTCTCGAAACGTCAAATCTAGAATCCTCACATAACCTCACGCACCGTTCTAGGTAACAATGTTCCTGATAACATTTTTCCTTGTCAAAAGTTTCCAATTGGAAAAAAGTTGTAAGTCAATATATTGGCAGCCAGTAAGCAGACTGAGTATGTCGAAATGAATAGCAATAATGTTAAAAAAATTGTAAAAATTTAGGATAGCTGGCAAGGCTTAATAAGATTTTTTTAGTAAAAAAACTTTTGTTTTAACTTAATTACTATAAAAGGTAACTATCTGAATTTGGGAAGTTTTTAAATTTGACAGTCTAATTGTGAAGTATGTAAAATGACAATTGCATGGGATGACAACTGGAAATAAAATTAGGGTTTTAATGCAAGTTTTTAATATTTTAAAACCTAACTTAACTTAACTTAACCTAACCTATCCTATCCTTACCTGATCTAACCCAACCTAACATATACTAACGTAACCCAACCTAACCTAACCTAAGATATACTAAATTAACCTAATCTATACTAACCTAACCTAATATATCCTAACCTAACCTAATCAGTGACCTAACCTAACCCAATCTTTAAAAATTAAAGTTCCGCCGAAATAGTACCTACCTTATTTGCATAGAGTAAATGGTAATCTCTCATCTAAATGGTAACATATCTTCTAGCCACTCGTATAGTATCGGGAATACCAACATAAGAATATGTCATCAACAGAAATTATTTTGGCTGTCATCCCATACAATCCCATAATCCCACGGAAGATGGGTCTTACATGACTCGTGGATGAATAAAAGCACAACTACAAAATAATATTACCCTTAAAATGTAAGTAGAAGAAAGAAAGGTTAAAACATAAAGGTAGGCTATTTTGAATTCGCTATACTGGTCAATAGGTACATGTTTTATATCGGCCGCCATCGGGTCGATTGTCTTGTTATTCTACAGAAAAAAATTGACTTCTCGTACAGCACGCACAAATATGTTGTATTTATAAGCGAAATTTTTAATAAATAAGAGGAAAAAGTGGATGAAAACGAATGTTTGATTGTGAAATTTTGTAGATGTAAAAAGTTTTATTAAATTTATGTATTTTGAAAAGCGATCAAATTCGGTTAGACTGAAATATTATTTGCATTACCATTTCTAGAGAAGTATACTGGAGTCGAGCCTTTTTTAGAATACTCAAACCAATTTCCAGAATAATAATTTGATTTGTTTTTACAGGCGGGATGTAGCAGAAGGCAATAGGAAGGCCATGAAGTCAGCAGTATTGTACCCTTACGGCGCGCTGAAAGCCGGGGGCTGCTGCCGGCTGCACGCCAAGCATGCCGCTTACTGTAGTGCCCTCTATACTCTGGTAAGTATCCTTTGTACCCTCTGACTCTAATGGTCTGTAGGAAGGCTACGAAGTCAGCAGTGCTCTACTCTTAAAGTGCACTGCAATGGAGGGGGCTTTTGCCGGCTGCATTCCAAGCATGCCGCTTACTGTAGTGCCTTCTATACTCTGGTAATGGTCCTCTGTACCCACTGACTCTAATGGTCTGTAATGGTAGGAAGGCCATAAAGTCAGCAGTGCTCTACTCTTACAGTGCGCTGCAAGGGAGAGTGCTGCTTCCAGATGCAAATCAAGCATGTCGCTTACTGTAGTGACCTCTGTACCCTGGTAAGTGTCCTCTGTATTCACTATTAATCATAAAATGGTAATGCTTAACAAAGTTGATTGGCAGTTTACAACAAGATTCTTTTGAAATTACCATTTAATTTAATTTGGTGAGATATTTGAGGGAAAAACGAAGACTTTTTAAACAGAATAACACTAGTTTGGTTAATACAGTACTTTTAATCGATTTAAAAAACTTTTTCTGTTTCCAATATTACAAGACTAACTGGCTGTAGGAAGGTAAAAATATATAAAAGCCAAGTCTTACCTAGTACCATCATAATTTGTTCAAAAATCAAAACATGTCAGATACATGGAAAATGCATAAAAATACCATCTGCTCCGATGATGGAAGCTAAAAGATCGAAACGTAGCTTCAAGACGGCTAAAAATCCTTATTTACTGCGGAATTTGTTAAAAATAATAGTAGTACCTGTCTCCTATAAAAATGTTTCCTTTACCACCAGACAGCAGAAAAATACCAACATTGAGTAGATATAACGTTTTTAATAAATCGATTGAGCAGTGCACCGGAAATTAATATCGTTGTACCAGGAGGTTGTTTGTATCCTGTAACACTGAAACGTTCTGGTCAAGCTTCTAATAAAATCTCTGGCCGGGCAGTCGAGCAGAAAGCCGATATATTAAAAAAGTGAATCGTGTCATTTAATACATTGATAAATGATTTAAAAATATATAATATTAATTCGATAACAATAATGAATAATAATCTATCTATAAAATTAGGTATGTACAGACGTTTTTTCGATTTCACTGTTTTGGGTTATGCAATAAAAGAAAGTATAAACCACTAATATTTGTAAAACTTTGGACATTCACCACCAGAATGTATTATGCACAACGGTCTATTAATTATTGTAGGCGATTTCTCACCAGACCGTAGTGAGTTTTGCCAAATACCCTATAATATTAATTATATCTCCAACTTCTGACATTTCCCATACATTCTGATACAAACATGCTACACTAGCGCCTTCTAGCGGCATGGGTTGTGCGCTTTGGTTTTCTTTCGTACATTTTAAACGATTTTGTGTGAAATACAATATTATAATAATATATAATATTATTTGTTTTACGTTGTTAATTAAATGAAATTAAAAAATACGTAATTTAGGTAATCTACATTCGATCTTACTGCTTTTTTTGCTAAAACATAAAAAAATGAATTGGCCATTATATCTGTTTTTGATGGTTTGGGTAATAAGATAACAAAAATATTTAAATAGTTGGTAGAAATTTTACAAAAGAAATTCAGTATAATATTTAATAATATGATTACATTAAACCTTCCTCCCTTAAAATATTGAACCTTCCTATCCGGATAATGCAGCCAACCACGCTAATAATTGAGCCAAATCCCAATTGGGTAGAGTCGTTATTTATTTCGCATATTAACTGCTTTAATGTCATCCAGTTTCAGAGAAATGTGTATACGTTCGCGTGTATATGCGTGATTGCCCCTAAAAGTCGACAGAATGCATTGTCATCGACAAAGAGTCTATCTGCTATCAGCTCGATTGGATGTCGGGAAGGGGGTAAATTTTTTCTTCCAAGATTCCACTTCTTTCGTGCATTCATTCAAGAAAACAAATGGGATATTCAAATAGATGTAAGTATTTAAAATTAAAATTTTTCCCCCGTGACCTCCCCCGCCGACCCCTATGCCAAAAGTACAAAATAAATTCAATTTGCCGTCATTGAAAGAAATGTCAAATTCAAGAACACTTACAATGCACTTACATATATGTTAATATATTTTAATTTTTTTTCTACATATTTACTATGAATATTCAATTTACAAAAACCAAAAAAAAAAACAATAATCATAATTAAAACTTATAAAAAATAAAAAATTTCTTCTACAACACATAAATACTTGTCACACCTATACATAACCACGTAAACACCTCAGCACAGGTTCTCCTAGTGAGGTGTTCACGAAACATACAATATTACTAATAAATAAATTAATAAACCGTAATAATTATTAGCTATAATTATTAATTATTATGAAAATTATACCATATTATAAAATAATACCAATCAAATGTGAAATTTTCCTCGTTCTGACGCAATGTTATTCCATTCAATTTAAATCCGATTAAATATCCTTTATACATTTTTATTATCTTCTGAAGTAACATTAGTTTTGAAATACAAATTTACCTTATAAATTATTATGTTAACGTTGAGGTTAACAATTATTTAAATGTAACATTTCTGAGAATGTCGTAAGTTTACTAATAATTATAATGTACTTCGTTAGTAATAATAATGTTTGGATCATTTGAACAATGAAAGAAGTCCACGAGAAGAAAAATTCCAAGTAATAATCTCATCTACAAAGAAAACAAAAAAAGCTAAAGAAATAAGCAACAAGATCCAGAAAGACATAAAATTAAACCAACTAAAAATAGGAATAAATGGATTACGGAAAACAAATAAAGAAAAAATAATCGTATCATGCCCAAAAAAAAAGAATACGCGAGCACTCTTACTGAAGAAATTAAAAAACTTAACCTTAACTTGGAAGTTAAAGAAATCATAAAGAAAAAACCTTTAAAAAAAGTTAATAAAGGACTCAAATCAAACCTATCGGAAGAGAAAATAGTCAGCGGGATAATTACATAAAACGAAGGGATTCAAAACATCTTATCACAAAATTCCATTTTTTCTCAACCAAAGTTAAGTTGAATTATTAAAATAGTCAAATTAAACCCTAAAAACCTGTTTTGTACCTATGTGACTTAAACCCCCACTTAAATAGTTGTCTCCATTAGATATTTAAGTTAAAATCAAGTGTTGTTTTTTTAGAGAAAAGGCATGCAGCGGAATTAGTCAAGTTTACCAAAAATACATTATTTCGTACTTTACGCTTATATTTTTGAAATACTTAAATTCCGCTGTACGCCGCAGCACTTTTTTCATCTTATGAAGCGTGTAGCGAAATTCAACATGGTTTTCAAAAATAGGTAAACTTATCGAATTTTTTTATGAAATAATTATCTTATATGTATAATCGTTCGATATATTTAAATTTATGTCACCTAAAACTATTGTATTTGCGTTTCTAAAGTTCAAAATGACATTAAGAAAATTTGAACTATAATGAATGAAATCTTGAAATATAAGCAGAAAACTAAAAATAATAAATAAAGATCATAACACAAAACAATAATATAATAAACTGTATTAAGGAACCAAAGAAGCAACAAATGTATTTAATGATTTCTTCGCGAATGTCGGAAAGAATCTAGCTGAAAAAATAAAAATTCAAAAAAATGATACTAAAAACCAGTACGCATAAAATAAACTAGAATTTTTTGAACTAACCAATCCGCTTGAAGTTGTAGAAATTATATCATAAATGGTGGTTCTGCCCCGGGTTTCAACGGTCTTTCCGTAAAAACACTAAAAAAAATTTAAAATTACGTTTCTACACCAATCTCCCATATAATAAATAACAGCTTCAAGACAGGAATTTTCCCCAGCATGTATAAAAAAGCCATAATTACTCCATTATTTGAATCCGATAGTCCAGACGACGTTTCTTATTATAGACCTAATTCACTATTATCTAATATATCGAAAATCTTTGAAAAAATTGCTAAAAAAAGACTTAATGCATTCATAAAAAAAAAACTCAATCATAAACGAAAATCAATTTGGATTTACAGAGGGAAAAAGTACTCAAGATGCCCTTGCAAAAAACTCATCTTATATCAGAGTACCCTGGACAAATCAAATAAATGTAAAGGAATTTTCATTGACCTAAAAAAAGCATTTGATAGCATTTTCCATAAAAGACTTGTATTCAAATTAAAAGCAAATGGCATCAACCACATAGACCTTAAATGGATAGAAAGCTACTTAACAGAGAGACCTCAAATTGTAAAACTAAACCAAACATTTAGTATATCACTAAAAAGTAAATTTGACATTCCTCAAGGCACAATTCTCGGTCCATTATTATTTCTAATATATGTAAATGAAATTTTCCAACAGAAAATTAAAGGGGAATTAATTTCCTACGCAGATGACACTGTGTTATTAATAAAAGGTCAAACATGGGGAATAGTTAACAAACTTGCAAACGAAGATATTATTGCTTTAAAAGCATAGTTTGATAATAACCTGCTCACACTTAATGCAAAAAAACAACATATGTCTTATTTTCCTAAAAAAAATTACCTAATCAGAAAGTAAGTATTATAATCCATAACGAAAAATGTGATAATGTAAACTGTAAGTAACACGATCCTATTTGTACTGTAATCAACTCTTCTTCTGAAGTTAAATATCTCGGTGTGATCATTGATCACAATCTGAAGTGGAACAGACACATTACAGAGATTGTAAAGAGAATCAGGAAATGTATATATATATATGTTAGGTTAAGAAATATTTTAAGTGTGAAAACAATCAAAATTTGTACAATGCCCTTGTCCACTCTTTGCTTATCTACGGAATCATAGGCTTCGGAGGATCCTATAAAAACAATCTAAACTCTGTAAAAGTTTCACAAAGAATCATCATAAAAGTAATACTTAAAAAAATTCTACCTTCTCAACAGAGTCACTATTTAAATTGTTTCCAGTAACAAATGTCAATGACATATTTAAGCAAGCTTCCATTGTAAAAATGTGCAAAGAAAAAAATAAAAAATAATACCAAGAATTTAACAAACTAATGAGAAATAGAAACCAATTTATTACACCAAATTTTAAAACAACACAAATGCAACACCATTATATTTACCAAGCCATAAAAAAACTACAATAATCTCCCTTCTGAACTGCGCTGTATTGTCAACCAATCAGAACAAATAAATGAACTCATTTTTTTAAGAAAAAAAACTTAAATTAAACATTACATCGAAAAATCTTTATTCTATACAAAAATATTATTTCAACATAAAACCTATGTAAGAATCGTGGCTCCCTTATCAGACACAAGAACTCCTCTTTTCTGATAAGGTGTACATATCCAATGATGATCAAAATATTGTTAAATATTTAGAAACAATAAAAAAAAATTTACAGCACCGTTTTCGTGAGAAATTCAGTTTAAGGGGTTTTAAAACTTTATTTGTGCATTTAACCTGTACCCTATCACTTGTAACTTCGATTTATTACTAGTGATTTTTAACTAATATTAATAGCAAGTGACTACAACTATGACGTAGTGACTTACAACTAAACATATTTTATGACTGAAAATTTACACAATTCTGCTATAATATGACTAACACCTATGACTAAAAACTAGAGATTTATGACTAAAATACTTTTATTTAAATTCATAAAGACATATTTTTATGATAACTGCCAGTGCTCTCAATGTAATTTTCATATATATTCTATTTTAGGGAAATCAACAGTTTGCAATGTGGTTGGTTTAAACATGTGCAATTTACTTAACTGAGAAACCCATTATAAATTATTTTTTTTACAGAAAAGTACATTTATAACAATTATTAACAGGTATTCCATATATAATCATAACAAGAGATACTCCATAATATATGTCCTTGCCATAGACATATGAATATTAGTAGACCTGCCCTAAGTGATTAAAAGGGTATTATTCCCCACTCCCCATACCGGTTCCATTGGAGCCGGCTGGGCTCGCGTATGGCTTCCCGTGAATCTTGAGAATGTGACGTCATCATTCTTGTTCGAACTAGCGTCGAGCTATGGTCGAGGCATTTTATGAAATAACACGACAAAATAGTAGCTTGTGATATGTAAACTTGTAAAAATAGATGTGAAAAAGAGAATAAACCCAATTGTCGTATTACATTCCATATGTAAGCATCATTTTAAGCTTATTTACGTCGTATAATATGAATCAGTTGTAGAAACATATACTATCACATCGAGCCAACATTGGTCGAATGTAGCGATTCTCAAGTGTGCGCATCGTTGTTACTGGGAAGTAAATTATGAACACTTATAAAAGTGTCTTAACTAAATACGTAAACAAAATATTCGACTCTGAAAATAGAAGAATTTTTTTTTGCCGAATTCGGACTTCGCAAATTTGTTCATAACGTGGCGAGTAATTTGCGCTCCCATGTAAAAATGTCTATTCATTCAAAAGCAGATTTTACTTTTAAGAACTAAATGGTGATATTATAATGCGAGATGCCTATATACTGTCAGATTGATTTATTGACGAATCACAGTCAGCTTTACCCCCTTCGTTCTTCAACAGTTGATTTTAACCCTCACCTTTAATTTCTAGTCTATATATTCATATGTCTGTGGTCCTTGCATAATATATCGCTAAATTTTAGATGGGATATGAATACATTTTTAATAGAGATTTTATATTTATTTTCTTTTCAATTGAAGATATCTACATCAGAGAGATTGTTTTTATGTATTGAACGCAGTCATAAGGCAAGAATGTTAATTTGAATTAGTTTTACATTGTTTTTAATTTTTTTAAATGCACGAATGTGTGCGCCATGTACATATAACAAAAAATATATACCATTACCTACCTTATGGAGAGCAACAAAAGGGACTAATGGGGTTTATTGAACATTTTCGGACTAATTGTGATTAATTTTCCGGTTATTATGCCGTGTTGCGATTCTCCCTTATTTAGCCAACATTTTGGACACTTTTCCGTAAAGGAGGAAACGCAATACGGAATAACAACCCCATAATGAATCACGATTATGCTTTTGTCCGTGAAAATCTCAAACTTGATTTTCAGATTTGCTTCTATAGATGGTACATAAAATATTTAAATGCGCCTTGAAAAAAATTAACTAAAACCAATGAAATTGTGATATTATCATGAATCATCTCAAACTGTAATTTTATGTTTTAAGATTATATCGACTTTTACTTTTGTGCAATTGTCTAATTATAATACGACTACACTACTAGGAGCCAGATCAAATTATCTACATATTATTTCGTTTTGATGTACCCTACACAGGGGCTCACGGTTGAAGAATTTTCCTGTTAAATAAACTCTAGTTTTCTGTACTGAATGTCTGAACCCACTTCCTGTTTTTTTACATCACTTTACACAGGAGGCCGCGACGAAAATAATTTTTCTCAGGGTCTATCTTTGGCGAGCTGTGTAGAGGGTCTTTTTGTGAAAATAAAGGAGTGAAACTTAAAGAGACCCATGTTGTAGGAGGGAGGAAACGCAGAGCTGTTGAATTCGAGAACGAATCATAGAAACGATCCGTTCTCACGTGACAAATGTCAACTCTGCAGAAATGCCGGGCGCGCGTTTTTAGAGAAGTCTGACTCTCTCTCCCAACCTTTCCATAAAATGCAAGAAGTCTGACTCTCTCTCCCAACCTTTTCATAAAATGCAAGAAATCTGACTCTCTCTACCAATCTTTACATAGAATGCAAGAAGTGTGACTCTCTCTCTCTCTCAACCATTCCATAATATGCAACGAGTTCTGACTCTCTCTCCCAAACTTTCCATAATATGCAAGACGTCTGACTCTTTTTTCCAACCTTTCCATAAAATGCAACAAGTCTGACTCTTTTTACCAACCTTTCCATAGAATGCAAGAAGTCTGACTCTCGCTCCCAAACTTTCCACAATATGCAAGAAGTCTGACTCTCTCTACCAACCTTTCCATAGGATGCAAAAAAAATATACTGAAAAGTAATATAAATTACTTAAGTTATCCAAGCCAAAAATATGTAATATACTTATATATATTACGTACATACAAATATATACATAAATTGTTGAATTTTTTTTATGTAACAGAAAAGTATAAAGAACTACATATGTACCTATTAATTACACTACTTACATTATTTTTTTTATAAATATACATAAATGTAAAGGATAATGTGGAAATGAATGCAATGTCTGCTGTGAGCGTAACGGCGATGTTATGGGCAAGTAGACCGGATGAATGAAGAAAGGTGTGTAAGAAGAATATATGAGAAGGAAGTGAATTGTAGAAAAAAATACGGACGCCCGAGGAAAACATGGATCGATAAATTAATCATATACCTAAATACTTGATTCGGATCGTGTTAAGAGTCAGAATAATAGAAGAGTATGTACATATGAGACTATGTATGAATGTGAATGAGGCAAGGAGTATGTGCCGAGATAGTTATGTGGCGGTCTATCTTCTACGTCTAATCGGCGTAGTGGTTAGTTGGTTACTTAAAACGTTACTTTTAACTGCAAAAATATTTTAATCTTTATCCTTCTAATCGAAGGCAAATAAAAATTCAAGGTGCGGCAAAAGAGAAAATGCAGTTTTAAAAAGCTATTAAAAAAACAGCGCAACTAACAGAAATGGTGTTTAAATTATTTTGTTCGGTATGCATCAAGTCCTAAAGATAATATCAGCAGCGATACATTGATGAAGGCGATTTATGAAATTTTCGGCAGCATTTTGGCATATCTCGACGAGTATAGCGGCGATTTCTGCCTAATTTGATCCTTGAATTTTTTCAAGGTATGAGATCAATGTTTAAAAACATTTTCCTTCAGGTAGCCCCACAGGAAGAAGTCGCAAATTGCAGCCGGAAAGCCCGCTGGATGACGACAAAAGAACGGCCATTTTCAAGAAACGTGAAGACGGCGAAGTCCGGACCAAACCATGGTAACGACTGAAAAGGGCACGACCCTCCCGACACAATGAGACCCCTCCCAGATTCCTACCACCACCACACGGGATATATTAACAATACATACTTTTCTATTATATTGGAATAACTTTTGAAGGTTATGAATACTTATGGGAAAAATTTGGTGAAGATAATAATGTTCAGTCTGAATTTGAAATATGAGATCGACAAAAATTACATAAAAGAATTAGATCACAATAGCCAAGTGGATTGAGGCGTTGTCCCGGTAAGATAGAGTTCCTGGGTTCGATTCCGAGTTGCGACCGTTATCTTTTTATTTTCTGTTTCATGTTGCGTAGTGTTATTTTCTTAAATGATTACTTCATATTATATTACCAACTTTTCCTGCTTTCAAAGCTTTAATATTGATTAAAGCAAACACCCCTAAGAAAATACGTATATTTTATGTATTGACAAAATTGTTATTCTGAAATACAATGGACAAGGAAAATTTATACGAAGCTGTATTAAAAGCCCGTCGTGACTTTTTAAAACTTGTTTGGGCTGTTTTGATGAACAAAAGCTTAAGATTTATATACGAGAAAAAGTTTTTTTAAAACTTCGGCTATTATTTGTATTATAGGAGATAGCTTTTTGTATGGGTGATAATCATTTTTTAACAGGCAGTTTTTCAGTTGGGATTAATCGTGAATACATGGGTAGAAAGTATCAGATTACAAAGAGAGCAAAAAGCTCGTTTTTTTGTTCGCAATTCAGTTTAGTAAGGGAATTATAGCACATTTTAACAAATTAATTTAATCATGCAGACATCTACTTTGTCAAATTCGTTATTATTATTTTTCCAATATGATTTCCCATAATTGATACTTAACTCTGTCAATGCTAAGGGAAATTCGATTTTTTATTTCCTTTAGAATAATAATCTACCATTTCCCGACTGAGGAGTTCTCTCATGTTTCAAGTACTGCCTTATTTTTTGAATTTCTTAATGGCAGAAATGAAAATAAATATTGTACAAATTACTCAGGTTATTACATATTTTTTCAGATTTACTCAGGTACATTTTCAATAAAGGTTTTTATAATTTCCATTATTTTTTTAACAAGGAAAGGCACTTCACACGGGGAAACCAATTGTAACACCCAGCTTTGTAAGATTTTGGGATTGAAAACATTAATTTCTTTTTCTATATATACAGAGCTGAAAAAAATATTACGAGTATGTTAAGATGATCGAAAAGGTAGGATAACTTTATAATGTCATCACGGCATCGGTAGATATGGGTCCCAATACTTATATATTGTTATCACTGCATCGGTGAGTATAGGTCCCAATACTTTTATAATGTTATCAAAGAATCGGTAGGTATAGGTCCCAATATTTTTATAATGTCATCACTTCATCGGTAGGTATAGGTTGCAATCACAGACATAGGAATTAATAGACGAGAAGATAATGGCGATGGGTAAAATCAACTGTTGAAGAACGAAGGGAGTGAAGCTGACTGTGATTCGTCAATAAATCAATCTGACAGTAAATAGGCATCTCGCATTATAATATCACCATTTACTTCTTAAAAGTAAAATCTGCTTTTGAATGAATAGACATTTTTACATGGGAGCGCAAATTACTCGCCACGTTATGAACAAATTTGCGAAGTCCGAATTCGGCAAAAAAATTCGGTTCTATTTTCAGAGTCGAATATTTCGTTTAAGTATTTAGTTAAGACACTTTTATAAATGTTCATAATTTACTTCCCAGCAACCAACAAGCTTTGTGTTTCGCGTCCAGACGTTTCTCGATGTGATAGTAACAACTGATTCATATTATACGATGTGAATATGCTTAAAATAAAGTAAAATAATACTTATATATGGAATGTAATACGACAATTGGGTTTATTCTCTTTTTCACATCTATTTTTACAAGTTTTCATAGTACAAGTCAACATTTTGCCGTGTTATTTCGTAAAATGAACCGATGATGCCTCGACCATAGTTCGCACAAGAATGATGACGTCACGTTTTCAAATTTCACTTGAGGCCATACGCGAGCACAGCCGGCTCCAATGGAACCGGTATGGGGAGTGGGGATAATACGCTTTTAATCACTTAGGGCAGGTCTACTAATATTCATATGTCTATGGTTGCAATACTTTTATAAGGCCATCACGGCATTGGTAGGTATAGGGCCCAATACTTTTACAATGTCATCAAGGAATCGGTAGGTATAGATCACAATATTTTAAACAAAATATTTTTTCTCAAAACAGTTGAACAGTTCAGTTTTTCAGTCAGATTTATTGTGATTAATGCCTAGGAGCAACTGCCTGGAGCCAGCGGAACTAAGGAATTTCCAATATTGGTATGTTGTGATACTGAAGAAAGTAGAGAGGGGAAGAAGATGAAAGTGAAATTATATAAATTTATGTATACAAAATTGTACACAGAAAACCAATGCTGAATCGCGTCACCACCCAGCGCAGAAAAGAGGACTTATGAGGACGTTGGTGACCCGAGTAACCTGAATATGTGAGAAACTAAAAATCGGGTCAGAACTTATAAAGCTAACCAATGCATTAAAGCAGAATGGTTATCTCACAAAACGATAAGGCAAATTTTAAAAGCCAAATCCACCCTAAACGAAGACAGAATTGAACTAGAGCTAAAAGGCTGCGCTTTCTTGCCTTATATTCACAATGCGACCGACAGATAATTGCCAAGATACTGAGATAAAAAAGCATCTAGACTGTCTTCGTGACTACAATAAAATACAAGACCTACTGAGGCCTGCAAAAGCCAAGTCTCCTTTTGAAACTGATGGATTTTATAAACTCTAAGCTGTTCCGGATTGAAAAAGCATAGGCCAGACAGAATGGACGATCTCCAAAAGAATATTCGAACACCTTAGGGCCTTAGGGTATGTAAACTCGGACACCAAGACAAAGCATTTGATTGAAATCGGCTATTACGTTGAATTTGTTCCTGAAATTCCGGGAAGACCTAAAGCACATAGAGCACGCCTTATTACGGAAGCAATTGAAATTCATAAAAATCCCATAAATATCAAAGACGACGGGACTCAATAGTTCTTTGTATCCGATAATTGACGGCTACACCAAAACTAAACGCCAAAAATCACCTTAAATTATTATTTACTACAGTTTTTAGAACATTGGAGTTGATGACGCAGTATCACATCGACATACATAAGCACACACTTCACCACAAACTTTACACACCAACAGACATACACACCCACATACCTCAAAATGCAGGACATCATAAACCAATGTTACTGAAAGCAGCCTGCCTCTGTTTCAAGTTGACAGACGGCCATTCCTTCCTGAATAAGGTTTTTTACGATTTTCCTTATTTCACAAAGCAAATGCGAAGGAATTCCAAAAATAATTCGCAGCTGAATCTCCCTCCCAATCCCAACATAACACAAACATAGAGTATGGTTTTTAGGTAAAAAAATTTCCTTACCGAAAAAAAAGGCTTCTAAGTCAATAGCCAGTAAAATTTTAAACATTCATATGAGGTGCAATGATGCCGTTCTATTTGTATGAAAACAGTATCTTTAACATTTTTCACTCTCACCATTTTTTCTTGGAACCAATTGGCTACTCTGATTAAAAATAAATGTTATATTTATGATTTAAAAATGAATTTTTTGGTTCATTATTTTCGCGTTTTTTTAAATTTTAAATTTTTTAATAATTCACCACTTAATCAATCAAAAATCGATCTTTACTAATTTGCCCTGATGATGGAAACTGTAATCCTTTCTGAAACGTTGGCTAAAGAATGAGTTAGAGAAATAAATCAGGACATTATTTCGTTTCATAAGATTATTTCCTGTATCAATAATTTATCATTAATAACATGATATCTACAATTTAAACCTCTCGTTTTTGAAAGATGCGTAACTTTTTTTCTGGATTGTTAGAACGAAACGGTTTTGTAATTTCCTCGAAGTCGTTGCGGCGAACGCAATGGGCGCATAAACAGCTCGATTTCATATATTTTCAAGAGGATTTTTTTCCAAAACCAATTTTGTATAGAACCACTTCAAGGTCTGTGCAGACCTAACAGATATTTTGCAGGTAGTAGGTGTGTGTTCTCGAGATTGAATGCTTGTCAGAACGTGTTTTTGAGATAGTTTATTTTTTACGGCATATAAAATTTAATTGCGTTTAGTTTGGCAGTTCCAAGCGGAAGCCCGGCAAGAGTCAATTGTTTGTAGTTGCAGTGGTCCGACAGTTTATAATTCTAAATCTCACCAATCTAAAGATACACGCATACAAGTTTGTATGATTTCAAAGTTCTGGTAAGTATTCGAAATATACACACATATCTCACAAATATCGAATACTTATCATATTTTTAATACTAATGAAATTATGTAAAAGATCTGCACAGACCTTGTGCATCACTACCGCCTTTCGGATGTCGCTCATGGAAGGAAAACATATGGAAAGGGAACAATGCGATTGATTTGAGGAATGGACGGCAGAGCCTTTCGACGCGGTGGCTTCAGTTTGTACAGTTTGTTTGGTGAAAATGGTAGTTTTTAGGCACTTGTTAGTTAGAAAGCCTGTTGGCTTTCCTTCGGAACACCACTCCACCCTGTCAGTGGCAGGTCTGATCCACCTCGTTCCGCCGCCTGTCTTACGTCGGCAGGGCACGGGTCCTTGGGCCGACCGGGATTCTGTGAAATTTCATAGATCTCCTATGAAGGACCCTTCATCGAGTATACTTACAGGGATTACGAAGGATCATGAATAGATTTCTGTGTGGGTTATTTTCAATAAATGGATATTACATGTTATATTTATTAGTTGAATATAGTCAGCAATAAGGATTCGTATTTTATGACATAATTAGTAGTTTTTACTCGGCTTGGCCATAGTTTCAGTAGTTCAAGTAACAAGTGAAGTTGTAAATATGTATAACGTTCAGAGAATGTCTTAGAATGGATTAACACGCAAAAGGATTTTTTAAATGAGATTGAGCTTAAATTTATTTATGAAGAAAACACTTTTACCTAAGTACCTACTTAGGAAAAAATTTATTTGTTTGACCAATGGAATCACCACCTTTTAAAAAATGCTTGATTTTTTTCCAGTTTTCAATATATTTTTAAAAGTTGAGAATGTGGAATAAATAATAAAGCTTATAGTAGCCTTGAAGGATGTAAGGGGTATGTAAATGCCACATATCACCCCTTATAATATGTTTTTGTTGTTTTTTTTAAAGAATGAATCAAAAACATGTAGTTTAGGATTCATGTGTAATTCACAAAAAAATTTAAATCTATTTTATTTTTTTTATATAAAAGAAAGAAAAACATTCTCAGTTTACGAAAAACTTGAAAATTTTTGAAAATCTCCTACTACTATCACAGAAAGCTGAAAATGTTGTTTGTGTCGTGATGGAGGACTTGTGAGGAGCAAGCCGAGGAATTTAACACTACGCCTGAGTGAGACCCAGGCGTGATGCCAACTCAGCCACTGACCAGTCAGACAGAAAAAGTTGTGTTCATTTGATGACCACAAAAGCCCATAGCTTAGAGTTATTGCTGCTTCGATACCCTATATTTTAGGTTCATAATCTGTAAGTACAATAATACGGTAATCTGACAAAATAAAACAGGACATCACAACGGAATAGTTAAAAAAATAACATTTTTAGGTTATTCGTAACAGGGGATGGTTGTCTTTCTTTAAAAAAAAACAGTGTGGTTAGGTTAGGATATATTGGATAGGTTAGGAGGTTACTACACTTTCAAGTAGGCATTTATCAACAAATAAAAAACTTTCCAAAAACAAAAATAGAGTTTTCTTATATAAAATATTAATTATTAAACCCTGTCAATGAAGAATTTCTAAAAGGATACACCCCTTCCCGAAAGCTCAGAGCTTTTAATAATCAGGGAGGCTTTGTTGACTTATGAATAGAAATCTGGTATTTCTACGCGAACATGCGCAGTCATGCTTTCCTATTTAAAATATTTTCTGTTTGCTTCACAATATGCACATTCCGCCAGCTAGCCCGGCTGATTAGTATTTTCACCCCTGCATTTCGATTTTGTACTTATTTTCTTAGTTTAAATTAATTTTTTTCACATTTTTTACATATGAATTATCCATAGATAAATTATATGTATAACTTGTCTAAAGATAAGTTATATATTTTACTTTTCTAAAGATAAAAAAATGTATATATGTATTTATAAGATATATAAATATTCTTGGACTAGAAAATGTTATACTATTGGCTGAGATATATTATAGTATTTTAAATTGATAATATTACAAAAACTCAACATTTTCTACTGAAACCTTTTTCAAAATATTCAGTGTATTTAAAGACAATATATAAAGTGAAAAAGGGTTTTCTGTACAGTTAAAAAAAATGCAAAACAGTTAAATAACTTATCCGAAAAATAATAACGTTATAATCCCAAAATTGAACTCTAAGCATACTCAAAATACCTACCTGTCTAAGAATAACTTACTGAATCTTCGCTAACTTGTTTTTTTTTAAATTTTTCTTTTAATTTTTCACAATCGTTGTGTTTTCTGTATTTATTAACATTTATCACTAAACAAATTTTAAATAACGGCTTTGTATTTTTCTCTGATGTATTTTGAACGCATATTCGAAGAATTCAAAGTTCCTACATTTAAACACTTATTTATGAAAAATTCAACTATTCAAATTTTCAAAGAAAAAGATAAATACTCATTCATAACTGAAAATCGAACCAGACTTATAAATATTTGCATACCCTAAACTACACACTTCTTTTGCCCAGCACTATTATACCCACCAAGAAAAACATTTCCTTAATAAATTAGAAGCATTAATGATAAAAAACAAATATAGAACTATGTAAAAAAATATTTAAGGGGAATCGTTAACAAAACAACTGATTCCCCTAGTTTCACTTGAAAATCTCACAAATTATCCTACTATACTCTACTTATCCTTCATAGTATATATTTTTTCCTTCCCAATACAATAATTTCTATTGATTTTAATTTTATAATTCTTTTTACTTTGTAACCTAGATATATTATTTTTTCGCAAATGTACACTCCTCTTCCATACACAAGCAAATGCTTTTAATGGAAGTGTTGTATAAATTAAAACAGTATGACTTGTAAACATTGTATATTTATTGTAAAAAATACAAATATTAAACAAATTAAAAAAAAATAATAACCAAAAAAACATAACCTAACTTACAAAATGTTTCATAACCTATTATATGTAATTTAATCGCACCTCGTCTAATTACTTACATAAACTACTCGGCGCCATCAAGTGCGGGTACAAAATGTATTCAAGGTGCTGAAAAGCTAACATTTTTGATCAGCATTATTTTATTCTATTTTATTACTTTCTATAGGTAGAAAAAGAAATCCCTGATAATATGTGACTTGCGTTATATTGCTAAATGGTTCTATTTTCACATAATTTGTTCCTCCTTTCACCAGCTGACTATTTAAGTAGAAAGAAGACGTTTTTAAAAGAATGTTTTTTAAAAAGTGCGTTCAGTTAACATGAAAATTTTGATATTGATGACCAGCTGAAAATAATAAAACAAGTACGAAGAATATGAGAAAGAAAAGCATTTTGAAATAAAGGATTCGTAAAATATGTAAATTGTTTAAACATTGTAGACAAAATAACAAGGAAGACTACCCAGACCTGCACTAAAGCTATTAATTTAATATATTATTATTTAAGACACACCATTTTATGTGACCAGATCATTGAACTCTCACATATTTTTATTTATCATCAAAAACATAACAGGGATGTAAACACAAGAAGGTAACATAAAAACAGTAATGGAATAAGGTATAATGGCACAGCAAAAACGAGAGAATAATATATTTATGTTAGACATAACCTGCCTCATTTATCGAATCTCGATTGATCCATGGTTTATCAACAAAACACCATTCATTTCTTAGTATAATTTTTTCTCATCGACAATGTACAATAATTTTACACGAAATATTCTAGACTTGAGTAAGCTCACTGGTTATTGCGTGACCTTCATTGAATATCCATTGTTTAAATTTGATTTAAACTTCTTATTTGTGATGTTTCGTCGGGTAAGTTACCGTAAAGTTTAGCCGCAAAATATCAGAAGTTTCATTTTACAAATGTAGTTATGGTTGTGGGCTTTAGTAGGTATTTTTGTGTATGGAGTATGAGTTCACCCGCCTTACAAGGTGTCCCTGTGTTATGGCGGGATAAGTTTACATTTTGAATGTGTTCACAATATTATGCGTGATATGAATAAATATTTAATTTCACAATTCAGTTTGATTTATAGATATTTTTTATAATAAATAGATTAAGTAAATTAAAATGGAATGCTTGTTTGAAGGAAGATTAAGTGAGTGAAGAAAGTAGGGGTATTTTGATTGAAATGTATTGCGAATTAAGAATTATTATTATTAGCTTTATTTGTGTTTTGAAAGTATAAAGTTGGGTTTCGGTTTTTAAGTTATCAGGGAGAAGGTTGAAGATTTTAGGAGCTAGTTTGTATTTGTGTTGACGTAGTATGTATATAGTTTAGGTACATGTAGTGTTGGTTGGTTATAGTTCTGGTGGTATGATTGTGTTGTAAAAAGTTTTTTGTTGTTGTATTTGTGCAATAAATGTGAAGCATATATTTAAGATGGAGTCAACGTATATTTAAGACATTATATTGGATGAATTGTCGAATATCTTATCGGTCGCTTCTTTATAAAACCTATTACAATTTTTATGCTTTTTGTAGAGGATCAATGATAGTTTGAGCACACTCACCTCAAATAATGATGCCATATTCTTATAGGCGGCAGAGAGCATATATATTTTAAGCGTTGTAAATATTTCAATTTTATAGTTCAAAAAACTTGAGAGGGCTTGCGAATGCGAATTATAAGTGCTGATTCCAACGTAGATGTTGATTTATACCCACATATGTTTATTACGAGTGACTTGTTTCAAGTTTGGGCAATTAAAGGAAGATCCAGGTCTTGGACAAGAGTGGTTTAATATTTTATGGTTGTTAGTGGGTTGGGCTGCTGGAGATATACAGAAGGTAAGAAATTTAGTTTTTCATGGTTTGAGAGTGAGGAGATTATCTTGTAACGTATGTCATTTTGAGCTATGTCGAATATCTCTTTCCAATTTTTATGTCGTGTTATAAGCACGGTGTCTTCCGCAAAAGCTATAAGTTTCCAGTAATGGATAGGTTACAGATTTTATTGATATAAATGAGGAACATAATATGGCCTAGGACACTTCCTTGTGGGACTCCAAATTGAATTGGTAGAGGGTCACTTACATAAATGTGGTGTGAAGTTAAATATATCGTCAGTGTTTTTTTAAAAAAGAAGAACTTTATGACAAATTTTTGCACCTTTGATAATGAATGTATAGCTGAAAGTTTGTGAAATTTTTCCATATTCGATGATCGATTGGCAGAGAGCATAATATTATACAATTTTCTTTAATTTTAAATTAAGTATACTTCTCCGTTGCAAACGCAGAGTGCGAAATAGTTATATTATATTATGTTTCAAAGTCTTGTTAGTATAAATGTGGCTTGTTCATAATATCCAATTAAAATCAAATGCATCAAAATCAACATCTTTGTGCACCCTCGTCACTTGCCAAAGTTCTCTTTCCAGTCGGCCGTCCCTGCTCATCGGTCTTTGTTGTTCGTAATACTCAACCCCTACCATAATACTCTAATTCCTGCAGCCTTGTATTGTAGAGTTGTAGAGGTTGCGAAATAACGAACAAAGGTACTACTTATACGAACCGGATGTCCTTTTTATAAAATATGAAGGACTTTTAAGCTCGGATGGCTGTAAAAGCGACTTTTTTCGTGGCGTTGTGGTCCATGTTCTTGTCTTTATAAAGGGTTATAAAGGTTACGAGCTTTATATAATAATTTGACTGCTAAGTTTAGGAACAAGGATGTTGATTGTTTAGTTAGATCAACCTTCAATGTCGAGCGGTAAGACTCTCGACCAGCAAACGGAAGGTCGAAGGTTCAACTCCTGGCGTGCGCAAGTAAATTTTGTTTCATTAATTTGTGTTGTTACATGTCGTTTTGGCGGCAACTCGAATATGACAAATTTTAAATCGCTTTACAAACTTTATTCGTCAACATAAAAATAAAATATTAATTCCTTCATTATCGTAATTTTTTACGAGAATAAAGAAAAACGATAATACCCAATCGTCCTTTCTTCGCTAAAACCGATTCGTCTTACTCACTCGCATATACTGGCCGTAATACGGCAGTATTAGTAGTTGACAGATTTTTAAGCCGTCCGACACCCAGGAATAGCAGCGTCTTACGATCGTTCTAAGACGTAGATGGCGAACTTTTTTTTAACAATCTGGTTGATTTGACAACTATCGATCGGTCGAATGAGAAGGTAAAAAAAAGTAATACCCATTTGCAGGCACTATCAGAAGAATATTTTAAATCGACATATCGATTTACCAAAGCAAATACGGAACGCAAAACGGAATTGGCCAAATTTTGATGCAAGAAACTTGAAGTTAGCAACAAAACGCGAAATGCGAAAATGACCGTATTTTTTAAGTTTGGAACAAAATGGTGCCAGTCTAAAAAACCCGAGCAGTATAGCTCGAATAGCTATACCAACGCTGCAGTGGCGTATTAGGGAATCTTTATAAGTAAAGCTAAATCATGTTGCTAAGACATGTTGCAAGGACATAACCGTTAGAAGTGCATTATAAAATAATATATGTAGGTATCAATAGGCGGAGCGTAATGCAAAGGGTGTGTTTTTTGGTTCAACTATAAATAGTTGCGAGACCAATGTATTTTGTATATCTCTCGAGTAAATCTAAATGATATTCATTTTTCAAATGTTTCCAAAATAAAAAAATTCCGATTGTACCCGTTTAGATTAGACAAAAAAAGTAATTACTATTAATGCTTGTGTGGTGCCTATAAAAACTGTTTACCTTTTAATCTATGTAGAATTATAATGTTATTTCATCATTGACATTATTCTAAGCCTCAACACAACGAAACATGACGGGTATCTTACATTGTTCTCTGGCGGGTACCGGTTAACGGTTTCAATGCAATAATTATTGGAGCGGAAATCGTGACAGAGGGCCGACAATAATTTATTATAAAGAAAATTTATGTATTTTGTATATATTCGAAACCGGTGCTGGATTTATCAAATATATTTGGATTAAATTAACGGATGTATCTAATGTAATTTTAACTTTATAAAAATAAATAAAATATTGCTAATTTATTAAAAATCTAATAAAATTATTCTTATTCTGGTTGAAATGGGACTGCTGGCCTTTAACGGAGGAATTGACAGGTTTTCTAACAAACTGTCAGTAACACACGAATGTGTTATGGAGATATCCGCAATATAGACCGATTAGTAGCTGAGTGTAAAATGCGCCGTGTTCCTACCCAGCCGTCGTAGGTTAAATTCCTCTGCTAGATAAGTCCTCCATCGTTGCACAAGCCACATTTCTGCAATTGTGGCTGTAGGATGTTCTCAAATATTCTCAGGATATCTTAACCCGGCAATGTTTGCTATCCGTAATGTGTTAAATGAGTGAACATGTCTTTTTATGCCCACGAGGACATTTATTTTTTCAATGAGTTATTATGGATATCAACCCAACCTAAGTTCGACTTCGGTAACAAAGTAACAACCCTATTAATGAAAGTAATTAAAAATGTCAAACTTTATTGCATTTGCTAAGTAATTAAAATAAGTACTCTTTCCTTAGGAAGTTGTTATCATCCGAGCATTTGTTAGCATTTCTTGCTTCATTATAAAGTTTTGGATGCAGGAATTTTTGTATACTCTATTGATATCATTATATATTTATTAATGTTTGTATTGTTGTTTTCTCATCAATAAAAAAAGTATATTAAAATCTATGAAATGTATTAAATTTCAATATTCTTACATCGTTTCTGAAGGCTTACCTTGCATTTCATGGGTTAGATTTTTCATGACCAGTAGATGTGCTGAAAAGCTTTTACCTCGGGACTCCAAAATGTATACTTATCGATTTCTTCTTTATATAGTGCACGTTTGACAATGGTTACTCTTTAGAATATATGAAACTGAATTGAGCAGAAGAGGAATGCGATTTCGAACTGAAAGACAGAATATTTGAATTCAAAGAAGAACAAAATTGTCATTCCATGAATAGGCAAAATAACAGCGCAAGATCTCAAATTGTAAGACGAGTTTTAAAAAAAAATATTTATAATATTTCTTGTATAGTTCGAGCAAATAAGAACATATTTATAATATTTCTTGTATAGTTCGAGCAAATAAGAAACATATTTCTTGATTTACTAAAAAATATTGCGATGCTCATTCTTTAACGGAGCCACCACATACATCCAAATATCGGAGGTTTGTTTACTGTTCCAAATAAAAAATCGATTAGCTAGTCTTCAGGTCATGGTATCAGTATGTACTGTACACACTTATTTATGCAATTATCGCTAAAACAGATGATTTAAATAATACGTTCAGTTTATGGTATTACTTCTAAAAATCTGTGAATATTGGCTAAAAATTTCTGAGTTCCAAGTTATACGATAGCTAAACACTTATTTCTGTAATTATTGAAGAAAATATTAGCGATTCCTAAACGAAAATCTGAAACAGAAAAATCAGAAAAGGATACGGTCACATCTAGGACTCGAACCCAGGACCCTTGTCTTGCCGGGACACCGTTCTACCACTGAGCTAATGGGACCATATCCCCCTCGGTCACTTTTAACTGTATCATACTTCGAATAAGAACTACCAACATTGTCTTCATTTTTTCACCGCACATTTTTACTGGCAACTATCTTTATGTATGAACGCAAGATTCAACCCGAACTAAATGCAATCTAGACAACGGTTTTTAGATAAACCTATCTTATTTTTTATTTTAATGTGCGACATCTATTGACTTTTCTGCAAGTCTAGGATGAATATTTATTTTTTGGAAAAACTTTATTGAGTAAAACCTCAAATGGTAATATTTAATTATTGTATTTTATGTAAGTGTCCCTGCAAGACAAGGGTCCTGGGTTCGAGTCCTAGATGTGACCGTATCCTTTTCTGATTTTTCTGTTTCAGATTTTCGTTTAGAAATCGCTTATATTGTCTTCAATAATTAAATATTACAATTTGAGGTGTTACTCAATAAAGTTATTCCGTAAAATAAATACTTATTTCTTTCTTGAAAAATATGTTCTTAGTTAAATGGCTTTGATTTAATTTTTATTTTCATTACAATTACAATACTTATTGTGTTATTTTATTTGTTACAGAATGTGTCGATCCTCGTGGTGCTTTTGTATATTTGGAGATTAGGGGTAAATGCAAGGAAATATGGAGATCTTGAAGATGTATATTACGGTATGAAAATGATCGAATAACTACTTAATTTTTGTATTTTAACTTTAATTTAATGTGATTAAATTAAAATGATATTGCATTCAACATTTTATCATAAGTCTTAAAAACATATTTTTATAAGGTTTTGTATTATTTTTCAGGTGTTCAAATTTCTTATATCGCCATAATTGGCACACAGACCTTCATGGTTGGACTCAGCATTCTGCTATTTTACGGTGTACTTAAGGTAAGCCCAATGAATCTAATAAAATGTGACAAATTGTCGGTTTAACTATCAAATTGCGGGTCTACGCCGTTTCTAAAAAATAGCTTAATATTTAATATAAAATTAGAAGAAAAATGTTTCATTATTCCTAATGTAATGTAATTTGTAATATTTTGATATTTAAACCAACGATACGCAAGTATAAATATACCGCTGAAAGATCCGTTGTAACCAATCTCTAAAATGTAATTGTTTTCCTAATCGCTAAGTCGTTCGCTAAGTGATTACTTTGATGTTTGGAGATTCTATGTCTCAGTAGGTAATATAATCTTTATTCCCTTTTCTCTCTTCCAATTACTGTAGGGTGGGCGGATGTATTATATGTATACATATATCCACCCTTATTTTACATACAATCTCGAATAACTTATAGTTAATAATATGAACACCCTTTTTATATATATGCATGAAACTCACTACTCACATATATGTAAAGGGAAAACTGAACATGTATGTATACCCTACTCACTATGATAATGAGGTTGCTATGAAACATGTAGAGCTCTGTGGTTATTTTTGTTATTCCAAGACTGGGTAGTTTCATCCTAAAGCCGTGGTTTGGCTATGTTTATGTTCAACCAAAACTATACGTTTTCAGAACATGGTTTTACAATGAAACAATCTTACCTTATTGTAATGAGTGTTTTTTATATTATGATGTTTTTAGATTTTTACTGCTTCATCAAAACTACATTATTTCAAGCCGGTTTCGAAACAAGAGTTGACACGAATACAGTAGCTTGCCTATTCAGATACACACCTACCATATGTTTTAAACTAGTCGTTAATATAAAATATTATTTTTTTAATTTTCTTAAAATCATGTAATTATTGTAGGTACGGTGGGTTTATTGGTTATTTTTTTATAGGTCAGTAGTAGCAATAGCACAGTTCATCTCGAATTTCATGTTCAGCTCGCTTCAATTACAGTTTTTTTTTAATAAGTCAGTAAAAACAGGAGCTAAGTTCATTTTAGATTGCATGTTCTGATCCCTTCAATGACAGTTTTTTATAGGTCAGTAGCAGCTCAGTTTATCTCGGATTTCATGTTCTGATGGATTCAATGACAGTTTTTTTTAATAAGTCAGTAGTAACAGGAGCTAAGTTCATTTTAGATTTCATGTTCTGATCCCTTCAATGACAGTTTTTTATAGGTCAGTAGCAGCTCAGTTTATCTCGGATTTCATGTTCTGATCCCTTCAAGGACAGTTTTTTGTAGGTCAGTAGTAGCAAGAGCCCAGTTTATCTCGAATTTCATGTTCTGATCCCTTCAAGGACAGTTTTTTATAGGTCAGTAGCAGCTCAGTTTATCTCGGATTTCATGTTCTGATCCCTTCAAGGACAGTTTTTTTGTAGGTCAGTAGTAGCAAGAGCCCAGTTTATCTCGAATTTCATGTTCTGATCCCTTCAACGACAGTTCTTTATAGGTCAGTAGTAGTAGGAGCTCAGTTTATCTCGGATATAATGTTCTGTTAATAATTTTTTTATGTCATGTTCTCCATTATACTACACCTGCAAAACTTCACATGCTACTATGATTTAATATTTAAACAGTTTTGAGTAGTTAAAGTAGTTGATTAATTATTTCGTATCCAACTCAATATTTTATTATTAAGCCGCATTTAGAATGGTTATATGATGAAATTAGGCAGGTGAGAATTCCAAGTACCAAAATTTCATTGCCAGAATTACACATGGAGAGAACTACGTTTTCATAAATTACACCCACTGGAATTACAAACGTCATAAAAACCTAACCTAACTTTAATTTAGTTCTTTTTTTCAAATTTGATTTTTATAACTTTTTGATAACATTTATTCTATTGAAAAAAGGGTCACTTTTGAACACATTGCTTCTATTGATAAGAGGATCACCTGTTAGTTTTTCATAATGCGGAGTGGGTATAACATGAATAATTCAATAAATAATAATGCATTGCTTGCTTGTTGCATACACGACTGACAAATATAAGAGTTATACTGGTAATTTCGGTAATCCCGAGTTTGTTGCCCAAGCAAAGTATTTCTAGAGTTAGTTAATTTTTTAATTTTTTTTAATGAGCTCCTCACAGGAGCCTCTGAGGAAAATAATTTCCCTCAGGGCCTATGTCATCTTTGGTGAGGTTGTGTAAGGGTCTTTTTAGGAATTTTTTTTTTTTGTAAAGAAAGTCGAACATTCCCAGGTTACGAATAACCTGACAATACTTGAAAATCTCCTACTACCACCACAGCAAGCTGAAAATGTTGCTTGTGTTGTGATGGAGGACTTAGCCAGCCGAGGAATTGAACACACTACGCCTGGGTGGGACCCAAACGCGATGTCAACTCGGCCACCGACAGGACCTTGGAAATGGAGGATAAGAAGTTCTGGGAAGGAAAAGGTACAAGGGGTAGGAAGGAATCTGGGTCCAGTTGGAGAGGTTAATAGATCTCCCTCCACCAGTATCTGATGATCCGGCTTGTTATGCAGTTGATGAACATACACATCCGCCGCCAAGATCCGGATAAACCTCACCCCATGAACTGGGCGCCAATGTTAATTCACCAAACATAGTTAACCACTTAAGGTAACCTATGGCAGAGGTGTTGGTTATTCAATAAATGGTTTCCCGGGCGGGGGTACCCATACCCGCCTTCCAAATTAAAAAATATCAATATAAAAGCTTTTGAATAACATATTTTAATAAACTCAATTTTACAGATTAAAGTACTTGTAAGACAGTCAGTATAATTCCATGTTTTTGATAACGATTACTCGCATTGTTAGTTTTGTTTATTTATTCCTTTAGATTTAAACACAGTACAATATGATACAAGATATAATTAAAATATTTTTAGTGATTATAGATTATTGTACCTTATCAGGTCGAAATTATTGGTTCCTAACTAGGCAAATTTCCCGTTCCAAGGAACCAAAATATGTGAAAGTAAGTGTGTAATTTGTCTATGTCTATAATATATCTCATTGATGTTTTAATTTGGGATGTTTAATCGTTACAATCTTATGATAGAATCGAACTTGAGCTGTTGTGTATGTTTCAGTTGTGTAGGAGCAATAATTAGAATAGTGGAAGATACATATAGTGTGTGATTAGTCTATACTATGTCTATTTATTATGTGACGTTTTTTAACATTTTTTCAGATTCTCCTCTACCCAGTCCAATCAACCATTTAGTTATTATTGGGCCTATGTAGGAAATATTACAAGATTTTATGTTTAATTCAAGGGGGATTTTGTTTTACAGTTTAGGTCCCAAGTATGTGTGTGTCTTTTGATACTTTGCCGTATTACTCGTAAGGATCAATAATTTCTGGTGTGGCGTCTTGTGATATGTTTATGGTAAATTTTATTAATATTATCTAGATTTTTATGTACATGGATAATAACATTTTTATATAGTTTTAACGAACATCAAGTACATTAAATTGAATTAGTATTATCTAAAATTATATTTTAAAAATGTACGTATGCCACGGCAGGTACTTTTAATCTGCGGAAACCGTACTCAAATTCATATTTTATTTTCTGTTGCTGAAATCCTTATAAATTGTTGTCGAATGTGATTGCTATGGTTCTACACTAACTAGTCTTCTAGTCCAAATAAAAAAAACACTTATAATAAAACAACACTCTTAAGGTTTCAAAGAGTAAAAAAAAAAAAAAATTGAACATAGGAGATAAAAGCTCTGGTGTACCTACATCAAAAGCTCAGGCTTTAAGAGATTTTCACTTTAAATTTGATCTAGGGCAATTGCACCATGTATCAGACGCTTTTGTATTTTTTTTGTTTTTGTACCGATAACGAGTAAGGCACTAATCCGACGATTAATCAGAGCGACTGCGATCATTTTTAGGTCAGTGATTTAACGTGTTTAAAACCCGTTTAATTTAAAAACACTTTTGAACGTTGATATTTTTCAGATAAAAAAAATTATGTTCAACCGCACAAAAGTGTTGTGAGGCTGAAGGTAGTCGGGAGGGGAAGGAATACCGAACTATTCAGGTCTAGTCACCAAACATGGCCAAAGTCATTTCAAGCAACGTTTCAATTCTGAATGTTGGTCTTAGACAAGGGCGATACTGAGATTATTTTCCACTCTAGAACGTGTTGCATATATAGTTTGTATTATTTTAAATGAGTAATTTGTGGAATAATTCAAATTAATCAAATTACGGGATTTGAACCCGTGACCTGCAGCTTGCTAGATTAAAGCCTTACCCCTCGACCACAGAGTCTGTCAAACAAAACTCTGTACGAAAGTCTATAAATGCTCACTTATTCATATTTTTAAAAGTTTCAAAACAACGTTGTGCAGGTAAATTATTATACGCACAGCCACAAACACGTTGTACATTTTTTTAGAGGTACTAGATCACTAGAACTGTTGAGAAATTACGTTAGTTTAAATTTAATAAACTTATACTATGCATAGTTTTACCGACCGAATAAAATGATTATCACCAACTGCGAAATTTATCTAACTCTCCGTAAAACTAGTTCTGCAGGATTTCTAATTATTCAAATCGCTCCCTAGTTCGGAAATACCGCAAACAACTGCCGTAAGAAACTTTTTGATGGCAATCTATTGTAAAACGACCTAGCAAAACTTTCAGGATATCCAAGGGAAATATAACATTATGTTAAATAACTTCATAATAATTTGAACTATTAAAATTAATGTTATGCGCAATGGTCTCTCATTTTGTTGTGTTAAAGTAAAGCTTTATGATAGGAAAACTTAACACGTTGATGGAAGAGTATCAAAAAAGAAATTTAAGTATATTTTCTTTGATTTCAGACTAAAGTGGACATCGTTTTTTAAAAAAAAAATATTATTCTTTAAACTCTGACTGCACGTTCCTATATTATATTCACCAGTCAAAGGGGAACATTTAAAGAAAAAACGGAACTTCGTCTGTTGTCCGTTTTTATCAGATCAACTAGGTATTTTTTTAACGTGACATTAAAATTTTAACTTATCAATTAAATACAATATGGTAACTTGCCATTATCAAAATACGGTAATTATTCGGGATCGCTGGCCACGGCTAATTCGAAATATTTTAAATAAAACCTTTTGATTTGCCATTATTAACATAAAAGAAAACTGTCTGAATTTGGAAAATTTTAATTTTTAATTACGTTAAATCGAAATTCGCTTTGGTTGTATGGGATGACAGCCAACATAATTTCTGTTGACGACATTTTCTTATGTTGGTATTCCTGATTGCATAGTGGGCATTCATAGTTGCTAGAATTTTTACCAGTTGCTTAAAATGCAAATTAGGTAGATTATTTTGGCCGAACTCTCAAAACCCGAAAAATAAAATAAACGTATTTAGGCATGTTTTACAAATAAATATTAAAAAAAGGTTAGGTTATTATAGGTTAGGTTAAGTTATGTTAGGATAGGTTAGATTAGTTTATGATGGTTAGGTTAGGTTAGGTTTGGTTAGGTTAGGTTATTTTGGGATGGGTTAGGTTAGGTTAGCTTAGGTTTTTTTGGGTTGGGTTAGGTTAGGAAAGGAAACGAAAGGTTAGGTTAGGTTAGGTTAGGTTAGGTTAGGTTAGGTTAGGTTGGGTTAGGTTGGGGTTGGTTAGGTTAGGTTATGTTAGGTTTGGTTAAGAAAGGTTTGATAAGGTTAAGTTAGGTTAGGTTATGATATGTTATGTTATGTTAGGTAAGGTTAAATAAAATAAGGTTTAGTTAAATAAATTAAGGATAGGTGAGGTTAAATAAAATAATAATAATAAGACCAAAATATATAATTTATGCTTTTTAGGTAGGCACTATTTTTCCGGAATATTATATTACATTATACATTTTTTAAAATTTACGTTTTCCAATTGTCTCTAGCCGTTCGTTTTTAAGCCGCTTGTGTAGATTCAGGAATACCAATTAACTGACTAAATCAGTAATTCCAAATGTGGTCTATATGGACCCCCGGGGGTTGAATTTGACCTGTAGGGGGACAATGTAAATGAAAAAAAATTGGGGTGAAAGCAATGGAAATGGGGGTCCACGAGAGTTGGTCCCATTTAGGCAGGTCGTCACCAAAATGTTGGATTCCCGTAAATATATTAGTCGACGTACGCATATTTCTTAAAATTGGGTAAGCAGGCTATTCGATTCGTGGTCAACTAGTGATTCAACTACAAAATTTAGTCCAAATTTGTACCAGATTTTTGCAAAGTTGCCCAGACTTGAAAAAATTGTGCGTGCACGGACTTAAATAGTTTATTTATAAATACGAATGTCAGACACAAACGTTATTCATTTATTTCCCAAATTCTGAGAAGAAAAGAAAAAAAAATCACAAATATAAATGTTAACTAGTGTTTTGTAGCCATATTTAATGCTATGATAGTTAGTTTAGAAATAAAAAAATATTAAAATGTCAAACATTATCAAAAATTATAACATAAAGAGACTTATGACACTTTCATTTAATTATTTATTCAAATTTAAAATGTAACAACTAGGAAGATTAGTTGGATTTTGTCATGAGCGACCGTGTAAAATGATCGATCGACCCATCTCTGTTTTGGTTGATTACTATTTACTTTTTATAAATGTATCTTCATTAGACGTGAGTTATTTTTACAGCCGATATACGAATCATGCATATTGAAGAAATAATAAAATATTTATTTGTTGGAATAACTTTATTGAGTAAAACCTCAAATTGTAATATTTAATTATTGAAGACAATATTAGCGATTTCTAAACGAAAATCTGAAACAGAAAAATCAGAAAAGGATACGGTCACATCTAGGACTCGAATCCAAGACCCTTGCTTTTCCGGGACAAGATGTGACCTACATGTGATCCTATATTGTCTTCAATAATTAAATATTAACATTTGAGGTTTTACTCAATAAAGTTATTCCAAAAAATAAATATTCATCCTAGACTTGCAAAAAAGTCAATAGATGTCGCACATTAAAATAAAAAATAAGATAGGTTTATCTTAAAGACGCTGTCTAAATTGCATTTAGTTCGGGTTGAATCTTGCGATCATACATAAAGATAGTTGCCAATAAAAAATGTGCGGTGAAAAAATGAAGACAATGTTGGTAGTTCTTATTAGAAGTGTGATACAGATAAATGTGACAGAAGGGGATATGGTCCCATTAGCTCAGTGTTAGAGCTGTGCCCCGGCAAGGCAAGAGCCCTGGGTTCGAGTCCTAGATTTGACCGTATCCTTTTCTGATTTTTCTTTATCAGATTTTTGTTAAGAAATCCCTTATATTGTCTTCAATATTGAAATAATAAAATAGTATAATCAATAAGTATTTCATCTTCTTAAAATTAATAAAAATTTAAATAAAAATAAACACCTGTTTGTGTCTTAGGAGAACAGTACCCGCTAGTTTGCGTGTAATAACTAAAATAGTTTGACCTCGAGAACACAAAACCTCCCTGACGTCTCTAGAATAATATCTCTTAGAAACACAAGTAAGAAGAAGACATTATGCTGTCAACGTTGCTTACCCTTACATTATGAGAAAGTATGACAGGGCCTGTTTATTTATATAATTCATCTAAATATAACAAACCTCTTCACAACAGCTGTTTAATCATTTCGCAAGGCTACACACACAGATAACAAACACAACCTAGTGAAGTAATTGCTTTGAAACGTGAGGAAAATGTGTACCAACGCAAATATTTTTTACTTTGCTAATGAAATTAAAACGCTCCGGCTATTTTTTAAAAGCTTCCGTTATTTTGTTCACAGGAAAAATCACCATTAGTGGTACCATGGATCATTGGCTGTATAACCTTTATGGCTTTAGAGGCTATGGCGATGGTGTATTCAAATGTACTGAGAGATCATGTTAATAGGGTATGTTACCTCCGCATTTAATTCATGTTAATATGTAAATGTTTTATATCTTGATGCAATTACTGCCTTTAAAATTATTGTTTTTATTTTCATTTTACGCAATTTAATTGTTGTTTAACCTATTCTCTTATCTTTGTTTAACCAACATAATATGTATGCAATATGAATAACTAAATATTTTAACAAACTATTTGCATGGCACCAATCTTACTTTGGTATAATAATTGTTGAAAATAAATAAGTGGGGGAGAATTAGGTAAATGCAAACTTATCATATTAAAAATAAAAATATATTATTTCTGCTTTTTCTCCCTGTATTCTGGGTTTTTATGTGACACCTCACAAGAGCGCCCACGTCTGTACAGTATAAAAGCAGGGGAGCTATGTGGGATATGATATGGGCTGTAGGAAGGGATTTATTAATGCGGGTCTTGAAGAGGCCCAGATTATATGAAGGAGGAAAAAAGATGCCGGTACCTCGTTCCACATACGAGTCATCTTAAACGAAAACGGGTCGAAGAAGCGGCCCGTTCTCATGAAGCCAACAGCAACTGTGAACGGTGTTCCGCTCGTATACGTCGAGTTTACCTGGTGCACCGGGTATCAATGCTGCTACCTCCCTAGAGCAGGTTCCATTAAAATACCGATAAAACAGACGCAGCATGCCGCCTGTTTATTAGAGATGGCAACTGGTCTGTTAATCAAAGCGCCCTATTTTGCACATAACCATGTAGGTTTATCAAGTATAGTGGGGCTCCAACCTAGAGGTGGCTCCCGAATTCAATTTTTGGGCGTACTTGAGATTTGTGTAGGTTTAGCTGTTTATTGTATTTTTTTATGTAACTAAAATGTTTATGATTCTTCCATATATTTATGAAGTAATTTTTTTTCTTATTGTGTCGTAATTAATTTTATTTGTTATTATTGTGACATGTCTATTATATGGTTTTGTAGAAATGTACAATTGAACTCGAGGACCTATAGAAAAATATCTGTTGTCTGTAAGTAATTGGTGTTTTAATATCGCATAGACTTTGATAATAATTGTGAATTTCAACATTTTATAATAAAAAAGTGAAACGAAGAAGATGCCTGGGTACAAGTAGAGCATATAAAAATTAAGCGTTAAACTTTTCCATGGCGGTTCGATAACGGACTCCATTACCTCTTTAAGTTTGAAAGGAAATATTAAAACAACCCTGAAAAACTTCAATCTGGGTTAATGAAATAAAGTAAATCATCATTACTCTTCCCGCTGAGCTTTTTCTTCGAGACTAATTCGTAACTCGACTTGTAAATAAATTTGTAAACTCCTCTCATCCCCCGAACTCGGGTCATTAATCTAAATTCTCAATTTACTTACACTGGATTTTTTGTTCGCTTTCTTGAACAGTTGAATAGTGCCTCACAATTAGGGGCTGTGCTAATGTCACTTTTCTCCTCGACATTCATCCCCCAAAGTTGTGAGTTTTGTAAGCCTAGTAAATATTATTTTGAACTTATTTATTTGTAAAAATCATTAATTTGAAAGTAGGTATATATGGTCTTAAAATAATGCAGGGTTTTCCAATAAGAGGTGTTATTTTGAATAGCCCACTATTTCGGTAGATGTTACTTTTAAAGCTGTCATTTTTTAACATTTGACAAGTAGAAACTACGCCATTAATAAAAATGGAACGATACACGCTTCAACAAAGCATTGAAATTATTAAAATTCACTTGAGTGAATCGAATGCAAATCATCTTGAGTGATGAGGCCCATTTCCACCTCGGTGGCTTCGTCAACAAGCAAAATTGTCGCATCTGGGGCTCGGAAAACCCAAGAGTTATTGTTTAAAAGCCTCTTTATCTTCAACGTGTGACTGTTTGGTGGGGTTTATGGTCTGACGGAGTCTTTGGACCTTACTTTTTCTAAAATGAGGCTGGAGCAATAGTTACGGTGAATGGATTGCGCTATCGAGAGATGATTAATGATTTTTTATGGCTAGAATTGAATGGTATTGATCTGGACAACGTTTACTTTTAACAAAACGGCGCTACGTGCCAAACAAGCAATGAAACCATTGATCTTTTACGATGGAATATCAAAATAACACCTCTTATTGGAAAACCCTGTATTATACTAACTAATTAGCTTCTTCATTTGGGTTAGTTGCAATATACACCTACATAAGTTGTAGAAAATAAAATAAGAATACCTCAAGCTTCTGCTTTGGCATATATTTTTTTAGCTTCTTTTAATGTTACGCAACATATTATTTCGACTATTGATATGACTTGGCTGAAGTGTTTCTTTTACTCGATGGTCACATTATTCTGGCACTCTCTTCTCCATCCTTTCACTATACATATCCAAGCCTTCCAAGTGTTCACACTTTAATCAGTGTTCAGTTTACAACTTTAGATTGTTTTCTTCTAATTCGTTATCCGGTTTAAGTAGTTATTTAGTAATCGCTACGTCGAACTCTTTTTTTAAGGAATACTTTTACCAGTTTTATGCCATAAATTAATAGTGTTGATTGATAAAGATATTTCGATGTAAATACGCGAAAAAAATGCTTTGAGCTACTATCACACCCCTATTTAAATACAGCTTTCTTAAATTCTTTTACGCGAAATGTTGTTTGTTGAGTTAGCAAGAATATTTTTTTAACGCTTTCTCTGTTCAACGTGTGTTTTTTGAAATTTTAGAACAACCCATTAATCTTACTCCTACAGAGGTGGTGTTGTTTTCCAGAGAGGTTGTTTTTTAACACTACCCATCATTCAACACTAAATTGCTTTTAAAACGAGTTTATTTGTATATTTAAACCAACGATGATAACGCTCTCTTTAAATCTTCGAATTGATAAAACCTTGAACATTCGTAAATGTTTTTGAAAATCACAAAATATCTGTTAGCGCTCCTTATTTCAATAAATTTATGGTGACTTTGACTGTCTAAATTAATTAACAATCGAGAAAATTTTAGTCTGGGAAGGATAAAAAGAAAAAAAAATTTTTTTGAAGAAAACTGTGGTAACTTGTTAATAGTAGAAAGTTGGTTTACAGTATGATAGTTTCTTTGTAGCACGACAGTTTGTTTATAGTAGGACAGTTTGTTTGTAGTATGACAGTTTGTTTGTAGTATGACACTTTCTTTGTAGTATTACAGTTTGTTTGTAGTATGATAGTTTGTTTGTAGTATGAAAGTTTGTTTGTAGTATGAAAGTTTGTTTGTGGTATGACAGTTTGTTTGTAGTATGGCAGTTTGTTTGTTGTATGACAGTTAGTTTGTAGTATGACAGTTTTCTTGGACATTCACCAAATTCGGTGAATAAGATTTTAACCTTCATATTTTTTTGGCAGAATCAATTAAATTTCTGAATTCTTCAGAAAATGTAATAATTATAGTTTTGATTCTTCTTTCCTAGAAGATTATTCAGCAATCCCTTGTTTCAGTAGGCGCATTTGCTTTCCCTACGATGCTATTATATTTTACTTCAGGTAAATCTCAATCCTTGCAAAGCGTCTACATCTACGCCGATTCGTTTTCACCACACAGATTGGTAGAACCACAAACAATAAAAAAATGTTTAAATAGATCGAACAAATCAACTACAAAATATAGCGTTTGTCAGATGCAATTCTTTACATTAAAAACTTCGGTATATGATTACTAATTATATTGTGGCGGTTTGCTCCAAAAGTTTTAATTTTTAATAAAACATCATCAGTCATCAACAAGTATTTTTGAAGTGATTTATCAAAACAAATAAACTTTTTCATATTTTTTAATGTTTTATAAGCCTGACTAATATTGTGATGTTTTTTCTTTCAGCAATTTGATTCCGTTTGTAAAGCGGAAGTCTCTTTCTTTTTATCCAGAGGTGTACTAAATGTAAGTTTCCATTATTTTCTTAAATAAAATATCTTTTTTACTTTTAGAATACGACTTATCTGCCTACGTTTTTCAGCATAATAAGACATTCATTTTAATACAAAGTAAGAATTACAAAAAAAAATACAAAGATAATATGTTATGTTTCGATAATTTATTGAGAAAAATAAAACAAATTAATTTTAAAATAAATGCAATATTTATACAACACTCGTACTGGATATTATTTTTAGATTATCAACGAAATTTATTATGTAATAAGCCAAGTAACACGAATCATTACTACTTCACCCCATAAAATGCGAATATTTTCCACATTGAATAAAATAACGTTTATATTGAGATACTTAAGCCGACAAAACTTTCTTTGAAGTAAATATAAATTATTCTTTCTATGTCATTGTCGTCCCACTGCGTCGGCGTATTTGCCTTACAAATTTGTATTCGTGTAATTTGAGCTTCTTATGAATGAGATATTAATTAGGCAGGGTTGTAAGTACACTTTACAAGTATAAAGACGACGTGCGTCAAAGTCAGGTGTTAGTCGTAACGTAACCAACTAAGGATTTTGCTTATACTACGATATATGAAGCAAACACTTAGAACAAACCTTCATATTATTAAAGTATTAGATTTATCTGAGCTGAGAGTTATACATAAGCCTTACCTTTGATATTTAGCTCTTGGTGGTAAAGGTAAAAGTCTTCTAATCAAACTGAAGCCTTTTGAACATAACATGTGGTAGATAATATTATCGAGAGTTATTTATATTTTACTTATAAAATTATATTACTAAAAATTTGAATCTTTTTACATTTAATAATCATTAAGAACGACAATAATAATTAGACATGGATATATCGAAGAATTATAGTCGTTTTCATGACTTGCGTAACATATATTTTATATTTAAATATCTTAACTATTTGTTTAAAATGTAAGTGTTCATTTGTGAAATATCTTAAATGTCCGAAAGTTCTTCACAATTGCTTTGAAATTTTGACACAAAATTGCATTCGAATACGCGTGTTTTTAAATGCATATATTTTAGATGGTTCCATGATAACTTAACACAGTGAAAATTCAACACACTTTTAAAAAATGATATAAAGTAACTTAACCTAACCCAACCTAACCTACTTAACCCAGTTAATAAAATTTTTGTTTCATCACTTTCCATGACTTTATATAACTTTTTAAAGATGTGATGAATTATCATTGTGATGATTTATCCGGTCACCATTTTAGATTTTTGTCACCTATTACAAGGGAAAACATGTTTTTTTTTAATACTGCGCCATCTATTGGACTAACATGTTTTTTTTAAACAGCGCCATCAAAAGCAACACGCGCTATTTTTTCTCTATCTGCACAGAAGGACTTGGCCACAACAACGCGTGGTAGGTAGGGTACGGCTAGTAAAATAATATTGATCCCACAATAAATAAATTTTGTTTCTTTCAAAATAAGAAATAATAATATTGAGTTAGTTGTCCAAATTTTTAAGAGCAGTCTCAACAATCAAGAGCTTCGGATAGATTGTCACATTTTTTTATGCATTACTTTTACTTTTCCTCGTGTGGGCACCAATTATAATTAAAGACAATATTTTTGCAAATTGAAAATTTGAAAAAAAAATCACAGTTACAGATCAAAATATGAATTTTCAAAATCTTGTTTGATGCTGGAACTAATTAACCAAACTCATCAAGTTCAATCTTTTTTAATAACATATTTTATCTTTCAATATATTGTCTTACTCTTAATACGAATATAATACGAATATAATTTACTGAGAAAAGACTCATTTTAGTTTTTAAGTTCATTCCAAACCAACATTTTACGGAAAGTGAAATTTTCATATTTTACGTGCTTTCAATTAGTGAAATAACACTCATAGGGGTGGTTTTTATCCCCCTTTTTTAATGCCTTACCATTGTATAATCTCTTGTGTACTTAACCCCTCCGAAAATCGCCATGTAAGCACTTTAACTGTCTTTAACGAAATGACATTTTACGAAAACTTTTTGTTATTACCGCTTCACAATTAAAGCTCTATAAATGAAACATTTCTGAACGTAGCCGAATAGTAAAAACTGTTTTAGAAAAGTTACAAAATAAGCTTTCAAATTATTATATTACAAATAAATATTAGCATTTTTAAATATTAAAATTTAGAACGCAAACATTAAAAATAGGTTAAAAATGACTCACGTCATGTTTTTAGGTGAAAATGGTACTAAAATCACAGATTATGTAAACAAAAATATTTATTCTATTGTATATATGTGTAATAAACACTTTTATCACCTCATTTTTTTATCATTTCATATAAAAATATTTTATAAAAATTTAATATGTGAAGCGCGTGGCGCTACCGGCAGACATTTTGCGCGGATAAAAATTTTGTGTCAATTATGCGACTGTCAGCAGATTCCTGTTTTGTATTTCCATAGACAACTTGGTAGTGATGTGTAGCTTGATCTATAATCGACCTTTTAGTTTTTGTTTGAGGGATGTAACTAAAATAATAACGGAGTAAGAACGATTTCTATGGAGAGACACGCGTTGACGTGTAAACACGCTTATTGTACTTGACTGCTGTCGTATTTTTAACGCATATATCTGCTTACGTTGCTGAGGGGTTAATAACGTTAAAAAACTCATAAAAAATGCTACCTGTCAAAATTCAGTGACCATAGACAACTTGGAGCTTTGCGCAGAAATTGTGCAAAATTGTGCAGACTGATCTTGTCTTTAATATATCTCCATAGATATTCATAATAGACGGGTAATTCTTTCACAAATTGCAAGAATTCATAGATGCCCATCATTTAAGACCAAAATCATCCATTGGCTAGTGTTATTTCAGTTAACCAATCACAAGACATTTCTATCACAACAAAAGCGAATACGGATTATTGTAGCATTTGTTTCCCCAAAATAAATTTATAATTTCTATAATGTCCTCTGATGCGACAAAACCTTCTCGCGATGAATACGGTCATCGTAAGAAAAAAAGAGTACTGGACATTACGCTTTCCCCTAATGCCAAAAAAACAGATCCAGAGATCATCACAGTTGACCCTCATTATGAAGATTCTGACTCGGATGATGAGGGATCCCGATGCTCAGATGAGCCTGACGTGTCTCCCAGTGCCTCTGGAGTAGAAGTCCTAAATGACGCCCAATCTCATCTGATGGCACTACAAGACGTCCTGGCAGAAAAAAGCTCAAAGGTATCAAAGGACCAGCAACTTCGAGTTTCAAGAAGCGTATCCGAAGTTCTCCGAGCCGTATCCCAATTGCTTCTGGAGCGCGAGGCTATGCGCGCTGATATGGCAACAGTTACTGCACAGCTTCACATCGCGAGAGAAGAAACAAGGAGCGAGCGAGTAGAAAATAAGCACCTACAAGAAAAAATCAGCTGGAGTCTGACCTTGGTCCTGTCATGCATAGAGTCGCTATGGCAACGGAAGCCAGCCTTTCTTTTGCAGACATTGCCCGGAATAGTTTTGCGGACGCTGTTCGGAATCGTCCTGAAAAAGCATCCAATCCCCCAATCACACGCACGAGGATTCAAGTGGGAAGCCCAAAGCCTTCGGTGTGCATTTTTCCCAAATTAAAGGCCAAAGATAGTGAACAAACAAAGCAGCTTATGAAGGACACTTTCCGACCATCAGATTTAGGTGTACGCGTGACGGGGATCCGGAAAATAAAAAAATAATGGTGTGTTACTCCAGACGGCGACAAAAGAAGACTGTAAAAAAATTTTAAATGCCCCAGCTCTTGTCAATTCTTCAACCCTGAGTGCCCGACTGCCGACCAAAAGACTACCGAGAGTCATATTTTTTAATGTTCCCCGTGAGCTGACTGATGATGATTTCCTGCAGAGCGCTCTTACCGGCATCTCTGGGATAACTGACGTTGGGAGCACCATAGCAAGCTGCAGGCTCAGTCACCTAGCTGGTGCTCGCACAGGATCAACTTGCCACCGGGTCTACGAGGTGCCTGCTAACCTGCGACACATCTTAGTGGAACAGGGAAAGGTCTTTGTGGACTGGACAGTGTGCCGCGTACGTGATTTTATTGGCCTCACAGTATGTTCCAAGTGCCAAATGATCGGTCACTCTTTCAAGTTCTGTAAAGATCAAACAAGATGTGGTCACTGTGGCCAGGATGGTCACGCCCGCGAAAGTTGCCCAAATACTGCTGCGAAGGCAGTTTGCGCCACCTGCATCAGATTTGGAAAGCCCGCCACTCATCCTACCGGAGACAGGGAGAACTGCCCAGCATACCTAGCAGCGCTTTCGAGGGATTTCTCCACGATCAGCTATGGCGTCTAACTACATAGATGAAGACTATGATGTTGACTTTAAGAGAACTAATAGGTTAGACCAATGGACGGAAGAAATGGTAGAAAAAAACAGTGAAGTGGGAAGTTTTATATGTGTGCAAGTTAATATACGATCAATCTCTAAATATTGGGATGTTTTACATGCTAACCTCCAAAATTGTTGGAAAAATATAGATTTATTAATGTTATGTGAAACATCTATAAAAAGTGAACAAACTTGTCTTTTCGAAATTCCAGGTTATAATAGCATCAGTTACTGTCGCACATCCAAATCGGGAGGGGGTATAAGCTTATATATCCGGGATACTTTAATTTTTACACAAAATACATATGAAACAATGTTTTTCGAAAATATCTCATGCCTAATAACATTACCTAATAATACAACACTTAATGTTCTTGCTATTTATAGACCACCAAATCTTAGTAAACAATCTTTTATAAATGAGCTTTCTTCATTACTAACCAAACATTCGAACCGTAATGAAAATATGTTAATATTTGGTGATATAAATATTGATTTGCTAAATTATATTGACGCTATAACGATCAACTATGAAAACACTCTTTCAAATAATTATTTTACTAAATGTATCAGTGACGTTACGAGGGAAGCCATAGCTAAAGGTAAAGTGACACGTACGTGCCTGGATCATATATTTGTTAGGTATATTAATAAGCATAAAGACACGGACATGCTACGTGCTTGTGTATGTGACTTCATTATTGCTGATCACTTTACAACAGGTGTGAGCATTCCATATTATAAAATGAATAAACGTATTGTAAATGAAGTACGGCAGGTCTCAATTTTATCCCAAAAACGTATAGATTGCTCTATTAGAAATTATAACTGGAGTGCTTTACTACAGACAAACGATTGCACTAATTTATATAATCAAATAAAATCCAATTTTAACGAATTGTATGAAAATAGTAGATTAATTATAGATGTCAAACCTAAAGCTCGACCTTGGATAATAAAAGAATGGATGACCGAAGATATTTTATCACATATTAAAAAAAAAGATTTTTTATTTAAACGATGGAAAAATTCACCAACAAATACAATTTATGAAAAACAATATAAATCATTTCGTAATTATGTCACGAAATTAATAATCAAAAATAAAACGGCATTTTATAATGATAGATTTAAGCATCATTTTACAGACAGCAAAAAAACCTGGGATGAAATAAATAAAATTCTAGGACGTAACACAAAGAGTAACTGTGATGATGTTATATCTAGATATATGCTAAAAGATCAATCCGTGGAAATTGTGACAAACCAATTTGTAAACTATTTTTCAGACAGCATTTCTTCAATGGTACACAAATGTGATTTTAGGGCATCAAATATCGTCCCGCTAGAATTGCAACATAGCTTATATATACCACGAGCGTCACTCGCAGACATAGTGAGCATAGTGAAGCTCCTCAAAAATTCAAAGTCTCCTGGCATAGACAACATACGAATGTTTGACATAAAAAGACACATAGATATCCTAGGCCCTATATTAACACATCTGATTAACATAATTTTAACTCAGGCTGTAATACCGGATGAGCTGAAGTGTAGTATTGTCAGACCTATTTATAAAAGTGGAAAACATACCGATATAGGAAACTATAGACCGATTAGTATACTACCAGCTATAGAAAAGATTCTCGAAAAATACTTATCTTTAAAACTAACTAAATACTTGGACTACTTTTCTATAATAGATCCCAATCAATATGGTTTCCAAAAAAAAAAAAGTACCGAAATGTTACTACAGGATTTTTCTAATTTTATAAATAATGAATTGAATAACAAAAGACATGTTTTGGTACTGTTCATAGACAATTCTAAGGCATTTGATACTATAGATACGACGAAATTGTTAAATATTTTGGAGGCAATAGGGGTAAGAGGAAATACACTCAAACTATTCAAAAACTTTTTAACCAACCGCCAAATCAAGGTAAAAATATCAGATAAATTTAGTGAAATAAAAAATGTCAAAACTGGAGTTCCACAGGGGTCAATTTTGGAACCAACATTTTATATTATCTTTGTATCTCTTATGACAAAAATTTTTTCGTTTGTTAAATATTATGTATACGCTGATGATACTGCACTTGTCATATCCCATGAAAATTTATCTATTGCAATGAAATTGTTGCAGCAAGACTTTATTTCTTTATTAAGGTGGTCACATGATTATGGTTTACTAATTAATTCTAAAAAAACAAAACTGATGCATATAAGATCACCACATGCCAAGTATAGCGAGGCACCTCTAATCATATCTCACTCTTTTGACTGCATTCACAACAATATCACACAGCCCTGTGCGTGTACAAATATCGAACTGGTTAACCACTATGTCTATCTAGGAGTTACAGTAGATTGTAACATGAAGTGGGATGTACACATTTCAAAACTGTGTAAGCGCCTTCGGTCTATTGTAGGAAGACTGTATAAAATAAAATATTTTGTGCCTTTAAAAACTATGAAATTGATTTATCTGTCTCTTGCAGAATCTACCGTAAGATATGGGATAACTTCATGGGGTCAATCGTGCAAAACCAACATAAAACATGTACAAATGATTCAAAATGCCATGGTAAAGTTGTTAGTAAGCAAAACCGTTTATAACCAGAGGAGAGACATTAGTATTATGTATAAATCAATAAATGTATTACCGATTCGTGCCCTTATGTGGCAAAAAATTGTATTACAGCATATATCTGACAGTCCGTATAAAACAATGGTGGATCATGTACACAATACACGTTTCATACAAAATAAAGGAATGAAAGTACCTGTGTTTCAAAACAAATATGGTCAAAGAACTCTTGAATACACAATACCTTTAATTTTTAACAAATTGCCATATGAATTAAAAGAAAATTGCTCCATTAATAAATTCTCTTTAATATTAAAATCATGGCTACTAAGGAGTAACCTCGGATTGCAACAATAACATTTGGCTGTCATCAGTTGTTTTGTTTTGCTCTATCTAAAATTAATTTTTTACCATTCTTTTTTGTTTTCTGGCAAAAAAAAAGTGTAGTGTGTTGTGCCTTGAGGTTTCTTCTCCCTCCTGATCTTCCAGGAGTCACTTTTCGCTGCTGATTTCCAGATATTTATAAACTTTTTTACTTCTGTCATTTTTCATACTATTATTGTAGTTGTTTACTGTTGTGAATAATGGAGGAAGATTTCCCTCCTGGACCCCCTACAAAGCCCCCAGATCCCTCTCCAGACCCCCCAGACGGGGAAAATGTAGAAATTTCTGACAGTGATTCTGTCATCTTGACTTCTACCAAAAAAAGGAAATTTACTCCTTCTTCCCCAATAAAACTTGACTCGCCTTCGACTTCACTGTCCCCACCAGCACTTTCTCAACTTCCTCCAACAAACTTTTATTCTCCTCATTCCCGTGGCCCATTCATAGCATACGCCCAAAAAACTGAGCAAGGAAAAACCATCCACCCTCTTGAATTTGGCAAATTCCTATCAAATAGCAAGAATCTTTCAATCAAACCTGGAGGTGTAAAAGCCGAGGGTCGCTTCCGAATCTCCGTCGAATTCCTCTCAGGGCCAGCTGCCAACAGTTTCATCAAAAATATCTTCATTTCATCTAATTCAAAGTTCAAGGCATATATCCCTACTTTCAATGTCACTCGCATGGGCCTGGTCAGAGGTATCTCGACCGATCTGTCCATCGAAGAAATTCTGTCTTCACTTTCAACCCCCCAACACATTGGCAATCCCATAAAAGCCAGGAGGCTAAATTACAAGGACTCCTCTGAGGGTATAATTACCTGGAAGCCCTCCCAATCTGTTGTTATCACCTTTGAAGGTCAATCTCTTCCCTCCCATATATATTTATTCTTCAACTCATTACCAGTTGAAATGTATACTTATCCCACCACTCAATGTTTCAATTGCTGCCGTTTTGGTCATACCAAAGCTGCATGCAGATCTCAACCCAGATGTTTTAAATGTGGAGAAAACCACGCAGCTGACCAATGTCCTTCTTCCTCCTCACCTAAATGTTTTAACTGCTCAGGCTCACATACAGCTATCAACACATCTTGCCCAGAACAATCTCGCCAAAAAAATATTAAAATTTCTATGGCCTCTCAGAACTTGTCTTTTCTGCAGGCTTCTAAATTATTCCCGCCTGTCAAAAAATCATTTGCTGAGGCTTTATCCAGCAACTCCTCATCCAACCCTCTTCCCTCCACTACAACAACTTCTTCTCGTTCAACTAAATTCACATACAAAAACGCTATCTCTAAACCGGCTCCTGGATACGATCAGCAACAACACAACTCACTGCTCTTAAATCCCAATGGTTCACCTCTTTCAAATGCCACAAATGGGTGTGCAAATAATTATAATCCGTCCTCAATGAACTCTCTTAAACTTTCTGAAAAACTCTCCCAAGACAATTCTTCATTTATCCAAACTCTTATTATTCTTCTAATTGACCTTATTTCTTCTCAAACTAATCTACCGTCCAACGCTGCTACTATTATTTCCACATTAAAATCATTTATTCAAAATGGCTCTTCAGGATGTCAGAATACTTCAGTGGAATAGCCGAAGTGCTATTTCTAACAAATCTGATCTCCTTAACCTATTAAATTCCAACTTTATTTCTTTGGCTGCTATCTCGGAGACTTGGTTTACTCCATCCACCCACTTTAATGTGGGAGGGTATTCCTGTCTCCGCGACGATCGCCCGGAAGGTTCGGGCGGCGGTGCTGCCCTTTTTATTAAGAAATCCATATCATTTTCCCCAATAAATAATATCAAACCCCCCAATGCTGACTTCCAAATGGTTGCAGCTAAAATAAAGGACACATCCTTTATTTCAGTCTATCTTCCCCCAACAGCCCACTTCAATAAACAAACTTGGTTGCAAATTGTAAGTCAACTAAGCCCTCCTTTCTTTATATTAGGCGATTTTAATGCCCATTCCCCCGTCTGGGGTTCTGCTTTCTCCGACCGAGATGGTCGAAGTGTGATGGATTTCCTAGATCAATCCAACCTTTTCCTTTTGAATGACGGATCTCCTACTAGGATCTCACGCCCCAGCACAAACCCCAGTGCAGTGGATCTCTCGATATGTTCTACTAGTCTGGCTTCTCTCTCCTCGTGGGTGGTGTCCCCCGACCCTTGCTCCAGTGATCATTTCCCGATCATCATTACTTATCAAACTTCTTTCCAATCGGACAAGTCTCATATTTCGACAAAGATTAAAACGAAACACACCAAATGGGATGAATTTAACTCTCATATGGACAAGTTCCTACTAAATTCACCCGCCACCGATATATTTTCCGTCAAAGATGATTATAATAACTTCAAATCAATGCTCATAACTGCAATAAATAAATCAAATCCTCCCCCTAAAACTAAATCTCTCAAAAAACTCCCTCCAACTCCCTGGTGGGATGAGGAATGTTCCAAAGTAGTAAGAATTCGGAAAGCTAAATCTCTTTCCTATCGTTACAATATGACTATGGAGAACTATCTTATATACAAAAACGCTGAATCCAATGCCAAAAGGGTATTGAGGTCAAAAAAAAGATCCGGGTGGTACAACTTTTGCAGTTCAGTATCTCCGAACACTCCAATTTCGGAAGTTTGGTCTATGATCCGAAGATTTCGATCCTCCTTCAGTTCACCATCTCCTCGAGCGTCCCATTCTAAATGGATAGATGAATTCTTGGACAAAATTGCCCCCCCTTCTGTTCCTAACTTAGATGAAATAACGCCCATCTATAATACTCCCATGTCTAATCATTGGCTAGACTCTCCATTCACCTTAATTGAGCTAAAAAATGGTTTATCAACAGTCAAGGACTCATCTCCAGGCAGAGATGGTATACCTTACAGCATAATCAAAAATAGTAATGATAATGTTCTAAACCACTTCTTAAGCATCTTAAATAAAATCTTCCAGACTGGTATAATGCCTGATGACTGGAGTTCTCAAATAATCATCCCTATTTTAAAAACAAACAAATCTCCAAATTTTGGATCCAACTACAGGCCAATCGCTCTTTCATCCACCCTCAGTAAACTTTATGAAAAATTAATTAAAAACCGATTAGAATTTTTTGTCGAGAGTAAACAGCTTCTCTCTCCATCTCAATTTGGATTTAGGAAAAAAAAATCCACTCAGGATAACCTTGCCATCATCAGCACTGATATTAATTTATCAATTTCTAAACAGGAAGTTTGTCTTGCCGTCTTTATAGATATAGAAGGCGCCTTTGACAATGTTTCCATCCCAATCCTGAAAAAAAAACTTCTAGGCCTTGGCCTTCCCCCCATGTTTGTCCAATCAATTATTAATCTATTTCTAGATAGAAAAATTTTCATTGAACTTCCAGATATTTCTCCTCAAAGTAGGTCTATTTGGAAGGGTTTACCACAAGGCGATGTTTTGTCCCCCTTACTGTATAATATATACACATATGATATGCATGTCACTATTCCCCCACAAATAAAAATTATCGAGTTCGCAGATGACATAGCTTTCTTCTTATCATCCAAAATCATCCCTCTTGCCGTCAAATATCTTAACGAAGCCATGAATGCCCTTTGCACATGGCTCACGTTACATGGTCTTGAACTTTCAATCCAAAAGACTCAGTGTGTCACCTTCTCAAACCGCCATAAAAACCCCCCCGTTCAAATTTTATTTAAAAATTCTCCAATCTCCAACGCTTCTGAAGTAAAATTTTTGGGAGTAACATTTGATAGGAAACTTAAATGGTCTTCCCATATTAATAATTTAGTTACTAAATGCGAAAAAAATTTAAATATCATCAGATCATTATCTGGCGTTTGGTGGGGAGCTCACCCTACTTGCATTAAGTTGCTTTACAATGCACTTATTCGAAGCCATCTCGACTATGCCTGCCCACTTTTTAGTACTGCCTCAAAAAATGTACTTAATAAATTAGACAAAATTCAATCTAAATCTTTGCGAATAATAACTGGAGCGATGCAATCGTCACCCATCAATTCCCTTCAAGTAGAATGTTCTGATCCTCCTCTTTATTTAAGGCGTCAACTATTTGCTGACAAATTTGTTCTTAAATGTTTAAATTCTAAATGTCATCAGGTTATCCCCAGCGTCTCGTTGTTCATTGACTCAAACCATTCATCTACAATCAGAACTTCAACTAAACCTATTCCTGACATCTGTAAAAATTTTAAGTCTCTCTCAGAGCTCCACATCATCCAAAATGATCTACTTCCCTTATACAAACTAAAATATAGTCACGTCACCCTATCCCCAACAATATTAGAAGGGATCGGAATCTTTAAAAGTCATTCCAATCTCCCGGCCCGAACTGTCAATAATATGTTCAATGACATTATTTTATCTAAATGGCCCAACTTTTCTCTTTTATTTACTGATGGATCCAAATCTCCCGACTCTCCTAACTGTGGTATAGGTATTAACGTTTACCACAATAATTCTAATGATAGAATATTTCATTCAATTTCAAATCAATTTTCAATATTTTCAGCTGAGTGCATTGCAATAATAGAATCTCTCAAATATATAATCAAAAATAATTTTGAACATTCCCTCGTTCTCTCTGACTCTCTCAGTTCCCTCCAAAAACTTAAATCCAGTCCTCTTCTTCATCCTGATGATCATTTTGTATGCCTTATTCGAGTGATGATAGCATCCATTCAAAGCTCTGGTAAATCTGTAACTCTGATTTGGATTCCTGGACATGTTGGTATCATGGGTAATGATATTGCGGATGCCTTGGCAAAACAAGGAGCGTCCAACCCTGTTGTTACCCTCATAAACCACATTCCCTTATCTGATATTTTTTCCATCATCAAAGAAAGATCCCGCAATGTTTGGTCAGAGTATTGGCACATTGCTAGTCAATCCAAGGGAGCCTGCTATGCCTCAATACAAAGGACTATACCATCAAAACCGTGGTTTCAGCAATTCCCTCATTTTTCCAAAAAAGAAATTTCTTCACTCATTCGAATGAGGATCGGTCATTGTTCCGTTCCTTCCCATCTTTTTAAAATTCACGTCCTTGACTCCCCAGATTGTACATTCTGTGGTCTAGAAGTGGGAACTTTAGATCACATATTTTTTGGTTGTCCCTCTCTAAACAAATATCCTCTCTTCTATCAAGCCTTAACTAAAATTGCCTCCCCTCCATTCAACATTTCATCTCTTTTAAGTCTGAACTCGACTCCAATTTTCATTATAATTTTGAAATTTGCCTATTTAAATAAAATTAATATTTAAATTCACCTTTCAATACACCTTTCTCAATAATTTTAAATGATGGCCAAGAACACCCTTGAAGGGTGAAAGCCAGAAATAATGGAAAAAAAAAAAAAAAAGGAGTAACCTCATGTATTAAGACTGTTTTTTTTCCCCACAACACTGTTTCTGTATTTTCAAATTTAAGGTATAACACAATTATTTATTTATTTTTTTTTGGTTTTTTTGTAGAAATGTATGTATTACTACGCTAAAGCGTTGATGATTATTTTAATTTTATGTACTATACTATTATTATAGGTGCAACTAATCTCCTGCTGACAAGCTACTTGCAGTAGCTTAGCGGGTATAAATAATATTGTATGTAATCTTTATACAAATAAAAAAAAAAAAAAAAAAAAAAATAAAAAAAAAAAAAAAAAATTGATATTTCTCGAAACGGAGAAAGATTCAAGACGTTCCTTTGAATACAAATACATGCTGGATCTTTGCCAACATTATTTATAATGGATATTTGCAAAACGCCGTGTCTTATTACACAAGTTATGTCTTATTTCATTTCTGGCATTAAAAGTTTCTACTGGAAAAGGTTTGGTCTTTTGCACACATACACATAACTACACGATGCTTGACACAAGTGTGTTACTGTCGAAGTTGGCAGAAAAACTTTTGTTTTTCTCCTTTCGTTCTGCGAAAACTCTCGAAATATTCAACAACTGAGACCCTCGCTTTGCAGCACTTGAAAACTTTACAAATTTTAAGCAAATAGATTCGGTTCTTTTCTTTGAATAAATTTTCTCGAGAAGCAGACGACGCTCGTGTTACATAAATTGCTGAAAAGTCTAAAAATAGTAGAATGAATAAATTATTACACACCTTCGCTCCGTGCCATATTAAACGTACATGTGAACTTACGTCATACATACCTAGAAAGTCCAAGAAAGAGAAGACAGAAATATGAATAATAAAGAAAAAATGCTAAGTGGAATATTACTGGTATACGACTTTTATTGCTTAGTCTTCTGTTTTTCCATTGTGAATACCACAAAATGGTCGCAATATCTGGATTCAATGTAACTATGAGGCACAGGATCGCAGATGTAATGCAGATAGTATTCTTAATTACGATGTTACTTTTTTTATATATCAGCATAGCTGGCAATGTATTTCAAATACTTATTACACGTCCAGGATTCGAAGCATTCTAGAATTCGATTCTGTAGCTTAGAGTCCAATGTCTACGATCTACAACAAAAAGATCGAATCAGTTGAAACGAGAGTATCTTGGGCATTATCCGGTAGTACTGGATTTTCTACATTGCTATAATTATTACGCATTAAACGAACGTCGGGACAAAACTGACATTGTATTAATTTCAAAATTATAAATAACCATGTGGAATCTTTCGTTTTGTCCACAATCAAAATCATTATAAATAACCATCTACTAAGAAACCCCGAAACTTTTCAGATTCCTTTACAAAGAACAGACTTAACCATTTTTCTCCCCGTAACCTTCTCATAACCTTCTGTGTGAATGTATCGACTTTAAAACGTCCACTGTAGTGGCAAGATTCCGAACATATTAAGGCTGGCCGCATACATACGTTTTTCGTATTCGATTTCCGAATTCGTTTTCCGTATTCGGACATCCGAATGCACGGAATCAGTAGAAAATAAATTAACTGCCGCACACGTTCGTTTTAGTTCCGAACGGAACAAATTCCTTACGCAGGTTCCGAATGCGAGCCGGCGCGTTCGGAGAAACCGAATGGAAAAAACCTAATGACGTCATGTGGAACGCAGCTATTGCATACAGTTTGTTTATGCCGACGCAAACGTAAGGAAATTTCCGTTTGTAATTCAGTGTTGCCAACGGATCTTGACCTAATATCGCCGTTTCTCATACATAAGGTAGCGTAAAGTAGCCGAATTTGCTGTTAGGTGGGACATGTTTAAAATTGATGTTTTTACGTGAAAATAAAAATTTCGTGGGGGGGGGAGGGTGGCTAGAGAATTTCAAAAAAATAAAATTTGTCCCCAGAAAATAAAAAAAATTAATGGGGAGGGTGGCTAGAGAATTTCAAGAAAATATAAAATTTGTCCCCAGAAAAATAGGTTGAATGTGTCAAATCGTTAATCGATGTTTCTTTGTAAAGGGACACGAAGTTTTAGGTACCTACTCGAATGTTTTGCTATTGTTGCTTGACAAATCTCAGAAAGTAAAAGAACAGAATAGAATACTCATATCCTAGATTGATCATTACCTAAACTAAAATGATAAATCATGAATCACCGCACGCGAAATGTTTAAACAGCTGGGCTTTAAATATGATTTAAAAAAATATATTTAACACATATTTAGAACTAATAGATATAATAAGTCAATGTATTTTTAATATTTGAGAAATAGTTAGGATGCAGGCGAATTCTCCAGTTAATGTTTATGTATTGTTTTCGTAGTTACTGTCCGTATCTGTGTTTTTTCCTTAAATATTAATAACATGTTGTTTGACCTTTTTTACGTACTTTACGCCATATCCCGCAGGGGTAGGCAGAGCGGATTGGCCGTTAAACAACTCAACACACACTCCTTGCTTCATTCATATTCATACATCTTCTCACACCAATGTACCCTTCTGTCGAACCCTTCTTGACATGACCCGACTAGAAAGATTTGGTACACTTGATCGTGCAATGTCTTCCTCGGGCGTCCCCGATTTCTTCTACCATTTACATTTGCATCATATGATACAATACACCATTTCTTCGTTCATTCAGCCTTGCGTTCTTTACACATTATTGCATTTTGACACATTCACACATGGGTTTTGGATTTTATTTTCACAGCATTCAATATACTTTTATGTCGCGATAATGTTTTTTTTTCTATTTAGGCTTTCGCAATATGGGGCGTAATGCGCTTCTATCATCTCTTGAAAGCCGGTGTGACCTGGAGAGGGCCCGAAGCCATTGAGCTATGATGCAGGTCACAGTTCCTCATGGATCCCATGGATGCCCCTCCGCTGGAAGACGAATCCCTCCTGGTGGGATATGACAGCAACTCCCAGGTCAGCGTCCCGGAGTCAGTCTGATCCGAGGAGTAGTCCCGGAACTGTGAAAAAAGGGGGTGGCTTCTTGGTGCAAGGTCAGGTAGGATGGCTGACTTCTGGAAAATGAAATTAAATTGATTATATTTTGACGCAGTCTTCCAGATCTGCGTTTTGAGTCGCTGTGATCGTAGAACTGTTTTGGAATCGAAGCTATAAGTAAGAACGCCGGTTCATCTAGATTCAGTAACTTCTGAATATTAATCATAAAAAATATGAATTGTTTCAAAAATTTGCTTCCAAATGTGAGGAATATATTAAGAGCCGTTTTTTCTTCTTAAATTTCTGAATCAAATTGGTCCGAAAACTGTTTTATCACGCAGCCATGTATTATCACGTGGTTAACCCACTGATCCGCCTAGATTCATTGATTTCTGACATTTCTGTACATCACTAAAATGGGTATGCATCGATGACCGGGATGGCTGACTTCAGATAGATAAAACAGAACACCGTTTCTCATAGATTCAGAGCAATCTGAATGCCCGTCTCTAAATTAAAATGCATTTGATGGTACGACTCCCAAATGGGAAATCTGACATGTGGAAGATTTATTTAAACAATTTGCATAGTGCCGAAATCTACCAGAACTGCGTTTCTGCAAAATGTGATCCGTAAAATAATGTTCTTTTAACTGATGCATGAACTGTGAATATCAGTTACAACCCAATTCCGTACGGAAAAATTGATTTCCATATGCCCATTACTAAATTACATTTTTCTCCACCTGAAAGATTTGGCAAACGTTAGCAATATGTTTGTACAGAGATAAAACTTTCTATACCTGCATTCTGAATCACTAAGATCCTAAAATTTGTTAAAGGGTGTAATTTTTATTTAGAATACAGTTAATTGAAATTGGAATGACTTTCACATTATGAAAAATCACTTCAATGGCAGGCATATTTCTGATATTGATTTCAAACAATTTTTGTAGTGACAAAACCTTCCTGATCTGCGTTTTCGAATCACTGTGATCCGAGAACTGTTCAGGAACTGTTACTATTATTAGATACGATATTGATTTCCGAATGCCATTGCTAAAATATAAAACGTTTCGAGGTACAGCTCCAAAGCGATTCTCTGAATGCTGTGTACTTCTGTAATTCCCCGAATTAGTCTCTAGTTACCATGTTGGCAGATCAGCGTTTCCAAATTCATTCGATCTGATAACTATTTCGGGACTGTACTTGGAAACATACGTAGCTAATTTTATAGATATTATACTCATATTCTTCGATTGCAAACATTCTTGAATAAGTATAAACCGAGAACTGCTTGTCAAGTGGAAGTATTGTTAAAGATAAAAGCAACTTTGGCAGTTGATAATAATTCCCACAAAAAAATAAAGACACCATATCTTTATTAATCATTGTTAATAGGTTTTAGCAGTAAAAATGTTTTAAATTGTTTTATCTGCATAATCTCTGTAAAAGTTTATATTAATTGTAAATATGCTTACTTAATTCGTTTGATCAAATAAGTTTTACCAATTTATCTGTGAATACAACAATTTCATTATGAAATTTCTCTAGTTTTTTCAATAGTTTCTCTTCTTTTTGTTATTTGAAAATGAGAGTTGGTTGTAAATTTAATTTTATTTTTATATACAATATATGATTTGGTCTAAATAAATATTTTAAATTGGCATATCAATGTTGAAAGAATATTTACGTAGTGATAGATAAGTTAAAACGATGTGATAGGCAATATATTTGTAAAAAATAATTAGTGGTTAGAAATAATGAAAAAAAAAACTAAAACAAAAAATAACATACTTTGTTAAATTTGCTCCAAAGATGGCACGGTCTGTTCGAATACTTATCTGAACTAATCCAAACGTACCAACTTCATAGCCACTATTAAATAAAAACAAAATAAAATAAAACAGTTTTATAGAGCTTGTAACGATTTATACGATTAATTTGTATTTTTTTAATCATATCAGAATAAAGACTCGTAAATTCGTTCGTTCAAGTTAGTCGTATATGTATATATTTTTAATATACCTTCTTTAGCTCGAAGTTTGGAAAGTGCTGCTGATCTTAATGGTGTAAAAGATGTAAAATAAAAATATCTACATATATTTTTAATTTATTACATTTTTATTTTATTTTTCTACTCACGAATCATGCATACATTTATGACAATACAAATTATTAATATATATTAATAATTAAGTAATAAAATCAAACATATTTATGTGCATATCACTTATCGAGCAGTTTTTGTGATAAAATTTGTACATACATGAAATAAAAACTAATTTATAATATACCTATTAATACATATGCAGCATATTGTAGCTAAGCTATTATAAAGAAAATGCTATATCCTAACTGTTTTACAATTTTTTGTTTAAAATGACATTAGTTTCAGATGAAAAACATTAAATTTATTCGTTTTTAGGCAACAATCTTAACTATGAATATAAAATCAAGTGGTAAACTGCATTAAATGAAATAACACGTAATATTTAGACAAAATTTCAAACAATTTTAATTGAGGTTTGGAGTTAACCAACTCATTCGTTTTTAACCGTTCTGACCACAATTCAATTATTGTTGAAATGGTTTGAATTTTACGGGAGAAAGATAAAACAGTTTTAATTTGATCATGATGTAATCTCAATCAATTAATAATGTTGAATGCAAATTATATATCTATCCATTCAAATTGGTTCCATAATTTCCATTTTAGATATTTTATGCCTAAATAGTTTAACTACCTACAGTATAAGTTTTTTGTTTGTCTGAAAGTGTCTGTATTAAAATATTATGCTTTCTGTGTTATGTGTTATGTTTAAGCGTATAAAAAGCTTAAAACCCTATATAATATTATTTGTAGATTGCCAGTATGTGTGCTGCAGATATAATATAAATGTAAAATATTTGTATTGTTATGTAAATATACATTTTTAAAAGAAATATTCTGTTTTATTTTGAAATCAGCTAAAAACATTGAAATTATTGAAATTTTTAGCAAAAAAATTATATTCTGTGACGCGCTTGTTATGCGACACATCAACGTGTAAAAGAAAGGGAACTTTATTACTCCCTCTGACTATGAACACCTGTGATTCTATTCACTAACTGATCAAGAACCCAAAACCTGGCTAGGTCTTTACAGAATTAATATACAACTTCACTGCGGGCCGTGACAGAACGATTGCCTAACAAACTTTTGTTAGAAATCTCTAAATTGGCTCTGAGATTGGCGGAGAACAAAACAAAGAAAATTGGAACCAATGGCCATCACAAAAAAAATAATTTAACTAAAACCACATAACAATGCACGAAAAAAAACTGCATAATACTTTTATTATTTTCTATATGGTGGCATAAAATAAGATATAATTATTTGAAATAAAATAAAATGTCCCAAATTATAAAATCATCTTCAGATTCTTCAGCTCTTTATTATATGTTTTTGGATTGTTTTATCCAAACAACAGCTTTTTGGGACTCTGCATATTGTACTCGTAGCCATTTTATATTAATTATTATTTATTAATTGTTATTACACAATAATTATTTAAGAATTCAGAGAAATAGCTAATATTTTAGATATTCATAGAAAAAAAAATTCTTAGAACAATCTCTAGAAAGATCTCAGAACGTCAATTGCCAAGGAGGAACAACAACACGGCATAGTAATCGTCGTTATAATCTGATATCATGTCAATCCTAGGAACTATTAATTTCTCTGTCATTTAACTGAACTTTTTTAATTGTTTCATAAATACAATTTATGCAAAAAAGTGAAAGCAAATGATTCGTTTTTCGCAGTCAAAATTTAAAAATAAATTAAAGTTATTTAAAAATCTGCAGGATGAACCCATCTACATTATACGTGTACAGACTAGTGGCGTGTATTGTCTACCTTTGTCCAAAGGTAGGCTATGTGTAGTCTTGCAAGTTCGGCTATGGGTAATTAATGTAGGGAAATTTTAAAAGAGCCATTTATTATTATCTCCGCTGATAATTTTTGTCCTATTGAATAAATGAGCGTACAATTCTTTACCAAATTCATTTTAATTAACTAAATTTTAGTGTTTTTAAATTTCTTTTGATGGTTTGTTTTTCTTAGGTAGGCACAGCTCTTCAGCCTGTATGGACCGCACGCCACTGATACATACACAAATCCTAGTGACCTCCAATGAATGTTCATTTTATGTGTTGAACTACATGTTCAGAGAACACAATTGATGGCTGAAATTAAAAAAAAAAAAACACTCGGAATTAAAAATATCAATCCAATTTATTTTTGCATAAAGAAATAAATAAATATAAATACAAATAAAATCAACAATAAAGTGACAAAACTTTTCCCAACTGCGCACATCTCTATTTGAGTTTATGTTGCACGACTTTATTCTTCTGAACTAACTATAAATGATGTCCCTTTGATCTGAGTCAAAGCTTGCCAAGGATATATTTGATGAACCAGCTGAACAAAAGCCACAAAACACCCACGACCTTCTGTTCACTATGTAGGTACCGATTGTCGTAGAACACTGGCATTGAATATCCTAATAGTATTGAGCTAGGTTGGGGGTTACGAGCAGGTACGACATTGTTGTGTAGAATGTATCACATTTATAATGCCATTATGTACATTGTATTCTGTAAATGGATTGAAGCAAGGTGTAAATGGGTTTGTTAGAGTATGTATTTAGTTTGTACATTGAACATGTACGTGTCTGTATATATTGAGGTAAAGCTCCTTGCAAACGTACTTAGATAAGTACTTTAATTATTATGCTTTGCCAAATCTTGTATATACGTGTTGCCGGATTATTTTGTATAGTAAAGGAATAAAACTAATAATATTGACTATTAAAACCGAATAACTTAAACATTTGAAATGTTAACCGCATGGGTATTTTTCTGCTTTTTAGAACATGGTACATTGACAGCAGTATAGTATTTTATGTACTTTACGGCACAAACTAATACTGACCCATTAAAGTCGTTCGATATACATATATATATATGTTAGAAAGTTGCAACACCACGCTTCGTATTTTCATTTAAAAGTTGACCATAGACACAATGAGTGTCATATATTTAAAAAAGTTGTTGACTGCTATTGCTTGCATGTTTGTAAAAGATTTGGCAAAGTTTTTGCTCATATTATTTTTATATGAAACGAGTAAAAGAGAAGTAAGAATAAAATTCAGAATACGTTCGTTTAACCAACACGCCTCTGACATATTGGTCGTTATATTTCTTAAAGACGCTGTCAGAAGGTCGGAAAATTTTTGTGTAACGTATAATGTATACGTACCCGAAAACTAAAAACTATATGAAAGATGATAGAAGTTATTTAGAATGCAATAATAATTAATAAAAAATTTACAAAGTTTCATAATTTCTTCTCAAATTGCGGTCGGAACCGTTGGTTTCATATAGTTTAGATATTTTAATTATCCCATGGTTAACTTCGACATTTGAATACCTATCATGGTATTTTCTCTTTCTAACACCATTTAGATCAAATTTCTCACCATAACAGCAAGAACGATTTTTCTGAGACCATATAAACTGCGTTAGCTGTTTGTTCGGAAAACCGAACAAATTAGCATAAAGGGTTCATTAAATATGATATTTATATTCGTTGTTTAAGTGGTATTTTTAAAGTTTGCTTGAAAAAAATAAATAAAAGGTAAGCGACACAACAATCCTAAAAAAATATCCATTTTTTAAATCAAAATTTTAAAATTTTTAATCGCATATCTATCTCCATTTGTAATATTAAATCCTAAGAGTCTTTCGATTGTTCTCAAAAACAGTATTTTATTTTGGAATTAGTTCTAAAACGGAAGCCTCCGCGGTCGTGGGGAAAGGCTCTCGACTAGCAAACCGTAGGTGGCGGGTTCGAATCCCGACGTGCGCATAAAATTTTATTTGAATTAATATTTTATTTCACAATTTACTCTTCCCCTTCCACTAACATACCCCAATTGGGAATGCCATAGTTTCACTGGCTCCAGAGGGTTTGGGCTTCAGCTCCAGGTTCGTGTGCGGTTTCACATAAAAAAAGAATATATTGGAAAATTAATGTCAATCGGAAATATTTTCGAATACAACATCAATCTGACAAATCATTAGAAGTAACTCGACGACAAAGTTTAAGAAAGAATTTTTTTAGGTGGCCAATTCTTTCCATACCATACGAGGGAAAACGAATACTAGGTATGATTAACATAGAGGCAAGTATAGTAATTTTTTGAAGTCCCATTTAAATTTGTTATTTTCATAAGTATGGTAACAGGTAAATAATTTTTTAAGGAATTTTTTTTAATAAAAAGATGTGCAAAGTAGTGATTTAATCCCTTGTACCTACACATTCTCTCACAAGAAAAATCTCACAGGTCTCAAAAATTATCATGCCGGAATTTTTGGAGATTCAAAATGTTTTGAAGGGATTAAATTTTTTTTCAGTATTTTCAAGAAAATATTAATACACTAGAAAACAATGAAATATTTATTTTTAATAAAATAACAACAAAGAAATCGAAAATTCAATGAAAGCTGTTTTAATTGTGAACTAAATTCTGTGAAGGGATGTAATCAATATATTACGCAATTATACTTAAAAAGTAGGTGGGATGACAAGGGGTTTGGTGTCCCTTTTTTGCTAAGTGGTTCAAAGAGTAAGTATAAAAAAGCTGGTTTATCTAAATATCGATCATAGTTTGAAGTGTTAATTCAAGAACTAAATAGTAAAAATACATCAAAATGGGAGTTTGTGTTTTTTTCATACAATCATTCATAGTATAAAGTGTCAAGCATTTTAGAAATGACATTTGACAAAATGATGATTATAACTTTTAATAATACATTTTTTGGGAAATTTGGTGATTTCATTATTCGAACGTTTGGTGGGAAACTGTTCGACTACAAAGTGAAGTTTTATTTTTTGGGAGTATAAAATAAACCCCCATCAAAATATTTGAAGAATATAAATAAATTTTAATGTTTTCAAACATGTTTGTAAGAACTTAAAAATCAAAGAAAAAATCAAAACAATATTACCATAGTACCTACCTGGTATAGTCTTGGTAAGTGATAACGACTAGTTTAAACGGCTTAACGTGAACATAACAAATTCAAATAATGGTTTCTTTTAACTAAATATTTCTGAAAATTATTTTATGAAAATTATTTTATATTCTTTCATAAAATATTGTATTGCAAGATTTAGATTGGAAATTTATTTTATATTGATATATTTACATTAATATATTTAACGCCCGGGGGGATTTAATATATTTAGCACGAGAAATAATAAGTTAGCCAATGAGAAAATAAAAAAAATAAAAATTTAATAGGTTAAAAATATACGATAAAATAATTCAGTTTTTGGAAGAAGGTTGGAATAAGTATTTTGTGTGGTAGGCAAAATTCACTAAATTAACGTCAGTGTGACTTAATAAGTTTTAATAATTGGTCTCCCGTATGCGCGGCCTGTTAAATTCCGATGTATTAACTAATTATATATTCATTTATTTACTATGAGTATCTTCACGTTATATTTTATAATAATGAATATATAAAAAGCATATTATATACGTTTCATTATTGTTCACATAGGTATTGACGTGAAGTATTTTTACGACTATCATGATGCGGGCAGTAGCCTCGTAAACAAAATGTAACATAATAATGAAAAAAATCGATAAAAACATAATAGCTATAATTATTAATTATAACAAGCGGTAAACTGGTGGATCTACGTCACATTTGGCATCGATTTTGTAGTAAAACTTTTTTTGATTTGAGCTTCCGTTTTCGAGTAATTCATGTCCGAAGATGGAAATTTTTATTTCACATTTGAAACGAATTCGGTCGCCAGGGGTATTTTACGGTCTTTTAAAATGATTCAAAGCGTAGAACCGGCTCCAAGCGTTTTTTAGATGATTAAATAGCAAAAAAAAAGTTTAAAAAAATCGAAATTCTTAGATCTAAAAAAAAGTATTTTTAATTCTCTATGTGATGTAGATTCTCCAGTTTCCCGATTATACTACAGATTTCCGGACACCGTATATACCTAAGTTTATACACTGTGACAAAATAGAAAACGAATAAATAGTTAGGTTACGTTGGTTTAGGTTGGGTGTAGAAAAATATTTTTCTCTTTTTCTTATTTTTCTTCTACTGCTTTGTGATAAAAACATACGTAAACTAAAGTGGTGTTTTGAGTTTTGAGGTAGCGGTATAAAAAGTATGTAGGTACTGGTATTACTAGTAGAGGTAATGGGAGATCTAATACTGTAGAAGGTTGGTTGCGTCAAAATGATGAGCTCTTTCACCCCATTATTCGAAATCTATTTGCATTTTGCATCTCAACTAAACACACGTCGGGCCTACGTATATATGTTAGTTAAATTTATTTAAAAAACTAAAAAAAATAAATGAAAATATAAAATATGAATCAACAAGAAAAAATCTGTTATGGAACCTTTTATTACGGTGCACAACCTCTAGATCTTTTATATAAACATTTCAACGACTGCTTTTGCAATACTGGGTCCTCCTTGGCTGATAAAATAAAAAAATAAGTTCAACACACAATCCAGCTAACGAAATAACGTTAGAGCACAATAGCATTGAATCCTTTTATCTTCAGCCCACCACGGAGCACAAAATAAAGAGAATTATTAAATCTCTTAAACCAAGTGCAAGTGCTGGCTACCACACAATAAAATGTAAAACAATACTTCGTCTGTCCGAACAACTGGCTTCTCCAATATCAAAACTAATTAACCATTCTACAAAGGGAACTTTTCCAGATTGCTTTAAAATTGCGACAGCAATACGAATTTACAAGTCTCAATCTAAAACGAAAAACTCAAATTACTGGCACATCTCCATTTTATTAATTTTATCAACATTTTGAAAATATTATTTATGAAAGTCTAAACAAGTTTTTACTAAAAAAAAAGTATGTATAAAAAAATACAATTTCAGAAAAAAATTAATACTCTTTCCGCAACGAATGACTTGATAAATAAACTTAGAAACAGCATAGACAATGGAAAATATGCTACATCAATCCTCATATCTAAAGCGTTCGATGCCGTGAGTCAAGAGATACTAGTAAAAAAAATTCAAAAAATATGTGTAACTGGTCCTGCTCTCCAACTTTTAAAATCCTATCTAAATAACAGATTGTAATAATGCAGCTTAGATAACAAAACATGTCAACATAATACCATAACCTGCGGAGTTCCTCAAGGATCCATGTAAGGGCCACTCGTTTTTCAAATATATTTAAATGATATATGTCAATTAAATCTAAATGACGAAATTTTCTTATACGAAGATGATACTGCTATATTTTACTTACTTACTTATGAAAAATTTGGAAAACTTACTGTAGAAATCAAAAAATTGTTCTTAACATATTAAACAACTTTCAAATTAAAAATACATTAACAATTAATATTAATAAAAAAAAAAACTAGTAACATGATCTTAAGCTTACCAAAACAAAAATCCGTCAAATACACCATTGGAAATAGTAGAAACAAAATTCAGATTGTGAAAAATACCTGGGACTATACGAGTATATCGCTAAACCACCACTTTTAATACACCACTTTTTATTTGAATTAATAATGACAGCCAACCGTGTTTCGATGATCTCAAGCTTGATCTCGTCAGTACTTATTATATTAATTTAATTAGGAGTTAATATAATAAGCCCTGACGAAGCTTGAGATAAGCGAAACTCGGTAGGCTGTCATTATTAATTCAAATAAAAAGTGGTTTATTACAAAGGAAGTTAAGTAGTTCAGAAAATCATTTCGAACAAAGCAATGTATCAATTCTAAATACTTTGTTGTTTTTCACTGAAGCGATTTTCATAGTATCTACTGTGCAATGTGCCGCAAATAAAAGCACTTTTTATAATTGTTCATATAAAATAAAACATTAAATATACTTTTAAAAAAACTAAACTTGCTGACGTGTACCCAGCGTTCCTTGACTTTCCTCTACTTTCAATAAATTTAATATCCATGTATTGTATATATAAACCTTTCGGAAGAAATTCTAAATGATAGTGAAAACTTTATCAAACTGCGTTGCATAGTTTAGAAGAACTAAGTGCACAGACAGACAGACGCGGATAGTGACATTGTTTATACTATTTAGAAATACCAATTTATTGTCACGATTACGAATTTACTAAAAGTTTATCAGTAAACGGCCTGTAATCCCTTTTTTAGTTTATTGTGTGATGATGTTCCCGAAAGTTCCAGACTTTTCCAGAACATCCCACAACCTTCCAGAATGTTTCGGGATGTTCTGGAATGTTGTGGAATGCTCTCGAATACTATAGAATGTTCTGGACTGTTCTAGTTATTTTCTAGAGGGCAAAACTTCCAGCCCTTACATCTTCAATAGCACGCCCTTCAGGTAAAAACGGGAAAATTCTTCATGGATGGGGGATAAAGGACTACCACATCATATAACTCCCTTGATTGTGCCGGACTCGTTTCTGAGTTTTAGCGGAACGCATATTGTACACTTTCTTTAAGAATATATATTGATTGATTTGAGCACGCTGGGTTTCGAACCCAAAGTCAAGAGTGCTCCTTTGCCACTCTGACATGGAGGTAGCCGAACTTTTTGTAACTTTAACTTTTTGTAACGTTTAATGCGTCCACTAAATTTTCCTCATTTACATTATACTTATTAGTAAGTTTGTCAAACGGGAATTCATCCGATTGAATTAATCCTATTATCTATAATAATAGGGTTCAGATCTTTATTAAGTCACGTACTAAGCAAATGTAGAACCTACTTAGAATGTTCTTGGTTAAATTTAGGGTCATAGAGAACCACTGCCCTACTGTAAATTACGATATTGAACAAGATAGATAATGAATGCCCAGTGAATGTAACTCCCATTCATAACGTGTTCATACGATATGTACATAATATAAGCTAGAATCTGGTAATAAGCCTACACACATGTAGTACATGCTAGTATCTCAATGCTACGTAATATCGTGTTGAAGATAATAGCTGGTAATTGACCCGCGCTCTCCTATTCAAGAGGGGTGTATTGGTATCTATGAACCCACGAGTGAGTAGCTGAACACGTTAAGTAACAATGTCTCTGGAATCTAAATGGTTTTGGTGAATAGTTGTGGAAGAATGAAGGGATCATAATACTACGGTTTTGTGCTGAGCTAGGCATTAGCATAAAATCGCAGATAGTAAAATAAAATAAATTGTTAAGAGAAAAATTATAATATTGTGAGGGTTTTAAAGTTTTTCAGCAGAAAAAAACTGTTTTTTTCTGGAATCATTTCTGTAATAAAGAACTTGAGTGAAAAATATTATAGCTTAGAAAATATATATATTCTATTGTATTGTATAAATACATTTTGTAAGATACATAAACATCCCGTGATTGGTCAGCGGGTTCGGACAGATCTTATACCGCTTCCTTACGAGTCGGCCAACGTCGCGCATTAAGAATGGGGACAATTTTGTGGAAAGTAGCGTTGCGTAGACTTGCAAACTGTTTACCAGTGTGGAAAACAAATTATTTCAGAAGAATTCATGTTTTATAGAAATGTTTTTGAATATTTTTTTTTTGTTTTTGAGTCTTGATGATTTCATACCGACCCGAGTGGAATTGACTGGAATTACTGTTAACTGACAAAACCAAGGTACGTATGACGTCACGCGTACCCCGTAAGATTTCGATTGTTTTGGCGTGCTTTGAAAAATAGCAAACTTTGAAAATTATTTCGACTGGAAATCGAAGTTTGAAAAAAAAGTGGAATTTAAGTCAGAAGGTGAACTTTAAATCCCTATTCTGTTCAAACTTTCCACATAAATATTATCATGAAGTTACATAATGCGTTTTGGGTTAACTTGGTGGTAAAGGGATAATTTTGTGAGAGTTTTGTATTAAATATGCTGCAAGCACGACATATTTATGTTATCATGTCTAATGGATATAGAAAAAATGTTATTTGTCTGGGTCTAGATACTTGGGCATGTCGTGTATTATAATTGGAAAAGTTTTAAATACAATAAAATTACCTTTGAATCGTTCATATTTTAATATTAAAAATTGGTTAATCAAATATTATTAACAAAAAAAAAGAAAAACGAAGAAAAAATATCATATTAATTTGATGATTTTTGAAGAAGGAAGAGTTGTTGATGAAAATATAGTACGGAAGATTACTCTAATAATTAGAGTTAAAAATAGAAACGAAAGCTTAAGGCGTTAATATTCTAACACGACGCTTATTAAATAAGTAAGGTTGGAAACAGAACAGGCAAGTATAGAAGCCAAGTGGTGTCGCAAAACTGCGACTCCAATGGGGTGGTGTTATATGCTGCTGGGATAAACCCTACGCCACACACCTGAAGGACCATTCCCAAACTATGTTAATCGTAATGTTGTATAGGACAATTAACTTAAATGCATCCGCTAAATTTGATGGACAGTATTGCTCAATGTTTGAACCTGGGCTTTTAGAACATGTGACAAGCCCAGATTCTAGTATATGATAAAAGTAACTCACCCGTCGCAGTTGTGGCCACAGTCTACAAGATTCTTCACTCCCTTGAAATATGAATGTTAAATTATATTCACAATACTTTATTTTACTGTTGTGGTTATGTTATGAGTCAATCCTCCTTGTCTGAGATATTATTCTGCAATACGCTCTGCAGAGCTCCAAATGAGCATAATATCACTTTATTGACATCTTGCAATGGTCATGGTGACATTTTGGAATGGGTACATTAAGTAGGTAGGGTACTTGCAGGATTTGAGACTTCACATCCATAAAGTCTTTGCGAATGCATACCTACTAATCCCATATCCCGAACGTCATTCGGATAAAAATGAGTATCACTATATTATTAAGACTCTCTGTTAAAAACTTTTTTACACAACCCCACACAGGAGGCCCTGAGCAAAATAATTTTCCTTGGGGTCTGTGTCATTTTTGGGATGCTGGGTTGAGCATCTTTTTTGAAGGCAAGGAACGTGAAAAAATGGAAGCAGAAGAAATTCTGGGAAGATAAAAGGTACGAGATCAGTATGTCCAGGATATATGAACATATCCCTCCCACTGTAGCGCAAGGCGATGTGTCGAGAGACCATTGGAGAAGTACCCAAACCCACCTTCCAAATTTCGCAAAAATGGGATAGCATTCCATTTCCTAACAATGTATGAGTAGTTTCATAATATAACAGTAGTATTATAATTAACACTTGTTCATGCAGCTGCGCTTATCTTGTTATTATATAATGACGAAATTTGAAAAAGTTCAAGTTCGAAAATTCCTAACGACACATTCGAGTTTTACTAATAATTTGTTTGGAAATCTGTCAATTAATTTGTTAAAAGCCTGCAGTCCCGTTTATGTTTTATATATTTTAACAAGAATACGAAAAATTGATAAAATTTTTAAGAAATTAGCAAAATTTTTAAGAAATTAGCAAAATTTTTAATAAATTAGCAAAATTTTATATCAGTAAGTTTTTTCCGTGCAGAAAACTTTTCCTCTTAGAAGTAGGTGTTCTTGGGAAAATTTTAGAAAACATCCTGCAAAGTCTTTTGTTTAACCTCAACTGACTTGACTGACTCCTCAGCCCTTTATGATGATATAAAACTAAAAAAAATATTAAAATTTTTTCAAACCTTTTTTTTTTAAATTCACGTCTCTCATCCATTATTTTCCATCTATCACTGAATCAAAAACAATTATATTTCTGAATCCACCTGTCAAGTCTTCGAGAGCAATCAGCAAGTATTTTCGTCGTACGCAATTTCAGGAAAGCATTTATAATCACAATGATAACTCCCTAAATATATAATAATTTAAGTGCAAACGCTTCTCCTCGAGAAATATTCTCGAATTCTCAACAGCAATGCTTAAATATTCAACATTGAAACTTTCACGTACTTCGGAAGCTGTAGAAATACTATCAGATTTTAGGTAATGTTATGTTTGCAAACTTTGTAAATATTTGAGACAGCCTGTCGGCAACAAGTCGCAAAAAGAATCCCCTTTAACCCTCAAAATTGTTTAAATAATAAGAATGGCCATTACACGATAAAATATAATATTATTAACTTATAAACTACCCTTCCCTTTTTTTTACCTTACAACTCCTGCTGTGATCTGTCTTTTTATTACTACTATCTGGCTGTTATTTATTTTTCCGGTTTTGTTTTATATTAAGTGCTAAATTATGATATGAACTAAACTTGTCAATTTGACTGGCCTAAAACAGGATCCATTCCTAGTTGGCTAGTCAAAGTTTCCGCATGTTTTATTGTATGATTTTTATGTGAAATAAATTTATATTTTTTTTAAACTTCCGATTTAGTTGTCCGGGTTAAGTCTTCCCCAAAGGAAAAACTTAACCCTTCCACTCACTTTTCCACAAATGATCAGCTAGTCAATCAACACTATGTAAGTGCATTATATAAGTAAAATAAATACAAAACAATACAAGAACAACAACACGTCAAATCACCAGATATCAAATGGGAAAAAAATTCACCGTCTCCAGATATTTTCATATCAGAGGGTTCGGCTCGGTAGAACTTCTAACAGGGCCTATAAATCCTACTGATCCCTCAACATAAATATTTAAAAAATCTTTTGTTATCCTACATGTATTCAAAATGACCGACTTTTGCATCTTTATATATAAATTTTTTGATAGATCTAATACGCCTAAATTTTTAATTAGAGAGCTAGGTATAATGCCAGTAGCCAAAATAACGAATGGTAATATTTTTATAGTCTGAGAATGCCAAATTCTTTTTATTTCATTTCCTAATTATTATTATTATTAAGATAAGATAGTTTTGACATGGAGAACTCGTGGACATAAAAGGAACATATTATATATGAAAAGCTGGGTGGAAGAAATGGAAACTGCGCCAGGAAGTCAGAACGATCGAGTGAATCAAACATTTGAGAGGAGTCATGTTAAGATTCAGAATTACAGGAAAGCATGATGAATGAATTTGAATACATAAAAGATTGTTCGCAATATAAATTTGTGAGACGTCTCTTCCCTCTACCCTTAATGTAAAATACTTTAAGTAATTGAAAATACACACAATTTAAAAAAATATATTTATTGGAGCTTTTCTTGTATTCTTTGTATAATATTCATTGGGGCTCATTCAAATATTATTTGTTTGAAATTTATTGGCTCATGAAATATTCTTTGTATTATATTTATCGGGGTTCATCTAGTATTCTTTGTATATTTTTTACTGGGCTCATCTAGCATTCTTTGTATAATATTTATCGGGGCTCATCTAGTATTGTTTGTGTAATATATTTATTGGGGCTCATCAAGTATTCTTTATATAATTTCTCTAATTAATGGCGATACTCGTTTTATTTCTATGAAAGAATATCTACCAAATTAAATGTACATAGTTGTCGTTATCTTGTTAAAAAAAATAAGTTTACCTTCTCTACTGAGTAGGTTAGTGGTAGTGGCGCACACCCAAAATATTTATCCTTGCAGTGATTTTTAATAACTGGTAGGTGGTATTGGCTCAAGCACTGTGTATAGGAGTTTTGTTGTAATTCTTGAGCAATATTTTTGTCACCATTATTACGGACCGCATCTTGCGGCAAAAGAAATTTAAAAAAAACCTTCGAAATTCTACTATGCGAAATATTTAGTTCTCTAATTATTATTTTTTCAATTCATGAAATACGTGGTATTTAATTGACATTTACTCAACATTGATACTTTGAATCGCCATACTAGGCAACTGACATGTTGATCAATACATTACAGTTATTTTCTATAAAGTCTAAATAATATAATATAATTCAATCCATTCATAACCAAAAACCGATCCTTAGTAATAGTTGTTTAACAGCTGCTAAAAATCTAAAACTCGCCCATTAGTAAGGGAGAAAAAATATAACTATAGATGTAGTATTAAAATGTAGTTTTGAATTAACTCTTTTAATTTCTTCATTGAAACGTCAAAATTAAAGGGGTAAAATATTATCCAAGAAATAAAATAAAATTTTTAAAATGTACTTGGTCTCCTTTATTGAATTACAATGCTCAAAATGTATGTGATAATTATGCAATTGACTTTTTCACATGTAGGGGAGGTAGGGGATGGATTGGCACTTTTTCACAATTAAATGCATAAAAAATTAGATCTTATAGATAATCAATATTTATTGCCAATTCTTATTTCACCACACATTTGGCTAGATATTTTAGAGAGAACTTTCTTGAAATTATAATCAGTCTCAACATTACGAGATAATTTCAGAAGTTATTCAAAAGTGCCCGATGCTCCCTATGGCAGGGAGGTTTGGACACACCCTGTGGGAGGCTTGGGCATAGCCTATAAAACACTTGATATCCATAATAGTATTCAAAAATAAAAAAAAAACATCTTAAATAGTATCTTAACTTATCTAAGATTAGGTATAACCCATAAAGGTTTATGAAATGTGTACTTAGAGCTACCACGTTTGGTTTTATTGCATGTCTTTGGTCCTGGCAATTTAGTTTTGATGTCGTCTAGTGGGACACTAGCTACGTCATCTACTTCAGGAAAAAAAAAGTGTTTCTTATCTTACTCAGCCTAACAAATTTTAATGAATAATGTCTTCGATTCGGCCGACATAGTGCACAACAGACTGTTTTGTAGTAAATTTATCGATCCAATTTTCAGGAATATTAGTTTTCTTTATGGCTACAGCATAGTCATAGGCCAATTAACGTGTTTGTATCTTTGCCAATCCATAATTATGTTTAAAACAAACTATCATGTAATTTGACAATTTTTGTTCTTCTTCGTCGGTGAAAATTTGTGAGGTTATAAATCTGTGCGAAGAATCCTTTACAGAATCTTGTTTAAGGTACCGTTGCAAACTTGATCTAGGGATATGATATTTATCAGCTGTTGTTTTTATTTTTGATCCTTTCGATACCTCTTCTATGGCTCGTAATATCAAATCTTTAGGAATTTCCCGTCGCAAACCTTTCTTTTTGAATTTGAAGGACATCTTTCTGTAATAAAAAAATTATTCAAACAGTTTAATTAAAGCAGGTAATAAGAATTTTAAAAAATCCTCCTATACTCAATATATAGTAGGGAGATTTGGGCGTGCCCAAACCTCCCTCATATCAGAATGCCCATTACTCCCTCTGTATACATTTTCAAAATTAGTTACCGGTATTTCTTTTTATTTAGGTATTTAAGCATGTATTTCAGTTTGATTTATAAGTTAGTAAATAGACAAGAGATTTATAATAAAAAATAGACATACCTTTCGTTAGTTGTCTCTTTATTACGATCCGAAACCACAACAAAATATTCACTTTTACGAGTGCATTACCTTCAAACGTGTCTGTGTGTAACAACTGACAGAAATCACAGATAGTCTATGGATGAACAGTGTTGTCAGTCGGTAAAGTAAACTACAAAATTAGGAAAAAAATAAAATCTGTGACCGGATCAGAATAAAAGGGGGGTGCCTATGTCTCCCGACTGCCCGTCCCTCCCCTACCTCCCCTATATAAGAACATCTGTAAAACGAATGTTGAAAAGTTTTAAATAATAATAACAGTGACACAAAAGAACAGTGAGTTGCGTTGCGCGAACAACAGGGAATAAAATACCTCCACAGTTTAACAACAAAAATCCTGTAAAATCTAAAGAATAACATTTAAACCAACATATTAAACAAAAGATAGAATCAGTGGAGTGAATCAGTGAATTCCAAAAACAAATAATAGTCCCTTTAACAGCATAAAAACCTGGTACAATAATACTTAACCTAAAAGTTGAGCGGTCAACTGTAAGTCAACGACTATACCTTAAAAATAAAAGTGAAACCAGCGAATATAATATCACATGAATATAGTGTTAATTAGACATTAATCAAGTGATATGTATGCGGAAAAAATATCACTTTAAACCGAATCTAATATAATAATAATATTATAATTAATCTACCTACTTAGTGCAGTTAACACCTGTCAAAATATCTCCCGATCTTTAGTTTAAATTGAAGTCATTTAACGTATAAAAAAAAAACTTTAATAGTGAATAATCAAAGTTTAATACATAAAAGAGTGAATTTCAAATAAACAATAATAAAAATTCAAAAACTTTACTCAACAAACCTAACGGTCTTCCGATATCTAATTTGTCAACACCATTGTTTTCAGTTTAAAATAGTGCAAAAACAAAAAAAAAACAACAGTAGAAATGAACAAAACAGTGTTTCCCTGATAAATTCAACATAAATAAAATAAAATAACAATTAAAAACTTTATCTAACTACCCTAAAACTGATCAAGAACATTATCTAGTGTCAAATAGTGTTTCATATATTAAATATATCGCAAAAAGTGATTCTCAAAGCAAAATCCATGTGATCTTAAATTATATTCTGATACATTCAACAACAATATAAAAAAGCGACACTTAAAAAAAAAAAATCATAAATCATTCGTTATAATTTAAATAATTATTTATAATTTGTCGTACTACACCATCTATCGACAAATGGACCAAGCGAAACCAGTCACCTACCGAGCAATATCTTTCAAAAACTAGAAGTAAACCAATAGATGTCACTACAGTGTTAATTTAATATATTTTTACTACTGTTATTAAATAAATCAATTACCATTATCAAATAAAATCAAGAAACCTCGCATAAAAGACAAATATACAGAAACCGAATAAATAAATACATTATTACAATAAACGTAAATAATAACAAAAATGGACTGCTATAGTTGCGATAATATTATTAGTCCAAACAAGAGCATAAAATGCAGCATATGCTTAAATGCATTTCATTACACCTGCATAAATAGCACCGCAGAAAAATTTAAAAAAATGTCAAAAACACTCAGAGACAACTGGAAATGCAAAGAATGTAAAACATTGGATCCTAAAACTCAATCACAATCCAATTACACTCCTTCTTCTAGTAAGAACTTTCGGCCTTCCGACTCAACACACACTGAAAACCCAGAAAATATGAATTACATTATAAATTACATCGACAAAAAATTCGATGAAATGAAAACAGTGATTTTAAACAAGATAGAAACGGAATCTGCGGACAATAAAAAATCGCTTCAATTTATAAGCGACCAATACGATACATTAATAAAATCTATTGAAAAAATTCCACAGTTAGAAAAAGAAATATCTGAAATAAAAAATGAACTAGAACAAAAAAACATAGAATTCAATAGTATTTTAGTAAAAACAACAGAAATGGAACAGGCGACACTGGAAGAGTATCTCGAAATATCAGGTATCCAAAATAATGATCCTAAAATGACAAAAAACATAATAAAGGAAATAACTGCTGCGTGCGGAGTTCAAACTGAAGACACAGAAATTTCGAATATAAATCACATCCAAGATCGCCGACCAAACCACCCACCGAAAATAACTTTCAAATTAAATAACAAAAATAAAAGGGATGCCATACTATCATCAAGAAAAGGTCTCACCACGGAGGCAATACACCAGCCCGGAAAACAAAACATTTACATTGGAGAAGTAATGACGCCATATTACAAGCAACTAATGTGGAAATTAAAAAACCATGCAAAAATAATTAACTACAAATTTGTATGGTTTCGAAGAGGCCATCTATTAACCAGGAAGACCCCGGAAGGCAAAATTTTCAATATTAAACATTGTGATGACATTAACAAACTAACATAAACACAACTCCACACGTAAATACACTTCACATCATATACTTTCACAATTAATCACCAACATGGCGGATTACATGGAATATACAGACTCGGACAACCAACACTACTGTGTAAGTACAAACGATTTTAATATATGGACAAACATCACAAAAGAAAAAAATAGAATCAAAATATTACACCAAAACATTAGGTCAATTAATAAAAATTTTGATGAATTTACGATATACCTACAACAGCTTGATAATAATTTTGATATAATTGTGCTGACAGAATGCTGGTTGAACGATAAATATGTACCAAAAACAATAGAAAACTATAACACACACCACACAAAAAAACACAAAAATCAAAATGATGGCATAGTCATATACATCAATGATAAAATAAATACAATCGTCAAAGAAATACTCATAATAGACTCCAACTGCATACACATAGCATATGATAAAGAAACGTGTATTCTTGCGATGTACAGATCTCCATCCAAAAACGACATCACACATTTCCTAACTGCACTTAACAATACTTTAAAAGAAATCAACAAAAATAAAAATATCATCATCATTGGAGATCTAAACATAAACATCTTACAAAACGGACACCCACAAAACATAGAATACCTAACACTACTAGCACAGCATGGACTGGAGCCAACGATAAAGATTCCAACACGAGTCACACAAAACACAAAAACTTGTATAGATCATATAATGATCAAAACAAAACTAAAAACCAAAACCGTAGTACTTGAAAGCACTATCACAGATCACTACATGAATATGATAGCAATAGACACCGAAAACACAAAACCCAACCAAGACAAAATATTCACAAAAAAAATAATTAACTACTCAAACTTGAAAGAAAAACTCAAACAAATAGACTGGAGTACAATATACCAAATAGAGAACGTGGAGGAGGCCTGGGATAAATTTCATAACATGTTAGCACAAGAAATAAATAAAAACACTATCATAAAACAAGTAAAACTCACACACAAAGCTAAAAAAATTAAACTATGGATAACACAGGGAATATTAAACTGTATTCGTAAACGAGACAAAATTCACAAACAAATTAAATATACACCCTACGACATGGAACAACTTAACTACTATAAAAGATATAGAAACATCTGCACCAAAATTATTAGAGTGGCTAAGGAATTATATTATGGCGAAAAACTTAAAAAAGAAAAAAATAACCCAAAGGAATATGATTTAAGATTTTCACGGCCAAAAGTATTTTTGTTATTTGTTTTTGGGGTATTATGCCGTGTTGCGCTAACTCCTTCTTTAGCCAACGTTTCGGACAGCATTGCAGTGTCCATCATCAGGGCAGATGTGTTATTTGAGGTTGTGTTAAAATGTGAGCTTATTAAGCTCACATTTCACACAACAAAAAAAAAAAAAAAAAAAGTTTAAATTCAGATCAAACAGTTTTTAAATAACATTACCGGATCTGTTAGATGTCTTCGACGAGGAAATTTATTTACTAAACTACATAAATCTTAAAAACAAATCATCGGTATTTAAAGGATTAACATTTTTTATTATCGAAGAGAAAGGTAATGTGAAGTTACGTTAAAAACACTGAATACCTTTGTTGAAGAATTACGGATCATTTTTCTATCTCATTCGAAAACTTGTTTAAAAAAAACGCAGACAAAACATTTATTATTAACACTTTTCTGATCTTTCACCCCAGTGAAAAAAATCCAAAATGAATTTAGTTTATTTAAGAGTCTGCTGAATTTTATCAAAATTTAAAGAAATTATTTTCTCTTAAAATATTCCGTCATATTTTAATTAATATTCACGTTTATTAAAATAATGCCCACTTGATATTCATGGCTTCTGCTCAAAAGCATTTGAAGTCTTAACTGGGGAATATCAATGAGGAAAGACTGTTATTGAAAGTAAGGGTTAATACAACCCCTAAAGCCTGGCCTTAAGCTCAGATCAACTGAAAATGTAATATAATCCCCGTTGAATATAATATTACCTTCGATCATTTTAGAAGACAGCAAACTAATTGAAGACACTGTAATATGTTCGATGATTTTTTAATTACTGGAAACTACGCAGGACAAACAGTAGTCACCCTGCAGGGATCCAATATATCGATGGCTTAGTGTTAAAATGTCGGATTTACAAACATTCTTTGAAACTTAAATTTTAATTTTGAAAGTAAAGGCTCTATAACTATTCCGTGCTGTAACACAACCAGAGTCCCACAATATTACAAATAAATTGGAGTGAAATGGTTTAACCAATTAACGGTTAACATAAGATTGGAAAAATTATAAAAAAATCAAAAATCACAGTTGAAAAACTTCTTCAGTAGTATTTCTCAATTATTATACTTTGTAAATTTATTGCTACATTTCTCAATATTAAAATTAGTTATTATTTTATTTCTGTTCTTCTTTTTCACTTTCTCTTGTGTATCTATTATGTCTTAATTTATGTCTTATATATTTTTATGTGAGAGCAAAAAAAAATCGAAATCTCTTTCAGAAAAGTTTTTTAACAAATGTATATAAAAACATTTTTTGCTTTTGTAAGTTCTTTGTCCTTTTTCACACGAACGTTTGCTCGTAAAAAAAGTGTAATCACAATCACCTTTATAAGATAGAATTTTTGTGTATTTCTGCTTCTCAAAAAAAAAACCAAATAAGTAGAATATTTGTGAACATATCCGAAAACTAATAACTGTTTATGAAAGGTGATGAAATACACATTAAAATTTTATTACTAGAAATAAATATTGGAAAATTAATTATTTAAATTTTTAAATCAAACATAAAAAGCTTTAAAATTGGCTCACGTTACGTTTTTTCGTCTAAACACTGAACTAAGATAACTGATAACGAAAAAAAAAACTTTTTCGTACTAGACAAATGTTTTATTAACATTACTGCTACCTCACTTTTTTCTAGTTTCACATACAAAAATAATTAATAGAAAATTCAAGTTTCATAAATTTTTCTCAACTTGCGGTCGGAATCTTTGGATTCATAACGGTGTCCATTTTAATTATTCTGTTGTTATCTTCTCTATTTTATTATAAGGCTTGGTATTTTTTCTTACTAACACTGTCAAGTTCATATTTGTAACTATGACGAACTGTTCCGAATGTTAAAAAAACAAACAAATTAGCCCGAGGAGTTAGGATTAATATATAGATTTGGAGAAGCAGTAGACTTAAAATTTGAAAATTAAAATTAAAAATAGTGGACAGGATAGACATCTCCGGTCAGTTATTGTATAGATTTTTCTCTGCAGGTAAGTGACAATGAAATTCAGTCATCTGTGCATTAAGCGGCTGGATTCATCTGAATTATGTTGTTTAACAAAAGAGGGCACCACTATTCCTGTTTGGTCGATTTACGACTAAAAGATTTAAATATTTTTATCACAAGAAAGTGACAGTACTTTTTGAATTACAATGTGTTAATTCAATTTATTCAAAATTCTACTCTCTTGAGAGCTTGTCGTGACATATCATTATTTCATGGTGCAAGTGCAAGTTTTATTGTGCTGATTGCCGTCCGCTGCCGAATTTGGAGATTAATCTTGAGAATAGGAATTAGTTATAGGCTGCCAATCTCAATACGAGTGATATACTCGGTGAGTCCTCAGTTTTATGTATTTGGTGGCTGGATGATAATTTCTTACGCCGCCCGCTTTTTTTCAAAGGGAATTAATTATTCTCTGATGGTCTGGGTGGCTTACAATCCAGATCATCACCGAGATTTTTTTAATTGTGTGTGATTAGTTTGTACAAAAAGTTGGTATATGTTTAATAATATGTATTTATTTAAAAACCAAAAATAAATAAATGTTAGAATGAGAACTCAGCCACTCTGTTGGTACGGTTTGGATAGGTTTCTATGTGGTTTGATCTCGTTTTATCAGGTTAAAACCGCTTTAAAATATTTCTAACTGGTTGAATCTTATAAACTGGTTTGATCTGATATGAACAGGTTTTCATGTGAGTATGGAAGCCATAATTTATTATCAGTATTTCTGAATTAATTTAAAGTAACAGAAAAACTTATTAAATACCACTTTTATCATTATTTTTAATGCCTACCAGGTTATGCGACAACGTTACTTTCTACCGAGGAGTGAAATAATAATAATAATGTTTGGATGATTTCTATAGCGCCGTTTTTCTGCAAAATGCCCTCGAGGACGCTGTACAAATCTATAATACATTTCTACAATGATCTTTGTTATTACTAACTATATATGGAGATAATATCCAGTTCCATACTTACCTGGTAGGTCACTTGAGATTAACACTAAATTAACATTATCTAATTGTTTATTAGCGAAATTTAGATACAGGATTTAAGACGTAATTGGAAAATCGGATATAATTGGACTTTCTCTCAGGGATGTTATATTTAATTTAAGGGTATGACAGCTTAAAAAGGTAAGTTTTTAGTTAAGACCTGAATTCTATTGGACTTGTTATGGATCTTAGTTCCGGAGGGAGTTTATTCCAAGTCTTCGGCTCAGATACTCCGAAAGCGCGATCACCAAACTTAGTATTTGGCTTGCGCTTAGGTTCAGTAACATCATCAGTCTGTCTACAGCTGATGAAGTTACTGATTAAGAGTTGACTGCCTCAGACCAGTGTTTTCCGGGACGCATAGTTCAGAATATTCTAATATACTGCCCTGAAGAAGCTACGATTGTAACGTTAGGTATAAAAAAGTTGTGTTTGCTAAGTAATTGTTTAATTTTCAATTTTAAAGTCACTTCACAGAGGATCCGCATCGTATGAAAAAAACTTAATTAAATATTTGTTACATTTTAGCGATCGCATATCCTTTTTACAACAAAAGAAACAAAATGAATTATATGTCACATTTAGGTATGTATTTGACGGCCTTCGTGGTCAAGGGGTAAGGTTCTCGACTAGCTAGCAAGAACAGAAGGTTGTGGGTTCAAATCCTGGCGTGCGCAAGTACATTTTATTTGATTTGTCATTTCACAATTAATTCAATAATAATAAGATATAGTTTACTCGCGGCACGTTCACTCTCAGTATTGACCTGGTCCACCATTCAGAATTGAAATGTTTGAAATGGCTTTAGCCATGTTTGGTGACCAGATTTGAATAGCCAGGTACTTTTCCACCTTACTCTTTCCCATCTCTTTCCCCTCTATTTTTTTTACTTTTAGCCTGACAACATACCAAAATCGGGGATGCTGTAGTATCACTGGCTGCAGATGGGTCTCTTGTAAGATTTCACATTTAAAAAAATTATGCTGCGTATGAAAAAAATAATTATTAGTTACAATTTAACGTTCGCATGTTCTTTATTAATAATAAAAAAAATCGAAATGAATTATATTTCACATTTAGCAAAATGATTGGAATTCGAAGGCAAATTATGAAAAGGTTAAACTAAATAACGTAAAGCATTTCCCTTGTAAATTAGTTCATGCAAATGGCATTTCGTGACGAGAAATTAATTCCATTCCACTGAACAATGCTAAACCACTGTAATAATATTTCCCGGATTACGGTGATTGGTTTATCTGTGATTGTTGAGATTTGAATGCGATGCATACAATCTGATCTGTCTGCATTAGATTAATAATTGTTTGCGAGAATGCATTGGCAGTGGCATTGATGTTCGATTCATTGATTCAGGGAATGCATTTCAAGCTCGATTAGTATGCCTTCTGATTCAGTCATAAATAGATTTATTAGTCATTAATAGACTAATAATTGAGTGAAATTATTTATTAGTGCTTGAAACCAATGTGCTATGGAAATTGAAAATTCGTTAAGATATTGATCTGACTAATAAATAAGAAAACTGACATTTTTGTTCAAAACTTTCGCCGTACTCGTTGATTATTTAATTATTTGTAGTTGACATTATGGTTTCGGTTGTGGCAAACCTCTATTCGCTAGTTGGCCCGTGGTCGAGGGGTAAGGTTCTCGACTAGTAATTCTAAGAACGCGGGTTCAAATCCCGGCGTGCGCAAGTAATATTTTTTTTATGAATCTGTGTTATTTCACAATTGACTCATTCAAAATAATATAAAATATACTTCCGAAGACAAAAAATCATAATTGAAGCATTGCTTGCAGTGGTTTTAGCCGTCTTTGGTGACCAATAAGTTAAGTGGCAAGTACGTTACTCCCCCACCCTCCTTTTCCCCTTCCTGCTTTTGGAAGCAGTAGAGACTCTTGTGCGGTATTCACTTAACTAAAATAATAGAAAAACTATTTTATAAGAAATAATTATTAGCCTGAAACACTCATCCACATTGAAAAATCTCCTGATAAAAGATACATGACGCCAACGAGACTTGAACCCGTGTCCTTTCGATTTCCGATCGACAGCTCTGACCACTGAGCTATGGCGGCTTATCTCTTATCCGCGAAATAATTCAATGTATAGGTACTAGTGTTTCATTCAATAATTACTGCTCGTTAAATTTTTTCACCTGAAACAACCAACTTTATTTTATATGAGAAAGACATTGTAAGTGCTAACTCTCTCACTAGATGGCGTCGAGACAAATTGTCTACATTTTTGGTGAAGATACTAGAACTTGTCAAATATTAATTATTATTTTTTTGGTAAACTAATGTTTAAGACAAGATTTTTTTATGCATAGCACAAAGGGTAACAATTATTTTATAAGCAATAATTATTAGCCTGAAACACTCATCCACATTGAAAAATCTCCTGATAAAAGATACATGACGCCAACGGGACTTGAACCCGTGTCCTTTCGATTTCCGATCGACAGCTCTGACCACTGAGCTATGGCGGCTTATCTCTTATCCGCGAAATAATTCAATATATACTAGTATTTCATTCAATAATTACTGCTCGTTACATTTTTTCACCTGAAACAACCAACTTTATTTTATATGAGAAAGGCATTGTAAGTGCTAACTCTCTCACTAGATGGCGTCGAGACAAATTGTCTACATTTTTGGTGAAGATACTAGAACTTGTCAAATATTAATTATTATTTTTTTGGTAAACTAATGTTTAAGACAAGATTTTTTTATGCATAGCACAAAGGGTAACAATTATTTTATAAGCAATAATTATTAGCCTGAAACACTCATCCACATTGAAAAATCTCCTGATAAAAGATACATGACGCCAACGGGACTTGAACACGTGTCCTTCCGATTTCCGGTCGACAGCTCTGACCATAGCTCAAATGATAAGCCCCGGATAAGAGATAAGCCGCCATAGCTCAGTGGTTAAGCAAATATTGCTAAAGTCACACCATTTTTCTGTAGACTCAAGTAGCGAAAACGCAATGCTACACTCCTGTCTGAATATTTGTAAATACCCGACGCGTTATCTACTCGGGATATTTCGGCAATGCTCGGGCGCTCGGTAAATACCCGAAGTCTCGTGACGATATGTGGAACGACTCGCTCTTCGATTCGCAAATGTATACGTAGTATTAGATAAATTATTATACATGCATATTTTATATTTATTTTATTTTTCCGTTAAAAACAATACACGAATTTTGAACTTTAAAACAATACTGATTGGACAATGGTAAATAGCTGATGTGTCATTTTGAGTGTCAGGCATTTACCGAGCGCTGCCCAAATATCCCGAATGGATAACGCGTCCGGTATTTACGAAAATGACTCCTGTCCTGGCACATATTTCTTGTTACAACCACATTCATAACTACATTATCGCTTATTTTTGTACGTATGTATTTTTTGGATTGCCCCTATTTGTTCTTCCAAGTTTTAAAATGAGTATTCCTGAAATTTCGTTGAACTACAATAATCTTTGAATATGCCTAAGGATTTTTACTGACTTGGTTTTCCTGTACAAAATTCTAAATTATGCATTTAATAGTACAGAATTGCTTGCGTTGAAAAATTTTCGAATTCCACTACGTAATAGACAGAAGTCGGGATTTATTTCTGCGCAGAAATTCTGGGAATAAAAACCGTATTATATGTACTCCTCATTGCCCAGAATACTAATGAAGGATAAAAATTATGCTGTGAGTCTATTGACAACTTTAATTTATACGAAAAAATAATACTGGCGCTGTTCAGTTATGTATAAAATGAAAGAAAAAAATCTGTATAATTTTTGAAAATCTTATGTAAAATTTCCCAAAAAGGGCGTTACTAATTAAATTATGAAAAATAAACTTGCGCGTTAAAAATATCTCTGACAATCCTTTATTTCTTCATCCTCAGAGTGTTAACTTCTACCATCTGAGCGTTTCTAAATCTTATTAATAACCCTTGAATCATCTCGCGCTCTTCTCGTAATCCATTGGTTTTCCGCAAGTACAACAATAAAGTATTTCTAAACCTTGAAGTTAATATTGGATAGCACTTATCAGACTTCATCAAATTTATTTCAGAAAGCACACTTATTTTAATGCTTAAAATTCCTCAGTCAGCAAAAATGAAATTAATGCTTATATAATGCTATGTCAAACTAACTATTACTACTGACAACCGCGTTTCGTAAACAATTAATATATTTAAGTATTACATACTATTAAGTTTTTTTAGAACTTCAGGTCTCTTCAATAAAAACACTACTATCAATTCACTGACGCGATTCATTGATGACGACCGAATATTTTTCCTATTTTTCTGTTCTACTACTATTCTATTATACTCATTAATTCATAAAAAATAACATTATTGTACGAGCTTTGAGTAATTGGGTGTCAATACTCATTTGGAAATTGACGAGTCCGAAGGAAAAGTCGGACATGTATTTCAGTTGCAGACATGTATTGAGTTTTATTTTGCACTGAATGATGATTTTAACATATACATTGAGGCCAGGAAAACACGTTCAATTTTGTTTTCCGATTGTCTGATCCATTGATGTATATCTCAATGGTCTGATCAGACTATCAGTTCTGACCACGTAGGTAAAAAGGAATACCTCCATTGTTCGGACGAACCAAATACATGTTCAATTCTTGAAACCGATTTTTGTAGTCTCACTCGTTTCCGATCTGCCAGCAAAACGCTGAAATCAGCCCAATAGTATAAAATAATTGCATTTTATAATTACGCATCAAAGTAGTTTTTTTTTTAATAAATTGAATAATAATATGATTTTATCATTGAATATAATAATTAGCGACTCTCAAACGAAAATTTAAAACCGAAAAAGATTTAGACGCATCTATGAATTGAGCCCAGGACCTCAGCTTTGCCGTGCCTTTGCTCTTTGCTTCTGGGTATATAATGCGTATATCAAACTAACTATTTCTACTAACAATCGCCTTTCGTAAACAATTTACATATTTGAGTATTACCTACTAATGTAGTTTTTTAAACCTTCAAGTCTCTTCAATAAAAACACTGCTATCAATTCACTGACGCGATTCATTGACGAAACCGAATATTTTTCTGATTTTTCTGTTCTACTACTATTCTATAATACTCATTAATTTAAAAAAAATAACATTATTGTATGAGCTTTGAGTAATTGGATGTCAATACTCATTTGGACACTGACGAGTCCGAAAGAAAATACGGACGTGTATTTCAGTTCCATACAAAAGTAGGCACCGCGCGCCTTAGACAATCGGATCGGTAATTAAATCGGCGACGTTGATCCGATCCTATAGTCGGATCGGATGTATATCGACTGTTTTAATGGTTGTAGGGCGCGAAGGCCACCCAGTAGCCTCATGGGACTATCAGATGGAAAAAATGACATTTTATTGCCAGCGTTAAACGGGCCCGACCCCCCCTGTTCTGGAAGCACTCTGCAGTTTGAAATGGAAAAAGAAAGTTTATAAATGAGACCATTATTTTGTAAAAAACGGCTTGATATTTTTTTTCAAATAATGACAGATAATGAGTTTATTCCGTGAGTTGAAGCATACATCTATTGATTTTCAGACTAACCAATATGTGTAAATAGTTTTAATCCGAAACCTTGCAATCAATAACTAAAGAAATTAACCAAGAGAGGGTGGCTGTTAACCAACAACATTAAAAATTTTCTAGCAAAAACTACCAGAATAAAAAAAAATAAAAACCTCAAATCATATAACAACTCGCACGTTTTGTTGGATGTTATGCACCTTCACAAGATGTTATACAGGGTATCCGGAGTTAAAGTGCTTAACAGCGCCCTTGAGATGTTTTTGCACAAAAACTGCGCTATAAAAGTCATCCAAGTATTATTATTATTAGGTATTATTAATTTCGGGAGGTGATTCAACATGATGGTAGAATTAAAAAAAAAATCGATATCCATTTTCATTCAAATAAAAATATTTTACCATGGAAGAATATTTATTTTCCCATACAAACAATTCAAATTATTTACCTAAAACTACCTTTAAAAGTTGGAATTTGAGAAAAAAATTATTCATCTTATTAACTTGTACTAGTATTATTTTTAATGATAAACTAATGTTTATAAGACAAGGTTTTGTGCATAGCAAAAAGGATAACAAATAATTATAAGCAATAATTAGTCGCCTGAAATATCAATGCGACTAATAAATTATTGCTTATTTTTATTTGTTACTTGTATTAGCATGTGGAATCACCCCCCTTCAAATTAAGCGCGCTTTACCCTAGGACACCCTGTATAAGAAATTTTAACAGGAAGAATTTATTATATAATGTAACAATATCATTATCAATGGTATATATTTGAGTTTGCCAAACTCATACGCCTGTGTAATGTTGAAAAATTTCGGTTAATAGATATATTACATCACACGTGTTTCCCCTGCGGCGCCCTTGGTAAAATAAACCCTGTTGAAGTGGATCAATATTGGAAGATTTACATAAAAAAACGTTTCGACTATGACGTCAACGCCAAATAACTTCGCAATTCTAATACACATTTTTTTGCCTGTTATGAAAATTATTAATTTTGGTGAAGAAAATTCGTGGTAATTTATAAGTTCTGGTCTATTCTAACTTTTCTTATTAAAAAGATTATATCCTTATCTTTAGTTAGTAAAATTATCTACGTGCGTTTTACCCCAATAGAGTCAAGATAAGAATAAGTTAAACTTTAGTCTTTAGGCGTCAAAATATATTTCCACGGGTTGCTTACTTATATTATTTGGCTCTTGTTTTGTGGACTAAATATCAGAAAAAAAAATAATTAAAAGATAACACATTTCAGTTAATTCTGGAAATAATTATGTCCAACGTTGTTGATATATTGCGACTTATATACTCGTAGATATGGCAGGACACGAAAGTCAATCAAATATTTGTCGCGACTGCATCAGAGTGGCTCAGCCCTTGAGATGAAGCGACGACCACCTCGAATCAACATCATTGTTGTGACAGCATCAGAGTGGCTCAGCTCTTGAGATGATGCGACGACCACCTCGAATCAACATCATTGTTGTGACAGCATCAGAGTGGCTCAGCTCTTGAGATGATGCGACGACCACCTCGAATCTACATCATTGTTGTGACAGCATCAGAGTGGCTCAGCTCTTGAGATGATGCGACGACCACCTCGAATCTACATCATTGTTGTGACAGCATCAGAGTGGCTCAGCTCTTGAGATGATGCGACGACCACCTCGAATCTACATCATTGTTGTGACTGCATCAGAGTGGCTCAGCCCTTGAGATGATGCGACGACCACCTCGTATCAACACCATTGTTGTGACTGCATCAGAGTGGCTCAGTTCTTGAGATGCTGCGGCACTCACCTCGAATCAACATATATTATATTTCATAATCATGAAATTTATTCGATCATGTAAATTGGAAAATATTTGAAAGTGTAATCTTGGACAAAAGGCACCTTTTAAAGAACTTATAAATTATAATTACAATATTTTAATATTGTAATTTTAAAAACAGAAATGACAACATTATGTGAGTCAGAAGCCTCGTTAATAAATAAAAAAAACATATAGGTTTATATATATATACATTTTTTTTACATATTTATTTATTTACGCCTATTAAAGCTTTTTTATTGGTACTTATTGGGTATTACACCAACCTTCTGGAATTTAACATAAAATAATAATATATAAATTATTATTACGTTATAGGTTTTGTTTATACTTATTTAATATTTATGAAATTCAGCTTAAAATTGAAAAATCACCTTAAACTATAGTCCATAAATTGTTATAATTTAAAAAATCTTCTTTTCTGCTATTAATAAATCATTATTTTTCGGAATAACTTATTGAGTAAAACCTCAAATTATAATATTTAAATATTGAAGACAATATTAGTGATTCTTAAACGCAAATCTGAAACAGAAAAATCAGAAAAGGAAACGGTCACATCTGGGACTCGAACCCAGGACCCTTGTCTTTCCGGGACAATGCTCTACCAACTGCGCTAATGGGACCCTATCCTATTCGGTCACTTTTAACTGTATCATACTTCGAATAAGAACTACCAACGTTGTCTTCATTTTTTCACCGCACATTTTTATTGGCAACTATCTTTATGTGTGATCGCAAGATTCAACCCGAACTAAATGCAATCCTAGACAGCGTTTTATAGATAAACCTATCTTATTGTTTTTATTTTTAATGTGCGACATCTATTGACTTTTTCTGCAAGTCTAGAAATGAATTATTATTTTTCGGAATAACTTATTGAGTAAAACCTCAAATTATAATATTTAAATATTGAAGACAATATTAGTGATTCTTAAACGCAAATCTGAAACAGAAAAATCAGAAAAGGAAACGGTCACATCTGGGACTCGAACCCAGGACCCTTGTTGGTAGAGCATTGTCCCGGAAAGACAAGGGTCCTGGGTTCGAGTCCCAGATGTGACCGTTTCCTTTTCTGATTTTTCTGTTTCAGATTTGCGTTTAAGAATCACTAATATTGTCTTCAATATTTAAATATTAATAAATCTTCCGTCTTTCTTGTTTTGAATTTCTTATCTAATTTTATTGCTTAATTACACGGTTTTATTATGTTAGTTTGAATTCCCTCACCAAACACAAGATCCTCGTCTCTTTATGGCGAAGACAAACTATTATTAGTAAACATTTTAATTTTATATTTATTGTAAAAACAATTTTTTTTTTAATTCAGCTGTCAATTTTATAAAAGTAAATTTATTTCACATTTCATTACAAACGCTTAAATTGTAACCCTTTTGGACCAAAAATAAATGCCCCAAAGGGTTAAATTTACGAAGGATAAACGTTTATACGAGGTTTGTTGAAGAACCCAAATTTATTCCATAAAATTACTAGGAGATTCCATTCAATCATCTTGTCATTCATGTCTGGAATATATTTTCATATTCCCCTCGAACACAAGACCCGATGATGGTTCTTTATTAAGTAATATACCTTAGATATTATGTTTATCCAAGAGATTTAATAATATTACTAACGTCTCATCATAGAATTAAGCTGAAACATCTGGCGTATTTTGTCAGAAGGATGGAGTATTTACGCTGTGCTACAAAATTCAAATAAATAGAATATTTCTGAACGTATCTGAAAACTAAAAATAGCTTTTGATATGCGAAATACGCTTTCTAATTTAGTTATTAGATATTTTAATATTTAAAAATTCAGCCTTCGTATGTTTGCGCTCACAAAAATCGAACAGTAGTCAACCGATATCGCTGCAAATTTCAAAGCTTTTTTCTTATTAGTGCCAGCAGTGGTTTGGATGATAAAAGAAGACGGAGACGCCCGAAGAATATATCTCTGCACCAGAAAGAGACACGGAGTCGATTTAAAGTCGATGGTATGTAGTTTTTAACAGTAAAATTTTAGTATACAGTATTGCAAGGTGGAAGAAGTCGCAGACGTCCGAGAAAGATATCCTCAATAGCGAAGTATTGCTGGGTCCACTAGTAAACATATATTTTTTTATTAGAATTTTTTTAGCTAGAATTGAACTCAACCATTTGGAATGCATTTTATAATATTGTTTATTGTCTTGCTACATACCGCCTTATATGTAAGGAAGTTAAATTCCGAAAAAAAAAATCATTGAAAATTTTTTATTTTCCAATATTTTTTTGGATCCAAAACTATCATTTATTTCAAGCTGGAATCAACCATACACATTCAGAAAATTTCATTAAAATCGGTGGGGCGGTTTCGGAGATTATCATTTACGAACAAAGTGACACGTACTTTTTACATATTAAGATAAAATAATTGAGTAAAATCAGTCTGAAGATAAAAAAAATTACGAATTACCTCTTTTATAATACATAATATTTGCATATAATAGACGGATTCGATATGCAGATTCTCTCCCTTTCAGCGTATTATTATGTAACCAATCGTTACATGAAATTCTTTTCGCATATATTGGAATCCGTATCCATCAAAAAAAAGGATGGCAAGAAAAAAATGACTCTTTAATATTTAATGATTTTATTAAAATGTAGCAAAATTTTATAAAAATTAATCATTATTCACTGGAAAAACCCTAAGATGAGAACCCATAAGATCAGAACGGTGAAAAACTTGAATTTATCATGGAATTCATTTTGAAGTCTGCTTTACCATACCAACATTGAACGGGCGTGAAAGAATCTAATTAGTAAGATGGTTAATGTATAGATTGACGAGCGGTTATGTTCTAACCATTTAAATTACGTCACCTCGGGGTATCTAGCATGGTAGTTCAATAAAACCCTATATTTATATAATATTGATGAAATCCGTCATCTCTGGATAGTTTGCAATATTTGCGAGCACGCTCAGAATAATATGATTCCATTTTTAACAGTCGGTAGACAAAAGCCGCTTCTTTTAGCGCGGCCTCAAAGGTGTCAGATAAGCTGTCAATATGCACAATATTCTGGATAATGTCGTTCGTCATACAAAATAACTGGCTTATTAACCACTCGAGCTATTGATTTCATATACATATATTTATAGATTTACCATATTATTAATTGTATATTAATTAGTGTCATTCTATTAAAATTTCCTAATTTTAACATGGAAACATATGAAACGGCTTAGTGCGGTTTAAAGCCAATGAATCCACCTAGATTTCACCGACTATCCCATGTTTTAAGGTTCATTAATTTAATACATTATGGCAAGCAATCACTTAAAATGTTTTTGCCAACTTGGCATAATATTCCAAAAATCGCACGAGTGCTTAATGGATGGAGGTGAAGGAACTAAGTTCTTATAGACTTAATTAATTCATCTAAAAAGTTCCAGCTTCGTCCAACGAAAGTTGTTGGTTATGACCTTATGAACTTACTCCTTTTTTAGTATCATAAAGTACATTCAATTTTTATCTTTTAAGTAACCGTCTGACGTTTAGGAATGTCAATAAATGGAGAGATGTGCCAATGTTGCAAGCGTATACCGATTTCTGATTTATCAATATCGGTTTATGTATCAACAGCGCGACCATGCTCGAAAAATCGATATAAAATCATCGGTTGTTACGCCTATCGATCCGATATTGTGCTAGCCCTGTGCTAGCACTGTGCTAGCCCCCCTGGTCGCATGCACCTTTTTATTCATGTATAACAGTAAGAATATAATAAAAATATATTATGTAGTAGAAAAATATCATCATAAATTTTCATATACGCTTGCTATGCGAATATCGTCGTCTATTAAACAGTGTAATTTCAGTGAAACACATTGTTAGGTATCGAGTGTTAGTGAACAATGTATCATCACAAAGTTTAAACTTCCAAACCCTTACATTGTGTTACATGTTTTGAAAATCTCAATCACATCTGTAATACGATGACTTTAATAGACGCTGCAACTAAAATTTCAACAGAAATTTACACGCTTGCAATAATAACCAGATGAATATCTGGAATCCTTTATACTAGTTAGTTAGTTTTCTAATGTAACTGATACCTTGTTTCGCAATTCATAAAGGATAGTAACTTTTACACAGAAAATACATGAAATATGAATTATTTGCTTAAATTTACATTACATTTCAGAAACTTTATGTGTTGCGTGATACAAAACAAGAGACCATACTGGTGCGGTGAATATCAGATCTATGTGGCTTTGATACATTTGAAATTGATATGAGACTGAAGGGTAGAGGAAGGGAAAAGACAAGAGTAAGTAAAATATGAAGGTATTAAACACGTCAAGTTCAGAAGCCCGTTATGGAGAGATCGAAATATTTGTGACACCACGACTAATATAAATATTTAAATTGTTAAAATTCCTAATTCAATTGAAATAAAACTATTTATTTAATTAAACGGTGTTCAATATTTGACAATGAAAGAGAAACAATTAGGAAGACAGGATAGAGCCGCATCTCAAACTCGGGAACTTGAAGACCTGGAATCGATTTTGAAGACAGAGATGTTCCTTTTTGAAAACGGAGGTATTAGAGGGAGATACCTTCAGTTAACACACACTTTCTTGATGAAATTCCAACTAGAATCAGAGAGAGCGTTTTCCGCTGCTTAGCTGCAGTGATCAAATGTCTGTGATGACAGGATTCTCCAAAGTCCGTGCTTTTTACAAAAAAAAATTATCAGTCTAAAATTTTTTATCAGTTTAAAATCGTTGAAATCGTAAAATTGTCCCTCAATGAGAATTCATGAAACCTGCCGAATTCCGTTTGATTTCTAAATTCTTACTCACAATCCCGAGTGATTTGAAAAAGATGCGGGATTTGCAAACCCTAGCTGTGTAATCGTAATCTAGAGATTTTTTTTTTTTTTTTAAAATTTTATTTTTTTTATTTTATTTTTTATTTTTTTTAAATTTATTTATTTATTTATTTATTTAACGCCCAGAGGGCTTTTACATGTGGGTGGTACAAATTTAATGACAGTTTTGAAACATAAGAAAGAAAAGAAAGAGATATCAAGTTTATGTATAAAACTTTTGTGGGACTACTTTATTTCCTCCCACATGTGGCAATACTAACGCGAATTAATCCTCCGCTAGACGCAAGCGAGCACGAGAAGAGAAATCTCCATTCCTGTTTCAACCTTCGATCCTACCGCCACTCTCTCTACCTTTTCTGCCACCGTCTCCGCGTTCTGTAAAATTGTAATATTCGTCCTCTCGAATAAATTAAATTAATTGTGCAGACACTCATTTCAATCTTCCATCTCCTGAACACAATTTAAGGTTCGGGCAGCCGCCGTAAATTACAAATAAGTATAACTCTCATACACACATACTCACGCTGCCATACTTTCAAAGAACGTGTCGTATGAAAAAAACACGAGATTGATAATATTAAAATTTTATTGTACATGAAATGTGAAAGTTTTTGGCCATCCTGTATACATATATGCAGCACTTTCACAATACCCAATGCAAGCCTTTACGCTGAGTATCGGATTCGATGCAATGCACCCCTAACGGCCCCAGCGCAGCGCATAGCTCTAGAGGGCAGATACAGTTCACAGTAGTACTGCACATTGCAACGGAACACGAGGGCTAGTCTAAAAATCGGATAGACATTGATCTCTTTAGCCGGATGTTAGTGGATTATCAACCTGCAGACAGATCTACTATTCTACTATGGCACATATCGTTTTTTAGATATTGGAGTTTGGCGGATGGCAGAAGTGAAAATAAAACGAAATAAAATCCTTAAAAATTCTAAAAAAAAATTTTATGCCAATGGTTTAGAGATATTTTCGAAAAAGTATTGTACTAATTCGAACTTCAGTGATATAAACACGATTTTATTCTACTTAGTTTATTTTATATTTCTAAGAATCCTTAAAAATATTAAATAGAAATAAAAAAATAACGAATTTCAAAGATTACATATTTATGACGAGCTAACTTTTCACCAACACATCAACAATTTAGTAAGTTTCTTAGTTTCGTAATTGGAAATTCAAGTTCATTTAACGCACAAACTAGGCTATTATATAACAAACCAGTCTGAAGACAAGAAAATACCTTAAAATAAAGCCATATTTTTAAGGTGAAGCTTAATGCTAAATCACTATTTTGCTTAATGTGTACATTGTGAATACCAAAAAATATGCTTTAGATAAATTGAAGGTTTTTCTATCGTTTCGCTTGAGTAGAATACAAATAAATAAAAAAATTATTCAATAAAAAGTATTAATGTAAGCTAGTAAAAAAAACAATTTTTCAGTATGAACGCGTAAAGGAAACAACTTTAAAAAATACAGTTAGCTAAGATTAACTGTGACAGTTTCACTTGATTAACTTTTTTGCTTTACTAAAAAAATATTTTCAAAATAAATAAAAACCAGTTTCGTTCTTGAAATCGAGCGTTTTGTAGCTTCCTCTTAACGACGTAATTGAAGCAGCCGTGTACAAAAATAGGCGAAGCGCTGCCCTTGTCTGCCGTTGAATTTGTCCTATCTAATCTGTAAAATGAAGTTGGAATCTTAACGACATAGGTGATGAAGACACGGAGAAAAAATATTCTGCCCGTGGCCCGGCGTAATAGATAGACCTATGGTCGACTTTGCCGTAGCAGGCCTAGAAAATCGATATTTCCGTGGGTTTTTTTTAAAATTATTTCTGATGAACGTATTACTAAAATTTTCTAGATGGAACCCTGGTGAAAATTCTAATTCATAGTCTAGAAAAATAAAATCTTGTGCTTACGGCTAATTTTATAGTTCACAAACGTTTGATAAGATTTTCAAACCGATTTACATAAAAGAAATGGTAAGGTCCCGTTATTATTAATTTTAAATATAAATAACTTATATCCATAGGGATTCCTCTAGAAATATTTTAGTCATACATTCATCAGAAATAATTCAAATGTGAGCGCCGAGCAAACTCCCGCTATCAGAGTCTTATATCGCCTTAAGTGTATTAGAGTCAAATTCAATCACCTGGGCCCCACATGAAATAACACCTATTTCGTGCATGTCATATATCATGATATTATTTAGCTCTTCCTAACTACTACTGCAGTAGGTAGTAGGCGGGTACAAATTTCCATGAATTCCCAAAATGATGTTCTTCAGTAAAATTCGTAATGCTTCATAATTCATTATTCATTTATTCATAATTATTCTATGTGTTTTTTTTCCAAAAAGCTTGAATCTGTTTTTTTGTGTTTTGAATTATCTCGAATAGTGATATCTGTTAAAATAACATTTGCACAGATTTTTAGTCGTGATTTGTGAGCTATCAAATATTCAGTTAACTGGCAAAAAAAGACAAAACTTGCTGATATTTTTTGTTGAATTCCCGTAAAAAAATGGTAAGACAGAATCACGTAGGGTAACCATACGCGGTGAAAAAGTGTACGCGGCTATGTTTGCGAAAAATTCGTACACAATTCACCTGTGCTTATTTCTAAATTTTGTAGTGCTTTATGTCGCCTTGAGTGTACAGTGTATAGTTAGCCCTCTGTAGAAGATAAAAAACGACAATTTAATTACTTTTTAAGATTGTTTTCTTATTTGTTTCGCCTCTGTTACCGAAGTGTCACAACAGTGTGGTCCATGATAATTTTTTGTAAAATAGTGATAGTTTCACGGGTGCAAAGAAGCAATTCTAATACAGATCCATTTATCTTTTTCTAAGCAAATTTAATTTTTGTTTGAGGGTGTACTTAACCCCATACACAAAATGATAATTTTAAACATATGAATACTTCATCTCAGAATTAATTATTACGTTGAAATATTCCACGAATAAGAAATCATCCGGGAAGGTTGTTTTGCACCCAAGATCCGGTTGAAACCAGATTGCGAGCCCTTACACTACGGTATGCGTACGCTTACCCCGCCTACGGTTCAAGTGTACGCAATCGATATGCATGTGAACTTTTTGACTTATATACCGTGTGAGGTTTTGTTTTAGCTTGAGATACCTAAATAATCGATTACATTAATAAAACAGAAACTAATAATAATTTTTTTTAAATTCCTACTATAAAAATTGCTCACGATTACTCCATGACAAAACTTTGAGAAGTGATTACGAACAAAAAACGTCTAAAAACATATTTTTCTCTTACCAGAGACGAAAAATTCTTGCAAAATGTGTAGAAACTTTGACCCGGAACATATTGATCATTATAAACGCTTGAAGTTTATTCCTATTAATAAGAAAAAACTCTTTCAAATCAAACTTTTTCTTTTCAGACAAAAAGTTGCCATTCAAGGGCAAAATAGTTTTATAACTTTACTTCATAGCGAGTCATTATTATTTATTGTAAGCAACATTTTTTGATAATGTGAGCTTCACTGGGTGTTTACTGCTTACCTTTACATGTTAATTAATAAATCTGCTTTAAAATAAAAACAGTTAGTCAGAAATCGTAGAACAGACCAGAAATTTATTTGGATCAAAATTATTGAGATCAGTCAAACTAAAGAAAACACATTTTTTCTAAGGATAATTCGAATTATTATTTACAAGATTTTCTTAGAAAGATCGACTGTGTGGTGGAAGATCACAGTTTCAATTTCTAGTTCAATTCAAATTCAAATTCAATTTTTACTAAACAACTTGATTGTTATTCATATATGTTAAAATAAAACTATGGCCAGTAATATTAATAATCCGTACTCAAATCAATTTAATGTACTATCATTAAAAACATTACAAAATTGTTAATTTTAGTGCAAAGAATTATTACATAAATTAATATAGACAGTGGGTAGATCAACTACACTAATAGTAACAGAGCTTAAAGTATTATCAGGCATATTTATCGGTGCTAAAATGTCGATATACGAATTGATTTCATTCAACAGCACGATTGTATTCACCATTGGCAAGTTAGTCTTGTATAGTCTATGTTAGTCGGTGACGGAGATAACCATCGAGAACATAGAAACGAATGCTTTCCATGATTGGATAGCCAAATTTTCAAATCATCCACGAATCATCCGGAAGAAAACAATGTATACGTTCCCTGTGATCCGTAGGCTTCTTAGACTAAAGGCAAGTGAAAATTATGACCACGTTATGAAAACTATTTATCTCGTATTTGGGACTATTTTGATATATTGATCATTGCAAATTTTTTTGACATTGACATCAATGATTACAGCATCGAAATTGGTCTAGTAACCGTTACTTTTAAGTACCTACCCGAAGGTTTTATACTAGAAGTTTTGAGACAGTAGACCTCGCATAATTTTAATTATTCCGATTGGACAACTCGTAACATTCAGCTAACTGTGGCGTTGTAAGTAAAAGGTACTATTCAGCACGGCTACAATATTGATGGCTTCATCTTGAACACACAAACAAATTCACAACACACACGAAATGTAAAACGCTCGAGTTAAAACATAACTTCGGTACACTCGATTTATCCCCGAAGAGGTTAAAGACGAGAAGAGATTTTTATTTATTTATTTATCGAACAATTTGTATAGCGTTCGATCGTTGCGGGAAACTTAGTAGTGTTAGTGTGTGTATTGTTTTTGTATGGGTTGAATCTGTAGTCTTTCTATTTTTTTGGAGATTTTCCTTTTCTACTAGTTAGTATTTATATTGTATTGTATTATTTATATTCATATGTTTTTCTACCAATGAATCTTCTGTGGAAACTTTACTGGTTTATGCAACTTGGTAAAAATGATTTGTATTAAAATATATTTGTATAACTGTTTGTTTCCCAAATAAAATAAAATAAAAATAGCGCCGCTTTTACGAGATATCACCTCAGGGGCGCTTTACAGTTGATGCAGATATTACAAAAATAAAATGAAGAGACGTTAAGTTAAGTAAAATGAAGTACAGGAACAAGTGACACGAAGATAGAAGATGGAGAATCTCTAGCAAAAATCCTAGGTGGTGAAGAAACTGGACTAGCTGCTGCAGTGAAATAGTCCACCTCATCCATCATCAGTGCCAGCACCAGGTTCGTCATCCGTTCAAGTATGTGTCTACTGCTAATAAAGCGCTGACACAATATCCTCTCACAGATACCAGATCTTGGCAGCACCACTGTGACGTTCAACGAAGATAGAAGATGGAGACTCTGCAGCAAGAATCCTAAGTGGTGAAGAATCTGGACCAGCTGCTGCAGCGAGAGAGTCCACCGCGTCCACTAACAGTTCCAGCACGAGGTTTGTTATCCGTACAGGTATGTGTCTGCTACTTATAAAGCGCTGACACCTCACATAGATAAAAGTATCTGGCAGCACTGCTGTGACGTTCGGCAAGTCCATCATTCGTCTCCATGTAATCCTGTTCCTGGTGATTGTTGAAGTGGTGCATTCTGCCCGCAATAGGTCGGTATAGTTGATTACCATGGGCTTAATAAAACGCTTGCTAGGGCCTTCAGAGTCTCCAAGAATTCTGTTTAAAATATCTGGGGTGCATTTACCGATCGACGTTCATTTCGAATGTCGAATATTTTTGGGCAAAATTTCCGAATATTCAATTTTGACGCACTACATTCAAATCACATTTTATAAAGTTCTAATAACTGGTTATTAAGTTTATTTTTATTTTAGTTAAGCTGTTGATCGATTGATTTTTAAAATAATTTCAAAGGGATGTTGCGTCATTTCCCTTGAAAGTACAAAAAAGCACAAAGTGGTTGGAGGACGCGTTGGCACGCGCCCGGCTGCCACAAAAGGCGCTATACCCATATATATATATAATCACCTTTCAATTTTAGAACATAGACATCTAAAAATACTAATCTGTGCTACACTGCTCTAGATCTCACTTCCGGGTTTGGTGGCACCTCGAATTTGTTCATCACGTTTGTATTAATAACAATAATATAAGGAATTACAATAATGTCTGTGCATACTTAACTCAAGCCCGCCGCCGCAGTAAGCGGGCATGCAGGCGACGCACGCGGGCGGCAAGCTCAGGGGGGGCAAATACTGCGATCTCGTTCAAACCCATTCTCATCAATCAATACAGCATCAGGCCCAGTGTTACCAACCCAGATTTTTTAAAACTGGATTTTGCTCTAAACTAAGGTCACCAGCTTTAAAAAAGTTGCCTAGCTTCCCAAGCTTCATTTAAGATATTTGAACTTATTTTTATACTTAACCCAATGCCCGCTTTTCAAATTCACAATCACAATATACGCTAAATAATGTCTTCTTCGCCATTGGAAAATTGCAATCATTATCCTGAAGCATACAATAATATATTAGACGAAATAAGACAAATAAATTAAATCAATTTCAAATCGCCAATAAACAATGGTTATTCAATAAACTTCGCGCTTTAACCAGTGCACTCACCCAAGTCTAGCAAATTTTTAATAAAATTATTCAACGACGGACGATGAGTAATGCTGCACGTTCTAGTTCTGAATCAATTCTATTTAGGTATATTTCATAGAAAAAAATATTTTATTGACTTTTCTAGCATATATTATAATTTTTATTATGTTTCCATAACCTTTTCAGAAAAATACTTAATTTTTTTAATATCTTTTATTCTTCAGTATGCCAAAGCAATTCGTCAGTAGATCAATTTCACAATTATAACACTAAAGCACAAATATAACCAGTAACCATAATAGTTTTTTAAAAAGGTAAAAGAATAATAAAACATTACAATACAAAGACAGATAGATTTAACACAGACAATGTACTCATATGCATACATATACTCAAAGGCAAACAAACTCAAAGATACTCAAACACACTCATGGGTCATGGGCTTATTTACATATAAGATTACATCCAAAAAATCAATAAATACTAATGTGTAGAAGTAGATGCTTTAAAACAGTATCAAGAGTAAAATCTTTATCTATTTCCATGTTAATCATGTTTTGAGTTCAGAATCATTGTCAGTCAAATTGAAAAAGAGAGGAAATACCAATCAATGTTAAATTATTATTGTTTTGAGGTATTTTAATCCATTTACCAATAAACAAAATTGTTTTGTTTTCATTCAACATAAAGTTTTCCCAATAAAAGTAACTTATTGTGCTAGCTGCAATGTGGTCCATTTTCTGTTCCATCGGGAATTGTAAACGATTTCCAATAAATGAGCTTAACAATGTGGACGGTTGCTGATAGTAAATTTAATATTGATCAATTAACGTTCAATTCACGGAATCATAATTGACGCTATTGGAAATGGTCACAAACTTTTGTCCGAAAATTGAATTTCCCGGATGCAATTTCGGATGGTAAGAATTTTAAGGTTCTACCTACTGCATTTACAACTTTCACATAATGCTTGTTTATCTATATAATGACGGGACGAGAAATTCTAAGCAAATTAGATTGCCAACAAGAAAAAAAACAAGCACCCAAAAATCTCTGATGTACCAGGCCGTTCAACTCTATAACAAAATCCCGAAGGAAATTGCTGTGATAGAAAATATTAATAAGTTCAAAAATGAATTAAGAAAATATGTCTATCTCAATTATTAATGTTTCTTTTTTGTGACTTTATTGAAATATTTAAAGAAAGATTATGTTTGCCAAACAATGTACATGTTTATATGTTTATAAAACTATTAGCACACACGAAGATGTGAACTAACTTAAGATTAATAAATAAATAAATAAATAAATAAATAAATATATAAATATTTTAATAACATTTGTTTTGATTAAATTTTTTCTCTTTGTAGGGTAGATGGTTAGGATGATCAGGATGATGGACATTGTAACGCTGTCCAAAACGTTGGCTTAAAAAGGAAGAAGAGCAATTAGGCACAGTACCTCAAAAATGAATCGGTAATACTTTTATAAATCATATGTTTTTTAGAAAAACTAATATGACTAAATGATTTTTTTAAACGTTTTATACCATTGTATTGAGTTTTATAGGTCGACCGGTTTCAGTTGCACTTAACCTTCTTCTGGACAGTGGAAATATTAACTAAATTTATTCGATTTGTATTTTGATAGAAATATTTCAAGAAATATACAAATCGAATAAAAATAACAATATTTTAAATGAAAAAAAATCACTTTGTAAAACACCACTTTTATTATGAATTAATATTAACAGCCAACCAGGTTTCGCTTAGCCAGGGCTTATTATATCAACAGTTGATATAATAAACCCTGACGAAGCTTGAGCTAAGCGAAACCTAGTTGGCTGTTAATATTAATTCAAAATAAAAGTGGTGTTTTACAAAGTGAATTTTTTTCATTTAATATATAATGTCACATCACAAAGTGTTTGATTCCTTCGATAAAAAATAACAATAATTGCCCACTTTTAAATACACAGTTAGAACTAACAGACTGTCTAATGTTGAAGTTATTCTCCTTGTCCGTATTTTACCCCCACCCTTCCTCTACCCCTCAACATCACTGTTTTTGGTGCTCTCTCCTTCTAGCACTCTGATTTCTCTTTTCCTGTGGTTTACCTTATAATTGTCCTCTGTATTTAATTTAGTTTGTATTTCCACTGTCCTGAAGAAAGTCGAGTGCAACCGAAATATAACTATATTATATACATTAAATGAAAAGACACACTTTGGAACACACACAAAGTGTGTTTTTTCATTTAATATATAATGTCACACCCCAAAGCGTTTGTTTTCTTCGAAAAAATAAATATATTAATAATATATACAATATATAACTCAACATATATTAACCAAAAAGGGTGGTTTCAAACTTTCTTTTAGAATTTTAATCTGACTTTTTTTAATACTTTAACGTCTAAACATTGTTTGGAGTCTAATGAAAGCAATTGGACAACGAACGATGGGTACAAATAATGCAACAGAAAACCTCTTCTAAGAAAGTTAATTTAACCCTTGGTTTCGACTTTACAGAATGAGAATTACGTGTTCTTGCAATATTACAGTATTGTTGATATGACGTCTATTATTTCAAGAAAACTATTTCCAGAGTTCACAATAATTATAAATATTGCTTCCGTAAAGTACATTTTGACGGCCTCCGTGGTCGAAGGTTAAGGCTCTCGACTAGCAAGCAGGAGGCCGCTGATTCAAAACCCGGCTTGCGCAAATAAAATTTTCATTTGATTAATTCACGTTTCTCTACAATTTACTCAGTTAAAATAATATATAGCATTTTTGCAGCACCTTCCAGAGTTGAAGAAACTTTCAATATGCACTGGTGTAAGACCACATTTCAGAATTGCTTGAAATAGCTTAGTCCATGTTTGGTGACCAGATCCGAATAGCCAGGTACTTCTCCATCCTACTCTTTTTCATCTTTTTCTCCTCGCCACTAACTTCAGCCTCACGACATAACACAAATGGGATGCCATAGATTCACTTGCTTCAGACGGTTGGGAGCAGTTGGGACTTTTGTGAGGTTTCACATTAAAAAAGATGTTGAAACTGACAATAATTTTAAAGGAATACACCAAACATCTTGGCAATACTCTTCTATCGATCCTTATTCTTATCTCATAGGTATTTGTTTCGTAGCCCACTTATAATCTGTTAGTTCTACGATTTATTATTTAAAGGAAAGTAAGACAACATTTTATTGGTGAATTTACTTATGAGGAAACACTGTCTACCTCATTCTATAATAATCAGATAGTTCATAGTTAGTTACCAGTTACCAAGTCTTATGAATCACGTGTATCACACAATATCAAAGGATTTTTGTGAATCCGCAACCTTTTTCAAATTCTCCAAGACTCTTAAAAGTAATGAATCTCGATCTACTCCCACAATGTATTACAAACATAGAATAGATGAAAACTCTCAAGATATGGTAAACTTATTTGCAGATTGCTTTTGCGAAGTCCGTGACACAGAAATTGATTCTGACATTGAGATGTTTAAATTGATGATTCGATTGAACTGTGTGTTTAATGAAACATATATCAAAAAGAAAATTATTTCTTTAAATGAAAATAAATCTACAGGCTTTGATAATTTACGAGTACATCCAATCGTTCTAATTACGTGTATATCCGTATTAACAATTCCATTAACGAAAAGTTTTAGCCGCTCACCGAAAGATCGAATTTTTCCTAATTAATGGAAAACAAGTTTCTTATCACCTATCTTTGAAAAATGGTATAAAACAAAAGTCTCAAATGTTTACTATCAGAAATTTCTGAAATATTTGAATGTTAATCATTGTTGCATGATTTCCCTAAATAAACAACTAATCAATAACACCCACCCAGCAAAATTTTGACAAACAGTTTATAAATCCATTAATCTTCGACATACGCCCATCGGTTTAATTGGCTTCAGGTCCTGTATACTTAATTGGACGGTTCTAAACACTTCAATATTATACATAATTAATTTTGACATGGGGTGTAGCAAGTTTCCAAAGTTCATTGAGTAATTTGGGTATTAGAGCAGCAGTTTACCAGCATCTTGCCTCGTGGGCACATCTGTAGCATCGGAGATAATTATCTATGTAAAATTTTGTTGGAAAACTTGCTTCAGCTAATTACTGCTTATGATTTATGAAGGCTGGCAAAATGATAAACTTTTCGATTGCCGATCGAAAATTTCTGTTGTAAACTTAATTAGATTGGATTTAGTACATTCGGACACGAAATTTGATAATCGTTAGTGAAGGGTTTCTCTAGTGTATTTAATCCCAGTAGTTACAGTTACTACCCGTTAACGCCCCAATGTCATTAATATCAAAGAAGTCACAAGCGGTTAAAGTACAAATTATCCTAAAAATTCCAGACTGAAAAAATGTTATTTGGTGTATTAATTAGTTGGATTTTAAGGATACCAATCTTATGAAATACCTACATAAGTACTTTGCCGGTATTATTTCTCTTATGTATTACAATCATTATTCTTAATATACTCTTCAGTTATTATCATGAACTTCTGTGCCTTATTACTATCAAAACTGTACAACTGATTCTATAATAATGATCAAAACTTACTTTACATTTTTTGGCTAACAAAAAGACAGTTGATACTAAATAGGTAGCGACTGGTAAAAGATAAAAAAAAACGAAAATTTGCTTATCTGTAAACATCGTTATTTGACCCCCATTATTTTGACTCAAAGATAAATATGATTGAGCGGTCCCGCAATTAAAAAAAAATTGTTTAATCTGGAAAAAAAAACTCGTTATTAAAATGGTGGTTTTTCATTAAAATGTTTCGATTCTTTGTATTATTCAAACCATTTTCTTTCTTCAGTTGATATTTCACCTACGACTGTGGTTCCAGCTGAAAGGAATCAATCAACGTCAGTCACAGTCTAGTCAGTGTCATCATCCCCATAATTCTCTGGATTTATCATCTGCAATCATCTAACGGGCGAACCGCTACCCACCCCTGAGCAGTGAACACAAAATACGTAGAAGGGATATGCAATACAGATTTTAAATAAAATTGACTCCGTTAAATCACGTAATAATTTTTGTAGTTGAGCACCCGCAGCATTAAATTCGCAAAATATGAACCACGCTCTTAATTCATTTTGCTTGATTCATACTTGTCTGAAATCCAATATCAACATTCTTTTCATCATCAACATCCAATATCAACACTCTGTTCCTACGCTTAAATAAAAAAATAGTATTCTGTCAAAGATATATAACCTGCTTAGTTTGCAAACACATCTATTCACTACAGATTACCACTTCTCGCACTTTACATGTGAGCTATTTAAAATAAAAAAAATAAAAAATATGTTCGCATTCAAAATTTTAATGTATCAAAAATTAAATATGTATTTATAATGAAAAAATTTTAAAACGTATTTTATCACCTTCCAAAAATAGTTTTTAGTTTTCAGATACGTTCATAAATATTCCATTTATTTGTTTTTTATTGCAAAGCGGAAATACTCCGACCTCAAAAATATTTGTTTTTTTGTTTGACAGAAGATTGAACCTTTCTCCCCAGGGACTGGAGTCAACTATGCTAAAAACACACCCAAATCGCGATTGGGTAGGATTGACATTTATTTCGTATGTTGATTGCTGTAATGTCTTCCAATTTTAGAGAAATGTGTGATTGCCACACTTCTTTTAGTGTATTCCTTCAGCGTTTACAACCAACGAACAGAGATTTCAGAGACGAAAGATTTCTGAAAAGTATGACACAAGTGTATCAAGATTGAAGGAGATTGAAAGTTTTCAGACGTGCATTGAATCATTAAGGCTCTGAAGAGTTTGAAGTTGAAGAATATTTTTGAAAAATATTTTGAGAGAATGGTTGCTGAGTTTATGTTTGACGGGCTGTATGAAGGGGTGGTGAGATTATTGCTTCTGAGTCTGAAGGTCAGAGGTTTAATTGATTTAAATATATGACTGGGACCAAATAAGAAATTAATTAACAAAATTAATGCATAATTTTGCACATGTACAAATAAAAATGTGTTGGTTCGCGTTTCAGAGAGGAAGATTTATTCAGCATCGCTGTGTTAAAAATCACAGTAGAATTTACTATTTGTATTGCCCTGGTGAAAAATCGCCATCCAGAATCGATGCATTTCTTGAAAAGGCTTAAGACATGTTAAGTAACTAGATCTGAATAAACAAATACAATGCAACCTTCCTCTCCTATATTTTTTTCTTTTCTCCACCCGCTTTAGCTTCACAACGTACCCCATTGATTACGGATTTTCTAGTGATTTCTGTCTTTTTTGTTTTCATACAAGACGTGTGAGAGGGAAGATTATTATTTACTAGCTGATGTCAACCCGGCGTTGCTGGGGGTTATTCTTAGGATATAGACATATTCCATTGCAGACTTTTCTGTAGGCCTTTTAATATATAAAATTCCGTAGAACATTATTTTGATACATGACTTGATTACAAAACATCGAATATTCTCTACTTTATATAAATATTATGTGCATGTATTATATACATATGTCTTTCGGAAGAAATTTTCTAAATGATAGTGAAAACGAATAAAAGAACGAATCTCACAAATAGACAGACGCGATTATTTTATACTATTTAGAGAAGCATTTAAAGACAATCGTTGATTACGTACGTACGACCTAACTCATAGATTCTGATATCTAACAAAATTTGAATTAAAATGAAGTTCTCAAAACAAATGCAAAATGATAAGTTTTCCATTAACCCTCGGGCAATGACATGTGAAATTTAAAAAAAAAATGCTAAAAATCGCTTACCAATGTTGTTTTCAGAGACTACAGTATTTACCACTTTATCATAAACTAAAAACGCATGTTAGGCAAAAGTGATGTTTGGGTTATTTTTTTATTAGTTTTCTAAAAAAATATGTATTACCTCGATCAGGTGAACTTCTTTGCAGTTTTCTGTTTTATTGAACTTTATTTTAATTATACAGGAACGGCTACTGAAAACTTTTACGACAAAGCTTGGTTATCTCTCTTTCTATATTTGTCAATATTATATGTCTGACAATAGTAGAAAAGGAGATAGAACGAGTTTTATGAGGAACTTTCAACTTCTTAATACAAAATATTTTACTTCTCATTCATCCTACTCAGCCGTGATTAATTTCTCCTTGTAACATTTCTTACTTTATTTATGAGTAACATAGACCAACAGGCTCTGTATATTGAACCGTTGTCAACTATTTCATATAAAAATGACATCAAATCACGATGAATAAACTCACCATGAATAAACTTAAACTAATTTTGATTTTCCATAGATTTTTGCAATGAAATAAAAGTTCGCCTACTGAATTATTCTTTAAAAAACTTCGGATACCATTCGAAATATAAAAATCATATATCTGCTCTATTTTATTTTTATTATTTTGGCGGCGAATTTCCAAAAATTCTCTGGTGTGAAAATCCCGACACTGTGATCAAAATTTTTTATACAGCTTTAAAGTGTACCTTCCGTTTATGAAATGTTAAAAAAAATATTTTTTAATATTTCATTACGTTAAGGAAAAAAACAGTTATCTATTAGATTACATTTTACAGTAGGAGATTTTTTCTAAATATCTCCTTAGATATTTTGTGTTTAACCTTTTGTGTTTTATATTTACTTATGGCTCTTACGATGTTGTGTCGTTTGTGCGTTTTAGAGTTCCATATCAATGCGTTGTACGCTTACGATGTTTTGTTCGACTCTTGTGACGTATTCTTTTTTATACTGCTTTTCCATATGCTGGAAGGAACATTTTCAAAAGATATTAGTTCCCATTCCAATTAAATACATAAATAATGTCAGTTTGATCAATCAATTGCATCTAATAGCGCTGTCTGACAGGAAAATCATATTAGAAAAACAAAACACAAAATGTAATAATCTTCTGCAATACATAAATAAACAACTATCAGACACACTCACTAACCGATATTTGGGGTACTATTGATTTATTTAATGACTATTTGACTACCAGCACTTTGTTGAATCCTAAAAATTAACGTAGTTCTAGTGATTTGTCTAATATGTAGTATTGTTCTGGTTTCTATATTATTTTATTTTACGGTTACACGTTTGACTAATATTTTTGAATTTTCGATAGCTCACTAGGTATATTCTGTCCTTAAAATCCATTTAAAAGCCCTACTGGGAGTGAAACCAAATAAAATAAAACATTTGACACACTTAATAAAATAGATAATATAGAAAAGTGTATATAAGTACTAAGACAAAAAAACCGCAGGCCAATTAAAATTATGCTAAAAGGTTGAACAGAATTGCAAAACTTTGATCCCTTATTCTGGAAAATGATTCCCACGTGAATTACTATGTATTTACAATAAAATAAATAAATTAATAAATAAATAATAAATAAACAAATAAATACAACACAACAAACTACATATATCAAAAATACACTCAACAAAGTTCGGACTGAAATCATTAGAATATATTGCCTACACTAACTATAACAAATTGCCTGAAGAATTAAGACAGGTATATGCCTCTAACAAATCTCGAAACGATATATTGAAATCCTATTTTTCAAATGTTATTTGGAAAACGAGTCATAAGTACGTACAAACTCTGTTCTGATAGCCGTCCTAATTATCTCCAAATACCAAACTTTGTACATCCAGAGATGATGAGCTTTTTTAATCTTCTCATGTATTTTGAATGTAAAACATCTTGTATTAGGTCTGTTTATTTTTGACCCCGTACTTTTTAATGTATTTTCCTGATTTTGTTTTTATGCATTTATATAGTCCATCATTGAGGATACTTTTTCAACTTTTTGACACCAACAGTACATAAATCAAATGAGTGATTATAAAAATTCATAAAGTCTTATAAGAAATTTTTTTTTGTAAGATATATGTAAAGTGATTCTTCATATGTTGTGTCTGTATGTTGCTTCTGTGAAATGTTTTCTTCATACATTGTGTCTGCACATTGGGTTAGGTTGGTTATTTTTAACTTTTAATCTAATTTTTCTGTACAAAACTCTTTTTTTAATTTTTTTACCCTTCTATTTGAAAACTACCAATTGGCGATCCCTTAATGAGTTTAATAACTCATGGGAATACAACATCGTTTGTTGTATGTTTAAAAATAAAAATAAAAAATTTGTTTTAGACCACTTTAATTTTAATTGTACTCTACTGGTTTCGGAAGCACCCTTCTTTCGTCAGGAGAATATTAAAACTAACCTTTGACACAAAATGTTTTTTTATTTATTTATTTTTTTTTTTATTAAGGAGAAAAAACAGATACAGATATCAATTGACAAAAATATATACGAAACATCAACTAGAGAATTCACCTGCATCCAAACTATTTCTCACGAATTAACTTAAACAGCAGTTAAAAACATTTACAAATATTTTCACTTGTAAATAGGTGAAAAATATATACATAAGAATATTATTTTACAAATAGAGATATGAAAGAAATGCGCAATATCCTTTTAATAATTTACAAAATATTTTTGAAAAAATTTAGAGGGTAAAACAAAAAAAAAATATATATAAATAGATAAACAATGTTAAACAGAAATTAAAAAAAATATAAATATATTGAAACGAAGTATGTCTAAGTTGTTTACTTTGAACTTTGTAGGAAAACAGTCTTCATTTTTCTACTAAAAGTAGTGCGTGTATCAAAAAATAAGTCAGAGTCCTTGAGGTTTTGATTCTGATAAAGTGATTCGCACATTCTTCTGATTGGATCCCTGACACCAGCATTTGTACGCGTCCTGCTAATGTGGAATAAGTCGTTAAGCCTTGTTACTCTGGGTGGTACTTTGAAGTTTATCAATTTCAGTAAGTCGGGACAGTCAATAACGTTGTTACAGATTTTATACAGAGTCATGAGATCAAGGTATGTTCGCCGGTTAGATAGAGTGGAGACGTTATAACTCGAGAGCATATTTATGTACCCGCGTTTGGGTGCGCTCATTCTGTAATTGAGGCATCGCAGAAATTTCTTTTGAATACTTTCAATATTTTCTTTATAGATATCGTAAAGTGGATTCCATATGGAGGTTGTGGTATTCTCCATCTTTTCGCCATTCTTTTATTTGTTTAAAACAATATAAAATTTTCTTCTCTCTTGGCTATGGCCGATATTTAATAATTTTCTTTTTTTTCTCTGAGGCTTTGCATATGTGTTCGCAGGGATGGAAAATTCCTCCCTACAACACATAAGCCTCCATGAAAATTGGACCCTTAATTTCTTTGATATCTACAGAAAACTACTTAAAGCTCTCTTGTACTATATATCTTTATAAACATATGTACTCAACTAATTAATACGTTATTTACGAACTTGAACGCAAATATTTTCGTATTTATATTGTAATTAAATTCCATCAAACGTTGTGTAATTTTTTGATTTATGATATAGGATTTTAATTACCTTCATTTTTGTGGTAACCCCCTTGGTTCTGATCGAGGCGTTGAGTTTCAAAATTTAATTGGTCTTTCCATTGCAAACCTAGACTTAAATGAATTCTCTGAATGAGCTAACTTTCCTATTGTAATTATTCTGATTCCCTGCACCCTAACAAAGTCGTAGTTAAACGCTGATAAAAGGTATTATTCATGTTTATTTGAACAGGTGATTAAATATAACTCAAATGGTTAATTGTTAGTAAATTTGATTTTGGTAAACTCTTGTGTCTGTTTGGCGCCACTCCTTTATGATTCTGCTGCTATAAGGTACATGTAAAGATTGATTTAGTAGGTTAATGTAATTAGTTAATTGCATATTTTAATAGCCCATTTGCTGGCATAATTTGGCTCCTTCCTCCTGCAAGTAAACGAGATGATCGTAGGTCAACGAGAAATTCGCACAATCTTTTGACACGGTTCATTGATTGGTGCCTAAGTCACCGCGTCCCAATAAACCTTCCACGTCATCATGCACTGCCTTCAAGTTTCCCCTCGGGTCCCGATACCCCCAAATTCCGACTCCTCCTTGGACTACAATTTACTTAGGGCGAACCGGTTTCTTCCTATATACAATCATATACTCACGGTTGGTGTGGACTTACGGGTCGTGAATCCTCATTCCACGTTTAAGAGAAAATGCGAGAATGGTCCAGAGGACCTAAAATGCAAGCTGTATGCAGGTCCGCATTCTCCAGTAAACAGTACATACGAATAAATATATGTATACATACAGTTTGGGAAAGGTTTATAACTTGCAATACAAGACTATTTGTCTCGCATCCCAAGCTCGGATCTCGTGCCAAGAACTCTGCGAAGCTCTAGGTTTGGTAACCGAATAAATACGTAAGAATAAGGTTATACGAATAAATACTAGTAGAATAAGATCTTATTGATAGTTTGTTTTGGAGAGCTATCGAACTCCAGGCTTTTTGTTTGGTTTTGACGTTTTTATTTAAGAGAATCGTCATCTCTATTTGGTTTGGTTAATGGTCTTGTTGTAGGAGCGACCACTGCCTCCTATCTGATGAACTGTATTTGTTTTAAATTTTACCTCCAGGGTTCAACATTAATTTTTGTTCATCCTATCCCGTGATTTTCCAATTGTTTCAAGTAGTTGGTTGCCACATTAGAGAGTACTCGACTCTCAAAATGTCTCAGGCAACTGATGGGGTTCTGTATGAGCACCCAATCAATAATATTCAAATGTTTCGTATAATTATTCGATATAAATCTTACTAGCCCGTGATTTTTCAATTGTCGATTGTGAATGATAAGTATTTGTAAGCACGCAGCTTCCAGCTGTTTCAGGTAACTAATAAAATCCTATGCGACTATCTAATCAATGATATTTAAATGTTTCATGTAATTTTTCGATATAAATTTGGCTAACCCGTGATTTTTCAATCGTCGTTTGCGAACGATAGGCATTTGTGAATGACCCAAATCGCTGCACATTGCGCAATGACATCCTGATGATTATCTAGTTGCGGCCAAGGTCGTTTTCAAAACTATGCAGTTGACCCAGTTCCCCGTACGTTTTATTTGTAAACAAATAATGTAACCGTCTCCTGACACACTAAACTAAATGTGAGATTTGTTTATTTTAAAATTCCTTAGAAGTCACTTGTGACTTTTTTTTACTTTTATTGTGCAATATTAATTAAAATATATATATATATTTTTTTTTATTCTTTATTGAAGTTAAACTATTTTTTCATTTTCCGAATTTAGTAAATTTACTAGGTTAAATGAAGAATAAATATAAATATATATTTAAGTACACATATCTCGATTGTCAAAATATGTTAAATAAGAGTACATATATTAATAAATAAATATAAAATATATGATTCTACATAGTCTGGAATATTAATAAATACATATTTTCTTTTTCAATAATATAGATATGTCCTCGGGTAGGTATTAAAAATCGCTACCATTTTGATGCTTCGATTAATAAATAAAATACATATATATAATTACATTACTCATATATATATTCTTTATATACAATATATTATTTTATATTTATATATATATATACACAAATACACAATATACATATTTTAATGTGTAATTCTTTGTTTTGTTGTTTTAATAATTTAAATGATATACCATTGATCAGCTGTGCCTCCTCACTCCTTGGGCCTGAAAATCATTTATAAAAGGAAAACTCACCCTCTACAAGATTTTTCCGGTTGGGTGCCATACAACAAATCTTGCCGAAGAAAAACCTACCAAATTAACTGAATTTTCCAACTAATTTCAAAATAAATCTTTTCGACTATTTATTCCTATGTAGTATTTTATTCTTGCTTGAATCATATAAATTAGCTGATAATTGATTTTTCTTCCGAACGAAATCCTAATCTAGAAAACCCGTTGATTTAATAACACCTTTCTAGTTTAGGCTTTGAGTGATAGCTATCTCAAATTCTTTTTTGAAATAGTGGCTTGATGTTTAAAATTCCGATTAGAACGACAAACACTTTTAACACGGTCGCTATGCGCACGATGGGTTTTAATCGATCAATTTATTGATTCTAAATTTCTTTTTATATAAATTTATAAGAAAATTTTTCCGAATTGCGCAACCTTTTAATTATTTCGATTCTGAATAAATTAAATATCTGTTAAAACTTTCTTCTAAATTGCACTGGTTTCATCAATATTTTAACCTATCCACAATTAGTTGTTTTTTTTTTGAACTTTTCTTTTTGAACAAAGGATTGGGCGTTTATTATTATTGAATCCTTTTTTTTTATTTTGTGTTTCTTTTAAACTAAGATGAAGGTATTTACTATTAATAATTTAAACAAAATTATAATCTATTTTTAAATATTAATTCGCGAACACGTTAAAAAAAACTCTCAATTAACTTTGAAAGTTTTCACTTTGAATGAAATAATAATTTTGAAAATTTTAATTAATTCACAATTCACTTTTTAGCACTTCTCACTTTTAAGCACTGAATTTAATATCTATCTTTTTTTTAACACTGTTTGATTAAATTAAACAGACTTATTAAAATTTCATTGATTTTAGCACTTGTACTCTTTCCGAAATTCTCTAAGACCAGGGACTTATTCAAAATTTAACACTTAAAGATTTTTCACTGTTAATCCTACCAAAGAACGTAATACTGCCACGTAACAACTTCTCAAATCCTCGGCGCGACTCCCTGAAAACTGGTCTGCACCGCCATTTTATACCCTTCTCAGATTCCAAAAGACGTATCTGAATTTCCTCTGATGATCGATTCTATCTTTTACCAACTCGCAAATCCGAACATCCCTGCCATTAATATCGATTGTGCTTCCATAAGATCTTCTGTCGTCCAGCTCTGGGCGGTAGTTAGTTTTTATCTCACGACTCTAAATCGATAGGGTCCGAATCGGGTAAGTCTGCGTTTTTCGCCCAAGCTTCCTTTGTCCTCCGTTCATACAAAATGTAGTTAAAATCTCATGATTTTGCGTTCCTTTTTTTTCTCAATTCGCGATAGGTCCATCCTCAATAACATATATATAGATCTCAATTTTATGCATCTCGTGCGAAAATTGTTTAAATCCATGTTGAAATCTTTACTACGCATTTTTGAATTTCGATTTGTCTAAATTCTACTTAATTTTATTGTCACCTATATGAGCTTTTCCATTTCCACCCGTACTTTCTCTCTTTATGTCGCAGATTTGAATTTCCCCTTTTACTTTGAATTTTCTTTTATTCGCGACGTTTTCCTGCACAGTTTTCTTCTTTATTCTTTTGTTATTTCTCATAACTCTATAACTAATTATTTTCCAAGTCGTATTTATTTATTTCACGGATAAATTTGAATTGTATCACTTTTCTCCACTTGGATTATTCCTTATCACCGTTCTTTACCCTTTCTTTTATCTTTTCTCCACTTTTCCCGATGTGTGTGGCCTCCAGGAAAATTTCATACTTCATCTATTATTAATTAATATATAGTTTTCCACACTTTTATGGGAGATATACCTAATTTGGCTCTGGGATATCTGTCACTTTTATTGCCTGACCCAATCTCCGCCCCATCCTCTATCTTTGTCATACAAGATTTCACATAAATTATATGTCTGGACACCTGTTTACGTCTTGAATTTATGTACTATGGTCGTAAATTTAATTTAATTTCAAACCTATTAATTTTAATCTCTTTTGCCTTATCTAAATACCTCATAAGCTCCACGTTAAAGTTAATCGTTTTTCTAATCGTTTATTACCTTAACGTAAATAAAAATCATGTTCGGATTTCGATTTTTTATCTCCTAAAATACACATGAGACTGTCAACCTTTTATCTCATGTCACTTCTTCAGCCGTCTTGTGTAACTCTAATATCTATCTACCCTGATAATCATGTAAAATGCCTACGTTTCCTGAATTTAATCTATCGCTATATGTTTAACTTTATTGCCTTCTTCTGATACTCAATTTTCATGTCCCTAGGACCTTTGTAGCAGCTAAAAATCTCTGTATTATCCTTCCATTCGGTCGCCGCACTTTTCTAAAATGTCTATTTTTTTTGCGAGATTTTCATTCAAAATTGATTTACCAATATGTCCGCTTCACCTTAAATTGATAACGATTTATTTCCATTGTTTCCAAAACTCTCACCTCTCGTTAGTACGATTTTTATCGAACTTGACACCCTCCTTCTATCATAAATAATTGTAGTACAGTTGAAAATTCTGCCAGTAATTTCCCTAAGTTTCTCCGCCCTCTCTTACACTATCACGTTTATAATTTTTTTCATTGCAATTTTGTGTGTGTGCTTTACAACTTGTAAAACTTCCAAAGCCCTCGATTTCAATGGTTCGATACCTCATAAATGTCTCAGTTATTGTAAACATTCCCAGGATCCGTTCCCTTGAACGTCGATGTTTATTCTACAGTGCGTTCACCTCTAATTTCTGTGGGAATCGAAATGTCGTTAATTATCTATTTTATTGCCCGATCCAAGGTTCATTCCTTTGTCTGTTGTTGATGCACGCCTCTCCGTTCACTGATTGGTTATTCAAAATTTTTATCGTTCTCGACCAGATCTAATTGGTCGACAACCTTCAATATTTATTTTTAGGCCTAGAAAGGGGGTTCTTTTCTCGTCTTAGACGATTTTACGGCCTCTCTGCTTTCATCCCGGAACCTCGATTTAAGTCCAACTATTACAGGCGCCTACTGCAAGCAAACTGAATCAATTCTTTCTCCGCCAGATGTCGTTAGCATGTCCGTTTTCATAAATAATTTGTATATATTTTTTTTGCAGCTATGGTTTATCTGTTTTTTCACTGTGATTTAAAGCCTTTCGTCACAAGGTGCAGTATTCAAGTTGAGAACGGACCAGAGTGTGGTAAAGAAGAAGATATGTTTCAGGTTTTCGAAATTCACGGCTGTTTCTGATGACAAATCCTAGCATGCTGTAAGCTTTATTCACAATATTATCTATGTGCGCATCGAAGTGGAGTTTGGAATCAAAAAGTACGCCTAGATCTCTTATACAGTAAACTCGCTCGAGTAAATAATTACCAATACGATAATTGTGTTTGATAGCGTTGTGATTTTTAGTAAAACTTATTTGTTTACATTTATTGTAACTTAGGTAAATTTTGTTTTCATTGCAAAACGTTTCGAACCTTACTAAGTCGCTTTGTATGAGAAGACAATCGTTTAAATTCCGAACAATGGCAAATATTTTTATGTCGTCAGCGTACAAAAGATATAAACAATGCACGAAACATTTAGTAACAGTGTTAATAAAAAGAATAAACAACAGCGGACCCAGGATTGACCCCTGTGGCACGCCAGAAGTATCTGGTTCCCATGTAGAAGTCTGTCCTCGTAATGATACGGCTTGTTGTCTTTTTGTTAAATATGAGATAAACCAACGTAATAAATTTCCTCTAATTCCGTTGTACATAATTTTTTTAATAAGAATAAGGTGTGCAACTTTGTCGAAAGCTTTTTTGAAATCGCAATATATTGCATCTACCTGGTGGCCTCGATCCATGCAAGTAAATAAGAAATTTGAGTAAATAAGTAAATTACTCGTGGTAGATTTGCCTTTTACAAACCCGTGTTGTTGTTCAGTAATTTTGACAGCAAGCTGGGGATATATATTGTCATGGACAAGTCTTTCCAATAGTTTAGGGATCGCCGAGAGAATGGATATTGGCCTATAGTTTTCCACTCTTTGACGCGAGTCACCCTTGTGGACCGGTATAATATAGGCCAACTTCCACCTACCAGGGAAAACCCCATCACTCAGGCATTTGTTAAATATTATGGTAAGCGGCACACACAGTGACGACGCAGCAGATCTAAGGAAAAACGCCGGTATCCCATCGTGACCCGCACCCTTGTTTATGTCTATCGATTTTAAACTCGATTGCACTTCTTTTTCCGTTAGTTTAATTGTGTGAATGTGCGCAAGTCCAGAGTCCTGAACTTCCTCAAGTTGGTCAATGTTAATAATTGGGTCATTGATAGAGGAAGGTTCAAATGTTGACTTAAAGAATTCAGAGAACATATCACAAATTTCCTGGGCATCGTTAGATTTGCGCCCTTCGAAGGACATTGCAGCAGGGTATCCATCAGACGATTTTAATGAGGATATGTATGACCAAAAGCTTTTGATATTATTTTGCAATGAACTTTCGATGTTGTCAAAAAATAACCTTCGGGTTTCATAAGTCAATTTTTTGTATGTAGCACGTAAGAAGGAAAATTCACGATAGTCAGAAAGACCTTTGTATGTCTTCCATTTGATAACCTAATGATAACCTTGATAACCTAATAAGTTCTGGAGTAAACCATATGGGGAATTTGTCATTTTGTCGTGCCAATACTGGAATAAGCTTATCAATTACATTGTTTATTTTTAAATAGAATCGATCTACTGCTTTTTCGGCTGATAAATTTGCGATTTCAGATAACCAATCAATACAATTGACAATACAATACAATTGTTGACAGATATATACACAAAAAATATAATGTAGGTGTTTAAATTTAGGAGCTTAAAACAAATTTATATCTTTTATTGTAAATTATGACGAGCCACAAAGTAAATGCTTATTACAAATATGTACTATGTATTTACTTACCACATCACTATAACTCTTGCTTTAGATAATAAATTAATAGGCAGTTTTAGAAGAAAGTATAACTGACATGCATGTGAGACTATTAGTAAATATGAACACAGTTGGTAAAAATTAAAGAATTATCCTGTTTGGGTATAAGAAGCAGAGTTCGCCTACAAATGAGATAAGAAACTCGCAGTGAAATAAGAAAGCTGTGCTGTACAGGTATAATATCAGTTTTCAGATGGTTATTATTATTCGGATGACGCCGATAGGATAGAGGCGCCAATGTCCAAAGCAGGACCCCAGAAAAATATGATGTCCAGAAGAAAGTCCAAAATATGAAATTAAATTAATAATTTATATTTATCACAGACATAGGAATTAATAGACGAGAAGATAATGGCGAGGGGTAAAATCAACTGTTGAAGAACGAAGGGGGTTAAGCAGACTGTGATTCGTCAATAAATCAATCTGACAGTAAATAGGCATCTCGCATTATAATATCACCATTTAGTTCTTAAAAGTAAAATCTGCTTTTGAATGAATAGACATTTTTACATGGGAGCGCAAATTACTCGCCACGTTATGAACTAATTTGCGAAGTCCAAATTCGGCAAAGTCAATTTCTTCTGTTTGCAGAGTCGTAGTTAGTTTCAGAGTATTTAGTTAAGACACTTTTACAAATGTTTCATAATTTACTTACCCCAGTAAACAACGATGAGCACACTTGAGAATCGCTACATTGTGATGTGATAGTATATGTTTCTAAAACTGATCCATATAATACGGTGTGAATAAGCTTAAAATAAAGTAAAATAATGCTTACTTATGGAATGTAATACGACAATTGGGTTTATCCTCTTTTTCACATCTATTTTTACAAGTTTTCATATCACAAGTCAACATTTTGCCGTGTTATTTCGTAAAATGAACCGATGATGCCTCGACCATAGTTCGCACAAGAATGATGACGTCACGTTTTGAAATTTCACTTGAGGCCATACGCGAGCCCAGCCGGCTCCAATGGAACCGGTATGGGGAGTGGGGATAATACGCTTTTAATCACTTAGGGCAGGTCTACTAATATTCATATGTCTATGATATTTATATATTTTTTCTGCAAGAATGAACTTAATACGCTTAGCATACAAATCGGTACCCGCTGTTTGTATCGAACTCGAACCAAGCGTTCTTCCCTCCATAATATCGAACACATATTATATACACTACTTATATAATATATAAGTCCCCGGCGTTGCTCGGGTTTTACGCAGTGTTTTTATAAACCAGATGTACACAATAAGGTGTAACGTAAGGTATGCAAAGTTACATCAAGAACTACAAACATTCTGCTTTTAGGGTGGAAAAAGTGAGTGGATTGGTTTTCCAGAAGAAAGTGTGCAAAATTTCACCAATCTCAGAATATAACTGTAGATTTGTATATAAAAAAGCCACGTCGTCCGTGTAATGTTTTTACCGTCTCCCCTAACTCCTTGTTAACGAATTAATATTTTGCTCGTTTGATTTGCAACTTCTCGCGGTTTATCAACCCTTCAATCTTAACGAATTAATATGTCACGTTGTGTCAATTTTTTGTTTCGACAGGGATTAATTCATTGAAGGATCCTTTTAATTGGTTGTGGTAACTTTGGTTCTTTTTAGATGAGGCGTGTTACATTCTGTATGGTTTGAAAATAAGACAATGACCGACTACCCTGATTTTAACTACCCTTTCCTACCTTGTTTGCTCGCCCAAACGTTTCTGGTTGCTGCAGTCGATAAAGTGCTAATATAATGAGACAATTAATTACAAGTACATGAAATTCGCTATAGACAATTCAATTCAAGATGCACAAAATTCTAAGCTAATGATTTGACTAGGGATTGTTAGTTTTGTGAGTTATTTCTATGAGTAGGTATTTTCGGGAATAGCTAGAGACAAAACATGTGTTGCTTTCGATTGGTCTCCGTCCAAATCCCATCCATCAACGTGACCAGCTCGAGAGCAGCCAAGTTGATGGTCCAATCCCAACACCTCCAGAAATGAATTGAATATCGCTCAGCGACAGTTGAAATAATGACATGTTTTGCCTCCTGCCGGAGGGTGGTGAAGGTGGAATGTGGGTCCTTGGTGGTAACTGTTGATGTTGATGTTGATGATGAATGATGAAGATTCATCTTATACCGTTAGGTACAAGGGGCTGCTCCGGTCCGGTGGCATGATAGCCTGGTGTCGGGAACCATTTGGGTCACGTGGGTAGCGCGAGGTCTAGGTCGCGTCAACCTCCCCCAAATCAATGATGAGTTAAGCTTCGCCAGTATGCCGAAAATTAGGAGTCCACTCTACTAACCTCAAACATAAACATATACTGAAGTGGTTTGCATCAGCAACGTCAGGAGTTCGGGAGTCCCGTGAACACCCCTCTGGTTTACGCTCGTAAGGATAATGATGAATTCAGCTTCAGTTTGTTCGACTTCGCCTCTGCAGTCACGCTACTCCAAATAGCTCCTGGCTCCAGTCTATACAGCTTCTCGTTCCAGTAGAGGTAATGACACATATTTATCATATGTACAATACAGAACATACTTCAAGTCTTTCGTCCACACTCAAAATAGTCATGTCAATATTTAATTTGGATGAGGGCGTCCATCCGACATAACGAATGTTTCCTAGACGGGAGATTTTACCCCACTTCAAAGTCATGGTCATTCGCTCTATCGTTTGTTACCCTCCGTTCGCTTCAAATATCAAAGAATGGTAGAAATTGATATCCTCGACTTCCGGCGCTAAGGATCAGGGATACTGGAATCATCAGGTCGTGAATCTGAAATCATCCGATCTCCGTCAGCTCAAACGGTTTCAGTCGGAGTCAATTTCCAACCTAATTCTGGATGACTTCTCCTCCTATAGTGGGGTAAGTACTTATTGAATTTGACAGGAAGGACGTCAGAAAGCGCCGAAACAACTTCATATTCGTCACGATCCCTTCGTTCTGTCAGCGAGAAAATCCTCCCCACACGCCAGACAAGAATAGCATAGCCCTTATCCGCTTTGTTCCTTCGTCTACCAGCTAACTCAAGTAGGAAAGCCCATTAGCAATTTTCGTTCCCTTCGATTTGAACTCCGTGAAAGCGTCCTCTCACCAGCTGAAAATACTCGAAACAGGGGTCTATTCAGGGTGACTATCTAAGGCTGGTCCGCCAACACCTTCGACAGAAACCGGTGCTTTTTACGGGAATAACTCAACCACACCTGAGCAGGGTAAAAACCGGCGCTACTCTACTGAAAATAGACTTTATCTCGGTATCCAGGGTTATCGACTTTGCTAACACAAAAGTCCCTATTAGGCAAGCCAATTACAAATTTCGTTCCCTTCGCTTTTGTCGCTTTGGTAAGATAGGACAGCCTACGGAAAATTCGTACACTCCGTCCCCGCCAAACTTATGAAAAATGAAAGTCTCACTTGATAGAATAGGAATGCCAGACAGATGCATTCTCTCGGCGGCTAGCTTCAACCCGCTGCGTTATCCCGGTTCAAAAATGAATGAAAAGAGTGATGTTTGAATAAGTTATATGTAATTAAATATATTTTATGAATTTCGTATAGAATAAGTTGAATTCCCAAGGAGGATACGACAACTCATTGTCAAATAACAGGCATTGAAGCATTTAATTAACCGTTCTATCCGTTACTATTCCGCCCATAGGTATCTGATTGTTTCGACTAATAACCGTTCTATCCGTTACTATTCCGCCCATAGGTATCTGATTGTTTCGACTAATAACCGTTCGCCGGACTATAAAAACACTGCATAAATACAATGGTTTGTGTTCTATAAATTTTGGCGCTAAATTTAACTACTGGAGAATTATTAAATCATTTTAAATTGCATAAAATAGTCTAACTCATAAACAATGTCTATTGTTGGATGATCTAAAGCGGTTTTAGGGTAACCGTTCTTCGTCCTTTTTTTAATGGCCAGGTCTCGTAATTTATGGCCTCCTTTGCTAACGGGTACCTATAGTGCTCAAGTTAAATACCCTTACTTCAAAATACAATTGAATTATTTGGTTTACATTAGGGAAATAAGTGTTAATAATTAGATTATAATAGACTTACCGATACATCTTAGTGTCAACAATCCAAATAATTATAAAGAACAAACACAGTCACATACAGTAAAATACTCATGCTGTTAGAAAACCACACCTTCTACAATAAATGACTTTAGCTGCGTTCGCGTCCCGACGATTAATTCTTGTTGACGCGCTTCCTAGTTTTTACCGACTCGACTATCCTAAAACGCTGACCGATCCTGATTATTCCTGACCGTCTCCCAGACCTTGAAACTCTGACCCCCTTGACTCTATTTCCCGCCTCCCAACGTTTTCAAAACCTGACTCTCTTGAACCGCTTTTTTCACCCTCGACTATCGACTTTCTTCTTCCGTTCTTCAACGCTGACCGTCTATCCGCCCGGGCTCCTTAACCACGACTATCGACTTCCTCCTTCCGATCTTCAACGCTAACTGTCTCGACCGTCTCCCCGCGCTTTCAAATCCAGACTCCCCCTCCCCAAACCAACCCCCCCAAATCGCCATATGCGATTTCTAATTTATGTTCTTTTGAATTCTGAATGCTTTTTGTATTCAAAAGACAGAAATGCACTAAAGGAACACATCAATTTAAATCGTTTCAAAACCAATAAATTGTTACTTCTCAAGTAAAATGTCCAATTCTTTGTTCAAAAGAATGTAACAAGACTCTTCCAGTCCAGTGGCGTGTTGGCCCACCAGTTTTTAGCCTCTTTTCAAATTACCAACCTAATTCTAGGATGTAGTAAATAATTATGATGTGATAGTTTTATTTTTTAAATCTTCTTGCGAGATTTTAATTTAACTAGGCAAATTCCAAACTCATCCTGTTAAAATGTTATTTACCTCGCTATTCATAATTATAATTCGTCTGAATCCTTAGAAAATTACGTAACTATATTTAACGGCGTATTTCATACTTAGAAAGCCACTTAGTAGCATTGCTCAACCTAGTTGAATTGTTTCTTATCGATCTCGTTAGGTTTTTTTTTCCTATCCCCCCCCTACTCTGGCAAATCCATAACTACCCCACTGAATAAAATCTAAGAATTCAAACGACCATCACGGAGGTCTGTGACGATACAGTGCATGTTCCTATTTTTTTCTCTACCCTAATAAATCTAAACACTTGTTTCTAAAGCAGCTTTAAGGCCAACATCTGGTAAACCCCTACTTCGTGAAATCAACTGAAAAATTCTTTCTAACCATAATAAATCAACAATAAAAAAAAATTATCCCAGGGCGAGTCCATCACATCCGCAACAGACAATCATCTCTACATATATCATAACACATGCAGGGTGTTAAGGGGCGTACTTGACTTACTTTAACCACTGATTCCTGACATTATTTGGAGTTAAAAACGTTAATTTCATTTACTAAGCCTAGTAACCGACCAACCCCACACATCGATTCAAACTGTCCAACACCTACTGATTTTTTACGTTTTAAGTTGAAAAATAAATGTCACCGGATTCCACAATCTCGTTTAATTTTTTACTTCAAAAACGTCAAGAATCACAGAAAATAAGTCAAGTGTAGATAATGGATTGGTACAATTTTAATTAGAAATAATGTCTTACAACTATATCAACAACATCTGAACTCAAACTGTTTTTATTCACCAATCTTCTAAATTCTGTATATACGTATGTGTAATGGAAAAGGGAAGGGTAGATTGATGAAATTTTCAATAGTAGAGCCTCCATTTCATGATAAAGAATTATATACTCAATGTAAGTGCATTTCGAGGATTTAACTCCTTTAATGCGATTCATTCCCGTAACGTTCATTTATTCCTGCGAGGGAAGGGGTGGGTGGGGGGAGGGGTGAGCGGGGATTGAGTATTAGAACCTCGAACATGGGTAGGGTAGAAACAGAGAACTTATTTAGGTTCATACTTCCACCATACAACTTAGAGCTTGACTACATAATAATTTAGAACAGGGTTGGAATTTATTTCGCAGCTATTTAGAAAATACTCTAGAGCTTTGGAGCTATTACTAAGTAAACTTATGTAATCACAAAATAACGCTAAATAAAAATTCTAATTAATGAAATTTCACTTTGTCTTATTTTTTTAAAATTTAATATATTTTTCAAAGCTCCATAGCTTGTGATAGGAATAACATTACGAACTAGAGATGAATTATTGGACAAAGAAATTCCAGTAAAAAGCTAAGCAATTTTCATGACGCCAGAGCTTTCATTCTCAGTTCAAGTGATTTTAGTAGTTCACAGTGGCACAGACAAGTTTTATATCTTTAAAACTTATACGGAGAAAACTTACCGACGTAAAATATTGCTAATTTATTACAAATCTCTTTAAATTATTCGTAATCCGTTTAAAAACGGCACTGCAGACCTTTAACGAATAAATGCTATGGGAATGTCCAAACACTTATTCATAAAAATTAGGATAAATGCTGCTGCGCTGTATGAACTATATATTCCGATATTTTCTGAAGAGTTTTTCAGGAAATGGTATGCCATCACGTTTTTAATATGATTTTAATAAATCAGTAATATTATTTTTTCTCCATGTATAAATATATAATGTTTCATCAAAAAATCATAAAACATAAAAGAAAATTAGTCATTTAAATTTCCTTTGATGGATATGCACGGTCTTCCCTTTTCGGAATAAACAGAATCTTGCTAGCTTTGAATTTCCTTCCAAGAGTTTAGTGTTCCGAGAATATTTTCCCGTTTGGTTTCGCGAACGTGTTTGACATTAATTAAAAATATTATTATTATAGGAAAGCAATACACCTCGGGCTCACAAGTTACAAGCTTCTCAAACATAAAGCCGTGGTACTCACTAATTAATAAGATCTATTTGCTGTTGTTTCATAAATATGCTTGTAATGTAACAATATGAGAACCAGGTTTTTTTTTTTCAAATCTTGATCGTTAGCTCAAAAAGCTTAATAACGGTATAATTCAACAACAAGCTAATAATCACGAACAAGCTTTCACAGATGTACTGGTACCTATAACGCATTGCGTTGAGTGAGGTTACCTTATTTTTATTTTTTTCCTCAGCTCTGATTTTGAAGGCTTAGAGCTAAAATATATCTTCAGTTTGATCAAATGAGTTAGTACAGAAACATAGCCTAAATTTTTTTAGCGTCAAATCTTTGCATCTCCTAAACTTACCATCCCAAAGGTATAAACATATTAAATTATAATATATTGTAATTAAAACAGGCAATATTTTCATGGGATACCTACATTTAAATAAAGTATAGAAAATTTTTCAATTTTACAACATTTTAAGGGAAAGTAGAGGGTTTTCCAATAAGAGGTGTTATTTTGATATTCAATCGTAAAAGATCAATGGTTTTGTTAGCGCCGTCTTGTTGAAAGTAAACGTTGTCCAGATCAATACCATCCAATTCTGGCCATAAAAAATCATTAATCATCTCTCGATAGCGCAGTCCATTCACCGTAACTGTTGCTACAGCCTTATTTTCGAAAAAGTAAGGTCCAATGACTCCGCCGGACCATAAACCGCACCAAACAGTCACACGTTCAGGATATAGAGGCTTTTCAACAATAACTCTTGGGTTTTCCGAGCCCCAGATGCGACAATTTTACTTGTTGACGAAGCCACCGAGGTGGAAATGGGCCTCATCACTCAAGATGATTTGCATTTAATTCACTCAAGTCAATGCGTTGTTGAAGCGTGTATCGTTCCATTTGTATTAATGGCGTAGTTTCTACTTGTCAAATGTCAAAAAATGACAGCTTCAAAAGTAACATCTACCGAAATAGCGGGCTATTCAAAATAACACCTCTTATTGGAAAACCCTGTTGTTTAAAAAATTAGTCAGCAAGAAATCAGAATGACTTTACGTTATCAAAATTAGTTGATTAATTCACGAATTTCGGCTTTATTTGAAGAAAAACTAATCATTTGTATTATTTTACAAAAGTCTTTTTTTACTGTTATTGTAATTATATTATCTTGTTGTTATTATTTTCATTATTTTATTACTTACGATTATATGAGCTTGGATTCCCTCACCAAACAAGAGCATTGTCTGTTTATGACGAGGAAAAGCTATTATGATTTTACTTTATAATAACACTGTGAACAGGTATTATTTGTGAACATGTATTATTTGTGAACATGTATTATTTGTAAATTTGTCTTTTTTGTGAACACGCATTATTTGCGAACAAGCATTATTTGTGAATATGTATTTTTTTTTGCACATGTATTGTTGTAAAAAAATAATAATTAAAACGGCAGTATAATTTATATATATACTAAATGAAAGTCTAATTATTACACCAAATACCATATAGAGCTTGGAAGTTATTCTTATAATAAAATCCTTTTTTCGAAAGTTTTCAAACTTTCAATTTCAGTTTTCTCAATATTGTTGGTGTATGGGGAGATACAATATTTTAAGTCATCAATATATTGTTGTGGAAAATAAAAAAAAAAATTTAAGAACATTTATGGAATATAATGTGAATGGTTACGTCCACACGAAACCTGCACAACGCACTGAGCCAGTCACAACTAGCAACATGGCAAAAGAAAATGAACTCGCCTTCACGTTGATATTTAAATATTTATTAACTTAGTTGGTAGCAGGGAGTTGGGAGCGGAAGTGTGGTTGTATAAACGGAACCATTGAGTTTTAGTAATTCAGGGTGGTCCATAATAACATTAACAATTTTGGTAAGAAAAATCTGGAATAATCACGAATTAATTAAATTAAGTTCCCTTACCAAGTTAACACATTTTTTTCATCTTTGGTGTGTGAGAGAGATAAACACAATCGGTCCTACTAAAATTTATTAAAATTACAATTGATAAACGAATGTGTATTTGAAAACCTCACTTATTGAAACGTAAAATATAAACTGACATAAAATACTTCATAAAACGATGTATAAGATACATCGATGACATTGCGTATCTATTCAAAGGCGGTTGTTTATTTGTTGTATCAACTTTAAATAATAATAATTTGTTATCGAATTTTGGAAGATATTTAAAATTTTCTATATATTTCTTCATTTTAAAGATGTTTTAAAAATTACTATTTTAGAGACTAGATAAAATTACCTTTAAGATTTTTCTATTTGAAATATATTTGTCTTAAAATTGCAATATTTTAATTTCACACACGAAAAAAGATGAAATAAATTTTTACACAAACATAATATAAAAATTGAAAACTTCAGATAATTAAAAAGTCAAAGAACACAGCTTTTTATTTGATGATTTTTTTTTCTTTTCACTTTTTATCTCGTACATACAATTAAAAATAATAATAACCAAAAAATCAGACATTTTTGTTCCATTTTTATGTCATTAAACAACAACACTTTCGTGGAAGTTTGATTATATTCTCGCGGTAAAAAACCTCACCTTTCCGATAAAATAAAATTAATAAATGTTATCAACAGTATGATTTTATGAATGGATTGAAACTGACAAATAATAGTAAATTAAATGAGATTGAAAGAATTTGGCATTTTTCGACTATAAAAATATTAAAATTTGTTATTTCGGCTACTGGCATTATACCTAGCTCTCTCATTCAAAATTTAGGCGTATTAGATCTGTCAAAGAATTTATATGTAAAAATGCAAAAATTAGTCATTGTAAATACATGTGGGATAACGAAAGATTTTTTAAATATTTATATTTAGGGAACAGTAGGATTTATAGGTCCAGTTAGAAGTTCTACCGAGCCGAACCCTCTGATATGAAAATATCTGGAGTCGGTGAATTATTTTCCCATTTGATCTCTGGTGATTTGAAGTGTTGTTCTTGTATTGTTCTGTAATTATTATGCTTATATAATGCACTTGCATAATGTCGATTGACTAGATACTAGGTGATCATTTGTGGAAAAGTGTGGGGAAGGGTTTAGTTTTTCCTGTAGGGAAGATTTAACCCGGACATAAAGACGGAAAAATAATTAATAAAGTAATATAATCGTGAATGTTAATGGTAAAAACATGATTTTAATCACAAATGCCAAATCAATATAGTAATTCGCAGAGAAACTGACGTGCATGGCGTGCATGCCTAAAACAAGCGCATGCGCATAAGTCAGAAAAATGCAATGTTGCAAGACAGTTTTTATTAGTAATAATTTAAAATAAAAAGTGTACAGTCTTTGTACAATGTGGTCATAAATTTAAATAAGTAAGAATCTGTGAAACCTTATCCAGAAGATTGGCAAAAATCGAATAAAAATAGAATGTCGCTTAAACTTGCCTTTACCTTTCACCTACAACTTTATTATTATGTACCGAGTTGACATTTAAAAGAATATTTTTTTTTTTACTTTAACCCTACACAAGAGGCCCTGAGGAAAATAATTTCACTCTTTCATCTTTGGGGATACTGTATGGCGGGTGTTTTTTTAAGGAAAGAAACGAGAAAAAGTTTGTGAAAGTATATGATATGAGGGTTGGGAAGGAAACTAGGGATCAGCGAGTCCAGAAGTGACGGACGTACCAGCGCAATGCGATGGATCGAGAGAGGGTCTCCCCAAAACAGCCTCTCCTGATCTGGCACGCCACGCAGTTTTTGGGCAGACGCATCCTGAACACATCTCACTCTATGAGCCCGGGCACTCTTGCTTAATCACCAAACGTAGTAAACCACTTGGGGTGACCTGTGCCTGCCACCCGCCTCTCAAATTGAAATATTTAATTTAGTTGAGTAGTAACAAAGGCAATCATTTACGAGACTTCACTTATTATACGAGATATAATTTGCTTGCCTTATTCTGACACCAGTGTCAGCTATAACAGGGACAGCTGGAAAACGTTAACTACGCCACGTGAGCACCTTGTAATTATTATTACGTCGTTTGCCTCAGGCATAAAGGCTTAGCTTTACAAATACTTTATCTACAGTGGATACGGGCACACTAGGGATGTATCGTATATTCATATTTGTGTTCGTATTTACGTTTAAATTTCAAGTTACAAATATTCTATTGACGATAGTGAAATTCTACATCAGAAAAAGGTTTAATAGAATAATACTCCTTTAAAATCATGCATTATGTAATTGCGCTGACAATGCCTTGAAAAAGCAAGTTATGAAAGCAAAATGTTATTGTTGCGCTGTATTATTAATATCCTCTTCCATGCTTTATGGTACGGCCTATTTCATTGTTTCCTCTCTGTTTAGCCCGACAAGGTTCTCTTTAAACTGTTTAAAGTACCTTAGGTTAAAAAATAAAATGAAGTGGGCACAAGAGCCTCAACTACTCCTAACCGTCTGGAGCCAGTGAGATTTTGGAATTCCCAATTAAGGTATGTTATGAAGTTGAAGGTAGTGAAGAGGGGAAGGAGATGGTAAACAAAAAGGTGGAAAAGTACCTGGTTTTTTAGATGTAGTCACCAAATATGGCTTGAGACATTTCCACTTAACCGCGAAGGCGGCCAAAATCTCTAACTTACCATACTACTTCTACTTTCTTCTCAACCTTCTAAACCTAATTCCTCATCTCTTCATAACATCAACTCTCAACACAAATTTTCATCAAACTTACAAAAAAAGCAAAATCCCTATGTAGGTACATAACTGTGCGAAAAAAATCGATTTGTCGCAAATCGCATTCGTGGAAATGGAAATTTTAGTAATCGAAACATCCCTTACGTACGTATAAGTAGGAGGCCAACATTAGAATGATCCCCGAGGGGTGGGGCAATGCAAATGGCTTTGATGACTGAAGCCACTCGCCTATCAATTGATTTCCCTCAGGATGTGTCGTGAGAGGCTTCGGTATTTGTGTTTCACGCCGCCCCAGGACAAAATGCCTGTTTGTGAATGATCAATTTGTACTGTGAGAGGAAAAAACGTACAAAGGCAACGATAAACGAGTCCCGCGTTTGGGTTCGGGTTAAAATCACAATAAAACTAGCGAGAAAATCTGAAATGCGAGGAAGGGTCTTTTTAAAAATAGTTTTTTCGATCTTTTCAAATACGGGTAAGATATTGAATATAAAGTTTTCATGAGGATATACATTACTTATTAATTTTGCTAGATGGCCGAAGACCAGCATAATGTAAGGACTAGGATTTTGAGAACTTACTTCATATTGATTGATGTGTTGTTTATGTAATCATTGTACTTTTTTGTTGCTTTTGTAATCATTCCACTTATTGTGTGAAAAATTATTTCCGTTGTGTGATACTTTGCTATTTGATTGATGCATTCAAATGCTTTAAGTAAACAGTAATTAAATAGTTTCCTCTACAAATGATTCTTCGCACAAAATTTCACGTTTAGAAATGCAATTCACACAAGCAACTTTCATGCATACTACAGCCGACAGCCGTGGTGTCATAATAGACTTGGCATTTCACATGTTCCCGTATTTTCTATTCAACAATAGAAAACGGATTCTCCACGTAACAAGAAGTAAGGAATGGAGCGGTTATTCATATCATTTTACCAATAAGATTTTTTTACCGTATTATGTAGGAAGGCAGGAACTTTACAACGCATTGTGTTCTCAGATACACAACGTGATATTATACTAATTATTTTATTTTGTGTATTAGTTCTATTTATTTATTTATGTCTATTCTTGAATACACATTTTACAATTGATTACAGTGGTTTATATTGTAGTAGAGAGAAAAAAGTACAGAAAAAAGGTATAAAAAATAATGAACATAGGTTGATATAGGTAAAACTGTGTGTGGGTGATATTGTATGTTACGTGAACACCTCACTAGGAGAACCTGTGCTGAGGTGTTAACGCGTTTGTGATTAAGTGTGACAAGTATTTATGTGTTGTAGTAGAAAGTTAATTTTAATTTATTTTTTTCACAGACATGTGACAGACATTTAAACATGAAAACACACATTTATATGTGAGTGCGTGTATTTTTGGATAATTCTGGAAGAACGTATATAATATTTAATTTTACTTATTATATTTTGGTTATGTTTGGTTTGGAATTATAATCTTTTGAATAAAGTGAATATCTTGATTTTTTATCCAGGCTACGATATGTTTTTGAGAAAGTTTGTAGATGTATTTGTAGTCATTAATTGTTTCAAAGTAATGGGCATACTGTTAAAAAGTTTGGTTGCGTAGTATTGAAAGTGTCTTTGTCCGTGTGTGGTGTGTGTTATCGGAATGTTCAGTGTTTTATTTGTTGATGACCTGGTTTTTATTATGGCTTTTGGTTGATTTGTAATATGAAGATTATTATGGATGAGATGTAGGAGAGCACTTGTACATTCTATGTACTTGCCTTTTGTTTACATATTCGGAATTTGTATCTTTATATAACATTTTGTCTTGTCTTATATATGTACAGGCCATAAACTTAATTTAAGTTGCTGCCAAATCAATGAAAACGATAATTTTTATGACCGCTACCTATTTTATAAAGTATGAACTAATACACAACAAAAATACAAGTCAGATCGATTGTTTGAATTTTCGAATTTTTCACACAAAGAAAACACTTTGTCATAACGTTTCAAAGAAATGGAATACGTGACCTTCGGACTATTCTACCATCTAAGAACACACCGTAATTTCACATTTCTAAATTTTGCTCTATACGGGTTCCAAATTCTATTCAACGTCACAATTATGAAATTAAATTTTTTTCGCAGGGCCGAAATTCCGCCAAAAATGTTTTTGTAATAATTTTACAAATTTTTTGAAAAAAAAAATTACGTTTCTTTACTAGCATAAGCAGAGAGCATGTTCCGCTATGTGAAATGTTCTATTAAAATTTTGCGGAGAATACGGACGGGCCGTCCCCACAATGGATGAATACATAATGAAATTTCAAATTTTGTTTTCGCCAAAGTCTTTCCCAGCCCGAAGAAAGATAAATTTGATTGATGTAAGTTTCCCGAAAGGTTCACTTTCTGAGAAAAGTTCCAACTTTGCATTGGAATTTTTCCAGATGGGCTTTTTCCAAGCGAAAGTTTTTGTTCACTTTGCAATTTTTTTAACGATGACTAGGGGTTAATAGTTATCGGGATTCGACATACAAAACGTTTTTGTAACTCGTAATCAAAAAATAAAGTCTGTAAATGGGTTGTCGCTGGAAGTTTACTGCAGACATTTTAATAAAAAGCTTGTAGGATCTGTAAAAGTTTCAAGTTAACTAATTAGACACTCTGCTTTATCGTACCTAATATGTTAACTAAAAGTATGCGTTAGAATAAGCTTGAATAAGTAAACGGGTATGAGAGTTTAGTAAATGGGCTGAAAATGTTATTGTATTAGACGACCCTTCTCGCAGATCAGCAGTCGACTCATTTTGAATAAACTATAACTTTTACGCGTTTTATGTATTATTATAAAACTTTACCCACTGAAGTGAATAACATAGAAGACTGTCTAATTTTAAAATATTATATACTGAATTGCCTAGGAAAAATCTCGGCCTTAAATGCCATAATTTGTTATTCTACCAAATGTTGGGTAAGTTTTTTATTTGACATTCAATCGTAATTTTATTTTTCTAATAAGTAATAAAGGAACATATATGTTTTATATGAGTGAAGAAAAACAAGGTAAAAAAGGTTTTTTTTAACTCGATAGAAGATAATTTAAACCTAAAACACCCAAATAATAGAAATAAAATTAAAATATTAACCATCAATTAATATTCCATTATTGAAGACAATATTAGCGATTTCTAAATGAAAATCTGAAACAGAAAAATCAGAAAAGGATACGGTCACATCTAGGACTCGAACCCAGGACCCTTGTCTTTCCGGGACACCGCTCTACCAACTGAGCTAATGGGACCCTATCCCCCTCGGTCACTTTTAACTGTATCATACTTCGAATAAAAACTACCAACATTGTCTTCATTTTTTCACCGCACATTTTTATTGGCAACTATCTTTATGTATGAACGCAAGATTCAACCCGAACTAAATGTAATCTAGACAGCGTATTTTTTAGATAAACCTATGGTATTTTTTTTATTTTTATGTGCGGTGAAAAAATGTGCGGTATATTACAATTTGAGGTTTTACTCAATAAAGTTATTCCGAAAAATAAAAACTAATATTCCATTTGTTAGTAGCACACAAATTGTTCCATTTATTAACGTTATATCGATCAGCAGTTTTTTTTCTCGAGAGAGCCTTTATCACACGAAAAACCCGCCATTTTACTGAGGATATTTGGAATGTCAATTTTGAATCACATTAAGCACCAAAAGAATAATATTTATAATACGACATTCCTGAATTTATGGAACGAATGTTAAATCTACCATTCAAGCCATCTCAGTTAAAATTTACCCAGATCTTAAAATATACTCTATGATTTGAGGATATCACTGATGGCAGTTTTTATTTAATTACTGCAATGTTGAAGAGTCCCGAGTCGGGCTTGCTATTGGTGCAGAACAAAGATATTAGAAGAACGAGATATGCTATGTTGGCCGCCGGACCGTAGCCGGAGTACTACCTAATTAGGGTACTTTGAACGGTATCGGGACGTGTACGCACAGAAATCTGTTCTATATTGTTTACGGCCGGCATAGTCCAGTGGTAAAGCATTGGACTGCCATTCCGAAGGTCGCGGGTTCGAACCCGGCGTGCGCAAATAAATTTTATTTGATAAATTTGTGTTATTTCACAATTAATTAATTAAAATATTAATTAAAATAATATATAGTATATTTACGGCACGTTCCAGAGTGGAAGATACTACCAGTATCGCCCTGGTGTAAGACCACCATTCAGAATTGAAACGTTGCTCCAAATGGCTTTAGCCGTGTTTAGTGACTAGATCTAAATAGCCAGGTACTTCCCCACCTTCCTCTTTCCCTTCCCCACTTACCTTCAGCCTCACAACATCCCCCGATTGGGGATGCCATAGTCTCACTGGCTCCAGACGGGAGCAGTTGGGACTCTTGTGAGGTATTCACTATAAAAAAAATATATATTAGTGCGGATACCTTAGCGCAAGCGAAGGTGTGCAGTAGTATTGGTGAACAAAACCGGCGACACTCGGCAAAACAATTCCACTCAGTACGAACTGCTCATAGCACATCTCGTTCTTCTAATATCTTTGGTGCAGAATGTCGGAACATACCCGGGTAGCGCTCGGTGGTACAGCAACAAGGATAAAGATTTAAAAAATTATGTTTGTCCAAACAACGTTAACTTCCTAAGAGGAATTATAAAATTTACATTTAAAGGCTTTCTGAAAATTATTCGACCGAGAACAAATGTAACTCCTTTTCACTGAAATGTGGGTTAATGCTGTTAATAAATAATAATAATACTTCCTAAATTCACTAGGCGTACACATTAAAGTAACTCAATTCTACGTGTGTTCATTGTTTTGTAATGGTTTGCTTTCAAATAATTAAGCCTGAAGGAACAAAAGTAACCAAAGCCATAAAGAGGCTTTTATCTTTCTAACCTTTATAAATAAGCTGTCTGGCAGATACGCTTGAGATTTTTCAAGCATTAGCAACCTTAATTCCAGTTAAGTGTTTCTGTTGACGAAATAGGTTATAATACCGCTGAATGCCTATAGCACCTATAGGGTTCCTTTGATTAAGGAGTTACACCATTTTGGCGCACGGAAATATAAGTATAAAAATAGACGCAACATGTAAATTTTAACAAATTCGTTTAAGTAGATCATGAGATATCTTGTAACTTGTAACCCATTTCGAATAATAACACAAAAGAAAAAACAGTACGGCGTCAGCATCTTAAAACCAAATATTTTTTAAATTACTCTCTGAAATTTTTGGACCGTACATGAGGTCTTCCATTGTTGCCGCGATGTCCTCCAACTCATTTTGAGCAGCTTTTTTAAATTTATTGGCCTTGTTAGTCTTCGGTCAGGCTTTCATGCTGGCTATAGACATTCGTAGGTTTTTGATGACCTCCTTGGTCAAGGGGCGATGTTCTCAACGAGCATTATTGTATGATTTAATCATTTAAAATATTGTTTTAATTAAGTATTATTTTATGATTTAATCATTTAAAATATTGCGTCCAGGTATAAGAACACTATTCAGAATTGAAACATTGATTGAGATGGCTTTTTCCTTGTATGGCGACCAGTTCTGAATAGCCAAGTACTTCCCCAACTTCCTCTTCCCTATCCCCTTCCCCTCAACACTATCTTCAGCTTCATAACATGCCCCGATTGTGGTTGCTATAGTCCTACTGGCTTCAGACGGTTGGTAGCAGTTGAAACTATTGTTTTATTCACTTAAAAAAAATAATGAAAAAAAGTAGGAAATAGTCATCTTCATTTAAAACATATAAATATTCTAAATATCTTATCCAGTAATCCTTTTGTTTACTGTCAATATTCTCACTGAAGCTTTCGTCAGCAAATATTTCCACAATATTGCAAAATCCTGATCTCCGCCACCTATTTCCATAAGAACTTACTCTCATCGAACATGTATGCACGCATTGCAAGTATTATTGTGTAAGCTATAAGGATAAAAAGCTAGATTTTAATATTCACGTTTTTATTCAAAATTTAGCTTCGCCACCCCTGTTTTAAACCAGTAAGCATGCTCAGCAAGAGCTAATTATTTCGAATTGGTTGAAATGTATGTTTAAAACATTAACATCACATAAAGCCTCCGTTCCCAATGATTTCCTTGGAAACTAAGCGCATAACGTGTCTGTTGTTACTAGGGACTCTGTTTATTTTCTCGGGTACCAATAAACACCCTAGGAAGCTTTGCGCCCACTGTGCTTTAAATAACGCACACAGAACCTTACGGTAAACTTTTCCTCTATTCGATAGACGACTTGGGTCATTTGTTTCAGTTTGCGCTTATCTGGCCTCATTTCTTCCTCTTATTTATTCTTATTGAGCAATTTGCTTATCAAATAAGAAGATATAGATTGCGCGGAGAACCGAGAACGCTCTCACGAGATTACGGATTATGGATGATTAACTGGATTCATTCGGAATATTCATTTAACGTGACGTTAGAAATGTTTTTTTTCAAAGATAAGCAAGGAAGCTATTAATTGAAATAATGCATTTCAAAAACTGATTAAATGAAACCAATAAAATTTTTAATATTCCTACAAAATCAGGGTCGGTGAACTCGGGTAAAGTAAATTATTTTTTTCAGATTTACAAATTTTAAAAAAGTCATTTAAAGAATTCGATCAGGAATCAAATTCTTACCCACCCGCAACACCAATGGCAAGTTAGTACGGTAAAATATATTTTCATTAATAATTGCGAAATTACTCTACGGCGTAGTTAAAAAAAATAGTAATATGATAACCCACTCCGTTTGTAACACTATTTAAAAAAAAATTACAAACTACTACTTATTTTACATATTTAACGAAAACCTACTGACATATTTTAAAACAAAATGTTTCTTCATCAGGATACTCATTATGCTAAGAATGAAGATAAAAAATTTGCCTTTTTATGTTATCATTAGGTACCTACTTTTTATATTACTACCAACCTGTTTTTTTAAAAAAATTTCATCCTATTTTTTTGTTATTTTTCTTATTTTTCTTTTGTAGACTGGGATTCCACTACTTTCGTAATCATGCTGGATTAAAAACTTAAGTAAGTAAAATAAATAAATAAATAATATATTAATAGTAAAATGAGTATCTAGTGTATTCAAAAAAATTATATTAAATGGTGATCATTAAGTTATTATAAAAAAAAACTATTTAAAATTAATAAAATTATTCAAAAATAAGAAAAAATTAATCTGAGATATAAATTTTACGGCTATTTAAAAATATCATGTAATTATTGATACTAGCAGTTCAAAACCCGCTCCGCGGGTTTTTGCTGCTAGGCTATGCGGGAGGCAATTGGTTGGGCTTCGCCCAGTTTAAGTGATACTAACAACAGTTACATTTAAGGCCGAGTGTAGTTGTTTATTAATTTAAAATAATGATAATATTATTAAGCAAATCGATAATGATAGTGTTTTCAACAAGTAAAATTTTTTTTATACATTTTTTAAATTAACATAGGCTTAGTAATTATCAAAATCAAATCGAAAATATGACCTTTTTCAGACCGTAATACGTGCGTTTTAAAAAATACTATTAAAGGCTAAATATCGTCAAAAAATACCTGAAGGGGTTTTTTTTAAACGTACGAAAAAAAAAACTAAAAAATAAATAAAATAGGTTCGTAGTTTAATTTTTTCATAAACACTAATTGTTCTTGTTTTTAAAATGCAGATTATAAAACTTTGGATACGTTTATTTAACAAAACTAAACGATAAATTATTGGTATTATATTTTTCCATTTTTTAAAGTTAATTTAATATTTTTTATACTATAATTTAAGAAAGAATACTAGATTTTTAAATGACTTTTAAAATAGGCCGTCTGGTGGCGCCTATTTGAAAATTTTTATACGGTAGAACATCGAACTAAAAGCTTCTTTTAAATATCCCAACAGATGGCGCTATCATGGTCGGAGTCTTGGTTATTGTTTATTTTTCAAACCGATTATATTATTATTTTAATTATATTAAAATATTATTATTATTAAATTATATGATATTATACCATATTTTTAAAAATTAAATATTAATAATATGATAATATTTTGGAATCAAAGAAAAGACTGCGATTGACTTGTACGAGGAAAGATACAAGGTAAAAGTGTCGCCATGTGGTATTTTTGTGAGAAAGGAATGGCCATACTTGGGGGCAAGTCCAGATGGATTGGTTGGAGAAAATGGTATAGCGGAAGTAAAATGCCTGCCCTCAATCGGAAACAAAACTATTTTTGACGCAGCTCTGGAAGATAATATCTTCGTTGCCGTGCAGAATGGAATACTTGTGTTGAAGAAGTCACATAATTATTCATTTCAAGTTCTAGGACAATTATTCATTACAAGAAAGGACTTCTGTGACATTATAATTTATTCTGAAAGTGGAGTAGAAGTAATAAGAATATATCCTGACAATGAATTTGAGCTAAAAGTGTTACCACGCCTGACAAAGTTTTTCAACGAATCACTTTTGCCAGAGTTAGCGGATAGCCGAATTCAACGCGGTATGAAAATTAGAGAACCTGACCATGTTGTCAATGCTCTACAAGCCATATATGATAATATTTTGTAATCATACATGTATTTAAGATGACTGACTTTTGCATTTTTATATATAAATTTTTTGATAGATCTAATACGCCTAAATTTTTTATAAGAGAGCTAGGTATAATGCCAGTAGCCGAAATTACAAATGGTAATATTTTTATAGTGAGAATGCCAAATTCTTTTGAACTCATTTCCCAAATCTGTGTATTTTATTATTTTTTCAAAAACAGATCTTTCGTTGAAACGTTGCTTGAAATGGCTTTAGCCGTGTTTGGTGACCAAATCTGCAAATAGCCAGGTAGATTCACTTATTCAATAAATAATACCCGTTCTGCGGTCTAAATTTAAATAATGATGTTAAAATTGTCCTACCTACATGTAAAACCCCTCAGGGCTAAATAAGTAGATTTTTTTTTTTTAAATATTTATTACGATAACCATGGTTTACCGAGATTAACCAAGGTCAACCATGGGGCAGGACCACAATGATATTTTTTCCGTGGCCCAGGAGACACGCTTGTACACCCACTTCCAGTTATATTATTTTTTTCTTCTACTTTTTACGTCTAGCAGTACATTTTTGAATTGAATACCACACAAGAGTCTCAATCGCTCCCGTCTGGAGTCAGTGAGACTATGGCCTATCCCCAATTGGAGAATGTTGTGAGACTGAAGGTAGGTGAGGGGAATGAGACGAGGAAGAGGAAGGTGGGGAAGTACCAGGATATTCAGTTCTGGTCACCAAACACGGCCAAAGCCATTCCAAGCTAGCTTAATATTCTGAATGGTGGTGTTACACCAGGGCGATACTGAGAGTATCTTGCACTATGGAACGTGCCACAAATATTCTATATATTATATTTAATTAAATTGTGAAATAACACCAAATAATCAAATAAAATTTATTTGCACATTCCGGAATTTGAACCCGCGTCCTTCGGATTGCTTTTCGAGAGCCTTACCCCTCGACCACGGAGACCGTCGAAGTAATAATGAAAAAATCTGGTCATGAAAAAAAAACATTCACAGACCTTTTACCGTTATTTGTCCTAACTTGGAGTTTTTTCTACAAAATTGGCTCGTCTATATTTTCAGGTTCTATAAGTACTCTAGGTAGTACCTAATAGTATTACTAAGATGTTTTGCAAACACGCCATATTTGTATGCCAAAAAATTCTCGAGTGTTTAAAACAAATTTAAAAATTAAATAAACATACCAAGCTCTGCTTATTTAAACAAACATCTGACACCTTGATTAAGAATAGGTAGATAAAACAATTAAAAAAATAGATTTAATAAAAAAAACTCTTCCCTCGTGCCCTTCGGGGGCTTGTAAAACAAAAATCTATCATGAACTGTTTTGTCATCCGCGTAGTAATGAATTGGTGAACATGGTAAAAGATCGATGATTTGCAATAAAACAAAGTAGTAAAGGGATGTTATGCTGTAAAAATGTAATTGTATATTACAAAGAAATTAAAATCAACCAGCTATGATTAAAGGAAGGGGGGGGGTAAATTAACGGTACTCATGGTGAGGCACTTTTCACTCGATGATTTTCTAAGTAAATCGGTTTTTAATTTCATCGTCATTTCACTGTTGAAAATATTACTGCGTATCGACAGAAGACAAAGGGCGCGGCTTCAGTTGGATTTCTTACTTCCAAGGGCGTAGGGACGCGGGGGTTGTGCAGCGGGGTTGCAGGAATCGCCAGATGATTCTCTTGTAAGGGCGATGGTCTTTGGCGATTCAGTGACGGAAACACGGACAGGCTATATGGCCCACAGATGTCTATAACGGCGGCGGTAAAGGCGAGAATGGTGGCGGCTTATCTATTGTCTATCTCAAGTAGGGAAAGCAATAAATCTCCAACATTATATGGCTGCTTAAAATGAGAAGTGTTGAAGTCCCACCCGCTCCGCTATAGGTGTCACCAAAGATAAAATGTAAAATGTTGTATGAAAAAGTGACAGTATTAATTTATAAACACATTGAAACGAAAGGAAAGAAGCAACCGCAAGCAGCGTTATGCGTTGTTTGCGGTTGCTTCATTCCTTTCTCAAAGACAAATAAATAGCACTATCTTTTTTATGTCAATACAAACATGGGATGCTAGGAAGAGGAATGTAGGTATATTTTTTACAATGCGTAATAATACAAAAAAATAGTGCCATCTGGTAACTGAAATTCATAACTTTTATAACGATGATAACGAAGATTTACATTACCGCCATCTTACTGTTTTCAGGCAAACGTTTTTAAAATAAATTCTAGTTAGAAAAAATATTGTTTTGGAAATGAACAACAGAGTTCTTGTGTGTCGAAAATAGTTGATTTTGACAGGTCTACACTCGGCCTTAATAGGTAGATATTTGGTCATTCACAGAGAGAGAGTGAGAATATATTGTAAATAGATTATTACAATATAGCGCCCCTGAGGTGATATCTCACAAAAGCGGCGCTATACAAATTGTCCAATAAATAAATAAATATAATGTTTACATTTTATTGCATACATATTCATTGATACACAACGGAAATAGATACAAATAATGTAATCTTATTAAATTTTATTTCATTAAAATACAAATAACTTTGTTTATATCACTTTATTTTATACAACCACTACATGTTTCATGAGCAAAGTTCACCCCATCAGGAGTAAGTATACTCCAAAGTAAAAAATTAAATAAAGATTACAATTGGAAAGAAGATGTAAAAGGAGGGGGGAGGTGTTAGAGTGGACTGGGTTTATCAGAATTAGGAATTACAATATCGTTAGACGGGAAAGACCAGTTGAGTGGGATAATATTTAAAAGAGAGTTTATTGAAAAAAAATCTTGTTAATTATATCTGCTTTTATATTAACATGTTTTCTAATTTCCAAACATATAAATTATTTATTTGCGATGCTTTATATCCTGTGTGAAGTATTTTAAGACCTGAAAAAACGAATAGCATATAACCATAAGCAATATATTCATAAAAAAAATTCATTTAATAACGGTTATTCTAATAAATTGATAGTTGAAATACTAATTAAAAAAAAAATAAACATTATCTCTTCAAATGGTTTATTGACACTATTATTTATAAAGATAGAAATAAACAATGGCGTAGAATTCTATTTGTGGATAACGATATTTCCAAAATTATAAATAAAAACATTCCTGGTACTCGTGGTCCGGCGTTTTACACTAATAACAAAATGAATAAATGTTTTCTTTATAATAAAGATATCGAAAATCTAACAAAAATCAGGAGTTTATAAACTCAATTGGGATGATTGTAATTTTTTTTACAAAGATAGAACCAATAGAAACTTTGAAGTCAGAACTAAACAACATCTCAGGGCTCTAAATGGAAATAGTGAATCTGAATTTGAAAATCATCTTTTGAATAATGATCACACTTTCGAAAAAAATGTACGTCTTAAAATACTTCACTCAGGATATAAAGCATCGCAAATAAATAATTTTGTTAATTTAGAAATAAGAAAACATGTCAGTATAAAATCAGATATAATTAATAAGCAAAAAAATTATGAACCCTTTTTTAAATATTTTCCAACTCAACTGGTCTTTCCCGTCTAACGATTCTGTAATTTCTAATTCTGATAAACTCCGCCCACTCTTACCCCTCCCCCCTCCTTCCACTTCTTCTTTCCAATTGTAATCTATATTTAATTTTTGACTTCAATGTATACTTACTCCTGATGAGGTCAACTTCGTTCATGAAACATGTAGAGGTTGTATTTAATTAAGTGATGTAAACAAAGTTATTTACGTTTTAATAAAATAAATAATGCCATCACAAAGTGATAAGCTTCCAGAATAAATCTTTTTATTAAACGCTTGTTAATGATCAAGTAATTTTTTGTAACTATGCGTATTGTTAGCTGCACATTTAAATATTCGCGCCAGTCATTTGGTTCGTTCGAATTTTGCCTGCAGACCCCCTATTCGGGATTTACCCGAAACATACGATTTTAATTCGACCAATCACAGGGCCTAGATCCTCCAGACGCTAGCGTAATAATACTATCAGATTAATTGATTATTAACACCATTTCAAATTTATATATTTTTTTAAATTACCTTATTCTAATCCAACATTTTTTCATAAAAAAGTGGCATAAATGACATAAGACTCTAATAACCGGGGTTTCACATTTTAATTATTTCTGATGAACATATTACTAATATTTCTAGAGGGATCCCTAAGAATGTAAGTTATTTTTATTTAAGAGTAATAAAAACAGGACCTTATCATTAATTTTTTAGTGTAAAACGGTTGGAAAATTTTATAAAACGCTATTTAACAATAAAATTAGCGGTAAGCACCAATTTCAATTTTTCTAGGCGAAGAATTAGTAACTTCCCTTAATAAGAAACAATTCGAATAAACCCCACGGAATTAAAGTTATTATTTTTTCACGACTTTATCACTTTAATATTCCTACTTTATTTTAGAGATTAGATAGGGAAAATTAAACCTTAGGTCTCTCAAGTACACCAAGGCCGCACATCGCATATTTTTGTGCACGGCTGCTTCACTTACGTTGTTAAGATTCTCGCTTTATTTTAGGGTATTTTCTCCTCTTATTAAGGCAAAATATATCTGTGGAAGCTGTCATTGTTATGTAGATCTATCTTGAGTAACGGGCAACCCAAAAATGATTGAAACTTATGTCCAGAAAATTATATTTTAGCGAGATCTAAAAACAAATGTTTAATAATAAAGATGATATTACATTTCACAACCACTATTTTTTAAGGCAAAATAGGCATTTTACTTCAAGAAAAATACTGTTATATGCTGTACTAGAAAGTATGTCTGCACAGTATAGGGAGCTCATCACTTTTCCAACGGCGTATTAAAGAAATATATGATTTTCTCCTTCACCGCATACGTCAGGACTTAATTTTTATTTATAAAAGAAACTACATTAAAATGACACTCCAATGTTCCTGCATACAGTATTAGAAAGCAGTATTCAAGTGTTCGCGTGTTATTTATCGAATCGTGTTACGAATAAATAATAATATATAGATGAAAATCCTATAGTATTTTCTCTTAGTACTTTTTAGTAGTTTAAAACACATCAGTATAACCGGTTAGTAGCCGAGTATACAAATGGGTCGGATTCCCATCTAGGCGTTGCGAGTTCAAACCACTGCTAGCTACGATTTCTATAATTTAATTTATATTTCTATAATTTAATTTAATTATTTCCGCTTACATAAAATATATTTCCGAATCCATGTGTGTCGTTTTGGTATTTGGCGGGGGCCCTCTCAGACGTTGAGGCCCTTAGGAAAATTTAATACATCTATTATCTTGAGAGCCTTGTGTTCTTAATATGTCCCATTTTCACCATTCCCAAAGATGACATATTATGCCTTATTTCCCATCGGTCCATTAAAAAATTAAATAAAAATTGCCTGAGATCCAACCCCCCCCCCGAGGTCGGGGCCCTTGGCCGAGACGAGGTGTTACGTCTATATCTGGCACTTAACTTGACATATTCATTATAAAAAACAGTTTTGTAGTTTTGGCGCCAGTCATAAACGACATTTTTCCATTATTGTTTTATCGGCCAAACCAGTAATGCAAGGGTAATTCGTATTTTTTCTGGGTTCCTCGTAGAGCGGCCTTCTCAAATATGTTTATTTTGCTAATGTACAAGGTCTCAGGATTTTTAAATAGCGAAAAACACATTAATCTTAGAAATAAACTGCGTGCTATACATATCGTAATATTCAAGTTACTACCTTCACAACGACAGTGTTTATTGTACAATGCTGGGGAAACTTACATTTTCAAAACTAGATAAATAGATATTTTTTTTTTCAAATAAACAAATTAAAAGATTAAAAATATTTTTCTAGGTAAATTATAGCTAAGAGCTGCGGCGCGGTATTGAAATGTTTTGGAGTCGCTATATTTTTCAGTTCCATATGAGGTTTTTTATCCAGTTAAGAATTTTTCCTCATAAAACTCATTAATGTAATATAAAATCAGTCAAGTAAATAAAACCATCAAATGGTAATAGTAATAAGACCAAATGAGCCGCAGTACTAGTCAGCTAGAAACATGAAAGGGTATTGCTATAAGCCCTAGCTAGTTAGAGGATTACGAAAGAATCCATAAAATCAAAAAAAAAAATTCCTTCTGGATTTTTTCATGCAGTGGAAATCTTTATGCAATATGCAAAGATTTGAGAACACATCCGTTACGCATGCCTTGATGACGACATAAGAAGAAAAAATAATAATATTTTATTTATTAAATAAACGGCACAAGGAAACTTGTGGCATAAGTCTAGGCACTGATAGATTACCTCACAATATTATTCACAAGAGTGAATTGTTGGCCATTAATTATTGTGGGAGAAGAATCGTAGTGGGCGGGTGATCTTTTCAGATACCGCCGGGGACTAAAGGTCCTGACATCATCCCCGTACCCTGTACCCCATGCCCAATTCATCAAACCCCCTTGCCCGCACCCTTGTCTTGAATTTGATTTACTTTGGTACAAAATTTTGAATATCCGCAGCTATTTCCCTTTCTATTATAGCAAGTTGTTGATCTAATTTTCAATATTATTTCTGATTCAAACATTAAGGTGTTTTGTGAAGCGAATAATTTAGTTCAGAGATCAAATCATCAATTATAGACTCATCTATCAAAAAGCCTTACAATTTCATGACAGAAAATGGCTAAATGTTTTTTTACATGATCGTTAATCATCATTTCAAATCACATATATTTATGTTTAATGTTTTACCTAATCACTATATTACATCAGTGATTATAAGTCAATATGTCACTCGTCAAATTCATCAAGGCCCTATTCTTTCATTATAATTAGCAATTGCGAGATAAAAATAAATATTATTTTTGAATAAAATATTAAATATATTACTGTTCTAATTTTCCGGCACAACAATCCATACAAAATCGAAGATAATTTTCGTAAATCAATCGAGTTATTCACAATTTACTAACTCAAAATAATAAATCTGATGAGTCTATCGAATTTAAAAAGAAAATAAGGGATATTTCTTTATCAATAATATTACACCCACATTCGAGTATGAAGTCGTGACAGAAATCCGATTAAACACTAAATCAGTAATACCCTCACGAAGTTAATAAATATACACCAACATGATAATAAAATTAGTATTAAGACTTTTCATTAATCATTCTGCCGGGTTTGAAAGTTTTATCCAAATATTAATCTTTCCCCCAAAGCACTTTATTTTGTTACAATTTAGCCATTAAAGTTTTTTCACTAAGTAAATTATGAATGTGTACTGATTTAAAATTTATATAAGATATATAACTTCAACATTTTGCAAATAGAACGTACACGTAAAAGTGTATTCGAAAACCTAATGATTCATTTGTTAAAGGCCTGCAATTACTTTTTAAACCGGATTACCAATAATTTAAAGAGATTCTCTACCTCTCCTTATCTGTGGTGTGTATTTACTACACATTGTTTCTAATAACCTTAATAACTCTATAGATATAGTAAATTCCGGGTTCAGATTTTAGGTACTCTTCCGTTATACATTTATGCACTGAATTAAAAAATAATATTTTACATAGTTTTCAAATTTTATTAAAAATCAGAGATTTTTGTAAAAAACGGGAACAAACACACCAATACAATCAACCGTGTGAAACTGCTACGCAAAGAGTGTGCGAAAAAATGACACGCTATTGATGTCCCGCTTTAGTTTTCTATGCGGGAACATGATAAATCCACACATCCGCAGTTGTATTTTGATTTAGACCATATATACCTAAGATCGCATAGCTGTGTGTGTGCCAGCCGCCATCCGAGTGGTTTATTTATGCGCCTGCCAGTCGGTCGCGGACCGTCGTTAGATGTGGACTCCTCGCACGTTTTTTTAGCATCTGCCGATGGTTTTTTCATGTTTTCAGCAATTAAATTACAATTATTATCACTTTTATATAATATATAATAAACATAAGCGATTAGCCATGAATATTCATATTTTTCCGACATTAAATTGCTTATTTTGGGATGTGTATTGACTACACAGCTCCGGAACGCGTGGATTTTTTTTAGCACAGTAAGGAAAAGGTTAATAAATTGGCAATACTCATTTTTCGGTGTAGGGAAAGAAAAATGAATTACAATAATGTTTGTTTATTTCAGCTGAACAGAGCGGTGCGTGCAATACTCTGTCTGCCATAAAAACCACACATCTATGTAAATCAAATTGATATTAAGTGGATAATAAAATAGAATAAAACATATTTAGCATTTGTACTACGTTAAAATTTTCCATCTATGATGTAGGGGCGCTCCTTGCCACTGGGCGACGGCCTGGACAAGAGTGTTTTCCGATCTCCGGTACCGCTGACTCATCCCGGCTACTCTGCGCTGCATCAAGGCAGCAAACACATGAACCCTTCCCTCTGCGAACATCTGTAAGTTAAAATAATGATTCCCTCAAAAATGTGTATTTGGCAAAAACTTTTTTTTTAAAGAATTTTTTTATTATTATCCAATAGCAAGTAGTTAAAAATAATTCAAACATATAATACATAATGATAAACTATTGAATATGCATTTGGAGTCGTGGTATAGATAAAATTAGAGATAAAACTTGATTCATTGCCAACCTCCGTGGTCGAGGTAATGCTCTCGACTAGCATTCCTGAGATCGTGAGTTCAAATCCCGGCGTGCGCAAGTAATTTTTATTTGATTAATTTGTGTTATTTCACATTTTTTTCATTAAAAATAAAAAGTATAGTATATTACCCACATGTTCCAGAGTGAAAGATACTCTCACTATCGCCCTGGTGTAAGACCATCTTTCAGAATTGAAACGTTGCTTGAAATGGCTTTAGCTGTTCTTGGTTCCAGATCAGAATAACAAGGTATTTCCTCACATTCCTCTTCCTCTTATCCTTCCCCTCCCCATTAACTTCAGTCTCACAATATACCTCAGTTGGGGATTCCATTGTCTCACTGGCTCCAGGCGGTTAAGAGCAGTTGGGACTCTTGCGCGAAATTCACACAAGACTAAAAATAAAATATTTTAATCAACATAAACATAAGAAGGCTAGGATCGACTGTAATAATTTATTATTGTAATAATTAGAATAAAATAACTTAGTTCTTATATAAAACAAACCGTATATAAAACCAACCGGTTTCGGTTCACCCCGAACCTTCATCAAGATTACATTAATTTATTTATTTATTTATACTGGGTTTTAACAGACGATCTCACTTACGTGATAACAATCCAGTTATAAAAACTCAGTTAACATACAAATACACATTCAAAGGCACATTGATTCTCATATACCTAAATAAAGATTAAAATATACCTAAAACAAATAAAAATAAAAATTCAAACTTTAAAATATGAAATACAAATATTACAGAAAAGTAAAAGACGCAAGTAATACATAATATAATCAGTGCAACATATTATTTAACAATAGCAGATTTTTTTTTCTGAATCCTTACAAATTATCGACAAAAATATCTACTTCAGCACACTCAATCTTATTATACAGTCTACACATTTGGGTCAGAGGTCTAAAATAGGCGATATTATTTTTGAAAATATTTTGGTGAAAAATGCTATGGTGTCTTAAACAAAACATATTTATATAAAAAGAATACGTTTTTATGGTGGTATTAAAAACAAAGTTATTTTATTATTATTATTTTTATCCACAAATTTTTGCTTCATGTGAAAAAAGGTTTATTATTATGTTTGTTGTGGAATAATAATTTTACGAATTTGTAATAAAATAAATTACAATTAAATAATCTATGGTTTTACAGAGCCAAGCAAATTTATTGATGTAGTTAACGGAGAGCAGAGAAAAGAAAAATTAGTGCTTATTTATATAAACGTAAAAATATTATTGATAAGTTGAAAACATAATTTATTCTAAACATTGCTAAAAAACCAATAACATGGGTTTAGTTTTAAATGCTCCTTAATTTTCTTGTTTCCTTTACAAAATTATTTAAAGTAATTGTTTATTATTTATTCATTTTCGGGAATGGACGGTTTACCTTTCATTAGTTTTTACACGTGTAGCACATAGCAAAAATAAAACCAATTAAGGATATCCTCCTTGTGACTTGTGACATCATCTCTAATAAGACAACAGGTAAAATATCAACATAATGAAATTTATAAGAAAATTACACGAAAAAGAAAATCACTCATGACAAGTAAGAAAAATATTTATTTTATGAAGCTTATTCTGGCGGTAATTGAACATTCCGTTTTATAAAAATACGAAAGGATATAACATTAATTAAGTCATAATTAATTATGTTCAATATAGTTCATACAGTTCAATACAGCCGCTTTGTTCTAAGAAGTTTTTAAAAAATTTAGTTAATTACCTTTTTGTATATTAACTGATTTTTATAACCGAATTATTCTCATCTGTAAAAATTTGTAATGATATATACTGAATTACCTAAAATATGTACAAAAAAAACACTAAAAATGCTCATGGCAACAATAATATTTGAGGAAATCCATAATTGGTTTTATTTTGGCTATATAATACTAATTACAAACTGATTAAATATAAACTGTTGATTTACCGAAAAATTAATAAATAAAACCCCGAAAACAAAAACAAAAAAATAATAATTCAGTTTTTTTTTTATTGACTCAAATACATGTGCTAAGCGAAATCAGAAAAAGCGATTTTTTAGGACTCTCGAATGTTCTTTGAGCGTATTTAAGATTAAAATCTAAGAATCTACAGGAAAAAATCTATTAAAATCTAAATGAGTCAACCCATTTCATGATTTGATATTAAAAAGAAAAAAAAAACTTATATAAATATCTCTGTAACAAATTAAACTCTTCGACCAGAATCATTGACCCAAATGCATTTTGATTGTAGATAGCAGAGGGTTAATAATGTATATTTTGTATCAATGGTTTCGATTTATTCAATACAAGATGAGTGCTTTTGGATAATATTTCTTTCAACTGAATTGAGAGGTATCTCGTTACCCCCAGGTACTCGCAACAACTGGGTCAAGTGGTTCCAAAGCGAGGTGATAATTTGACAACCTCTATCTGTTATAAAATACTCTTCTCAACTAGTGGTGTATAGTTTGTCTGTGTATGACATATAAAAAAAAACATTTTTTAGTGGTGTGCTGGTAAATTTTTGAATCGAACGTAGTTTATTTGCTGTCACATTTATTTTTTTTCTCCATAAAAACAAATAGTTTGATTGCTATAAATTAAAGACAAAATAATGTCTAATGTCTTTACTTTAAACTATTTGTTATATCATATATTCGTTTCCATATATTTTTTTACATCGATCAACACAAATAAAATCATCTGTTCGCTAATTATAGCTAGGGTGTTTGTGTTGAAATCGGTTGGCTTGCTTGTATAAAACACAATCAAAACACATAGATTAATTTCATATTTGTAATACCAAATTGTGTGTTGAACCATTAAAATAACCCTTTCTCTCAATTCCTGGTTAAAATAATAATGTTAATCAGTGTTAGCATGAAAATATCAAATTATTTGGACAATGTTTATTATGCTATGAGATCTCGAATGAAATATAGTTTAAAAATCATTTGGCACCTAAAATCTAAAACAAAAAACTTTAAAGTCAAAAGAAAAATAAAACTATGGTTGTTAATTCAAAAAAGAACAGGAAACGATATAAATTTACTTCCCTATCCACGAGCACTCCTGTCCCGGTGTGACCGGTACACGATACGATTTGTTAGGACTTGGAAAACGTGCTCTGTAGATGAGAAGTAGGTAAGAGTTTAAACAAGCAGTATGCACGTCAACCTAACACATCAATATTGGAATTAAGGATGGGAAGTGATAAAGGAATTGATCGAGTGTAAAATAATACCTACAGAATTTTATTATCGGTAATTTCAACACATTCAATGAAACGATTTCGAAATGTTGGAGAAAATATTAACTAACTAACTAACTAACCATCACGCCGTTTCCCCGCAGGGGTAGGCAGAGAGGACGGACCGCCAAACAACTCGGTCTTGGCACACACTCCTTGCCTCATTCACATTCATACATCGTCTCATACATACTCTTCTATTGTTCTGACTCTTGACATGGCCCGACTCAAGTATCTGATTCACTTGGTCGTGCCATGTCTTCCTCGGGCGCCCCCGACTTCTGCTACCATTCACATTTGCATCGTATATTCTCCTTACGCTCCTTTCTTCGCTCATTCGCTCTACATGCCCAAACCATCTAAGCGTCCCTTTCTTGATCTTACTCATTACGCTTACATCAGCCTTGCACTCTTTGCGGATCTCCACATTCCTCACACGATCATACATGGTTTTACCACACATACGCCTCAGGGACCTCATTTCAACAGCATTCAATCTACTTTCATCCTTTCTTTGCCAGTTCCATGCCTCACTTCCATACATCAGGGTAGGTACCAGCACTCTATTGTGGACTGCTAACTTCGCTTCTTTGGACAATTTTTTGTTAGCGCCAACTGCGTTCAGTCCTCCATTAATGGAGTTACCTGCATTTACTCTTCTTTCAATATCTCTGTCAGCCTTCCCATCTTTATATTTTTATATAATATAATTTTATATAATCAATATTTTCTCCTTCCCATGGAGAAAATATTGATTCTTAAAAATGAAGCATGCGTGTTTGAAGCATTTTTATTTTTTTTTCTTTGCAGGATTCAATACTATTTCTAAAGAATGTCTTTTCCGATCTACAAATGTTTTGGAACACTGATACACCACATTGCCTATTCGTTGCTGAATAAATACAATATTTATGAGGGATATTTCGTCGCGGAAACCATAACGTCGAACAGATGATGCGATGGCTCGTCGGCAATATTCGTACTGTTCGCATGATTTCTCTTCTATGGATATCAAAAAAGAATTTGTTATTATTTGTGGTGGTGGATTCTGTGAAAAAATATGGTAAGCCGATGTGAACCTACGTCAAAGCGGATTTAAAAAGAAAATAGTTTGATTTAAAAAAAACATAATAATATGTAGCGGAGGCACATGTATGAATACTGAAATGGTGAGAATGTGAAAATATATCACTTTAAAAAAAATGGAAGGAATTAATTCAATTGTTTTGATTCCTTTAAGCCGTACATATGTACATCTTATTCCAATAGAGCCGTTTAAAGATAGATCTGACCCCAGCCGTACATACACGATTTTTTTTTGTTTTTCTATAATGCAGAGATTCTATAGTGATTTGTTCGCCTTAAGAAAGCGAAATAATATATTTTTATCGGTTTGTTTCAAATATTTTTCATACTTCGTTCAATATTGTAAAATAATCTATATAAATAAAAATTTAAATGTTCGTTTGTTCAAAATCTTAAATTTCCAAAAGATCTTCACCGATTGCTTAGAAATATTGACACAACGTCGCATTTGAATACGCGTGTGTTTTTAAATATCTATATTATATAGATATCACCTACAACAGTAAAGTATATAAGACGTCAGAATGAGCAATGCGTGGTATATGATAATAAATTGACGTTATTTTTCCGTTGACAGTCGAAAGCTTAATTATTTTATATATAATTTTCTTACTGATTTTCTAAATAAAAGACATTTTTCTAACAGATTTGTTTTCGTCAGAACTGTGGGTGGATTACACTGCATCCCAATGGCATAAGCTAAAAGTCGCTTACAATAATGCTTATCGCCAACTATTCCGCCTACCGAGATACTGCAGCGCCACGGAAATGTTCCTGGAGGGACGAGTACAATCTTTCAGAACGCTTCTTCGCCATCACATGGGAAGCTTATGGCACAGACTACGCCAATCAAGAAACAAAATCATCACTGCCATGGTTGCCTGGATGGAGTCCCCTCTGATGGCCCTCTGGAGACGGGAGATGTGCAAATATCCCCCATAAACGGCTGTTCACACACATTTTTGTGTTTATATTTTATCTTTTTTCACTTAAATTCCGCTTTTTTGTGCCTGTCGGAATCACCTATGTTATTACGTACCTTATTATTATTTTTATTACTTATTATGAACATTATTTCAAATATGGAATGTATTGCATTGCACTACCCCTGCATACATTCTGGAATAAATTCTTATTATTATTAAATACCCTGTTTACTCAAAATTATGAATTTTTTGTGACTTTTTTGTTAAATTTTGATGTTTGCTATTTATAAGTTTTATTATTTATAAATATCAAAGTTTTTTCAAATATAATCTGTAAGATAATTTGACATAGTTTTTAGAAACAAAATGGCATTTTTTTACGATAACTTCAAATATAAGAAATATATGCATGTCACATTTAAAACACCTCGGAAGCATTACAAAATTCCATGAGAAATTCAACCAACGTGTGTCGTTGAGACTTGTCTGTAAAAATATATTTGAAAGCCCGAAAGGTTAAGAAATCTAGAGAGGAGTCCTGATACTAAACGGTACCTGGCACTAGTAAAAACCTCACACCTCGGGTGTTGTGGTTATTATCAGCGCCTTGTTTACTGGGTGCCTTGGCAAGTCGGCGCCCGGAGCGGACTACTCCAATTATTGCGCCTGCACAGCACCGAAGCTGAGAGGAGTGAAGTAATGTGTAATTTCAACTGAATAAGTTGTTACATATATGAGACATCGCTGTTTTATCTAAATGCGCTTTTGATATAGATACAAATTATTGAAAAGATGAAATAGTTCATAACGTATGTTTTCATGTATGTGCCAGTCACTGTTTGTGGATTGATTTTGAATCAATCGAAAGGAGAAATAAAGAGCTTTTTAGGGCGAGTAGGACAATGTTCAATAAAACAACGTTTTACTGTTCTGTCTGAATTGCATGCACCTATCACATCTCTTTTTATTGGGCTAAATTGTACATTTCCCACTTGTGTTTAGTAAGGGTAATTATTTTAATAGTTGTGATCATTGTTATATCCTCGTAGGAATGCATGAGATTTTTTTTTTATTTTTTTTTTATATTTACTCCACACAGGAGGCCCTGATGAAAATAATTTCCCTCAGGGCCTATGTCATCTTTGGGGATGCTGTGTGGAGGGTCTTTTTGTGGAGAGGAAGGAGTGAACATGGGTCTTGAAGAGTCCCATGTTGTAGGAGGGAGGAAACACAGAGGCCGGCAGTTCGTTCCACAGCCGAGCTGTTGAACTTAAGAACGAATCGTAGAAGCGACCCGTTCTCATGTGACAAGTGTCAACTGTGTACAAATGTTGGGCGCGCGTTTGGCGTGTATCCCGACTACGCACCGGTGCCGAAGGGATCAATGACGCTAGTTCCTCAGAGCATCTTCCATTGTAATACCGATAGAACAAGGACAGCATACCTACCTGACGCCTGTGCTCTAAAGATTGCAGTCCATTTGTTAAGATTGGGGAATCTATCAAACGGACCGCCCGTTTCTGCACAGAGTCAAGAGTTTTTTTCAGGTATTTTGGGGCTCCAGACCAGAGATGGCTGCCAAATTCGACAGTAGGGCGCACTTGCGATTTGTACAGGGTGAGCAGTTGTGTACTATTAAAGTATCTGCGGGCCCTGTACAGTACGCCCAGCTTCTGAGAGGCCAACTTTACTCTAGCTTCGATGGAGCCCCCGTACCTGAGCTGGTCACTTATAGTTACACCAAGCATATCAATGGAAGGCCTGTTCGGAAGATTGCTTCCGTTGAAGGAGACTAGATTATCATTTGGATCCCTTTTAGACGTAATCAGACAGGATTGGGTCTTTGAAACATTAAATTCGACGAGATTATTTTTACCCCAGGAGGAAATACTCTCGAGATAACCGTCCATTCTCTGCTTCAAAGCCCTCCGAGCCGTTGGAGTTTGTGTGCCCTTTGGGGGCTTGTCAAACAAAAAGCTATCATGAACTGTACTGTCATCCGCGTAGCAATGAATCGGTGCACATGTCAAAAGGTCATTGATGTGCAACAAAAACAAAGTTGGAGACAGAACCGATCCCTGTGATAGCAGATAGCAGATAGCAGATAGCAGAATTGAATAAAAGACATTATTTTAAAATGCCTGATAAAGCCTAAAATTCATTTAAAAATAATTGCATTGGTCTCAGCTCAGGGAAAGAGATAAGGATTGATAGTGCGATATGATGTGAGAGTATCATATATACAGTATACATATATGATAAGGAAAAATTTAAATGAACCATTATGTCTATCACTGTGAGGAAGGAGTGACTGTTTCTTTCTTTGTTACTGTTTTATTTTTTTCAATATTTCAATATTAAAACATAATTTCAAATTAGTAATCAGATAAGCTATCTTTTTTGTACCTCTTATTAATAATAATGCTTCTTTGTCACTTAAAATATTTATTTTAAATGATGAAAAATTCTTAATACCCTCCAAATGCATCGGAATCTACATATCAATAGAAATTCTCGAAAGCAAACGACTTTGCTTCAATTGTCAAGATGTTTCAAAGCTTTATTCTTTGAAATGAGCTAACCCTTGCATTGGCAATTTATGCAATTTAATTTTTCCAGTGATATTTATTTAATATGGTGTTTTGTAAAATAACGCGCTTGTAAACTATCCACATATTGGTTATAAATAAAAGTTCTGTTAACAATTAAATAGACCTCGCGTCCAAAATAGAACGATTATAATCTATTTAATAAATCAAAACCAAAATCTTTTCTTAAAAGTCATAAAATTTGTAAGTATGTACTTAATTAAACGCCTACTTAATTAAAAATCATATTTTTTATGTAACAAGTTTTCATTTCAAATAAGGAATTGAACAATTTGTCTAAAGAAATGTCACTATCTCAGAAAAGAAACTTTTTTCAAACAGTTTCTTCAGACAGTTAGGTACCATAATATTGAAAAAAATGAGATTAAAAAAAGTTTAAATAAACAAAACAATATAACATTAAAAAAATAATTAACCGACCGATGCCAAAAGGTCGAGTTATGACAGGACTTAGCAAAGCTTAGCCAAAAAGTTTTTGTTTTTGAATATCGTGGAACCAATTTTTCGTTTATCATAGAAACTATTGATCCTAGTACCTGCCTAGTTAGGAAATGCCAAAATCACATACACACACATAAAACGAAATGTGTACACGAATGCGGACGGCATAATTCCACAAATTACGAATGTTTGAATCGGTAAACAAAACTTCCAACCATTTGAAATTGTATCGAAACCTAAATAGTTTACATAAATATTTGATTTGTGTATCATTGCGGATATTCCCAATAATCCACCTCGTTTCCACCACATGAAAACCAAATATGGCTCGGCCAACTGGGGTGATAAAAGTTTCCCTTGTAGTTGCTGGTTAAGCTGCGGTCCGTGCCCGCCCACAGTTTGCCTTCAGTCTCATTGTTAAGGCAATAATCTCCTTTAAACGTCGCCGCTAAATGCTGGAGCACTCAACTCTGATGGGGCTGCAGATACCTCCGTAACGGAACAGGAACATAGGCAGAGTCAGTAGCGACCATCACCGGACCCATTTCTTTCCCAATTCGAAATGAAGACTATTTATATATATATTTAAATGTAAATATCGGACAAAAAATCCAACAGCTCCCTGCTAACAGGAGCAAGTAGGAATATGGCATCCCCAATTTGGATATATAATGAGGCTCAATAAGTCTGGGGAGGGGAACGATATGAGGAAGAGAAAGGTGAAAAAGTACCTGATCATTCATATCTGATCACCAAAGACGGCTAAAGCCATTGCAAGCAACGATTCCATTCGGAACTCTTCAAATTATTGGTAATCCGGTCAAAAACGGGAAAACAGGTCGTAAGTATATTTGTAATTATATTAAAACACTGTTCATGCAACCGCGTTTGAGTTGATAATATAAAATGACGAAATGCGAAAATGTCAAGTTTTTTATGAACACGTGTTCCGACATCTTAATAATACAGTGGTATTTTATTAAAGGTTTATCAGGTAAACTATCAATTCATTCGTTAAGGGCCTGCAATCTCGTTTTTAATCTTTTATAGATTTTTAATAAATTAGCAATATTTTTATCAGAAAATTTTTCTCCGTCTTTGAAAATATCTACCATAGTACTAAATAGATATACTAGAGTACTTTGTTTGTTGGTTTCGGAATTTATGGTGTAGGGCTTATAGTATGGTGTCTACAAAATGTCTGGGGAATAATAGTCAGACTTATCATAATTCAATTGGTGGTTTATTACAATGTGTATTAAAATGTACAAGTTAATAATTTGGATATTGAATACACTATACACGAGTAAGCAAATACGGTGATCAGATGTAGCTCATCCAAGTCGAGAGTCGCAAATGCTATAATTAATAATAATAATAACGTAGCTTTTATATAGCGCAGTTAAGTGTCATTTGCCTTCAAGTGTACTTTACTATAAAAAACATAGAAATTGTAATTTATGATTATTCGCCTTATTCATCTGTTACAGATATGTTTTTATAGCACGGGCGGTTAGTGGGCCGGTAATTTGTTGTAAGCTATCCTTTTGAAGAGTCAATACTGCTGGTATTAGATTATATTGAAGTATTTTTTAAAAATTATATGGTAGTGCACTTTATTTAAAGCAAGCGAGAAAAATTATTACACTCAATTACACCTATCGTAAGACTGTAAAAAAATATTGTGGAATATCGTTTAGTTTATTTTTTTAAAATTATATGGTAGTGCACTTTATTTAAAGCAAGCGAGAAAAATTATTACACCTATCGTAAGACTGTAAAAAAATATTGTGGAATATCGTTTAGTTTTTCATTATCGCTAACGCTTTACGCATATTAGAAAAAAAACTTTCCTTTGAAGATTTCTTCCAAATTCCCTGTATTTGTATCCATTCAAAGAGAGATATTAACACATCTATTTTCCGATATGTGAATTCCTTCAGGCGTTCTATTAATAAACCCACAAATGAATACAGAAAGCTTACTATGCACCTATAATATAAAAATTGCTAAGGGTTTACTGCTGATAGCTTCACCTTAACCATCAACTCTTTCTTGTATACAGGGTGTATCGGCACTAACCCGACAAACTTTAACCAGCTATTCCTTAGCACATTTGGAGTGAAAAATGTTATGAGCACTTTGCTGTCCGGTAGCATTTTTTTTTTCAATTAAAAAAAAAAAAAAAAAAATTTCCACACTACATCACTGTCATTGGCATTGCGTTTCGTGTTCAACAGCTGTTATAAGCAAGTATGTCAAAAAGCGTCTTCGCTCTTTCGCACTCACTAAATAATAATGGTTAAAAATGAGACGAATGGTGCCGTGCCATTTCGTTGTGATTGTAAGTGTGTGCCAATATAGGTACACACGTGCATTATTCAACGGAATTCGAATAAAAAAAGTGGGTGTGTCAAGCCTACGCAAGACAGAAGTGAAACTTCTAGTATTCCTCTCTCTCTATTTTCATTTCATCATCTCTATTTTCTCTCTTAGGTTAGTTTGAAAATTAGAGGTTAAATAATTCAACGACGAAGCATGGATTTGCTTTTTCTAATATTTTCTTATAGATGAATGACGTTCGATTAATGTATAGTTCCAAAAATTTTCAATTTATTCACAAGTATACAATATTACATAAATAACAATATTACAATTAAAAATTACAAAGAAATTACAATGACAATGATGTGTTCATCACCTCTATCTCGTCACTACTCATTTTTAACACTGAAATTCTGTACCAAACCGTATGAACCACAATCAATTACGTATTTCACTCGTATTACACTCACGACGCAGTATACTAACCAAGCAGCTGATGCTTGGCGTGGCGCAGTTCGCTGGTGTCTGAGAGAGAGGAAAGAAGAGAAGAGAGAGAACGTTCGTGAGCGGCTCCCCCACCTCAACAAGCGCATATGGTGAGAGAGGGACAGTGAACGGTGAGCGGTGGTGGGGGTACCCGCATTTTCGTGTCGATCCTGACTCGGTTTTACTCCGTCCCCGAAAATCCATTACGCGCCTAAAGAAGTTTCACTTCAATATTTGCCAGATGGGTTTTCAAACTTTGACAAAGGATAAAACAGTGGTGGCATAAGATTTTTTACTCCAAATATGCTAAGGAATAGCTGGTTAAAGTTTGTCGGGTACGTGCCGATACACCCTGTATGATGGAAAAATCAGAAAAAGAGGTTATAACGGAGCTCTCATCGGCAGGAGTAGTACCAATACCGACCACGGCGTTACCAGATCTGATATTCTGAAAGGTTACATGTTGTGGCGTGAATTTTGCCAATAACGTCACGGAAACTAGACTTTATTGTGTAGAGAGTTCTTCGGGCGATCGTTTCTAGTTACTTGCACGTTGAGGGATCTTTTTACGATCCAGAGTGTTTTTCTTTCATACCAGTAGTGCTTCACGACGGCGGCGGTTCCTCTCTCTAGCGAAAAACGTTCGACCTATTTATTCTCAAGTGCCCCTTTGTGTAATCGTTTGAAGTGAGAGTAGACATACAAACCCTTTATTTTATCTGGAAGGTCTTCAGAAGTAAGCTGCCTTTGTGAAGAGAGCTACTGGATAATACCAAATAATTATTTTACAAGAAGGTTCTAGTTTAAAAATTGAATACGTCCCCCTTACAATCATTAAAAAGTCAATAATAAAATATGTACAATTGTTCATTATGCCTTTATATAAAACTAACCCGGGAATAAGGATTTTTTATGACCATGTATTCGAGTTCATTCAATTTTAATATTTTCGGCTACTGAATTACAAGAATTTTATAAGAAATTAATATTTTTAGATTGAAGATACCAAAATATATTACGACCATATAGCAGTAATATCAAATTGGTAGCAATATAACTATAGTTGTTCAAATTGACTAAAATGATGATAGAAAAGATGACATAGTTATCATATTGCTTAACATAACGATATTTTGTCGTAGTTTGATTAAATGTCAACATAAAGGGATTTATAACCATCGCGCATCGTTTAATTTTTATTATTTATTGTTATCATTTTTGATCAACACTTTAATTATATGTTTTTCTATTTATAAGAACTAGTCCTGTTGTACTAATATTACTAGATTCTACAAACAATTCTTTCGGATGAAATACTACTTATTTCGGCTTTCACCTTCAATTATTATAATTTACATAATTTTATTTTTATTTAATTTACATTTCTATGTTTATCATCAATTCAAATTCTGCATTATTTTTATCTTATCCCTAACTAATATTTCTTAAGAACCGTATAGATTCATATTTAGAAAAAAAAAGTGAAACTACCTGGTCCCCTAGAAAATAAAAGTCGACGATAAAATTAATAAAAAAATCTTCAAAAATTCTTTGTTATACGTTCCATTAAAATAATCACAAACATTAAAATTGATAAACCAGCCAATCAGTAAAAGGGGAACGAACCAAGTCTCACTTTCTGCGTCAGTAAATAATTCTGACAGTATACAAGCAACTAGCATTGTAATACCACTATTCAGTCCACGAAAATAAAATGTGATTAAGAATTATTAGGCCTTTTTACAATGGCGCGCATATTAGTGGTTGTGTAAAAAAACTTAATTGCAGATCCCAAATTGGTAAGCACAAGTTCGAACTGGTTTCCGAAATTGAATATTTTGTTACATTATTTAGTTAGATACTTTTACAAATATGTTGTAACTTACCCATCTCATTCATTTCTAACGTCACGTCGTTGCGCCAGGCGGTTTTTTTTAAAACAACCATTCTTTGGACAGTCTTACAAATGTGGGATTATTTACCCATCTCTCGCATTTCATTTTCAGGCAGTTTGTTTCAAAAGAAAAGTCCCACAATGTGCTGTGCTGCAAATCCTTTGCCTTACTTTTGCGAACTTTTTCTTTTCTGCGCAGGGTCTACTTATTTAAATGTGCGGTCTTCGGCGGTCAATATACGTTTATTCAAAGCATTTCTGCTACTTCCTGGTGCAAAAAATATGGTCACTGCCTCCAGCTCATCGAAAAGACACACATATTTTATGTTCGGGTAAGTCTCTAAATATGGATGTCTATGATAATGACGAACCAATCGCACGGGAGGTATATTCGCATATGGGATTATATGTACATATATACAGTAGCTAGGTTGTTTGAAAATTCAAATTAACCCCTACTATATCTTATGTACCTTTAAATACTTCCACAGTACCAAAGAAAAAACTCTATTTTATGTATGTTGATTTGTCATTGTGCAAATGTTATCTACTGCTTGGCCTAAAACGCGTCAACTCGTTCCTAGAAATTGTAAGCATCAATTGGAATGGTTCCTTTTCTTTTATCAGTTCCTTTTTGCTGGTTCCAAGAACAATCACCGATCTTAAAGCCAGTTTCCGGGAAGATGAAAAGCGCAAGAGCAGTAAAGATTAGCTGAATTGTCACTAAATCTTCTTATTTAAATCTGAAAATCCCCTTGGAATCAATTGGATTGCTTATGGCTTTGCATTTCTGATTTGACGAAGAAAAAACTTTTAGGAAAATTTCTTATTTGTAATAAAATATTAACTAACATTATAATTTAGTACCTAATACTCGGCTTTGTCCGAGTTTTAAAAACCTCTTTTTATAATTTTAAACAATTGAAATAAATAAAACAAAACAATTATCCTCTTATTGGTTCACAATTATCAGTATCTTATAGACGTGTTGCGAAGGTTGAAGACGTGTTCGGTATTGAAATTAATCTGAATATTTTACAATAGGTTTATTCTGTTTCCGGGATAAACAGGCCGTGAATAAATTTTAAAAGTATTATATATAACCACAAAAGTAATCAATCACAACAGAAACAACAAGATTATTTAAGTAATCGTGGCTGGGAGTTATCTTGATTAGCGCCCTAAATGTGAGTAGTAGACTGACTGAGTACCTTCACGCTGTCGTTCATATAAGGGGAGAATAATCCAGCGAATTGGTAAATTGGGCAGTACCTGTGTACTCTATGTTTCCCTAGTAGGTTTTAATGCGATTCAAATTGCTCTTGAGAACGTTTCCGAACATTCTAGTTACTAGCGCTACAATATGTTGCCGCCCGTTACGCCTAAGATTCTTGCGGTCGCCCAGTACCTGTAGGAATAGCGCGGTAGTTTCTAGAACCGTCCTATTTGACCTATAGGCAACGGCCGAAGTGTCCAGTACGTTTTACGATGGCATAAATACCGTAGCACTTTAGCGCTTGGAAGTGTGTAATAAGTAGTACCCGATACCGTCCGACTCAAGTAGTGCCGTACCACTACAGACGCATAGGAAAATTACTTTGCGCGACCAAAATTCTTCTCCTGTCTACTTAGGCTGTCCATGTATCTACTCTGTTTTAGCGGATTTATTTGCAGTATTTAATGGGATTCAGCATTTGTTTATCCCCCACTTAAACAGGCTTGAAGGAATGTAATTATCGGTGATGCCAATGGGGCTGGGAAAAAATTTGGACAGGTTTCCAGTTGTTTACATTAAAATTTTTTTAAATATATTTATTTGTACAGTAAATACATTTTTTGTATTATTTCATCCGCCATGCTAGGTACGTCCCTGTTTTATGTCGGGTGAAGATAGAGAGTGACATTATTGAATTTATGTAGTATTGTGGTGCTAATGTCAAGCATATTGTTTGTGTTAGAGGAAAGTTTCGGTAATTTGTCTGCAACACATCCGATAGAGTAACAATGCGTCGTGTGTGTTTGGACCTAAATATTGGGCCTCCTCTGGCTGACTTTGTATTTGTTTATTTTGATCTGGTTCCAATTACCAGAATTATATTAAACCAGAACACTATCAAAGAATGCTTTAGATAGTCCGAATCCAGAGAGTTTTTTCACTAAGCTAGAACCAGGGTTCCAGGAAGAGTGTGGATGTGGAATGCCATCCACGGATGTAGATATCTACCTCTTAAAACTGAACATGGAATGTTTGCAGTATAATCTAATTGTTTATTAGATAACTGTTATTGGGCACGGATGTTAAAAATCTAAGTCATTATATTTTTTGGTATCTATAAGCTATAAGTGAAGTATATATTATCACAAACCCAAAAACTAAAAACACACAATATTCATTTTCAGAAGGAGATGCACAAAATACAATAACATATTTTCAGACGCTGATATTTTCCATTTGTCCTTATTAGTTTACCAAATGCATATTGGAGAAAATTAAATGAAATTGTTAATTAAGTAGTAACCTCTCCCCTTGCTGTTTGTAAGAAATCTCAGTTATTTTCATTAAGGTGTGTAAGATATCTAAGATATCTCAGTTATTTTAATTAAGTTGTTTTAATGTTTTTCTGTTTAATTATGGTTTTTTCTGTATATACGAGTAAAATGAATTTTATGTGCAAACTTCACTGGTTAATGCAAAAATATAAAATTTAATTTTTTATACAAAATTGTAAAACTGTTTGTTTCCCCAATAAACAAAAAAAAAACAAAAAAATGTACTGAGGATAAGTACCACTTGATAGTGAGATAGTTCACATTAAGAATCGGAATATGGCCTATAAATATTTAAATCTAATACTATTTTTATCATAATTTTGTGTCCATAATTTACTAACTTTTATTTATAATTTTGGATTGTATTATTGTCAAGCGAAATGTGTGGGTACAAATGAAACTAGTTCATTGACATTACTCAAATTCACTGTTCCTCCTGTGTAACTGATTCAACCTCTACGAAATATATTTATCGCATAATCAAATTGCGTACTTTATTTTTGTATTATTAACACAATCCCATTTTAATTATTTGGCTTCTTCAACTACACTAGTATATACAGGGTGTCAAGGGACGTCATTTAGTTACTTTAACGAGTTTTAACAAAAAAAATTCAAAAACAATATTTAAAAACAAATCTTCCACAAGTCGACAATGATCACTCAGCCGAGTAACCGCCAAACTCTTCACATCGACCCTAGCTGTACAATTCCTACTGATTTTCTATTTTTTAACAAAAAAACATAATAATGTCACCGAAGATCATAAATTTAATTTTCATTTCATACTGCAAATAATGTCAGGAATCACTGGTTAAAGTTAGAAAAGTACGTCCGTTAACACCCTGTATACGAGTAATGTCTCTGACCATTTACAAAGAGGGTTTTCACAGCGCAATCTACAGATAGAACAATTTAGCTCCCCGTCCTACAAGTAGCAGATTTAATTCGAGCTACTTTATCATAATTGATCATAATGAAAACGGGCCGACGTTCTTTGAGTCATACCTTTGTTCTTATTAGATGATACAGGTTTCATAATATATTAATGTATTTTATTTTAATGTTAATATATTGTATGTGTATGATGAAATGTGCATTCTGTATCTGCTTATGTTTTAAATAAAAAAAGTCTTTATCCGATCTGATGTCGAAAAAGAGAAATGTCGTATTTTAAAATCGAATTGTGCTCGTCTGTTGACCTTGAAAATCTTCGTACATTTTTAAACAGAATTTAAGTCCATTAGGGTGTAAGCTCTCGAAAGGTTAAAAGTTAATTATTAAAATGGGTATGTATCCCGGAGATATACTATTAAAATGGGTATGTATCGCGGAGATATACTATTAAAATGGGTATGTATCCCGGAGATATACTATTAAATTACGCTCTGATTGCATGCATGTTTGTCTCCTTCGCTCCACTTCCAGAGGGTCAGTTGATCAAACGCTGCGACCCAAAAGCAGGAATTTCAAATTCATTTTTGTATCCGGAAAATCGGCACCGGGAACAGTATTGACCCATCTAAAACCGGACACCGGAAAATTTTTTAAATAAATTATTATATTACTTGCACAAATCAGTCAAAATTTACGGGATGTTATAATTTTAGGATTAATAAGGAAGAAAGAATTTTTTTAAGTAAGTACTTGCCTCCGGATCATAACGAAATATTAAGAATTTTCATTTTAATGTAATTTTTTTTATGACGGTGACAAATAATTAGATAAAGGTCCAGAATTGCATTTTTAATGAATACCGTCAGAATATTAAAAAAATAAAAGTGATTAAGATTTATATCTGTCAAACATACGAATAAAAGAAATACACATTTCAAATAAGGAATAATTATTAATTTATACAATAATGTCTTAACCTATATGATATGATTATGTCTGATATGATTTGTACTGATCAGTTCCAATGTTGAAAATTAAAAATTCATTAAACTTTAATAATTTTGTGCGTTACGCATGCAGGAATACAATTTTAAATTGCATGCACCCATGCATTGACAGCCAAAATTAGTATGTTTAATTTACGTTTAACAAGAACGTTAAAATTTATAAAAATCTTTATTTACTTTCACATTTGTCATTATTCTAAACTACTTGTAAAAATTTTCAACACCATATTTTTTTGTCTTCATTTATTGAAGTAGCTATGTGTTCTTTTTTAAAGTTACATTTAGTTTTAAGACAGACGAAATATTTACTTAGAAGCTGTTTAAAGATATTTAATGTTAAAAAGCTATTGGGTTAAAAATATTCCTAAAACGTCTTGATTGATTGGTTTTTGTTGAATTTATTTAAAAATCCACTATTTGTATTATAGATTTAATTAAAAATATCAAAACATCACTTTCTTTGTATTTCAATCGCTAAAATTATACATTTGGGACGGGCTTTTCACAGAATTTGAACAATGCGTTAAATTTCAAAGAAGATTATGTGAAAGTTCTATTCAAGTTCTGTTATGTTTTCTGTTTTGTGAAGTAACTGGCCAATAATAATATTATAATAGAACTTTAATAAAACCTTCACAGAACTTGCAAATCAACTTTAGAATTTAATAAATTGTTCAAATTCCGTGGAAAAATCCGTGCTTAATTCCCGGCTAAATAATGAAACGTTCACTTTTACGAAATCAAGTTCCTTTGAAAGCGGATTCAATTTATCTCATTTAGCGGAATTAGATCTCAAAGGAAACACGAATTCCTCTCGAAGCTCTACACATCTTATAGCGAGGAGGCCTCGATACTTATCTGGTAAAATTAACGAGGTAAAAGATAAAACATATCCAAAGTGCCATGTAACAAAGTTGTGATTTAATTAGTCGGAATTAATTAATTCATCCAGTTGCTTCCGAAAGCTGTATAGTCCTTAATTTAAAATCCCATTTAATTATGCATTTCCATTAAAGTTTTCTCATTACTACTATGGGAATTGAACCTGCATCCACAACATATGCATGTTTAGATAAATATGCCATTGAAGCTTTTGAAGTAAGCAAGCAAACTACACTTCATTCGTCGGTAATTGGTAGGAAAACTTTATCCCGCAATGACTTGGTACCATGCGCAAACAGTATTGCAATTGAAAGGGGAGTACTCCAAGGATTTATTTTATCACCATTAATTTATTAAAATTTCACGCACAGTTGGGCTTTTACATTTTTTAAATACAAAAAAACATCTAATGAGCAAAACATTACAAAAACGTCTAATGAGCACAACATCACAAAAACATCTAATGAGCACAACATCACAAAAACAATATACTCTATAATGCGAGATAGAAAAATAGTACAAAAGGAATTGATATGACAATAAGTAAATGAAATTGACGCAGAACTAGGCAGTTCGTTTATTTATATCTCTTGTTCTGCTTGCCGATATAATTTCTACTAAGACCTGTTTATGTTTAGTGATTGAGGGGTTTAATGGGTCAAAAACATCCATATAATCTGTATACGGTGAACGAGAGTATACAATTGTGATTCCGTGTTGAAGTTGTCGCAATAATACGGTAGATATTCCTTCGATGTTGGTTTGCGAGGTATACAGAAAGAAAAGTATAATTGTTCAGGGCTGTTATTTATTGAATTTATGTTTTACATAAATAAATTAAGTCATTAACTATTCATAAATAAATTTGAAATTTTATGTTCTTTATAAAAATACATTGTTACTTTTGCAAACGAGAAGAGCTCTATACAACCATTATACATAACATAATATGCAACAATGTCAAGAAGCCTAGTAAGAAATTCTCGACGGAACACCTAAATCCCCATGAAGTACCACTTTCTATGCTGCATGAGAGAGCTTTTCCTCGCAACCATGAAGAGAAAATTTAATTTTTTATCAGAAATGAACATCATTGTACCTGCTGTCGTCGCCGATCTCTGCTAGGAGTTGAAACTAAAAGAAGAGCAACGCGTGCCTTTTGACATGGATTTGTTTGGCCCTCAGAAATATGACCTTTTCCTTAGGTTAACAGAATTTTGCATCACTCTATGATTGTGAGTTTTATACGTGCTACAATTTCGACAAGGTCAATATTGAGATTCTTGAATAAAACTACGAGTTCGAAAACATAAAATACTTTTCTCAGAAAACGAAAACATGTTGGAACCCACTGGACCACTTAATTATTTTATGGCATTAGAGATTGGAGTTATCAGTAATAAGAACATATTGAAAGAATTTTTGGTTTGTTCGTAAACAACAATCAATCTTATATAGTTCCAGGTTGACAAAAAAATCTCAGTCAAACTATCACTTAGTGTGACCGCCATTCACAATCAGATACTTAATTATCGTGGAAAAGAAAAAAAAAACTGAATAATAATTATCAGGGACCTTCTAACTCTCCTTTTCTTTAGTAATTGTAAATATTATAAGATTCGGAAAAATCGACCAAGGGCGCTTTTCCAAATTCAATTACTTCCATCTCAAAATATTGTGGGCACCGTAGTCTCTTCGGCCTCGTCGGGCATTCTCTTTTGTAATTCTATCCTTAAACACTGAATAAAAGTCACGATTTATATAAATAATAATATTTGGATGGTTTTTATAGTGCCGTTTTTGTGCAAAATCACCTCAAGGGCTCTGTATGTCAAATCGCATATCGCAACATCATTTTAAACTGCTTTTACAGTCAAAACTTTAATATTTACATCAAAAATCTGAGAAACAATAATAAACTGTTTTTAAAGTCATAACATCAATAGGTATGTACCTGTGTTGACTCGACCTCCTAATTGTACTAACTCGCTTGAATGAGGTTTTTATACCTCTTTCTCTCCAGCATTCAGTTTCGCTTTTGCAAAATGATATCGTGCTGAGCCTAGCTAACTCTGAATATCCCCCGCCCCTGTGATATTGCACACAGTAAAATAAGGCCTTTGCTTTGGGGTTGATCTACAATAAATCCCTTAACTTCACGTTGTGTGGTTTGTTAATTCGAAGCCCACCGTTATGAGGTGGTAGGTATTTAATGTCTCCTTTCCATGGTAACTCCCGGTTCTTTTTAGCCAAAGTGTGGGGAAACGTCCAACGACCCTCGGCGAGTTCTACGAGAAACGAGTATGTGTCTCACCTAACTTTCGAATACTGGACCCTATTACTAATTGACCTAACAGTTTCTATCATATCTCTACAATTGCCTTGTATCCCCGCCCTCGTGTGTACGCGCTATTAAACCCTTCGTTGAATAGGGTGTTGTTTCCGCATAAGTGCTGGTACTCCCTCGTCGACCTCTGTAATGGTGTACTGAAACTAGATAGATGGATTTAGCTGTGGTTAGTAAACTTTGGATGTTGCGGATGGAAGTGGAAACGAGAGAAAAGGAGGTGGGAACGGATTGAATGACGAGAAAAAGGGTTTTTTGCAAACTGGGTCGGCACCTCACTGCCCCAAATGAAATGGTCGCTATTCTTCCAAATGCAAAACCCCAAGAACCAATACGTGTCTGGCTTTCCCCGAGGTCTGGTCTAACTTCTTCTTATAGTCGCCCTGACACCTCCGGACCTCTCACGTCAGAGGGAGAGGTAATACACCTGTTGGAATATCCCAAATCACCCCGCCCCGCCTCCTCCGACGGACTACGTTACTGACTGTAAAAGGGGGATTTCATTGCGTCCCTTGTCATGATGCTAAACGCGTGATGCTGAACCCCCGTTCATCACGCCGACGTCCCCTCCACGCGATTTTGAAAGACTTGGAGCCCGTTCAATTAAACGCCTTCGCAGCGAACCAAGGCCCAAACATTCCAACTTGACATTAATTTTCATACTGCCTCTCGTGTCCTCTCACCCGACCCGGCTCCGCGAAAAAAGGATGACCTTCCGAACTCTTCGTGATTCTCCATACAACGTTGACGCCCCGAAATCGCGTGATGAGGAAAGTAGAAAAACTTCTGAGCCGAGGAAGTTGTGTGCTTTCCCAAGACAGCTTACGGACAACATACTCCAACGGCGAGTTCTAAGCCGAGGCCAAAGGTATTTGGGAATTTGTTAGTGAACATATAAGGTTATACAAATATTATTAATTTGATTTTTTATTTGTTTTGAGCATGAGTTGGTTGCAGCTAGTCGCTTCCATGTTGATTTGAGGTGCCTCTGCGCGGCTGCCAACTCGGTAGAATGTACGACTTTTGTCGTCAGACACGGACGTCAAGTGATTTATGGGGGTCCCTTTTCTTCCTTTTGGGTCGTGCGTCGACACTAACTGCTTACAAAAGTAGGTCATTGGCCTCGTGCTAAACACTGCTGTTAGAAGCAAACAAACAGTTCTAAATGTGATACTATCTTATCAGTGTCGCAGCCTTGTCCGAACTGCTGGTTGCAGCCCCATCTTCGTCGCAATTTTAACGTTCTGGAAATATATATTCATGCAAGATCACTTACCCAAAATCGTAATATTACCAGTCCAGTCGGGATATCGACGGCATGTACATTAATCCACGTCCAGAAACTCACAAGACAGGAATGAGTAGAAGCCCCCCTTTGAGTATGGGCGTGTAAAACACGGGAGTAACTTCAGCCGTGTTTTATTGCGAACTATCGGTAATTTGTATAGCGCCGTTCTCCTATGGAGAGTCACCGACCCCCTCCCCCTCCCTAGAACCTTTCATATATTATTTGCCACGTTCACTTCGATTTTTTTCACTAAATTCTTATATCGTGTAAACCGTTAAAATCCTTCCCGTGCTCGCAAGGAAAACACTGTCTATAACCCCAATTCAAATGAGCAATTTACTCTACGTTTTTATATATTGAAAATGAATTATTATTAATTTTGACCAGAAGGTCCACATGTGATTTATTAAACATTACTGCAGTTGAGTTTCATCGTTTTATATTAGTCTAAACCAAGAGACTCCAACCCGCGAATTTAGTATTGTCTAATTATGAGTTTACCCTTTTTTGGTTGAATCTAATTAAATTTTAAAACACTTCAATTATTTCAATTAATATTAAAACCACTCTTACTTCGTGAGAATGCCTTGATTTTCTAAATACACAACTTCACTACATTTAAAACTCTATCAGTTTAGTTTAAAAATGACACACAAAAGCTGTCGCGACGTTAGGATCTCGAAGACCGACTCCAACCAAGTTAAAACGAAAAAGCCCCGATTTCCTCCAAACAGCCCTATTTAATAATGTTTTTTTCGAATAAATCGACTTAAAATTTGTGCGACTTTCGTCTTTATGAATTCGAGGTTTCACTCCCCGTTAAGTTTAGAATTGCATAACCCCGTTTTAGGTTTTTAGGTTCCCGCCTTCCGATTTGAGGTAAACACCTACCAACCTGCCGAGGCGGGTACAGGCGCGTACTCGGTGGCCTGACCTTCGGGCGCCCTCCCGTAATTTATATTCGGCGATGTAGACTATTGCGCAAAATTATTTGATTATTTTTTCTCGTACACGTGTTGTGTCCGTAATATTGGTTGATTTCCGGCCTATAAACTAGGTGTAGCTCATTTCTATATCGTTGTTTTTGAAATCTTTCCGAGAAATTCGCTATTGATATCGATAATATAATCGATAAATTATCCCAACTAACGGAAGCTTTTCACCCATTATGTCCAGCGCTTGCGCAATACAGTATCCTTTCTTGTGTGCTGCCTTCTAGCATTTGATTGGTGTCTACACGATCCGTGGGTGATCCCAGAACACATATACCTTCCCCTCGGTGATGACATACGTAGGCATTCGTTCCAAAATTTGATCCGACACGTTTTTGTAATTTCGCCTACCTGTTTTGACCCTTTTCGTGATATCCGCCGCATCTCTTCTGGTAATCTTTCGTAACCCATAGCTGTCCACTACCCGAGTCGTTGAAACCCCTTCCATCATGAGTTAAACTACCTTTCGGGTTTATTTTCGATTCCCGATCCTTTCTTTTCGGTGATCTACGCCCAGTACATCCCTGTTTTTACAGTTTTTTGCGTCTAGTTTTAGCCCAACCCATATACTCTTTTCTCGCTTCATCTAGGAATTTCAATATATTATTCTCGTAACTTTGTTTACGCGCAAAAAAGGTCGTAAAATTTTGATCGTTAATCAAAGACTTCGTGACCCATTAACTTTTATGTCTTTTCTTAATTACCCAACTTGCATCTCCCCCGTGTTAATATAATTAGGCAATTTCGGCCAAACGTCCTATCTTAAGTTAAAATTTGTGTTCACTATTGCCACTTGAAACAGCACTCAGAAGTTCAGTGAACGTAAAAAATTCTCTCTACAAGGATCGCCTCGTAATATGTCTTCTGGACCAAACATTCTAAAACACCCTCTTCTTTCACCAAACCGTCACCCCCTTTTTTCGTTATCGACGGTTGGGTATCGCTTCGTTTCTGCCTTAGAATGCAAATTTATCGTCGATTCCCAAGTGCCTTTGCACGCGTCGTGAGACCGGATCCCAAGGTTAACTCAACAGTAAATCAACCTCGAGTGTATCGTCTCTTAGACCGCCCTTAATCTCCGTGATTGGCGAAAAATTATTTAATTGATTTTGGGAATGATCTGATTCGTTGAGCCCCATCACGCCTCTTTTCAATTATTACGTGGTTAACACCTATTACCGACGTAGGTTTCTATAATAAAGCTTCTAGTATGTCCCAAAGATGTCCATAGTCTGTTCGTTTCTCCCTATTCTTTGAACGTATTTTAATTTATGAAAAAAAAAATCCTTTACGTTCTTTTACCCCAAACAGGTCCATTACATACCACAATTTAGTAAGTTAGAAAGGTTAAGAGAACGTATTCGATTAAATTCGATTGATTTGTTTGGTTCTTGAAGTTGGATTTTCTATTTCACCTCCCGGAGGTCTGATTCACGAGGCCCCGATAATCCCCCCCCCAACCACCTCCTACCCCTACTTCCCTTCGCTAAATCCTCTCCATCTTGCAATCGCCTCTCTCAAGAGCTATCGAGGGTAGTCAAACGGCACCAGCCTTCAGCCATTAGTGGACCAAATTAGTTACAAACTAGCGCTGGATGAGTTCTAACTGGTGGATTGGTTTGCAAATGCAAGCTTTATCCTAGCTTTACAAATAAGTACGTAGTTAACTAGTTTTTAAGAATAATGATCGATACATTTCGTGGAAAACATAGTTAATAATCATTTAATTAATTGTGTTTGAATATATATTTTTTAATTGGTAATTAAGATGAAACTATTAATATATATAATATTTAATCATTGACGAAGAATATAGTGATAAATATAAACGAAACATGAAGCAGAACAAGCAAATAAATAGGTTACGGTTGCAACTTGAACTCTGAATGTCCTATCTTGTTAAGACAGATCCTGGGTTCGATTCACGGTTGCGACAAAGTTACCTTTTTAATTTTTTTGTCTTGTTATATTTCGTGTTTCATTTAGATTCATTTGTATTATCTTCTTCTTCGATGGTTAAATTAATTAATAACTAACCTACATGTTTTATTTTTTAAGAATTAAAACATTTTTTGGTGAACAAAAATGAGTGAGTAAAGTGATCAGTGTAATAAAAAAAAATGGTGATAATGTAGCTGAGTAGAAAGAGTATCTAGTAGGTATAAAAAGTCCTTTACTTTGTACTTTACACTTTTTTTATGTACCCACTCTATAAGTTACTGTTTTGTTTAACGTAGACTATTAGACGTAGATGATTAGTCTACGTGGAAGATTAGACTACGTAGACGATTAAACTACTACGTAGACGATTAGACTACTTAGACGATTAGACTACGTGGACGATTTGACTACTTAGACGATTAGACTACATGGACTATTATACTACGTAGACTATTCCTTTTCAGCCTAAAAATTTTAGCACCTAACGTCGTAAAAATCTTTCCAAAAGGGTTTCGCGTGCATTTGTATTATTTTATTCAAATAATCAAAACCTTTTGGAAAAAAAAACAGTATGAAATTATTTACTTACTGATACACTTAAACACTATTTATATACCTGTAAAAAATATTTATTATTATTAAAAGATTGTTTTGATTGCCTCAAAAAGTTGATCCCTGCTATTCCACAGATACTCCCAAAACACATAATTTTTCTATTAATTATACTGATAATTCGTGTTATAATTCCATTATAATGATTAAAAAGAGTTTTTAAGTTTGGTTTTATTACTATTTTTAATTTGGTCAAAACAATAAATGAAAAAAAGTTTTAAACTGTTTGAATATTTCATTAATTAATATTATTAATACACACTTACCTAGAACAACGGCCCCAAGCTCAAGTAATTCTGTTTACATGTTGAGCAGAGTAACCATAGATAAGATGAATTGCATTGAAAAACTTGCCTCATCCAGTTAGTAGACGGAAGTGCGCACTCCGGGATATAGCAAAGCTCCCACTTCTAATTGATGAAACTTCCATCGAAAGCTCTGCCGGAAGAATGTATTGACAGTCGCGTGAGCACGGTGCCGCCGGGCCGATGGGTCGTGAAGGGGTTTACTCACGCGGTTCACTGTACACAGTCAAAGGGATAATGTTACATCATTAAATAAACAATTATATTTCTTTCATCATTAGTTTTACGTCAAAGAAACGAAATCGTCCTTTATATACTGTTACAAAGACTTACAATTACAAGAGAACCTTTTTTAATTTTCTGGATTCGTTGTAATTTATTCGTAAAGGTTATACGCACGTTTTTCTGTTTTTTTTTTTTAAATATTAATAACTTTCATTCTATTTTTAATAAAGTTATTTTCCATTAAGTGAAAATAACAACTTTGTTAACATATTTTTTATTAACATAGTAGTGAAAACAAAGTTATTTTCGTTTAATTTCAATTGACGCGACAAAGCAATTTACGATTATTGAAGATGTTATTTTTTAATGGAACATCTTTTTTTCTTTTTAAATTTTTTAAGGGTTATACCCATCAATGTTATACATCATTGAAGAAGAAAAAAATACTAATAAATATAAACGAAACATGATACAGAACAAGACACTTCAAGAATTGAACCAGGATCTCTTGTCTTACCGGGATAAGCGTCTTAAACCACTCGACCACTGATATTTATCGATATCATATTTCAAATTTAGAATTAAAAATATCATCTTGCAACAAATTTTTCCCATATCCTGTCCCGGTAAGACAAGAGATTCTGGGTCCAATTCCTAGTTGTGACCGTTATCTTTTTTATTTTTAAATGTCTTGTTCTGTTTCATGTTTCGCATAAATTTATTAGTATTATTTTCATCTACAATGATATTTTATTTTGTATTCAAAAACATTAAAAATTCTTCCGACTTACTGCAATATAATTCAAAATTAGTCTTACGAACACCTTTTCATATTTGTTGTATGCTTATGTGTTTCGTTAAAAACTTGGGTGAACTTTGCGATATTTGATATTATATCACCAATTTATGGATTGTGTGTGTTTTATGTATGATTATTTGTTTTGACGACTAATAACAATTTTTTTTATGAGATAAACTTTTTAGTCTTAAAAAAACAAACAGGCTATTTTTGTAACCTATGTATGTTGCAATCAAGATCTTTTTTGTTCGTCGTATTTGTTTCAGCATTATAGCAGAACAATATTGATACATTTCCTTCGAATTATTATCACAATACAAGTATGAGAACTATCATGTTACTTTTAAGGCTGGATCTTTGTAACAACTAATTGAAAAAAAAAACTTTAACTCCCAACTCCCCACAGGAGACTCCGAGGAAAATAATTACCTCGTTTGGAGTGCTGTAGGGAAGGCCTTTTTAGGGAAAGTAAGAAAAGAAAGGTCTGGGATGGAAAATGGTATGATGGGTAGGTAGGAATGTAGGGAGTCAGGCATTTGCCGCCATGAACTTGACAAACTTCAACCCATGAGCCCGGGCCGGGAACTCCTCTTGGGTAACCTATATATAGCAGAATCGTTGGTTATCCAATGAAAAAATCCCGAGCAGCATGGCGTTACGCACACTCCACTCCCAAATAGCAAAACATGACAAAGTAATAATCCCTTTGTATTCAAAACAAAATTCCACAACCTGATGACTTGATTAAAACATCCTCATTAGTGAGAGCAAACATCAATTTACATACTCTGGTGCGAGTCAACATTCATTATGCGCCTCCTAGTAGATTTCATGCTCATTTCAATTCAAATGCAAAAATTCATTAAAAGTGGATGTCACCAAATGGGAGGGGATTTGAAAGCGTATGAAAAAAAACACAGAGATAGTTGTTTGAACCCAACTGAGGTTCAGTGGTTGTGCGCGGTTGCTAAATAAATGGAATCTTTATAGCCGGAAAGTTTTCAATTTTCCATTTTACGGCGTGGAAATGTCCTCCATGTTTGCATATTCATGTCACGCTCTCTCATTTCTTCTCTCCTGCGCTCTCATTATCGCAGGTTTCCTGCAGGTAACTCAGTAACTACTGCTGGTCCTGGTGTCTGCAATCTACTCTGCTCCACTCTACTCTTTGCTTTTCTACTCTCCCGTGACCACAATTTCAAGACTTAATATAAACCAGGAGATAGACGACGATTCTCAAACCACGCACTTGCACGATTTATTATTTATTTGATATATTTATTTTAAATATTAATCTTTCCCACCTAGAAAGACAAAGACGCAAATATTAATATTACTATTTTTAGGAGGAAGTGATACCCTCGTTTATGTTCTGTCGAAATAAGGGTAAGTAAATTGGTTATTTTCCTGTCTAGCCGCGCTGACCCCCAAACGAGAAACTTGGTAAACACCCGTTTGCAGTTGGTATAAATAACATAATACCGATTTGTAAATAGTGCTCGTAATTTAATATACCGACAAGTGTATGGGAAAAGCGGCAAATATACGCATTTATTCCTTCATTTAAACCAATTCTCTTCGTTGGAAAATTCTTTATCTCACCCCTTCGCATTCATCTCACAACCTTAACCAATCAGCTCTTGTGATTAGGAAAAGTGATAAAAGATTATAAGCAACGTTTCTTAAGAATGAGATACGCGTACAATAATACTTTAATTAATTTACAGCAGAATAGGTTATAAGATCATAATACTCGGAAATATAATGTGGGGTCGATGTAGTTTTTAAAGCTTTAACCTTACAGCCAGACCAGCTCTTGTCATTAGGAATGGTGAAAAATGAAAAGCTCGGAATGAAATACGTTCATAAATTTACAGCAAAATAATCTAATTTCGTAATTGCTCGGAAGTACTAAACAAAAGTTTAAAATAGTAAGTATTGTTATTAAACATTTTGAAAAAACATGTTGCATCTTAAGACGCATTCCTCACTGCTCACATATTTTATAATTTGAAAATATTTTTTTGCTTAGCCATTCCATGTTCACCCTATTCTAAGAAATGTGCGCAATTTCTGCTACCCAGAACTACCCACGTAAACCTTCTGTAAGCATTAGTTGTTCTCTTAGGCAACAGTATGAATACTTTACAATCGTTGTTTATCAGAAGTATGTTAATATGAATTTACGCCACTAGCTCAATGTTTTAGAAACAGGCTTTATGGTAATGCCAGAGTCGGAGGAGAAAAGAGCCTTAGGGTCATTATTTTAAACCCCTCTACTACTTGGCTTTAAAATGAGAGTTTCTTGAACAGAAGTATTCTAATTCACAGACCACCGGAAGCCTTAAATATAATATGGTTTGTTCGCTGCTCGTAGTTCCTTCCGAAAGTTATGAGTACTCGCTGTAAATAACTTGCAAAGAACTTCTCCCGAATTGTGACCAGACTTGGAGATATTGTAACTTATCGGAGATAAGGGTCAGTGATATTGTAAACTACAATAAACATGTCGTTGTTACTTCAGAGATTTTAATTTGTAATATTTTACTTCAGAGTCTTTGAAGAATTCTAAAATAAAACTCATTTTTACAGTTTCTCGTTTCGTAAGAAGGTCATAAAGCATTCCAGTAAAAATAATTGGCATTTTTAAAAAAATACCCTTTTTCCCAGTTTCTAAGAAAAGATAATATTTATTATCGTTGTAAAAAATAAGTGAGTCTTTGAGAAATACGTAACCTGGTTTATTTATATGAGTTCCTACGCTTTTTTATTTAACAAATTCAATAAAGCATAAAAAGAACAGAATAGATTTTATAAAATACAGTTTGTATTAGTGAAATCGATAGATCTGAACTCGACAAAGAAACCACTAGAATTGTTTGCCAATTTGCAAAACTGTCAACTAAGCGATTCGTCGGCTCTATAAAATCAGTAATTTGAAGGATATGTGCCTAACCGAACTGAAAACTAGATTACATGATAGTCAGATAATTTTGCAACGTAGTATTTTCGAAAGCTGCTTTTGCACGTTTCTATCTTTGAGCCGAGTAAATCATTAATCACGATACCATTGACAATGTGTGTGATAAGCGATTCTATCTTTAAGGAAGCCAGCGGCAGAATTTATTTCTCGTTTGTCAGCGCTGCAAAGCTTTTATCGTGAAACTTTTCAGTAATCTATTGTCACGTCTCGTTACCATCCTGGCGTAATGGATGATAAATATTCAAAGCGTTACTATGGATGGAAACCATTACCATACTACTGATATTAATCCACGTGTGGAAGAGATCGTTGCATATTAGTATTCCATACATGACAGTTTGCGAATACGTCTAAGATTGCTGTGATTTATTAGGTTACAGCGTGACGCCTACGAGATAGTATAAGATGATAGATGGGATGAATTTTAATTATAACGCGTGTAAAACACCGCGTAAATTTTGCGTCAATAAATTTCCCGATCTCTTTAATTAAGTTCGATATTGTAAAATTAAACGTATATTCAAATAGTATTTTTTCTCTGGCCAGGAGGTCTAGCAAGGACAATTGAAAAAGCCTTATAATAATACGATATTGACTGATATTGATATTGAATCGCAAGCATAGTCAACGACGATAGACAAAAAACTCGTTGACTGTTGATATACTCAACTTTGTTAATAACTTTTTATACAGGGTTTTCCAATAAGAGGTGTTATTTTGATATTCAATCGTAAAAGATCAATGGTTTCGTTGCTTGTGTGGCAAGTAGCGCCGTTTTGTTGAAAGCAAACGTTGTCCAGATCAATACCATCTAATTCCGGCCATAAAAAATCATTAATCATCTCTCAATAGCGCAATCCATTCACCGTTACTGTTACACCAGCCTCATTTTAAAAAAAATAAGGTCCGATTACTCCGCCGAACCATAAACCGCACCAAACAGTCACACGTTGAGAATAAAAGGGCTTTTCAATAATAACTTTGGGGTTTTTCGAGCGCCAAATCCGACAATTTTACTTTTTGACGAAGCCACCGAGGTGGAAATGGGCCTCATCACTCAAGATGATTTGCATTTGATTCACTCAAATGAATTTGAATGCATTGGTGAAGCGTGTATCGTTCTATTTTTATTAATGGCGTAGTTTCTACTTGTCAAATGTCAAAAAATGACAGCTTCAAAGTAACATCTACCGAAATAGCGGGCTATTCAAAATAACACCTCTTATTAGAAAACACTGTATTTCGTTTCGTTCTGTTAGCAAAATTACTGTCTAAATATAATAATAATTAACAAAGGTCGCAGGATTGAAAGATGTCATTTATGCGATCATTAAATCCGTTTGAACTGGAGAGACGAAATTCAGACACTTGTTTCGTTTATCTCGTATTGTGGTTAAAGATCTCATTGATCAATTCACTCGGTTGTGAATAAAGACCACCTTAACTAATTAACTCCATTTTTAGTGCCCAAAAAGAAATTCGGACTGCCATAACATATTTATTATTTTAAGTATTTCAATTCAACGTGTGTTTCAATTTCAATTCAATTCTCATTCCAGTGTTGCTAGAATATATCAGTATCGGATTGATAGGCGGAACTACCGATGATATTGCATTGCAATAACGATTAAAAATTCTAATAAATTGACAATATCGATTTGAAATAATAACATTAACACACATTGACAGTCTGCATGTACGTTTGACACTAAAATTCTAATAAATTGACATTATCGATTTGAAATAATAACATTAACATACATTGACAGTCTGCATGTACGTTTGACACTAAAGTTCTAATAAATTGACAATATCAATTTGAAATAATAACACTAATGGCACGTTCCAGAGTGGAAGATACTACCAGTATCGCCCTGGTGTAAGACCACCATTCAGAATTGAAACGTTGCTCCAAATGGCTTTAGCCGTGTTTAGTGACTAGATCTGAATAGCCAGGTACTTCCTCACCTTCCTCTTTCCCTTCCCCACTTACCTTCAGCCTCACAACATCTCCCAATTGGGGATGCCATAGTGTCACTGGCTCCAGACGGGAGTAGTTGGGACTCTTGTGAGGTATTCACTATAAAAAAAAAAATAAAAAAACTAACACACATTGACAGTCTGCATGTACGTTTGACACTAAAATTCTAATAAATTGACATTATCGATTTGAAATAATAACATTAACATACATTGACAGTCTGCATGTACGTTTGACACTAAAATTCTAATAAATTGACAATATCAATTTGAAATAATAACACTAATGGCACGTTCCAGAGTGGAAGATACTACCAGTATCGCCCTGGTGTAAGACCACCATTCAGAATTGAAACGTTGCTCCAAATGGCTTTAGCCGTGTTTAGTGACTAGATCTGAATAGCCAGGTACTTCCTCACCTTCCTCTTTCCCTTCCCCACTTACCTTCAGCCTCACAACATCTCCCAATTGGGGATGCCATAGTGTCACTGGCTCCAGACGGGAGTAGTTGGGACTCTTGTGAGGTATTCACTATAAAAAAAAAAATAAAAAAACTAACACACATTGACAGTCTGCATGTACGTTTGACACTAAAATTCTAATAAATTGACATTATCGATTTGAAATAATAACATTAACATACATTGACAGTCTGCATGTACGTTTGACACTAAAATTCTAATAAATTGACATTATCGATTTGAAATTATAACATTAAAATACACTGACAGTCTGCATGTACGTTTGACACTTAAATTCTAATAAATTGACATTATCGATTTGAAATTATAACATTAACATAGTTTGACAGTCTGCATGTACGTTTGATACTAAAATTCTAATAAATTGACAATATCGATTTGAAATAATAAAATTAATATACATTGACAGTCTGCATGTACGTTTGACACTAAAATTCTAATAAATTGACATTATCTATTTGAAATTATAACATTAACATAGTTTGACAGTCTGCATGTACGTTTGACACTTAAATTCTAATACATTGACAATATCGATTTGAAATAATAACATTAATATACATTGACAGTCTGCATGTACGTTTGACACTAAAAAGGGAGTTAATTAGTTCATGAGGTTCATGGACAGGAATCAATTAATTTCGTATCAATAGTCCATGGATCGTTGATATGATTTATTTCAACAATAAGGGCTTAGTTAGTTCACCTCTATTCACTAATCAGCCAGATATGTTGCATAACGAATGACATTATCCAAAAAGTCGCGCATAGTGAGGACTCGCTAAAAACAGCGGCTTTTAGACAAATGCCGCTGCTTCTAACGAGGGCTCAGACACCGACGGTGGAAATCGTATTTTGAACGTGCTCGCGAACATCGCAATCTGACTATAGATGATGGATATCGTCAATATTGTGTTGACATGGGGCTTTATGGATCAGTATAAAATTATCGGCAGTTTTGCCTATCATTGTTAAGTTACCGATTACACTGTGAAAGATCCCCTAGACGTCTTTCAATACTCACCTATATTTTGACATATTTTCTGCAAAGTCGATTTGAGTCGACGTATTTTAAAATGCCTTCAAAAAACTTCTTTTATTGCAGAATTCTATAAAAATATTATTGACACTTCTTTATTTATAAAAACAAAGAACTAAAACGGTCTAAGTAAATTATGCAATTACAAAAATAAAATAGCTGACTTATTTTAAATAATATTCAGTTCTTGTGTTCGTTTTCAACACATACTAAGCAATTTTATCAGGTTGATTGCAGTAAGTTTTTTCTGTTAATGTTAAGCTAAAAAAAATAAAAGTTGGTATTATCTACGTTGACCACGAAATATGAGTTATTATTTTTTTTCATTTTATATAATTTTATTGGTCATGTTTACAGAAACTTGAAATTATTTTATTGCGTCACATTGTTTAAGATTGAAGTGTCCAATTCTAAAAAAGAATCCTTTAATATCGATTCCAAATGTCAGAATCGTTGCCAGATCTGAGCTAGACGTTTTCAATTTATTCAAACTTCAAACGAAAGTATACGCGAAAACTTGGAACTCTATTATAAAGTTTCCAATATTTGCTTGCACGCGTCATTTTTCAGAAAAAACAAAGAAAATAAATTATTGTTAGCATAAAAGCGTTATACTTTTTACATCGAAAGAAAATCTATTTCCTTAAATCCCTTCCCTTTAAATCTATCCCTTGTATTTGTAATCGAGCATAATCTATTGTTACCAATGTATTAGTGGGTAAGTAACTTCTTCTAAATTCCTACCCTGGCTCTGTACTTACGAGAATGTGTATTCTGTTTCCTTTTTTATTTCTTCTTGCTTGTTCTACTTTACCACCATTTTTCTATTTGTTTACTTTTTCGTATGTGAAATTTATAATTTTGATACCAAAATAGCAATGTAAAATTGTACCGGTTAATTCCCATCTATGTATTGTAAGTTCCATATGTACATCGGTACAATGAGTTTTGTAAGTAATCGGGATTGCTCTAACAAGAATAAAAATAAAAACACAATCTTATTCCTTGGCCTGTTCTAAACTATATATTTGGCTTATTTCAAATCTGTCAAAAATATTATTTAAATACCATTTTCATAGTGTAAGGAAACATTATACCAGTCTGAATGTGTAAATAGTTTAGAGATATCATGAGGCGTGCAATTATTAAGTTAAACAAGTGCGATCGGCAGTATTTGAACATTAATGATTATATTATAATGGTGTACAAATGTTTTCATTCTCTTTATTTTGCCATATTGCCGGTGTAATCATTTATTTTCTAGTTTAGAATGGTGCTCAATCCAAAACAAACCTATGTGTGTCCATTGCACTCACACTTCACTTATTAAAATCAGGTCAATTGCATTCGATCTTCCGAGAAATGGAAAAAAAAAATATACCGGTTAGAATTTATTGCGAATATAAATTCCTCGGCCAAGCGCTTTGCCCTTTTCAAGTAATAAATTAAAACCCCCACCGAGAGTCCGAGGTGTAATAATAAGTAGGTTCTCATTTCACAAAATATAATATAAATTTTATAAATTAACGAAAACCATTTTTAGACCAGAGGTCTAAAATCTATGAAAAGCGGATAAATAATATATTATCATACTGCAACATCTACGACGACAGACGACAACTGAAATATGAGAAATTTAAATAATTAAAAAAAACAATACAAAGTAATAGGTAGCAGCTATCGCAAATTTGGGTTTTATCATTGAAATCAAGGTGAAAATTATGTTAAGTTTTTCTCGAACTGTAAAAATACTCCCACAAAAGTTCCCTTAGCAAAACTTAATTTGGGAAATAACAAGGGTTGTTCAAGAATAATGTTCCGTAGGAACGCCAACAGGATGTTGTAAAGGCTGCTAATGAGGCGGAAATTATTTAAGTCGGACGATGAAAGCGTTCGGAAAGAAATTACATTTTTGCAATCATTTAAAGAACCTGGAAATTATATTTTTCACAATTCGTTCATGTTTTCAATGGAAAATTCTCAAACACAGTTCTTTTTTCCGAAAAAAACTTATTTTTTAAGTGGCTCGTGCTCAAGGCATACTGACTTCAATTTGCCACTACAAATGTAAAAGTTTTATTTTGCAAAAGAGTGGAGCAAAATTGGAGTGGTTCCATTTTTAGTATTATTTGGAGAATCAGTTATTTTGAAAGCCGTCGCGTGTTTTGGAAACGAATTAATAAGTGTAATAATTTGATGATAATAAACATTGAAGGAAGAAAGACAATGAACATTGTTGAAAACAATGAAATATTTTTTTATCGAAAAATCGATATCCTTTAGCCAAATATGCACTTGAAATAAATTATTGATTGTAGTACTTAAAGTTACTGGCATCTCTCTAGATTTAATTAACCAATATTATCATTAATCCATTTGAAGAACCATTAGTAGATATCAGAAAAAAATAAGGGTTTAAGGATACCTTCATCCATATAAAGAATTCTAAATGCCTCTACATTAATGAAAAAGTTCTTGCGGACCTTCTACGATTATAAGAATGAATGGAAAATATCCTAAAAATAATTCTGAAAGAATTTAGGAATTCCTAAACAGCTCCGTACAAATGGCCGATACCGTCCATCTCCGAGAAATTCCTTATCTTTGATAAAGCCCACAGCTATTTTTCGTTGTTTCCAGAATCTAAATAAATAAAAAGTTTTGGGTATGTGGCCTACTTATTTTTTCTTATTGTCAAAAAAAGTACTTCTAAATCTTAACTTTAGAAAATAGTTTTGGTTTTCTTGGCGAAAGATTTGTGGTCTGGCATTACATTACACACTTTGTAATACACCACTTTGAATTTAATATATAGACAGCCGGACGGGTGGTTTATTTAAAAGTTTGTTTATTTAATATTTAACGTAAAATATTTTTGGATCAATTATAATTATCAATCATTTACATAATATAAGCCACGTGACCAATGGGAACATTCCAGCTTGGACTTCTGGATGGGTTATAACTTGAATCATATCCAACGTACCTACTTTGAAAATACTTAGAAATTAGTTTATCAATTATCACAGTATATTTACATGACAAAACTTACCACAACTAAGGAGGGTAAAGTAAACTCTCAAAGCCGTCACTTTTTAGTATAAAAAATTAAAAATTTAATAAAATCATATGTCTTAACTACAAAGCAGAAATCTAGTTTCCATAGATAAAAAAAATCTCGATTTATTGTTGTATTAATATTCTGTAATATTAAATGTTCCTTTCAAACATATTAAAATGACAATTGATCGTTAAGTTTTAAATTCGGGGAGATAATCTTGAATTACAATGGATCGGTAAGTTTTAAAATCCCGAATTACATTGAAACAGTGATGACTTTTTTCTTTTCACAATCATCAATCTAATATTAGCGATTTTTATATTAGAAATAAAAATAATTATTTATAAAAGAATTCAATTCATTGGCTAGCAGGTTAACTTAACCCTAGTACCAAAATAAAATTGAGTTTAAAACATCCAAAATATATTACAAAATTTGATTCACAAAGCTAACCAAAATAAAAACATTAACTACCAAGCACATAATTCAATTTACCTCTCGGAAAACCATACCAAATTAAGGTATCAAATGTTGCTTTTTCAAGTTTGTCTAACATACCCCTTAATTTTAAATTCTGTTTACGAGTTTATTGTGTAAAAAAAAATCTAAAAAGTCATTTACTCATTTTCCCTCGAGTCCTGTAATTCTTACATGAAACTGAAATTCAGGATATTAATTTTATGGAGAGTTAGACTAAATTGCATCCCTTTTGTTGTCCCGTTATGTTTTCTGTTTTATTGTGCCTTGGAGGTCTATCTCAACCATCAAGCTGGGATTAAATAATTTGGTTGAGGGTTAGCTACCATTCTCGCATTTATTACCGGGAAACCTTTGTTTCATTGCTGGACGCAGTAGAGTTTAATTGTCAACCGAAGTATGGAATATTACGGGTCAAGCCATCAGCAGTAAAATCGTAAATTAAAAAGAGTTTTGTGTGTCATAGTTACAACATGTAACGCGAGAACAAAAAGGAAACAACTTCAAAGCGAATTAACATAATATCTACCCAAGCTGTGGATTTCTACATACAAGTCTTTTTTACAGATAGCTTTTAACATTTTAGAGAATAATTTTTAAAGTTAAATAAGTACTACTTTTATTATTAGTACCTATACCTGAGAGAGAACGGTGGATGATGATAAAAAAACGGATTTAAAAAAAAATCTTTTTGAAAACGTATAACTTTTCTAAACGGTTTTTTTTAAATCAAATACCAGGACAGAAGAATTACCTAACGGCAATGAATTTGCATCTGAATATAAATATTATAATGTTCGTAGGTAGATATTAACGAGAGGGTTATTAATAGTGATGGCAGATGAAAACATTGCAGAGTAAATAAAATCGCCAATTGTAAAATGATTCATGTAAATAACATGGTATGGAAAAAAAACACAGCCGAATCCAAATATAATACAACATAATATAAGACAGTATATTTACCCAAGCTTTAATATTTTTAAAAATACCTCATGTAATATTTATTAATATCTTCATTTGGCAGGAACCCAACAGCTTTGCTAAAGGTATTATGCAATTTAAAAGCTCACCCTTTGAATTCGTGAAAGCTGCCAAAACAGAGCTTCCCGCATTTATGATAATAATGTTATTTTGAAATATAATACAATTCACACTTATTCCTCTCGCAGTCTGTTTGGTATTAAATTAAAGTATAAATCTACCTGAATATATTAAAATGCAAGACATTGCCTCTTATGAAAATTAAAAGTAAGTTATTCTTAATGATTCAATAATTTTTAAGAGACAAGGTTTTTTTTATGTACAGCACAAAGGATAACATATAATTTAAAGCAATAATAACTAACCTGAAAAACATATGTAAACTGAAAAAATCTTCCGATAAAAAATACATGCGGCCGACGGGAATTGAACTCGCAGACTTCTGATTGCCGGTCAGGCGCTCTAATTATTCAATATGGACTGGTATTTTTCATTCAATAATTATTGCTTATTAAACGGTTAAAGCATTTTCAAAGCGACGTTTCAATTCTGAATAGTGGTCTTACACCAGGGCGATACTTGGAGTATTTTCCACTCTGGAACGTGTCGCAAGTATACTAATTATTATTTTCAATTAATTAATTGTAAAATAACACAAATTCATCAAATAAAATTTACTTGCGCACGCCGGTATTTGAACCCGTGACCTTCACAATGCTAGTCGAGAGCCTTACCTCTCGACCACGGAGGCCGTCAAGTATTGTCTTTGTCATGTAGCGAGGAACGAAACATTGATAAACAGGCAAACAGAAAGCATAAGAAGGTAAAGATGCCGCACTTAATGGCTTCAAAATCCATGTGACTTATACGAGTGGAGTTCCACAGAGCTGTTATGGGCTGTAGTCTGCAGTGAAGACTACCTTGTTCATTGCAAACCTCCGTTATGAGTGAGGAATGGTGGAAAATATGTCGCATAAGCGCTAACTTGTTTTAGTCTCGTTTAAAATAGTTTGTGTTTTTTACAACAAATAATCTTGCATAGATTTTTTTAACCTCTCTTTAATTCAAGTTAAATCCTAAAAAAAGAAGTAAAAGATAAAACACGTAATACGAACGCGTTTTTAAAGCATAAAAAAGATAAAACACGTAGGAAGAATGCGTTTTTACAGCATCAAAAAGGTAAAACACGTAGGAAGAACGCGTTTTTACAGCAAAAAAGATAAAACACGTTAGACAAACGCGTTTTTACAGCATCAAAAAGATAAAACTCGTAGGAAGAATGCGTTTTTACAGCATCAAAAAGATAAAACACGTAGGAAAAATGCGTTTTTACAGCATCAAAAAGATAAAACACGTAGGAAGAACGCGTTTTTACAGCAAAAAAGATAAAACACGTAAGATGAACGCGTTTTTACAGCATCGAAATGATAAAACTCGTAGAAAGAATGCATTTTTACAGCATCAAAAAGATAAAAAACGTAGGAAGAATTCGTTTTTACAGCATTAAAAAGATAAAATACGTAGGAAAAACGTGCTTTTGCAGCACAAAAAAGCTTTTCACAAAGCTTGTTTTCTTATCGGCGAGTTCACCCGTCAAGCGTTTATAACACACACTTTAATGTTCTTTGAGAATTGCCCATAGTTTTTAAAAAAACGTGATAAGTCAAAATTTAAAAACAAAAATTCTTTAATAAAAGGATTTTTCCTCTGTGGAATTCAATCAACAGCACAAAGCAACCACTAACATTATTTTGTAGGAAAAGTTCCGTGCAAAAGTCTTGCTGTAAAGAAAATCAAGTGAATGCTATGTCTGCACAATATTTTTACAGGGTCTAAAATAGTAAGCTGAGTGCATAAAATTTTGCTTTTCAGTTCCCAAGTGCCTGGTATTCCGTATATTTCATTTTACTGTACATCCCCTATGGGCCCATGAAATTTAAATATCAACTACAATAACTAAAATAAATTTAATTATATTTTTTATTTTAATTTTAAAAATAAATTTAATTTATATAAAAACCCAAAATAATAATTTGGAATACAGAATACGTAAAATTTTCTTTTATATTTTGTAAATTTTACTGTAATGAATGCTGTAAAAAATGCGTTAAGTGGACAGTTTTATAATATAAAATGTTTACTAAAAGTCTATATCTCCATAAACTAAAGTTCTTACTTAATTAGTTTTACCTCTTCTTTATGGTGGCAATACGATGATGCTTCTTTCGTCTTGTAAGTTTTAAAAAAAAGTATTGATTATTCAACGGTGTTTTTAATTATTAAAATTATCCCACGTGCCTCACGAGCATTCATTTGCGCATCAGGATACTTTACTGTTTGCTATGATACGAAATGGTTTTAAAATGTCATTTAAAATAATAAACACGAATTTAATGTGTTTCATTTACCGTGGTTCTTCCTTCCATTAGATCCATTCATCCTATTCACTTCACAACCACTCCACTCCGCTGCACAAACTTTAGCAGCTCTTTACTATGTCATCGATATTGGAAACATAAGGTTGGTCCTTCGTCACCGCATAATTTAATTATTATAACATGAAAAAATTAACATCCACTAACGCTAATTATGTGTATATGGGAGGATATTCAAGAATAGGTCAATTCTAAACGAAGCGAAAGGTAGGCTTACTTCAGATGAAATTAAAACAGATATAATAGTTGTGTCTGATGTAATATAACCTGAACATAATCAAATTTGTTTTAAATTGCATAAAAACTCCCATTTTTCATAAAAGTATAAGATCATTTAAAAAATAGGCAATATTTTTGGTTAAACTACATATTGTAAGCATAAGATAGTTTTATATTTGATTAGCAGGACAAAAGAAATATTCAATAATTTTCATATACATGACGCATGTTTGGTCAGTGAGTTTGTTATATGATATAATGATTTCATAACATTAATCTGCTAATTTAGGCTTTGCTATATCTAATCTAAGCCTTGCCTATAATAAGGGTTTAGCCTTGTCTACATGAGTGGTTGGATTCTCGCAGCGATTCTACAGTTTTGACAATAACACTTTATCAATCAAATTGTGTACGCAAGTTTGAGAAATTTACAAATTAACTGATGTGTGGTAACCAAAAAAATATTTTCACGTTTTTTTCTTTATTATCTTAAATTTGACTAACTGGGTAGGGAGCATGCCTTCTTAATGTGTTTGGCATAATAAGTTACGGGAAATAGTTATCATGTTCAAAATCAATCATGGTTTGTAAACTTGTTTCTTTTTAGGAAATATTCCATCAACTTGTGGAAAGCATAATCATAATACGAGAGTCACATGTATTTTCCGCGGGCACACGCTAAATTGGATGCACAGGATGGTTCGTGTAAAATACATTTTGCAAAAGGGAAATTAGGAATTTTGATGCAAGCACTCTATATTTTGAGCACGTTTTGTATATGGTAATGATCGTGTGACGAGCGCCATCACCCAATATTATTAATTCTGTTACATACTAAGAAACCATACATTGGAAAACTCTACCGTACATTGTCGTCATTTCCAGATAGTTAGGAAGGTACCTCTACCGTTGATTTAATAATCCCATTACACCTACCATAGTGTTTTAGCAGAATTCCTGCATTTAACGACTTCTACGGTGAATCTGAAGGCAAGAATAATTGAAGAAGCAGTATATGCATTAACTGTTGTATTCCCTCAAACATTTCTCCAACTCGTCGTGGAAGGAGATTATAGATAAATGGTTCTTTGTGATAAATCAGGGATTAATGGTAACTCGATAGTCGACCTAACTAGAAGCTGGCTAAATGGAATCTGAGAACAGTAAGTTTTTCTGGGAACATTTTCACTGGCCCTGGCGACTACCGTCCACTAGCTGCCATCTTGCGGATTTCCACGCAAGCTCTATGCACTGCCCTCTAAGAGTGCATCTGTGAAGCTCTTACTTCCCAACATTAACTTTTATACCTGCCGCTTCGACGATGATTCTACACCAGGGATTTTTTGAATGATTTCGTCCATCAAGAGACAGTTTATTTGTTGGACTCGTTTCCTAAATACCAGATTCTAGTATTTGTTTGCGTTTTTTTTGTTCAAGTTTTTACTGTGTTACACGGCGCGGGGTAATGTGTAGGTAATCAAAAAAACTTTTTGGTATTAAAACTTTTACAGAATTTGGGTGCACTAGATAATTTTGGAATTTTTTATTTATTTTCTAGTACAAGTTGTATCTCGTAAAGAATAAATCAATGCATCGGACCTCTCCACCATACAAAACCATTTACCGTCGACACGTTATTTTAAAGCTGTAAAATATTTATTTTTTGTTATAGTGGAAAGTTCACAGCACACGTGAATCAGGCGACCTAGATATATTTGTGTTAGATTTCTTTTTAGAATTTCCCGCCTCCATTGCAAGGGTAAGACAGCATAATCCGGAAACGTATTTCAGCATTTAAATGTTTGGCACAATACTTCAGACAGTTCCACGATGAAAGGGTTTATTGCATGATAAGCTTGGAAATATTGTCGACTAAGAATAGAGGGTACGTGTCTGGCATTCTCGAAATACATGCAAAGAAGAAAAAAAGGAAATCTGCTTTTGTAAAACGAATTTAAATATTTCTCTCAATTTTTCAAGACATTTGGAACATTCCGGAAGGTACCTGCGTAAGAAAATATTGGGGATTGTTGTGAAACGGAAGGAAACAAAACGAAAAGGGGAACGTAAAGAGTTAAAGTATGATTGGAAAAAAAATTCTTTTCAGATGTATATGTATACAAGGTGGCGCAATACCATCACTAAATTTCCCAAAGCTTTGTTTTTAAATAAAACAATTATTAATTAATCGTCGTTCTTGAGAAGACAAGCGATCCTTGTTATATTAAAGTGTATTCGGTTTCTGTTTACTTCATAAATGTTAAAGTTATCATGACGTAAGACCATTTGCAAAAATCAGAGCATCTTCCGATAGAGTGATGACTTTTGCGCCACTTTACATAAGTAATTTAGCTTTATTTTTTAGAAATTCATCGTACTATTCACCGTAATATATCCCAGATATATCCAATTAATACCCCGTGACCAATAAATAAATTCCCTCGCCGGATTCAAGACTCGCGACCTCTGGGCTCGGAGCCAAATCTTTCTATTATTTTAGTAACTAATATGACATTTTAAGACAAATATTAAATCTTAAATTTTTCTGAATGAAACTGCTTCAAATTGAAAAATCTGATATTCCATAATTATGACCATTTTTAGGAACAAGGTTTGACTGTAAGGAATTTAAAGCATTATTACGTGTTCTTAAAATACTTATTTATTAAACTTGCTAACACGTTACATACTTTATTGTTTTCTGTTTTATATTGAAACACTTTTATGTTTATCCCAACAATTCGGTTACTACTTAAATTGCCCACTCCCTTATTTTGTTCCGTTTCCTAAAGGTCTTTCCTATGAAAAAAGCAAGCAAGAAGATTTGAAAAATAGAAGCCCAGAGCAAGCGTCATTTGATTTTTATGTTAATTTCGTCGTTGTTGCATATGGTGGCATATTTTCAGCGCCCTTGAGGTGATTTTTCACGAAAATTTTTCTTTTTCATTTGTTTTATTTCTATATTATTTTTTTTTATTTGTCACCTCCTCGTAATAATTATTGTAAAATAGTACACATAAGCCCCAATCATCCCATATTGAATAAATATTAAACTATCGTCATGTGTGATACAAAAACCGTTCGTGTTATGAAACAATACTAGATGCACATCAGAACATCAAGACCAACATTTGTACTCTCAAATGAAGCAAGATCATTCACAAGGTAAAGGCCTCCTTTTCCCACTCCTATTTTTCCTTGTGATAAACACAATTGTTTGATCTTATTTTCTCGTAAAATAATACATTTCATTCGTTGAGTACGCATTGATCATCGATAGAGTTATCCAGCCTTAATTTACACAAACTTTCTTCAAAAACAATTAATTCACTTGATGGCCTTTGTGTTCGAGGGGTAAGGCTCTCGACAAGCAAGCCGAACGTCGCGAGTTCAAATCCCGGCGTGAGCAATTACATTTTATTTAATTAATTTGTGTCGACATGTTCCAGAGTGAAATATACTCTCAGAGTGAAATATATCCTTCAGCCTCACAAATTATCCTAGTTGGGAATGCCATAGTCTCAATGGCTATAGACGGTTGGGACTCTTGTGTGGTATGCACATAATATATATATTTTTAAATTTTCAATGGCATCACTGAAAATTAAATTGAAAAAAAGTTTCACGCAAACTGATATATGCTCTTTCAAAAGGCGACAGTTGCATACGAAAATTATAAATAATGGTTGAAATGCATCTCGACTTTAGTATGTTGTGGAATTGAAAATACGGAGGAAAGATTTCTAGACGAAATAGCAAGATGGAAAAGTTTTGCTGATAGAACGTGCTTTCACCAATATCTGGTCTATTACTACAGCTCTCGAATCCTATATCGAAAATTTGCATTTTTGCGGCGAACAGAAGCATGAAATGGGATATATCTTCTCTTCTGACTGTATTACGCCTTGAGCACCCGGAGCTTGAGCTGAAATCTTATCGGATAAACTAAATAAAATATTCTTTGCAGTTTTATACATTTACACAACCAGAGTTATTTTCGCGGAAATCGCTTTTAAGAATTTCTCGTAGATGCAGCGAAGAGAATTATAATTTTAATCACTTAAGCAATATGAATACTTAATCAGATTTTTAATATTAATAGACTCGAGCTTAGAAGTTGTGCATTCTTGATCTCCTCCACGCCTTTATCTACAATTATATTCAAATAATAAATGACAAGAAATTCAATGAAGACGATTTCTATAAAACCATTACAAATGGCTAATGACCGGAGACAAAATAATATCAGGAATCACTTGTATGTAGGATATCAGGAATCTGGCCTTGCTTCTCAATTGCTGCTTTACAATTGCTTCACTTTTCCTATCCCTGCCTCGCGCCACCTTTCCTTTCCTCATCTTAGGTACCGCCACCTCGGGAACCATTTATTTGATAACCCCTATGCAACATGTAACTACAAGTAGTTCGTTACGATAAGTGATTAAGCAGGGGTGCCTGGGTTAATCGGGTGAGGTGCATTCAGGAAGCGCCTTCCCGCCAGCTGGGTGGCATGCCGGATCGGGAGAGGCTGATTTGGGAAGACCCTTTGACCTTTTTAACTGGTCTCTCTTGATCCATCACCTTGCGCCGCAGCAGGAGTGATAGATCATTCGCCCTTCAATTCGAACTTCGTCTCCTTCCTTTTCTTAAAAAGACCCTCCGCACAGCATCCCCAAAGATGTCATGCCTCCTGTGTGTGGTTAATGTAAAAAAATAATTAAAAAAATTCTGCTATTTTATTCCATCTCATCAGCCTGTAATCGCACAGACCTGTTTTACATTGACTCATCTTGTCTGGTCCTCCTTCGCACTATTTCGTTATGCCTTACCTTGTCTAACCTTGCCATTCCCGGAATCCCCTGTTATGTTTTTTTTTCTGAAAAATAACGCTTGATTTTTTTTTGGGGGTTTCAAATTAATGTCAAATGACTGACTAACAATTACATGTTCTAAGGATCAATTCAAACATCAGATGATCGTTTTTATGATATCGTGAGATGAAAAAGGATATTCAAGAATCTATTTCCCATATCTTTTCTACCGTTTTCATGAACTAAATTTGCTGGGTTACGATAATATGGATGTTAAATTTCTCCCTTGGCCTCTTCACGTAGTGCCATAAGTGTCGCTACGTGATGATATTTTAATATGTTACGAAAACGTGTTGTCTGCACTACTATTTAATATTTCACCGAAACGTTTTGTACAGAACATCGCGTCTGTAGGAGAACATCTCCGACGAAATATATATTTTGATAATGATTTTTTGTTATTTAAGAAGAACTATTTGTTTCCCATAAAAATAAAAGTGTTCTTTTGCCAGATTTATTCGAACAACAAAAATATGCTAGGTATTCAAAATAAAACAAATTCGTTCCAACAAATATTATAAATACAATAGTAGGAGTAAAATAATTTCTTTTTTTTTTTTACAAAATTGGCACAACATAATGAAAAACTGGGAAGCTTACAGATTTTGCCAATTTTGTACAGCTTACTTTTACTTGGCTAACCAAGAAAAGTATAATTCGTAGAATAAACAAAATATTTTGTAAAATAAAGTTTCTACTTAATATTTAGTATTTCTTTGGCTCCACGAACTGTCCTTAACGTAGTTTATTCGTAGAAATCATTTTTATTGGCGAGATTTTAAAATAGTATTATTAAAAACAATTTTGAACTGACAGATCGACAAAACGAGATCTCTACGTCTTTAATTTCTGCTGCGCAAGGACACTTGAGGATCTAGAGTCGTATTTATATTAATGTATTTTCGTTGAATGAAAAAAGTAGTGCGTCTTAAAGGAGTAACCATTTATTACTCATAACAGAGCTGGAAAGCAGTGAGTCCCCCCAATATGTCTGGAAGAAAATATCCTTTAATAGACTTCTTTTTCTCGCAATTTTTGAATTGGAACAAAAAAACCATTGCCAAAACCAAATGTTTGATTGTTTTAAAATGACTTTGAATAAAATTGATCTCGATAGAAACATTTCGAATGAGAATTTATGAAGGTATGCGTAAAAAAATATTTTATCTGTACGTGGGTTTGTTTTTCTCAAAGAGTCTAAATTTGTTTGGGGTCTTTGTTTTCACATGGTCGCCCGTGTTTCAAGTTATTTAATATTGGGTAAGAATTTCAATTGTTAAAATGTTTTGATTGTGCTTTATAAAGCCACTAGCATTAAAAAATGATGCATAATTGTTATTTTTAATGCGTTCTTGAATGAATAAAAATATTTGAAAACGAGATGTAAATATTGAAATTAGGCATCAGCTGCACTAGTAGCAGTAGAACTTGCGTATGCAGCTTCATTGATGCTACATAGACTTGACCATATCGACAATTGGCAAGTTAGTCCTGCTAGCTGGTAAATAAAACAGTTTTTGCTGTCGGTGACGGAGGTAACCAACAGGAACAAAGAAATGAATGCTCTCCATGATAGCCAAGGTTTCAAACCGTCCACGAATCTGAAGAAATGTGTAGCGATGTGTACATCCCTTCTGACCCATAGATGGTCTATTCCGAGCATTCCCAAAATAATCGGTAGAATAGAGCGACGAGTATGGGTACTCCCCATGTATCGAAATCTCAGATTTTTTTCGTGAAAATATAGTAATTTTCAATGGCTGTCTAAAGATGAGAACGTTCCTAGGGTCTTGTGTGAATTGACGACATCAGTTTTCTTTGAAATCGGTATAAAACACACTCCTACTGTAAATCCGTTAAACATGGGAGATTTTTGACCATCATTATTTTTCTATTTAAATTTGTAGAATATTGATGCTTTAGTTTTTGTGTCATATTGTTTGTTTTCTGACGAAATTTCATTATTGTTCACTAGTGTTTAAATACTGTTCCACAATTTACATACATGTTCTTTATTCTTGCTGTGCAAGGACACTAGAGGGCCTAGCGTAGTTTTAACATAAATGTATCAAAGTTGAATTTAAAAAAAACATTTAATGCGCCTTGAACAAGTAACCATTTGTTACTTACGTGAGAGAGGTGCCGGTAGGTTCCCTCATCTGTTTATTTCTAACACCCGCGTATAATTAAAATTAAAAGTAGAAATGCCGAGGCGGCAAACTGAAGTACTATAATAGTATGTAAGTCACTTGTGGTAGAAAACAGTGGAACATATCTAGGTTATTCCAGAGATATTCCAAACATTTTAATGAGCTGACTTTCGCATTGAAATGGAAGCAGCTACACATTTCCGTAATTACATTTTCCTGTTTTGCGCATGCAAATAATATTATGCTTTCAGTAACACTTTTCATGCTGTTCTAGAAATATATTAATACATTACGTCAGGTGTCATCGAGTCATAAAAAGCCGCAAAAATACCGCGCATTAAATTTTCAGCGTAGACATTATAAATGGTAATGATGTAACAATGCTGAATGCTTGGTCATTGTTATGTAGTCCATCAGAAGAGTTAATTGACTGAAAATATCCCTTTCGGTGGTTGTAATGAAACAATAATAATAACAATTAATTATTTACAATGGAACCTTCGAGCGTGGGTCCTGTCACAACGACCCGTGCTAAATCAATTCACAGAAACGACCCCTATTATTTGCACTATAAATAACTATATATTTTTGATATCCAATCTGCCTTTCACTCTTGTAAATTTTATCAGCAAAACTGAATTTAGAAAATAAAAACGATAAACCGTACTCCAGTGGGTAGTTAAATTCATTTATATGCCTACGTTAAGCCTTTAATCAAAATTATTAACGATTATAATTTTGCCATTTTTTTCGAAAAAGAATAGCACACGTGCATTGTAAAATAATGTATTCATTAAAACAGAAGTAGGTACTCAATTAGTTAGAAAATCAGGTGAACTTAAAAAACGCTTTTGGTTTATTTCTGAGACGTGTTTATTGTTCATTCCCGCTCAATGCGTAAATTTGTCAAACACCTCGTCCTTAGACTCGGAGGCATTTGTCCGTGAAAGCTTTACCTTCCACCGTCACACATACGTGATTCACTCTACCGGGTGGTCAGAAAAAAATACGCAATTTAGTGATAAGAAAAAAATTTGAAAACGGCTTATAACAGTAATTTCCTAACAGTCTTATGTATCGATGCTATGAGGTTTATCTAGAACACTCCAGACGCAATGCAAAACGTTCCTACCTACGGCTTAACAGTACTTGCCGCTGAGAGAACTACCTACGTCAACACGTTGCTAGTTTGACCAGATACATTTCGCTCATTCGCTAAAAGGGTCTAGACAATCACCTACGCATAATTCCAGCGCCATCGAAACTACTAGAATTATCTAATTTGAACGACCAACCTCCAGTTTACCAGAGGTCTCGCTTAGTTACTACCGCCATCGGCTGGACTATATAAATAGGCCCGACGCAGCGAACAGTCCGTCAGTCAGTTATTAGTCGTTCAACAATTCGCAAGTCTCGCGAGTGACAACCTGCGCACCTCCGCTGCACATAGAACAATGCACCCGGCTTTGCACGGTTCATCCATAGACTCCAACGGGATCATCACAGCGCCTTGGTTCCAGCATATCTGACCAGCGCTACATCCGCGCATCTAGACCCCGGGGCATCCTCGCTGGTCTATGTATCTCTCGCTCAACCGCCGACCAGGTCCACTGCACCATCGACTTCCCAGTTCAGCACTGGAGCATCCGGGAGACCCATGGTTTTCACCAGTACCTGACACGTCCACGAGTCCAGTCACCAGCAGCGGCGTCGACTCAAAGGTCCGCGCTTGACTTAACACTTCACCGTCTGCATCCGGAGTCTTCATCATCGGTCCTGAAGTCATCTCATTTGCGACATCCTGACTCAATAAAACAGTGTGACCTTCACAACCTCTTTCATTGTGTCTTCTCACCAGATCCCCAAACTTATATAAATAAATTGTAGATATAGGTTGTGGTTTTAACCAAGATACACGCAAATATCAATACTATTCTTATAAATAGGTTTAATTGGCTTAATGATAAACTTTATTTAAATAGATATTGGAAGGAATCAACAATTAGACATCTCGTCTTATTTATGATACTTTGAATGACTTTATTAAAATAAAAATTAAAAATTACACGATTTTCAAAAAATCAACACCGAAACAATTTTGCCACTTGAGAATTTAGATACTGATAATTGAAAAGATAATTAATTGATGGATGAATATTAAAAGCAAACTCCTCACTACTTTGATTAACAACCCCGATTTGTGGATATCACAACATCTAAGTATCATTTCGAAGAGCTTAAGGAAAACCACGTGACGATCTTTTTGGCACCAAAAGGGTTCTAGCATATCTTGAATAAAATACGACATCATTCGTACATTGACCGTCGGCGAGCAAACATTGCAACCACCAGACTTTGAACAGAAAAGTATAGTTCGCTAAAGTAAGGTACGGTGTGCAGCGCAGTCCATTGTAGGACTTTTCTGTACAGAATCTAACTGTACGTTTTTAACCGAACCGACTAGACCAGGGGTCGGCAACCTGCGGCTCTCGAGCCACTCGCGGCTCTTTGGATGTGAAGCTGCGGCTCTTTAGTTCCATACGCAAATATTATTTATTTTATAAAAAAAACATTTAAAAATCGTTTTGAATCAATGAACGAGGATTAGGCGCCACTTCTATCTCTCAGCCACTTGTACTTGCTTTTCACCTCACCCTCACTCCTCCCCCGTGACACTTGTCGTCACTGTTGTTTGTCCGTCGGAAGCTCTCAAATAACGCCGTCGTCGGATGTTTCTATGTAGGTTTTAATTCGCTTTCGACGCAAGACAGTTCAACGTCAAACCATTCGCAGTTGGCGAGTATGTCAAAGATTGCTTCATACGTCCATCTGAAGAACTGTTTTGTGATTTCAAAAACAAACCGGAAATCTTGAAAAAAATCAAAGATTTGTCACTATCCGCTAAAACAGTACAAGATAGAATAACTAAAATGTCTTAAAATGTAACACATTTCCAAGTGAAAGACATTCAACTGTCTTCTGCTTTATCACTTGCTATAGAAGAGTCTTGCGACATAAAAGATACGACACAAATTGCCCTTTTTGTCAGGTATATATCTTTTCAAGGTCCAAAAAAAGAACTTCTAGGATTGCTACCGCTTTCATGACAAACAATAGAAGTGAAGCTATAGCGAATTCCTTCAAGATAATAAGATCAATCGAAATAAAATCGTTTCAATGGAAACTGATGGAGCCATAAGTATGACAGAAAAAAATAAAGGAGCAACAACAATTCTTCAGACCAAAATAAACCACGAAATTTTTAACTTTCACAGTTTTGGTAGAAGGATTGGTTTGTTTCGAAGAAAAATGAATTATTTTTGCAGAAGATATTAGAGCGGTAAATTACATTTTTAATTTCTAAAGCAATATAGGGATAAAACCAGTGCAACTTTTGACACGAATTACTTCAGCACAGTTATAAATAAAATGAAAGATGAATTTGCTGACAGATTTCAGCAATTGAAAACCAACAAAAGTAATCTAGCATTCATAACAAATCCTTTCAACACAAATAGTAACAAAATCGACAGTGAGCCATTTGGAGTTGATACTGGATCTCTACAAATGCAATTGATCGATTTGAAAAGTAAAACTTTGTGGAATGGAAAATTTACAGATTTGAAAAGCAAGTTGTACGGGTTGGAGATCCAGAAATGTATGTACGTAACGCAACAAAAGTGGACAGCTTTAAAAGAAATGCCACGAGTTGAGGCACTTATATTCCAGATTGCGACAGTGAGGTGAATAAGTTGGCATTTGGAGTGCTCACTATCTTTGGATCAACATATTCGTGCGAGCAAGCGTTCTCTTGCATGACTATAATTAAAAGTAAAGAAAGAAGCCAACTAACAAATGAATATTTACATACGAATATTTTGAGACTTAAAACAACAAAGTTATGAGCCAAATTTATCCAAACTGTCTAAAATCATGCAAAGCCAACGCTCCCATTTAATTGGTTTGCTCAATTGTATGTTATTGTGTTTTATTTTTATTTTTATCTACAAGTTACATTGTTTAGTAAAGTTTAAATTTTCTACTCGAATAACCATGCAAAGACATTGCTCCCATTAAATTTGTTTGCTTTTTGTTATGGAAGTACAAGTTAGTGTTGTAAGTAAATGTTTAATTGTTTTAATTACGTAATTAAGTAATTACCTCAACAAACCATTTTTTATCTAATTTATTGTGAAAAACGCTACTTATATATTAATGTTACATATTTATAGTATATGATAATGAAGGCCTCAGCACAGTGAGGCCAACATTACTGAAAATTTTAAAATGTAAAAAATTTGTACCAAATAAAAAAATAAAATAATAAAATAAATATTTTTCTTACGAATAAATAGTAAGTTTTTTAACAAAAAACTTTATTCATGCAATGCTATTCATTGTTGGCAAGAATTTTTTTTGTGGCTCTTTAAAAACTTTGAAATTTTGTAAATTTAATTTTGGACTCTTCCGACTCAAAAAGTTGCCGACCCCTGGACTAGACAACTGAAAATAATTGAATACTGTGCGGTATTCACGAAAAAAAAAATTATAGACATGGTAATAATGTTGGAAACATCTTAATCCGGAACACTGATCATTTATCTGGTTGATTGCTCTGTAACAGGCTACAATGCCAACATATTTTAAAACAATCGATGAACAATAGAAAAATATTATGTTCGCAATTAATTTTTGTCGGTTATCGTCCATATTTCTATTGTTGAATTAATATTGACCATTTCTAAATGGGTATCAATCAGGCTTGGACGAAATATATACATCAGGTTTATACCCATATCAGCCGTTCGTAGAAACACTCATTTGTTTACGTCATGTTATGATAAATTACACTTTGAACAATGGAGCATTCTGAAATAATGTAAATAACCTTCATATTTCAGAAAAAATATTATCAATCATAAAAACGCCGGTCAGATACCAAATAAACTTTAAAAAAATTACTCTAAAATGTGTCAATTACTTTATCCACCATTTTTTACAAATAAGTAACTTTTCTGATTGTAATCTAAAAAAACTTATTAATTAATTGTGTTACGTTTTGATACAGGAGAAGTGTGATTGGTAATAACTGTATTATGTTTTGTTACAGGAGAAGTGTGATTGGTAATAATTGTATTATGTTTTGATACAGGAGAAGTGTGATTGGTAATAATTGTATTATGTTTTGTTACAGGAGAAGTGTGATTGGTAATAATTGTATTATGTTTTGATACAGGAGAAGTGTGATTGGTAATAATTGTGTTATGTTTTGTTACAAGAGAAGTGTAATTGGTAACAATTGTAACATGTTTTGATACAGGAGAAGTGTGATTGATAATAATTGTATTATGTTTTGATACAGGAGAAGTGTGATTGATAATAATTGTATTATGTTTTGATACAGGAGAAGTGTGATTGATAATACTTATAATTAATCATCTCCTATCGATGTCTTCCTTTACAACGGTTTTGATACTTATGCATTTGTTATAAATAGTGTAATAAATAAATAAAGGTTGTTATTCTCTCAGAACAGCTTTTCACTTAGTTTTCTATTTACTTAACGTTTAAATTATATTAATTTACTTCTGAGTAATATTTCTCGATAAATCGTGCTTTCCATTAAACCAAATTTATTCAAATTCATGAGAATTTGAATCGAAATAAATTATCAATTGTAGTTTTAACAATTAAGAATCTGTGAAAATGAGCTATTATTTACGTGACTAGCCTAACAATTTTTCTATATTTTTTAAAGCCTTCAAATCACGTTAAAATTATTTTAAGATGTGAGGTGAACAAAAGTCCCTTGGAAAGGACGCTCGATTAGCAATCAGATAGATACTCAAAGTTATCACTCCCCTTTTGGTGTACTTGGAGAAAAGAACTATTATAATAATCAAAAATCAATTTTTTTCTTATAAAAATAAGGTTTTATTTTTTGCAATGTCTTAATGATCCTGTATCGCTAAGATCTTCCTTCATGCTTACACGTGTGAAAGGTAGCGAAACGAAATTAATCAATGTGAATTGTCCGCCACTCAGAGACAGACATTTTTCTTCACAACTCACTTGTTGTCCCTTTACAAAACACCCCTATCCATCTTTTTCTTAGGGCCTGAAAGAAGACAAGTTTCTTTTAAACGAGGCCCCACTTCGTTACAAAAAGAGGAAAAAGGTTTCTAGAAGGCTCTGTAGTGGCTGTTAATTTTTTACGAATAAAGGTTAAATAAGATTTCGGTTTTCGGCAAATAAGATACTTTGGAAGATTGAACACTTTTCTTTGTAGGTTGACTACCGAGAGTATTTTTCTAAGTAGGTATATTATATATATATATATATCCCGCTACATTTGTTGCGTCCGACCCCTAAAAACTCCATAGCATTGCAGCGTCCACCGACTTACAGCGTCCGATATACGGACGCTACAATGTTTTGACCTCAAAATTGGCCAGAACGATGCTTACCCCATGTAGAATCGTATGGCAAAATTTTTTGTGGAAGCAAAAAATCTCTCAGAATGTCTGGAAACGAATATTGAACGTTTGACATTTTGCCGACAGGTTCGCTACACTATGTATATATCGAGCAGTGTATGTTTTTATTCATTTCTACGATCTTGCCGCGTCCACGAAATAATATAATTTTCGATACATAACGACGATCATGCTGCGTCTACGCATTACGTCGATAGTATTGCGTCCTTGAGAACGATAACGAGTAGATATTATTTTATATACATATCGACGGTCGTACTGCATCCACACATTACGTCGATAGTACTGCGTCCCCGTAGCCGCTCATGATAATATACTATTTTTAACACATAATGACAATCGTGCTGCTTCCATGCATCACGTCGATAGTATTGCGTCCCAGTGAACGATCTCGAGTAGATATTATTTTGATTATACGACGACGGTCGATATAATTTTCGATTCATAACGACGATCGTACTGCGTCTACGCATTACGTCGATAGTATTGCGTCCTCGAGACCGATTACGAGTAGATATTTTTTTTATTTTTTTTTTTTTTATTTAATATCAAAATAATATACAAAAATCAAAAAGTCCCAATAAACTACTTTAAAGTAGTTTGTCATTTTTATTTTATATACATAACGATGGTCGTGCTGCATCCACGCATTACTTTGATAATATTGCGTCCCCATGGCCGATCACGCTGAAATATTATTATGAATACATAAAGACGGTTTTGCTGCGTCCACGCATTACTTTGATAGAACTGCGTCCCCGTGGCCATTCACGAGTGCATTGTTATGTATTATTTGAGCGTTTGGTTGAGTAAATCATCAGATTTGGCAACATTGGGTTAATTTACAACGGTGCCGCTTGACACTCAGAACTAAGAAGCGTCCTGCGTGGTTTTTAATGCATAACGACGATCATGCTGCGTCCACGCATTACTTCGATAGTACTGCGTCCCCGTGGCCATTCGCGAGTACATTGTTGTGTATTATTTGAGCGTTTGGCTGAGTAAATCATCAGATTTGGCAACATTGGGTTAATTTACAACGATGCCGCTTGACACTCAGAACTAAGAAGCATCCTGCGTGGTTTTTAATGCATAACGACGATCTTGCTGCGTGAACGCATTACGTGGGTATTATTGCGTCCGTTCACGAATGGATATTATTTTTAATACATATCGATGGTAGTGCTGTATCCACTCATTACATCGATGGTATTGCGAACCCGTGGCCGATCTAGATTAGGTATTATTTTTAATTAATGAAGACTATATTAGCGAAACTCAATCGAACATCTGAAACGGAAAAATCTGAAAAAGGCACTGTCACGTTTGGGACTCGAACCCAGGACCTTTGGTTTTCCAGGCCGTGACTCTACCAACTGAGATAATGTATCCCTATCCGATTCGGTCATATTACTGTAATATACTTCGACTGAGAATTATCAACAAAGTGGAAGTTTCTTCCAGTATCGCCCTGGCGTAAGACCACCATTCAGAATTGAAACTTTGCTGCAAGTGGCTTTAGCCGTGTTTAGTGACTATATCTGAATAGTCAGGTACTTTCCCACCTTTGTCTTCCCCACCTTTCTCTTCCCCATCGCTTCCCCTTCCCCACTTACCTACAGCCTCACAATATACCCCAATTGGGGATGCTATAGTCTCACTGGCTCCAGACTGGAGCAGTTGGGTCTCTTGTGAGGAATTCACTATAAAAATAAAACATAATCTTAATTTTTTGAACGCATATTTTTTATTGGCTGCTATCTTTATATATGATTGCAGGATTCAACTCGAACTAAATGCGTGAGCAGGTACCTAAGCGATTCCTTCAGAAACTTGATCATGGTGCTTAGGGTGTGAACATCTTGGAATAATTATCGATAATAACATCAAATGGAAAAGTCAAATAAACTCCACAGTAGACAGAATGAGAAAACCCATCTTTATATTTTTTCGACTTAGAAATACTGTATCATTAAAAATACATAAAGATATTTATTTTGCACTTGCACATTCTACACTACTACAATATATGGAATCGTGGCTTGTGGTGGGGGGGTCGCATATAAATCATGCCTTCTTCCATTTGTGACAATTCAAAAAAAATTATCTTAAACAAGCCATATTACTATCAAACAATACATGTTTTCTAAGGTTTCCCAGTTCCCCCTCTCACAAAAATTTATGACAAAAATACTCGTACATTAAGTACTTCAATTACATAAAGATTTCTTTGATAAAAATAATATTTCACAATTAATTTTAAGCAAAATAATTATTTATATTGGAGGATTAACTGTACCACTAGTTTGAACTACAACAGCACAACATCACTATTTAACGGTATAAATTTTTGTAATAAATTACTCCTAGATATATCAGAGAAAAATTATAACAGTTACAAAAAAAATCAATTTAAAATTCTCTAATACCACCTAATAACTTTTCTTATTGTTTGATATTATTTATTTTATTTCAGGGAAATCAACAGTTTGCAATGTGGTTCATTTAAACATGTGTAATTTACCTAACTGAGAAACCAATTACAGATTTCCTCAATATACTATTCTATAATGTATCTAAAAATTTAAACACTATACTTAAATTTATCTAAAAAATATTAATTTTATCGAAGAAAGCAAACACTTTGTGGATTGACATTATACAAATGAAACAAATACTTTGTTTTAAACCACTTTATTTAAATTTATATTTCGTCGACCGGTTTGGATTGAACCCAAATATTGTGTTAAATAAATATAAAGTGGTTTAAAAAGAATCATTGTTTCCTTTTTTGGAAAAAATATAACGTTATTCAAGAGGGAGATTATTATAACATGAGATTATTATAACAGGAGATTATTAAAACAGAAGATTATTATAACATAATACTACATAATATATGTCATTACATTTTATGCAGTTTGGTACACGTTTAATACATTTTTAATTGAGTTTTTATATTTATTTTGGTTATATTGAAAATAGAATCAGAGAAATTGTTATTATACATATGATGAACATATTCTTCAAAGACAAGAATTTTTATTTGAAATGGTTTTACAGTGTTTTTCTTTAAATAGATTACATGAGCGTGTGTTCCGTGTAGGTACTTTTCAATTCTGTTTAATAAACTCCACATATTATGTTTCTGCTTATCATTCCTAGGTATTATTTATAAATAACCTGTTTTTATTACTTTTATTGTATTTTCTTGTAAGGTTATTAATAGTTTTTGTAATAATATTTGCAATATAAATATTTGTACAATATATAGTTGTATTTTCCCAAGCACAAGCATCTGATTTATCAGAAGAGTGATTGAAATATTATGTTGTAAATATTGTAACACTAAAGATGTTAAGAAATATAAATAAAAATATTTTTATTTTTAACATAATGATAATAATAAGTTTAGCTCATTAATTAAAATATTACAATTTGAGGTTGAACTAATTAAGTTAAATATAAAAACAGATATTATTATATTGAATACGTAACGACGGAAGTGCTGCGTCGATGGTATTGTATCCTCGTGACCGATCACGAGTAGATATTATTTTGCATACATAACGACGGCCGTGCTGCGTCCACGCATTACATCGATAGTATTGCGTCCCCATGGCCGTTTGCGAATTTGTACATTTTTATGTATTGTTTGAGCCCTTGGTGAAGCAAAACGCTAGATTTGGCAACATTTAGTTCATTTACAACGATGCCACGTAGCATTTATAACTAAAAATCACCATGCGCGGGTGGACATTTTTGTAAGATGGATTACAGTAGACGGTAAATTGACGTCCCGACCTAAAAAGGTCCGACCGCCCTCTGCAATGGAGCGAACTGGCGCGTTATGAAATGATACATTTTAACTAAGGATATCGTTGTAAAAAAAATGTCACACGCCTGCGCCCAGTAGGTACGTTTGTATACAAGATGCAACAAGATATTCATTCAAACTTCTCACTATCAATAGACAGTTTGTTGTCAGGTCTGGTGTGTTTCTGGATGCCAAAAAAATAAATCATATATATATATACATATATTTTTTATATACCGCACAAGAGTCTCAACCGCTCCCGTCTGGAACAGCGAGACTGTGGCATCCCCAATCTGAGTACAAGGGTGAAGGTATTGGTGAGGGGAAGAAGATGAGGAAGAGGAATCTAGAAAAGTACCTGGATATTTATATCTGGTCACCAAACACGGCAAAAGCTTAGAAATAACGTTTCCATTCGGAATGATTGTCTCACACCAGGGCGATACTGAGAGTATATTTCACTCTGGAACGTGTTGCAAACACACTTTATATTTTGTTTAATGTATAAATTGTGAAATAACACAAACAAATAAAAATTTATTTGGGCACGCCGGGTTTGACCGTCAGATTACGGGATTCGGATTGCGAGTCGAGAGTCTTACCTCTCAACCACAGATGCTGTAATTAATTAATTAATTCACTATGAACGTGAAAAGTTCACTAGAAGAGTAAGAAATATTTTGTGTTGTTTATTTATTTGTTAATTTATTTATTACACCTAATAGACTTTTACATTCTATTTTTGTTATTTGTTTTTGGGGTGTTATGCCGTGTTATGCCATGCAAATAACACATCTGCCCTGATGATGGACACTGCAATGCTGTCCGAAACGTTGGCTAAAGAAGGAGTTAGCGCAACACGGCATAACACCCCAAAAACAAATAACAAAAATACTTTTGGCCGTGAAAATCTTAAATCATATTTTACATTCTAGTTTAATAGTTGAGTCTCGCAGTTATTATAAATTCTTCAAAATTAAAACAATAGAGAAAACAAAATAGAATGTAAAAAAATTAAATGTCAACAAAAGCGTGTAATAAAATAAGATACATTGGTAAAAATGATAAGAAGTCTCACATAAGTAGATATTCAAAATTCTGTCAAATATCAAAGATTGCAAAAATTATAGATGTCTATTTGTCTCGATATATAAAAGAATTAAAATAAACAATATTTATATTGATTATTTTTAAGGTGAAATATATCTCCCATATCAGAATAAGTCATGCAATTCTAAGGGGTTTTATAATATAAGGGGCATAACAACGTCCTAAATGTACCTTTTGAAACTCTCAAAACAAACCCAAGAGTCTTAAGGGCCTTATATACGGAAGACGTAAAAATGAAAGCGACCTTCAAAACGCCATTTAACAAATAAATAATATACACTCGGACGCCAGAATATATTATTCAGTATGGACGTGAAAACTTTATTAGAATAGTCAGCAATATACGGAAGACGTAACAATTAAATTAGAGTGAAAGGACGTGAAACCTATATTAAAAGGAACGTTCAATATACAAAAAATATACACCCGGACGTGAGTATGTACGTGACGCTAGAATTGTATGAAAGTGTAATAAACATCAAAACCTGCATTATTATGAATATTAAAAAAATATGATATTAGCGATTATTGTGAGTAAAACATAGTGCAATATTCACAAAAATAATTTAAAAAAAAGAACTAGAAGTGCTGGACGCCCAAAGACGGATTTACGCACGGACGCAATAAATGTTGTGGGACCTATATATATATATATATATATATATATATAGGTTTATGATACGGCACTTTGTACATCTTAGCGTCTGCAAATAACCGGAACTATTGGATCATTTCGACTTACTTGATCATTGAGCACTTACTTGATCATCGACAAATTGAGATTTAAATGCCATTTTAATCGTCTCGGCGAGACGAGATCAGTGGCATTTTCAACTCAATTTGATGTGACAAGTGCGATTTTCGTGAGCATTAGATATGCTCCTATATGCGATTTTATCTCAGATATTCAACCTGACTTTGTTAATTATTTCTATCGTATGTTAAACTAACTTCATTGATCTCAAAAAGCGACGTTGCCATCGTTATTTGTGTCAAACGCAGGTGTACAAATAATTTTCTAAAGTAATTAAATGTTTTAACAATTGTATGCAAAAATAGCCTCTAAAGTAATATTATTTAGAGCTTATTATCGTACGACATTGCGTATTGGTCTAAACAATATTCGAAAGGAACTATAAGGCTCAAGAATTGTATGCAAAATTAACCTCTAAAGTTATATTATTTAGAGCCCATTATCGAATGATGTTGTTTGCTAGCACAAGGCTGGTTTGTTTGTATTGGTCCATTTGAAGCTAGCTTCAGGTTAGTTTTCTGAAACACTTAATGACTTGTAACTGGCTAACAGATAATATTAAATATTACCGTTATTCAATGTTCGTATATCACGAATCAGTTGACAGGTTGATTTGTTTTTGCGTTTTATTAGCTTTATTACGAAGGAGATTTAATAAAATCTTTCAGCTTTGCGAAATGGATTTTAAATACGGTAAGCTATTACATATTTCTAAATAGGTAATAACCTAAATTGTAAAATATAGAATTAATATAATAAATATAATATTAACAATTTTAATCTATGCTTATCAAATGAGTACAGAATAATTACCGTATTTTATTATATAGGTCATGATTTTTTTCTTTCTTTTTTGAGAACCCAAGCAGTAAAATTATTTTGAATAATAGATATATATTATGTATTAACAAAATTCAAAAAAGCTAACCTAACAACTTGTGGTAAAAATGTCAAATCAAACTAAAGCCATATTCCTATACTAAAATATGCATTTAAAAGCATGTTTTGTTTTCAAACAGTTGTTTCTTAAAATAATTAAGTTAAAACGAAGTTTTACACGTCGGATAATCACCCATTAATTTGTTCATATTCAAATTAAACAAATTCCTTTGTGGAAATAAAATTTGCAAAAACAGAAAACTGCAGGTACATATATGTATGTTTCAATGTGTTTGTTCTTGATATTTTATAGATGTTCCAAGAACCAGTGATTTACGTACATCAATAAACAGTACTGACGACATGATCTCGTCTTCACCCTTTTCGCTAATTTCCAAAGGACAAAGTTTAATCATCAGCAATATGCAGAGCATACTGGGCGAAGAAATTAACCATGAAACTTCCTCAGATTCAGGTAATATTCACTGATAATAATCTGAAATATTACAGAGCTACCTTAGCTTATAGTAAATTGTTATAGGTAATATCAGAAATGCTGCTAATTAAATATTCCGTTGCAAATGCTTAATTAGTCTGTTGTTTTGTCATTATATTAGGTTAGGTTTCATATTTGTGCACATGACTTACTTACTACATTGAGATATTATTATTGGATAAATATATAATATATTATGCTTTATTTTAGAAACCAAAACTGAAGTAATGTTAGAAAGGAGTCCGCCGACGTCCGAAGATGATGATTCACTATACAAACCGAACAACGTTACTTCTTCGATAGAATCAGGTATCTACAGAAAACATGTTTAATACTCTTGAAACAATCAATACGTAACATATAATTTGATTATTATATGGTCAGAGGTGCGGCCCAGAAAGCCGAAGGTCCGGTGCGAGTCCCAGATGTGACCGTATCTTTTCTGTTTCAGATTTTAGATTGAGTGATGCTAATATTGTCTTCATTTAATTAAATAATTTAATTTAATTATAATTATTTTAAAAGCAATAATTATTCGCCTGAAACACTCATCCACATTGAAAAATCTCCTGATAAAAGATACTTTATTTATTTATTTATTTATTTAAACGCCCATAGGGCTTTTACAGATAATAATGTACATCTTTATTTATTTATATATTTTTTTAATTATACAGATCTTATATCTTATATGATAAATATATGTTATACAAAATAATATAAGAAAATATCCGAGTTAACAAAATATAGGTACAAATAATTGAGATTTACATAACGCCAACGGGACTCGAACCCGTGTCCCCTCGATTTCCGGTCGACAGCTCTGACCACTGAGCTATGGCGGCTTATCGCTTATCCGCGAAATAATTCAATATATACTAGTGTTTCATTCAACAATGACTGCTTTCTTATAATTTGAGGTTTTACTAATTAAGTTTAAAGAAAGCTAAATAATGTATTGTTACTTTTTAGATATGAAAATTTCCAACGCCGATGATGAGCAACATCATTTAGAGAAGCAGGAGGCAATCGAAGTGTCATCGACTACAACTCGAAGCACTATTTCTACTAGTAAATGAGCACGAGTGCATGACCGTAAAAACTCATGTCCATATTGTACTAAACTGGTAACGAACATACCTTCAATTTCAACCTTTGATTTAGCGTTTGACCCTGTGCATTTTGATGTTTTTATTAAAGCCGTACAAATAAATAGTGGTTACGATGAAATTACAGGTTCTGTAAAAAATCCTAGCATGTCTCAACGACTTTGTACAATCTTTTATAGCCGTACAAAGTCGTTGAGACATGCTAGGAATTTTTACAGAACCTGTAATTTCATCGTAACCACTATTTATTTGTACGGCTTTAATAAAAACATCAAAATGCACAGGGTCAAACGCTAAATCAAAGGTTGAAATTGAAGGTTTCTGTTCTTTAATAACTATATACACCTTGGCTAAATCCCTCATCTTCGATGTTATATGTGTATTCAAATGGTGTTCCGTGTGATTACTTAATAATAAAGACCCATATGAACATATTAATGGGTCAGACATTGCTATTTTTGCAATATTTTCATTTTTAAATACATGAAATATTTGAGTTTCTTAGAGATTCTGAAATTTCAGAATTGTCTGGGCATAATAATATAGAAGATGATTTTAGTACTCTAACACGATCATGTGGATTTTTCTCAGGTAACGTACTTTTTGTACATTTTAAAGATAATTACCTCTGTTTCTAAAGGATGAGTTGAATTTGCATTTTCTGGCTGTTCTGAAGGATGAGTTGAATTTGCATTTATTGTAGTGTCTGTAAAAGTTGGTTTTCTAAATATTTCAAAAGTATGTTTATTATTATTCTTTCCAATTGTTAGATCTAAAAAAAATATTTTACCTTTGATCTCATGTTCGACTGTGAAGCAGATTTTATTATTAACAGTGTTGGCCCAATTAATAAAGATATCTAATTGACGGTTGGTGCCTTTCCAACATATTAAGATATCGTCTACATATCTGACATAGTATATTATATATTTAGCTAAGGGAGACTTTAGAATAATATTTTCAATATGATCCATAAATATCTCCGCTAGAAGTGGGCTTAAAGGGGATCCCATGGGAAGTCCGTCCAATTGCTCAAAATATGTATCATTAAAAAGAAAATAATTTGTTTGTATGCAAATTTTATGAGCTGGAATAACTCTTTTCTTATTATTGGGTTGACATTAGATTGTTCTAGGATATTTTCAATTATTTTAAGGCATTCTTTAATGGGGATGTTGTTAAATAAGGATTTTACTAAATAAGGAAAATTAATTAGTTGAAAATGAATGCAATTTTTTTTTTAAGTGTGATTTATTTCTCTATTTTGTTAAACTCTGATAATGTCAGTTTGGTATGACGTTTTCCATATTATTTTAAACTGAAATTATGTAAAAATCATTAATTAATTATTTTTTAAGTATGTTTTATTTCAATCGATTTTGCTATTATATATTTTGTTAATATCTGATAATGTCAGTTTGGTATGACGTTTTCCATATTATTTTAAACTGAAATTATGTAAAAATCATTACTTCATTATTTTTGAAGTATGTTTTGTTTCTCTCGATTTTGCTATTATATATTTTGTTAAACTCTGATAATGGCAGTTTTGTATAACGTATTGTATATTTTTTAAACTGCAATTATGTAAAAATCATTACTTAATTAGTTTTAAAGTTTGTTTTAGTTCTGTTGAATTTCCTAATGAAAGTTTTTAAAAATGTCTGAAAACAAATAAATTAAAATGTGAATTTTTTCAAATTTGTTTTTATTTTACCAAACAATGAATTTGTGCAAAATTTTATTAAAACACAAGACTTGTGCAATATGTGGCTATGGTAGATTATACTACAGCTACTGCCGGGTACATTCCAGAGTGGAAGACGTGACTGGTAACCCCATGGGGAATGGCGACCATTCAGGAAAGTATCTTCTAATCTATTTACAATTTGGTACTGCCACCCCGGGAACCATTTATTGGATAACTACACCTCTGCCATAGGTCACCCCAAGTGGTTTGGTGACTGTGCCCGGGTTCATGGGGTGAGGTTTGCTCGGGTCTTGGCGGTGGATGTGTCCTCCAGCTACGTGGAAGGCCGGAGAGACAGGTTGAGGGAAACCTTTCAGGCAGAACTCTTTGGGAACATCGTCTTGCACCGCAGTGGGAGGGATGGATTCATACGTCCGTCACTCCTGGACCCACAGACCCCACCCACCCACCCCTTATCCTTCCTCTCCTTCCCTTCCTTTAAAATACCCTCCACACAGCATCTTCAAAGATGACATAGGCCTGAGGGAAAATATTTTCCTCAGGGCTTCCTGTGTGGAGCTATTGTTAAACAAACAAAAAAATGGCTCAGTAACATAACTAGTTCGAAGGTCGCGGGTTCGAACCCGGCGTGCGCAAATAAATTTTATTTGATTAATTTGTGTTATTTCACAATTAATTAATTAAAATAATATATAGTATATTTGCGGCACGTTCCAGAGTGGAAGATACTACCAGTATCGCCCTGGTGTAAGACCACCATTCAGAATTGAAACGTTGCTCCAAATGGGTTTAGCCGTGTTTAGTGACTAGATCTGAATAGCCAGGTACTTCCCCACCTTCCTCTTTCCCTTCCCCACTTACCCTCAGCCACACAACATCCCCCAATTGGGGATGCCATATTCTCACTGGCTCTAGACGGGAGCAGTTGGGACTCTTGTGAGGTATTCACTATAAAACAATTCACTATAAAACAGTTCTGAATATTTCAATTAATTGAGGTTAATGAGGGCGTACTGTACAGGGCCCGCAAATACTTGAATAGTACACAACTGCTAACCCTGTACAAATCACAAGGGCGCCCCACGGTTGGATTTGGCAGCCACCTCTGGTGTGAAGCCCGAAAATACCTGAAAAAACCCTCGACTCTGTGCAGAAACGGGCGGTCTGTTTGATAGATTCTCCCATCTTAACAAACGGATTGCAATTTTTAGAGCATATGCTTGTTCTACCGGTATTTCTATGGAAGATGCTCCGAGGAACTAGCATCATTAATCCCTTCAGCACCGGAGCATAGTCGGGAAACACGCCAAATGCATGCCCAACATATGTACACGGTTAACATTAGTCGCATGAGAACGGGTCGTTTCTACGACTCGTTTCGGTGTTCAACGGCTCGGCTCTGGATCAAATTTCCGGCCTCTGTGTTTCCTCCCTCATATGACATGGGTCTCTTCAAGACACATGTTCACTCCTTCCTCTCCTCAAAAAGACCCTCCACACAGCATCTTCAAAGATGACATAGGCCCTGAGGGAAATTATTATCCTCAGGGCCTCTTGTGTGGAGTAAATGTAAAAAAAAAATCAAAGATTTATTCCACTAAAAAATAATAATAATATCTTTATTTAGGAAAGTTTACACATTACAACTATACATACATATTATGGTGTACATTGATTTGTAACTTTTATATTTAAGGTTATAAAATTAACAAAAATGAAGAACTATTAATACAAAATATGTATTAATAGTTATTATTATACACCAGCACAAATATTGTGTACAAAAATCGTTTTCTGAAAATCATATAATAGGTATTTTATAATAAAAGGAAAGAAAACAACTCAAATAAATCAGATTTTATAAAATATACTTCCAATAATACTGTAAACACAATACTAATATTATTGAACTTTGGTATTTTAATTGTAAATCAATCTACATTTTCAAATAATAAATTAATGCTATTAAAAAGATAGAATATCTTATAAAAGCCTGTTCTACAAAACTAATTTTAAAATAATTAATTCAACTGTAAACGTAATATAAATAAGTTTTGATTGTATAACTTTACTTTTAAATAAACCCGCAATTTTAAATATTCGCGCCAAACGTTCCAATGCATTACGTATTTTCGAATATTCAACCAACAAATAAATCTGTTCAAGTCCGTCCAAACAGAAGCTCGACAGAAGGACAAAAGATTTGGCAACATTGCATATCAAGTAAGTGCTTTCATAAAAAAGATCAACATGCGTTCATGATTTAATGATGAAAATTTTGTGAGCATATGCATAAAATAGCTGTATATATAATAGCTGACCACATTTTAAATTTATTTCACAAAAAAACATGTTGCCACGTAATTTATAGCGTTATATATCACATGTGAAAGGATGATCAAGAAAGGTGGTTTACTCAAAGATGTTCCAATAAGTGTTGTCCGATATAAAAATATATATATATATATATATATATATATATATATAAGACAGGTCCCACATATTGCAATGATAAATCAGAACACGTTTGAAAGGTGTATAAAGTTATTAAAGGTTTAAAAAAACTGTACTAAAAATATAAAATAACCTAATCCTTTCAATGATTATATTATTTTCGAAAGGTGTTCCGTTTTGTCACTGTTCTGTATTGTCCGGTTATTATTTAGACTAATTAGTTTTGAAAATATTTTCACATATTCTGTGATACTGCTGAAAGTTACTACGGTGTTAAAAAAAAATAAATTCAACTTCACATGCTTCTGAGTAATTAGATAAAATATATTACCTAGAGATTAAAAATATGTAATATAACCTTCTATTATTCTAGACTAAATTCCACTTGACAACCAAATAAAGTAAAAATAAATACAAATTTGAAACTAACAGAAAACATTAAACCCTCTTTTAAATAAATAAAAAAAACTAAACAATTTATCATTTCCATTTGAAATGATATCTTAAACCGGCTTGAAAAGTGACAGAAAGCTGTCGCATCCGGGGTATCGATTCTCCAATGCAAGCTGCTCGCAATCGCAGTCGAAGGTAAATACATTGGTCGAAGATCTAGTGGGTCAAACCACTCGTTGTTCAATTGGAATGACTTCGTTGAGAATCGAGGCCCAAATGTTTATATTGTAGAACGACGAAGGAGCTTAACTCAACAACCAATATATATTTCTGGTGCGTTAAAAGTAACGTAACGTTAATTTTTCATTATTTTATTTGTTATTTTTTACAGCAGCAGAGCATTTTGAAGATCTTCATCGCCATTGAAGTGCTGGTGGGAGGTGGACGATGGAAATCAGATGGAGCCAATTCCGGGCTGTCCGGGGGACGTCGGGTCTTTGTCTTAAGAAGTGGCTTAGAACTAAGCATTTCGATGATAAAAAAGACGTTCAAAATGATATGACAGGTTGGTTATATTCCCGGCGACCGAATTTTATGTGGAAGGTATTTGCGAACTGGTAAAAACTATGACAACCACCTACTTGAATATAAATTGGGCTTGCGTTGAATATTAGTGAAAAATTTGGTTAGTAGTAGCTGTAACTAATAGTAGTTGTAGTTAGTAGTAGCCGTAGTTAGTAGCAGCTGTAGTTAGTAGTAGCTGTAGCTAGTAGTAGTTGTAGTTAGTGGTACACAACACGCTGTCCTAGTTCTTAGTATGTTCAATAGACCTTTTTTTGCAAAACTGAGTTGAATGAATACCTATATGTTCATTAGCCTATTGTGCATTAATGAAGCTCAAAAAAAATATTTTTTTGGTTTTTAAGTGACATTTTCAGCATTTTTCGAGTGCCGATATCTACTCACGGAACAATGTTTTAGTTCTTATTTGTTCAAACTCCCTGATATTGAACATTCAAACACTTAACGTTATGAATATATATTTTTTTTTAAAGTTCATAGATATTTGTTCAACATCCCGCCGAACGTTGAGGTCTTGAATGTTCAATCTTCACTTTCAACCAATCAGGAGTCGGCTAGTTAAAATGAGCGGTCATGTTGATTTTTAGTTGTTTTCTAACAACTAAATTGTTCCACTAAAAATACGTTTAATTAAGAATATATACTGCTAGATCTGGTCACCAAACACGGCTAAACCCATTCCAATTCTGATGGTGGGCTTTACACCATATCTTCCAATCTGGAACATGCCGCAAATAAACTATATATTATTTTAAATCAATAATTTGTAAAATAACATAAATGAATTATTATTTTTTTTGTGCATAACAGATTGATGCAATCCTATTACAATACATGTGAAAATAACAAAATAAAACAAAAATATACAAAGCAATAACCAATATTTTAGAGTTCTTGCCTAAAATGACCTTTGAAATCTTCAAGGCCAATGTTGAAAATGTCAAGAGACCTAGAGGTATCATTTAGCAGCACCATACCTCTTGTCATGCAAAGTTGGGCCATTACGTCCGTTCTTCCGTGTGGAATACAGAGCAAGTCGTGGCGTCGACACTGACGGTAGTTGTTCGGTACAAACAATTTATAAGATTCCAAGAGGTATGGGCTGTCAATGTAATAGTTCATGATTTTAAAAGCTGTTACTTGAAGGGTCCCATTTTTCCTAGATTGGAGACTTCCGTAGTACGTTTCAGAATGCAAATCTATGTGATGCATAAATCGTGGTAATCGTATTCACCATGCGTTCTCATATAAAGATATCTTAGATTTTTTTTTAATTTGTTCTAATAATTCTATTTATTTTTGCTGGTATCGGGCCCAGACCACAGAAGCGTATTCTAATTTAGATCGTGTAAAGGAGTTGAACATCGATGTCATTGCTTTGGGCTTGGAGAATTGTTTGCTTATTCTTATGACAAACAGCAAGAAGTTTATAACAAGATGATACAAATCCCACTATATGATCTGAAAAAGTAAGTTTGGGATCAAATGTAACCCCGAGGTCGCTTATGGATTTTGCTAATGACAATATTTCATCATTTAGTAAATAATCAAATTTGATCGGGTTTTTGGAACGCGTATACGTCATAGTGACACATTTTTTTTACATTAAAGGAAAGTTTATTCTCATCTCCCAATGAAAATATTGCGTCTAAATCAAGTTGTAATTTAAAACAATCTTGAATGTCGCATATCATCTTGAGCAGTTTAAGATCGTCAGCAAAAAGCAAGCAAGTGGTCGAATTCTTGAATCATCTATTAATATTAAGAACAGTAGAGGTCCCAAGTTTGACCCCTGTGGTATTGCTGAAAATGCTGGGGATTCCCTGGACTCATGGCCACCTATGCATACATATTGTGTTCTATTTTTTAAATACGTTGCAAGAAATTGTATAAGAGGTTGGTCAAAGCCTATTTTATGGATCTTTCGTAAGAGTATGTCGTGATCTACACGATCGAATGATTTTGCTAAGTCAGTATAAATCACGTCAGTTTGATATTGTGCGTTTAATCCTTTTGCTACTTTATGTGAAAGTTCGAAGAGATTGGGAACAGCAGATTTTTTTACAAGAAAACAAATGCCGATTTCCTTTAAAGAATGGTGTTATTTTATTTGTTAGTTTTTCACAATTTAGTGTTGCAATTTTTTTTTGAAAAGATGATAAGACCGCTACCGGTCTATAATTATGTACCTCAGTTTTGCGACCCGACTTGTATATTGAGCTCACCTTGGTGAGTTTCCGAAATTGGGGAAAGGTGGAAGTAGCAATACTGTGGTTGATTATGTAGCATAAAGGATTGTGTAAATATTCCCTTAACATGATAATTACATGAGGTGGAATGCCATCCGGTCCCGTAGCCTTGTCGGGTTTTTGGTTTTGAATGCATATTTTTATCTAAATTTTTCAAGAGAGATTGAATCTATAAATTTTGGCACCTCTTGCCGGAGACTTTCCGCATTTAAGTTGGGACATACTTGGTTGCAGACCGATTTAAAGTAGTCCGCAAATTTCTGAGATACTAGTTGGGGACGCTGGATGATTTCATCCGAGTTCTATATAAGTACCTCCACTTGATTTTTTGACCTGATATATTGCCAAAAGTTTTTGGTATCGCTTTTAATCCCGTTTTTGATAGTTTTATTCATATATCTAATGTAGGGTGGTATTTATCTTCTAGCACTAAAGGCTCATCACTTCGACTGACGTCAAAAATATTTGAGTTGCTTAAAACAAGATCGAGTATATTGTTGAAATAATTTTTAATAGCATTATATTTTCTGAGACCATTTGACCTAAGGAAATATAAATGCTCACGTATTATCTCCTCGGGCTTATTTAGGAGATTGAAATCGCCCAGTATTATTACATTTTTATTGATTAGTGCCTTCGATGTATTCGTAGAATTTAATACGGTTTTCGGAGAAATCGGTGCAATAAAAATATACTACACATATGTAAGCCGTGAAATTTATTTTTTTCACTCAGCCATATGTTTTCACCAACCGTTTCAAGGTTTTGCATCCGTTGGGACGTAAGTGTATTCTCTACTTTTATGCATACGCCACCTCCGCGAGAGTGTCCGTCTCTGTCATGCCTGTATACTAGGGTGTCCCAGGACATAAGGAAGAATTTTTTTTTCCTGAATTTAAATATGCATACCCTCTTATTTTATTTCATTTGATCCCAATAACTCAAATAATAAATATTATTTTGATTAAACACCGGCAACCCGTGCCGACTTGATGCCAAACATATGGTACAGAGTTAATATGGAAGGATTTTCAACTTTCATTTTTGTCGGATAAATAAAATTTAAAAATGCACAAATGTTCAATTATGTAGTATTTTATATTTAAAAATGGTTTATTGATTAATTTTTTTCTTCATAGTTTGTTTTTTACAGTCAGGATAAATCTTCCGGTGTTCCTGAACACATCGTAACAAAAATTATTTTTGTTCCTCTTCGACCGTGAGATTAAGCCATGAAAATCGAAAGTCGTAAATATTTTTCTCTGAAACAAAAGTCACTAAATTATGATATGAACAAAAACCTCAACACAAAACACAATTTAAACTACTTTAAACTTACCATACAATTTACCATCAAGTTCTTCCTTCGATGGAATGTAACGTTTGTCATGGGTTGATAAATATATTTTTTTTGATATTTCGAGCAATTTTATTTTAGTTGTTCGATCCACAGCGTCGTCAAACAGCGATAAAATAGATCCTTCATCGGTGAAATACCATAACTGCTTACTGAACAGAAATAAAGCTGCCATTGAGATGTTTTCATCAATTTTTTCTTATGCCTTCATCGATTTCAAAAAGCACAAGTCCTGGTAAGGTGCTTTAACTGCTATAATACATTGTAACCATGGCTTGACATAGGATGTTACTATGAACAGGCAAACGTCTAAAAGTGCTGCCTTATCCTTACCGGTAATTTTAAATTGCGCACAAATTAATGATATTTTCAAAGAATAAAGCGCCTTTGCCATCCATCGAGCACCTGGTGCCGAATCTTAAATTTTCTCGCTGTATCTCCTCCGAAAACTATCATACAGAGCTCTAAAAACTCTCAATAGTCATCTCCAAGTATTTTTGTTGTCAGTGCAGTACGGTAAAAGTCCAGCAAATCATCGATTTCGGAAGCGGTTAGGTGCAATGTGAGATTTTCTCTGTAGCACTGAATTTTATCAGGATCAACATTTTATCTCGAAACTTTTTGAAGAGTGGTTTGTCAGGGCTTGTAGTCACTTGACTGATTTTTACTTCAAACACAGCTTTTAATACCAACTATGGCTAAATTTGGTTTATATTGACAGTTAAATTCACTTTCCGGATATTGTAGAACAAAACTTCAAGACCTTGTCCATTAGATCAGTGCTCCGCAACCTTTTCTCACCTACGACACACCAAATTTCTTCCTAGAATTCCGCGGCACACCAAAAGCTAAAATATATAGATATTAAATTGATACACAAATTTTACAATAATTTCTTGTTTTTTATTTGAAAAGTATACATACATACATATAACTATAATATTTATTTTTACGCAATCTTAATAATTATTATAATACTCGTATAATAATTAATTAATGAGCGATTAATTGTTAAATTAATCTGCGCTTGTTTCAATGAACACAAAAGTTTTATATTCGGCTCTATTTTTGACAGCGCAACCCGAAGTTCTCGAACCTTTTAAGCATGGCTTATCTTTTTTAATTAATACAAGTGTTGAAAAACTTTGCTAACATAAATATGTCGTTGAAAATAGAAGTAGTGTTAAGAATGCTTGCTGGAAATGTGAGGATATTCTTTTTTAACGTAAATCCAGAAAACATCTAACGGATCTTCGGAGAAGTGAAGTTTTAATTTCATGTCATTATTTAAATCTGTAAATTCCACTCCAATTTGCAGAGGCAGTGCTTCCGTAGAATTTATTGCATTGGTTGCAAAAGGATTTCGAATCCAATCGTATTGTTCCGTATTAATGGAGTAAAAATACCGACCAAATTTCTGCTGAAGCATATTTAAATGTTGTTGGGCCAGATCCACAGTTAATTGTTTGTTTTCAATTGTACTATGGTTGATCCTTTGGTACATTTCCAAACATCCTTTTTGCAACTCTTTCTGCCAAAGTTCGTTATAAAGTTCATTCAAATGCTTGAATATATCATCAGCCATGTATGCAAGTTTGGCTATCCAGTAATTATCTTCGAGGTGCTGATATAGTTTGGGCATATTTTGATTTAAAAGAAACTCACACACCTCTTGACGAAGCTCAAACAATCTAGCCAAAACTTTGCCTCGGGATAGCCAACGAATTTCAGTATAAAACAATAAGGATTCATATTCGGCTCCCGTTTCTGGACAGAGTATTCCAAAGATTCGCGAGTTTAAGGCTCTTGATTTAATTATTTTTACGATTTTAATGCATTCATTCATCGTGTTCAAAAGTTCCTCCAGTAAATTTTTGACCATCGATGCTTTTCGATGTATGCAGCAGTGTGTAAATTGCAACGTTGGATTTTTTGTTTTACACAAGAGACAAAACCCTTTTTACTACCCGTCATTGCCGCAGTGCCATCCGTGCAAACAGCAATGCAATTGCTCCATTTAATGTTGTATATTTTGAAGAAATCTTCGGTTACTTGAAAAAATTCTTCACCGGTAGGTCGCTCTGGAACCTCCTTACAAATAAATAATGTTCTTTAATAAAGTCCTCGTCAACGAAAAGTACAATAGCTATCAACTATGCTTTATTTTTAATATCGGTTGTTTCGTTGATCTGAAGCGCAAATTTTTCAGCCAATAACAGTTTTCTAATCAGTGTTTCTAATTTATTGTGAATAAGTCTTTTAACAGTATTTGCAGACAATGAAAAATAGACAATATTATGAAAAATATTTTGTTATTGTGTATTAAATACATAATGAAATATTGTAAAATGTCAAATACATTGACTTTGACCGCGGCACACCTGTGTCCGACTCACGGCACACCAGTGTGCCACGGCACACCGGTTGCGGAGCACTGCATTAGATGGCAGTTTAGAACCCGATATTTGGTGTTTTACGACTCCTATTAAAAATATACTCTTTTTAGAAGTGCGTAAATCTAACAACATCTTGCCTGAACGAGTTTTTTTTGTTTACTAACAAAATAGCAAGTTACTACAAGCTCATCAACGCGTTTGTTTGCTGGCGTCTTAATGTACAAGTACTGACATCTTTCGATGCAAGTTGGCACGGGTTGCAGTTGTCCAAAGTAATCGAAATTTTTTTTATAAGTGTTTTGTCATTATTAAAACAAAATTAGAGGGTATGCGTTCAAAAATAACAACTTTAATTTTTTTGGGACACCCTACTGTATACTTTGTAGCGGTTGTCGAATAATTCTCAGTCATGGACAGAGGCGCTCAACCAAGTTTCAGTTAAGCAAATAATCTCTGAATTTTGTATTTCAAAATTATTCATAAATTCATCTGTTTTAGTGTTGAGGCCGCGAGCATTTTGATATATTATTTTTAACATTGCTATAATGTTATTTATTTATTTTATATATGAATTTAAATTTTGCCACTGCTATTCCAGCCGGCCAAATGCCTGGGTCTAAGAAGAAGTCCCTGCTTTTTTCTGGAACACCTATTTTGAAGGAACTGTATTTTCCTTTTGTGTTTAGTTTTTCAATCTCGAACTCTCCGGTTGGGTCGACGGATTTTAAAAAGGTTTCCACGTGATCTCCTTCGGTTTCAGTATTGAAGCGCCAAGAATGGATGTAGAACGTAACGCGCAACCGCACGTATTGTGGTGTCTTTATTTGTACCCGTAATAATTTTCAATATTCGTTTCCGCGCCTTTTGGGTTTGTACCTTCCACTCACCTTGGTTCTCGGGTGGGGTGTCTCTCTCGGATTTAGAAGAGGGGTCGGCTTTATCTTTTCCCAGCTTTTGGGTTCTCTGATTATCTCCCTCGTTGACCAAGTTGTTTTCGGAGGCAGGTGACTCGCTGATTATTGGAGGCTGAGTTTGTTCGGGTTGGGGCGCAGGCGTTTCGTTGGTTGGACACCCCTTAGTGCGCATTATACACGCGCATTCCAATAAGAAAATTTACTTACGCACGCCGGGGTTTGAACCAGCAACCTCCGAATCTCTAGTCAAGAGTACCCCTAGACCACGAAGGCCGTAATACGTACGATGTAAGAATATTTCACATCCCGCATGCACCGACAACCGATAGTAGTATATTAGCGGTAGGTACCTTTGTACTTGTACGTTGTTTTCAAACATAGATAATATTTGGATGATTTATTTAGAGCAGTTTTAGTGAAAAATCACCTCAAGTACCCTGTTTTTATATTTTAAAGTAATAATTTAAGTCAACTACTACCTAAGATAAAAATAAAGTGTTTGATATCTAAAAATCACCCTGTATATACAATTCACCACTAATTGGCTAATTTAACAAAAAAATACCTCAAACTTATGGGAGTCGAATTGTTCAAACTCCAGACGATATGTTCAATATCTAAAATAATCATTCAACATTTTCAAGCCATGTTCAACGTCCACCTTTAAAGTTTTAATATGGGCATATTATAACTTCAATCTTCGAAATATGATATTAAAACATTTCCTGTTACATATGTATAAAACGAAATGACCAAAATCGAGATTTTTTTTAAGAATTTGCATGTAAAAGCAAAAAAAAACGTCTCCTGTAAAATTTGCTAAATGGTCTATTTAACATACAAGCACTAAGGCAGCGAACGGCATGATATGAGAAATTTGTTTAAGATCTTTAAAATCTAAGAATTTTAATTATAAATACAGGTTAAAGGACCTCTAATAAAATCTTCCACTAAGTAATTAATTTTGAAAAGGTCTTTATATTTAATTAAATATTTCTTCAAAATATTGTCAGAATACGAAAGCGTCTATTCATAAATATTGCTAAAAATGATCCTTGAAGGATTAAAATAAACAATTATTTTAATATAAAGGCTTCGCTAACAATATCTACGCAGTTATCACAGGTTATCACAATGTATAATTAATCAAAAGAAAACATAGTTTTTACATTTGCTCCACACAGGAGGCCTTGAGGAAAATAATTCCCCTCATGGACTATGTCATCTTTGGGAATGCTGTTTGGAGGGTCTTTTTAGGAAAGAAAGGATGGGACGTTCTGGGAAGGAAAAAGGTACAGGGGGTGGGTAGGAATGTTGGGGTAAGTGTGTCTAGGAGTGACGGACGTACGAATCCATCCCTCCCACTGCGGTGCAAGGCGATGTTTCGAGAGCGTCCCATTGGAGAGGTTAAAAGGTCTCCCTCAGCCCGATCATCACTCCCGATCCGGCCTGCCATTCAGTTGGTGGAGCCGGATAAACCTTACCCCATGAACCGGGCACCCCTGCTATGTCACCAAACGTAATGAACCACTTGGGCTGACCTATGGTAGAGGTGCTGGTGACCCAACTAATGGTTCCCGGGGCGGCGCGAACTTGAAAAGAACTTTCACAGGACTGAAAATCAACTTGAAAAATGAAAATCAAAATTTTGAGGAATTGTTAAAATTTTGTTAAATAACCCGTCCTATTTCTAAATGTAATTATTGATACTGAAAATTAATAAAATTCGCAAAATGATCTTAATCTTTACTGAACGAGTTTCATTATTTGAAAATAATAAACCTCTTTTCAGGGAAAAAGTTTTTTTATTTTCATAAAGGAATAAGAAATACGTTTAGTTGCGGAGAGGTGATGTATCTCTTGATTTGAAAATATATCTAAAAAATCTTATATTATCATTACATTAATACAGTTATAAAGAGATTCTAAGAAAATTTTATTGAAAAGTGAGAAACCATTTTTAAATTCTGTACAGTAAAACGAAAGCAATGGGAGTTTTTTTTTCTCACAAAAGCTTTGTGAATCTTTTAAAGAATCTAAATGAGATTTGAACATTAGCAAAAAGCTTTTAAAAGATGTTATGCCGTTTGAATTGTGAATAATATAAATTGACTTTCGCAGTCGATATTTTAATTTCATATTTTATTTTATTCTATTAGTTTCTTAAGGAAATGAAGTCGGGAAACCAACATTAAAAACGATTTTCTAAGAAAAATTTGTGAAATTACATGAAATTATTTTTATTTTTTCCTGGCTTAGCGAAGCCTTTACTTTTGTAAAAGTAATTTGTTAATTATCACGATATTCAAAAAGTTACTGAGTAAGTTCTTTTCATATAAATAAGTTAATATTTTCGAATGAATTAAAATTATTTCTTATTTACAAATAGCTTGATTCACTTACTGACTTTTAATAATAATAATAATAATAATAATTGGATAATTTGTAGAGCGCCGTTTTTGTGAAAAATCACCTCAAGGGCGCTGTACAATTTATTTCCTAGGATCTACATTTGTTATTTAGAAAAGATACCAAAACATACTTACCTGGCAAGTCACTTCCAACAAACACACTTATATTAAAAAGTTTATGCTTATAAAAGATAGAACTGCACGCAGAGGACACTATATCAAAAAACACTGGTCGTCGCATGATCTTAAGTCTGCTATAGTTTTTATTTTATTTTAAATGTATTTTAACTGTCTTAAAAGCCTACAAATTGTTAGTTGTTATCATTTTTATTTATTTATTTTTAATTATTATTTTTATTTATTTTATTTTATTTTTAGTATTTTTTACATTTTGTTAATTTAAATTTAAATTGCCGTCAACTGTGAAAGTGGAGGTTTCTGAAATTATGGATACGACTGTCTGAAAAGGTGCGTTTTAAGTTTAGACCTAAATTCTGTCGAGTCTGCGATCATTCTCAAATCATGTGGCAGTCCATTCCAGGCTTTAGGTCCTGACACGGCAAAAGCACGCTCACCGAACTTAGTATCTGGTGTGCGCTTTGGTTCCTTCAACCTTCCGATAGCTGATGACGTTGCTGACCTAAGGGTTGACCGTCGGGAATTGGAATCTTCTGGAATACACAATTCTGATAAATAAGCCGGAGCCATTCCGTTAAGTGACTTAAATACCATCCAGCATACCTTGAACTGGATTCTTTCAGGACATTTGAGCCAGTGCAGATTTTTGAGATGCTCTGAAATGTGGGAGTATTTAGATACTCCGGTGATAAGCCTTGCCGCGGCGTTGAAAACGGATTGTAATTTGTTGATTTGACATTTAGGGAGACTTGCATATATTCCGTTGCAATAATCTAGACGTGAAACAACATAGGAATTGACCAGCAATTTAGTCGCCTCTGTTGGCAGGTTTCTCCGCACTGCTTTAATTTGCCTTAATTGAAAGAACCCCGTGCTTACAGTTCTGTTCACCTGAGTTTTAAGGGAAAAATTAGCGTCCAGATTGACACACAGTAATTTAATGCACGTTTTTGGAGTGATGTCACTTCCGGAAATGGTTATTGGGGAGTTTTCAATGTTATGCTGACGTCTGATTGTAGCAGTCCACAGAAACTCAGTCTTTGTGGGATTCAGTTTCAATCTATTTGAGGTCATCCAGCGAGTAATTGCTTCTATACACTCAGTTATACGAATTTTTAGACTGTTTATTTCTTCTGTTAAGCATTAAAAATAAACTTGCTGGTCATCAGCGTAGCAGTGAGATAGAAGGCCGAATGATTCTATTATTTTAGCGACATCATTCATGAAGAGGATGAAGAGTAGTGGGCCCAGAACGGACCCTTGGGGTACTCCAGATGAAAGGGTTGCATAATTTGATTGGTTTTTTCCTACTTTTACGGCTTGTAAACGGTTGGCCAGGTACGATGTCAGCCAGGTCTTAACATCACAGTTTAAACCAAATGATTCATCTAATCGTTTAATAAGAAAGTCATGGTCAATCGTGTCAAATGCAGCACTCATGTCCAAGACTGAAAGAAGTGCCAGTTTACCCGACTCAATGGCAGTAGTTATGTCCGACAAAACACGTAGTAACCCGGTTTCTGTGGAGTGAAACCGTCTATATGCAGATTGGTATTTAGTTAATAATTCATTTGAATTTAAGTGACATATGACCTGTGAGGCAGCGATTTTTTCTAATATTTTTGATATAAAAGGCAGATTTGAAACGGGTCGGTAATTTGAAAGATCTTCAGCGTCCAGTTGTGGTTTTTTTAATAATGGAGTTACGGTAGCTGATTTAAGGGATTTTGGAAAGTCACCCGTGCTAAGTGACTTATTGAAAAGATTAACTAAAAAGGGAGCAATTTCATTGCAACACTTTTTCAGTAGCCACGTTGGAATAGGGTCGAGCGAACACTGCTTGTTCGATGAAGTAAGAATTAATTTTCTTACTTCTTCTAGGGATGTAGGTTTGAAGGCAGAAAGGTTTTCTCTATTGCATTTAGTAAAATACGGTGGTGGAGCGTAGGTTGTTAGGGCTCGTATTGACTCAATTTTGTCAAGGAAAAACTTGGAGAAGATTTCCGGAGCTATGTCGATTGTATTTGGTGCATGGACATCAGCAATGACTGTCTTAACCGAGTTCCAAAGACTACGTGGATTTTGACGCTCTGAAGTGATCCTATTTGTCCAATATTCAGACCTTTTTGAACGGATTAAGATTATGTACTCCTTTTGAGCCTGTATCCAATCGTTCCGTGATGTAACCCCCGAGTGTCTGTAGGACCTCTCCAATTTACGCATCAATCTCTTCTGGCTCCGACATTCTTCGTCAAACCAGGCATCAGATTTTTGTAGACGCTGAGTTTTTGTAGAAATTGGAGCATATGTATTTAAAAGGGTTGAAAGGATGGTGTTATAATCTGCTGCTAGTTTGGTTGGCGACTCTGTTTCCCATGCGCTATGTGTACAGAGCGGAGAAGCTTTTAGTTCTGACAGAAAGTCGTCAAAGTTAAAACCGTGCCATGCTCTTGATGTGATAGTAACGTAAGGAATTTTCGGTGGGTTAAAATCGATTTCTGCGCGAATAAGTCGATGGTCTGATAGTCCTACATCCACACTATCCGCTACCAGAAACGGACCGCTTGACTTTGAGATAAAAATGTCCAAAGTTTCGCCAGCATCGTGAGTTGGGGAATTAACCCATTGACGGCAGCCGAAGCAGTCTAATAAATCAGTGAATTTATTAATTAATCAGTGAGTATTTGGTGATTCTAGACGCTCTTAGTGAATGTTAATGTCGCCTGTTATGAAAATATTATCGGAAAGTCCCACAACCCGCTCGAGAAAACACGAAAATTCATTAAAAAAGTCCAAAGTGATTTGTTTTGAACCGGGCCGGTATGGGGTACATAAAATGAATGATGCTCCTGCAGACGAAACTCGGCATCCCAAGTGCTCAAAGGTTCGGTATGCACCAATTGACACCCTTGTTAAAAGCAAGCCCTGGTGACCTAAAATCACGATACCCCCGTGATTTACGCTAGCGATGTTGTCATCCCGAGAAATTGTTGCTTTAGGTCGGGCTTCTTCTAGCACGACATAACCTAAAGCTCGGAGTCTCTTTATTGAAAAAGAGTCACTATTTTCGTGCCAAGTCTCAGTTATGGCCAGGACATGAAGATTCTGTTCGTTGAAAACCCCCCCTACCTCCTCTATCTTGTTATTGAGAGATATAACATTCCAGGATCCTATACCTAGTTGACGGCTCTTAAAGTTGGCATGCCGTTGTATACAAGCATTAACTGTGTTATATTCTCTCTCCGGATTCGGGAGAATTTGAGTTGCTACTTTTCCCTGTTCTTCTGTTAGCGGTGACGTAACTATTTCGATGCTGTGTTCCAGATGTTTTTTCCTACTGCGTCCAGCTCTGCAACCACGAAACCTAATTTTACGGGTAGTTGTTTTAGTAATAACGCGTCCAAGGTTATACAGCGATATCTTTGCAGCTATTGCAGGGTCCAAATAGACACTTTCACTATTAAGTCTGAGTAGTGTGGCCCGGTCATATCCGACATTGTTTACAACCATCATAGCCCAAAGGATACCCTCATAAATCACTTACACGCACTTGAAACTGTTCACTAGTCTATCACTGTGCACATGTGGTAAGCATTTAAAACCGACGACCGATTTTTTGCCTTTCACTGTGCACTTTTTGGATAACGTGGCAGATTTGAACTAAAAATATGTAAAACTTTATATTAAAACTTGAATTAAGCCCGAAGGGGCTACAGAAAAATTATTTTACTTTTATACACGTAAATTAAAACTTAATGCGGTTATTGTATGCTAAATTTACACCTGGAAAATCGAGGACTTCCCAGGATTTCAAAAATAAACTCGGAGCGCTTCCAAAAAGCAGCCGGCAGCCCCGAAGAGCGCCCGAGAAATTGCAAGAAAATGTTGTGGTTGCCTTCGTTGAGAGTTAACTTTAGAGTTATCTGAAGTTATTTTCAAATACATTTTTTGTTTAAGTTTAAGACATGACTTCTTACATTGATATAAGGGCACTCCCTTGGCCCTCCACAACACAACTCTCCATCTCAATGTTATCTTATTTTCTAAAAATTCTCTTTTGCACACGGAGAAAACTTACTGATATAAAATACTGTTAATTTATTAAAAATCTGGTCAAATTATTCATTTTTCTGTTAAAAACGGGACTACAGGCATTTCACAAAAGAATTGACAGCGTTCCTAAAAAAGTATCAGTTAGAAGCGAGTATTTTGTGAGGACAGTGGAACACGTGTTCATATAAATACTGATATTGTCGGATTCCGTCATGATATTTATTAGAAAAGAACACGTGTTCTCGAAATATTTTAAATTGCTAAGATTTTATCAGGAAATGGGCATGCCATCACTTTTTAACAGGATCATTTTCTTAATCATCTTGGTAATTTTACAAGGTTAAAGAACCTATTACATTATGACGTGTAAGTGAATGGCAAGAGAAGTCGGGGACGAGCGAGAAAGACATGGTACGATAAGGTAAATTAATTCCTTTAGTCGGGCCATGTAAAGAGCGAAAATAATGAAAGCGTATTTTATAAAAGAGCATGTAATATGAATGAAACAAGGAGTGTATGTAAGCTGTGATAGATTTTGTCACGATCTATCCTCTCTGCCTACCCTTGCGGGGAAACAGCCTTATGGTTACCTAGTTACTTTTGAAAGCTCTGCCTTACTTGTTCCGAAATAAATGCACGAAATAAATTAATGTTTCATTCGTAAACGACTCTTGTATAAAGAACTTTAATCCATGAAAAATAATGCACAAACAAAAATAAAAAAAGTCTTATATAACCTTACATTAAAATACAAACAAAAAAAAGCAAGCAAAAAAAAAGTAATTCACATGGGAGTCATTCTCCAGAATCAACGGTCAAAGTTTAACAATTTTTTTCAACCTTTGAGCATATTCATATTTGGCTTAATATACTGATTTTTGTAAGTATGGATACCTATGATAATTTATTTATCATGCTAAGAGCGTGAAATTATAATATGCAAACAAATATAGCACCAAGTCAAGAAATTTCGTTAATTAAATATTATTATTCCGACGAACTCACTTACGAAATTCCATAAATATTCATCATACGGATGTACCGCGTATTTATCAACTTCCTCGGGCTGTTTATACGTCTGATAATAAAAATGATTGGGAATGATTTTCGCAAGCGATTCGCTTTCCAGTCACGATGCAGTGGGTAAATCGGAACAACTCGCGGCGTGAGCTTTCCTCTCTCTTTTCTCTGTCATGTACTCCTGGCAGGGTTTTATTTTTTCAACCGTAAGATTTACCAAAGTGTTGTGTTAGGTTTGAAGTAATCACATTTTACGGTTTCAAGAAAAATCGAAGAACATCACGTATTTTTTTAGGTTTCGTGAAAAACGTATTGGGTCTGAATTTAGAACATTTTGTTTAACCAAATTCTCTTCTATGATTGTTTTGGGTTCTTCAACTCAAGCTTAACTCTTCCAAAATCTTTCAACCCCAACTAAATTCATTTTATGTAGTCTACATAGTAAGCATTCAAAAATAAGATTGTTTGAAGGGGAGATATGTAAATACAAATGTTAGAGGGAACGCGCTAATGATAAAAATAGAATAAAGCATAACTTTTAGAACTGTCTTAAGTAGTATTTAAAGAAAACTGTGATTTTTTTGATACATGTAACATATTAAATAACAGAATCAGACCCATATTTTAATAATTTTTGGAGCACACCTTGCAATTTTTATATACAGGGGGAATTTCAAATAATTATAATAATTGGATAGTTTGTAAAGCTCCATTTTTGTGAAAAATCACCTCTAGTGTGCTGTAAAATAATTACTTTTTAGCTTAGAGAATGTACAGAAATTATTTAAATATTTATTAAGTTTTTTTTTTAAGGCTTAACAAGCACTGCGAATAAACGCAAGCGTTTTGAAATCGCCAAAAAATGTAACATAAAACTTTCTATGCAAGTCCACAAATTAGCGATTTTTTCAGTGACTGAGTTTGAAGACGCGTGATTTTTTGTGTCCCATTGTAATACTATGGTGAAGCAAGCACAGCGGTTAAAACATTATTATTGAAGTGGAAAAATTTCGGCATTATATGAAAATTTGTTGAATCAATACAAAGAGAAATTTTTGGCTTTGGCCAGAGGTATTTCAAAATGTGTGCAGGGATTGGGCAAGTTTGTCAAAGGCAGAAAATAAAAATAAAGATACGTGGTGCGAAACAGTTTTATTATTGAAATTAGTTGATTAGTTATTTAGCATCGTACTGCCACTTTAAGGTACCAGGTAGAGATGAAAAGTAGTCGGCAAATAAACTCCGTATTTGCACGACGTCATTACTAGGACGAAGTCTAATTGGGTGTAAGTTTCACTGTTCCGAATGTTCCCATTGGTATACATTTTCTTGAAATTCTTTCCCATCAGTTTTTTGTACGAAATTGTGCAATATACAGCACGTTTTACGATATAAACGCTTAGTTAGAAAAATACGCCATTTATTGCCATAATACCAAAAGTACATTCAATTTGTTCTTCTTGCATACAAAAGTCTGTAGTTATAATTTTTTTCCTTAATAGATATATTTCTGCTTGAGTATGGTCACACCAAATGTTTAAAAGTGGAAGAGCTTGATTACCAACAAATCAAAATGGTATTTCAGGTCCTTCATTATAATTGGAATCGTTGGATTGTTAAAAATTTTCTAACAAAATTTGAATTTCCGAATACGCTGGCGTCACTATTGGATCCGTATTTCCGTATGCACCCACATCAAAAACTTCTCATAATTAAATGATTCTGAGCCGGTATAATCGGGTCTTTCCATTCTTATATGCCATCAACTGCGAAGACACAATTTGGGAAGTTTGTTTGTTTATCAAAAAACGCCTTTGCTATGTTTAACCAGTCTTATTTTGTCATTTCTTTCATATAAATAGGCTGCAAACACAACCACAAATGTTTGCATGTGTAATAAATAATTTCAGTCGTGGTATAAATTAAGTATCCAACGTACAGCAAGTTCATGCTATTTCCTGTAGCAAGGTATCTGTGAACAAGAAATTGATTTTGTTTTTTTTTTGTTTCAGGGACCTCCAAACAAAAAATGGAAAACATAAAAGACTTTTACGCTAAAGAATTGGAGGCACAGAAAGGAAAATCTGAACAAGTTGCTTTCCCAAAGAAAAAGAAATATGTTTATTTCGATTCAATGCTTTTTCTAATTCTTTCCATGCAGAAACGAAAAACGACCAATAAAGTATTGTCTCCTGTTTCCACTCAGGAAAATGAGGCTTATGTAACATCGCCTACTCCTGAACAGAATTCACAACCCACCAATAACATAAGAACACCACTACGAAAGATGAATTGTTCTCGAGACACAAAATCAACAGATAGTGAAAAACAATTTCTTAACATATTAAAATACAAGAAAGTAGAGGACAAAGACGAAGAAAAAACTTTGCGCTAATGAAAGTTCCTATGTTACGTAAATTAAATGAAGATCAAAAGCATTATGCAAAGATTGAAATCATAAATTTCTTAAAAATAACACGTTCTCATTCATCTACACAACAATCGAGAACCATTGTGTATTCTAACATATTCCCAGCCACAAAGCACCTATCAATATTTTTCACAATCCTCATCTATGGATACTATATATTCTATCCAATCAACACCAGAAACACTACCACTATCGACTCTATCCCCACAGCCACCCGCGACTTCAACTCCTCAGCTTCCACCAACTACATTTCAACAAGCACCGCCTGCACCAATGCAACAAAAATCTAATGCCAATTATCAGGCAAGAAGTTTTAAGACCAGCCAGTGTGACTGCCAATTATTTATAGCAATTTAATCATAGTCAGTTAACAGAAGAACAAGACCATGTTTGCTTAAGGGTATACGAAAAATGTTTAATTTTTGGATACACTTTTACTTTTTAATGTATCCTGTTCAATGGTGAATCAGAATCAGATTGATTTAAACGTTTTCTTGATAATTAAAAATTGTTTTCTTACCTCAACGTAACAGGTAGTCGCGCTTCTGTTGATATTGCGTTACGAGATGTAGTTTCTTCATATTGAAGATACTGGCCCACAGCTTGTAATACTTTATCATAAGTACCACTCGACATTCTGTAGTAGGTAGTTAAAAAAAATATTGAGATGCTGACGCACGTTGCTCTATATTTTTGCAAAAGTACCTTTTTAAATATCTTTGATCTTTTAGTTGATATACCCAATACCTAAGTCGGCGGCGTTGTTTACTTTTTTTTTTTTAAATCAAAGCCACAACAGAAATCCATGGTGGTACTGAAATAGAATTAAGTAAAAACGCCATCCGCAGTGCGTTTTTGTATGCGGTTTGACGTTTTCGGCTATTCCAAAGCCACTGCGTTTAATTACAGTGCGTGCACCCACTAATAAGATCTTAAAACTTAAAACGTCCAATGAAGTTATGTTTTCAATCGGTAGAGATTTGGAATGCTAGATCTTTAACGAGTTAATGAATAACGATGAATAAGTGACGTTCCCAGAAACAAAGCGGAAAGATACCTTTTGACACGGTTCTGATCGTGGCATTAGCCATGGATTTTGTGTGGTCCGTCCCCGATTCCTTTACTTGACTTCCTTCAAGATATGGAATACAGCAGTTCTTTTTCAAACACAATTTAAAATAAATCATGAATAGTGTTGTTCTTAAGTTCTGCAAATATTTTAATAAATTGCTTGCAGAACTTAACAATAAACGTTATTAAAACTCAGAGATAAAAAGTGTATATTATCACACCATGATAGTTCCACTGACATCGAGTATATTAAAAATGAAACTCCACATGTAAGCAGTGGCGGTTCCTTGGTATGTGCATTTGTGCCCCATTCATCGACATACGAAAGTACGCTCCAGTCATTCTATCCAGATCATATTCTCACAAGACTCCTGCGCATTCGATTCGTGCATATTTTATTGTGTACAAAACTGTGTTTGACTATAATATACGGGAACAGCATCGGTTGGTATCGAGATTGCTTGGTCCACGGAAACGGCGACAAGAACGAAATAGATTACGCTCAAAACAGCATATCACGTGTTCGAACAGTGCAAATATTATTATCAAACTCATCCCGTGCACCATCAACGCATGATCAGAGTGACTTGTAATTAACGTCACGTGTGATTACGCATTGGATTACGAGTAGTAATACTAGTATATAATGTTAGCGCTATAACATTCATAGATTTTCAGCGATAAATTGCGTAGTAGCATTATTTTTTCAATTATTTTACAACTTGATGGAGTGAATGAATTGCAGTACCCCCATTAATTAACTTGCTACACCTATATTATATATTAGATATATTTTAAAAGTGAGATACACTGCTGGCAATTTCAGTCACGAGCCGCATCTGGTAGCAAGTACCAGATATAAATATATAGATTTGATATGTCGTAAATAATAATAAACATAAGAAATTTTTACGAACACGAGAAATATTAAGCATACAAAATTTTTCATTAAATTTCGTATGCGCGATTTGTCAACCAACTGTCAAAAATAAAATAAATTGTAAAATAATTCGTAAAAAAAGGTTATCAGATTTCCGATAATTCCTTCGTGCTTCAAATGTTACATGTCTGGAATTAAAGAATTTACCAAAGAAATTGTGGCGGCGCAGACCGTTCGCTTGAATCCATTAAAATGCGCCAGGAAGTTTTAATGAAGCGATCTCCGCAGCGTTGAATTAAATACCTCTCAGAGTATCGAGGAATCTGGATTAAACTTGTATCAGACCTCTGGGGCTGGAGTAAATTGCATCAGTACAAGGTTGATTGAATTATTGTGGTTTGCTCAGATTTTTTCCAATTGTAAATTGCTCATCTTCTTGAACTAATTTATAAATCTATTTATTTTTATTGCATGAAAACTGTTCCATGAAACAGCAAAATTCTAGAGCTGAAATTTTTGTAAATTAAGAGATAATGCAACAATTTTCAGCGGGAAATGTAATTTCCATTATAAACCAGGGTGATATGATATATCAATAAATTTAAAGTTAAAAGAAGAAAAATACACGTAGACTACAATGTTGAAACCCTGGCAAAAGTGAGTAGTTAATACTACTTAATTACTTATCAGTAATACTAATATACTCGTATATTATGTATAGTATTATATTATACACTATTAAACTACATTTTGACAAAAAAAAAACAAATTTCATCATACACAAAATAACACAGACAATACAACAGACCAGTATGACAAGCGTACAAAGAAAACAAAAAAAAAACCGACAATAAATACAAGCTTTAGACAAAGATACTACCAATACCATGCTATAAAAGCATTCAATAGTCTAACACTTGAAAATAAAATTGAGGTAAACAAAAATAAATCCAGACACAAAATGGATTAAGGAACAAAAAAGACAATATTACCATAATTACATAACAAAAAATAAATAAAAAAACCTACACATAACACAGAAAACCAATATAAAACACACACATCAATCACAAACACATAAAATTATATTTTAAATGTATTACGTAGATTATATTTTTATATTATAAAATGAAGGCCTCAGCACGGGTAAGCCACCCAGTGAGGCCAACATTACTGGATAACTCTGAAATGTAAAAAAAAATGGTACCAAAATAAAAAATAAATAAAAAACTTGACTTAATTGACCAGTTTAATATCACACCTAATAAATAAGATTTAACCATACTTAAAGCCTTCATTTTGGGTTGATATGTTTTATAATAAAAATCCTTTTTAATGCCTGCCATCTATAAAGATGTTGTGTTAAATGCACATAATTTTTTAGTTATTTCACTTTCTAGAATTTTGGAGGCAGGAATAGGTATAGGTACCTCCGCCCTGGTAACAATTTATCGGATAACCAACACCTCTGCCATAGGTCACCCCAAGTGATTCGCTACGTTTGGTGACTTAGCAGGGGTGCTCGGATTGAGAGAGACCTTCGACCTCTCCGAACACTTTCGACCCATCGCCTTACACCACAGTGGGAGGAATGGATTCATACGTCAGTCACTCCTGAACACTAACACTAAGGACCCTACCTACCTACCCCTATAATAACCTTTTTATTTTTCAATACTTCTTTAAAGAAAGTCAAACATTCCCGGGTTACGAATAACCTGACAATATTTGAAAATCTCCTACTACCACCACAGTAAGCTGAAAATGTTGCATGTGTTGTGATGGAGGACTTAGCCAGCCGAGGAATTGAACACACTACGCCCGAGTGAGACCCAAGCGCGATGTCAACTCGGCCACCGACCGGACCGATCCTTAAAAAGATCGTCCGCACAAGATCCCTAAAGATGATATAAACCCTGACGGAAATTATTTTCCTGGTGTGAGTTTTAATCTCAAAATAAAGTCGATTTCCGCGTTTGTCTTTTTGTGCGCTTAGTTCTTCTAAACTGCCCCACGGATTTTGATAGTGTTTTCTCTATCCTTTAGAGAACTTCTTCTGGAAGGTTATAAATAATATTTGCATATTGTATTTATATATTATATAATACATGCATTAGGGTGTCCCAAAAAAATTAAAGTTGTTATTTTTGAACGCATACCCTCTAATTTTGTTTTAATAATGACAAAACACTTATAAAAAAAATTTCGATTACTTTGGACAACTGCAACCCGTGCCGACTTGCATCGAAAGATGTCAGTACTTGTACATTAAGACGCCAGCAAACAAACGCGTTGATGAGCTTGTAGTAACTTGCTATTTTGTTAGTAAACAAAAAAAACTCGTTCAGGCAAGATGTTGTTAGATTTACGCACTTCTAAAAAGAGTATATTTTTAATAGGAGTCGTAAAACACCAAATATCGGGTTCTAAACTGCCATCTAATGCAGTGCTCCGCAACCGGTGTGCCGTGGCACACTGGTGTGCCGTGAGTCGGACACAGGTGTGCCGCGGTCAAAGTCAATGTATTTGACATTTTACAATATTTCATTATGTATTTAATACACAATAACAAAATATTTTTCATAATATTGTCTATTTTTCATTGTCTGCAAATACTGTTAAAAGACTTATTCACAATAAATTAGAAACACTGATTAGAAAACTGTTATTGGCTGAAAATTTTGCGCTTCAGATCAACGAAACAACCGATATTAAAAATAAAGCATAGTTGATAGCTATTGTACTTTTCGTTGACGAGGACTTTATTAAAGAACATTATTTATTTGTAAGGAGGTTCCAGAGCGACCTACCGGTGAAGAATTTTTTCAAGTAACCGAAGATTTCTTCAAAATATACAACATTAAATGGAGCAATTGCATTGCTGTTTGCACGGATGGCACTGCGGCAATGACGGGTAGTAAAAAGGGTTTTGTCTCTTGTGTAAAACAAAAAATCCAACGTTGCAATTTACACACTGCTGCATACATCGAGAAGCATCGATGGTCAAAAATTTACTGGAGGAACTTTTGAACACGATGAATGAATGCATTAAAATCGTAAAAATAATTAAATCAAGAGCCTTAAACTCGCGAATCTTTGGAATACTCTGTCCAGAAACGGGAGCCGAATATGAATCCTTATTGTTTTATACTGAAATTCGTTGGCTATCCCGAGGCAAAGTTTTGGCTAGATTGTTTGAGCTTCGTCAAGAGGTGTGTGAGTTTCTTTTAAATCAAAATATGCCCAAACTATATCAGCACCTCGAAGATAATTACTGGATAGCCAAACTTGCATACATGGCTGATGATATATTCAAGCATTTGAATGAACTTTATAACGAACTTTGGCAGAAAGAGTTGCAAAAAGGATGTTTGGAAATGTACCAAAGGATCAACCATAGTACAATTGAAAACAAACAATTAACTGTGGATCTGGCCCAACAACATTTAAATATGCTTCAGCAGAAATTTGGTCGGTATTTTTACTCCATTAATACGGAACAATACGATTGGATTCGAAATCCTTTTGCAACCAATGCAATAAATTCTACGGAAGCACTGCCTCTGCAAATTGGAGTGGAATTTACAGATTTAAATAATGACATGAAATTAAAACTTCACTTCTCCGAAGATCCATTAGATGTTTTCTGGATTTACGTTAAAAAAGAATATCCTCACATTTCCAGCAAGCATTCTTAACACTACTTCTATTTTCAACGACATATTTATGTTAGCAAAGTTTTTCAACACTTGTATTAATTAAAAAAGATAAGCCATGCTTAAAAGGTTCGAGAACTTCGGGTTGCGCTGTCAAAAATAGAGCCGAATATAAAACTTTTGTGTTCATTGAAACAAGCGCAGATTAATTTAACAATTAATCGCTCATTAATTAATTATTATACGAGTATTATAATAATTATTAAGATTGCGTAAAAATAAATATTATAGTTATATGTATGTATGTATACTTTTCAAATAAAAAACAAGAAATTATTGTAAAATTTGTGTATCAATTTAATATCTATATATTTTAGCTTTTGGTGTGCCGCGGAATTCTAGGAAGAAATTTGGTGTGTCGTAGGTGAGAAAAGGTTGCGGAGCACTGATCTAATGGACAAGGTCTTGAAGTTTTGTTCTACAATATCCGGAAAGTGAATTTAACTGTCAATATAAACCAAATATAGCCATAGTTGGTATTAAAAGCTGTGTTTGAAGTAAAAATCAGTCAAGTGACTACAAGCCCTGACAAACCACTCTTCAAAAAGTTTCGAGATAAAATGTTGATCCTGATAAAATTCAGTGCTACAGAGAAAATCTCACATTGCACCTAACCGCTTCCGAAATCGATGATTTGCTGGACTTTTACCGTACTGCACTGACAACAAAAATACTTGGAGATGACTATTGAGAGTTTTTAGAGCTCTGTATGATAGTTTTCGGAGGAGATACAGCGAGAAAATTTAAGATTCGGCACCAGGTGCTCGATGGATGGCAAAGGCGCTTTATTCTTTGAAAATATCATTAATTTGTGCGCAATTTAAAATTACCGGTAAGGATAAGGCAGCACTTTTAGACGTTTGCCTGTTCATAGTAACATCCTATGTCAAGCCATGGTTACAATGTATTATAGCAGTTAAAGCACCTTACCAGGACTTGTGCTTTTTGAAATCGATGAAGGCATAAGAAAAAATTGATGAAAACATCTCAATGGCAGCTTTATTTCTGTTCAGTAAGCAGTTATGGTATTTCACCGATGAAGGATCTATTTTATCGCTGTTTGACGACGCTGTGGATCGAACAACTAAAATAAAATTGCTCGAAATATCAAAAAAAATATATTTATCAACCCATGACAAACGTTACATTCCATCGAAGGAAGAACTTGATGGTAAATTGTATGGTAAGTTTAAAGTAGTTTAAATTGTGTTTTGTGTTGAGGTTTTTGTTCATATCATAATTTAGTGACTTTTGTTTCAGAGAAAAATATTTACGACTTTCGATTTTCATGGCTTAATCTCACGGTCGAAGAGGAACAAAAATAATTTTTGTTACGATGTGTTCAGGAACACCGGAAGATTTATCCTGACTGTAAAAAACAAACTATGAAGAAAAAAATTAATCAATAAACCATTTTTAAATATAAAATACTACATAATTGAACATTTGTGCATTTTTAAATTTTATTTATCCGACAAAAATGAAAGTTGAAAATCCTTCCATATTAACTCTGTACCATATGTTTGGCATCAAGTCGGCACGGGTTGCCGGTGTTTAATCAAAATAATATTTATTATTTGAGTTATTGGGATCAAATGAAATAAAATAAGAGGGTATGCATATTTAAATTCAGGAAAAAAAAATTCTTCCTTATGTCCTGGGACACCCTAACATGCATATTATATTTATAGAAAATATAAATAAGGATAAATCCCAGCAACGCCAGGTACACAGCTAGTGTAAAAATAAAACGTAAAAGTGATTTAACAAAATGATCATAATATATTACTAATGCGAAATTTTAGCTCTCTTAACTCGAAACCGGTAGTAATTTGCTGAAAACTGGCAAGAATACCACCAACTCCATTTACTATTTTAGTCCAGGGTAAAATTATGTATATTAGTTGAAAATTTAGTTAGTCCATTTCTCTTACGGTTAATCATGATATAGTTTGTGTGTCTACGGTTAATACTTAATGGATAAACGTAATGCCTACCTACTTATGCTTAATTATAACTCACACATTCAACTCAACAAACACTATTTAATCGTCAAACCGCGATAAATCCCTTATTATTAATAAATAACCTGAGATCATCTCCAAACCTCCCACCGCAATCGATAAGCATTTTTACAAAAAACCGTTATAATATCAATAAGTCTTCGTTGCTACGTTAAAAACGCTACGGAATAAGGCGAGTAAGCGCTATGGACTAGTCAAGTACAGTAATATGGGGAATAACCAATTTTCCGCGTCAGTAAACTTCTTGTGTAGGTATATCCCTTTTATTCTCGATAAATGTTTCTGTTCGTGAGCAGTTTCACATCAATGTCAGTTTATCTAAAGCCCTTTCCTTTCCACTGAGTACCCTCCGGCATTACAAGATTTACTTTTTCAATCACTGTTTTATAAATAAAAGTATTTTATGAGGGTACATTTTGACATTTATATCCCGATTATCCCTAATACAAGTTGAACTTGTTTTTTACACACGATTTGGCTAATAGGACAGAAACATTGAATAAATATTGGTGGCTTGGATCACAGAGGCCTAACTACAAAAACTGATGTTTTGAGTTAAGCTTGGTTTTGTTTTAATGCCACAATCATATATATTAGTGACACGAAGCTCTCTCTCGTACATACAGCCGTTTAAGAGATGCAGTTTGGGCAAAGAGTTGAGCGTCTGAGCATCACAATCTTTATTTGCCTTTATCTCAAAACTATGTTTTGGTAGATAGGCCCCTGTATCCTTAACCCCCGATATATCCCATTGAAAAATGGGTATAGGTATATGTAGTTAAGGAAAGTTTAAGTCATTCAGATTTTATTTTATGATCACTGTTCAAAAATAAAAGTCTTTTAAGAAGGGACATTTTGACATTTACCTTGCAATATATCTTGATTTTTATTTATACGGCACAACGTTACACAAATTACTTGGTTTTATTGTAAGATCAACTAAACTGATCAAGAATTCTTATAGCCTAATAATTCTATTCAATTCGTTGATCCGCAGTGTTCTTGAGTTTGTGTCAAGAGTCTGGAATCCATATTATATCACACAGTTATCTAGACATGAATCTGTCCAAAGAAAATTTACACGGATTCTGTCATATCGTTCAGGTGTCTACCATCTACAAGACGGTTACGAACAAAGACTTACATATTTCAAATAAGAGAGTCTTGTTAAAAGACGAAACATAAATGACCTTTTAATGCTGTACAAAATTGTAACATAGTCCCTCTAATCAAGTTAAACGCCAGGCCTAAATTCACTAGAAACCTTAACATATTTTGGACCGAAATTTTTACCAATAACACTGGTTATTTTAATTCTATGTCTAAAATGTCTCGATCATACAACGATATTGCTAAAACACATGCTTGCAAAGATATTTTCGTAAATAATATAACTTGTTTTATGAGACATGTCCACGATTTCTGTACCTAAAAAAAAATAAAATAAAGAAAAAACAAATATTGTTTATTGATTGTTGATGGTTTGATATTTACTAATATATACCCAATTTAAACATATTTTCAAAATTATTATGTCTTGTAATTTCTGTAATTTTTAAGCTTTGTATAAAAAAATAATGATATTGTTTTGATAGTGAATGTGCAAATGTGATAGCTGCAGACACATTCGTCTAGGGACATTTATATTTGTATATAAATTTATTTTATACTATACAAGAATGTACTTTAAATGTCCTGTTTGTGTGTCAAATAAAAAATTAAAAAATAAACGTTGCCATCAACAAAAGTAAGAATAATGAAAGTACAAAAACTTAAACAAAAGTATTAAGTAACAAGCACAAAATGTAAAAGTTCAACAACTCAAAGAAAGGTATAAAGTAACAAATATAAAATGTAAAAGTAAAACAACTTACACTCAACTTATTACACTTTTAAAATAATATCATAATTCTCTTAAATAATATTAGATATACTTTTTTCTGCTTTTTTTCCCTCCTCCTTTTTTCTATTAATTTTTCACAACAGTTGTTTGTAAATTTTATTTTATTTTTCTTTGCTTAAAATAATAATTTGTTAAAATAGTAATTAATTTCATCTCTCCACTTTTTTAAAACGAACTTTTGCTCAGGAAAAAAGTGTTTTACGATACTGTTTCAGATATAAAAAAAATTGTAATATGTATAAATTGTTACTGTACATCTTTAAACCAATAAAGAAATAAAAAAATAAAAAACTCAAATAAAAGTATAAAATTTAAAAGAACAACAACTCAAACAAAGTATAAAGTAACAAGTATAAAATGTAAAAGTACAACAACTGAAAGAAAAGCATAAAGTAACAAGTATATAATGTAGAAGTACAACAACTGAAAGAAAAGTATAAAGTAACAAGTATAAAATGTAAATGTGCAACAAATGAAAGAAAGGTATAAACTAACAAGTATAAAATGAAATTGTACAACGTAACGAAAGAAAAATATAAAGTAACAAGTATAAAATGTTAAAATAATAAAATATCTAAAAGTATAAAATGTACAAAAAATATTATTTATTTAAAAAGTGAGTACTGCTAAGTATGAACAGTGAAGAAGAAAATAATTAATGGGAGAAGAAAATCTTCAATAAATCTAACTATTAAGTGAAAAAGTTCAAATCAAGTTTCCAGTTGTGAAATTTTCATTATCTATCGCTCTTTTTGTGCCATTAAAGGCGTGTTGATTGTCTCATATTAAGGCTATTTAAGTACTAGATTAGACAAGAAACGGGTAAGCACCTGGCTATGTGATTATTATGGTAAAGCCGTGGCTTACTGATAATACTGATTTTATCAGAGATGAATTTCGCGAGCGGGAAAACTCTTTTGAGGAGGGAATATGTTTGACACGGAGTTGTCAGATGAAGAAAAATATGACAATGGAAAATAGCTTTCAGTGACACACATAGACATGTTTTTAATACTGAGCGAAGCAATATTAACAATAAAATAGTTGAAAACCAGTCAGTAAAAATTGAACAATGAGAATTTTTATAAATGTATATACACCTTTTTTCTCAATTTATTAGTAAAAAGGCCTTCCAAATTCATAATCCTGAAGACTAATATAATATCCATACTTACCTTTTGAAATGTAATTCCAGTCAAAATAATAGTGTAAAATTCAACATTACATCTTTCTACAGAATTTTATTTGATTTTTTATTTGACTTTTTAAAACAAGTATGAGTAGATATTTATTTATTTATATATTATTCTCCCATATGGGCGTTTGGTAACATCTTATAATATTTACATAATCATTCAGTAGACCAGTAATCAAAAGTAAAAATTATTTAGAACCCATGCAGATGATTGGTATTGTGCTCACTTTATCACCGTATGTTGAATGTGATTTGACTCGGTAAATGAGGGCTGTCTATAATTCCATTCATAATTTTTAAAGTACAAATCTGCGTTTTTTAATCATTTTAATTCTTTTATCAAGTGGTTGTAATTTATAGTTTCTAATTGGTAGACCGAGTTTGTAGTTAATATATCTGAGAAATTAATGCTGAATTTTTATAAAATTTTATGATTTTTTAAAAAAGTCAAAAAAAAGGTCAAGGACCCATGTGTTTGAATCATATCAGAAAAAATCAAATGTAAAGAAAAAAAAACACATAATTTTTTTTGCTGAACGTGTTATCAAGGTTAAATTGGTCATGCCAACACAGTAATGCGGGGCTAAAGGGTTAAGACTATAATAATAAAATTTTCTACCAATGTAAGGAATATATGAAGAATACAGGACGCGAATGTGAATAGTAGAAGAAGTCGGGGATGCCCGAAGTTGCACGATCAAGTGAAAATGTCAATAGTATAGATACCCAAAAGGGTATGTATGAGACGATGTATTAATATGATTGAAGCAAGGAAAGAGTGTTAAGACAGAGTTGTTTGGGGGTCCGTCCTCTCTGTCTACTCCGTCAGGAAACAGCGTGGTGGTTAGTTAGTTTTAACATGTCAAAAACAAAATAAAATAAAATATATAACGCATAACTGTACTCAAAAAATGCGATACTCAATTTTAAAGAAAAATATGAGTACCTTAGTGAACAACACACCTACACTACAAGGACGAAATCCTCAAATCTACTAAACATTCCAAAATTAAATACATCATTCGGCCAGGAGAACGACTATTTCCATGCTATAAAATTATATAATGCCCTTCCTATTGAAATTAAAAACACCATGGAAATAGAAAAGTTTAAAAAAGACATCAAATTATGGCTAACCAAACATGAAGATGAGGAAATCATTAAATTTGTGAAGTAACCCCAACGCAACCTACAGACAACAAACACAAATACTTTTTGCATAATTTATTTTATATTTTGTGAGAACCAACAAATTAGAAGATGAGGAAATCATGATCAACACACATACAATAACATACAGTGCGCCTCGGAAAAGGAATACCTAGTGAGGAGGACTGAGAACAAACTACATAACTTTATATCTTTATGTTACTTAATATTGTATAAAAAAAAACGTATACAATAATAATAATATTGGACAATTTTTATAGCGCCGCTTTTGTGAGTTATCACCTCAGGGGCGCATAAAATATCATTATAATACACACATTATGTACAATATGCAATATACATTATGCACCTCATAGAAGATACCATAATTACCAATTTTAAAAAAATCAATACCCCCTTTTATTATTATATTTCATCACAGTTTTATTTTATTTTATTTCAATTTATTATTTCATATTATCTTTTTATTTAATTTTAAAATGGGGAGCTCAGCACGGCAAAGAACCCAGTGAGGCCCACATTATCAAATAATGTTTGAAAATATGTAAAGTTACTGTATGTAATAAAAAAATGAATACCAAGTTTAAGTATTTTGAAAGCATTTAATTTGTTTTAAATTTGTTAGTGGTCGACTTGCAAAACCCGCTCTGGAATTTTTCGGAAGTCGATATCACATAAAACTATTTGGAACACTTTGAATATAAACCTTATTGCGCTACCACTTCCTTTAGCCAACGTTTTGGATAGTATTACAATGACCATCATCAGATATCACATCAGCCACACACTGAACAAATATGTTACACATGCCCTGATAATGGACAATGTAATTTTGTCTGAAACGTTGGCTAAAGAAGGACGTAGCGTAAAACGGGATAATACCCCCAAAATAAATCACTATAATAATTATGTATTATTTTTTTGATATTTAGCAAAAAAAAAAAAAATTATTTCTTTTAAATTAACTTTTTAGGAATGTGTGAGAACCGGTAAAAATTTCCAGAGCGGGTTTTGCACGTCGACGACTCAATCAACCCTAATACTAGTCCTTTGACCATTGTGTACCACAATTATTGAGTATACCGTGGTGCGTAGTTCCACTGGCTCTGGGTAATTGGGAGTCATATGCGGTATTCACATAAAATAATATTGAGAATTACTGTATGGTTAATTAAAGAATTTTGTGTAATCCCAATATTGCTTTATATTGATGAAAGTAGGATATACAGGGCGGGTAAAACAGACAGTGCAAAAAACAGACAGCTTTGAAGGGCTATTAAAAAATGCCTCCTTCAACTCAATGGTACATCGGGCCGTTAATGTCCCTTTAAATATTGAGAATTTCAATAATGAAATTAAAATTATAAAACAAATAGCTCTAAACAACGGATATAAACCTGACATAATTAAAAGTTTAGTTAATATGAAACAAATCAAAATATTTTCTAAAAAGTATATTTATAGTGGAGATAATAACAATCAATCTAGTAAAAAGCTAATATATTATAAAAAACTTCTTTATACAGGCGACTTATCCTTAAAAATATCCCGCATGTTACCAATTAATATTTCGACAGATTTTCACACTAATTCTAAAATAAATAAAAAAAACCTAATTAATAACAAGGATGTTTCAAATAAATTAGATAAAAATGGGAAATAGACTTTAGAGTGTAATGATTGTAACTCACAGTATGTAGGTATGACTACTAGAAATTTCAAAACCAGAATTAGGGAACACGAACTATGTTTAAAAAATAATAATTTCTCCGAGTTCGCTAATCATTTGATAGAGACAGGCCATAACTTCAACCGGGATAAAACTAAGTTTAAACATTCTAACATTAATAAATATTTCAATTTGTGCGCATTAGAAATATTATAAATCAACAAAAAAATTAATTCAAACATTAATATAGTTAATAAAATAATAGCAACTTGCAAATCACCTCTATTGACAATGTTCCCCGTTATGTTGACTCCTCCCTCCGTTTTCTGCACTTAAAAATTTAGTTTTAAAATAGCTAGTTAATGACACGGACGTGTCGAAACCGGTCGCTAATTAATAAAATTTATACGTAACAAATGTACACTGTGAATAATAAAACTCATTAAAAACAAAAAATGTCTAGAAATTGTTACATAGTGAATGCCAAAGAAATACAATTTTTTTTTTTTTAAATGCGACAATTACAGAAATTGGGTTAATTTTATTTTATTCGGAACATCATGCCATCTTATGCATCAAGTCCTGAAGATAACATCAGACAGATGATGGCCCCCAGCAGCGATACATTGATAAATGCGGTTTTGTCCGGACCAAACGATGGGAATGACTGAAAACGGCACGACCCTCCCGAAAAAACGAGGTTCCTACCTCTACCACACAAGATGTACCAGCCCTTCAACATTGCATCTCTTTTGCTGTACTCTGTAGTTTCAAAATTGAATAAAATTTAAGATCAGTTTCAATAAAATTTAAGATCTACTATACAGGAGGAAGTTGTGGAAAGTTAAACTTTTCGACGCTACCTTATTGGGTTATCCGCCGAAGCACACGTGCAGTGCAGCCGTGGTGTAATAACAATGTTTCAAGCAAATTAACGAGTCTCACATTGTACAAAATTATCGACGGTTTATAAGTGCATTTTGAAACTCATATTACAGTACAACTGACAGAAACGTTTTATTCTAATTACCCATGAAATATTGTGATTCAATTTTTATTATTGTGGGTATCTGTTGCTAAACAGACGCTGACAAAAATATCAAAAAGTGGAACCTAAATTGTACAGTTTTTTTGAAGATAATATAAGGGATTTTTAAACGAAAATTAAAAAAAAAAATCATAAAAGATACGGTCGCATCTAGTACCTTTGCTTTGCTGGGGCGCTACTCTACTAACCAAGATAATGGCACCCATATCCTTCGGTTATATTTAACAATACAAAACTTCGAATAATAACTACCAATTCTATCTTTATTTTCTCATAAAGCACATTTTTATCGGCTACGATCTATTATGTATGATCGCAAGGTTCAACTCAAACTAAATGCTATCTAGATAGTGTCTAGAATATCTTTTCCGATTTTATGTCCGGGTTAAATCTTCCCCATAGGAAAAACTAAACCCTTCCACACACTTTTCCACAAATGATCATCTAGTCAATCAACATTATGCAAGTGCGTTATAAAAGCAAAACAAATACAAAACAATACAAGAACAACACGTCAACTCACCAGAGATCAAATGGGAAAATAATTCACCGACTATAGATATTTTCATATCAGAGGGTTGGGCTCGGTAGAACTCCAAACAGGGCCTATAAATCCCACTGATCCCTCAACATAAATATTTAATAAAATCTTTCGTTATCCTACATGTATTTAAAATGACTGATTTTTGCATTTTTATATATAAATTTTTTGATAGATCTAATACGCTTAAATTTTTAATGAGAGAGCTAGGTATAATGCCAGTAACCGAAATGACGAATGGTAATATTTTTATAGTCTGAGAATATATATTATACTATGTTAATTTTAATGTGTTACACATGTATAAACTTTTTTTGGAATATTTTGTTTAAATCCTCAAATTGTACGTTTTTTTGATGTGGAGCTATAATTCATTAAAAATAATACAAACGATTACCGGAAAATATGCAATATGCGTATTTAAAAAAATTAGTGTGACTTTCAACATGGTAAATTTATAAGTTTCAACAGACTTTTTAACATGGTAAATTACCTGATAAACTATACAAAAGAGGATTTTTTGAAAGTTCCAACATGCATTTAATTTTAAAAAGACAAATATCTAAATCTTCAATTACCTCCATTACTTGTTGGGGTACATGACTTGACAAAAATAATACTGACCATCTGATCTTTTTTGACTAAAAAACATCAATAATGTCGAATTTTTTAAACTATGCACTCTATCACACTGAAAAGTCACTTGCCGCCACTGATTGTCAACTGAAACATTAGTCGATTCAAAAAGAATTTAAACTGAGTTTAATAGGGGTCAGTTAGTAATGAATACTGAAAAATATATAATTTGGTTGGGAAAATAATTAATAAACAATTAAATATTTTCATAACAGGAAGAAGAAGAAATCAAACTCAATATTGATGACTGTGTTCTACAGGGTTTTCCAATAAAAGGTGTTATTTTGAATAGCCCGCAATTTCGGTAGATGTTACTTTTGAAGCTGTCATTTTTTGAGATTTGACAAGTAAAAACTACGCCATTAATAAAAATGGAACGATACACGCTTCAACAACGCATTAAAATTATTAAAATTCACTTGAGTGAATCAAATGCAAATAATCTTGAGTGATGAGGCCCATTTCCACCTCGGTGGCTTCGTCTACAAGCAAAATTGTCGCATTTGGGGCTCGGAAAACCCAAGAGTTATTGTTGAAAAATTTCTCTATTCTCAACGTGTGACTGTTTGGTGTGGTTTATGGTCCGACGGAGTCATTGGAACTTACTTTTTCGAAAGTGAGGCTGGAGCAACAGTTAAGGTGAATGGATTGCGCTATCGAGAAATGATTAATGATTTTTCATGGCCGAAATTGGATGGTATTGATCTGGATAACGTTTATTTTCAACAAAACGGCGCTACGTGCCACACAAGCAACAAGACCATTGAAATTTTACGATTGAATATCAAAATAACACCTCTTATTGGAAAACTCTTATTGAAAAATTGTATAATAATAATTGGATAATTTGTAGAGCGCCGTTTTTGTGAAAAATCACCTCAAGGGCGCTGAAAATTACGTGGATTGATTTAAATTATTTGGATTATTATTAAGCCTCAATATTGACTAATACTTGTTTCAAGCATATCGATTCACTTGATTGAGAAAACGGAACCCGTATTTGTGTAAGGCACTATTTGCTAGAATCACTGTTTAGAGCACTAGATATTGGATATACCGTTCTTTGAATACGTAGGTAGTTCGAGCTGAAGTCTCCTTTTATCTAGGATTAATGATGAACTATTTGGAAGAAATTAAAAATCATTTGTTTGCATAATCAGGACTGTGAAGATGCTTCTTTGTATAACAGAATGCTAGCAGATGACCATACCATAATAGTATCCAGAGTGAGGAGGATTGGATTATCGAAATAATAATACGGGTTTAAGATTTAGCCTTGCGCTTGAAATCGGTATTTTTTTATCGAACAAAGGGTTTCATTCGAAATTGTTTAGTCGTAAAATTTGATTTCCATATTTTTATATGCATGATTCTTAGGAAACGCAAATTGTTTTCAATTCTCTCGCTAGGTACTTACCTATGTTATTAATATTATTTCTAAACGGTAAGAATATATCATAAAGAGTCCGTAAAAATGATTGTCCGTAAAATAAGTTTAATCTGTCTGTAAATTTGTTTGTACGTTCCGCTTCCGGCTCAAAATGGTGGCCGTTTTTATTGATTAGGATAAATTATTTTTAAATGTGAAATCATCGTGCTTATTTGGACACTATTCCTTATTATTCGAATTTTTTCAATATTTGTTACCCACCTGCCAGAAGAAAGTTTGATAAAAGAATTATCATCGCGATTTCTTTATAAAAGTATATAATCACTTATTTTTTTAATGTTACATAGAATACTCAGTTTATACTTAAGAAGGTAGGTATCTAACTACTTCTTACAAATATTATGATTTCAGAATGTTCCCACAAATAGTTCTCCAACTCGTCGTGGAAGGAGATTTTAAATAATAGGTTCTTTCGCGTATTACTTATTTATTTATTTATTATTTATTAACGCCGATTATAGCGGCTTTTACAAAAAAATAACATTTGTTATACATATTAATACAGAATATACATAGATAAAAAAATATAAATATAAAATACATAAAAGAGAACAATAGAAATAGTTATTATAAATACAATACAACAATTGTTTATATATTTATATATATATATATATATAAATATGTAAACAATTCATATACAATAAATCCCGGATAAATTAATACTTTAAAACTATATTTGATTATAATCAATCTGAGAAGCGCTGACATACAGTTTTAATTAAATAGTGTTTGTATGAGGTTAAGCTAGTAATGTTTATAGATTCATCCAAAACATATTTATTACCAAGTACATGTAGGCGATTTATTATGGAATTGAGTTCAGCGTTAGATCCTGTATTGTTGCAATGATAGGGTAATTTGAAACGAACTGATCGACTAGGTACATGGAAACATATTAACGAAAGAAGTTCAGGGGAGTTCAACAGGTTGGTAACGATTTTAAATAAATAAAATAGGTCAAAACAAATTCTTCTTTCTTTTAATGTATCGAGTCCCAATAATTGTAACAGAGAGGGGTAATTAATGTTTTCGACGAATATTCCCAATTTAAAATTAATATAACGTAAAAATTTATGTTGGACTCGCTCAAGGGAATTCTCATGTACACTGTAGTAAGGACTCCAAATGGTGGTGTTAAATTCTAGTTGGCTTCTAACAAGTGAAGTGTAAAGTAATTTGACAGTTTTTAAATTTTTAAAATCCTTTGAAATCCGTAAGACAAATCCTAACATTTGCATTGCTTTACTGGTTATATTATTAATGTGTTTAATGAATGTTAATTTAGTGTCAAATGTTATACCAAGGTCTCTTATTTCATCCACAGATAATAAGGTGTGATTATTGAGAAAGTAGGTGAACAAAAATGGGTTTTTTTTCTGTGGAATCTCATAAGTTGACATTTTTTTACATTAAGAGTTAATTTGTTTTTAAGACACCAATCGTAAAAGCTATTAATATTAGATTGAAGTGTTAGACAGTCCTCGATATTGTCAATAATTCTATATATCTTCATATCATCAGCGAACATTAGAATGAGAACACGGGTGAATATGTTTGTTACGTCGTTAATGAATAAATTAAAAAGTAAAGGACCAAGATGCGAACCCTGGGGTACGCCACTGGTAGCTTCGAACATGTAGGATAAGTGATCATTAATACAGACAGTTAACTGACGCCTAAGTAGGTAACTCTTAAACCAAGATAAAAGGTTTCCATTAATGCCGAGTTTCAAAAGTTTATTAATGAGGATTTTATGACAGACCTTATCAAACGCCTTACTGAAGTCGGTATATATAGAATCAACTTGTTGTTTGTTGGCAAGTGCATTGGAAATAAAATTTTCATATAATGTTAGGTTAGTCAAAGTTGATCTGCCGGAGATAAAGCCGTGTTGACAAGTTGCGATACAAGAGTTTACAAAGAAGCTGATTTTCTTAAGAATCAATTTCTCAAAAAGTTTAGGTATAGACGATTGAATACAGATAGGCCGATAATTTTCAACAAAGGATTTATCACCACTTTTAAATACAGGAGTTAGGTAGCTAAGTTTCCATATTTGTGGAAAGTGTCCTGTGGAGAGTGACTTGTTGAACAGTATATTAAGCGGAACAGATAAACTTTGGACACAATTCTTAAGTAAGATGGAAGGAATCTTATCAGGTCCCGAGCTCGTTTTGGGTTCAAGTGATTTAATACAGACTATAATGTCTTCAATATCAATGTGTATTTGCGATAAGTGTAAATTTATATCCGAATTGAAGTAAGGAATTAAGTCATCTGGAATATCAGGTTCATACACGTCCTTAAAGTAATCAGCAAACATGTTAACAATTTCATAAATTTTACTGGAGCTATTTTGTCTGTAACGTATATTACCAGAAATACCAGCATCATTGTTTTTCATTGATTTTGTGTATTTCCAAAAGTATTTTACATCATGAAGTATCGTGTTCTCAACCGAATTAATGTAATTTTTATAACATCTTTTGTCATTTTTTTGCAATCTCTTCTAATATTGTTGAATGCCGTATAGTTGGGAATTGTTCTGTGTTCTTTATATTTTTTATGTGTTTCTTTTTTAATAACAATTAACTGAATTAATTCTTTGCTGAACCATATCGGATACTTTCGTACTTTATGATGAATTAGAGGAATTGTGTCGGAAATGATACTATTCAGTTGAGAGTAAAATAGTTCTACGCTATAGTTGAGATCACCTTCCTTGAGAACAGACCAATTTACTTTGTTAAGTGCATGATTAATGTCCTGGTAATTAGCATTAATGAAATTACGACTACAATTTTTAATTAGAGGGTCACACTCTATTGTAATAGGTACTAGTATTGTAAGTGGAGGGTGGTGACTATCAATTGGGTCAAAGGATTCGGCTGACTCATAGACTTTTATACCCTCATCAGTAGAAAAAATTAAATCAAGTGTCCGATTACTACAATTCAGCACATTGTTTTACAATGGTGACTCGATAGTCGACCTAACCAGGAGCTGGCTACATGAGATCTGAAAACACCAAGTTTGTCTGGGAGCATTCTACAGTTAGAATGAGCATTCTAACTGGTCTTTGCGACTACTGGATACTAGCTGCCATCTTGCGGACTTCCAAACAAGCTCTATGCACTGCCCTCTATGAGTGCATCTATGAAGCTCTTTCTTCCCAACAGTTTGCATTTAGGTATTATAAGCAAAACGTGAGATTTTTAATAAAAGTTATTTTAGCTCAGAACTAAAAAACATGAAATCTTGTATTTTGTGTGTTTAGCGTATTTTAGATATATTATTTCTAATTTATGTATTTGTTATTACTACTAAATTTTAACCTACGCTTACAAAAATTCCTCATCATGTCAACTTGACATTCGCTACTTTGGGGCTAAAAGTAAATAAAAATATAAGAGAATTGTTTTTTGACGCGAGGTCTACAATAACTGTTTACAGATCTACTATTTTATTTGATAGTGATACAAGTAGGTACTTAACTTACTTTTAGTCGAAACGCAGTGCAAGCTGTTGAGATATATTACATCTCAATGGTGCATGCAAGCTCACAGAAAATGAGTATCCGTATGAGAAAAATATTTCCTCTTTCCTTTCGCCGGGTTTGGTGTTCGAAACCTCAACGGTTCTTTTACTTAGGACTTTAAGTTTTATTCAAGTTATGTTATAATTTTAGTTTTGTGAAACACTTGGCCGATAATGATACAGTAACAGAACTTGAATCCTTAAGAGAACTTGAAAATCAACTTTTGATGAATTGTTCAAATTCTGTGAAACAACCCGCACTGAGGACGGATTTTTTTCGAGTTTTGTTATTATTTTAGTTCTGTAAAGCAACTGGCCCATGTTGATATAATAACAGAACTTCAATAGGACTTTCACAGAACTTGGAAATTAACCCGTCCTTAATGTTTTACTACGACATACGCTGAAGCAAGCATATATATATACATATATATGTAAAGCATATATAATTATATATATATACTAGTATGTTGGGATATGTAGGGAGGGGAAGGACATGAGGGAGAGGAAGGTTGGGAAGTACGTGGCTATTCAGATCTGGTCACTTAACACGGCTAAAGCCATTTCAAGAAACGGTTAAATTCTGAATGGCGTGTCCGTGCGCCCGATTTTTTTCTCTTATGATTCATTTCTAATTTTTTACTGAGTCGATAATGGAATTCATCGGCCTGTCTGGGGCCTAGGAGTCAAAGGCTCTTTTTTAATTTGGTTACAATAGTTTTCTTTCAAATCGGTACATATCATAATTTTAAAGATTATGATCTGTAGGTCAATCTTCTCATTTTTTTAGAGTAGCTCCACAAGGGAGGCCATGAGGAAAATATTTTTCCTCGGGGCCTATGTCATCCTTGGGGATGATGTGTTGAGGACCAATTCAAGGATGTTTAGGGAAGGAAAAAGGGGTGGATAGGAACTGTGGGGTCAGTGTGTCCGGGAGTGATGGATGTGTGTGTCCATCTCTCCCACTGCAGTGCAAGCGATGGGTCGAGAGACTTTTGCTGGAGAGGCCAAATGGTCTCCTTCAACCAGTTTCTCCCGATCCGGCCTGTGGTAGGTGAGCAGAAGCATCCACCGCTAAGACCTAGAAAAACTTCACCCCATGAACCCGGGCACCCCTAAGTGCTAAGTCACAAAACGTAAACTACAAAATATCCTTTTTCAGGTAATCGGTAAAACATGATTGTAATGACTTGACCTTTAAATTATTACTCACTAGGCCATTGGAATAAAAGCTTAAATTTCAATTAAATAATTTAATTAATCACAAACACTTTGAAGAGTTGATTGAGGAAAATCTCTATTTTGTTTTTTATGCAAATAAAAATTAGGAATTTCTGTGAAGTTTACTGCCTGAATGTAATTAAGTTCTTCCTGATAAATAAAAACAGTGTCTCCTTGTAAAAATTAATTTATTTGTCTCACCTAATTACAGAATAACTTTGTATTTCACTTAATTAAACAATTGATGGATTGAAAAGAGAAAAGTTATTTCGAAATTAATAATACCCTTTATAATACAGTAGGTAATCAAGGATAAAATTGAAGAGTATTTATTTTTTCCTATGAAAAATATTATTGAATGAAAATAACATGTTTTTCAACAAACAAAAATTCAAGCCTTCTGTAACTTTTATTATTTAATGTAGCCATAACTGTTACGTCAATACAGGCTTAAGTGAGTAGGTATGTTTTTGTCGTTTGTTTTTTTTTTAATCGAATAAAATGTTTTTCATTGCATGGGAACACTCTTCGGCTTAGCCTCCTTGTCTGCTTGGTATTTGTAGTGGAGGGACATGCAATCATCAGTTGAGATATCCTTCCATCCGTTCTTGTTGATATGGTAAACTTGAATCATACCACCGGTGTAGGCGTCCCGATGAGTTGCGTGATAAATGGCCTGACGGCTCAGATCAAAAGCTTCCTGATCGGTCATGTTCCATTTGAATTCACTATCAAACACTGCTTGGGCGTAGAAAGATCCAGACCCCACAGCGAAACACTTCCCTGAGACCCTGGTGCCTTCAGAATCAACGTAGTACAGCTTAGGGTCTTTCTCGTCCCATCCGGCAAGCATCATGCCCATGCTGAGTCCCATGCCCTTGTAACCATAGACCATGTTGGCCATCAGTTTGGAGGCGGCCGCTACGCTGATTCTCTCCTTGTTGTGTAGCTCGTACATGCGGCACTGCTTGGCTAAGACACGGTTCCAGTATTTGCAGTCCGCTGCACCTCCGGCCAGGGTCCCTAGAAGGAAGTCATTGATCTCCAAAATCTTCTTCATGGTCTGAGAGCCGATGTATTGCCCTCCAGTTGCTCGGGAATCCGCTGCTAACACTATACCTCCCTGGTACTGGAAGCCTAAAGTAGTTGTTCCATGCATGAAATTCAACTTTATCTCTTTGCCTGATTGATCTTTGGTAAACCGCGTTAAGTTTTTAGCCGGATCAGTAAATGGTGGCACACTCAAGTCGCAATTGGCGGAGAAGTTTCTGGTTTGGTGAGCTATTTCGTTGTGTAGATCGTTGTATCGATGCAATGGATTCAGATTCAGGTATTTGTCCAGCCCGGCAAGGGATTCCAAAGCCATTTTTTCTGTTTAGTCGTTATAATGCGAACAATAAGAAACACCGATAGACAATGACAAATGACAAACAACGTTGTCAAGAAATTATTTAATTCAAATTAAAAAGTGTTCCCAATTTCTATTTGTAAAAATAAGAAACTAAATTATTGTTAACAGATGTAAGTAGGTAATAAAATGGCTAGTGGCGATGGCTATAGCATAAACAAAATGAGAATTAGACTTGATTCTAATACATAAAACATCAGTTGGTATTATTGGTCAATTATGGTCGGGGTGGGAGGTCAGAAGTGTACTCTGCTGGGTGACTAGTGACATGTGAAAGAAAAAAATCTTTTTTTTTTAAATAAAATAAGAACACAAAATTTTACTAAAATGTTTTTAATGATATTTTAATATTTTATTTGTTATTTCAGAAATCACTTGCTAAGCAAGTCTGTTTTAATATTACTCTAAGGTTTTAACCCTGTAACATCCTGTATATAATTTATTGTTAAATAATTAATAAAATAAATAAAAACATTTAATCATTTTAAAATAAACTCTCCATTCATATACATTAGTACTCTGTATATCTTACATCTAGGTATTACACCATTAAAATGACAGATAAGTTTGAAATATAAGAATAAAAAATAAAAATTAAATTAAAAAAGATAAAAAATACAACCAACAAAAATAAAAATACATTTATTTTATAGATTTACAAAAATACAACAGAAAGTTGAGTAGTGCAAGAATACATATTTGATATAATCCACAAAACTCGCCAAGTTAAAATTAAATGTCAGTATCAACTAATTATTGGTTTCCATTGAGTGAAGTAGAGGTGGGTCCTATGAATACTTTTCGTTACTGGATACAATAAGTACAGGTACAGAAAAATACCGGTGACAAAATACTCAAAAGTGTTTAATACCGACCTGAGGATTGATTCAGAATAAGTAATTATAATGAACTCGCATAAATTCTGTCCACATATTCCCCACAAATATTCTACGTGAGCTTGTTTCCCCCTTTTATTATTCGAAATCCGTGTGGGGGGGGGGGGGGGGGTTGTTAGAGAATTTCTGTAAAACATAGTTCCCCACAAAAAGATTTCAAAATGAGTACTCCCCATTTCGAATTCCGTTTCGAAAAAGTCCTCACATTTTTCCCGTCGCAAAATACAGTCACAAATAGACACCAAAAATACCCATCGAATATACCCTTCAAAAATACCTACTACAAATACCTATCAAAAATACCTACTAAAAATAACCAACAAAAATACTCATCAAAAATACCCATCAAAAATACCCATCAAAAATACCCATCAAAAATACCCATCAAAAATACCCATCAAAAATACCCATCGAAAATACCCATCAAAAATACCTACTAAAAATACCCATCAAAAATACCTATTAAAAATTCTTATCAAAAATACCTATCAAAAATACCTGATAAAAGTACCTATTAAAAATATTTGGTCCCGGTATAAAATACTCATGAGTATTTCGGAACCAGGTATTTTAGAGATCTGTCTCAAGTACAAAGTATCGCATGGAAATACCCGGTACTTTTACTAGGTACGATTAATACGCCTCACCTCTAGAGTGAAGCCGCTGTATAGGTATAGCGGAATGGGCAATATGGTTTGGCTGTAATAGATTGATGTATTTTGTCGTGTTTTTAACCTTCGCAGTTAGCAACCTTCGAAATTACAGTTTAGTATTTTGAATAAAAATGATTAATCGTTAATTTTACACCTATCTTCTAATGTATGTATTTTTTAATAATAAATGTTAATTTATGTATTCTGGTGGGATATTATAACAAGATAACGGTACTATGAAAGTAGTTACAGAGCAATATTGAGTAACTTTGTTGATTTTGGTAAAAATAAATGTGAAAAGTTTATTATGTAAAGCATGTTTGTATTTAGCAAACCTTTATTTTATTTTATTTTTTTTTTTTTTTTTATATTTACTCCACACAGGAGGCCCTGAAGAAAATAATTTCCCTCAGGGCCTATGTCATCTTTGGGGATGCTGTGTGGAGGGTCTTTTTGTGGAGAGGAAGGAGTGAACATGGGTCTTGAAGAGTCCCATGTTGTAGGAGGGAGGAAACACAGAGGCCGGCAGTTCGTTCCACAGCCGAGCTGTTGAACTTAAGAACGAATCGTAGAAGCGACCCGTTCTCATGTGACAAGTGTCAACTGTGTACAAATGTTGGGCGCGCGTTTGGCGTGTATCCCGACTACGCCCCGGTGCCGAAGGGATCAATGACGCTAGTTCTTCAGAGCATCTTCCATTGTAATACCGATAGAACAAAGTAATACCGATATTACACCAGGTTCGGTGTTTTATAGACCACAACTAAATTTATTTTATTTTTCGAGTTCGGCCAAATTACTACCTACCTAGTATTTGCATAGAGTAAATTGTAAAAAAAAATTCTAGCTACTCGTAACAGGATTATCAACAAAACAAAAGGTCATCAACAGAAATCATTGCATCTGTCATCCGATACAACGAAAGTGAATTTTCAATGTACATAATTAAAAATTTCCCAAATGCAGTAAATTTCCTTTTGTAGCAATTAAGGTAAATCAGAAGATTTTATTTAAAAATATTTCGTATTATCCCTGGCCAGCGATTCCGAATAATTACCCATTTCATTTTAATACACACATCTAAATATACTCAACTCACCACTCACCACTATAGGAATGTACGGATCACCGAATATTATCCTCAGTGTACCTATAAATATAAGTAACCATATTCCTACACCTACTTATACAAAATATAACTAAGTGTCCCCGAAGGGGTGTGTTTTGTAAAAGAATGTAAATAAACATATTTTCATTAAATGTAATGAAATGCGAAATATGTAAAACATATTTTCATTTAAAAGCACCAGGGATACAATAAGTTGTCCGTGTACCGTTTATCCCTGCCACCATATTGTACTTCATATTCTTCATACTTCAAAATTTGTTTTCTATATATAAACCTCACCCCATGAATCCGGGCACCCCTTCTAAGTCATAAAACGTAGCGAAGCACTTGGGGTGTGTGAAGAGTGTTGGTTAGCCAATGAATGATTTCCGAGCTGCGGTACCCATATATTTCTCCCAAATGATCAATAAAATAATAAAAACACAATCATCTTTATGTATTTTTCTGATAAAAATAGGTGAGAACCTAGTTATACTCTTCACTTTACGATGGTTACGCGCTTCAATCATAGTAGGTATCACGTATTCCCATAACACCTGGAAAGTGGGTAAAATTAAAGTATGTTCATGTTTATGCGAACTCTTTCTCGAAACTGAAAAATTACACAGGAGATTTTTCCTTTCCACCAAGATTTTTATATAGTTCTTAAAAAAGTTCCATACTAAAGTCCACAGCCAAGTGTCACAAATTTTGCCTATTCGTGGTTGGAATATTTAAACATGTTCGACCCCATACGTTGTAGCAATGAATCAAAATAACTTATTTGAAACACCCCCTGCCACAGTGCCTAATATATTCTGTACTGCAATTTGTTACATGTTAACGGAAAAAAGCATAAAATCGGTGGTCTGTCGTAATATTTCTGAGAGTTTCACCGAGGTTTTAATTAATATATAACTCGCTTTGCCAGCCCTTGGCCTGCGTGAGCACCAAACCATCGCTTGAACCATACATTCGACTTCATCACCGTTTATCTCCACTACCCTCGGTGTCAATATGGTAGTACAACTCGGTGTCCTGGAAGAATTATTAAGTCATATATTATAATCATGAATTTCCAATAATGTGCTTTGAATGCCGATGGTTTAGAATTAACGCTTTGGGATTTATATCTGTCCTATTGAACTACAAACAAATCAATATATATTTTTTAAAATACATCTTTTATTAATTTATTTATTTTATATACATAAACAAAATGAACCTTTCTCTGTCCAACTGGGAAGGATTACCGTTTCAGGACATTATCTATTATAATTATGGCAAGCAACAAAGTAAACACTTTTTACAAATGCATATGATTTTATTGAAAAATGAATCAGTTTGTTTGATATATATAAATATTTGCATACCGCACAAGAGTTCCAACTGCTCCCAACCGTAAGAGTCAGTGTGACTATAGCATCCCCAATTGGAGTATGTTGTGAAGGTGAGGGTTATATGGAGGTGAAATTGATGGGGAAGAGAAAGGTGGGAAAGTACCTGGCTATTTAGATCTGGTCACCAAACACGGTCACAAATAACGTATCCATTTCGAATGGTGGTCTTTCACCAGGGCTAATCTGAGTGCATCTTTCACTCTAGAAAATGCTGTAATATTTTATGAATAAATCAAATTAATTTGCAAATGATTGCATTGAATCCGCGATGTCAGGATCCGTAGTATAGAAACATAAGCCTAATTAAATTTGTCCTAGCAATTATTTATCTGATAAGTAAAGCGCGTATCGTATATTATTTATTCCAGAAATGAATCCAATAATAAATTCATGGGGATGTCACGCGCATTTGGTACGGTAGACTCCTGAAATATGAGACGCGATGAGAAATTTACGAAAGACCAGTTAATCCGAACTTGTTGTTTGGCTCTGATTACCAGATTGAAAAAAAAGATACGTAAAATAAAAAATAAAGTTTTTTGTTTTTTGGACAACTCTGTCTATTAAAGAGATAGATCCATGGAGCCTGATAAGGGAATTTCGAGGCCGACTGATGAGGGGAATAGAGTAGGAAGAGAAAAAAAAATTCGGTTTAGAACTAGTTTCACATGGCCATTTTCCATAAAAAACTACTCGTCGTGACGCAACCAATGGTGATTTTTTAGTGCTTTTTTGCATTGAAGTCCCATAAAAAGGTAAGAAAATTATAATTAACTTGTATTTGACTTAAACCGCACTTTAGACATTTATTTTTACATCATACGCTAGCTGTCTATTTTCAATTTTCGACCTAGTTGCCCCAGTTGGGCAACTAGGTCGACTAGTTTCTACTATTTCAAAGTATTTTTGATTTGACTGAGGAGTGAATTTCAATTGTATTAATAAACTGGTTGGTTAATTTCCGCTTCTGAGATTTGCATTCATTCATTACCGAAAACAAAAGTGAAATTCAAATCTGTATTTAAAAATAAAATATATTTGCTTTTCTTTATGCGAAACCGCATAAGAAACTGCTCCCAACCGTCTAGAGCAAGTGAGACTATGGCATCCCCAATCGGGATATGTTGTGAGGTTATACATAGTGGGGAGGGGAAGGAGATGGGTAAAATGATGGTGGGGAAATACCTGGATATTCAGAAGTGGTCATCAAACACGGCCAAAACCATTTCCAGCAACGTTTCATTTCTGAATGGTGGTCCTACACCAGAGCGATACTGAGAGTATTTTTCACTCTGGAACGTGCTTCAAATATACTATATATTATTTAAAATGGTTGAGTTGTGAAATAACGCGATTTTATCAAATAAAATTTACTTTTGCACGACGGGATTTGAACCTTCGACCTCTGGCTTGCTAGTCGACAGCCTTACCTTATCTTTATCTTTATCTTTATCTTTATCTTTATCTTTATCTTTATCTTTATCTTTATCTTTATCTTTATCTTTATCTTTATCTTTATCTTTATCTTTATCTTTATCTTTATCTTTATCTTTATCTTTATCTTTATCTTTATCTTTATCTTTATATTTATCTTTATCTTTATCTTTATCTTTATCTTTATCTTTATCTTTATCTTTATCTTTATCTTTATCTTTATCTTTATCTTTATCTTTATCTTTATCTTTATCTTTATCTTTATCTTTATCTTTATCTTTATCTTTATCTTTATCTTTATCTTTATCTTTATCTTTATCTTTATCTTTATCTTTATCTTTATCTTTATCTTTATCTTTATCTTTATCTTTATCTTTATCTTTATCTTTATCTTTATCTTTATCTTTATCTTTATCTTTATCTTTATCTTTATCTTTATCTTTATCTTTATCTTTATCTTTATCTTTATCTTTATCTTTATCTTTATCTTTATCTTTATCTTTATCTTTATCTTTATCTTTATCTTTATCTTTATCTTTATCTTTATCTTTATCTTTATCTTTATCTTTATCTTTATCTTTATCTTTATCTTTATCTTTATCTTTATCTTTATCTTTATCTTTATCTTTATCTTTATCTTTATCTTTATCTTTATCTTTATCTTTATCTTTATCTTTATCTTTATCTTTATCTTTATCTTTATCTTTATCTTTATCTTTATCTTTATCTTTATCTTTATCTTTATCTTTATCTTTATCTTTATCTTTATCTTTATCTTTATCTTTATCTTTATCTTTATCTTTATCTTTATCTTTATCTTTATCTTTATCTTTATCTTTATCTTTATCTTTATCTTTATCTTTATCTTTATCTTTATCTTTATCTTTATCTTTATCTATTAACGGATCATTGAAGCTAATCCTCCGAATATCTATTGCAATCCCATTTCTGCACTGAGTCGAGGGTTTTATCAGGTATTTTGGGGCTCCATACCATTTATCTTGCAATTTGTACAGGGTTAGCAGTTGTTAACTATTAAAGTGTCGTGCCTTGTATAGCTGTGTTATACGCTCAGCTTCTGGGAGGCTAACTTATCTCCGGCTGCGGGCGATCCCCATGCTGAGCTGGTCACTTAGATTTACACCAACCATATATTAATGAAAGGTTTTTTGGGACGATTTAAAAATAGCGTTGGAAACTTTTTAGTCATGCAAGCCTATAAGCAGAAAAATTTCTACAACAACATAAAAAGAAATTCTAAAATTAAACTAAATGTAAAAATATTTATTTTTCACTACAAACCGAGATTCGTTACTGAACAATATAAATGTTTACTAAGCTAAACGAGATGAATGATTCACGGCAGATGCGAAATCCGAAAAACGTTTGAGTTATCCTTTTATTCAGTAACGAACACCAGATTTATGATTTATCTGTCACCATCAATTATACAGAGGGAACAAGACAGCTGTTTATCATCCAGAAGGAGATTTATCTTCTTCTCGCGATCCTGCCACAGGTGAGCGATTACTTTGTTATGATTTTTCCTCTATTTTTTGTACTGACGATAAAGCGTTTTACGAATAATCTAAAAGAAAGATGAAATAAATTTTAATAAATCAATCAATTACAATTACAATACATCAAAGAATGTTTTCAATTTTTTTTAATATTATTTCTTTCATTATTAGATAACCAGTAGTTGCGTATTATTCCTGAGCAAATACTTTCAGAGGATGTAACTGACACAATGTTTTGTTCCAACGTCTATAATAAATAAAATTTTATTATTATTATTTTATTAAAAGGAAAAGAGACTCTATATATCTCAATGAATTTAAAATAGTTTTTATCTCTTATTCTGGAAAAGCGAATGATTTTTTCTCAATCAAATTGGGGACACATACAGAAACATTATCTTTTAAGAAATATTGTCATTGTCCTGCATTATCCAATTATTATATATGGTTACAGGTAATAATCATGTCTTTTATATTTATTTCGGACACTTTATGACACGATTTTTTGGCAACTTTAAGATAAACATTAATTTATACTACTCGTACAATAGGATTTTCTCTTCAGCACAAATTTACAAATCAACTATAGAAACGTCAAAAGGGACAACGAAATTGGCAGCCAATAGATAGCCGACTAGTCACTAGTTCGCACCACTAGTAACATTTACATTTCGACATTCAAGTGCTTCGTACTTTGAGTTGTTTTTATTGAATATTCTTACATGAGTAGCATTTTGTCACCGTAATCTACATTTTTGAGCTTATTCGTATGAACAGCACTATATTGTGTAAAAGAACCGAATATAATTGCTTGTAATTACAAGCTAACACGACCCCATTACCTTAATTCTCTTTACAACGACGTCCCGCGTACACCGTAAGTTCACACTTGAACAGTAAACATATTGCCCCCAATTATAAATGTGGCATACATTCCGGGCACAAACACTTTTATGTACATAATTATTCTTGCAGATTGCATTAAGCCGGTGGTTGTTGGCCATATCTTGTCGCGTTTTGACAACAGGCTCTGTAAAGGGAGGACAAATGGATGGGATTAAATGAACATCAGACCCCGGCGCAGATAAGGCGAGCGTATTAAGCCATTTGGTTTGCGAAATAAAGATGATGCAGCACAGCGATGAATGTTGAGAACAGTCTTGTTGATGATGCAGGGTTGGCTAATCTGGAAATTGATAAAAAATATGGAAATCAATTAAAAAATATATGATTGATGGAGGCGTATTTGCAAAATTATTTTGCAAACACGCCTCTAGAACTGTCTTAATATAGAACCAAATTATGCAAACAAATAACGACGTTTACGTCTATTTATTTTTTGTGAAAACAGAACAATGAATGTATTTAAACTGTTATACGAGTAATTGCATTAAATTGCGTTAGGCAGTTTATTTCTGTAGGACCTACCTCAGAAATAATAAGTTTATTTTTCAACTTATGAGTGATGGTCTCGGTTTGATCATGGTGCCTCATCTCCCAGGACCAATTCATTTAGTGGACAGTAACACAACCTCTCCAAATAGTTCATCTTTGGTAAAGACCACCAATGTCACCCGCTTACGGCGACAGATCAAGTAAATGAGCTGAGAACAATAGCACCTTCTTCGTGCAAAGTAATAACAACAATTTCTGAATTCAAAGGTCAAATGATAGCGACAATAATGTTTATTATCATTATGTGGTAGAAATATCCGGACGTGCGTGTGTGTTACAAATAAAACAATTTTTAGTAGTTTTGGCCAACTTTGTATCAGTGGACTATATCGTTTATAATATGTATGCCATTTTTCATTGTTTATTGTTGCTTTTAAACCATTTTACACTTTTTATCATAATATATGTAATATAAGTCACTGACAATTAAACACTGGCGATAACTTTAAACTGTGAACATTGATTATGAATATTTAAATTTGAACTTTAGCCTTTGCTATTAGAACTTTAGCGACATGATACATCTAGTACGGGCCGCGCGCATTCCAGCTTGGAAACTTCTCGCCTCGCTAAATAGTTTAGTTAGTCCAGTAGTACTTACCCACTCTTGCGCCTGGCGACACCTGGTTAGTCTAGAACATACCATGACTTGCGACCGGATACACGTGCAACCGAGACCGACTCTCCGGCCTCACGCTCCAACGTTGACCACCGACTACATCGCTACGACCACACACTGGATTTCATCACCGCCCACGGTGTCGACAACGGCCATGGAGAATTTGCTACCATTCATCTCTACCACCCATGGTGTCGAGCATCTCACTGGAGGAACAATGAAAGATCCGGGTGATCTTTACCACACTAAACGTCAACATCATCGAGCTTACGCCCGCATGGCGTCGAGCACAGATCGCATCCGGACATGTTGTGATTTACATGATATGCATCCTGACATATTTTATTTCATTTCATGTATCTTTACTTATCACTACCTACAGAACTACAAAACATTATTCCAAGATCTTTTGATTTTGGTATGTGAACTTTGCCAATTAGATTTCAACCTTTGAACTTCGATCTTTGAACTTAAATCTTTGAACTGTATTTACCTTTATTCAATTTTGAGCTTTGAGCTTTGAATTTCGCGCTTCAAGGTTTGAGCTTTCAGCTTTAAGCCTTTAAGCTTTATATTATTTATATAAAGCTTATATTAATATTTTTGGTTTGAACCATAAACATTGAACTAATAACTTTGACTTTACAACTTTAAATCTTATTTTTGAACTTATAAATTTATAAACTTTGAGCTTTGATATTTGGTATAATTGTGGCAATTCGAAAGTAAGAGTTACGATCGTCAAGATGAACTATTTCTAAATTCTTCAAATCCAATTCAGCACAGTCTTGTCCCAATTCTATTTCAGTAAAATTTAGATTTAAACCTTCCCCGCTGACCACGAAGCCTCAGCTGTTTATCTTCCCAGGGCCTAGGAAAGGATTTTCTCACCTCCATAGAAATGTTCCGAGGAAAAGATTAACCGTTGGTACTTTTGTATTAAGTTAGGTAGACCGGGGTACTAACGGGGAGAGAATAAATAATCTTATGTGGTTGAGTCCATTTGTCTTAAGCAGTGTGATGGAGCCTTCGTACATAATCTAAACTAGGGCAAATCTTTGTAATGTTCAAGGTACTTACATAAAATGAAACAACTAATAACACAACATCTTAATTCGAAACATATTTCTTTCATCTCTTTATTTAATATTATCTATATTATTCAGAACATTGATTGAAACACTCCTTGGCTACTCGAGCGATGTTTGGCATGTTATGACAAGTTTGCAAAAACGTTTTGAGCAATCGCTTGTCATCATGTGCCAAATTTAAAGAACCATTGGATAACGAAGAAATGTAGGTGGATTGATTGGCTTTATACCGCAGTAAGCAGTTCATATGTTTCCGTATTAATTTTTTGATGTGAATTGCCTAATACAAAAAAAAAAAAAAATTTTGATGAAAGATATTAATGAAATATACGTGAGCAAATAATATGATAGATAACTAATGCGATTCATTTTTGTTTTGATTTTGTTTGGGAATAACGAAATAAATTAAATAAAAAAAATTCAATGGAATAGTATTAATTGTTCCATTTAATTATAGTAAATCTTATTGAGACACTAATATTGCAAACATATATGGCGTCATGGGCTATTAATAAGCATTTTTATGCTAGAATACTCAATTGCCTGAAATATCCCTAAAAATTGAAAATATCTCCCGTGTAAAAATAAATGCCGCCGACAAGAATTGAACCCTCGCCTTTTGATGTCCACTCTAGACCACTGAGTTAGGTCAGCTTATTCCCAACCCGCCAAATAATGATATATCTGTAAGAACTTCAATTAACAATTACTGCTTATTACATATTATTTAAAAATTTATTTTCAGGCGAGTAATTATTGCTTATAATAATTTGTTATTCTTCGTGCCACGCATAAAAACCTTGTCTTATAAACATTATTTTATCATCTCAAAAATTTAAATACTCATTAAATATACGACTTATGAAAAAAGCCTTTTGCCGAGAAATCAAAAAGTTGGCATCAACCGATTACATTTCGATATTTCGTGAACACCGATAATTAATTATTTCAAAATCAGTTATTTCATTCGAAACAGTAGATACCCTGCAAAGTGCACTGTGTCATGCTGTAAATGACTGAAGTACTCGTACTTTCATAACATCTACGTCTAAAATTGATGTCAATTTATTTTTGACTAACACAATATGAAGCGCTTCAACAATTTGCAATCTCAACATGATTGATGGAATATGTTCCAAGTAAATTGATGATTTGAGCAATCTATCTTAGTGCGCTGAGACGCTGTTTGAGTTTCACCATTGCCGAGGAAATTAGCTTCCAGAGTATCATGCCCAAAAAGGAATACCTAATTATTATATCAAAAATTTATTTTCTTTTTCTGAGTGGCAATTTAAGTCCAATTTATAAGAAAAAACTCATTGCTTATTCATCCTAATGTCAAATAATTTTGAGTAGGTACCCACCTGCTTTATTAATATTTGTCTGTTTTATTTAAATAGGTTTTGTAATTTTAATCCGTGGAAAGTGTTTTATATTTTTATAGTTTCTAAGCGAATACACAATTTTATGTAAGTTTAGTGTGTAACGATTGAGAATCACCAATTGATGAATATATAATATTGCTTTGTTAAAGTAATATTGTTTCATTTAATTATAATGGATAACCACAAAGTAATAGCTACATTCAAAAGTATATAATATTGCTTTTGTTCAATTGTAAATACTGAATTTCCTAGCTCTTATGACGTTGATCTACTTTATATTATATGGTTCTTATCTTTTCATATGTTTTCAGTTTCTCCATCAAATTTAATTCTAATCAATTTTTCTGTGGAAATTATTTTTTTAAATATATTTTGTGATGTTATTACTTTCCGGTTCTTTTCTGAAACTCTGTAAAGTGATTAAAGTAAGTGTTATCATATGTGTCTTCTTAATTTTCCTCCCCCATATGAAACAGGCTTGCCCAGTAGAAGAACAAAAAAATAAAAGTAGACTATGGTTTATCAGACTACTAAAGAAAATTAAAATCAATTGAATAGTAAGCTCTACGTGACCGGCCAAAACGAGGGTCATTTGAATATTAGAGTAGAAACAGATCAAATTAGCCCAAAAAATAAAATATTTTTGATCCCGCCTCCTCAAAAATTAAAAAAAAAGTGGGTGTGTCAAGCCTACGCAAGACAGAAGTGAAACTTCTAGTTTCAGCTGATGCTTGGCGTGGCGCAGTTCGCTGGTGTCTGAGAGAGAGGAAAGAAGAGAAGAGAGAGAACGTTCGTGAGCGGCTCCCCCACCTCAACAAGGTTTCACTTCAAAAATGCCACAGCCGAGAATCGAACCTCGCTTAACTGATTGAAAGCCAACCACGCTGAGCACCAACTGTAAGCAAAGCCGCATAAATTGATTATATTATGTAGGTTCTGAAAATATGAGAGCTTGTTATGTTTTATAATGTTACCTACATCACACCCAAAATATAATATATTTTTAAAAATAATGTACAATGTACAGAAATAGAATCCCACACAAGATCGCGTAGTGCGCTCTAGCGAACGGATATTTTATCAGAGGGAGATAGTTTTAATTTTTTTTTCTGTAAATTATTACATATTATCAAAATAAATAAATTAATTAAATAAATGTAATACAATTATCATAATATACGGATTAGATAATAATTTTAATCCAACACAATAACGCAAAGCGCGCTCTAGCGGAGTAATGTTTTATCACAGTGAGATAAGTGTTTTTATTATTTTGCAATATTATTTTCTTTTAAAAAATGTTCTGACCTACTAAAAAATAAGATATTGAATGAAAAAGGCGTTAAAAACAAAAAAATAATGTGCGATGGCCGAGAATCGAACTCGGATCAACTGCTTGGAAGGCAACTATGCTGACCATTACACCACCAACGCCAGTTGTCGGGATGAGCTAAGAAGCATTTATATGTTACTTCAAAACTTTGACTAGATCAAATGAACTTTAATCGGTGGTGGGGGTACCCGCATTTTCGTTTCGGTCATGAGTCGGTTTTACTCCGGTCCTCGAAATTGCATGACGCGCGTAAAGAAGTTTCACTTCAAAAATCACTAAAAATCCCTCGGGCTAATTTGTTTGCTTTTGAGAACAGCTAATACAGGTCTCATAGAAATCTTTATCTCTCCCTTACTCTCATGCTCAGAATATAATCTAAACAGTGTTAGAAAGAGAAAACACCTAGCTTAATATTCAAATACAGATGTTAACCAAAGCAAAAATTAAAATGTACAACTGTGTGAAACCAAAATTTCCGATCGCGATTTGAGAAAAAATATGAAATTATGAAATATGGTTTTTTAATTAATTATTTTGGTAAGAAAAAAAAGTGACCACATTTTTTATACCGTGTTTAATAAAACGTACGTTTCTTAGGTATTGGTAATTTTAGTTCAGTGTTTCGACGATAGAGTAGTGAACTAACTTTTTGACAGTTTCATTCAAATATTTAATATTTCAAAAATAACGTGCATCTTATAATAAAATTTAAGATCGATTTTTGAAAATACTGAACGTTAAAAATTTCACCCGGATAAACATACTTATTTCGGTTGTCTGAGTTGTGAAATATTCCTGCGTAGTTAACCTAAATTTGTTTTGAAATTTTCAAAATTGGAACTGAGGATTGTTGGAATTCAGACAGGCAATAAAATGGTTAGGTAAGTAACTACCAATAACCATAAAAATATTTTATTTTTAATTGATAAATAACGCTTTATTTGCAATGTGTATTTCTTGCGTTTGCATTTTTGACAGATGATTTGAAATACAAATTTCTGACGTCACTCTAATTTGTCAACAAAAGCATAATAGAATTATATATTTTAAAGAAAGTTGACAACATTCAATTTGAAAGGCAAATATTTTATGAATAACATCAATATTCACAAACTGTAAAATAATTATATTCCGTGTTTTTTTCGCTGGCTTAGTAAAAAAAACCGTGTTAATTTGCAATAAAGTACGTGATTTAAAAAAAAGGTTTTGTGCCTGACATATTAATTGCCTGTCATACTGAAGAATGTACTGAAGCAAACTAGGAAAATACGCCAATATTATTATACTTTTAATTCCAGAAAATCGTTGAATACAACATCTCAAAAAGTTAACTATTTACTGTGAGACATTTTATGAGATTCTGGACAAAAAAACTAAGATTATTTCTAAATTAAATAAAAATATCATGTAAACATGAGATGAACGATGATGCTACCTTAACAAATAACAAAAAAATACTCCAATTCATATCCTGGAATATAATTTCTGGAATCTTTAAAGACAACATTGAATATGTCGTAAAGAAATTTCTGAACTGCTTTAATTAACCTAAAACGGGAATACATGAATATTCAATCGAAATATTACTTTTTCACTTTCTCTAACCGGCAAACAGGCCTTGACGTCATCATTCTGTATAAAGTCTTCAACAACTTGATCTACTGTCCCGACTTGTTCAAAGTAATAAACTTTAAAATTCCCCTCAGAACAACTAGTTTTAAGGAATAATACCACACTAGCAAGACGCGTACAAATGCTGGAGTCAGAGATTCAATAATAAGAATGTGCGAATTGCTTTATCAAAATCATAACCTGTAGAATTACGATATACTTTTTGATACGCGCAGTACTTTGAGTAGAAAATTGAAAGCTGTTTTCTCATAAAAAAAAAACAACAAACGATTTTGACATGCTTCATTACACATTATGTACTTTTCTCCACAAAACAATATTATTGATTTTTTCTTCATTTTCAAGTACCTAAAAATTAAATTTAAAAGTTTATTCTTAGGTACTATACACTTTCTCTAATTTCTCTAAAAATTGCGTAAGATGATTTTCTTAATTTATATTTTTTCTGTTAAATTTATATATAAAATGGTGACCGGATAAATCATCACAATGATAATTCATCACATCATTAAAAAGTTATATAAAGTCATGGAAAGTGATGAAACAAAAACTTTATTAACTGGGTTAAGTAGGTTAGGTTAGGTTAGGTTAAAAAAAATTATTTCATCGTTTCTAATGACTTTATATCACTTTTTAAAAGTGTGTTGAATTGTCACTGTGTTGAGTTATCATGGAACCATATAAAATATGTGTAATGGTTTATTTTTCTTTTTAACTGCTGCTATATATCAATAACATGTGAAAAATACTAAAAAATTGAATTATCCAGTTAACGTTGTACATTTTTTTTTGAAAAACATACATATGACAGATTTACAGAAGAAAAACATATGGTTCTAAAAACTAATTACAATAAAATATTTTCTTTTTAACTTAACTACCCAACTCAATAGAGAAAAACGTTTCTCGTGTTTGAATTGGGGAGTAGTGCCATTACAATATACATAATGTAAAGAAAAGAAAGAAAGATTGATTTTATAATTACTGTCTGTATCTGTATTTTATCAAATAAAAAAAAATATATAATAAAAATAAAAGTCTGTATCATTTTAACCCTTAGCAAATTTTTATTGTGTAAACAAGTCTATTACTATATTTTTATTTTACACTAAAATATTTGAATCTTTTTAGAGTATAATATGATGATGGAAGGAAAGTACGTAGATCGTTTAGATTGTTTGTAGAACCTTCAAAGGATCCGGTAGAAAAAAGGTTTTACTTGTTGTCTGTGTTGATTTAGGCTATCATCCTTGAAATTTAAATGTTCCTTTAAAAAAAAAGATTTTATTTTTCTATCTCAACAATGTTAGAAAACTTAAAAATCAATTTTCTTTGAAACCCTTCTATGTTTAATCAAACGATTAATTGCTATTTTTTGGTAGTGCCCAGTTATTTTTTACATAGCCACTATAGTAATCATTGATGGTCCATTTGATTATGGAAACGTAACCTATTTAAAAAAACGTTTTTGCTTGTACAAGTTGGAATTGTTTTCGATAGGTTTAAAAATACCGCTTGTTTCTGAAAGTTGCTCAATTCAATATTCAAACCTGGTTAAAGATTTAACTGAAATGAGTCGACGAGCAACCAAACCAAAATATTTAATTCTATAACAATTTGAAAATTATCCTTTAAAAAAATATATATATTTAAAAGAAAGACAAACATTCCAGGGTTACGAATAACCTGACAATATTTGAAAATCTCCTACTACCACCACAGTAAGCGGAAAGTGTGCTTGTGTTGTGATGAAGGACTGAGCCAGCCGAGGAGTTGAAGACACTACGCCTGTTTGGGACCCAAACGCGATGTCAACTAAGCCACCGACCGATCAAAATGGCGTCCACGGTCAACCGGCTGCCTTTTTGGATCATGATTTTTCAGCATGCATCAGTAAAATTAGCATAAAAGCTTTCTCTAAAATAGTTTATTTTTATTATTTTTCAATGATAAACTAATGTTTATAAGATAAGGTTTTTGTGCATAGCACAAAGGATAAAAAAATATTATATGCATTAACTACTCGCCTAATTTATTCAAACAAATTGAAAATATCTTCCGAGTAAAATTAAAAGCTGCCGACGGTAATTGAACCCTCACCTTCTGATGTCCGGTCAGGTGCTCTGGACCACTGAGCTACGCCAAATAATACAATATGTACAAGTACTTCAATCGACAATTGAAGTTGAGTAATTTGACGGGTTGGGAATAAGACCCGTCCAGAGCACCTGACCAAACATCAGAAGGTGGAGGTTCATTTCCCGTCGGCGGCATTTATTTTTAATCGGATTCATGTAGACCTATTTTTAAAAATCTTAAATTTCTTACATTGACGGACATATATATAATGGAGTTATGCCTGTTAGTACGATTATCTCCAGAAAAGTTCCCACAAAAATCTCAACACATAAACACGCTACAAGGTTCACAGAAAACCTATTAATCCCAAAAGCAAACAAAACTATTTTTCAAAAAGGACCACACTACATGGCCATTAAAATATATAATAACCTTCCACGTAGCATCAAACAAATAACCGACACACTTAAATTTAAATCAACACTAAAAACATTTCTTTTAAACTTTCCTCATCTGTGGTGTGTATTTACTACACATTGCTTCTAATAACTTTAATAACTCTATAAATATAATAAATTCTGGGTTCAGATTTTAGGTATTCCTCCGTTATACATTTATGCACTGAATTAAAAAATAATATATGACATAGTTTGCAAATTCAATTAAAAATCAGAGTTTTTTGTTAAAAATCGGGAACAAATACACCAATACAATCAACTGTAGGATACTAAATACGCGAAGAGTGTGCGAGGAAATGACACGCTATTGCTGTCCCGCTTTAATTCGCTATGCGGGAACATGAGACATCCACACTTCTGCAGTTGTAGTTTTTGATTTAGACCATCGATACCTACGACCGCACAGCTGTGTTTGTGCCGCTAGCCAGTTGGCCGCGAACCGTCGTTAGATGTGGATCCAGGGGGGTATAACTCCGACACTTTTTTGGTTTTTTGATGACGTCAGTTCCAGACTATCCAATGAAAAGCCGTCCTGGTTTGATCTCTCACTCTCTCCCGTGTAACAGAGAGAGAGAGGCTACGCTCCATTTCCCCGGAAACAATGTGACCAATGTGACGCCATTATTGCGTCATGGTTGCGTCCTTCTGACAGATCGTGACAGATTCAGATTGTTTGCGTGAGTGGTTTATTTATGTTGTTTGCTTTCGTGAATTCATGAGTTGTTGTTGTGTGAAAATGTCTAAAATTATGAAGCTGTGTTGTGTGTACAGACAGACAGACCACTCGTCATAAATACCCAAAATACGGAAAAAAACAAAAGAAACAAAAATGCCAAATGGATCCTTTCGAAGATGCGCACTGCTGACTTTAAATCTACCCAGCATTGGTAGTTATGCAGATTTAAGACAGTATCGAACCCGTTATGACGAAAATACAGGTGTGAATATCCCTTTGTTTGTCTTCAGTGTTCCATGTAATGTGTAACTTAATTTCACCTAAGAATTGAATTTACTTTTAGACCCCGTCCGCGTTCCACCAGGACGGTGTGATGTCATAAAAGACCATAATTACTTGCAATATGATATGTTTAGTTCAGGAACTTTGGTTAACCCGATAAATATGTTTATTTCAGAGCTTGATAACATCTTACCGGGTACCAGCGGTGTGTTCCTTCTGCCAAAAAGATCATGGAATATTACAAAGGTAAATCTGTTCTATGTTACTTGTTATCCAATATGCAGATCTTTTCTTCCTTTCCTCTTACCACTAAGATCATTTTGTTTTCAGAAATCAGTGTTCCTGTTCCTGTGGGACCCAGCGGCAGTAATTCAGCCGTTACACGGAAACACAATGCTCCTCTGCGTAAGAATATTTATAGTTTTTTGTACACATTTAAGATGTGTTTTGTGCTCATGAATTCTGTAAGCATATTATTTTTTGAATAACTTCATGACTAAATCCTCAAATTGAAATATTTAATAATTTAAAACAATATTAGCGACTCGAATGAATATTTAAATCAGAAAAAGATTAAGGACGGGTTGTTTCGGAGAATTTGAACAATTCATCAAATTTCAACGTTCATTTTCAAGTTCTGTGAAAGATTTTATCAAGTTCTGTTTTTATTTCAGTTTTGTCAAGCAACCAGCCTATAATGATATAATAACAGAACTTGAATAGGACTTTCACAGAACCCGTAAATGAAGGTTAAAATTTGATGAATTGTTCAAATTCTCCGAAACAACCCGTCCTTAGTCGCAGACTTGGTACAAATTTAAGATGTGTTTTGTGCTCATGTTTTCTGTATTCATATTATTTTTTGAATAACTTCATAACTAAATCCTCAAATTGAAATATTTAATAATTTAAAACAATATTAGCGACTCGAATGAATATTTAAATCAGAAAAAGATTTAGTCGCAGACTTGGTACAAATTTAAGATGTGTTTTGTGCTCATGTTTTCTGTATTCATATTATTTTTTGAATAACTTCATGACTAAATCCTCAAATTGAAATATTTAATCATTTAAAACAATATTAGCGACTCAAATGAATATTTAAACCAGAAAAAGCTTCAGTCGCAGACTTCGTAATCATTTAAAATGTGTTTTGTGCTTATAAATTTATTTGTTTCTTTCTGTTATCTTACTGAAATAAAATAAAAAATACTTTACAACATGTAACAAAGTTTTTCATTTTTCTTACAAAGCGCCGTCCTGAGAAAATGTGCCGTAAGGAAAGATACCTTATAGCTCATTTTCGCAGGACCGCACTTTGTGAGTTAGAGCCTTGTCGTCCTGAGAGAATCTGTTAACATTTCTAAAATTTATTTTTAAAATAATATTTTAGGCTGATGAATAGCACAATATTGTCTTCCCTGGGTGCCTACCTAGGTAAGATCATATTGTCTATGGCCGCGCTTTTTTTTTTTGTTTCCTCTACTTTGCTGAGTGGTTTGTTTATGCCTCAATTCTGGATGTGACGTCATCGTGGACAAAATTTCTCCCCACTAAAGGCCGAAGTTATCAATCTAGTGATTGGTTTATTTATGTGTGGACCCCTCGCACGTTTTTTTTAGCGTCTGCCGATGGTTTTTTCATGTTTTCAGCAATTAAATTACAATTATTATCACTTTTGATATAAAATATAATAAACATAATCGATTGGCTATGAATATTCATATTTTTCCGATATTAAATCGCTTATTTTGAGATGTGTATTGACTACACAGCACCGTAACACGTGTATTTTTTTAGCACAGTAAGGGAAAGGTTTTAAACAAATGTCACTACACCTTGAATGAATGAATACCTTACATGAATTAAATACCTCTGTTTTTTTAATTTTTTATTTTCTGTTATTTATTTTTATTTATTTGTTAACATGTAATTGTTGGGTTATGTGATAAAGTGTGTATTTGTTGGGTTAGATGGAAGAAATAGGATGTAACCTATAAGTTATACCCTTTGTACTCTTTTGGTTGTGTTGACTCGACCTCCTAATTGTCCTAACTCGCTTGAATGAGGTTTTTATACCTCTTTATCCCCAGCGTTCAGTTCGCTTTTGCAAAATGATATCGTGCTGAGCCTAGCTAACTCTGAACATCCCCCGCCCCTGCGATATTGGACACAGTAAAATAAGGCCTTCGCTTTGGGGTTGATCTACAATAAATCCCTTAACTTCACGTTGTGTGATTTGTTAATTCGAAGCCCACCGTTATGGGGTGGTAGGTATTTAATGTCTCCTTTCCATGGTAACTCCCGGTTCTTTTTAGCCAAAGTGTGGGGAAAACGTCCATCGACCCTCAGCGAGTACTACAAGAAACGAGTACGTGTCTCACCTAACTTTCGAATACTGGACCCTATTGCTAATTGACCTAGTAGTTTCTATCATATCTCTACAATTTCTTTGTATCCCCGCCCTTACCTAATGTCCCCGTGTTTATAAATTCTAGATTGTGACATAGAACCGTACCCCCCCCCCCCCTCTTGTGTACGGGCTATTAAACCCTTCGTTGAATAGTGTGTTGTTTCCGCATAAGTACTGGGACTCTCTCGTCGACCTCTGTAACGATGTACTGAAACTAGATAAATGGATTTAGCTGTGGTTAGTAAACTTTGGGTGTTGCGGATGGAAGTGGAAACGAGAGAAAAGGAGATGGGAACGGATTGAATGACGAGAAAAAGGTTTTTTTTTTGCAAACTGGGTCGGCACCTCACTGCCCCAAATGAAATGGTCGCTATTCTTCCAAATGCAAAACCCCAAGAACCAATACGTGTCTGGCTTTCCCCGAGGTCTGGTCTAACTTCTTCTTATAGTCGCCTTGACACCTCCGGACCGCTCACGTCAGAGGGAGAGATAATGCACCTGTTGGAATATCCCAAATCACCCCGCCCCGCTTCCTCCGACGGACTACTTTACTGACTGTAAAAGGGGAATTTTTCATTGCGTCCCTTGTCATGATGCTAAACGCGTGCATGTTTCAAATAGGTTTGTTCTGGTGAGGCTTTCAACGTCCACTAGCCGCCAGACCTACTATCCACCTCACGAAGGATGCTGCAAAGGATCTCGAGGGATTTCCAGTCGAGTTGCATCAACCTCCGGGTAAACCCCGCTTCAGTATGTGTTCGTCCTCCGATTTTGAACCCTCGTTCGTCACGCCGACGTCCCCTCCACGCGATTTTGAAAGACTTGGAGCCCGTTCGATTAAACGCCTTCGCAGCGAACCAAGGCCCAAACATTCCAACTTGACATTAATTTTCATACTGCCTCTCGTGTCCTCTCATCCGACCCGGTTCCGCGAAAAGGGATGACCTTCCGAACTCTTCGTGATTCTCCATACAACGTTGACGCCCCGAAATCGCGTGATGAGGAAAGTAGAAAAACTTCTGAGCTGAGGAAGTTGTGTGCTTTCTCAAGACAGCTTACGAACAACATACTCCAACGGTGAGTTCTAAGCCGAGGCCAAAGGTATTCGGGAATTTGTTAGTGAACATATAAGGTTATACAAATATTATTAATTTGATTTTTTATTTGTTTTGAGCATGAGTTGGTTGCAGCTAGTCGCTTCCATGTTGATTTGAGGTGCCTCTGCGCGGCTGCCAACTCGGTAGAATGTACGACTTTTGTCGTCAGGCACGGACGTCGAGTGATTTATGGGATCCCTTTTCTTCCTTTTGGGTCGTGTGTCGCCACTAACTGCTTACAAATAAGTAGGTCATTGGCCTCGTGCTAAACACAGCTGTTAGAAGCAAGCAAACAGTTCTAAATGTGATACTATTTTATCAGTTGCAGCCCCATCTTCGTCGCAATTTTAACGTTCTGGAAATATATATTCATGCAAGATCACTCACCCAAAATCGTTATATTACCAGTCCAGTCGAGATATCGACGACATGTACATTAATCCACGTCCAGGGGCTGTAGGTAGGATGTAGAAGCCCCTAAGCCGTTAAGGGTTCGTATTAAATTCGAAATCGATTATCTATGTCACCCGTCTACTCGCCAGTAGGAACTATAACCATATTGAATCTAATTTTTCTAGCTAAAATCCCTACTTCCATACGCCGCCCCGTAGATAGCACATAAATTACCGAATACTAGATTTCGGAATGTTTAAGCGGATCATTTCTTTCAATAGAATATCTCTTCCTCCCTAACCGTAAGTTGATAGTTGACATGCATAGGTATTTGTTGGCCTCCACTGTACCTAGTCTAGATATCTCTCCCTATCGACTATTTTAGAGTATCTAAGTAAGTATTTGCCGAGATCTACCCAAAACCCCCTTCCCCTCCCTAGAACCTTTCATATATTATCTGCCACGTTCACTTCGATTTTTTTCACTCAATTCTTATATCGTGTAAACCGTTAAAATCCTTCCCGTGCTCGCAAGGAAAACACTGTCTCTTCAATTTCACAATAAATTTAGAACTTTGTCTTAGCCGTTTTCGTCAGGTCATTTGATAATTATTATGGTTCTCTATTTTTTTCTCCTCTAATGGCACGCGCGTTATTATTAAACATTACCGCAGTCGAGTTTCATCGTTTTATATTAGTCTGAACCAAGAGACTCCAACCCGTGAATTTAGTATCGTCTAATTATGAGTTTACCCTTTTTTTTTGGTTGAATCTAATTAAATTTTAAAACACTTCAATTATTTCAATTAATATTAAAACCACAACTTCACTATATTTAAAACTCTATCAGTTTAGTTTAAAGATAGCACACCAAACTGTCGCGACGTTAAGTTCTCGAAGCCCGACTCCAACCAAGTTAAAACGAAAAAAGCCCTGATTCCCTCCAAACAACGCTATTTAATAATGTTTTTTCGAATAAATCGACTTAAAATTTGTGCGACTTTCGCCTTTATGAATTCAAGGTTTCACTTCCCGTTAAGTTTAGAATTGCATAACCCCGTTTCAGGATTTTTGGCCCCCGCCTGCCGAGTTGAGGTAGACACCTACCCCCCTGCCGAGACGGGTACAGGCGTGTACTCGGTGACCTGACTTCCGGGCGCCCTCCCGTAAATGATTTTCGGCGATGTAGATTATTGCGCAAAATTATTTGATTATTTTTTCTCGTACGCGTGTTGTGTCCGTAATATTGGTTGATTTCCGGCCTATAGACCAGGTGTAGCTCATTTCTATATCGTTGTTTTCGAAATCTTTCCGAGAAATTCGCTATTGATATCGATAATATAATCGATAAATTATCCCAACTAACGGAAGCTTTTCACCTATTATGTCCAGCGCTTGCGCAATCCAGTATCCTTCCTTGTGTGCTGCCTTCTAGCATTTGATTGGTGTCTACACGATCCGTGGGTGATCCCAGGACACATATACCTTCCTCTCGGTGATGACATACGTAGGCATTCGTTCCAAAATTTGATTCGACACGTTTTTTGTAATTTCGCCTACCTGTTTTGACTCTTTTCGTGATATCCGCCGCATATCTTCTGGTAATTTTTCGTAACCCATCGCTGTCCACTACCCGAGTCGGTGACACCTCTTCCATCATGAGCTAAACTACCTTTCGGGTTTCTTTTCGATTCCTGGTCCTTTCTTTTCGGTGATCTACGCCCAGTACATCCCTGTTTTTACAGTTTTTTTGCGTCTAGTTTTAGCCCAACCCATATACTCTTTTCTCGCTTCATCCAGGAATTTCAATATATTATCCTCGTAACTTTGTTTACGCGCAAAAAAGGTCGTAAAATTTTGATCGTTAATCAAAGACTTCGTGACCCATTAACTTTTATGTCTTTTCTTAATTACCCAACTTGCATCTCCTCCGTGTTAATATAATTAGGCAATTTCGGCCAAACATCCCATCTTAAGTTAAAATTCGTGTCCATTGTCAACACTTGAAATAGCACTCAGAACCTCAGCGAACGTAAACAATTCTCTCTATGAGGATCACCTCGTAATATGTCTTCTGGACCAAAACATTCTAAAAAACCATCTTCTTTCGCCAAACCGTCACCCCCCTGTTTCGTTATCGATGGTTGGGTATCGCTTCGCTTCTACCTTAGAATGCAAATTTATCGTCGTTCTCCAAGTGCCCTTACACGCATCGTGAGACCGGATCCCAAGGTTAGCTCAACAGTAAATCAACCTAGAGTGTTTCGTGTCTTTAGACCGCCCTTAGTCTCCGTGATTGGCGAAAAATTATTTAATTGATTTTGGGAATGATCTGATTCGTTGAGCTCCATCACGCCTCTTTTCAATTATTACGTGGTTAACACCTATTACCGACGTAGGTTTCTATAATAGCTTCTAGTATGTCCCAAAGATGTCCATAGTCTGTTCGTTTCTCCCTATTCTCTGAACGTATTTTAATTTATGAAAAAAAAATTCTTTACGTTCCTTTACCCCAAACAGGTCCATTACATGGTGCAATAAATATTTTTTTGTATTTTTAATTTCGTTATTTTCAAATTGTACGCATATTTCAAGCGAGTAGTTAATGCTTATTAAATGAACATTTATTACATCACACATCAAAGGCAGAAGCTATTTATGTATTCATAATAATATTGTTCCATCTTCATGTGACATCTTCTGGTATCTAACTGAAAGTAAGTAGGCATTTTTGGAAACACCGTTCTTGTTATTTATGTAAACTTTTCAACACAAAGGGGGAGGAGGGGGGAGGGTTGATTCTGCATGGTTTTAGAAGTAAAAAGCATTAATAACTTTTTTAGAAATTCCAATGTTTTATGGTAGTATTTCTAGGTTACAAAGTTGAATTGTTTGTTTGGTAAAATAAATCTGCTTCGATGCAAAATATATATTTTTGCGTGGGAACATCAACATTGGAATTTCGGAAAAAGTTATTAATCTTTTTTATTTATACTATCATTTATAATCACCTCCCGAAGTTAGGGCACTTTACACCAGGATACCCGGTATTATGGAACTGAAGAGTATGGCAGCTAATTTATCCATTCTGGAAGTTTGTCATCGTACTGGAAATATTTTCAGATAAGCATTCAAACTGCATCCTCATGATAGTGACCGGATAATTCATCACAATGACAATTCAACGGATCTTAAAATAATATAAAGTCACGAAAATAAAGATTGAAAAAACAACTAGGTTACGTAGGAAAAGTGTTAAAAATTGGGTTAAATAGGTTACATAGGTAATATTATTATAGTATATACTGTGCTGAAACTTGCTTACTTACTTTAAAATAATGTATTGCTGTATAGGAACCTATATTAAACATTTATAAGTAAACCATAGACAAAATGGGAGAAATAATGAACTAAACAAAACTGCCTCAACACAAAACTATTTAACCTAGTGTTTGTTTCATCACTTTGATGTCATTGTCATTTTGATGAGTTATCATGAAACCCTCATGATAAGTTATAATTATGGTTGTAGCCAGGCACCCCCGTAACTACGAATAATAAATTATATAAACATCCCTAAGTTGACATCGTTTCGTTGGCAACACCGAGACGGCGTGCATTTTGACAGACAGCGTTTCATCGCATTTCTTAACTTCAAACAATTAATTTAAGTAGTAATTTGAATCAGTATTCCCAATAAACTTCAATATTATTTGAGCTGTTGCTATGTTTCATTAAGCATGCACCTTTCCATCTCATAGGTAACTGTACACATAATAACACATTCGTTCATTAAGATAAATAGACCGAAGATTGTTATTATGTTCCGTTTTCGTTTTTGTAAAGATTGAGTACAAGAAAGTTTTACAAAACAAACCTATTCAAGCAACCTTTTCACCGTACAAGAAGACGAAGTTGTGACTTAGTTCATAGATTTACATTCCGCGTATAATATTCTGATAAACCAAAACTTATTTCACTCACGTTACAAAGTTTTCAAGTGTACGCTTACTAGTAAGCAGGAACAATGGAAATTTCTTGGATGGACTCCTGCAATTAGAATTTGGAACTTAACTTAAACCAGTTGTTCGATGAAACAAGTATAACGTTACTTTTGAATTAGCGTTATTAACCGTTTTTATTCGGGTTTTTCTATAATTTTATCAACAAATGCGTATCTGTACAAATTAAGTAGTTTATTTACTACTTGATATTTAGTATTTATACTACCTAGTCCTATCAATCTTCTCACTAGAAGACTTGAATTGGAGTAGACAGTGGTTTAAAAAATACATTATTGATAACAATACATGTTTCAGACGTACTTTTTCTGGTTCCGCTAGATAAATATTTAGTTTAAGAATATTCCAGGATTCTTTGACCAAGGGTTGGAAGATTGTTTTTATATTTTAAAACGAAATTAATAATTGGAAATATACTCGTTTGTGTCACAGAATTCATGGGGATCGCATAAACGATGGCATTTTACAATTAATGGAAAATATTATAAAAAATGCAGAATGAGCAAAAATACCTCAGTCAATATTTTGGCAAGCCATGGAATAAAGAAGAATGACTTCCAAATAAATTTGATAGAAAAAAAGTGCCACTGACGTTTCGTTTCTATATCATTTGCCTGAAATTTTATATCACGGTAAAACATAATTTTGTACAAGATATAGTCTCAAATTGAGCTTTTATGTATTTTTATCACGAAACACGCCTACAAGGCACTTCTTGCGTTATTCTTTATTTTATGATTTACACCCTTAATGTTTTAGAATACGACGTTTTACTGGAAAACAAAACCGATAGGAACAGAAAAATTGGAAACAGCATCTGAGGAAGATTCAGACTTCAATAGTGATATTACCATTGAAAGTACCCACATTAATAATACAGTTTTTGGTAAATATTCGAGATCGCTGGCCACGCTTAATACCAATTTTTTAAATAAAATCTATTGTTTCACCTTAATTACTATGAAAGGAAACTGACTGTATTTGGGACATTTGTAATTATAGCATTTTAAGTTTTAATTTCGTAACATGAAAATTCGCTTTCGTTGTATGGGATGACAGCCAAAATAGGTGGCGTATTAAATAGGTACTATTTTGGTCAAACTTAGGGTATTTAGGCATGTTTTATAAATATGGTTTTTATGGTTAAGACAATTATTAATGGAAAAAAATGTAACTATTATTCCGATTTTCCTCATTTGATGCGGTTTTGATAACACGGCATCGTGTGATAGTTGTATGATATTTTTTGTACGCATACATACGTAAATAAATTTGAACACATAAATATCACTTTTATTTCTAATGAATCAATGACTTCGTTGAACAAATAATACCGTGCCATTGCATAAAGTTTGAGGTAATATCATAATTTCAATTTATACATTGTAACTTTTAATCACCCTTCGTGTTTGATTTTGTCGTTGAGTCATCTGTCAGATTCAAGATTTACTTAGAAATTTCCACTTAACATTCAATATTAAATAGATTCGCTGTTTTTGAACGAAAGAAATAGAGTTTGAGATATCAGATGAAAGGCTCTTCCAGATTTTACATAAAATTTATAATTAAAAATTTAAATTTTGATTTCCAAGATGTAGGATTTTTTTGAACTCGCTCACCGATTATTTATTTTCTTGCATGCTTTAAAAATAGTACTTTATACGAATCTAGAAAAACATATTCAAACACAAAAAGAATTTTTAATTTAGGAGACGAGTATGGGAACCGCCGCCCCGGGAACAATTTATAGAATAATTAATACACTTGCCATGTGTCACCCCAAGTGGTTCACTGCTCTCAGCAGAGGTGCACATGGCCATTGCCTGAGGTTTGTCTGGGTGTTGACGACGGATGCGTTTGCCCACAGAGACTGGTTGAGGGATTTCTACCTCTCTAGCCGGACTCTCTCTCAACACATCGCCTTTCACCATAGTATAAAGGATGAATTCATACCTTTTTCATACTGGAAACATTAACCCTTAGATTTCTACCTACCCATTATACCTTTTTCCTTCACAGAACTTCCTCTCCTTTTTTCCATAAAACGATCCCCCGTTAGCATTTGTTAAGCATCCCCAAATAAAACAGAGGCCCGCAGGAATTTTGTTTGTGTGGAAGTAATTTTACAGGTTGTTGTTACTTCATTTTTATTTCGTGTCATATAAAAATGAAAAAAAAAAAAACACAAAATTTAACAAATCGTGAAAAAATGACGGTCGACGTATTTTTGGAATATATAACAATTATTTGGAAGTTTCTATTGTAAACTTTTAAATGAAAATAAAAAACATAGTGCTGCCTCTTTCAAACAATGCTTAAATCATTTACCTCACCGTTTACAAAAAACTGTAAAAATATTTCGAAAGTAGGTTAATCTAGCTCCTTTTATTAATGCAGTTTGGCACTGATATTCAACAAACTAGCTTCTCTCTCAGAAATATAATAAAACGTGGTATTCTCAGGCAATCTAATCATCCCCAGACGAAATCTCTTCCGTCCGGTAATAATGTAATCTCCTAACAAATGTGAAGTTTTACTAAATAAATGTGTTTAGGATCCGGAGCATCTCCCAAAGGATTACCATTTGATGGATCATTCCCAAAACCCCTAACACGTTTTCCCGGTATATAAATCCTGAGTCACTCTCTACGCAGTTAATAATATATATAGCAGATTAATAATCTAAGATACGTACACAAGATTGGACTTAACCCCTGGATAACTAACGTTGTTATTATATCTCAACAACTTAACAATTTGACATTTAGACGAACATTTTTTGAAGACGTAATTTTAATTATTTTTTATTATATGTTCTAAAAAAGAGGATAATAAGGTTATATGGAAACAACGTAAAAGAAATAAAAAATCTTATTAAGTACTACATTTTTATTTATTAAATTTATACTCTTTCACTTTTTAATACTCAATACAGCACTAAATGCCTTTATTCATCGACATCGTGAAAAAATAAAATCGAATTATCTACATTTTATGGCGCATATTGGACAAAACTCATTAAAACCACCTAAACAATTGAATTAAAAAATAGACAAAATTACGAGTAATTTTACCTTTTAACACTAAATAAAGCACTAAATGCTTTTTTTCATCAACATCGTGAAAATATGTAATCAAATTATCTATATATTTTGGCGCATGTTGGGCAAAAATCATTAAAACCACCAAAATCATTGAATTAAAAATTAGACAAAATTACGAGTAATCAATATGTATCTTGAAAATAGAACAACTTATTTGCTAAACACAACATCGATGCGTACGAGTTACCGACCACTAAGTTGACACGTGACATATGTACTCTCGGTAGAAGCATTCAAAAGAAAAAGAAAGATTTGCATTTTTAATACTCGTCATTTAGGCTAATGTTAGCTTTCCAGGGTTAATGGAACCATGAACTTTCCTTAATTGAGACAAGTTTAGTATTAGATAATCTCGCTATGTACTTAACACTCTAATAATCTTCATTAATAATCATAATCATTTAAAAGGCTTACAACTCCCCGTGGTACAATCCCTCTGGGCTTATATTAATAATTGATTTATTTTTAACCGAGAGTAACTCGTGCTTAGCTTAGTCTTGAGGTAAAATATATATTGAGAGCTGTATTGTGTGAATTAAGTCCATACAGGAGGCCCTGGGTTAAATCTCATGTCCTCAAACTCATTTCTTATTTGGACATACTTGGGAAATCTTTTGGAAAGGAATTAATGAAGCCGGGCTTGTAGAGAACCATATTATCATAAGAGGGAGTCGAGTATTGCAATCCGTTCGTTGACCCTTTCAGTACAGTGTTAATTCAAATTAACACGAACTTGCTGATTTTTTTTACCCTAAAAAGCCATGTTTTTGTTTTCTTATAGCTTGTAATCTTTTCTGTGGCGCATATTTTTTCCGCTCGGTTGGAATCCTTATTCCCGCCACAAAACCGATAAATATTTTGACATCTGCTGATTGTGAGTTTCATAGATTTTCTACCATCATTGATTACTTCATTTAAGGTGAGATATAAATATTTTGTAATCGAATTACAAATATGACAACAAATATACAAAATGAGTTATATAAGTTAGAACATGCCAGAATATCATAAATGAATTTCAATGTTCATTCAAATTAACATTGGTAGTGACGGACATATTTTCGACTAGTATGGCGAATTTTTAAAGATTATTAACCTAGATTATTTCTTTATTTCTAAATGAATTTTAGTTAAAATGTTACATGTTTCAAACTTTATATTTTAGAGATTGTCACTACATTGTAAATGTGCATTTTTGACATGAAACAGTTATTTGTATTACTTTTGTGTTATGATTATTTTACCTCACTATTGAAAAAATACCCTCTAACGTCCAATGTTAATCCAAACTAAAGTAAAATAATTTCTAAAAAAATTTAATACCAAAAATTTTCAAATAATTTTCTGAAGTATTATCAAGCATTACATATTTTATATATGTGAAAACAATAATGCGGGTGTGAAAGGGTTAATATGTGGCCTTCTATCAAATAGAAAATATCCAGAGGCTCCAGACCAGAGGTGGCTGCAAAATTAAATACCAAATTTGAATAGTAGTGCACCCCGGGAGTTATCCACTGCATACCTGCCCTGGTATAAGTAACAGATAGTTACTCTTTCAAGATTCTTACACGGACCTTTTTTTGGTCAAACGGCTCTAAATTTATTATATAATAAATCTAGACCCCCAACGTGACCTGCATAATGGTTAGGATGCAAGATGCCAACAATATACAAAAAAAAATTAACAGTATTAAAATATATACAGGTATAGTAAGCCTAAACATAAAAATTGACGAAACAGCTGCTTAAAGACTAGGCCATCTGTAGAGATGAGAAAAATGAAAAAGAAAACACATTACATATAAATTTAACCGAAGAGTATTCCACCCGTCAACTGGCATTCCCATCGAGAATGTGCATGGTAATCGGCCTGTCCGTTTACGAAGATAGACTACCACGCCCCTCCGCCAGATTACCTGATTAGGCCCTGAAGAAAAAGTATGTTGTAAGGTTAGGGGAGTGCCCAAAGACCCTAAGGACTAAGCAGTAAACGGACTAAATAGTAGTGCACAGAGAAAACTTACTGATATGATACTGTTAATTTATTAGAAATCCTATCAAAAACAGGACTGTAGGCATTTGACGAATGAATTAAAAGAGTTTCTAAAAAAGCATCAGTTAAGAGCGAATGTCTTATGAGGACGGCGGAACACGCGTTCATACAAATATAGATATTATGTTAACATGAAATCGGCATGATATCACTTTTTAAACATGACCATTTTTTTCTGTGTGCTTAATAGAAGTAACTAGTCATTTATAGAGGATCGGCAGTTGTCTTATACTACAAATAATATCTGCGATTTTGGTACAGTAGATACGCCCAACATGGCAGAAATTCCATTGGGAGAAATCACTATATTATAACGTAATATTGCTTGAAATGCCGTGAAATTCGAGTATTAGGGTACGTTCTGTTCATTCCTTTCATCCCCCATTTCTTATCACCAATTGTGACAGTCAATTGTGTTATAGTCTGACTGGCTCGGCGCAATGATACTCTATTGTTATATTTATTAAGATCGAAACCATATTCCCATTTTATACTTATCTTGTCGGTGACCCATATTCGATAAAAAATAATGTAAGTTGCATATGAACTAAATATGTAAAAAATGTATGTAATATATAATTTAAACATTATCTACTATACCTACATTGAAATGCACGATTGAAATTTTCCTGAAAATACCTTCGAAGGGTAAGTTCTCAACTATCAAGCTGGATTTCGCGGATTCAAATCCCGGCGTGCGAAAGTAAATTTTATTTCTTTAATTTGTGTTTTTTTACAAATTACTCATTCAAAAAGATAAAAAATATATTTGCGGCAGGTTCCAGAGTGGAAAATACTCTCAATATCGCCTTGGTGTAAGACCACCATTCAGAATTGAAACGTTACTTGAAATGATTTGGAAATTGTTTTGTGACCAGATCTGAATAGCCAGGTACTTCTCCACCTTCGTCCTCCGCATTTCATTTTTATCCCCACTAAATTAAGCCTCACAATATACCTCAATTAGGTATGCTATAGTCTCACTGGCTCCTGACGGTTGGGAGCAATTGGGACTATTGTGCGGTTGCACAAGCACATTTTTTTTTTCATTTCCGTAGAAACAGCATTTATCACTTATTTATCCTGGCAATTCAAGTTATATTTGGTTTTTTTACACAAAAACTAGTTATTAATTTGATTTACCTGTTACAAATCTTTCCGTAAATGAATACATTTAATAAATTGGTTCCCAAGTAATATCCAACATGTAAATGAAAACAAATTTTACATTTAAGATCACTGATATAGGTATAAATTTATACAAATATGCCCAAAAGTAATTTTAGTGCCTACCAAGACGCTATGGATATTTATTATTTACCTACAAAGTTTGCTCTGCGAAATTGATTATAGGTACCCAAAGCTTGAATGTTTGGCATGGGCATGAAATACCAAAGTCAACATTTCCTACAAACGCACGACCACTGAAAAATAAATACCTAGAAGTGTGATCTACGCCAATTATAAACAAAAACTGATTAAGAGAGCTTAAACGAGCTTGAACGATAAACATGTTATTATAATTTCACCGGTTTATATTTAGTAATCGTGAATTAACGCCTTCTGGACACAATTTACAGCGGAACATTTTTTTCTCAATCTGTATAAATTATCGATGAAAATGTCTACTTCAGCACACTCCGTCTTATTATGTAAAGTCGATACAAATGGGTCGGAGGGCTCTAGTAGGCGTTATTATTTTTTAATGTAATCAGATGAAATGTGCTATGACGTCTCCAATGGGAATTAGGAACATTTAATTTAATGACGACATTCGTGGTCGAGGGGTAAGGCTCTCGACTAGCAAGCTGGAGGTCGCGGGTTCGAATTCCGGCACGAGGTACGAGATATGTTCAGAATGTAAGTGAACTAGATTTTTATATTGTTTTTGATAAAGTATATTAGAAAAAAAATGCAGAATACAGTTTGTTGATACACTTGTTGGCTAGTTTTTTTAATAGTAGTGAGTAGTGAGCCGTAGCACAAGCTTCTTTATGCCCTCCTCAAAGAACTCTCCCGACAGCTCATTCCGTCAAAACCTCTTTCTGCACCTGCTTATAAGTTGAAATTTTAATTCCACCCATGTGTGCCTTCAGCGAGGTGATAAGATGATAATCTAAAGGCGCTAAGTCAGGGAAATACGGAGGGTGGTTCAATACATCCCAACCAAACGAGTCCAAGAGCACCTAGTTGACTAAGGCTGTTTGAGGACGGGCTTTTTCGTGCAACAATCATACTCCTTTTCGTCAGCTTTCCCCTCCTTTTGTTGTGAATGCTACTTTTGAGTTTTTTAGGGTCTTACAATATCGTTGTGCATTGATGGTCTCTCAAGAGGCAGAAATTCAACCAAAATGATGTATTTTCGGTCCCAAAACACTGAGGCCATGATTTTTTGTACGAAATTGTGGTTTTGAAATTTTTGGCAGATGGGAAATCGGTGTGACACCACTGTGACGACCTTCTTTTTGACTCAGGCATGTATGAGCCACCCACGTTTAATCTCCAGTCACAATAGAGCTCAGAAATTCCTTACCTTCCAATTCAAGTGGCTCAAGAAATTCGTGGAAGCCAATGACCCGATTTTTCTGGAATTTTCTCGATTTCGCACTCGGCAGGATTTCTTACCGACATCTCACACGCAACTGGACACTACAACGTGAGTTTAAGTATTACCGTGTTCCTGAGATGCTCGATCTGTCCCTTCTTCCACTAATTATTACCAACCCTCAAAAACAAAAAACAACAGCTCGTTATGGTCACAGCACACTTACTTTTCGAAAGTAACTTATTTGCGGCACGTTTCAGAATTGAAGATACTATCAGTATCGCCCTGGTGTACAACAACCATTCAAAATTGAAACGTTGGTCGAAATGGCTTTGGCCGTGTTTGATGACAAGATCTGAATAACCCGGTACTCCCCCACCTTCAGCCTCACAACATACCCCAATCGAAATATAAATCTGTACTGATTTGATCTTTGGAGCAGTGCTTGCATTAATGTGAATATTACAGCTAATAATTTTTCTGCTTACCTATTTTTGTATTATTATTTTTAATATACGTATTACTATTCATCTCAAGTATTTTTATTCGATTGTAAAGAACACACGTAATAGTAAGCAAAACTCTGGAATAGCGATATCAGGTGGCCTTCGTGGTCGAGGGGTAAGAATCTCGACTAGCAATTTGGAAGTCACGGGTTCTAATAGCGGCGTGCGTAAGTAATTTGTGTAATCTCATAATATATTAATTGAAAGTAATAAACAATATATTATATAGGAAGATGATCTCAGAATCGCCGTGGTTTAAGCCACCATTCAGAATTAAAACGTTGCTTGAAATTGCTTTAGCCGTGTTTGGTGACTGAGCAACCAGATAATTCATCACCTTCCTCTTCCCCATCTCCATCCTCACCGAATTTGAATCAACTTTGAATTATTAGGGCAGTCAATTGCCTTCTAATTTTAAGTCTATTAATCTTAAAGTATTCAAAACGATCTAAAATGATCACGTATATCACATTTATCAAAAAAAAAATTTCCGATTCTGCAACTTTTCATATTTGTAGTAATGTGGATTCCAAATAATGTACTCTAAATCTTGTAACTATGGTATTGTTTAACCATTGACATGGTTTATAAACATTTCTAACAAACGTCTAAGATTTAAATAATACAATAGGTACCTACATGTAAAAACTTATTGTTTTTTTAATAAATAATATTTATAAAACGAATAATCTCTTCAATTTACAGAAATTTTGCGAATTTGAAGGTAGAGGAACGATTAGGGTAATAGGTAAGTTTAAAATATCTGGCTGTTCAAATCTCTAAAACACGAAATCAAAACAAACAAAAAATCAGAAAGCAAATTAAAAGCCACAGCTTCTTCCATTTGCATGGAATAAAATGACTCAGCTCCCAAGGGGCGTGTCGCAAAACAATTTTTTTCATTTCGTATTAGAAACTGAAAGAGATTAAAAAAGTTATATGTTACTTGTGAAAGAAAAAATCTTTTTTCGGTATAAAAAGTTGGAAATCAAAATTTCAAATTTCCAACCGCAAAACTTTCGGAATTGGAAAATTACAATTTCGCAAAATTCTTTGATATATGCAACGATTTTAAAACATGCGTGTAAATGATATATTTATTTTAATTTTGGAAAAATGTTTATACAGAGATTAGAATTAAAAATGACAGAAAATGAAAAACAACTCACATTGACGTCTTGTTCTTTTGCATTGATACGTATTAATTTGAGACGTCACTTTCAAATTCACTTAAATAAAATCGAAAAAAGGTCATATAAATCACAAAAATACTTTTGATTTATAAAGTGTGAATCAGCACGTACCCGAAAGATTAAGAAAATACAGAAACCAAACATGTACATATTCTTAGTGTGCCTTATAACACCAAGAATATACTCGTAGGTACTAGGCATAAAAATCGCTTGGGAAACGTGTTTTTTGTTTTTGTTGTTATTAATTATATATTAATACAACAAAAATACACTTGTTTATTAATTTACGATAAAAAAATTATAATATATTTCACAATTTCATTTTAATTCTAGTCAAGCAAAACTAGAAAAAGGTTCAACTTTTCCAAAGGATATTTGATATTTTTAATGCAAATAGATTCGTAGTAAGGATAAATCGAAAATAGTGATTTCAGGTTATGCTTCGCCTTCCTGAGCATACTTAGTCTAAGAATTTAGACGTCATTTTACTAACCGATCATATTTTTCTTAATAATACATGCACATCGTATCTACGTGCGTCTGGCACGTGGACAATGGTGGCCTTATATTTCATCACTAATATAAAATAAATAAAAAACTATGTAAGCTTGAACTTTTTGCCCCCCATTCATGTGGTGTGGTAAGCTCAGTGCAGTTTTGTTACTTAAATTCAGAGAGAGAGATCACAATTAGATAGGCTTATACTTTGTACCTGTAATATTTATTATATTCAATACTTATAAGATGTAATTCTTTGTATTGACTCCTTTGTGTGTGTTGTAATATAGCACTTGCCATAAAATAACGTTGAATACTAATTTTTTGTCATTACTGAACCCCTGTCTTGGTCTGAATGATGTAGCAGAAGATCATAGCTGAACCTCCGGCTGGAGTGAGAGTCGACATCGTGTCTTCATAAAACAGCTATTCCGAGGTAATGTCGATCGACTGGTATTCAAAATCTTACAACACTTATTATATAGCAATATACTACATTTCAAATCAAAATACGCCCAAAACTCTTTAGTCGGACGTATCTGCAAAACTTAAAATATCATAAGAGATATTGATTGATATTTTCCACTGTACCCTATGTTCACTTTTATAAATAGTTTTTTTCACTCAGATGGTTAGCGAACCAAATTAGCAATTTGCCCTGTATCCGTAAGGCCTTTAGTTTGTTAAAAAGTAATTTATGTGATATATCAAATGCGTTGGTAGAATCTGTGTAATTTTAAACCATTTAGCAATATATTTTTTTTGCCCGAGAGTGTATTTTAATTGAGATGAAAACCAAACTTTAAAAAATCATAATAAAAATGAAAAATGCCTTCGAAAACATTTTCATGTAGGTAACTTTTTTCACCCTAACCGTCTTACGATGAGTTGTTTAACTGACATTTAAGGCGAAACCTAGTGCCCAATCACTATTTTGATTAATCTTTATAACGAATTGGTGTACATTATGAATACCAAAAAATATGCTTTAGATAAATTGAAGGTTTTCCTATCGTTTCGCTGAGTAGAATACAAATAAAAAATAAATGACTCAATAAAAAATATAAATGTAAACTAATAAAAAATATTTTTTTTCAATAGAAATAATGCATGAACGTATAAAGGAAACAATTTTTAAAAAAAATAAAGTATTATAGCTAAGATTATCTGTGACAGTTTCACTAAATTAACTTTTTTGCTTTCTTATAAAATTATTTACAAAATAAATAAAAACCAGTTTTGTGGTTGAAATCGAACGTTTCTAGACTCCGTTTGTCAAGCAATTTTAATGCCTATTACCTACAATATAAGATACCAAGAATGTAAACATTTTCGGCTTGGAGCTTTCTCTTAAAACTCATCGAATGACCATTGAGAGACCTTTTGTTTTTTTAGACAGTTGAAAAGTCCCCGTTAAACGCCAAATCTATGTGCTTCATCTATCTATTAAATAGTAATAACCTGTCAAGCTTAGCAACATGATAGTCGTTCTCTTCTGCTGATTGCATTTTGTTCAAAAGCTGAAAAAGACTTAGGACGGGTTGTTTCGGAGAATCTGAACAATTCATCAAATTTCAACGTTCATTTTCAGGTTCTATGAAAGACTTATCCAAGTTCTGTTTTTATATCATTGTAGGCTAGTTGCTTGACAAAACTGAAATAAAAACAGAACTTGAAAAAATCTTTCACAGAACTTGAAAATGAACGTTGAAATTTGATGAATTGTTCAGATTCTCCGAAACAACCCGTCCTTAGATTCGGCATTTAAGGAAAACTGTCTAAAAAATTAAATGTCGCTGAGTGGATTCGATGATTTCTGTATACTTAATATTATACAATTAAAATAGTATGATATTAATTTACCATTTTAATATCATACTATTTTGGAATTCGATTTTCAAAACTTGGCCGGACCACCAGTTTGATATTTGAATTTATGTTTTGGTGGAAACTTGCTTCAAGCCCGTGTAGTTTGCTTCTAAATTGAATGAACTCCAAAGTTGCAAGGCTCTGCAATATGAGAGCTTGCATAATGCACTTCCCGCATGAAGACGAAAATATCCCTGTACTTTAGATACCACGTCGTTGTATACAGTATCTTACGAATGATTTTATATTCCTGTAGTGTTTTTTACCTTTGTGAGTGCATAAACTTCACTCGGTTAGTTTACAGAGAAGAAAAAACAAAAAAAGAAACAAAAAAAAGAGATAGAGTGCCTTTGCTTTGTGTGTAAATCATAACCCTCGAGTGAAATAGAATAAAGTCAGAATCTTAAAAACGTAAGTGAAGAAGTCGTCTACAAAAATATTCGGTGCGTGGTCCTGCGTGTTGAACGGACTTATGGTCGAATTTGCCCTAGCAGTCCTAAAAAAATGATATTTCCGCGGGGTTTATTTTAATTAATTCTTATAAACGAATTAACGAAATCTCAGATGTTTCTAAATAAATATCTCGGGAAGTTACTAATTTATCTTCTAGAAAATAAAATCTATTGCTTACGGCTAATTTTACAGTTGAAAAACGTTTCATTAAATTTTTTAAACCATTTGACGTAAAATATTTAAATGGTACTATTTATTGTTAATCTAAAAATTAATAACGTGTACGTGTTTATCAGTCTTAAAAAAAGACTGAAAAAAGACACACGTTATCAGAGTCTTATGTTGCCTTAAATATCTACCTACTTTGATACTGAATGAGAGTAAAAATTAACACGTAAGAATATTTAAAGGTCTATGTAGGTACTTTGTATACATCGCCATCGTTTGTTCAAAAGTGATTCCTTTTCTGTAATTAAAAGTTATTCCATACTGTTTAGTTAATCAATTTGCTTTGGTAAAAACAATGATAGATCCTGATCCTACACTGTCGATAAAGATAAGACTTTCATATGAATTTCAATTCACTGCTAAATAAAACATATAGTGATGCCTACAGGAGTTATTAAAATAAATCATTTTAACGAGTTAGTAACACTTCGAAAGAAAATATATAATATTTTTTGACCTTCCATGGAACTGTTAACTTGATGTTATTTATTTATTTATTGACGGACATCGTCCGAATTACAAAATAATAACACGAATAAAGTGAAATGAAAAATACAGGAGTAGACAAAGGTACATGAAAGCAAAGATATATGGTAGATATAATAAAAGAAAATAAAGTGACAAGTCGAATCAAGTCAAGAATACGCCGTGCGTCAGGACCACAGGACACTTATAATATTTCGTCACTTGTTTAGCGACTGGCAAAAATCATTCAGACTTATCCCAAAAAAGTTAAGGTTTTGACTTGAGTTGATCAGTCTACACATTCTGGACAATGGTGAATAATATCCAAAATTTGTCGAATGATGGTTGAGGAAGAGCAGTTCATTATTTCTGAGTCTTTGCGAGGGGATATTGAAAGGAATGAGTTGCAGTAGAGTAGGTGAATCAATAATACCATTTATAATTTTGAAGAAGCAAATGAGGTCGTTTCTTTCTCGACGGACTTCCAAAGGAGAGAGGTTTAGAGTTAGTTCAATTTCACCATATGAGTATTTGCCTTTTTTTAAACCTAGCCTCCTAGCAATCCCTCTTAAGAACCGATGTTAAACATATTCAATGCGTCGAATGTAGACAGCATAAAAAGAAGATAACACAAGCATATTCAAGATGAGGGTGAACCAAGGAGTAGTAAAGAGTTCTAAGGGTATTTACGTTTTTGAAGTCCGAAGTGATTCTAGTGATGAAACCAAGTAGTTTGAGGGATTTATTAACGATTGCAGTTATTTGATCTCGAAAAGAAAGCTTGCTATCAAGAGAGAAACCAAGGTCTTTAATAGATGTAACAGTTGTTAACCAAATATTCTTATAAGATTGTATTCGAAGACAATCGGTTTTTTTGATCTATAGAAGGACATAATTTTGCATTTATCGACATTTAGTTTCAAACAATTAATTTTACACCAATCATTGAAAGAGTCGATATTCGATTGGAAAAGAAGGCAGTCATCGTGATTTTTTTATTATTTTTAGAATTTTGTTGTCGTCCGCAAAAAGCCAAAAGCGTGTATGAGAAAAAATACTAATAATGTCGTTAAAAACACGTTAAAAAGAAGCAGCGCTAGATGTGCTCCTTGAGGTACGCCGGACGTTACTTCAATAATAGTAGACACAAAGTTGTTTAATTTAACTCTTTGTTTTCTATTGCTTAAATAAGAATTAAAGAATGATAGCAAAGGGTTTCTAATACCGATAGCATATAGTTTGGCCATAAGGATTGAGTGGTTTACTTTGTCGAAAGCTTTAGAGAAGTCGGTATATAGAACATCTATTTGTGAGTTATCTTCTAGGCCATTGACGATGGAATTGGTAAAGGTTAGTAAGTTAGTAGTAGTAGATTTAGCAGATCTAAATCCATGTTGTTCCTCGATCAGTACGTTTTTAAAGATAGGTGTGATTATTGACTCAAATATTTTAGGAATATGTTACGCTAGGCAATTCGAACTAATTAAAAAGCTTAAGTTTTCTTTACCTTGAAAAATACTGAATGGAGTCATAGTAACGAGCGGAACACCCCTTCACTGCTAATGTTGACTTCATGGGAACGGGTCGTTTTTTCGACTCGTTCATAAAATCCGGGCTTCATTAAGACCCGCTTTATAAATCACTACGCTGATAAACATGAGTATTGCTGATGTATGAAAATCCTGTTAATAACAGGACAGCAGGCCGTTTCATAATATATTAGTACTATGTACATATGTTCATGCACACGCATTTGCCTTGTTAATATTTAATGACGAAATGCGAAAGTATCATGATTTTTATGATGTGTTCCGACGTCGCGTTAATACATTCCTTTTTTCTAAAAGTTTAACATTAAACCTATTAATTCTTTCGTTAAGGTCGTGCAGTTCCGTTTTTAACAGGATTACGAATAATTTGAACAGATTTCTTAATAAATTAGTAATACTTTATATCAGGAAGTTTTCTCCGTGTACCTCCGGTCTTTACCTTAAACTGCTTCAAAAATCTGCACAACCGGGTTGCGATATAGTTTCTCCAATACTTTACACTGTACGGTATAATACTACTTGTAGGTACTATTATTACTTAAAATATATTATGATAAAACTATACTAACAGACCGAACGATTAGTTATAATAGACCCGATATAGTTTTACATGACAAAATTAAAAAAAATAACTTTTATCATTGATGTCGCTATTCCAAATTCTTGTAATATTCAAAAATCTGTTAATGAAAAAATAAGAAAATACACAGATTTAGGAAATGAAATAAAAAGAATTTGGCATTCTCAGACTATGAAAATATTACCATTCGTTATTTCGGATACTGGCATTATATTTTGCTCTCTCATTAAAAATTTTGGCGTATTAGATCTATTAAAATATTTATATATAAAGATGCAAAAGTCGGTCATTTTGAATACGTGCAGTACAACGAAAGATTTTTTAAATATTTATGTTGAGGGATCAGTAGAATTTATAGGCCCTGTTAGAAGTTCTACCGAGCCGAACCCTCTGATATGAAAATATCTGGAGTCGGTGAATTATTTTCCCATTTGATCTCTGGTGGGTTGACGTGTTGTTCTTGTATTGTTTTGTATTTATTTTTCTTATATAATGCACTTGCATAATGTTGATTGACTAGATGATCATTTGTGGAAAAGTGTGTGGAAGAGTTTAGTTTTTCCTATGGGGAAGATTTAACCCGGACATAAAATCGGAAGATATACAAAAAAAATTAAGGACGTCGGTTTTATTGCTCAGAGCAATGGTTGGCCAACGTTGTAAGGCGGGTGAAGGAAGGGGAAATATTAAACCAAATAGAACATATGTACTGCCGTGTAATAATGAAACCTATGTAAAATTTTTGGTGCAAATTAAATTCTAAGAAAAAATAGCTACCGTAAATACGTTTCACGCTCCATTAATTATATGACGTGATTTTAAGGTGGATGCTGGCTGCGACCTCATCATATTCATGAGACACCTCAATATGAATAAGGCTCACACTTGCTTTTGCGACACGAACAAGATATGGTAATGTATGCACCGTCTTGTCTAATGAACCCATTAATAATTGTATGACGTCATTATACCCGATTATTTGCCTGACAACTCCCGGAGATTCTGAAGAATTAATTATACAACATAATAATCAGCCGCGTCGTAACATGGCTTCAAGTATTTTATTGGTTGTAGTGGCCTGTTAATATCCCATTAAAGACGATGATATTTATGCCTAAAATAATAAACAACTGATTATCATTAACTGATTTTCAAAGAATATTATATTTTACTAGGAAATTCACAAACATAATACAAGAATGTGCAATGAAATCAGGCTACCAAAAAAGGACAAAGCCAATATAGTCCAGTCAAGTTAAACATGAAAAGGGGGTTGTGCTTGCAAAAGGTCCAGTCATTCTGAATTTTTTATATGTTGTTAGGACTTAAACCAGTATTAAAAAAAAAATTTTGCAACTTCGAAAGTGCTGTGCGAGCGGCGGTGGACCTAAAAAACCAGGAAATTTTCGGATTTTTTTCAGTTTTTGCTCAATATCTCAGTAAAGGAAGGGTCTGACCGGTGTAGTCGGTAGACACACTTTTAAAGTAGACTGAACTTAATATAATTTGAGACCAAAAAAAGCTATATAAAGCCATTGGTTTTCAAGATACAGTTCTTCAAAAATAGGCAATTTTTTCCAAAAAGTGAATTTTTTTCGAAATGGTCACTTATTTTGTAAAATAATTTCTAAAATACGCATCTCACGTCAAATATTGTATGAAGTAAAGTTGTTGTAAATTTAATAAGCTTTCATTTGAGACTAGATTGATATCTGTAAACTAAACGGTTCTCTCAAAAATGGCAGATAACCAAAAACAGTCATAAGTGGGTTTTCGGTGAAATGCAAATAAACTGTTCTCGCGTCTTTTTATGGTTTTATTTATCAAATAGTTAACAGATTTTTGATGAAAAAAAGAAAAGATATTACATCTATCGGGAATCACGTCATCTTCAAACATTGTTTTATATACCTACATACCAAAATGCTTGTACAAACATCATGGTACCTACTATAAGGACAAATTACATGTACACAAAAAATAAAACTAATATAAATCATGTAGGTATTGTGTCTTGGTTGCCAAATCATGTCTTTCTTTTTATCTTACTTGGGAGAGGCGCCCAGTCTGTAGTCGGGTCATCTTCATCTTCCGAGCATTTCAGCTCCACATCCGGGACGTTAATGCAAATTTGCCACCGCATGACTGACAGAGGACTGAGCAGTGGAGCCCAGCCTTTCTACACGAGCAGCTCCCAGAGCATCTTTTATTGCATTTACACGAAATTTTTCGCAAAAGGGCAGGAGGTGCGGGATCCATCGTGGTGGGGATGGGGGTGAGTCCTTGAGAAGACAGCTTCCACCCCCATTCAGTGGGATTCAAGTTGACTCCCCGCCACTTCTGCACTTGGAGGTAGCACCTTGCTGCATGGTGGCCTGCAGCATCTTCCGTCGGTGGCAAACGGGCGAGGTTTATGTTTGTTGAAGTGACAAACGTCTTATACCTCAGAAAATCCAAAGTATCCCTCGCGATGTCACCCCCATATAGAGCCACGAAGCACTTGATGCCTGCTTCACTCACGGCTTGTGGGGTAGAGTCTGGCCGAAGGAAGACCTCCACTTGCTCAGCAAGTGGTTCACTCTTGCTCAGAAGTGTGCTGATTTTGGTCTTTCCTTGGCCAAACGGTGCTGAGGTGGTATCGCACCCGGAAAACGCGTGGGTAAATAGTACCGTTCCTGGTAATTGTCGGGAGTCCTGGTTGTTGTAGGAGGTCGTAGAGTAGTAACAGCAACCAGCTTCACCCTTCGTGCTCTTCTGAAGATAGACGTTTGTCTCTTCAGCGCCTAAACCATTGAGAAGAACGAGCAGGTCGACATCTTCTCCCACTATGACGACCCGATCGGCATCTGCTCTTTTTGATAACGCCATCATGACGATCTCTCGATCAGCATATTCTTCGGCAACAGCCACTTCTACTCCCTCCTTCTGAAAGGCGTCACAGAAAAGAGTTATAAGGCGTCTCTTATTGTTTTCATTGCCCAAAACATGCTCTTGAGCAATTTGAATTACTGTGGATTCATCGAAAGTCAATTCGTAGCTGGAATGAGCTGCGTAGCGCCGGAGTCGTTCCGCTGTTTTGGTGTTTTTTTTGGTAGCATCTTCGGGGTAGCCGTCAAAAACGATGGAGACGTTCTTCCTAAAGTGGTTTCGGACGTAGGTGGTATAACGCGCCAAAAGTGCTCGAACCGTGCTTTTCCGCTGCCACACGACCTTGTGCAAGAGGTAGCCAACATCCAAAGTGACGTGAGTGCTGGCATCTATCGGCGTGTGGCTGGAAAGAGGAGTGAAGGCAGAGTACAGAGTAGATTTTGTGCCCTTGCGCATCCCTTGTTCATTGAAAAGAGACATCGGGAACGGGGCCAACTCATATTTGAAGTCATCCTGTAAATCCTGTTCAGATTTCTTTGCAATACACACTCGCTGAAAAATTGTGAGCGGATCCACAGCCACTCTTCTGTTTTTGTCCGGCAGTTTAACGGTTGAGGTGATCGATGCCAGCGTGGTAACTTTATTTTTCCGTTATATTACTACCTTGTCGTACATTTTCCCCACAATTTTCATTACTCCTTCCGTTCCAACTCTCTGGGCTGTGTGGCAATTAATTTCAGGACCTGCCAGTAAACCACTACTGATAGAAATTAAACTGTCAGTTTTGGGAAATGGAGGGTGGAGAGCAAACCAGTTTTTTAGTTTTTCCACATCACTATTATCTCGGATGATTCGAGAAGGTCTCATGTCTACATGCTGCTCTCCAGTATGACATGATAAGCTGCAAAAACTTTCCAGTTCTTCACAAATGTTCAACATAAACACCATTCCTGTTGTCCACCTTGCCAGAACACTTTCGGAGATTCCTCTTCCTTGGGTCAACCCACCGTAGGTTTTCATGGATCGCATCAGCTTCTGCTCAATTGTTAGGTCTGACCACAACCCAGACCAAAACTTGTCAGACCGGCAAATGGTGAAGGATCCTTTTGTGAACATGTCGTATTCACTTTTATCCATCCGATCTTATAGAGCCATCATATCCTGAAGAGGTGCGCGCTCTTAGCATACAAAAAATGTCAAGCTGCGTGGAAAAAAAGGAGCATCTTGTGGACAGTGTACAAATGAAGGTTCCAATCACCAGCACACTCTGCCTGGATGAATAGTTTTATCAAAGTGGTCATACGAAAGTATTGGACCCACAACTGTGATGTTAGACCATTCGCTTTAATTTTCTCCAAGGCACTTTTAAATTTTGCCTTTAGTATTTGGTAGGTATCAATTTCTTCTACTGATATAGTGAGAGACCTTTCAGTGTCTCGCAGCAATTTTTCAGTCTCGTCTCGCTCCTCAGGAGTTATGTCAACCTCATAAAAACAATGCTGGCCAGTGTGAGGTTTGCCAAAATGTGGGCTCGAACAGCTCGTGAATATGCGTGCCCATTCATATGGGTAACCATGGGTATAAGTACTAATGGGTACTTAAAATTTGAAATAGTCGTAATTATATTATAACCCTAGGATAAACTCACGAAGATTAATGGACTTACTTCACATCACAATAAAACCATAAAAAGACGCGAGAACAGTTTATTTGCATTTCACCGAAAACCCACTTATGACTGTTTTTGGTTATCTGCCATTTTTGAGAGAACCGTTTAGTCTACAGTTATCAATCTAGTCTCAAATAAAAGCTTATTAAATTTACAACAACTTTATCTCATACAATATTTGACGTGAGATGCGTATTTTAGAAATTATTTTACAAAATAAGTGACCATTTCGAAAAAAATTCACTTTTTGGAAAAAATTGCCTATTTTTGAAGAACTGTATCTTGAAAACCAATAGCTTTATATAGCTTGTTTTGGTCTCAAATTATAGTAAATTCAGTCTACTTTAAAAGTGTGTATACTGACTACACCGGTCAGACCCTTCCTTTACTGAGATATTGAGCAAAAACTGAAAAAAATCCGAAAATTTCTTGGTTTTTTAGGTCCACCGCCGCTCGCACAGCACTTTCGAAGTTGCAAAATTTTTTTTTTAATACTGGTTTAGGTCCTAACAACATATAAAAAATTCAGAATGACTGGACCTTTTGCAAGCACGGATGTACATCTTGACTGGACTAATACACAAAATAGTTTGCTGTTCAAAGGAAAAGATTATTATAATCAGCTGCTGGAAATCATAAGGACTGCACCAATTGAAGTTTAAAGCTAGATATAAAAAATAAAAAGATAACGCAATAAATGAAAAATATAAATAAAAGGTAAATGCATTTAATAAATAAATTTGTAAATTACGTTAATAATGTAAATTTGTTTAATTAATAATTTAAATGTATTTAAATAATAATGTAAATGTATTTAATTAATAATTTTAATGTTTTTAATAAAAAATGTACGTATATTTAATTAATAATCAAAGTATATTTCATTAATAATGTAAATACCATCATCACGACAGATATAAAACATAACTACAGGGTTTTCCAATAAGAGGTGTTATTTTGAATAGCCCGCTATTTCAGTAGATATTACTTTTAAAGCTGTCATTTTAACATTTGACAAGTAAAAACTATAACATTAATAAAAATGGATCGATACACCCTTCAACAACGCATTGAAATTATTAAAATTCACTTTAGTGAATCATGCGCAAATCATCTTGAGTGATGAGGCCCATTTCCACCTCGGTGGCTTCATCAACAAGCAAAATTGTCGCATCTGGGGCTCGGAAAAACCCAATAATTATTGTTGAAACGCCTTTCTATCCTCAACGTGTGACTGTTGGGTACGGTTTATGGTCCGGCGGAGTCATTGGACCTTACTTTTTCGAAAACGAGGCTGGAGCAACTGTTACGGTGAATAGATTGCGCTATCGAGAGATGATTAATGATTTTTTATGGCTGGAATTGGATAGTATTGATCTGGACAACGTTTACTTTCAACAAAACGGCGCTACGTGCCACACAAGCAACGAAACCATTGATCTTTTACGAGAAAAATATCAAAATAACACCTCTTATTGGAAAATCCTGAAGTTCAGCTTAACTAGATCAGCTCAACTAATTCAGCTTAATTAGTTGTGGTGACGTCCCTGACTGTGAGACTCAGTAACAAATAATTTGATTTGTGCCAGAATCTCATTGTTCGGTACGTGGCTGTTGATTAAATTTTAAAACGTCTTTTAGCAACGCTAAACATCTTCGCTTTTCTAGTGAATGTTAGTTAGTCATACTTAGAATATAATATACCTTCCTGTTCGTCAATTGCCTGTGCTTTAAAAACCTGTGCGATATCGTCCCTTGGTTTTTTAATTGAAAAAAACTCTTTTTATTATAACAAAAAATATGGTCTAATGATTTAGCAGCTTTTAGAAAAGTGCGATAGTGAAAAAGAAAATGATCTGGGTGTACTCATTTCAGTAGATTTTTTTTATGTGCCCCCTTTTTCATTTCCACACATAAATGTACCTCAATTGTTACATATCAGCTTTTGTGCCTGCCTTGTAGATGAAATTCTAGATAAAAGCAGAAAACAAAACTTACGCTAAAGTATGTTTAAGATATCGTTATTAATGTAATATAATTATAACTTCTAAAAAGTAAAAGATAAACATGTATAGGCACTGCAAGCTCTTCTGGCACATGTCAAACCTTTGTCATTCTGTGATGACTTGTAACGTTGGCAATAATCCTTCATTAATTTGGCAGAAATACTTGAATATATCAACGAATTTAGATCTTTTATGTGTCGTACGTGTAAAAATGCCAAGGAAATAGTTTTCAAATGCGGAAAATCACCCTTAAAATGTTAAATCAATTTTTTAAAAAGCTGATTTTTTCACAATAATATCTAATACCGTTTATGATACCAAACCGTCATGAATACATCCCCTTTCCTTGACTCTTGTATGATGAGGGTCACGTCGAATCAAGTCGTGTCTACTTTTTAAACATTTCACATTAATCCACGTCGATCATTTTATCCAATCTATAACTCATGTAAGCAGAAAGGGGTTATAAAAATTCCCAATATTTTATTCTTGTGCGTTGAGTTACGAGTGTTTTTTTAAAAATGAAATGAAAATATGTTTTTGAAAACTGTTACATTATTGCATAAGTTGAAACAAATACTTTATTTCAACTGTAGACCAATTTTTTAAAGAAGTGGTCCTTTGACAGGACTAGATATTAACAACAAACAAAAAATGCATTTCCAAGAATCAATCCATCAATTCACCTACTATAATCCCGTGTAAAACTGCCATACTAACATTGTATTCAAGTTGATTAGTCTATATTGCGTATCAACCGCATACCAATTCTATGATATGTGGTACAATCCTAAAGGAAGTAATATATGTAATGAAAAGGCAGTAAAACCTGCAATGATTAAATGTACATCTTTAATACTTTATCTGAACACAAAAGTGCAAGATTAACTATTTGGACCAACGTATTTATAGTGTTTCAGTAATCATCTATTAAAAAAAAATTAAAAAATTCATTTTTTCATATATTCCCAACTGCTCTTTTCCGTCTAGAGCCAGAGAGACATGTTATCCCCTATCGGGATAGGTTGTGAGGCTGAAGGTTGTGGATAGGGGAAGAAGATGGTAAGGAAGAAGGTGGGGAAGTACCTGGCTGTTCAGATCTGATCACCAAACACGGCGAAAGCCCTTTCAATCAATGTTTCAATTCTGAATGGTGGTCTTGGCGATACTGAGAGTTTCTTTCACTCAGATATACATTATATTATTTTTAATGGGTAAGATGTGAAATAACACGAATTTATAAAATAAAATTTTCTTGCGCACGCCGGGATTTGAACCCGCGACCTTTAACTTAGTAGATTTACTCCTCGACCACGGAGGCTGTCATACAATATACATAGAAATTTCTCCAAAAATATTACTTTATTATGTGAAATATTAAATAAAATACTATTAAATTATGTCATTCAGTCTTCGCAAATACCAATAAAGTCTCACCATGATTTCACAAATAACAAAAGGTGAGGTTGAGGTGCTTTTCCTTTGAAAGTAACACCACCCATTACCCCCGCTCTATAAACACAACACCCCAATTACCGGGACAGGTAACACTGAAAGGGCTGAATTATAGCCTTTCTAACAGGAGGCACTATATTAACTGTCTGAGAACACACAGTACAACAACATTAACATTATAAATGGTTTACTTTACGTTTAATTAAATGAATTTATCATCCACAAAAAGAAAACGCAAAGATTACGTTTTCATTATTATGCTTGATGATTTATTCTACTCATTCAATTAATATTTGAATGATTTTTCGAAATAATTTAAAAAATGATAAAGATTTTAAAATATAATTATTTAATTTTATTGGCTTGCGTATAGTTGTGCGTGATTTCGGTTATTTAAGCTGTTTTTAAACTGTGGTCAAGCCACGAGTCACTCTATTAATTCCTCAGGCTAATTTGTTCGGTTTTTAGTAACTTTTACTATTACCGAGTGTCTCATATGGTCCGATAAAAATCATTTTTTCTCCCTTACCGTGATACTTAAAAATAAGAAATAAACTGTGTTAGAAATAAAAATACCAAACTTTACGTTCAAATATAGAAATTAACCAAAGTTTTCGACAGCAATTTGAGAAAATTTTTTGTTTTTTTTTTTATTAATTATTTTTGTATGAGCATCTAAAAAGTGAGTGTTATCAGTAATTTTAGTTCCGAGCTTATCGAAAAAAACTAAGGTGCCATTTATAATCTTTTTTATATTTTATTTCAAAATTTTTACCTTTAAGAAATTATATTTTTATCACCACCTTTCTAAAAAAAATTTTAATTATTGGATATTTTAAGAATTATCCCACTTATTAGGATTTTATTTAGAAGCGGAAATATAAAGAAATTCTTCGAATTTCCGTCAGCATCTTTAAGAAATGTGGGTCAATATGCCAGAGGCCTAAGGTTTAACTGACCGAC